>NC_138077.1:149727120-150999620 GCF_964212035.1 Myotis nattereri | reverse complement strand
TCCTCTCCTACAAGTGGGTGACAGATTCATTTCAGAGAAGGCCTCCATGTCAGCTACTTTGCAAACCAGAGATAATCGGAACATATGAATAGACGTATGCTTTTAAGCCAAGTAAAATGCCCAGGACTAGGCCAAGAGACTTCTCTCGGGGGACAATAAAGTAAACAGGGTGCAAACAGGCATTCTAGCCCCTCCCTCCTGGCCACTGTGGATAAAGCTGTGTCAGCATTTCCATTTGAGCCCCCCACCCCCTTTTCAGGGGCTTTATAACTTAGCCATAAAAATTAGTTCCAAGCAAAAACTTGGCACACAAAATTTCAGCCTTAGAGTGAACTTTTTTTTTTTTTTTCACAAATTGTCAAAGGGGAAAAAAAACTCCAGCCCGTTGGCTATTTCTACTTTTTTTTTAAGGCACAAAAATAGAAAACAGAAATGTACTGGTTGTGCACTTTTTTGGAACTCTTACAAAAGCATTTATAGGCCATTATGAGGCATGAGTGTTCTTGGAGTACTCTAGGTTTTCTAGACAGATGATTTTACAAGACTAACATCATCAGTGCTAGTGAGGCGACTTTTCAAAGCTCTTCTCTCTTATATCCTTTTCTTCGCAGTCACGTGGAACAGATCTGCCTTATAAACAGGCGTGACGGTTCCGATGTACACAATAGCGAGGCGTTGTGGTCTATTAGCTCAATAATCCATGCTCTGAAGTATCCGTCAATATAAATTTAGCCAATAGACCGCAGAGACTGGGAAGGAGCTTCCTCAGTTGGAGGAGCCGCTGCAGTGTGTTCTAACATTCTCCCAATATGTAGCAAAACAATGGGGTCGGCTGGGAGTTTTCAAACTCCTTTGAAAGCAATGGGCCGAGTTCCCACTCTGTGTAACTCTAGGGGAAAATTAAATAACTTTAAATAGCAGTACTCAAAACTTAATTAACATGATTCAGGCGGAGTTGTGCAAGTTTGGTGATACAAACCGCGAGTGGTAATAGAATCACACTTGTGGCTAACGGTGACTCACCCCATTGTTCAAAAATACAGAGGAGGTCTGGGAGCAGCTTGTGATGTTTCGACACCATCTGGGCTACAACAACTTGGTACAAGCAGCTGACAAGTGAAGGACAGTGCCAGTGAATTAAAATAGGAGGCACACTCAAACTTTGTGAGCTTGTCATTTTGTCAAGAAACATAATGAAAGAGTTTGCATCCTCGTTGTTAGTCGTAGTATTACGGTTATTTGTACTCAGATTGCTTGTGTTAAGTTACACGGAGACCGTAACCACTGAACTCAAACCCCCCCTTTGATTTTACACTTAATTTATATGTTACTAATAGCCAACTGCTGTCTAAAACCTTTTTGATTCATGCTCTGTTTGCTTTCCTTCTGTGAGGTTTATGATCAAGGGACCTAATTTGCTGGCTTCATTATAAACTGCATTTTGGACAAAATATGAACTAATGGGGTTGAATTTAGGCTCTCGACTTTGCCTCAAAAGTCAAACCATGGCTTTCTAACAAAGAGGTATTTAGCAGTGTCATTGGAGCATTTAGCTTCCTGAAGTTCACATATGATTAGAAGTTAAATATCTAAAAATCCATTTATTTGCTTAATAACACTGCCAAATTGAACCCGTCTGTGGTTTCTGCATTATAAAGCCACTAAAGGACTCTTTTGAGGTACGGTGTATGTGATTACCAACTTAATAGATTTCCACCAGCACCATTCAAATGAAATCATCATTCCTCATGGACTGGGCACCTAGTACCGCAATGCCCTGTGTCAGGCACTGGGGGCTACACAGTTCTTGTGTTTTCCTCTGTGCTCATGCTGATTATGTTGTAGGTTCATTATTTGAGTCCAGGTCTGCCCTCCATCCCTTCTTCCCATTATTTGATGGAGTTTGTTCATACCTATAGCCCATGGTCCATAGAATGGAGAATGGAGTAGGTTGAGCCCTTCTTACATGTGGCCAACAACAATTGAGTGTAGGGTCCTAGCCTAAGCATGTTTCCTGAAAACACACACACACACACACACACACACACACACCCTCCTAAAATTCTCCAACAACCTGAGAGGCAGGAGTATAACAATATCCCCCATATTACAGATGAAAAAACAGGTACACAGAGATATTAGGCTCCTGGCCAAAGTCACATACAAGTAAAAGATGTGGCTGGGATTTGCATGCAGGTATCTGTCAACAAACCCTGTTGTTTGACCCCACACTCTTCTGTCCGTCTCGATATGCACTGCATGATTCTACCATAGAGTGCCTGCTCTCAAGGAAATGGTCACCTGGTTGAGCTGATGGGCTCTGCAGTGCTCATGACACACCTGTGGAATGAAGGACCATGTGTGACTAGGAACTAAAGGTGTGGGACAGGTAACAGGTGCCGTACGTAGCATCTGAGATGTCAGCTATTGATGTATGCTGGCATGCTAGCCAGGGAAGGCTTCATGGAGAAGGTGTGACTGCTTTTGAGATTTGAGGATATAAAGGATGTAGATAGGTAGTAAAGAGGTGAGAGTTATTTCTTTCTGGGGAAGAAGAAGGGGAAACAGAGTTCAGCCTGCAGGACAGAAAACCTGGGCAAGGAATAGTAAGAGAGGTTGTGTAGCTATGTGGGGGCCATGAATGTCAGGGTGAGAAATATATAGAAACAGAACTCAAAGAAAAAGCATGATCATGTGGTTAAGCATATGGCTTAGAAAATCATCATCTTTGAGTTTGTTTAACAACCTAGGAAATGGAATGTGTTCAGAAGGCCTTTGCTTTTTCAGCATGGGAGAGAGGTACCACCTACTTCTCCCTTTGCAATGCAACAGCTGGGCCCCTGTCCTTCCTGCCTTCCGTGAGCGAGGGAGCTGCTACCGTCTGAGATCAGCAAAGTCAGGTCAGGAGGACCCGGGCAACAATTCATCTGTGTTCGGCAGGTGCTGGTGCCTGAGTTTCCCTGGCTGGACATTCTGGATACTGATGACTACGTCAGGCACTTCTTGGATTAAGAATTCAGCCTATCATGTTAAGATCTAGAGAATTCAGCATATCATGTTAACTCCAGTGAGTCTTCCCCCATTGTCCCACAAAAAGTAGTTATTCTTACCATCTTTCCTAAAATCTGGTTCAAAAGCATATGTGTTCCAAAAATCTCAAATTGACATCCAGCTAATACAAGATACCACATCATAAAACAGTCATCAGGACTCAACTGGGTGAGCCCCACACGCTTGGAAAATAGATATTAATATTTGGACTTCCACTTGAGATATTCATATTTGGCTGAGTTCTCTCTGCCAAATTAGAGCCCGCAACACTATAGATTCTCAAAATGAATTTCTCCAGGGGCCACAGGTGATCTAGGCCTAGGGCAGGTACATTCTCTTGCTTGAGCCCCATGGGGGATTTTTGACATTTTAGGTGGAAGGGGTCTCACTGTAGTTACATTTTTAGAGAATATTTTTTAAAAAACATCAGATCAAAAATATTATCAACGTTTTCATGTGCCTTAAACTGATAGAATTCAATATTAGCAGGTACCACCCTTCCCCCAAGAGATCACCCCCTCTCTTTCATCAAATGAGAAACCTGGAAGCCCAGGGAAGTGAGTGATTTGCCAGCACTGAAGGCAGGCGTGACACTGAGGTCTTCGGACTCGCACTCCTGTGCTTTCACTAGTTCACTGTGCTCCTTCCTAATTTATCTTGGAGGCCATTCAGGTGCTTGGGGCTAATTAGAAAGAGGTCACATTGGTAAGGCTAATGAGCAGAGAGGCACCAGCTTTGAGTCAAAAATCCTAGGCTTCAGTCCAAGCTCTCACTACCTGGAAGACCTAGAGTAAATCATTTAACTTTTCTGATACTCAATTTCATCATCTGTAAAATGTGTATAATAATAACAATAATAATAATAATAATAATAATAATAATAATAATACCAAGTGCCCTGGGCTGTTAAGAACATTAAGAAAGAAAGACACTACATTGGAACTGATTTAGTTGTAAAAAGGGATGAAAATATGATTTTAAAATGTGATAATGATTGTATTGGCATGGTTTATATCTGTGTATTTCTCCTCTCCCACTCCCCCTAAAATTAATAAAACAAACAAGAAATGGTAGAAAAGACTCCATTCCTGCCAATTTTGTCTTCTAAATTGAGTGCCCTTGGAAGGTTATAAGGCACAGGACACAGGGCACATCCTAAATCTTTGCTGCTTAAATACATCAACGTGTTGTCCGTGGTTGTTTCAGGGTCCAAAGAATGTGGGAAATCCTTTTTTTTTTAAATTCCCTTTTATTTTCTCAATTATTGACCATGAAAATGAATTAGTTTTATAATTAAGCAAAAAGCATTTTAAAATAAATCTTGTGGTACATTTGTAAAGGTCTCCATTTGATAGCAATAATAATTGCTTCCATTTATCCATTGCTTAGTATATGGCATATTCTTTACCTATTTTGCTTTATTAAGTTTTGGAAATTCTGCCTGTGTGGTAAGTACTATTGCTCCATTTTAAGACAATAACCTGAAGCTCCGGGAGATTAAAGCCCTTGCCTGAGGTTGCACAGCAAAATCCGTGAGTCGCTTTGCCTCCCAAGCCCATGTTCTCGTTACTGCCCTGCAGGATTGAGATTGGGACTTGTAGGTATTTAACTTTTCTGTTCCCTCTAAACACCATGGTTTTAGCAGATTGCTGAACCTGGACTTGGCATTGTGGACAGAGGCCTGTCCTCTCTCTGGTCAGAAGAAATGAGTTCCAGTCTTGACTCTGCCAGTTAAGAGATAGAAAGTGACTTCACATGGACCTCTTCACCTCTGGAGCCTGTATTTTTTCATCACTAAGTGAAGGGCTTGGATTAAATAAATGGCTTCCAAACACATCTTAGTTGTATACCTAACCCGCTCTTTCTTTTCAAATGAAATTTTTGTTGCCTGGCCCAGGTGTTAGGGACACGCTGGCCTTAAAAATCTAGAAGGGCTAACTCAAGCTTCAGTCCACACCCCGTGGACGTACCAATCCCAGGGCTTCATCCCGTGGATGCCACTGCACTGGGGAGGGACCCTGCTTTGTCTTCTGCACATCATGGATTCAAGCATAACATTTGGCTCTTTACCTTCATTCCCACTGAAAACAACAGTAATGAGAGTCTGAGTGTATGGAGAAAAATAAATTACCAATTTTGGGGAGAAAATGAATGAGCTTACAAACAAACAGCTTAAATTTCCTGGTAGAGAATCATGCCACTAAACATTTTTGCCCTTTTTTTAAAACTTGGGCTCCAAGCCCTGGCATGTTGGCCCTTCTCCCTTCACTCCTCTCTCGTGTTCCTTCCTTTGCTCGCTGACCTTCCCAGGTTTCTGCTTCCCATGCAGAGACTAGCCCTCTACCTGTGGCCTCCAGACTCCACCTTTCACAGGCCCACCTGCCCTCCAGGCAGCAGAAGTCCTGTTCTCTTCCTGAATAGAATGCCCACCTGGAGGAATTTGTGTGCCAAATGCTGACAATATTTTTATGAACAATGCCTCGCTTGCCACTTCCGTATGCAATTGATGGAGTGATGCTTTCTGCTGGAAGCTGAGGGGGAAGGCCCAGCACCTCACTTTCTGAGCCGTGTAGCCCTCAGGGAAGTGTAGCTGGAAAAAAGCTGGACCAGATCATCTTTAAGGTGGAATCCTCTGCGAACCATTCCCTTCTCTGCTTCTTCTCAAAGACAGTGGCCACTTTCTCCTTTGAAACCCCCACTTCACCCCAAGCAGAGGTCAGGCAGAACATCTACAATGTGTGTTTGCATGTCTCTGTGTAAGAACCTGCTCACCCACCGACCCAGTGTTCGGCAAACTCATTAGTCAACAGAGCCAAATATCAACAGTACAACGATTGAAATTTCTTTTGAGAGCTAAATTTTTTAAACTTAAATTATATAGGTAGGTACATTGTTAGTAACTTTAGGGTACTCCTAAGGCGTAGGAAGAACCACACTCAAGGGGCCAAAGAGCCGCATGTGGCTCGCGAGCCGCAGTTTGCCGACCATGCGTAGGCTGTGAAGGGAGAGGACGGGGTGGATTATTATTTACCTTGGACACCGGGTACTTGCTGAGCAGGATGCAATGACTGCTTGTGAATGAGGGCACCTAGGTGTGTGTGACCCCTCAATGACAGAGGTGAGCTGAAAGGTACCATATAGACAAGAAAGCAGGTGAACCTGTGCACTGTGCTTGGAGGAAAACCATAATGACATCTTGCTCTCTCTGCCCTACTCCGTATGCGTGATGTCTGTAGCACGCATAGCACGCATGGGGCTGGGAAGAAGTTCTCCTTGAAAGCTTTATTTGTAAACTTTTTGTTATCAGCCCAGTTGGCCATTTTATTTAGATCATTTTGTGAAAGATCATGTTTGGATTAGTGTTGGGCATAAGTAAATGGCAGTTCTTTATCCGTTCTGAAATGCTGAAATGGCTCACTGAGGCATCGGTGCAGCTGTTGTAGGACGTGTAATGGCATTAGGCACTGAGTTGGAGAGGAATCTGGTGCCAGGCATTTCTGGCAGCGGCTGCAGTTCTAGAGATGCTCCCAGGGAGGAAGCTAACATTAGCAGCCGCGCGACGGGCAAGGCCATCAGTGGGTGCCTTGCTGGAGTAGAATATTGGATTTTAGCACAAGGAAGAGCAAAGGGAGTTTTTACTTTTGATTCACAATCATTAATGATTATTCTTGAAATTCCATTTCAATAACCCAAAATGCTCTGATCTGTAACGTGTGTGTTTTATGCAGCCCGCTCATTTCCCTCCCACCCTTCTTTCCTTCTGGTCAGGTGATATAAAACAACAACAACAACAAACTCATGTCCTTTGGTTTTCTTATTCTAGTATTGTTTTGTTGGAAGTGGGGGTTTGGCTCCCTTATTCCATCACTGTCCTAATTCTTTAATAAGATAAGGAGAATTGCTGTGATTATATCTCAGGGAAAGTTACCAAGCTCTCTTTAAGGACTCATAGGAAACCTTTGCATTATCCAATTACATGCACATTGTCTCTCTTTCCTTTTCCATTCTCCCTGCACATAAACACGTATACAGGAAAAGAGGGTTAGTAACCCAGAACACGGAGCTGGAGAAGCATGGGTAGGTTTTCTGGATGACCATTCCAAAGACACTTTATAATTAAGCAGTAGACTAAAATTAGCTTCAAGTCAAGTGTTGACACATACAGAAATGTAAAGATGTGGGTACGTATGGAATAGGCTGTGATGCTTACTCATTAAAGGTCAGACCCTCTATCAACCAAAGGACTTATATGCATGTATATAAGCAAAACCAATGGGCACAGGCAGTAGGGGGTGAGGGCTTATGCTTGGGGGTGGGGGTGGTCAGGGAGAGGTCAATGGGGGAAAAAGGAGACTCATGTAATACTTTAAACAATAAAGAATTTAAATTAAAAAAAGGTCAGAGCCTCCTCTAATTATTCATGCTTCTAAGCATTTTTAACAGAACTACATGCCACATATACATTTTTGAAACTCAAATGTGCAAGTTTCTGACCATTAAGTATATTTTCCATCTAGAAACACTCATCTAGAAACACTCTCACTGAGCACAGGGCAAAACAAACTTCTCTGTGAAAGATGTACCATTATAAAGGACAGTGATCAGAGATCTTGTTATACATTCATTTCTTTCATTCACAAACACTTCTTAAACACCTTCATTGGGGTTTTGGAGTCTCCATAAATATTATCACTCTTTCCTGTCTCATGTTTACCATTTCAAAGATAGATGCACAGTCAGAAATATGAAGATCAAAATATTATTACCAGTAAGACTAATTGACTAAATGACCATATAAACTTACTAACATGATGACCACTCTCCGAGTTAAATTTGTTGACCAACTTGCTCACTAAGGTTTCAGCACAGTGGAGAGAAATTTCTGAAGGCAGGTCCACTCCTTCCCGAGTGATCCATGATTGTCTGCCACATCTATATATATAAAAGGCTAAGCGACCTGCCAACTGGCCAACCAGCCAATAGGTATGATGTGCACTGACCACCAGGGGGCAGACGCTCAACCCAGGAGCAGCAGAATGACAGCAACTTTGCAGAATGCCCTCTTGCATTCTGGGACCCCTTGGGGGATGTCAGACTGCCGGTTTCGGCTGATCCCCGCAAGCCAGGCCAAGGGACACCACCTGCCGGAGGGACCCCACTCACTCCGCAGATTCCCTTTGAGCCCCAGCACCGCCCCAGGTGCGGCCAGCTGGGGAGGGACTTCAGGAGGTTGGATCCAGGGTATGTCTGGCCCATCTCGCCCAGTCCTGCCCCACCGGCCACTTTCTAATTAATTTCCTTTCAATGTGCACAAATCCATGCACTGGGCCTCTAGTATACATGTAAAGAGATTTATTATAAGGAATTGGCTCACACCATTATGGAGGCTGGGAAGTCCCAAGATCTCCAGTTGGCAAGCTGGAGGCCCAGGAGAGCTGGTGTGTGGCTCCAGTATGAAAGCTGGAAAATCTGAGATGCCCCAAGATTCAGTGTTTCAGCATGAGCCCTAAGGCCAGCAAAGACCAATCAATGTCCCAGATCAGCAGCCAGGCAGAAGTAGTTCCTTTTTACTTAGCTCATTTTGTTCTATTGAGTTCTTTAATTGACTGGGTGAGGCCCACTGACACTAAGGAGGACAATGTCTTTTGCTCACTCTAAAGATTCAAATGCTAATCTCATCTAGAAACACTCTCACTGACTACCCATAATAATGTTTGACCACTCTCTGGGTACCCCATGGATCAGTCAAGTTAATACATAACATTACCCATCACACTTGCCAACTAAAGAAGTTCCCCACTCTCCTTCCAAGGAGGCATGGAGATCATAAAGAGGTGAGCGAAGAGCCAGACAGATTCCTGGAGTACTATACTCATGGACATTTATTACCATGGGAATTGGGGTGTAGAGAAAGAAGAGTTCTTCAATAGCAGGTAGTATTAGACAATGGCAATACAAAAATGAATATAAAAGATCCCCTGATATTAAAAAAGAACACACGAGAAGAATAATAGAGACCTTAAAATATTTATTTTAATACCATATAGTAAAAGCTAATGGAGATAAAGATAATACAAAAAGGCTGGGAATGGGCACAGCACTGAATAACTAATTTGCCTCATGTGAAAGGCTAACATTTCTTGCAGAGTATCATATGACAAAGTAAGCACCACATTTCATCTTCCACATACTATGTTCCAACTGGATCTTGCACATATCCATACACATGCATGGGTCATGGGCAGTATAAATCCCCCTATAAGAATACCAGGTGCAATGACCAGGGAAGGATTAGAGGAATTATCAAAATGGTGGTTTCCCAAAGGGACAGAGATACAGTACATTAGCATGAAAGACAGGAATGGAAAATTCTCTGGCTGTCACCATCACTATACCCTAATTACTACCCAGTTAGCTCTGCATTCCTCAGATGCTGTTTTTTTTTGTTTGTTTTGTTTTTAGCTTGTGAATAATCTGAAACTTTTTTATTACTTTTCCTGTTGGACAGCTGCCATACACCAAGGGGAGTAACTGACAATGAAAGGCCAACCAGTTAACCTGGCAAATCTGAGCCATTGTAGTCTCATGGGAAGAATCTGGGATTTGAGGATGGCAAGGTTTGGATCCAAATTCTAATCCCACTATTAATTGGCTCTGTGTCCTTGGGCATGCCTTTAAACCTTTCTAAAAGCCTATAGAATGAGAATGTTAATAAGAATAATGATACCTTATAAAATTATGCTGAAGATAAAAATTAGATAATGCATGTCATAATGCTCTGAAAAATGCAGTGTTACCAAACATCAGTTATTTTCTGATGAGACATTTGGTAGAGTTGTAAGTTAAAACCAATGGATGAAACATTGTGCAAATCTTGGGCATTTCCCTTTCTCCTGCTGTCCTACTTCTTCTCCAAATACTGAATTCTGACCTTTCATTACATGCTCATACCCACCCCATGAGAGAAATCCATGTGAAATGGTAACCAGGGCCATAAAGAGCTTAGTCCAACATGCTTTACAGGCTCCTTCATATGATGCTGTGGAATCAAGTAGACTCAGTTTCTTCTTTGTGGGGCTGTGTTTCAGCCAGGATGATGCATCTCACAAGAGCACATCCATTCCAGGTCAACTCTCGGGTTCTGTTTCCATTGTGAGCTATAAATAAGTCAAAGTGATATAAGAAAAAATTAAGAACAAGCAACATCTCACTTAGGTAAAAAGAGATTTCCAGAAACCTGAAGTGCAGGGTATCATATGACACAGTAAGTACCACATTATGTAAGAATAACCCAGAAAAAAAAATCACTCCTTTTTAGGCCTACTTCCATTTTCCCTAATAAAATCAAAACCATATCAAATGAATTGGAAAGGGAAGTTCCACTTTTAAACTCTCAGGAGTTTAAAAAGCAACATTAAGTAGAAATTAAAAACATGACCACCAGGGTTCAAATTCAGGCCTCTGCCACCTGTTGGTTGTAGGATTCGGGGACATTACCTGGCTACTCTCTATTTCCTCATCTGAAAAATGAATAAAATTATATAAAGTACTTATATAATTATTGTGAGTATTAAATTAGTAACACACACAAAGTACTTAGAACAGTGTTTGGTATATACTAGGTAATCAATAATAATTATTATTATTATGCTTATTGCTATGGGGCACTGAATTGCTCCCCCTGTCCCCCTCCTTTCCAATTCACATGTCAAAGTCCTTAATCCCTATGTGGCTGTATTTAGAGATAGGATAGTGTTTTTAGGAGATAATTAAGGTTAGATAAGGTCATAAGGGTGGTGTCCCAATTGAATAGAATTGAAGGCCTTCTAAGTAGAGGGAGAGATCTCATGCACCAAGAAAATGCCATGTGACCATGTAGCCAAAAGGTGGCCATCTCCAAGTCAGGAAGAGACCTCTCACCAGAACCTGACCATGCTGGCAGTCTGATGCTGGATCCAGCTTCCAGATTTGTGAGAAAGTAAATGTCTGTTGCTTAAGCTACCTGGTCTATGGTATTTTGTTATGGTAGCTCAAGCTGACTACTACACTTATAGACTAGGGATTGTAAACTCAAATTACAATAGAGTGACATAAGCAATGTTATTAAATGAAACAATTTGTTCTTAGAAATGCAATAGTATAAGCTTAATGAAAAAAACATCAGTGATAAAGTGGTACTGGGCATACATGACAGATACCTGAGAGTGACGGAGCCAGCTGAACTGTGGAGTGACAGCTAGGTCAAAAGTTTTCACCCAGCACTTGGTGGAGTCAATTGATTATTGGTGTGTGAGAAACTGGCCTAGCATTCCAGAACTGTCTGACATTTTAAAGAAAAGATGAACTGTGGGGGTTTTTGTTGTTGTTGTTGATGGGGTTGTGTGATTTCTGAAATATAAAATGTTGACCAAAATACTGTGCAGGCATAAAAATAACACCTTGCCCACAAACCACTGAACTGCTCCATCAAAAGTGAGTAGAGATCAGTGCTAGAAATGACTGGTCAGGGGAGGGGAGTGACCAGTGATAGGAAGACTATTTGGGATAAAGAAACACCAAGATGGGAGGGGGGAAGAGACCAAGATTTCTAGTCAGACCTAAAATCAAGTTCCATTGTGGCTCTATAACCTTTAGCTAATATTTGAATCTTTCTGAGATTCAGGTTTTTTTTCAACAGAAAAATGATGATGAAAATAATACTTGTGTTATATGGTTCTTGGAGGGATGAATGGAAAATGTATATAGAGTGTCTCGTGAGCACTTGAACATATTTGTTCTTTCTTGTATCTTAGTTAATGAATAAGAACCTGAACAAGGAAATAGTGGTGAAATAATGCTATAAAAACATTACAGGCATAGAATGACTACAATTTGATTGGGTGAGGAAGACTTCAAAGTTGATGACCCTTGGGAGAGAAAAGAGATAATGAAGCTGTTAACTGTGGTTCACAGGAGGAGAGAGATTAATTACTTGTGTTTTAGATAAATTGAACTTGAGGAGTCTCTGGAACATTGGGTTGAAATGTCCTACTGATATCCAAATAAGCATGTGCGAAGAGCAGTAAGGGAAAGAGATAGTTTCGGGTGCTGTCATCTTATAGAGAATAGTTGAATCCATAGGAGTAGTTGAGATTTTTTAGAGACCACATAGCACAAGAAGGTAAGCAGACCAAGGATAGTACAAGAAACGACTAAGTGATGGAAGAAAAGCTAGCTTGGGAGAATAAGGAGGAACATCCAGAGGACACACATAATACAATGAGCAAGTGGTATCTTGAGCAAAGGGAAGGAACATTTTAAGAAAGAAGAGATTGTTGTAGAAATATTAAGTAGAATGAGAATGAAGAAGAAAGACCTTGATGTCTGTAATTTGAAGTTTACCAATAACCTTTAGGAGAGACATTCAATGAGAACAACTCAGGTAGTCTGACTTGCGAAGACCAGCACTGGTGACACTTCATCCACTATCTCATCTGCGCTTTCCTAACACTCAACAATGACCCCAATCCATCAAAAAAAACAAAAACCCATCAAATTATGTTAAGAACAAAGAAGGCGTATTTACATTTAGGATGAGGTATTTCTAGAAAATATGCTGTAAATTAGACCTGATTTTCTGGTAGCAAGAATGATACAGAGGAGGATTATGATCTTGACACAGGGCCTTGTGCCAATGTTTTATGGGCATGAACACAAACTCCATATTGGATTACTTAATTATAAATGATAACCATGTGTAATATATAAAGCGTCTTCAAATATACATAATTAAACAGGGTAATACAAAAACCAATAGCATAAATTATATTTAATATGAGGGAATAGCATAAATATTAAACAAAGTTATTATTTTATTTCCTGACATTCTTTCACATTGGCAAGTGATGGGAATTTCGGCATCACAGGATCAGAAGGAATCCTTTGAAAAACTTTTCACAGACATATCTGAGAAGACTTTGGAGGCTATTGGGGCTGCTTAATTCCTTTATGAAGAGTTGGTAGACTATGCTTTGCTTTCTTCTTTTTCTTATAATAGTTTCCATACTAAGTGTTGGAGGTCAAGATGTTGACTTTTCAGCTACCATCAAGAATAAAGTCTTTCTGCTTTCCTGAACTGCCATCGCACTAGGATTAGTACCCTTCATTTATACCCTGAGGTTATTCAAGGAAAATGGACTTTGAACCAAACATAAAAAAACAAACAAAACATTTTTAAATGTTTATTTTCTCACCTTGCTACTCTACACAATGTCAATAGAGGCTCAAAGCTTTTACTTAAACAGTAGAAAACACTATCAAGGTTAGTTTGATCCAGATCTGTGGGAAATTTTAAAGAGTTTTAACAATCATCAGAGGTTTGATCCTCTCAATGGAAACTTTAGAGGAGTTGTGTCCTATGTGATTATAAAGAAATGAGAGTGATGTTCTAATAAGTACTGAGGATTTCTCATTTATAATAATAAATATTTGTGTTGTACTTTGAAATTTATAAAACTTCCTATATGTTAACTCATTGTAGTCTTAAAGTTCTCTTTTATATATAACTAGAGGCTCAGTGCACAAAAATTTGTGCACTTGGGGGGTCCCTCAGCCTGGCCTATGCCTTCTTGCAGTCTGGGACCCCTCAGAGGATGTCTACCTGCTGGCTTAGGCCCGCTCCCTGGGGGATCAGGCCCAAGCTAGCAGTCAGACATACTTCTGGCAGCCTGGCAGCCCTCAGGGGATGTCCACTTGCCAGTGGGGAGTAGGCCTAAGCTGCAGTCGGACATCCTTAACGCTGCAGAGGAGGCAGGAGAGGCTCCCACCACCACCGCTGTACTGGCAACCATCAGCCTGGCTTGTGGCTGAGCAGAGCTCCCCCATGTGGGAACGCACTGACCACCACGGGGCAGCTCCTGCATTGAGCGTCTGTCCCCTGGTGGTCAGTGTGTGTCATAGTGACCAGTAATTCCCAGTCATTCTTCTGTTAGGGTCAGTTTGCATATTACCTTTTAATTATATAGGATAGAGGCCTGGTGCATGGATGGGGGCTGGCTGGTTTGCCCTGAAGGGTGTCCCGGATCAGGGTGGGGGTCCCGCTTGGGTGCCTGGCCAGCCTGGGTGAGGGGCTGATGGCTGTTTGCAGGCTGGTCAAGCCCCCTGCAGTGAGGACCCTCACCCCATGGAGGTTTGGCCAGCCTGGGTGAGGGGCTGGTGGCTGTTTTCAGGCTGGCCACACCCCCTCTAGGGTGGGGGTTCCCCACTGGGGTGCCTGGCCAGTCTGGATGAGGGGCTGAGGCCCATTTTCAGGCTGACCAAGCCCCCAGTGACAGAAGCTCCCAGCTTTTCCTTTTTTTTTTTTTAAATTCTGGGATTTATTTACCTTCCATAATTGAAACTTTGTAGCCTTGAGAGGAGGTCAGAGCCTGCCAGGGCGGGTGGGAGGGAAGCCTGCTCGCTCCAGCTCCATGGCCACGGCCACCTGAAAGCAGGTATCTGGGGTTTATTTACCTTCTATAATTGAAACTTTGTTGCTTTGAGTGGAGCTCAGAGCTGCCGTGGCAAGCGGGAAGCTTGGCTTCCTCCATCATTAGGGCAACCAAGCCTCCTGCTTGCTCCAGCTCCGTGGCTGGTGGCGCTATCTTGGTTGGGTTAATTTGCATATAGTTGCTCTGATTGGCTGGTGGGCGTGGCTTAAGGCATAGCAAAGGTATGGTCAATTTGCATGTTTGTCTTTTATTAGTGTAGACTAGAGGCCTGATGCATGAAATTCGTGCAAGAGTAAGCTTTCCTTCCCCCAGCTGCCAGCTCCAGCTTCCCTCTTGCACCCCAGTCTTTTATTAGTGTAGATAGTAGGGCTATTATTATTTATAATTTTTGCACCTGAAGATTGAGAGTCAATGACATTGCATGTCCTTTCCTAGTAATAGACAGTAATAAGAGACAGAATGAGGGACTGGAACCCAGGTCCTCTAACTCCTAAGCCAATGCTCTTTCCAAGCTGTCCTTTCTAATGAGCAGTCCACATTTCCCTTGGGATACTGTGCACTTATTCAAATGTTGGTGTCATTACTCAAAATATTCTTTGAAAATTTATTTTTAGGTATGTTTTCTCAGTCATATTAGGTCTCAACATTATCCATCTTCCCTCACTACTTAGAGCACCACCACCTCCATCTCAACCCTAAGGGGTCAGTGCCACTGCTGTCTGTTGCAGATACTTGGGGTGTCTGTGCATTCATGAGGTGAGCCAGAGGGCCAAACTAAGACTGAGGGTCAGGGAACTCTTGTGAAGCCTTGGAGGCTGCTGCTAGAATCACCTGGGTCCTCTTGTCTGTCACTGTCCTGCTTTCTCTGCTAAGAGCCCATCATATGGGTACTATCCTGCTCTCTCTGCGAAGAGATGATCATATGGGTATAGCAAGCTAGCTCCATTATTAGGAATGGCTGTCCATCAAATAGCCAGAAGTCAAGCATTACTTATTCCTTCCATATGGAAACAGGGTAATGCACTATAAATATTTCCGTTAAAATAATTATAATTTCATTTTCACATTTTGACTTTTATAAAAGCATGCTTTATCTCTTTAAAAAAATTACCTATGTGAAATCTCTCAATCTCTCCTTTCTTCATAACACCAATAAGGAATCTGGAGGCCAACTTAAAATTGCATCCAAATTATAAAGGATGTCACCATTTATATTGATGATAAATAGAAGTAGTAGAAGAAGAATGTTTATGACAAACTTGAGTGAATCACCAAGTGAGATAGCATAATTTTTTTCTGGATATCTTCATAAACAATACATTATCTTTTCTAAAGGGAAATGATACTACTAGAGTTCTTTCATCTTTACAAAGTAGTTCATGTTTTTGACTAATTCTTTTCTTGTTGACATGATGAATTTGCCCTCTTTGGCAATACACATTCTCCTTGGCCAAGGGTATGCATTTTCAAAATAGCCGACCCCAGAGGAGTATGTTAGTATAGTCACTAGAAATTAAAATATTTTTGTAATAAACTTTAAGGGTCTGTATTTAGATCCTTCTAAATAACTAAGAAAGAGTGTTTACTTGTTTCATATGTATAATGAGACCACCTTCTGCAAGGTGTTGAAGGCACATTCTTTCTAAAGCGTGTGTATCTGTGTGTGTGTGTGTGTGTATGTGTGCCATGCCAGCACAGCCAAGGGTGATCCTGAGTGGGGGTGGTGGGGGTGGTGGTGAAAGGATTGAGAAAAGACAGACAATAGAATGAAAGCTGGGTCTCAGTGGGACGCTGCTCCCTGATAAGGAGACAGCGCCCACAAGCCGTGTCTTTATTTTATAGCAGATGCCACGAGGCAAAGTAAGGGCGTGATCACGTTGTTTACAGCATTCTCGTGAGTTTCATCCCCACTTAACTACATGCACCCGAACTCTATCACAAGGCACGTGGGGCTACGTGTTAGGACCATAGGTTCAAGGTCACAACCACAGCCGCTGGCTATGATTGTGCTGGGAGGGCCCTGCCCTCCAACTGGGACTTGCACGTGGCAATGAGAGGACCCTGTCCTTTCATTAGTCTGAGGCTTGAACCTGTCCAAAACACTGTACCCGCGCCCCACATGTATGTATTGGAAAGAAAGAACTAGGTTTACTAGGACAATATTGAAGAGGGGAAAATGTTATTGTTGATGTTGTTGTTGCTGTTGGTGGTGGTGGTAGTGATGGCAACAGGGAAAGCTTGAGTCCATAAGATGATAAAAAAATCCGAGATTCTCCTGGCCCTAACATCCACTTTAAACTCAGAAGAGCTTGGTCAAGTGGAAAAGGGGAAGCCCTTCCCTGACAGGCTTTGTGCAGAGGCTGAGGGACAGGTGTTTCCATGTTCAGGCAGACTGTCTGCCACCCCTCTATTGACTTACTCACTTGTGGTCACAGCAGGAGATGTTGCCTAGGAGTCAGAAACTGAGGCTCCAACCTTGGTAGTTCGGGGAGCTTTAGACACTCAAGCAAATATGGGCACAATGCTTCATGGAGATAACGGGATGAAAGTGTTAATCTCTGAATACCTTGTCTTTTTTTCTATTGGTTGCACATTTATCTATGGCACTTATCATCTTCCCAGAAGTAATTTTTTTTAACCATCTCATAGGAATTCCTAAATGTGTTGGTTTCATGACTCCCTGAAGGCTCCAGCTATACTCTAGGGTCCTTAAGAAATTTTTAGTCTGTCTTACAGGATCCATTACTTCTGAAATCCTTTGGGATTATTTCTAGCTCCTATTTTACTATAGGTTTAAAATCCCTTATCCAAAACTCTTGGGTTCAAATGTATTTCAGAGTTCAGATCTTTTCAGATTTTAGAATAGCAATAATGTAAATTATCTAATATCCCTACTACACCCAGTAAAACAAGTAAAATTAGTGAATATACTAGTATGAACATTCATACCAAGAGGATAAATAAGGAGCCTTATGTCACTTTGAATCAGTTTTCTCTTACACTGAATTTATACCAAATTTATGGAAAAAGTATTCAGTTTTCAGAGCTTTTAGGATTTCAGATATAGATAAGTAATTGACTATAGATACTATACTACTGTTTTTAAATGTCATGAAGTCCAGGAGAGAGTGAGAAGTACAACTGAAAGCCTCAAATGGAAGAGAATGCCATTTCTCTTTGTAGTAGGCTGAGTAGTAGCCCCCAAAGATAACAGGCCTTTATCCCTGGCCCCTGTGCATATTATTTCATCTGGAAAAAGATTTGATTAATTGAAATCATATGTATCTTTTTTTAAGTGGAGGCAGAGGGAGATATAACACAGAGAAGAAGAGAAGGCAATGTGGGGGCAGAACAGAGAGAGATTTGAAGATGCTGGCCTTGGAGATTGGTGTGATGTAGCCATAAGCCAAGGAATGCCAGCAGCCACTGGAAACTGAAAGAGGCAAGGATAGATTTTCCACTAGAATCATGGGAGAACGTACAGCTGTGCCAACACCTTAATTTCAGTCTATTAAGACTTATTTGGGACTTCTGGCCTCCATTTCTCTGAAAGAATGAATTAGAGTTGTTTTCAGTCACCAGGTTTGTGGTAATTTGTTACAGCTGCCACCCAAATGAGGCTTGTCTTCACGCCCCCATTTAAGTCCTCCAAAGCTAGTCACTCTTCTTGAATCAACGGTCTTTTTTCTAGTGATTCTTTTGGTTACTTAACTTCTCTAAATCTCAGTTTTTTCAGAATAAGGATTATAATACTGACCTCACAGGGTTGCTGTAAGAATTAACTTTAAAAAACACATATAAAACACTTAGCATGCCAAGGGCATAAAGTTAGCACTCAATAAATGCTAGTTTGTTTTTGACATTACTATTCTCTAAGAATCTCTTTATAACTTTCCACGATATATGAATTTGCACTTATGTTTGAGTCCATTTATTTTGCAGAGAGAATCGATCAATCAAATCTCAATTTTCCCTCATCTAAAAGATTTTGCTAGCCCATTTATATTCACCAATGTCACAATGATGATGCATTTGATGCCTAAGAATGTGAGATGTCTAAAGACATACCAATCAGTCCTGAGAGGCTTAGTTTCTATTTTTATCCCAAACATTTTACTTTCTCAAAGGCTGCAGTCTTTGAACCTGGTGTCTTCAATCAAACCAGGCTAATTTGCCTGACAAATGCTTAGATATGTGCCCATTTGCAGATGGGTAGGCCTATTGTTACTGGGTAGAAAGTTTTTTTTCCAAAAGTGGGGAAGCATGTAGAAGTACAAAAAAATCCTATATAATAAAAGGCTAATATGCAAATAGACTGAAAAGTGGAAAAACCAAACAACTGGTTGCTATGACATGCGCTGACCACCAGGGGCACGTGTGAAACATGGTGGGCATTGGCCGCGGTGGGATGGTGGAGCAGGTGATTGGGGATGCCAGACCAAGGTGGGGCACTGGTTGCTATCATCAGGGCTAGCCTTTGGTGGTTACTGAAAATTCTTTGCTCCAGCACACCACGGTCCCTCCCGGCGCTCACACCTGCTACTGGCACAGGCCCCTCTCGCACCCACTGCCGGTGCCTAGTGCCGGTCCTGATCACTTGGAGCCATCAGCAGGTGCAAGTGGCGACTGCTGGCCCTGATCGCCCCTGAGGACTTCTCCACCTCCCCCTGCTCCTGAGTGGCAATCGGAGCAGCAGCCAGAGCTCACACCGACTGATGGCACCGGCCCTGCTTGCACCTGCTGCTGGCGCCAGCCCCAATTGCTCTGCACCATCAGCAAGTGCGAGCAGGGCCAGAGCTGTCAGCGCGTGGGAGTGGCGAAGGCAGGAGCGGGGCTGCTGGCAGACAGGGGACTGGGGGCTGTGGTGGGAGTGGCCAGGCAGGGATGCAGAGGAGGGACCAAGACCTGCCCCTGGGCCCACTGCAGCCTTGCAGCCCACAGTTCCTTTCAAGGTACACGAATTTGTGCACTGGGCCCCTAGTATATATATGAGAGGCTAATTCACTTTTAAGAGAGACAATGAGTAATTGTAAAATGGCCCAAGCTCATAAAAAAAGAATAAATAGGACAATAAATTCATGAAAAAGCACCCACCAAGAGATAAGAAATATGGAGACAGAAGCTAATGGATGATAAATAAGGGCAATGATGAATGCTGTTCGCATATCTATTATGGGTAGGCATGCTGCTAGGCACAGTCACATACTGATAGGTATTTGTTCATCTTAGCTGTAGTCAGGCCAAATATTTCTGATAGTTTAGAGTGTTCTGCTATAGCCAGGACAGGTTTTAAACAGGATAGGTTTTATTTCTGACAGATATATAGCTCTATCTCTTAACAGGTAACTATTTTTTTTTTTTTTAGCTAACATACATTTAAAATAGATTATTCTTTTAGGCAATGTAATTTTGTTGCCTCTGATAAATATCTTAAAGTTTCCAGGTAACTGAGAAGTGTCCACAGCTCCATTGGAAGGCAGATCTAAAGCTGAGGTCATAAGAGAGGTGTTAAGGCTGCAGTAATTATCTAGTGCTGCACTCTCATTTTACAAAGGGGGAGATGAAGGCACAGAATGCCATGAACCCACTTGCAGTCTCACAGTTGTTAACCAGGGAAGCAAGACCCAAAGTCATTATCTTCCCATTGAGATCGTCCTGTCCCACAATAAGGCACTATTAGTTGATTCACAGTGAAAACCTTTCTCAACTTTATTTCCTCCTTTTCAAGGCTGCAACACCAGGGAGGAGAATACCATCCAGAACTAGCCTATGAATTTGGAGGATCAATTTCGAATTCAGCTCAACTATTGATGAGGTGTGTTCATGGGAAGATCATTTACCCTCAATTTAAGGTTTCCCCATCTGAAAAATGGTTCTCATTGACCTCTATTTTTTTTTTCTTTCACAGTACTTACCAGAATTATTATTATTTCACTAGTGGCCGGGTGCATGAAATTCCCTCAGCCCGGCCTGCACCCTCTCCAATCTGGGACCCCTTGGGGGATGTCTGACTGCCAGATCGGGCCTAAACCAGCACTCAGACGTCCCTCTCATAATCCGGGACTGCTGGCTCTTAACCGCTTGCCTGCCTGCCTACCTGAGGCCCCTAACTGCTTCTGCCTGCCAGCCCAATTGCCCACAACTGCCCTCCCCTGACGCGACCCGCCTCCTCCACTGGGACCTGCCTCCTCCACGCAGGTGGTGAAGACGCTGGGACCAGCCTCCTCCATGCCACACAGAGCTGCGGGAACCCCAGGCCTCACCGCATGGAGCAGCCGCCGGGCCCCGCCTCCACTGTGCACGTGGCCATCTTGTGGTGGCCATCTTGTGATGATGTCATGCATGAGGGCCGCCTAGGCTTTTATTGGTATAGATGTCTGATTCCCATGCTAGGCTGTGATGGCTAAGGGCACAGTTAGACCCTGGAGCTACACTGCTTGGGTTAAAACCTGAGCTGCACCATTTACAACTGTGTGAGCAATTACTTAATCTCTCCGTGCCTCAGTTTTCTCATCTGTAAAATAAGGCTAATGATAGAAGCTATGCCAGATGCAGGATAGATGAGTTAATATATGTAGAATAATTAGAACAGTACCTGACACATTTATTAAGCTCTACCTGCATACTTCTGTGATTTTCTCATCTGTCTCCTTCACCACTTGATACGAAGTGCCGATTGTCTTTTCGATTGGATACTACCTGCCTTTCTTTCCAATTTTATCTCTTGCCTTCCCATTGGCTCTAAACTATTTGCATTTTTAACTAAGTTTTCATGACTTTGTACAGATTTTCCCTACCTGGAATATCCATTCTTTCACAGTTTCCAAACAACTGCGTGATAAGAAAAAGGCCAAACATGAAAAAGGGGCTGACAATGGGAAATATTTTCTTGGTTTTCTTTAGAAAAAGAGGCGACTGAATGTAAAAGGTAGTGACTAGGCTGTGCAATGTAAACAGTAAGATGCCCATTCATTAGTTTTCATGATCCTCTGGAGGTAGATACTTAGTTCACTCAAACATACCAGTGGTTGTCCTGGACTTAGTAATAACAGCACGAAGCAAGTGCCGCCACCACACCCAATAACTACTCATTCCAGAACGCCCAGTGATGCTCCAAGGGGGCCTGGGGACATGTTCCTAGGAACGTCCTAGGGGTGTTGAAACATTTTCCCCCTTGTGTTCCCACTGTACTGCATCTATATTTTTCTTCCATTGTGCACTGGGTAGATCCATGTTTAAGGATTTAAGTGTTTTGTGTTGTTGCTTTTGTTTTATCCTCTGACATTCTTTGAGCTTTGAGGGGGCAGTTAGTCATCCCTATATGCTGATATGTAGACAAAGCTGATATCTGGAGTGCCTGGCACATGGTCTTAAACCTCTTATTTCTTGATTTCCCGGTCAGCAAAGCCTTTCAGCAAAGCCTCTTCTAAATTCTCTGATCCTTCTTTTTACTTGTCTTGGCTCCTCTTCTTTCTTTTCTCAGTCCTTTGGTGGTTCCTACTTTCATCTTTCTTTCTTCTCTTAATATTTTTCATGCTCACCTGCGTGCTCTCACCTGATCCCATGGCTTCAACCATTCCCATAAGTGTCTCCACAGTCTATCTGTGTCTTATCCTTCAACCCAACCACTAGCCAGGCATCTTTGCTCGAATGGCTAATGTGTATCTTACTGTAAGTTTACTTCTAACACAGAGCACATCCCACTTTGTCATCTAGAACTAATCTTCCAAATCTCATTTGGGTAAATACCCCAAGCTGGAAAACGTGGACTTCTTCATCTTCCTTTCCTGACACATCTAAGCAGTTTTTAATTTTTTTTTTTTAGTATATTTTTATTGATTTCAGAGAGGAAGGAAAAGGGAGAGACAGATAGAAACAAAAATGATGTGAGAGAATCATGGATTGGCTGCCTCCTGTACACCCCACACTAGGGACTGAGCCCACAAGCTGGGTATATGCCCCGACTCGGAAATCAAACTGTGAGCTCCTGGTTCATAAGTTGACACTCAACAACTGAGCCATACTGGCCAGGCAATAAGCAGTTTTTAAATGCTATAAATGTAGAATTTGTATGTTTTTGATCCCTCCCCAAAGCTTCCATTGTCATTGCTTTGTGGTATTTTATTTTATCCTAATCATCTCTAGTTGAACTACGTACAGAAACAGCTTCCTAACTCCCTTGTCACTGACATTTTAGAAGGGTATGGGACAGATGTTTTGCAGGATGTCCTCATTTTCAGTTTCCTTATGTTTGGAGTCAAATCATAGATTTTTGGCAGAAATAGTACATAAGTAACATAGCCTCCCTTCTCAGTGCATCACATTAGAAGGTACATGATGTTTCTTTGTAATTAATAAATAATTTGTGGGAAGATATTTTGAAACCATTTAAATATCCTATTTCCTCAGCAATTTTTCACCAAGTAGTTTTATTAGTCATTGATGATTCTTGCCTGAATCAATTATTAATATGATGGTTGTCAAATGGTCATTTTCCAACTCCATTTTCCCTCTACAGTTTTTGGGTTAACATTCTACTTTAATTCAATTATATATTTATTAACACTATAGACTCAAGTGTTCTTATTTTATTCAATGAGATATAATCCCTTAGTGTCATTATTTATTTTTATTTATTTTGATGTTAAATTGTCCTAGATTCAATCATTGTGAGCCTTTTTTAAGCTGGCTCTGTGTCTTTTTGATATGTCCTCATAATTCCTTGGGCTTGTCTTTATTTTAGCATAAGGAGATGTTTTATCATCTTTATTTTGAGAAATATTTTGGCTGAGAAATATTAAATTAAATATTTAAATATTTAAATATAAAATTACAGGTTGGTAGTTACTTTCAGTGTCTTTAAAGATATCTTTCCATTGTTCTCTGAGAGTTATTTTATTGTTACTGTTATTTCAACAGCTTCAAGACTTATTATTGCCCCTTTGAAGGCAACATGTGTTTTTTTCTTCCTTCTGACTACTTTCAAGATTTCCTCTTTCCTTTGATTTTAGCATGTTTTACTATGTTGTATCTAGATGTAGTTCTTATATTTATCCTGCTGGATTTTTAAAGCTTAATCAAAATGTGATTTGGTGCCTTTCAATTTTCCAAGTTCTCAAGTAGATTTCTTCAAATATTGTTTTTGTCTCATGTTCATTCTCTTTTCTTTGTGGGATTCCAATTATACATGTTGAACATTTGTATATCTCTCTTACTCTTCATCCTAACTTCTATATTTTTTTCTTTCTGTATTTCAAGCTCTAGCTTGAACTTACCTTACTTAAAACTTAGCGTATTCTAGCTTACAATGTTTCCTACTGCCTAATTTGCTATAAGCACATCTCTTGAATTCTTAATTTCAGTTACTATATTTTTCAGTTCTATATAAATGTAAATCTACTTTTTGTATAGAATACAAGTCTGCTAAAATCTCTGTATTTTCCTCTGTTTTCTTGAACATAGCTATTTTAATGTCCCTGTCTAATAATTCTAATATCTGAATTATCTGTAGGGCTGTTTCTTCTTGGTTTTTTGATCAATTGATTCCTTTTATAAAATTATTTTTTTTATTTATTTTAGAGAGGAAGGGATAGAAACATCAATGATGAGAGAGAATCATTGATTGGCTGCCTCCTGCATATCCCCTACTGGGGATCAAGCCTGCAACTTGGGTATATGCCCTGACTGGGAATCGAACTGTGACCTCCTGGTTCATAGGTTGATGCTCAACTACTGAGCCACACCAGCCAGACTGATTCCTTTTTTTTTTTTTTTTTTTTTAACATGTCTCATACTTTTTGTTTGGATGCTGGACAGTGTATATTAATTGCATTAAAATTATAGAGTCTGGATGGCATCTTCTTTCTAAGAGGGTTAAGATTTGGCAGCAGAGAATATATGCAGATCACCTTAATCTTACTGAAGATTTATTTTAGAGTTGTTTTATTTCATCTCATCTTTACTCCTTGGATATAGATTTCCCAAAGTCTCAACTGAGAGCCTAGAATGTTTACCAGGGCCACTCCACATTAGCAGGCCTTGAATACCTTTCTCTGTCTCCCTAGAATCACAAGGCTTCTAAAAATCTCTGCTTAACTCTCTGGCCTTCTAGCTGCAGGTGCCTGGTAGCATTTTAAAGCCGTACACTGTGTACAGCTCAAAAATTGACCAAAGCTTCAAGTGGAGTTTTAGTAGAGATTTTTAAGCTAACTTGTGATTTTCTTCTCTCAGGATTTTACCCTTCAAGTCTCAGCTGCTTCAGCTGTACTGAACTCTAAGATCTGCCCTTTCAGACTATTGGAACTGCCACTTTCTGCTAAGATTCTATTCTTTCATGATAAAAAATTTGCAAATGTCCCCTGGGAAAAAGTAGGTGAATGTGGATCTCACCGAGTGCTTTCTTTCTATCAAGGATCAGAGTCTCAGGTTCTGTTTGTGTGTGTTGCTCTTCAATGTTTTACTTATTTTATGTTCCGTATACTGGTTTTATTGTAGATTTTAATAGGAAGGAGCTTAGTCCAAATCAAGATTACTGAAGGCAAAATTTTTCTTTTTAGTAATTATATTAAACTTCAGAAATATTTTCCAAGCTCTCCTTTTGACTTCTAATAGTATAGCATTATGGTCAGATAATATGCAGTTTACAGAATATATTGGTTTGGACAAAATGAAGTTGCCATTTTTATAAGCCTAACACAGGAGAATGTTACCACTTAATTTTTTTTCAATATATAGTGGCTTTTTTGTATTTTATTGATGATTTAGTATCTAGAATATGGAGATTTTAAAAATGTAGGCGTATAAAATAATATGCATTTTGTATTTGTTAGAGGTACTCTAGTTTCTCTCTCTTTAAAACTCTTGCGGGGCTTTTGGTAATGCTCTTGAATGGGCCAGAAGGTAAGGCCATCTGCTACAAACAATGAGGCACCCAGTTTTCTCCTTTGTAAAAGGACTCACCAATAGTAGAAGACATATCTTCTCCTCAGAGCTTACTATGAGAAGCAGAACGGACCCAGCTTTCATCAGCCACCACCCAACCCTCTTTTCTGTTCTACGTAAAAGTCTTGTGGAAGTGAGGGAAAGAGGCTGTCAAAATCAGGACTTCCCAGTGACACTTGAGACCCTGAGGCAAAGGAAAAATAATCCATATAGATCCTATCTTTATTGAAAATTTCGATATTTGGTTCATGATAGATATTTTTGTCTTAATTTTTATTTTAAAAAATATATTTTTTATTGATTTCAGAGACAAAGGAGGGAGAGAGAGAGAAACATCAATGATGATAGAGAATCATTGATTGGCTGCCTCCTGAATGCCCCCTACTGGGGATCGAGCCCGCATCCCAGGCATGTGCCCTTGGTCAGAATCGATCCCAGAACCATTTAGTCCACAGGCTGATGCTCTATCCACTGAGCAAAACCGGCTAGGAATTAATTTTTATTTTTAAAAATGTTACATTACAATACTATTTATCTTGATTATTGAGTTTTTGAGTGCCTCCTTACATTTTGTACCTGAGGTGACTGTCACTGCTTCATCCTAGTTTGGTCCCAGATGCTCAGCATTGTAAAAAGTACAGCTTTTTACAATGGTGAGAAGCTTTTATTCTCTATAAGAAGATTTTATTCTCTTCTGTGGAGTAGGACTGGGTTCTTGACTCCTGGCCACCATATAAGACCACAGAACCAGGTTGAACCAGAGAGAGAGCAAGGAACTTCCCAAGCATCAACCCGAATAGTTAGTTTAGATTTCTTATTCCCAACAGCAAACGAGTTAGGCCTCATACAAAGGAAAAGGCAGGATCATCACCGGACTGGACATCACCCCTGCCCTGGGAGTGGAGAAGAGCAGAGAAAGAGGCTGCTGTGGGCCCCTCCCTGCTGTGGATTCCTGTGCTCCATCTGCTTTAGGAGCGGGGAGAGAGAAAGATTTATACTGACACGGAGTCTGAAGTTTCAACTAGACTGAACTTTTAATAACCAGCAGTGACCAAAGAGCCAGGGCATTTGTCCAAGTTATCCGTAAAGAATGCTAAAGGGAAATTTGGCAAGGTAAGGTGGAAAGAAGTTCTTGGAAATGATAAAAGCACTTCTTGCTTATTATCATTGAATTGATACCGCACAATAACTGGCTGCATATATTTTGATAATAAATAAAGTTAAGTAAGGATAGTGTTCATATCTTTCATATCCTTGCTTAGTTTTTCAGCCTGATCTGTTACTAGTAGATTCTAAAAGAAGAGCTTGTGCTCTTTCGGGGAAGTTTTTATTTGTTTGACATGGGCATGAGGAGAGTAAGAACTTGTAGAAATCACTTTCTGAGTTTGACATATTCTTGCATTTCCCCCACAACTTTTATTTCATAATGATTTGGCCCTGGCACAACCTATGAGGGAGAGGAGGAAATGCAATGTCACCTGTACTCAATGACATTGGCTTCCCAGCCTTGCCTGGCATCATTCCCCTTATTTAGTTCTGGTGCCCCAGTGGCTCTAGGTTTCTGACTTTCTGACCTATAAGAGCCACAGTGTAGCAAAGATCCTCTAAGAGAAGGAAAAGGCACACAACTAGAAATCTCTTACCTGTCTAGTTTAACTTCTGGGGTCCATGGGGCTCCTCTGCTCAAGCTCCCATTCCCCACACATTGTTGGGATTTCTCTCCACTTCTGAGACTCTTTGGTTGGTGGGAGGGTGAAGCTCTGATACCATTCAACCTCCTTATATCCTGGATCATCTTCTATGTTTGGTTCAGGGAACAAAAATAATAGCTTGTGCTCATTCACCATCAAAACCAGGGTTGTGAATAAATAGTCTCTTTCTCACTGATAGAAATTAAAGCCTATAGCTCTTTGTCCCCATCAGAGACAATCTTTTGCAATAAAATAATTGCGAATGGCTTCAATATATATAGGGTTAATAAATAAAACAAACATAACTTTAAGGGATTTTATAGAAACTTCAGGTTTTTTCCCCCCTAAGTTTCCACTCAATATTAATTTTTACCTCAGGGAGAAAAAGGACCTTATATAAAAATCCTTTATTCTCCCTTCCCCCATTTATATTAAGTAACACAAAATTATTTTAATAATGTGATATGGAATCTAGAGACAAAACACTTTGGTCTACAAAAGGGAACCAATTTATTTCATAAATCACATTCTTCTGCTCCTTCCAGCAATTTCCCTTTTCCCTGGGAGGGGGGATGTTATTGTGTTCTTTCTCCGGCTCTTTGTGTAATTTTAATTTATCATTAAGTAACACTTTGCTTTTTAACATAAAGAATTCAGCATGCTTGATGGAGCAGTGCTTCATAGAAAGTTAGTTCACAGCAACAACTGTTTGGAGCAGAGAAGTTTATTAATTTATCAGAACCTTATGTTCAATTTCAGATTTCTCAGCGTAGGAACCAACAATCAACTGCACCTGTTGCCAATTAAAGTATTAATGGCACATCAATCAAAGAAAAATCACCGCGAACGGAGATTACACAAGCTCTGTACTCACGTCAGTTTTTGGAAGTCATCCTTTATTTCAAAAACGGGTGAGGTCTACAAACTACAGCCCTCAATCTGCAACCTCCCCTTCTCCTCTATGGTGATTTCAGTGGCTGGATGCCTTAGACTGTGGGGGCGAATGCATTTTCCACTGGAGGAAACCACTGTCACATATTGAAAAAGTAATCATGTGGCTGTACATGTGGAGAGTGGCAGGGCCCTGTTAACATTTGTGCGAAGCTTGACAAAAGTTAATTATTAGGCTTTGCGGAGAGCGGGGAAGCACCGGCACTGCTCATGACGGATGGAATCTTCATTGCCCGCACAGGTTGCCATGTTTACCTAGCATAAGAAATGCATGGTGCTAACCGGGGAGGCCCGCAGCGAAGGCTCTGCTTTTTAATCCCTTATTCTGAATAGGACAATATCTCCTGGGGGAAGGAATGGAATGAGGATAGTGAGGGTGGGGCAGAAGCAGTCAGTAGAACGTAGGCTCCACTCCTGCCCGTGACCTTGCTCTGGTTAGACAGTACTTTTTACACCTGTAAGGAGAGAATGCAGTGAGTATGAACTGGGGCCCCAGGAGGATTGATTGAGATAGTGTGTGGAAGAGTCTAGCAGAGTGCCTGGCACAGGTAGGCTCTTCTATGTCTCTTTTCACCACCAGGGTTGGTTATCTTGACGGGGACGGCATCGCTACCTCACTGGGCTAATGCAAGGTACACGGAAGTCACTTCTCAGTACTTGGCCTGAGCCTGGGAATAGAACATCTGGAATGGATGAATACCTCCCCTAGACTCTTCTGCCAAAGCTGTCCTAAATTTCCTCCCTATTTCTCCCTTCTTGAATCCCTATAGTTTTTAGTATCTGTAACACTTAAAAGATATTCATCACGCCTACTGCCTGGCTGTTTCATGGAGGTAGAAATGGCAAAGAGACTCTGCACTAAGATCGTTGGTGTCAGATAGGCCTGGGGCCAAATTCAGGCCTGGTCGCTTTGGAGCTGTGTCATCACTGGATAAACTTACCAGGCTACTTGCTGCTTCAGATCCCAACACTGCACAGTGGGCATAAATGCTGACCTCACAGCATGGCTCAAAAGCATTAGTGTGACGGGGATACAAACACCCTGCACAGAGCCCAATAAAGAATGGCATTTTTTGTTGTTGGAATTTGCCATATGGGGCCAGAGTAGATGGTCCCACTGCATCTTAGAGGTTCTGGCAGATGGGACAGGCTCAGCAGGAAAAGTGTCGAATCTAGGAGAAACAAGTCAAAGCAAGTAGGAGAATTCGAGGCAGGAGTAGTTGGCTCTCTAACCCAATTGGTAAAACTCACAGATAGAGGATAGTGACATTTGCCCTTTGAAGCAGGGACAGAAGATGCTGGTATCCAGCCTACCTGATATCACTATTGGAAGTTTCAGGTGCATCTGCCTTATATCCCAATTAGACTATAAGCTCAAAGGCAGGAGCTGTGTTTTCTTCTTTGTTGTGTTCTCCTGTGTTCAGTAGAAAGCTTGACACATAGTAGGTGTCCAATTAATGTGCTGATCAATGGAAAGGTTTCTTTGTTCTCTAATTATTACTGGTAATCAAAAGTTTCCATATAATGCTTAGAGTATACTTTAAAAGAAAAAAAAATTTCTGTAATGTAATAAATATAGCAATATGTATCACATATTTTGGATGGCAAAAGTCTGGGAAAGAGAGGGGTGTCAATATAAGGGATCTTAATGCAAAAATGGTTTGAAATGACTGCTTTAAAGCATGGCTAAAATTTGACATCCTCCATTACAGTACACTTAGATATACATTTTTCCCACCCACATTTTTTTTCCTTTGCAGAGCTATTTCCTTTTGCCTATTTATTGTGGTGTAATGAGTTGTGAACAATAATACCCCAGACTCCCTTCCTGCCTCTCTATTGCCTAGTCTTAAGAATGTGTATGACCAGCCCAGCAGGCGTGGCCCAGTGGTTGAGCATGGACTTATGAACCAGGCGGTCATGGTTCAATTCCTGGTCAGGGCATATGCCCAGGTTCCGGGCTCGATCCCTGGTATGGGGTGTGTAGAAGACAGCCGAACAATGATTCTCTCTCATCATTGATGTTTCTACCTCTCTCTTCCTCTCTGAAATCAATAAAAATATATATATATATTTTAAAAAGAATGGGTATGACCAATCATAGAACCTCATCTCAAGTAAGAGACTGGCACATGATCAGAACAAGGCCAAGAAATTGTTCAAGATAGGGATGCCATGCTTAAACTGTCATTCCTTCCTCTGGGGTCTCTACGCCAGGCTTTCAGAGGCGAGGCTCCACTAGGTGCCGTCCCTTCTGCAGCAGCAGCACACGAGGTGCCATTGCTCAAAGAGAAGAGAGCAGCAGATGAGGGAAGCAGAAGGAGAGCAGGAGAGTCTGTGAGCAGAGTAGTCCTGGTTTCAGGGCCTGGGCCCTTTGCTGGTGGTCTTTTTTTCTCTTCTGAAAGCTATGAAGCTTCATCGTCAGCCCTGTAAGCTAATACCACTTTTGTTTTCAAGCTCATTTGAGTTGAATGTCTGCTGCTTGCAACTTAAAAAGAGCCTGACCAACACATTTGGGCTATAGATCTGAAACATTCACTTCAGAGCCCCGACCACCTCTCATCCCTACATCCAGAGCAGATGCATATAATACAGCAACCTCTGTTGATATAAACACGCCCATCTGACATTCAGTTTTCAGCACACTGTGTGTGCATACGTCAGGAATTCTCAACCTTGGCACTGTGGCAATTGGGACCAAATAGCTTAGTGCCGTGCAGGATACTTAACATTATTTCTGGCCTCTACCCACCAGGTGCTGGTAACAATATTCCCACGGGTTCTGACACACAAAAATGTCAAAAATGTCCCCAGACATTGCCCAGTGTCAGCTGGGTGGGATGGGAGAGCAAAGTTGCTCCCATTAAAAACTGCTCATATATAGAGAACATAAGCTCCATGAGGGCAGGCTGTCTTTTTCTTTCTCTCCCCCCCCCCCCCCCTATGTCTCCCCAGGACCCAGAACAATGCTTGCCTCACCTCAGCTACTCAGTATTCATTTGCTCTGTGAGAAAACAAATGGCTCCAGGTAAATGGAGGACCGACTGCCCATGCTGCTAGAATCCAAAACAAGGAAAAGCAGGCCAACGAAGGCCTGTGTCCACTCCTAATTTTATGACCAAGAGCTAAAAATACAAAACAAAATAGAGCAAAAGAGCAACCCCCCACCCCAACCCCACCCCATGCATCATTTGGCAAACTAAGAGTCTTGTAAATAGTACAGATTTTCTTAATGAGGAAAGTAGAGAGTTGGGGCAGGAAGGAGAAAAACATTGATTTTAGGAATTCTCTTTAAAGCACCCCAGCTTTCTACATTCTTCAACCCCTCCCTATCCCTTCAAACAAAACAGGGTAGTCCAGTGAAGACTGCTTTGGGACCTGGGTGGCTAAAACCGAACCTGGGAGAATGTCTCAGGAGGAAGAGAACATCTATGGTAATTTTGATTTTATTCCTTAAAAATGGCACATGCTTTTTTGAATTGTGGTGTGATTTCCACACCTTCAGCAGGTAGTTTTCCCAGCAGCACTAAAATAATTAGCACATAGAAAAGCCACCCCTAGATTTTATCCTCCTCCTTTTATTGTAACTCCATAAAAAATTGTGAGTTGGAAAATTTAGTTTTACAGTAAGTTTTCCCATGTCAAAGGGTCCCTGATATACGTACATATACATTCATATTCTTGGCAATAATAATGTAATGTTCGTGAAGTGACTGTGACTTATACGATCCAGTCACATGGTGCCAGTCAGACACAAATCACATCTATTACATCCAAACAGAGCAGTGATTACACAGACAGTAAACTGCCAGGCAACAACCCCAGCTCATCAGAAGAGAAATGACCCAGAGCTGCTTCTCAACTGCACAGCCACACCCTGTCTTCTCCACGGGCATTGCACCTGATCCCAGTGAGAGAGTCACTGACTGAGACCTTCGGAAAGCCTTAAGTTCTTAAAAAGGGTGACTTTCTCTTCACCAGTCCCCAACAATTAGTTTACGTTTCAGCAGTGTTTCACATCAAGCAATTTTGTTTATTTGTTCCTCGTAGGGAGTGGAGAGCAATCAAGTCCCCGGGGGAGGAGGTCCTGGGTGGTCACCAGGCATCCCACCAGCGAACTGATTCAGTTCTGCTGCAGCCATAGAATTTCATGCCTCAGTAACATTTAAATCACTGTGCTGTTGGGAGCAGGATAATTCGGCCAGAGACACTCACCTTGGAGTTAGACAACCCTGGTTTGCAAATTTACGAACTAGGGCCCTTGGTGACTGACATAGCTTCTCTGGGTCTGTTTACATTATAATCCTTTTGGTGCCTTTGTGATTGACTTTATTCATGGTCACTCACAGATAAAGGGAAACCACGAATGTCAAATCCATGAATGTGAAGACACATAATGCAACTTTAGGGTGCAAGTGGCAATAATAGTGTCGAGTGTTCCCGGTCTCAAATGTTTTCATACTTCTGAATTGTTTGGGGGAACAAATTTGCTAGTAGGCTGCAGGTGGGAGTAAATACCTTGGTTTCCCAGTTCAGATATTAACTTCTGAGGTGGCTGGACTTGGAATTTAAAGCTCCAAGGAAGCCATGAAGTGGTTCGTGACCATCTTCCACTTGTACAGTAGGTTCTCAAAAAAAATACATCATTTCATTCAACGTTATTTTGTTACAACATTGATGAGACGCCATAAGAAATGAACTCTTGTTTATATAAATTAGCCTATGAGGGAAATCGGTTTCATGATATGTTTGTGCTTACAGTTACAGAACCTATCCATGGCGTTAGGTGAGGACTTACTGTATATGATTCTAGTCTAGGCTAGCCCATTATTTATCTGTTCTTCCTTACTTTGCCATTGGGGATAAGAGAATCATTTCATCTGAAGTCAACTAGCCTCCTATTGCCCTAGCTGGTTTGGCTCAATGGATAGAGTGTCAGCTCTGCTGACTGAAGGGTTCTAGGTTTGATTCTGATCAAGGGCACATGCCCCAGGTGTGGACTTGATCCCCAGTAGGGGTTGTGCAGGAGGCAGCTGATCAATGATTCTCTCTCATCATTGATATTTCTATCTCTCTCTTCCTCTCTGGAGTCAATAAAAATATATCTAAAAACAAAACAAAAAAACTAGCCTCCTGTTGAAAGCTGTAAAGCAGTGGTCAGTAAATCTCCATCATAATAATTAATGATTGCAAATGCCTATATTATACAAGCAAAATTCATTTTTCGAGTAAATATATGTGCCTAATTAAAAGGCAAATCATTGATATCTTAAATGTGAAATTGAGAAATTTGAAGTTTTCTTACTAAGATGATCCAATGTGTCAACTTCTACTGAAAAACTGAAGTTGAAATCTTACTTTAAAAATAAGTATATCTTGAAACATAGATAATACCTCACTCTTCTATCTAAAGAGTATTAAACTGCCTTTCCAAAGTACCAGAAAGCTTTACTTAATTACCAATCTACTTATGAAGCTACGCTGAGTGCTGTGAAAACTGAAATAAGCTTGGCCTCTGGCTTTAAGAGGATATTAATCTGTAATATATACCATTGATGATAAAGATCACATTAAACTATGGGGAAACATAAGCAGAATGAGCAATATAAAAGCTTCCAATTGTTTGTTATTTTCATTTTTAGATGACTAAATTTGAATAAATAATTGTAACCTGGCTGGGTGAGCAGACTTCATGGAGCCATGAAGAAGGATTAAATGTGCTTATTTCTAAACTAGAGGACCGGTGTATGAAATTTGTGCACTTGGCGAGGGGGAGTCCCCTCAGCCTGGCCTGCACCCTCTTGCAATCTGGGAGCCCTCGGGGGATGTTCAACTGATGGCTTAGGCCCGCTTCCCAGCTGTCAGTCAGACATCCTTAGTGCTGCCATGGAGGTGGGAGAGACCCGCCACCACTGCTGCACTCGCCAGCCGTGAGCCCAGCTTCTGGCTGAGTGGTGCTCCCCCTGTGGAAGCGCACTGACCACCAGGAGGCAGCTCTTGTGTTGAGCGTCTGCCCCCTGGTGGCCAGTGCGCGTCATAGTGACCGGTTGTTCTACCAAAACTGGCTCTCTGACATCTCCCAAGGGGTCCCAGATTGAGAGAGGGCACAGGCCAGGCTGAGGGACCCCACCAGTGGACAATTGGGGCCAGAGATGGACGTGGGAGGTTAGCCAACTGGGGAGGGACCGCGGGAGGGCTCCAGGGCATGTCTGGACTATCTCACTCAGTCCCAATCATCTGGACCCCAGCAGCAAGCTAACTTACTGGTTGGACAATCTGCCCCATGGTGGTCAGTGCATGCCATAGTGATTGGTCAACCGGTCAACTGTCTGACCCTGGTGGTCAGTGCACATCATAGTGACCGGACAACCAGTTGACTGTCTGCCCCCTGGTGGTCAGTGCATGTCATAGTGAGCAGTTGAGCAGCCATAGCATATCATTAACATATTACACTTTGATTGGTTGAATGGCCAACTGGACACTTAGCATATTAGGCTTTTATTATATAGGACTAGAAGCCCGGTGCACAAAAATTTGTGCACTAGGGGGGGAGGGGGGTCCCTCAGCCCGGTCTGTGCCCTCTCGCAGTCTGGGACCCCTCTGGAGATAACGACCTGCTGGCTTAGGCCTGCTCCTCGGTGGCAGAGGGCAGGCCCAATCCCTAGGTTCAGCCCCTGGTCAGGCTCAGAGCAGGGCCAATTGGGGAGTTGGGGCGCCTTCCCCTGTCACGCACAGAGCAGGGCAGATTGGGAGGTTGTGATGCCACCCTCAGTCACGCTCAGGGTAGGGCTGATTGGGGGGTTGGGGCACCGCCCCGTCACACTCATGGCAGGGTCGATGGGGAGGTTGCGGTGCCACCCCCTGTCACGCACAGAGCAGGGCCCATCAGGGGGGTTGGGGCTCTGTACCCTGTCATGCACAGAGCAGGGCCAATCAGGGGGTTGGGGCGCTGCCCCCTGTCACGCACAGAGCAGGGCCCATCAGGGGGGTTGGGGCTCCGTACCCTGTCACGCACAGAGCAGGGTCAATCAAGGGGTTGGGGAGCTCCCCCCTGTCATTCCCAGAGGAGGGCCGATCAGGGGGTTGGGGCACCGCCACTGTCATACTCAGGGCAGGGCCGATGGGGAGGTTATGGCTCTACCCCATCACACACAGAGCAGGGCCTGGGGGAGGGGGGGTTGGGGCGCCACCCTCTATCACCCACAGAGCAGGGCCGATCAGGTTGTTGGGGCGCCGCCACTCTCACACTCAGGGCAGGGTCGATGGGGAGGTTATGGCTCTACCCTGTCACACACAGAGCCGCAGGGCGATCAGGGGGTTGGGGCGCCTTCCCCTGTCACGAACAGAGCAGGGTGGATAGGGAGGTTGTGGCCCCGCCCCCTGTCACACACATAGCCGCAGGGCGATCAAGGGGTTTGGGCACTGCCCCCTGTCACGCTGATCCCGATGCCGGGAGGCATATTACCCTTTTACTATATAGGTTAGAGGCCTGGTGCATGGGTGGGGCTGGCTGGTTTGCCCTGAAGGGTGTCCTGGATCAGGGTGGGGGTCCCCACTGGGGTGCCTGGCCAGCCTGGGTGAGGGGATGATGGCTGTTTGCAGCTGGTCACACACCCTTCAGGGTGGGGGTCCCCAATGGGGTGCCTGGCCAGTCTGGGTGAGGAGTTGAGGGCTGTTTTCAGGCTGGCGGGTGATGGAAGCTCCCAATCGCTCCTTTTTTTCTTTTTTATTCTGGGCCAACTTTAGCTCTGGCTCCAGCTCTGAGGCCTCTGCTGCTGAAAGAAGGTATCTGGTTTGTTTCGGTGCTATAATCGAAACTCTATATCAACTCCAGCTCTGAGATCCCAGCCCACTGAAAGCAGGTTTCTGGGGTTTTGTTTAGCTTCTATATTTGTAACAATGTTTCTTAAACTGCAAGCTCAGAGGCCGGCAAGGCAGGCGGGGAACGTTGGAGTCCTCCGTCACTGAAGCAAGCAAGCCTCATGTTAGTTTCAAGCTGCCTGGCTGCCGGCCGCCATCTTGGCTGGCAGTTAATTTTCATATCTTGCTGATTAGCCAATGGGAAGGGTAGCGGTCGTACGCCAATTACCATGTTTCTCTTTTATTAGATAGGATATTTCTCAAATTGGCCTACTTTTTTTCATCTTCACTCCTACATACTCTAGGCCACCATCATGTGATGCCTGAGTATCGCAATATCCTTCTAACTGGTCTACTGTCTTGCCCCTTACGGCAAATCGTTTTTCTCAAGTAAAGTCTTTCAGTGGCTCCCACTGCTCTGAGATTAAGACCAACACTTTGGGTTTATAAGGCCTCATGTGACTTAGCTTTTGCTTACATTTCTAGCCATTTCACCCCTTGAAAATACCCCTTAGCTTCTAACACAGCTGGTCATGCTTTCTTTTTCCCTGACTCAGCATGGATAGTTCTTCAGAGACAATTTTTTTGACCTTTGAAGTTCGGTTAGCTGATCTTTTCACATCCTGCCATAGCTTTTCTGGTCACCTCTCATAATAACTATATAATAATACAATATTTACTTTTGTTTTTAAAATATTTTTTTATTAAATTGGTTTGGCTTTTATTTTAAGAATTCTATTTTCAAAAGTCTCTGGTGAATTTAGCATGTACCCAAGGCTGAGAACCACCAACTTTGAGCCCAAATGACCCCATTATATATGATGTATGTTATTCTCCCATATTTTACAGGATATATATATTCTTTCTTTTTTTAAATCTTTATTATTGAAAATATTACATATATCTCTTTTTTTCCCACCATTGACCTCTTCAAGCCCACCTTCTCTGCCCCCACCTCAGACCTATGGTCTGTGTCCAGGGGTTATGCATATATGCATACAAGTCCTTCGGTTGATCTCTTCCCACCCAGTCTTCTTTCCCTTCCTTCCCTTCCTTCCCTTCCTTCCCTTCCTTCCCTTCCTTCTCTTCCTTCCCTCTGAAATTCAACAATGTGTTCCATGCTTCTATGTCTCTGGACCTATTTTGTTCATCAATTTACTTTGTTCATTAGATTCCACATGTGAGCAAGATCATGTTGTACTTATCTTTCTCTGACTGGCTTATTTCACTTAGCATAATAATCTCCAGGCAATCTCCACTAGTTTCTAAGATTCATGTGGACAGGGCTATCCATTTCTTATTTACCACTATAGCCCTAACATTTGACATAGCTCCTGGTAAAAAGAAGTAGATACCCAGTGAACATTATGTTGAATTAGGGGATGGTTTTTTAGTGGGTTAGTTGCTTCTTGCATTGGTGTCTACACTGACTCCCACTGCAGCTCTGTCCAATGCAGCTTGCTATAAAAATGAAATATTCTGTTTCTGTGGTTGGCTAATACAGTACCCCTTAGGTATGTGTGGTTAGTGAGCCCTGAAGACATGGCTGGTGAAACTAAGGATCTAAATATTAACTTATTTATCTTTATAATTAATTTAAATACTACATGTGGACAACTGTGCTGGATAGCACAGCTCCAGCAGAACTTTATCTGATTCACACACAGTCAAATTTTTTCAGGAAATAGGTCAAGGCTGCCTTTTCCAAGAGTAGTCTCTAGTCACATGGGGCTATTTAAATTTGAATTAATTAAAAGAAAAGAAAAGTTAAATAGTTCCTCAATCATGCTAGCCACATTTCATGTGCTCAAAAGCCAAATGCAGCTAATGGTGTCCACATTGGGCATCACCAAATATTTCCATGATTACAGAAAGTTCCAATGGAGGGCACTGGTTTGGAGAATGGCTCACCCGACCAGAAACAAAGATGTACACTCCCCGCAGTGGGTGGCTTGTTTCCACCACCCTCCTATTTGGTCCTGACTATTGGGACGGCTTGACTAGAGAATAGGGGTCATAGTGCCACTAGATGTTTGATAACATCCACCATTTGCTTACATTATGTGAATAGCATATGGACCTCTAGATCCCAGGGTAACCATAAATTAGGAACAGTAATGAGACTAAAGTAGGTGAACGCCACCAGGGAAGGCATTTTCTCCTGAGAGAGTGTCAGGGCCAATTTCAAGGCTCCCAAGTTAGGCTTCCTATTTGTTCCCAGAAATGTCAGCAAGGAAGGTTGCAGTGACCGCTTAGCCCCTTGCTGCTACCTGATTCCCAGAAAGTACCCTCTTCCCAGAGAATCTCTCTTTTCTCTTTATTTGCATTCAGCTCTGAGATTGGCCACCTCTCCTCCCCCATGATGCAGCTATTGGCAGCTACTCTTGTCTTTGTTGCCTCCAGAATGGATAACCACAGAGCGTCTCTGGAAGCCCACCCAGAAGCTTCAGCTGGCTCAGTGTGGCTCTGTCCATCTGCCTAAAGGCACGGGCAAGCCGCGCCAGGAACACCTGCTCTCCACAGTTTGCCCTGGCTACCTCATCACTTCAGTGACATTCAAGGTGCAGCCTGGAACGCCCAGGCTTGAAACTGCCGCTTTGAAGGTTGTCTCCTCCCCTTCAGCACCATCACAGCAGGGGGATGCTGATCAGCTAAGAACAGTCCCAAGCAGGGGGTGAAAGTCAGGGCATTTTCTGAGGAATTTGCTTCCTCTCCTGGTTTGACAAAGCTGACTTTTCTGTGTTCAGGGACACGGTGGAACAGCCATCTGTTTAGTTAGGCTTCTGCCATGAAGGGTGGTCTTAGGGAGTGGATATTTAAATAGTGTTTTTCTGCTCTCCTCATGTAGATTTGAAACTCTAAACACATTAATAAAAAATAACGACAAGCCTTCATTTTCTATTAAGAATCTCTTTGTAAGTTAACTTTCTTGTCAACTCTGTCACTCTTCCCCCCAGAATAGTCCACTCAACACATCACCCTTTTCTGAATCCTAATTTCTCAATCTTTGCCCACAAGAAGGACTTTGTTTTCGTTACTTTACCAGATCCCTTTACTTCTTACGTCCACTACGCCCCCTTGTTTTAAAACCACAACCATTAAAAAGTTCCTTTAAAGAACACTTAAATAGTATCCTCCCCGCCCCCCCCCCAAAAAAAATGTCTTGTCAGATTTCTTCTTCTTGTTTGCTTCAGAAAGTGGCGCTTTGATTGTCCATTAGAGAGTTGTTTACATTTCTCCAAAAGCTCCATTTAGTTTCCTTGACAAGGTGGAATAAGTGACTGGCTGTGATGGATAGAGGCACCTGTCCTAATGGCTGCTCACACTGTGCCCACCAGTGCAGGTTACATTGATAAATTGACAACAGTTGGGACATGCTCTGCTAGCAGCAAGAATGAGGCTACGAGGACAGACACAGGCGGTGAGACAGTCTGCTTTAATATTCCTCCGAAAGGTGTACAGCCTCCTAATCTAACACCCCAACAGCTGCGGTGAGGAATTAGTGCACAGGCAGAATTTCTTTGTTTCCATGACACCACCTCTGCTAGTTAGCCTAGAATTATATTTACTGTAACAGATTCCTCCGTCTTCCAGTCTGTATGCCTGCAATCCTTGAAAACAGCGTTGTAAGATTTTAATTTCCTGTTATTATATATTCATTTATTTATCAAAATTCCTTCATGGAAGACTTTCCTTTTCCCTTTGATAAGAAAAGCAACAAAATGCTGCCTATTAGCTATGGGTTGGTTATTAGGAAAATGTGGAAAGAAGCCTTAGTCAAGGCTGAGGTGTTAATTACCTGGAATAAGGAGCTCAGGAGGTTCCAAATTTCCAGTAACAAAGAGGTGACTGTCTATCACTAAACCCCACTCAGCTGGGGGTCTTAGAAGGTGTTCAGTTCTCTACCCAGCTTACACCTGCGTTTTCTTTTTTTCCACTCCTGTTGCTTTCATGTTCCCTTTAACAAGGTGGGCCCAGCAGTGAGTCCCAGCAGTGGCATCTGCCCATGTTGACAAAGGGCCCAAGCAGGCACATGGCTCTAGGGCAGATCCCTGACTTTGCAGCCTCCCCTCACAATGTCCTTCTTCGCAGATAAGTTGGGATCACCGGGGCCAAGGGCTGGGTGGGTCTGCTGACACAGCTGGGCCAAGAGCAGCAGCAGCAGCAGCAGCAGCAGCAGCAGCAATCTCGACACGGCCCCTCGCATCATCCATTACATGCTTATCTTAACTGAAGACTAACCTAAAGGAACAAATGACCACAGAGAAAATGCTCCAACTTAATACAGAGTCATAAAAAAAAGAATGCAGGAGCAAAAGAAGCGTGGACATAATAATGCTTTTCTGAGCCCGGCTTTTAAATGGCCTAGTTACAGATTTTATGATAAGACACAGTTTGCCTTTATGATTTGCATGGGTAATGAAGCAATTAGGAGCCATCATATATAAAACATGCTAGTTCTTCATTAGACACCAAACAGAATGTCATAACACAAGATGCACCGTGTGGCAAAGCTCAAGTGACTTGCATGTTCTGTTTACTTTGCATGGAGTTTTGTTGGAAGCTGGTTGCCGCTTGCATGGCATTAGAAGGCTAGACTGTGGTTAGTTTGATGTGAAATTCTGACTGGCTGGCAGTCGCCTCCACTCCCCACCCCCTAACTGCTACTAAATTTCATTTCAAGTTATAATTATTGACATTGGAAACAGCTACTCGGATCACAACAACAAAGCAACAATTATACAGGATCTGGTGTTTCTCATGCAAATTACAGCAATAAAATACAGGAAAATCCGGCCCACTTACAGACCAGTCTTTGTCTTTGGAGAACACAGTCTGAACTATTTGGTTAACTAAATTAAAATGTAAATCTTGGCTGGCTTTTCTTCTTAGATAGAGATATGAAACAGTTTCTAAAAGACAGAAAAAGCTTAAGGGACCACATTTCAAACAACTTGTCATGAATATATTTTTTTAATGAATTAGGGCTGAAAAGCTTAACTGTCTATAACAATCAAGGATTCGAAAATGTTGCTCAGATAGGAAAAACATAAGGGAAGACAGAGCCCTGTATATTTACCGCTTACATGTTTGTTTATAAGGGAACTTGGGAGCTTGAAAGATGTACAGTAATAGAGTCCCTTGCGTTTTCACAAGTAAAGCCATAGCTCTCTTATTCCCAGTCGGTGTAACATGTATAATGAAACACGTAACCCAGAGAAGATTAGTGAGCATGAAAACTGAGTTCTTTACTCTAATAGAGTTGCTTTCCTTCCTGATCTTTGTTTCTTCTTTCTTACAAAGCCGGGCCTGTGAAAGTGTCATAGTCAGGGAGGGCGAAGTTAAAAAGTCAACCACAGGCGTGGCATTTGCATGAGGGCGCTGTGAATGCAGCCACTCAGAGCCACATGGAGTTCTGCAAAGAACCGGAAACAATGATTTGAAGGTTTCAGATCCATTATCATGACTGCATTTAAAAAACAAAACTAAACTAAACAAAGCACCCTCGACCAGCATAAGAAAGGGGTGGATTCACAAGGCCCAGAAAGAAAGCAATGCTACAGAAGACAACATCAAAGCAAAGAGGAAAAACCACCGCTGTGCCCCTGGCCAGGATTCAGCTCACAGCGCATCTGCTTTGAAAGCCATCCCTCTGAGTTTGACCACAAGTAAACTGACCCCGGTGAGGCCATGACAAAGGAGGATACTGATGTTTAATTTATGTATTTAATTTTTTTTATGCAGGGAAAAGCAATTGCGTGATCACATCTCATTTATAACACATCTGATCTTTAAAAGGCAATAATTTTACAAATGCACTTTTGCATTAAGAATACTGTTATCATACGCATGGAGCAAACGTTGTGTGGGCAGTCACTCTGACTTATAGCAGCTCCGTACAGCCGCTGCAAGATAACCAAGAGTAATGGTTTTTGATAATCAGGCCACACTATTAATATAACATGAACCACAAGTGCTTTTGTACTGCAGCCCTGGTTAAACTAGCAAATCTCATTGGGAAATAAAGAAAGGGTGGGGAGTCATGTTCTCTTTTCTGCTGCTTCTGCACGGAAAAATATGCCTCGCGGTGCTGTCTTAGGTGTTTCATGTCTCAGGGAACGCCGAGCAGCGCTGAAGAATGTTTCCCTTTAGAACCCCTGCTCCTTTCTGCTCAGTTCGAACTCAACGACTACCCGCTAGGTCAAAATTTAGGTCCATGAAATGTGGCAGATGGATTTCAAATGGCAGTTCTGTTGGCTGGGGTAAAGCTGGTGGAACATGCTGAGGTCCATAGCAAGCTGGGTTTGTGCTGGTTGCTCACTGTTGAAATATTGCTGGGTGAAAGGGGCTCATTTTGGCTGATGTGAGCAAAGGGGAATGCTGCCCCTTCGTCGTAAATGTTAATGTGAAGGAAAATCAGAGAGAAGTACTTCTGCTGTAAGAGTCAGGCAACATAATCATAACAAGTAAAAACAGGCTTAAGCATGTCACTACAATGTTTATTCATACGGTGACATTTACTGTAACTTTCCTCTAAAAGGCATTGGTTTCCTCCAATTTTAACAATCCAGAGACCATTATGAAGTTATCTTTGCACACATAATGTGTATCTCTGTCGTATAGCTCTCCGTTTCCTAGGACATGTGCTGTGGGGGTGAAGTACGTTGTCAAAATCAATGCTTGGGCTATTTCTGTACATTTAAAGAGGCATGTATCCAGCAAAGAAATGCATGATTCCTGAATTTCACACTGTAAGACAGGGTTAGAAAAGGCTGATTAAAGAAGCTGAGACCCCAGTGAGGCGAGACTGAGTGCCTTGTTCAATCATTTAAGAAGCTCTTCCAATGCCGTGTTTTTCATAAAACGATCCCTAATAAGGCAAATCAGGAGAGGATCTCCTGGACCTCTCCAGTTTTCATGGAAGGAGATGAAGGTGAATGTCTGCAGGGTTTTGATTGTGATGCCCTTGCGGCAATTGCCAAATATTGCTTTGTATTGTTAGTCATTTACTTGTTCGTTCGTTCATTCATTCAGCAAACATTATTGAGCACTGACTATGTTCCAGCTAATGGACAAAGCATGGAGGAGAAGGATGAAATAAATCAGCTTCAAGGAGATCAGAATCTGGTAGGAAAGAATAGACATGTACATAATTAATTATAAAACTTGGTAGAACATGATAAGGAGAAGTTCATGTAAGCTGCACTGGGAAAGATTACCTTGAACAAGATGAGATTAATGAAGACATTAATGCCTTTAATCTTGAAGAATTTGTAGGCTTTGCATACATATTTTATTTTCCCTGTTATGTTATAAATTAGTTGAAATTAGTCATCACATCATATATATATATATATATATATATATACACACACATATATATGTATATATATATAATTGTGTTGAGCAGAATGTTTGATCTATGGACTAATTACATCAATCAATACTGTCTACAGATCACTTATTAGGTTTCAGACATTGTTATAAGCACACATTATCTTACTTAATCCTTGTAGCACTTCTTGAAGGAAGATTTAAATTATCCCCATTTTACAGAGAAAACTGAAGCCTTGAGAGGTTAACTAACTTGCCCAGGATCATGGCTATCAAGTGGAGAAGATGGACTGGAGCCATTACATTCCCCACTAATACATTCTACTGCCTGTGTCTGATAAACATTGTTTGAATGTTGCATAAGCCAGTAGAAGTTTCTTAACAGTTATAATGCAGTTTCATTTACCACGGCAAGATTTTTTAAGAACACTTAGCACAGGAAACAAAACAAAAAAATCATCAGGGTGCATAAAAATTTGTTTATGAATAAACTATTAGTTTCTGCAAGAAAGCCAAGCACTTGTCCACAATATATTTGTTTCTAGAATGCCTTGAGGTTATAAATCATCTAAGAGGGTGTTGACTTACTATGATATTTTTTGAAAAGTTGATGCTATTTAATAAATACACAACATCATTGCTCTGGGCATTAAGTCCAACATTGATTTTTTCATTTTCATTACACAATGTAATAATACACAACCGTACAGTAAATTCAGATGCTAGGAACTTGAATCTCCTACATGAGACTCGTGTAGGAACTTTAGTGTTCTACATGCAGGGCAGAACAATCCTTCCCTGTCAGAGGGAAATCATTGACATCAGAAGGTGATCAATAGCTTCATCTTGTCTGCACAAATCAGACCTCTCAATGACATAGATTGTTGGGATTTGGTGGGCCAACTACATAGGGAATAAGCTATGGCACTTTATATGCAAGTAAGAGAGCCATCCTTTCAACTGGAGAAGTGAGGAAACTGGATGAGCAGCAAGTATCTGCATTTCAGTGGGATCGGTCTCTGCTTAAATCCTTTCTCCACAATAAACTTCTCTGTTTCAAGAATAAGTTGTGAAAAAAATGCATATGAAACTAATAGATGCATTTGTTGTTCTAAAAACTGGAAAAGAGCAAAGAAAGCTATAATAACAAATCCGTTGAAGTTGCTGAAAAATGGCTATTCTTGTACATCATTGCAGGGAGTACAAAAAATTGTTTTCTTGGGAATTTTGAAACCTTACCTAGAGCTATAAATTACTTTGTCAAAGGCACACCTAATTTCATGGCTAGTAATACATCGTAAGAAGATAATTAGCTATGAACATAAAGATCTGTGGACAATAATATACATCTAAAATATTTAAAATATTTAAAAATTAGAAATGGCCTAAATTTTAATCAACTGGGAAATGAATACATTCTAGTACATCTATAAAATAAAATGCACCATAGAATAAACAGATATTATATCTGTGTCATAAAATTACTGATACTTTTTACTTTTCCTTTTTATATACTTTTATCTATTTTTTCAAATTTTATATTATGAACATGTCTGTTTTTTATATTGACAGTCATATGCATGAAATACTATTTAGAAGGCTGTGAGACATGCTGAAGATCCTTCCGGAAGAACCCCAGATTTATTTCATGTAGATAAGACTTGTCCCTTTTGTCCCTAGTGTTCACTCTCAATTGCTGAAATCAATGATGCTTTTTTCCACAGTAAAGTCTAGGAAAGGCAGAACTTTTTGATGGGATATGAGAGAGAAACCATTAGATGAACTTAGAAGAGGAGTGAGTATTTGAAATATACATCCAAGAGAAAAATATAGGAAAGCTGATTTTGAGAACTTATTAGAAAACTTCAAAAATGTTCTTTCTGCCAAGTTAATCATATCTAATTGTTCTCAGGGTGAGTTAGGTTTTGGATTGTGGACATAGGCATAATAATATAGTTCACTTTTACTTCATAAGTGATAATGCTGATAATGCCTAACTTTAATAAGTGAAACATTAGGAACAGCTCTCAGCACAAAGTTTTTAAGATAAAGGAAAACAAGAGAGAGCAGTATTTAAAGCAGACATGAACATTCCTTGCCTTGAACTTCCCTACATAAGTATTATGGCAAAGTCCATTATAGTAGGACTGGCAAAGAAAAATGTCTTAGAATAACAGAAAGCTAAAATTAGAATTAACTGTACATAATCCCATCCCCTCATTTTAAAGATAAAAGAATATGGATATAGGCAAGTTGAGAAACTTTTTTCATATTCTATAGCCAGCCATGTGTGAGTCCGGCATAAAATTCAGGTTTTTAGACTCCTTTCATGGTCACCTTGTCTGAGCCTGCATGAGGCAAATTGCTCTGCTGAAACTGTAATCTGTTGGGTAAATGGTTTCTTTGCTAGTTTTTCTAGTAGCAGAACAACCTACTTTAAAGAAAGCTCAATGTCAAAAACAAAAAGCAAAGAGAGAGAGAGAGAAAAGAAAAGAAAGGAAGAAATCATTGACCAGTGTTAAATAATGCAGGTAAATAAAAATTAATATTTTCTGTGAAAATAATACTACTAATGCCTTGTACAGTATAAAATATATCTAAAATTAATAAAAAGAGTTAAATGTTAAAAATTGGAGCCGACTTTAATAAAATAAAGAGATACAAGAGAAAAAACTTAAAAATCCTAGTGATTTTTTGAAGAGACTAAAATAGCATCAAACCTGTGACAGAATTGGTTGAAGAGGAAAAATATACAATATAAGATAAAGAAAATATAAAAGAAATAAAAATAAATATAAAAGAATTAAAAATAAAAACTAAAGCATAAGTATAAAGTGCACAAATTTAATAAAAATTGTGTGAGATGTTATGTGAATATATCAGAAAATTAGATAATGTAAAAAATTTTTTAGAAAACTGTAATTTACCACAACCGACAAAAAAAGTAATAAAAAAATCTGAATAGACCTGAAAACAGTAAATAAATTGTATAAATAGTAAAAACTCCACCACAATAAAACTAAATGATTTTAAAGATCATATCCACTAAATATTTAAGGAACAGATAGTTCCAATAAAATATAAATCATTTTAGGAATAAAACAAAAGTAAATAGTTCTTACTTAATTTTATTAAGCTATTATAACTTAATATCTAAATCAGATAAGGACTTTATGATAAATCAGAAATAAATGATATATATGTATACCATATTCATAACAGCATTATTTACAATAGCAACTCAAATGTCCATCAATGGATGAATGGGTAAAGAAAATGTGGTATATATATATATATATATATATATATGCAAACATATCCTATAGAATAAAAGGCTAATATGCAAATTGTTCCCTCAACTGGGAGTTCGACTAGGAGTTTGACCAGGGAATAAGGCCAGCTAGCCAACCGCCCATGGCCCCTCCCCCAAGCTGTCCCTGCCCAATTGGCCCCTATTGGTGCTGACTGGCTGGACCCCACCTGTGCACGAATTCATGCACTAGGCCTCTAGTATATGTATAATGAAATGTTATTCAGCCTTAAAAAAGAAGGAAATTCTGACACATAACAAAATGAGTGAACCTATGAACCTTGAGAACAATATGCTAGATGAAATAAGACTGTCATAAAAGGACAAATAATCTATAACTCTACTTATATAAGGGACTTGGAATAGTCAAATTCATAGAGATAGAAAGTAGAATGAGAATTGTTGAGGACTCAGGAGGGGAGGGATAGAAAATGGTTATTTGAGTATGGAGTTTCCATTTTTCATGATGAAGAATTTCTGGAGATTGGCTGTACAACAATATGAATTTACTTAACAATATTGAACTGTACACATTAAAATTATTAAAATAGTCAATTTTGTCTTATGTGCATTTTGCCACAATTTAAGAAAGTAAAATCAAACAAATTGTAAATAAAATATATCCAACAAGCTATTAATGTATAAAAAAAATACATCATGATCAAGTTGAGTATATCTCAGGAATGCAAGGTTGGCTTAATATTAAGAAATCTATGTAGGCAACCCACTATTGTAAACAATTAATGAAGAAAAACCACATGAGATTACTCCCCAGAAGAAAAAAACTATTATAAAATTCAACACTTCTTTGTCATACAATCTTAAGGAACCTAGAAATAGAAAACAATTCTTCCTAATGAAAAATAACATTGCTAAATCTGCAGCAAACATCATACATAATGGTAAAATGTTTTGAAAATTTGAGAGACAAGATAGGTAGAACATTAATATTACTTGTATTTATTTTTGTGCTGGAGATCCTAGATGAATCTATTACATAAGATAAACAAATTTAAAAATAAATTAAAAATAAGGAAAGAAAATATTTATAATTTATTAATGATATATTTAAAAAAAAATACAAAAGCATGTACTAGCAAATTTTAAGATTTCAAAGAGACTTCAACAAGATTTTAGGATAAATGATCAGTATACAAAAATGTGGTGCATTCCTGTAAATTAGGAACAATTAGACAAATATTTAGAAAATAAATTCCAACAAAAATTTTGAGAAGTGAAAACCTTAAAGGAGAAGGATTTAAAACTTTAAAAAGATCTAAATGTGTGGAAAGGACATGTTCATGAATAAGTAGACTTTATGATACAATTTTTCCCCCAAATTAATCTAGGAAGTCTAATCAAAATTTAAATAAGACTTTTAAAATATAATCTGAGAAGTTATTATAAAATTAATATGGAAATACAAAAGGTTAAGATGATTTGGAATAAGATGAGTATGTTATGCTATATATCAAGAAGCATTATCATTATAATTCTACTTAAAATTAATTAATACATTGTGTTATTGAGTCAGGAATAGACAGTTTGGCTTAGTAGGACAGAGGTAATTGGACCAACTACCCAGAAGAGATCTATGAACATACAGAACTATAATGTATGACTGAAGTGGCACTATAAAACTATGGTCTGTCATATTAACACCAGTTACCCATTGAACTCTTACCTCATACCAAACACACAAGTCCATTCCTGGTGAAGTAGAGGCTTAAATATAAAAGCAAAACTTAAAAACTTTTAGAAAAAATTAGAGAATGTCTCTATGATCTGAGGGTAAGAAAAGGCAATTTAATAGAAAAGCTAAAGGAAAAAGTGGAAACATTTGTCAGCATAAAAACTTCTGTCTCACAACTGCTAAAATAAAGAGGAAAAAAGCAGACCAGGTAAAATCTTTTGTTATACATAATATACAAGCATAATGATCCTGAACACATGAAAACTTCCAACAAATCAGTGAGAAAAAGACAAGCATCACCATTTAAAAATGAGCAAGTGAAAAACAAACACTGAGCTGGTGACATGAATAGGCAAAAGAGGAACCAGTGGCCAACACCAACAACAAGCTGAGTGACTGAACCACAAAGACACTTGCATGAAGTGCAAGTTTAATTTATAATGGTGGAACATTTCTCACCCATCAGATTTGCAAAATCTAGAAGTATAAAAATGCCAAGGGTTGGTGAGATGAGGGGAGCTCTCATACATGTAAAATGATACGATCATGTTGGAGCCCAGTTCGGTAAAGTTAGTAAAACCAAAGATGAGCGTGACATATGACCCCGCAGTTACATCCCTACACATATCCTAGAGAAAGTCTAGCAGCCTGAGCTCAGAGCCTTCACGTGCAAGCATGCTCAAGTATCTCATCCATAGAATGAACGTTTCATGAGGATAAAAACTTGGTTTTGTTCACTACTATATCCAAGAGCCTAAAATAGTATCTGGTACCTAGTAAATAATGAAATGTTGCTTTAAAATGCATCTAAACCAGTGATGGCGAACCTATGACACGCGTGTCAGAGGTGACACGCGAACTCATTTTTTTGGTTGATTTTTTTTTGTTAAATGGCATTTAAATATATAAAATAAATATCAAAAATATAAATCTTTGTTTTACTACGGTTGCAAATATCAAAAAATTTCTATATGTGACACGGCACCAGAGTTAAGTTAGGGTTTTTCAAAATGCTGACACGCCGAGCTCAAAAGGTTCGCCATCACTGAATTCTAAACCAAACAAAATTAAAGGTGAGATTAGAAGGAAAGCCAGTTCTATGAACTTGAAAGACAATTTGAGGATTCATTTTAACCAACTCCACTTTTACATCCATTTTGGTCAGGCCTGTGTACAGTTTGTTAAACCTGTGTTTTAGCTTTTATTCCCCTTTCTTTTTCCGAAGGCCTATTGCTATGGAATGGCCTTGGAATGGACTTTTGAGTCAATAGCTCAGCCTAATGACTCATGGTTATTTCTTCACTTTTTTCCATATTAACTCTACTAACTTTCACCTGAAAAAAAAAAAAAAAGATCTTGAGAACGTCGTATTTCTAAAATATCATCCTTTCAAAGTACGGTGGCACCATGTAAGTGAGGTCCTTCTGCATTCTGCCAAACGGCTCTGATGCTTGACAGATCCGTCTGTCTCCAGTTTCTTCCTTTAGTAAAGAGCAAAGGGCATTTCTAGACACTAGCGACAGAGGTTGACTTGAGGCATCAGAACGAAAAGTATAATGTAGATTAAATTGTATTATTTTTCTTAACATGAGATAAAAATGGGCCTGTGTACAAAAATGTTTTCACTAATCATTTTGGAGATCAAAGATTTCATTTCCTAAGAGCTCAAACTTCACATCTTTCAGCAAGGACTTACTTTGAACCCTGTTTAATGATGCTGTAGAAGACTTTTTTCTCCTGAACTACAGCTAAAAGACTTGTAAAAAAATGTTGTTTCAACACTGAAGCACTTTAAATGACTGACTCTAACCACAATGTATAAAAAGTATAATTCAGACTTGGCAGAGGGAACTAAATAAATAGTGATGATAAGTGACCTATCTAACAATGTAGCCGTCGTGTCTTGTCATTAACACAATTATGTCAGCACAGTCAATCAGCACATTGCCTTGACTTTAAAGCCAGGAACTGAATAAATGCTTTGAAAGTTGAAGGAAGCAGAGAGAGAGAAAGAGAAGAGCTATTGCACTTAAACCAGCAATGGGACTTCACAGTTATTCAGGGCTTTTTAAGAAAAACAAGGTTATGCATTTACAAAATGCTTTGTTGTTGCAGTAATGCTAAAATTATTCTTATGAGTTCAATACCATCTGTAATAACCCTCTGGCAATCCAGACAAAAAGAGGGACTCGGGTTGCAGCATTCTTTTCACATATGAGAAACTGATTTACTACCTGAAGTGATAATTAATGGGATTCTGTTCAGTTTCAAGTGGAGATGAATCGCACAAGAGGTGGGTATGGAATCTCAGAATGGAGATAGTCTCCTGAGAGCCCTTCCAAGGGGTTTGGGCTGAAAACCCTCTGTAATCGTGAATGACATGTGACAGTAACTGCCCACTGAATATCCCCCATGACAACAGGCGAAGGGACTGGGCCACAGAAAAGGGAAGGACATACTATGAATCGTGTATTTAGCTCTATGAAGCTCACCCAGGCTACACCAACCTGTTTGTGTCACTTGTTGAAATGACTTCAGTTTCATTCACAAATATATCTGACACATCACAAAAAGTATTTGCATTCACTAGAGTTTAACATAATCTCTGTAGACTGGTGAAGAGGGCAAGAGCTTTCAAAATTCAGTAAAGAAGTTAGACTATCGGAGTTTGAACCATAAATACTAAATTGATAATTAAAGCTGGGGGTCAACCCTGTGCTTCATTAGATTGACTTTTATGACACTGGCTATAGAAAATGGGCCACTTCTACAAATTATAGTTTCGTGTGGCTACATCAGAAAGAATTATACAATAACTAGGGGCCCAGTGCACGAATTCATGCACCTTGGAAGGAACTGTGGGCAGCAAGGCTGAGGTGGGCATGGGGGGCGAGTTTCGGCCCATCCTCTGTGCCCCCGCCCAGCCCCTCCTGCTGTGGACCCTGATCCCCCATCTGCTGGCAGCCCCGCTCCCACCGCCACTCCCATGCACTGACGGCACTGGCCCTGCTCGCACCTGCTGCTGGCACCAGCCCCAATAGCTCCGTGCTGTCAGCAGGTGCAAGCAGGGGCTGCTGTCCTGACTGCCCCTCAGGAGCAGGGGGAGGTGGAGAAGCCCTCAGGGGCAATTGGGGCTGGCAGCCGCCACTCTTACCCACTGACAATGCCAAACGATCAGGACCAGCACCGGGTGCCGGCAGTCAGTACGAGTGGTGGCTCTGGCACCGGCTGCAGGTATGAGTGGGGCTGGCGCCAGCAGCGGGTGCGGGCACTGGGTGGAACCGTGGTGCGTGGGAGCAAAGAATTTTCAGTAACTATCAGAGGCTCGCCCCAGTGACAGTGACTGGCGCCCAACCTTGTCAGATGCCCCTGCTCACCTGTTCCACCATCCCACTGCAGCTGATGCCCACCATGTTCTGCGCTCTGCCTCCTGCTGCTGACTCCTGCCATGTTCTGCGCACACCCCCTGATGGTCAGCACATGTCATAGTGACCGGGTGTTTGGTTGTTCCACTGTTCGACCTATTTGCATATTAGAGTTTTATTCATAGATCTTTAGGGGCCATTCCTTGAGGGAGATATTACATTAGCCCCATTTTGCAGAGGAGGGGATTGAGGTCCAGAGGGATAAAGTGATACCCATGCTCCATATCAGAAAGAGTTCAGATAAAATCATCTCACACTAAAGCCTATCCCATAGAGGGGTTATCATATTCATTTTACAGATGGAAATGTGGCTTAAACTAGCTTTAAAAAGGTGTCCTGAATAAGAGTTCATGAGAGGTGAAGCCAGCATTCAAATCCAGAAATGTTGGTTTCAAATTTAAAGGTGCTAAGAAACAGCATGGTGACCAAAGAGGTCTTGAAAATCTCCCTCCCTAACCCCCCGTCCCCGCCGGTTTTTTTTTTGTGTGTGTTTTTTTTTTGAGCCTATTTCCTGGGAGACTGGACTGTGAATGAGATGTGGTATGAAGAGATCCAGATAACTAGCTCTAATGCAATTGCAAACAATGAGCCTCAGTTTCCTCTTACGTAATGCGAGGATAATGATACCCACCCTATAGGCTTAGTGTGAAGATGAAAAGAAACAAAATGATGGATGTGCATGAGCTGGGTTGGTATCAATGCTCAAAACACTTCTGGGCAATGAGAATTTGCCTGTACATTTTCACCTGTAATGCCCTTTCAACATTTTTCTGGTATGAGTTGAGGAGGAGGATGGGGTGGCACTCACCAAGTACATTTAATTATGAGTCTTCATCCAGAGATGATGTGGATCAATAAGGATTTTAACTGAATGGTGACAGGAACTTCCTAGAATTTCACATCAGGCAATTTTCTAAAAAGTGGGCTAAACTGGCAGACAAATCTGTTGCTGGTATGGGTAGAAGAGAACACAATGAATTTGGGAAAATAAAACCCACAAAGCCTGGCCAACTGCTAAATCTCAGGAAATGTCAGCCTTTATAACCCCCTGCAACCCCCACCAAAAATAAAAATAAAAAAATTCAAGAAAAAAATTTACCCTAATGCAGAATCAGGGTCAGAGAGTTTCTGCATGTATAGCAATGATTCACACATTTGTTGAATGATTACTTTGTACGTGACATTGTATTAAGTGTTCACATTTATTTTCTTCTTACTGCAGCTTTCTGAGTTCTACACCATGCCCATTTTACAGATAGGAAAACTGAAGCTTGTGGAAATTAAGAAACTTGCCCAAGTTTGTGCAGCAAAAATAGACTCCAAATCTGGACTCTCTCTGTCTTTAAAGCTGCTGCCTGTAGCTACTAAACTATAAAATCAAACAAAAGTCTTCAGGCTTGGGATTCGATTGCTTACTACCATCTAAGACAAGGAGGTCATTATACTTTGAGAAAGGAAACTGAAGTTTTTTCCCCCCAGAGGAACAGATGGAGCTGGCCCCTTGCAGAGAGGATGAGAAGCTATGTTTCTGCAGTGTTTTGCCCCGTGTTGGCCAACAGTGATATATAGGACACGAGCCGCCTCCTGAGTCCCCCATTTGAATGAGGATGTTTTCATGTCAGAAAGTCGAGAGTATGCCTGGGCAAGGGAAATGCTTATGTAACAAATGGCCTGGAATACAGAGAAAGGTTAAAGAGATAAACTGGAATGAGGGCTGACTAAGCAACAATTAACATGGGTGTGTTGACAGTTTACAAACACGGGCAGTCTGCAAATATCAAGGAGGGAGATTTTCTAGAGAAGAGTAAGAAAAGGTGGAAGGAAAGTAAGGCATCATGGCATAGTAATTGCTCTTCAAATTGCATTGAACACAATTAAAGGAAAAAATTAGGCCAAATGTCAAGAAAAGCTGCCACTCTGACAGAATTAATATCAGCTGGAGCGTGGAAGGTGTCGGGTTCTGCCTGGCACTGGCTGCACAGCCCTCCCCATAGCAAGGCTACAATGCACTTTCCCCACTGGGGTCTGGCCTCACTCAGTCCCTAAGCTGAGGTCTTCAATCACAGTGTGGAGGCACTCCTGCACAGTATCAGGCCACTCTTTAATACTTTAATATATGTCTCCATTTCTCTCTCTCTCTCTCTCTCTCTCTCTCTCTCTCTCTCTCTCTCAAAGGAGGGGGAAAGAGAAAAACATTGATGTGAGAGGAACACATCGATTGGTTGCCTCCTTCATGAGCCCTGACCAGGGCCCGGGGCCAGGGAGGATCCTGCAACCAAGGTACTTGCCCTTGACCTGAATGGAATCTGGGACCATTTGGTTCGCAACTGACACTCTATCTACTGAGTAAAACTGGCTAGGGCCCCACTCCCAAACTGTTCTCATTCTAATGTGTGAATCTACTTGCAAGGTTTGGGCATTTGTGGCCCCTTTCCTTCCATGGTAATACAATTTGGGAGTGTCTAGCCATGTTTACAGAGATTGAAGAGTCTCATGGAAGGCTTTCTCAATTGGGTGACACTTGAGCTGAGTCATGAACAAGAGTTGTTCATCCAGTTGACAGTGAGATGGGAGGGGACTGAGAGAAAAGCATTAAAGCATTTCAAATATGGGGAATAGCAAAGGTGTAGAAGAATGACATGGCATTATCTTGCAAGTAGTTTTAAAGTGGCTCGAGGGTGACATGAGACATGAGGAATGGCAGAAAGTGATGTTGAAGAAGTAAGGGGGTGAATTTAGAAAGAATTTAGATGCCATGTTAAAGAGGTTGGACTTTGTCTTAAAGGCAATGGGGAGACACTGACAGGTTTTAATTGGAATAATTAATTTTATATACCTTTATTTATATTTGAGAACTTTGATTTAGGAAAAAAGAGTGGGAGATGGGGGTTGATAGTGCAGAGGGGAAAACCGATAGGAAAAGGAGACTTAAATGTTCCAGTTAAAGGTTGATGAAATAATGAATTCAAGTAAATGAGAGTGGGGAAAAAGATAAGAGTGACATAAAGGAATGGGAGAAAGACTTCTGAAGTAGAATTGATAAGACCTGGTGGCTTATTAGGCAGAGAGAGTACGGAGGAAGAAGGAATCTAAAACAAGTTCCAATTTCTAGATTAGATAAAGGGATAACATTCCTCTCAGACAAGCAGAAAGCGAGTTAGTGGGTTACCCTAGGGATGTGGGCTCGGTAAGACCCAGGGATGACCCATGGGACTGCAGAGCATAGAATAAATGTGAACGTGAAGTATAGGCAGGCTCTGAAACCAAGGTATCAATCCAAACTAGCTAAGCAGAGAGAGAAGCCAAGTACCAGAATGCCATCTAAGAACCAGGAGATTATAAACGAAGGGTATGACTTGGAGAGATTCTTTGAGCTACTCTGATACCTAAGTTATGAGCCAGGGAGGAGAGATGATGAATTTAATCTGGGGCATGCTGAGTGTAAAGTGCCTTATTAGCCAACCCAGAGATGTTCAGCAGACAGTTGGATTTATGGTCTGGCCCTGGGTTTAGTCTAATAGGGATAGGTGAAGTTGCCTAGGCTGAATGTAGCATTCCGGGGGTAGTTAGCCATACTTATATCCTCTTTCTTGTCCTCATGACATTCTAATATCTCTCTAATCATTCCTCTGCCATTAGGAGCGCCTTTGACTTCTGTTTGTTACACAGATCCACTCACAGCTCCTTTGGAGCTCCTACAATCCTCCTTGAGCCTCCCTTTGCTGTTCTGATCCCTTCAATGCCTCCCCTGTGAGTCTTCAATTATCTCTCAGCTTTTCTGAGCCTCTTAAATCCCTTAAATCTCAGCTGTGAAATGCACACTATTCTTAGGCATGGCCCTTTTGAAGTCATTGGGAATTTACAAACAACAACAATAAAAATAAACATGATCCATCTGCCATGAAACATTGATGTAATTTAAGAAAAAACTAGAAGTGGTAGTTTTTCAATTACACTATTTAATCTTTCCTTCCTTTGAAAGAGTAATATCTAGTAAAGATTTTAGGTTATTTTTTCCAACCTTTTATACATTTTAATTTTAATCTACATTGTTCTCCATTAAAAAGGGGTTTCAAGTCAACCACTCAATATAATGTCAAGAACTGTGCACACGCCCACACACCCCAAATCAGATTCCATTACTAGTGACTGAAGGAAAAGAAAAAAATCAATTTCTGCATGTGTTTTGAGCAACAGAATTTCATTCAATATTATTACAAACAGTTGAAAAAGGTCACACGAAGCCAGGTTTGAAGTCCTGAGGTTGACTAGTCCTTTAGCATACTTTTATTAAAGACACTTGCAAAAACATGTCACATTTAAAGACTCAGGTATCTCTCAATTACAATTTAAACTTGCTTTGTGTGCTGTGAGATAAAGAATTACCTTTAACTCATGTTTTAAAAGATAAAGTGGAATATTGGAAAAGTCCTAAGTTTTGCAGACAGGAGTATCTGTCTTCCAATTTCACTTCCGCTGAATTCTTTGGCAGCCCTGTGTGTGGTGGGGGCGAGGGTGCGCCGGGGGCGGGGGGGGGGGCGGGGGGGAATGTAGGAGAAGGGGCGCTAGGGGGAAGAACTACTACTTCATGGTCATTTAAGGTCTTTGAGTCATAGCCCAAGCTGCATTTAAGAAATCATTTCTAATCCTTAAACACTCTAAAGTATTATTATCCTCATGCTATAGATAAGAAAACTTAGGGCGAAAGAGGGCGTCTCACATAGCTACAAAATAAAAAGTAGATCATGGATTCAAACTTGTTTCATGTACTCAGTAAGACTGCAGACTTTGGATACCACAACCTTTCTTCTAAATGGCCTCTCTTGCTAATACACTATGTGAAAGCCTTAACTTTTCGAACCTCAGTAAACTATTTTTTAAAACCAGGACAATTATTTGTATAATAGAATTCGTGTATGGAACTGTCATAGGGATGCAATAAGAAAACATGGAATGAAGTGCCTGGCACATAGTAAGTGCTCAAAAATTGTATTTGTTAACTTTTATAGAACAACTAAATCAATACCCCTTCCCCTGGGAACTGACCTTTAGATCACTTCACAGTGGACATTCCACTTGTCTAGATCACAATCTACTTGCTAAGACCATTATCTCTCCCCTCTGGACTTCCCAGAATCTGGACCTGCACAGAGAAAATTCTCTGCCCAGAAAAAGCCCGCCAAAAGTCCTTTAAAAACCACTGACTCCCGTCACTGGGTGAAGGAGCCATCATGGCTCAGCCACCTGGTATGTGGATGATCGAATAAATTCATAATCCCTCACCATTCTGGCCTCGTGCTTTCCTCCTTTGGCGACCTAACAGTATTTACTTTTTGGGAGCTAAGAATCTTGGGAGTGAAGTATGTTAATTTCTGTCAATGGGATACAGTATGAGGAGATAAGTCACAGAAACCCTCTTGTACCCTTCATGGGAAGATAGGTTTCTGCTTCTCAGAATAGATACTCTTTGTCTACGTTTTCTCGCTGATCCTAGAAGGATACCATGAAGTGTTCATTCACTGTGTAGTAAACAACATTAATGAAGTTCTTTTTGTGCTCTTGTTTTAACTAGTGGCTCAAGAATATGTTTAGTTAACTTGTGCCCCTGTTTATCAATATGCCACATCAGCAAAAATTCGGTAAGGAACATTAATTATCAAATGTGCCAGTTTTGTGACCATTAAGTACCTCATTAGATTCTGTTTTGGAAATTGCTTTTATGAGCATCTTTATAGTAAAGAGCACATGACATGATTGGCACTACTTAATCATAGCACAATCTATAGCAAAACCACTTATTTAAGGCACCTCTTTTATTATTACTATTATACTGCAGGACAACAAATGATAATTTCTCTTTGTAAGCATAACTAAAAGAAATTACAACCACAAGTCTCCCATCCTATAACTTGTTTAAGGGGAAAACTACAATCTGTTTAGTCCAAGCTGTACTAAAAATATCTTTTCTAATGATATCTTAAAAAAAAATTTAAAACTTTGTAGATTAAAAGAAATATGTATCTTGAAGATCAACCTGTAATTTCTGTTTTGTATTTAAGCTCCTCCTTTGAATGGCAAAGCTTGTCTACACCTATAATCATCCCTCCTCATTGTGCTTTCTGGAATGTAGGCAAAACTGGTCTCTGTTGACAGGTTTTATATCATGTCCTCTTATAGGCACTGATTTTTTTTTTAGCAGTGGTTAGCATGACAATCTGATGTACTTCAACTGTGAAGGGAAAAAAATAGAAAAGAGAAAAAAATAAATTAAAGCTACATTTAAAATATATGATATAGCCTAACCTTTTCTCCATTAGGAAAACTATAGCTGCAAAAATAGATTAAATACAAATTTGCTCTGCTTTTAAACCTACTTAAGAAACACCTATCCTCTCTGTCCATATAAATTCCAATGGAAAACACGGTGACATGCAATTACTAATCTCAATGTACACAGCTATGCCTCAGGGACTTGGTGGTTCATATTTTACTGTTCTGTAATCAAATACAAAACTAATGAGTAAAAATATGCTTCCCCCAATAAATTTCCAGCACCTGGACAAGTGTCTGACAGGGAAATGGAGGATGCACACACAAAATTCATTCTGCAAAGCTATTAAAGTGTTATACTTGCCAACAAGTGTTCATTAAACAAGAATGAAGGATCTTTATGCCAGTTTCTTACCAAAGGCTTTTTAATATTTTAATGGAGAGTAAAGACTATTTATCTGAACTCTGATCAGTTAACGTTCAGATCTGTTATGAAGAAACAAGGAGTCTTTTATAATACCTTTCATAAAAATCCACTTTGCAATGCTTCAAATAAAGACTAAGGACTGTAAAAGATTATGCCGCATATAAACAAAATCAGTATCATTTTGAAATTATATGGTTATCCGTGGAACTCCTTAGTACATTAGAATCATGCTGTATTTTTATTTAAAAAGTGGTTAGCAAAATCCAGCATACAAATGGAAAATGGGATTAGAGGTGGCATCTCAGCCATGTGACTTTATCCAAGCCCCAGAAAGCAAGTAGCACAGTTAATGGGGCAGAGGAGGGGAGAAGAAGGCTCATCTGCCATTTAAGGCCTAGAGAAGAGGAGGGGAGAGAAGGGAAAGAAGAGAAGGGAGAAAGAAGCCATAACATTAGTGTAATGATGAGAACTGTTTTTCACACTAGATCAAATAGTTAACTCTCTACCCAGGAGTTAGATATGAACACACACAGAACAAAAAGGTGGGAAATAAGAGCAGTATTGTAGGGACTATAATACAGTACCAATGAAACAATACTTTAGTGACAGGTTGTTTTTCACTCATTCACTGTGGGGAGGCATGGGAGAGGAGTTGGCTAAAGGTGGCTGCCCCTTCTTTGACTTTTCCAAACAAGTCTGAGCCCCCAGGAGTTACTGGAATCTTTATGCTTAGTCTGCAGACATCCTTGATTAAAGGATACTACAGACACATGTTTCTTCTCAAGGATACCTACCCTACTGATAGTATCTAATAGTTAATTTTAGTTGAAGCTGTTGATACAATAAAAGCCTAAGGAGCCGAAACCGGTTTGGCTCAGTGGATAGAGCGTCGGCCTGCGGACTGAAGGGTCCCGGGTTCGATTCTGGTCAGGGGCGTGTACCTGGGTTGCGAGCATATACCCTGTGGGAGATGTGCAGTAGGCAGCTGATCGATGTTTCTCTCTCATCGATGTTTCTAACTCTCTATCTCTCTCCCTTCCTCTCTGTAAAAAAAAAAAATCAATAAAATATATTAAAAAAAAAAAGCCTAAGGAGGCAGGTGAATGGGGCTGTTTGGTTACTATAGCCAAGCAGTCCCTTAGCCCTCTCTTTCACAGAAACGTGTGTCAGAGTAATCATTTATTGGTTGCTCAGGGTCTGCCTATCAGCTCTGGCAACTCACATCCATTTTTATCACTTATTTCCATCATAGGAAATATACACATGCTACATACATTTATGCACACATGGATACACACAGAAACATGTGCACACACACACACACAAACATATATTTATACCTGAGTGCTGGAGTGAACAGTCAGTACAGAGGCAGGGATATCAGAATCAGTGACAGTTTTCAGGACTTCACCCCCTATACCTGTGTTTGTACATGCTAAGTTCATTGTTGTACATGTCTAGAAAGTAACCACACAGATAAAACAGAGCAGAAGTCAGGCCTGGTCTAACTTGAATTTTTCTTCATTTCAAAGAAAGAGATTAATAATAATAATAATAATGCTTAAGCTAGCATTTATTGAACACTTACTATGTGGTAGGCACTGTTTTAAGAACTTCACATTTAATTTCCCATGCAATCCTCAAACTAACCTAATGACGGAGATACTACTATTCACTTTATTTTATTTTATAGGTGAGAGAAGTGAGCCTCTGAGTAATCACCACTTATTTGAGGAACAGGCGGGATACAGATCCAGACAGTCTGCACTTTATAACCAGACTTTCAACAAAAATGTTAGGTGCATCGAGAATGAGCGTTAGAGCAGATGATGCCTAATGCATATTCCTTGTACCTGGATTACCAAAGTGGCTGTGAGCTCACAGAAGAGGCGCCATGTTTGTGGGAATGAACCCCATAAAAGGCAGAGGTTAGGTTCGTGGGGGGGCCACTCATTTCCTAGTGACCTTGCACAAGTTCTTTAACTGCTGGGTTTATACTTGGGCAAATGAAGATAATAAGTACAGCTAGTGAAGAGCTGGGAGAAATAGTGCATGCTTTGTGGATATTTTGAGTTCCTTAGATACAATATGAAAATGTCTGAAAGATATCACAGCATTCCGATAAATTCCCACCTGGACCCAAAGTGTCCAGGAATGCTCAAGTGAAATCAAAGATACATTTTAGAGTTTACCTCTACATTTGTTGGAATCTGCTAATGATATATAGGTCATGGGAGCATATTTTGTTAAATGTGAGAACAATATCACAATTATTGGCTGGCTTCTTTTCTTTGGCTTGTTTTTGAAGAGTGTAACGCAGATTGTAAGATGCTCTTTAGAAGCTCTGATTTAGAGATATAAAGTCAGCTTTGTACATAGTTATCTTTATCTTTGTCCTAGAAAAGAAGAGTGAGTTCAGGGAATCTTTTTTTAATGAGAAAAGAGAGAGGGGTCAGGATTTGGATTAATGAATTTGACATTCAGGCCAATGACCTGTTTAGGTCATGGGGAAAACACATTTACAGGCCTTGGCATTAGTTTCTAAAGAAGACTTGTTTCCCAGTAACCAAACGAAGAGGGCTGCCAAGGTCTGTGTTCATGAGATCATTCAGCTGTTAACAGTGATGTACAATGAGGCCCAAAACTTCACATCTTCACCCAAACCACCCGAAGCTAATATGATCTCCCATAACTCGGAGGCAGATTACTTTCTGTATGAAAACCCAGCAGGAATGTTAGCTCTGATGACCTTGAATAAATAGCAGGGTCTGATCTTCCTCCTTGTACCAGGTGGTATCTAAGTTTTAAAAACCATGGGGAGAAATAATAACTAACAATTTGGAAAACCCCACTAGCAAGAAAATGCTGGTAAGAAGGGAGAGAGTGGCTAAATGTGATTTTTAAAAATAAACATATAGCTATAAACTGTAGAATGAGAAAAACAGATTTCAATTTTATTTATTTAACTTATTTAACAAACACAAAAAGTGCTTGCTATGTGCCAGGCACTGTTGCTCTAAGTGCTTCATAAAGATTAACTCATCAAAATTTTTTTTTATGCACTAAGTCTAAGAGATTGTTTTATTCTGAAACCTGGAAGAGAGATAAGGTTGTCTCTGTACATTAAAATGTCTTGCCTTATAAGGAAGCATTTGACTGCACTAGATTAAACTCATAAAAGCTAATGAAGAGTCTTCCTTAATACACATTTCTTTTTTCCTGTTTGGACTTGAAGTGACAACATTACAGAAACACCCTGCAGGTTTTTATCTAAATAGCATCCTATAAAACAATGTCCTCTTGTCAGTCACCACTAATTCAGCACAGTCAAGCTATAAATCTGTCTAAAGACCAGCAAAGTGCTTAAGTTGGCACATCACTAATAAAATTAGGAATGCGGGTTTATTACATGAACCTTAAGTAGGTTTGGCCAAGATATTAAGATTTTTGCTTATGGCAACCATGGCTAATGTGGATTGGTATTTTCATTATAACACACCCCACAGCACTTCCCAGTAACGGCTCAGGTTTCCAAATTAGAGAATAATCGTCTGCTCGTTCATCCTCACCTCACCGGTAGGTGCTGCAGCTGGAGCCCCCATCTCTAAAGCCTCACACACTTTAGGGTACTCAAGAATGGGAAAGACTCTTCAGTAATGCTAATTCTGCTGAATAAAATTAGAGCAAATTAATTAATACTTCTGTTAGCGTAACCTGATTTCACTTTGTTCAGGAACAGAAGCATTTATAGGCTTTTAACATGAACTCAGAAATATTATTTCAGCTCAGGGCAATTTTGAGAAGTGATTTTGAAGCAGTTATGAATGCTTCTAAAATAGTAAGATTTTAGAAAGCCAAATGAATGTGTGTTAACCAAGTTGCCCTGTGGTCTTGGATATTTTATTTTTTAAATTACGAAAGAACAATAACTATAGCCTCTCTCTTGAGCCAACATTTTAGTGATAACCCATATTTGCCTGGTGATTTAGTTTGCAAAGAGAATTCCTATGCTTCCCTGTCTGATCTCTGAACAACCTTACGAAGTAGATGGTGCAGGTATTATTATGCTCATTTTCCAGATGAGGACACATAGCAAAAACCAGAGCTGGTATTGGAAATCAGCTCTCTACTTTGTATCAAGAATGCCTCCCTATATAATGCCTCACTTTGTATTTACGGAATGTTATCATCTCCATTTTGATCCTTATACCACCTAGAAATGCTGTGCATGTATAAGTGTGCATTCACATGCATACTTTATCTTTTTCTCTTCCCCAGTATCTCTATTTCCTCTGATCCAAGGGCCGTTTGAATCTTCCCTTCGGATGATACCAGCTTCCTCAGACTTTCCTTATCAATCCTACTGAGGGTTCCCATGTTGGCAACCTGCATTATGGCGGCTCCATTATGAGATTTGAAATGTAGCTGTGCAGGGGGGAGATGAGAAGCTCTCTTTAGCAAGCCGCAATCTCGAAAACCTCAAGATGGGCAAAGTCACTGAAGTTCACTTCATGAAAAATACAACACACCACGGAGAGCAAGTATGATTGATGCCTGCGGAGCAAACTGTTTATCAAACACACTTTGCAAACTTTGACATAAATTGTTAAGTTGCCTTATCACTCAGGCCATGTAAGACTAGCATCTTTGTAGGAACTTCCCCCAAAACTCTTTAATGACCTCTAAAAACCTTTATCTTATCATGATCTGATTTGCTACTACAATAAATCATTTACAAATAGTTTAAAAGAGAAACTTGTGTTAGAAAAATGGAGTCATTTTCCAAATGTAAGGAGGCTTCCGCACTTGCTTGGCTATTGTGCCATTGTGAAGACATGAGAAAGAACTTATGCTCAATACTGAAGGATTCAACAGAAGTGAGAGCGTTGCAGCCTATTCAGATTAATTGAGGGTAATTACACATTTGGTAAATCACCCAGGCCCTTTCATGTTCTTTCCTGCTTTCTGAATTTTATCACTTATTGTAGGGGTGGGAGTAAACAATGAAAGTTAAATCGTTTAATTTCTAGCATTTCTGATATTTGAAAATCAAGTTGATATTTAGAGATGGTGGCATAAAATTGGAATTCTAGTGCTTAAATCGTGTCTCTCTCTTATGTGTTCAATCAAATCCGTTAAATTAACATTCATTGAGCATCTACTATGAGCCAGACGTTGTGCTAAGTATTAGGTACATGACATGAGCAAGTTTTCCCTAACCTCAAGGAATCTTAAATTCTAATAAATTATCACAACTCAACACATTGCTCCTCTTCACTTCTAAAATAACAGAGATGGCCCAAGTAATTTTTAGGTCTTACTAGTTTCTGTGTGAATGATGATGATGATGAAGAAGAAGAAGAAAATGATGATGGTTTTGCTGAATCTTGTCCATTTACTCTTTCTCATATATTTTTCATTCTCCTCCATGCTACTCTCTGCCCTGGGAGAGTGAGAATTGATTCTTTTGCCCTCTGGCTTTTGTGGTATATGGTAAAGGGGAAGCCCAGGTGGTAGATCAGAGGGAAAGAGGAGAGAGACATATCTCAAAATAGATGTTCTTCTGGCCGTATCACTCTATGAAAGGTCCCTGATTTTCCACAGGCCCTTCTCTTTATGTGCTGTCTCCATCAGAGTCCTTGTAAATGACTTCCCCCATTCCTTTGAGCAAGGGTATGGCAAGATTACCGCTGCCCCTGGCCCCAGAGCACTGCACTATCCCTGTGGATGTCTTATAACCTGCCCACTGCTTTTTAAGTAGTCCCTTTGCAAATTGTCTTCAAATCTACCTAATTTGAGGGTGCCATCTGTTTCTGCCAGAACCCTGGTTGATATACTATGTGTGTTTTTTTGTCAGTTGGTTGAAATTGATTTGTGGAATCTTGAAGAATCAATGTAAAGTAGAAATTCTGAGGAATAGTTTTAGGATATATTCGTTTCTATAAGAGTTGATCCATTTTCCTTGGCATAGGCAGGACATTCTAACATTTAATGGGGCTGACAGGTGAAATATGATGAGAGGATGAAGAAACATAGATATTTGGCAAGGCTGAGTTACATTTCCCAGATGACCTTTCCCTGTGTGCTGTGGATTAAGGTGCACAGCAAGAGACCGTTTTTTGCTTGGCAGTTGGAGGGTGGGAGTGAAGCAGTAGTCATATCGTTTTATAGTCTCAAAAGGGCAGGGCGCGGTCACCAGGTGATTTTGCAGCTCATGTACCTTTTCCCTCATTTGTTGACTGACCTCACTGGTGTGGGAAAAGCTTGGCCTGCAACTGCTCTGTCTTTCCCTGGATTCTCCCTGAGTTTTATCAACTTAAGGACCAGGTGTTAAGAGGAAACTAACTTATTCTGCAAGACATGACTATCATCCAGATCGTAGGCATTAAGAACTGACATGGATTCTCATGCAGAGAACCAACATGTGGGTTACAACTCATATTGGTGGGTTCTTCTTATTCTTGCTCTTCTCATGTTACATCCACTTGCCCTTCTCAACTCCTTGCTCCTAGGCCTTCAGTCCCTAGTATCAAATGTTAAAAAAGCAACATTACAGAAATTGTTTAGTTTGCTCACATAACTGGGTAAGAAAAAAAGTCCCTGTAATAAACTTCTTTGTCTCTATCTCATTGAGCCATATAGATATAGATGTAGCATAGAGATAGATATACATGTATGTAAATATAAAATTATAATTTATATACCTATTCATTAAATATATTTCTATCTATGTCTATATCTCCATCTGTATGACCTAGTGGTTCTGCTTCTCACACCAAAGCCTGACTTATATACTAACTAAGGCTTTTTAGTACCTATGTCCCATCCCCAAATCACCATGAGGCAGAAAAACATTGGCACCATTTCCAGCCTGAGTGATAGTGTGACATATGGAGGTCTGGCTGATTTGGAAAGTGGAAGGGCAAAGGTGTAGCCAGTATTATCCTTATGAAAAATAGTCAATTGTATGAGGTCCAGAAACACTATGACAGATCAAATCTCAATAAAAATAACTTTATTTAATTATAATAAATATTTTAAATAAATAAAATTTAACTTATTAATTATTTCAATAAGTAGATTTAATTCAGAAATAAATTAGTGAGTTGGAGGATCTGGTCAAAAGTTTCTCTCAGAAGACAAAAAGGAAACAAAAGCAAGGCATAAAAAAAGTGACAAGATATAGAGGATAGAAGAAGAAATATCAATATATGATAATAGAAGACCCAGAAGGAGAGGTAGAGTGGGAGAGAAAAAATTTCTTGAAGTATCTGAGAACTGACTAGAAATAGAGATAAATACATCTTATTTAAAAGACTCATGTTTTGCCAAAGAAAATGATGTTGAGGGGAAAACCTTACACTTGATAGTTACATATGATAGTTAACAGTTAAGAACATAAAAGACAAAAAGCAAATTCTAAAAACTGCCAGAAAGAAAGAGCACACCAGTAAAAAGGAAGGAGAGTTTGACATCAGACTTCACTGGAGAGAGAAAGAATACTGAGGAAAATAGGAACTATAAAGATTTAGGTTCTGTTTTGAATAGAGTATTGCCACGTTCAAAAGAATCGCAAAAGTTGCATTTTATTCTCCTCTTCACTGTGGCTCTATGAGTGCAGAGGCTTGTCTTCAGCTTGAGTGAAGATTGCATACTGGCAGCCATTCCCATGCATTGGTTTCCTGACTCAGTTCCTTTGATGGCCTGAGGTTTATTGGTCTGAGCCTCCTCATCTCCCAATACCTACGGCTTACCTGTAACAAAGGAAGTATCCCAATAAATGCTTCCCGAATTCGTGGTATAATAATCCATGAAATTTCTTCTCTACTGAGAATTTAATGAATTAAATTAACTCAACAAATTTACTCAACTGACTATGGAAACTGAGTAAGCCAAATATATTCCATCAATAAATACTTATTATAATATAAAACACAGAGCACTAGGTCCTACATACAGAAAGGTGAAAATAGATGAAGCACAGCTCCTGGAAAAAATGTGGGAGCAAAGGTGTTATATACAAAAGTCAAGGAATAAAACATCTTAGGTATCAGTTCCATGCAGGAGAAGGAAAAGTCTGATTCAGGAATTCAGAGAAAAGAGGCATCATTTTTACTTAACATGATAAGGAAAGGCTACCTGAAAAGAATGGCAGTTGGTTTGGGGTACTGAAGGAAGGATGGATTTTCAATAAGCAATAAATTGTTCCTTGGGTTCCACATGGAAAAAAATAGCAGAAACACGGGAGAAAGTATTCTGAAACTACAAAAAGCCAACTGTGGCTGGATGTGAGGGTTCACATGGAAGATAAACCTGGAGAGACCGGCTAGGTCCAGATTGTGGAGGACTTCAAAGACAAAGCAAGGGGCTGGACTAAATGTAGAAGGGCAAGGAGACCACTGGAATTTCATGAGATAGAGAAGCGCATGGTGAAGACTGGATGATTGAATGAAGAGTAATTTTCCACCAGTAAAATGTATATTTGGAGGAATTCCAGAGTCAGAGATATGACTGCACTAATCTGAGAGGAGAAATAATTAAATCCAAAAATTAGGAAGACAGTAATAGGCAAGAAAAAGCCAAATGGGATAGTGACTGGTTAGCAACTGGTTTACATACATTTGTATAAATACAAAGACATATGTAATATGGATTATATAGTATAGTATATAGTATAGTATATATTTTTTTTCTATTAAAGAGCCAAACCATAGTCTTTCATGAAAACCTGCTCTTTGCAACTTTTTAAGCAAAAAGAGTTTTATATAATATGCATATATTTTGAATTTCTGCCTTTTTTCCCCCACTGACAGATAATGACTAGAAAAGCCAATCTAATTGGGTTATTTGGCTTTAATTACTTTTAATAAAGATTAATTTAACATTTCAAAAGAATAAAAGCAATCCAAACTAGCCTTGAGTCCCCAAATCTTCCCAGGCATTTGGATTTGTGAAGCTGGAAAGACTAAAGGGGGAAAATCTTGTTTTGTAAGTGAGAAACTCAGTGAGCAATATAGAGTAAATTTACTTTAATTTAATATGGATAATCATATGCAGGTCTAGAGTCTATATTTTATAGCTGTCCTAATTCCACATCTTCCTACTGCAAGTAGTAGACATAAAACATTTCATCACAGTGTTTAGGGATTTTTTTTTCCTTAAAAAATGAAAAGGAAAAAAGTTCTTCCCTAATAGCATATACTCTCCAAATTCCCAGCTATATTATTTACAATAAATTTTTTATGTCAGGGTTACAAAACTGCACTGATATGACTGAGAATAAACTGAAAAAATGCACATGGATGGAGCAATACTAGAAACAAGAACAGCATTTTCTTAAGGCCTCATTTTAAAGATGTATTCTTGATAAAATGAACATTTTACTACTAAATATTTTCCATGATGCATTTAAATTGCATCAGTTCCCAATTCTTCCCTCTAAAGAAGAATTGTTATTACCCCCTTAGTATTTAACATGTGCCTTTCCTTCCTGTAAGCACCACCATATTTAATGCACACACGGTGGGGTGGGGCCGGGTGTGTTCATACACCTGCACACATCTATACACACAGATTCTATTATATATCACTAACCACCCTGGTTATCAAAAGTTAATGGATTCTGAAATTGATACAATTTCAATATTGCAGCTCATAAAAATCAGAGCGATGTTTTATTTGTTACCTACATCATTCACATTTAAGAATACTGAGGGAATTAGGGCATCCTTCTGCATTTCACCTACATAACTGATTCACTTATTATTTTGAATGATATCTTATTTTAATTGTGGTAAAATACACATAACATTTTTCATCTTAACCCTTTTTAAACGTACAGTTCAGTAGCATTAAGCACTTTACAATGTTGTGCAACCAATCCCCAGAATTCTTTTCGCCTTGCAAAACTGAAACTCTATACCCATTAAAACAATTCTCTAGTTCCCTCTCCCCCCACCCACTGGCAAACACCATTGTACTTTCTGTCTCTATGAATGGGACTACTCTAAGTAACTCACATAAATGGAATCCTACATTATTGTCTTTTTGTAACTGGCTTATTTTACTCAGTATAATGTCCTCAAGGCTCACCCATGTTGTAGTATGTGTTACAATTCCCTTCTTTTTAAAGCTGAATAATATTGTATACATATACCATGTCTTCTTTATCCACTCATCTATTGATAGACAACTGAATTGCTTCTATCTTTTTTTAAAAAATTTTATTTTATTGTTTAAGGTATTACAAATAGCAGTACATATGTCTCCTTTTTTTCCCCCATGGACCTCCCCCGCGTCTCCCCTACCTACTTGGTACTTGCCCTCATCCCCCACCCCCAATGTCTTACGTCTGTTGGTTGTGCTTATATGCATGCATACAAGTCCTTCAGTTGATCTCTTACCCCCTCAACCCTCCCCTACCTTCCCGCTGTAGTTTGACAGTGAACCATGCTGTAATGAAAACAGTTGTATAAATATCTGTTTGAGTTCCTGCTTCCACTTTTTTGGGTATATTCTAAGAAGTAGAATTGCTAGATCAGATGGTAACTCTATTTTTAATATTTTGAAGAACTGTCATACTATTTTTCATAGGAGGTGCACCATTTTAAATTCTCTCAAGCAGTGCACAAGGGTTCCAATTTCTTCACATTCTCCTCAACACTAATTTTCTGTTTTTTTCCTCGTTTTTGATAGTGGCTATCCTAATGGGTGTAAGATGGTATCTCACTGTGGTTTTGACTTACATTTCCCTAATGACCGCTGATTGGTGGGCATCTTTTCATGTGCTGGTTGGCCTGCATGATACCTTTTGACTGGTGGACCAGAATGAATATGAAGACCAAAATGAAAAGCAAATTTTCTAAATTTCCCAGGACTTTGGAGTGACAATCAACAAACATTTATCAAATAGGTTCTCTAGACAAGGCTCTGAGTGAGGGATAGAGATGTAAAGAAATACATAAGTAAAATACAGGCACTAAAGAGGCATCTGCCTGCAGAAATCTAGTGGAGAAGACAGGATGTGCACTGAAAAGTGCAATGACTCTCCTGAGACCTCATCTTTCTTTGAGGAGAGACATAACTTTGGTATCCCTATAATTCCCAGCACGGGAACATCTTATGCTGTGTCTTTAATAAATATTTTTAACAGATGAATAAACTCATTCTTTATCTATGTGATCTTCAAAAAAAGAATTCCAGAGTGAATGTTTTATGCTTTTCCAAGCGATGAGCTTCAACATGGATCAACATACACTAAGCTCTTGTAAGTCTTCTGAAAACAGTTGCCTTTGAAGAGGTGTGAATTTCCCTTACATTCCCTAAAAGGGTGTTAACTTCAAAAGGCGACCTGGTGAGTGTTAAAAAATTAACACATTTAAGTCAGTAGCCAAAACATCACCCCAGGATCTGTGAACCTGAAATTGAACTGGTAGACTGAGCTGACTTTGGTATGGATGCCAAAACAGTCATCATTTGGCACTAATCTGGACCAATGAGAATTTGCTCTTCCCTTGGGTTGGGGAGAGGAAAGGATTTGGAGGATGGTGATGCTAGCAGGGCATAAAAGCAGAAGGCAGCTAGTTATAAATTTTTCTAGACTCTTCTACCCCTCAAACTTTCTTTAAAAGGTACTTTACTACAAGAATGTGCACTTTAGCTCATCATCATCAAAAGAAACCTCTTTTTATTAACAGTAGAATTGTTTATTTGGGGAGAAAATGGACTAAATGTCTTTGCTGGGAACCCTTCATTTCCCTTCCCTTCCCTCCTTGCTGCTCATCCAGTCAGGACACAAACATAGACGTGTTTTCTCCAGTTCCCTGTCACTTTGTACAGCATCCACCAATATTGTTACCTGGCCCTTTTCTCTCTCTGCTGTCCTTGTTCAGAAATGATTTTACCTACTAGGTTCTGGTCAAGAGAAGGGTAGAAATGCAGAAGTCCTACTCTCAGGCTCCACCTCAGGGACTTTTACTGCTAAAAGGAACTCCCTGAGGGCATCTGGACCCATGCTTTCTGCCTCTGGGCCTGACTATACTTAGCTGATGCCATTACAAAACCTTGTAGGCCGCACAGAGGCACGATGTCACAGGATGGTTGTAAAATACTAGGAAACATCAGGAGCAGAGAAAGAAAACTAAAATAATAATAAAGGTTTCTGAAAAAGTTGGAGATCAAGAGGCAATGTCCCAGGCTATAGTTTTGCTAATACTCTGAAGTAGTAGAGAGTGAGTGAGTGTTTCCAAAAGGAACAGACTGATTGTTGAGCGGTCTAGTCTTTGATTCAGAACTCTGACAATCACACACATTGATCCACGCCCAGTCCTATAGTGCGCAGTTTGCTTTACCTACAAAATGCAGTTCTCAAAGCTATCCATACTTATCCACCAGTGTTCATTCTTTCATTCAACAGAGATTTACTAAGTACTGATGACATGTCAGGCACTTTGCTAGGTGCCAAGGGTAGAGGGAAGAACATGACCTACTCACTGAATGAAAGTTCTCAGGGCCTAATGGGAAAGACACATCTAAGCACAAATTACAATGTAAACCTGCCTATTTTACCCCTAAAAACTCCTTTCACAGGGTGATCATTCCAACAATAGCAGCATGTTAGGGATAGGAGCAAACAGAGGGAGAGAGAGTATCTGTGCCTTGGTGAGTTAGTGAAGAAAGTTTTTGGTGCTTTTTCTCCATCATTTTATTATCTGTCTCCTGATGTCTCTTTCTCCATTAGCATTCTCACTGACCTCTCCATTTTCCACCTCTTCTACTGTTCTGGGTTTGGAGCCCAGGAGAGGACAACTGAGGAATATGAGGATATGTTCCTTGCTATACTTAATTTGTTAATATTCATTGAGCTCTTACAACATGCTAGGCATTTTCTAAATAAATTATGCTGCTGTAATAGTATGAACAGTAGGCAAACATCTGGCACTCACATCATTGTTAGAAGGATAAAGAAATACCTTTCCCTTAAAAAATGTCATTAACCTTAATTATAGTTTAAATAAATATTCTATTTAAATATGTAATAAAAATGGCTGAGCCATTTTTAGGTTGGTGGTGAATAACAAAGAAGCTCTCTGAGGTTTATTCTGCAGCATGGAATATCTAAGACAAAGTTTTCTAGTAGCTCCCCCAAAAGTGAACGTACAAGGCATTTAGCCATTGAAAGGAAGTATTACTTTCTTGACAAAAGAGACCTTAGCCTTGTGAATATGTGTAGGAGCACAATTAAGTATTCAAATCAAAGTAGATCAATGAGAGGGGTATGTATCTGTAAATCTTACCAAATACTAGGGGCCCAGTGCACGAATTCATGCACATTGAAAGGAACTGTGGGCCGCGAGGCTGTGGTAGGCATAAGGGTGGGTTTTGGCCTATCCACCGCAACCCCGCCAGCCCCTCCCGCCATGGCCCCCAGTCTCCTGTCTGCTGGAACCCCTGCTCCCGTCTCTGCCGCTCCCACGTGCTGAAGGTGCTGGCCCCGCTCGTATCTGCTGATGGTGCAGAGCAATTGAGACCGGCGCCAGCAGTGGGTGTGAGTGGGGCTGGCACCATCAGTGTGTGCAAGTGGTGGCTGCTGCCCTGATCGCCCCTCAGGAGCAGGGGGAGGTGGAGAAGCCCTTAGGGGCAATCAGGGCCAGCAGCTACCACTCGTGCTAAGTGATCAGGGCTGGCACTGGGTACCACCGACAGTGGGTGCGAGTGGGGCCAGCACTGGCAGTGGGTGTGAGTAGCAGCTCTGGTGCCAGCAGCAGGTGTAAGCTGGGTGGGACCGTGGTGCATGGGAGCAAAGAATTTTCAGTAACCACCAGATGCTTGCCCCACCTTAGTCTGGTGCCCCTACTCACCTGCTCTACCATCCCACGATGGCCAATGCCCACCATGTTCCAGATACACCCCCTGGTGGTCAGCGCATGTCATAGTGACCAATTGTTCAGTTATTTGGTTGTTCAGTTGTTCTGGTTGTTCTAACATTCAGTCTATTTGCATATTAGCCTTTTATTATACTAGTATAGGATGGTTATCATAATTACCTGTGTTATACTGGAAATCATTGATATCTAAGTGTTTGTGTCTGAGTTCTTATAGTTATGAGGTAGCATAGGGAAGCAAAAGTTGACACAATATGAAGATATTCTCTAATGTACTGAGCAATTGCAATTACTTCTCACACAAACATCCTTATTTATCTAGCTTGGCTCAGGATCTGTCTCTTCCCAATAAGCCAAAGTTTCTATTGGTCAGCATTTCATTGTCAAATGTTGTACTACAGAATGTAAACACAACAATTATATTATGGAGCAAAGTAGAAAATCTTGAAAAAATAAAATTGATGATGTTGATGTTGTGTAACTCTCTGAGTGACCAGCAAAACCAATAACAAATGAGAATCTTATAGAAATCAACCAGTTAATTAAAAAAAATAAGCAAAAAGAGTAAATGAAGTTATAAATGAAAATGATTTTAATATTTAAGGATTATTAGAGGCTTCTAGGAAAACCAGAGATTCCTGAATATTGAAAAAATATATTTTTTTAATGATAATATAGCATATTAAATTTGAAATAAAGTTTGTCCAATCAGGCTATCATAAAATTTTTTGAAAAAATATTACCCCAAAACTTAAATGTAATTCATTGTTTGTTCATCTTAGAAATTAAAACTAGTTGGAAATGTAATATATGTGTTATTATGAGATAAATTGTATACTTATTTTCATATATTTTAGATTCTTTTTCAATATGAAATCACAGTACAATTTTTTTTTCACTATTGCCAAGTGGATTCTCTTTAAGTAGATTACTCTTGTACAAATCATCCTGGAATAAGAAGGCTGTGCCAGTCCTTTCATGACACTGGAGCATCTTTAGTTTTTGTTTGTCTCCTACTCTAGACATTGAGTCCCTGGAAGAACTCATGGACATGACATAGGCAGTCGCTTCAATATCACTGCAAAGTATTTCAAAGCATCATCCATAGCTTTGTAGTGCACGGATTTGTTCAAAAAACCAATTGCTCTAACTTTTAAAGTATGATAGAAATAGTAACAGATAATAGAGGAAGAAGACTCATAAAATCTGATAGCTAAAAGAGACCTTAAAATTATTTAGTGTCCATCTCCCCCATTTTACAGTTGAGGACACTGTAGAGTTGAGAGGCACTAACTTGTCCAGTGTCGTGCTGCTGGCTTGTGACAGAGCTGTTACTTGAAACCGGGTCTCTGGACTCCTGTCTAGAACTTCCTTCAAAATGGCATTTCAGCAATCATAGCAGGTGATGAACTCTGCGTAGCTGAAGCAGATCTTGTACACTTTAATGACCTAGCAGGTACTAGCTGCTGGCTAATCAGCAGAGTTCTCTGCCATTTGCAGGCACAGCACTGCACAGTAGTGACAAACCCAGGCTCTCTAGAGCCAGACTGCCTGGGTTTGAATGAGGCTCTTCCATGTCCTAGCTAAGTGACCTAGTCTCTCTGCTTTAATTTTCTCGATATTTTCTGAACCCCTACTATGTGCTAAAAGATTATAATAACCCCTTCTTCAGAGGTCTAAATTTTGCTAATACATATTTAAACTACTTAAAATATGACCTGATTCATAGTAACCTCTCAGCCAATCCTGTATGAAAAAAGAAAGGAATTAGCAAGTCAATGTCAAGGATCAGAGGTGAGCAGTTGGATTTGGGTAAGAAAACCTGCATCTACTAACCAATTGACCAACTCATGGCCTGGGGGCTGGTTAGACAATGTCAAAGGCACCTAGGAACTGTATGTTTACTCTTCTATGGGATTGGCTATATGTGTTTATCTACTGAGGCTGAAGATTCAGTCCACCTATAGTTTCTTCATAGTCTTTCTAACTTTTAACTTTTCATTTCCTTTTTAAATAAAATGAGTTAAAAATTAATTCACCTATTGTTATGATGCCAAAACAGGGTGAACCAATCATGTTCATTAGTCTGGCTTTCTGATAGGGAGCAGCTTATATTTGATAGTCCAGATAAACAAAGTCTTAACCAATTGAAGTTCTGACCAGAAGCAGGTGACCCCGTTTGGCTGGCCCAGATAAACCTTCTCCACTTACAATACAGGCTACCTGCACATGTATATATGCACAAAGACAAATACACCAGTTTGGATTATCAAATGTTCTGTCCCATGCTGTAGACAGAATTCAGTTCATGCATGCCAAATTTCTTCACAATTTTTCTCAATAACGTACCAGTCACAGAAAATATGTATCAAAGACCAGTGGAATTGACTTTCTATTTTAATAAAAACATTTGTTAAATAAAGCTAAGCTAGCTTAATTTCTTTGCAGCCTAGATCCCATGCTAATTTGAATAATTTATCATTTCTATTTTTCAACTTTCCTAAGGAGTAGATTCTTCAACCTTGTTTAAAATTTCCTTCAAATTTCTCACCAGAAGTAATGCTAGGCATCCAGTTAAATTACAAAATGAGAATCCAAAGAAAACAGTCAATCCTACAAAGATGTCTCCATTACCTCCACCCTAGTCCATTAGATTAGGTAGTGCTAATACTATTTTATTATCTTTTAAAAGATATAGAGAGAATATCCAAACTGTTATAAGACCAGGCCTCCATGGTGGGTAGAAGTGTGGACTCATTCCAGAAGGCTCCTTTTAGAGGATTCTTGAGGCTTGTGAAATGCTCCTTCTAAAAATTAGAAAACAGAAGATAAAAAAGGCTACAATTGAGCATCCAATGCAAATGGAATTAAACTGTGAAAAGCTCCAGGGAACAAGGAAAATCCAGTTAGACTTTTGTTTTTCTGTAAATATATCAATCATTCTTTCAATATTTATTGAAAGGCAATGAAAGGTGGGGTTAAGAGCTTAGGCTTTGGAGTCAGATACATATGGAGTCAAGTCCAGTTCTGCCACTTATAACTGTGAGATCTTGGGTAAGTTGCAAGCTCCCCTGAACCTCTGTTTTATTGTTGGTAATAAAACCTACCTCATGGGGTTGTGAGGATTAAATCAAATAGTGCATATGATGTATCTCACATTGTTTTGACACCCATAAGCATTAATTAGCTCTGTGTATACTGAGTGGCTACCATGGGCAGGCAACTCATGAAACAAAGTCCCCAACATCTTAGCAAATATATTCTAGTTGAGGGAATTTAAAATTCACAAACCCATATATATATCTCGTGGTCCAAAAGAAAATTAAAGCAATGTAAAGAGACAAAAAGAGATGGAGTTGGGTGGGATTGCTACTTTATACAAAGACTTCAGGGAAAGCCTCTATGATAGCATCAGGTTTAACAGGGACTTAAAGAAAGGGGGGGCGGTGTAAGGCCTGCAGACATGTAGGAGTGGAGTGCTTTAGACAAAAGCCCAAATCAGGAGAATGCAGTGATATGCTGGAAGAACCACAAGGAAGTTGGATGTGGCTGTAGCAGAGGGAGATCCAAAGGGAGCTGGGGCAAGGTCAAGGAGGTCACTGCAGGTCATATGTGAGGAGCTGGAATTTGATATTGAGTAAGGTGGGTTCTAAGTAAGTCATGGGAGGGTTCTGAGCTAGAAGTGACATGCCTTAAGTTTTAAAGGATACTTGGTCTCTGAGTGGAGAATAACCTACATTGGGAAAGCAAGGATACAAAAAGACAATTTACAAAGGTCTCTACTAATCCAAGCAGGAGATGACAGAGGCTTAGACTAAGGGGCGAATGGAAGAGGCGGTACAAAATGCTTAGATACTAGATATATTTGAGAGGTCAACCTAAAAAGTTTTGCTGTTGAATTTGATGTGTGCTAGGAGAGGAAGAGAGAGGTCAATGATGATGACAAAAGGTTTTAGAGTGAGTATGAAAAATGCAGGAGCAACTTACTAAGATGTGGAGCACATCTGGAATGTGAAGTGCCATTGCAGATAATGTACTTCACCTCAGTCAACACTCTTTCATTCCCCTGTGCCTTCTTTCCTTTGGAGTGGAAACTGAAAAAAATGAAATTCTCCAATTCCCAACCTCCATCTGATAAAGTTCTGGCTAGTAAGATAGAGGTAGAAGTTCCTGTCTTAACTCGTATGCTTTTTGTCCTTCCCACCTTCTTCCTGGAATGTAGAAAGGACACTGAATTGCAGCAGCCATCCATGATGATGAGAACCAAATATGCATCATAAAGACAAAAGAGGTAAGATTGGGTTCTTAATGTCACCATAGAGTAAGAATGTCTTCCCTGGACTGAATGACATAAGTCTGTCATGTTAACCAAGCTTTCTGTTATTCCAAGCAAAATGCTTTCTTAAAAAAAAAAAGAATTATATTTATTGGGGTGACATTGGCCAATTATTCCTAGCAGAATGCTTTCTTAACTGATACAATGTATATTAAATATCTAAGTGGTGATAATGAGTAGGCAGTTTGACCTGTAATCTGAAGATCAGAGAAGAGGTTAGGTCTGAAGATATATGCCAGGACATTGTCAGCATGTACATAGTACTAAGTGCTGTGGGGCTGGCTGGATAAACTCACAGGGTGAGTGAGTATAGAAAATTAAGGGAAGAACTCTGAATGGTGAGCCTGTAGCACCTTGGGATCAGAGGTCAGGAAGAGAGGAGAATTGAAAAGAAGATGGAGAAGGCATGGCCAACAAGAGAGAGGCCATACAGGTGGTATCCTAGCAGCCACTTGAAGAATATCTTTCAAGTAGAGACTGATGAACTATGTCAGATGTTAATGAGAGATGAAGTAAAATGCATCAGTGGACTTGGAAGTACAGAGCTCATTGGTGACCTTGACACTAGCATTTTCAATGCGATATGCAGGAGCTCCAATTCTTATTGTATGCTTACCATGCCAAGACTCTGATGGGACCTATGCTTATCTGAAGCAATCCAGTGCATTACCTCCTTTTTATTAAAATGAAGAAGCAACCAATGAAACAAATAAAAAAGAGCTTTCATTTATGAAACTTCAGTAAGTGTTAGGAAGAGGATGGAACTGAGAGGAGAATTGAATTCCAGTTCTTCCCCACCACTCCTGCATCACATCCTAAATGGATCATTGACACAACCTGGTCTCATTTCCCTCATATCTATAATAGGTTAGACAACTTTAAGATTCTTTTCCAATTCTAATCTTCTGTATTTCTAGACTAATAGATGAATATTTTCAAATTTATATACCCAAAGTTTCAAATTTATATACCCAAAAAGCACCTAACATGTTGTGGACACTCCATACAGAATTATGTGCTTAATGAAAAGTGACATTGACACAAAGCTAGGTGACTAGCCGAGTGAGAGCTGGCATGTAAAGGAGTCAAGGGCTCCAACTCCAAGGTTAGTGATAAATTTAGTCTGAATTTCAAGATTAAAATATTAAATCTCTCTGTTCATAAAAAACATCTCTCTCTTTTTGCACATCTACAATTATATGGATACTAGCCAAGTAAAATAGTCAAGTCTCCTTGACTAATTGGTCTGGATTTCAGGGACTTCAAGAGATAAATACACCTCATATGTATTGAGACAACTAATTTGAATACTACAGCATCATTTAAAATAGCTCAGAGTGTTTCTTAAGTTAAAAGGCAAGAACAAAGTCCCTCAAAGAGTAAAGGAAACCTTTTTATTTTCATTTTGGGAAGGTTTTGTTTGATTCCTCAAAGTAAAAGTGCCCCAAATTCCCACACAAGCAAAACCATAGTTAAGCTGCATAGTTCTGTCTTGAGTATGAAAATATCACAGCCCAGTCTTATGTCAGCTTGAAAGATAGTGTCATGCAGAAAATTAAGACCATCTGATGAAATCATGTCATGAAATGTGGCTTGAGAGAGCAGCTTTTTGTAGGTTATGATTTGATATATTTTCACACCAAAACTCAATTGAACAGGCAAGAAGCCTCAATTAATGCAAAAATTTGAAAATTTCAGACAAATTTACAAGGTGTTTACTGAAAAAAGGGAGGGGGAACATCCTAAATACTGTCTCTTGATTTTATGTTATGTATCTAAGGAACCAAATGCCTCAGCTTTTCATTTAGAGTTTTGAATTTAATCTGATGGCAGTTTGGATACAATAAGGATGCATTTATTGTTAATTTCCTTAAAGCCTTACTATCTAACAATGTAGACCATTATCGCCCCAAATACCTTCTGTGTTTGGAGAGATTTCCATATTGCACAGTGCACAGAAGCCGACTCTAAAGCAAGTATTAAGAAGAATATGTGAGAAGCAAGAAGATAGCTATTTCTTTAGTAACTAGCTAGCTGGTCTTTTTTTTTTTTTTTTTTTTTCTCTCTCTGCAGACCTGTTTTCAAGAAGATGAGAAGGAGACTTGACAGGACTTTATTGGTTCATAAATTAACTTGGTAGATTTACAATCATTACTTGGAATGCCAGGAACTCTTTTTAGGAACTTATTTTCAAGAGGGAAGAAAACACGTTTAACTCAGAATATGAAATTGACACCTCAAGCTGCCCAGAAAAAGGTGGGTTAGTTTGTTTTTCACCTATGGCCCTGATCCCATCTGCCACCTACACGATTATTTTGGGCCAAAGGGAATGCTTAAACAGATCTTCATGATTATGTTTTCTTTCCAGTATAAGTGAATAAACAAGAAACCATCTAGCTATGTGATCATTGAGATGCAGTCAGTCAAATTTGTTGGCTTCTTTAAGAGACTATAATGAAGTGGAGAAGGTCAAATGAGCACTATGCAAGAGTCAAAAATATCCATTACTTCCTGCTAACCTGCATGTCTAATCCAGGAGTGAAGAAAGATAGGTTAATATCTGTGTGACCTTCTCCTCCCAACTCCCACCCGGAGATGTAAATAAGCCAACTTTTGAAGATAAATGGCCCCATCCAGTGCAGACCTCTGGGCTCAGGGTTCATGAGAGGTATTTTCCTAAGGACATAAGTGAAGGAGATTCTATATTGACAAGGGGTGGGGAGAAATTCCTACCCACATCTATTGGATCAAAACTCCCTTGTCTATCTTTTTAAACCCACGCCCAGGGGAGAGCTACATGGAGGTCTCCAGCCCATTCAAAGAATGGATGCAGAAGAACAAATATTTAAATTCAGAGCCCTCCATTCCATGGAAAAACATAGGCTACTAATGACAGCACTGCCCATTTGGCCAAAGCAAATTTGAACCCCACATTTTGCTGTGGTCCAGGCAAGAAAAAAAAAATTCAAGTCAGATGGGGCTAATTATAGGAGGCAGAGAGTGGGTAAAATAGCTCCTTATTCAGAAGCATCCACATATTTTCCTGTGATGAAGAGCAAATATTTTGTTTAAATAGCAAGCAATTTTCTATAAAAGTGCTACTGCTTGGAAATGCTCTTTATGATTTATTGCTGCCTTTTAACCTGGAAAAAATATTAATAACTGAGGAGCCCTTGTTGGTATCTTTATTATGCTTAAACCCAAATAGCCATAATATTATAACTGGTGTGACCACATTCAATATATTTCTTTCATGAATGCAGCATGGGCTTATTAACAGAGACCAGAAAATAAAAATAGAAGTGATCGTCCAGGCTTTAGCTTTACATGGAGATACCACAGCAGCAAAAAGGCAGCTTAACTTTCAGGGAAAGCTGGGGTGAGGCTGCGCGGAGAACCCCTCCGCGTGTTCCCTTTTCTACCAGATAGAGCGCTTGCTCTGCCTATGGACTCATGTCTTCCTTCAGCTGTTTCTTCTGGGAAAGTCAGAATCCAGAACAGAATCTCAGTGAAACAGAAACCAATAAATTAGATCTGTTTGTGAGCAATTTGCCGTTAGTTCTAGTCTCCTTGCCTGTTAAGATTCTTTATTTACTTCAGCAAGAGATTTCTGCTGACAGGTCCATCCATTTACCACTAGCCTAGATAAAATGATAATAAACAAAATGTCAAAAAATGTATTCATGGGGCTGTCCCCATTCCACACCCTCCATTTTTCCTTTTTCCTTTTTCATCACGCTGGTATAGTATGAACCAAGGGAGCTAAAACATTTAAAACTGACACTTTGGCGAAGGCTTTTAGTTTAATTACGTTTTATGATGATGTTTATGTATTATATAATTATGATATATATATATATAAGTATATATATTTATATTCTCTCTATCTCTATCTCTATCTCTATCTCTATCTCTATCTCTATCTCTATCTCTATCTCTATCTCTATCATCTCTATCTATCTCTATCATCTCTCTGTCTCTATCTCTATCTCTACTCTATAAAATACCAAAAGCTGGGACAGTGAGAAAGAGGGCACATATCTTTCAGCTCCTGCTGCTTATGTTCCTGATCTGATTTGGCTAATATTCATGTCTCCAGGATGGGGAGGTTGGATGGAGGCACACTGGGGAAAGGAAATTTTCCATTTTATACTTATGGATGAGTCCCAGAGGAATCTTTTGTTTCAAAGTATCTTTCTAGTCCTTTGGGTGAAAGGCAAACACTGAGCCCTTCTATCTTGCACATAACTCCCATGGAGACACCTATAATACAAAACAGATCCCCCGAGGGCACTGTTATACATTTATTATAAAGCAAAGATTAAAACAATTTTATGGAAATTAAAGATAATATGGAACATTTGTCTCTTTCTCAGTCAAAGAGTAACATGCAGCAGTTCAACAAACAGCTCCAGGCGATTCCACGCGAGATGATCGAATGGCTGGGGCTGAGGGGACATGCCGGGCGGCTGCAGACGGTGAGACGTGGGTTTTTTACCAGGGCATCTTGCCGGGGCTTGGCAACCGTGCTCAGGTGAAAAATGATATGCCTGCAAAATCAGAACAATGGGCTAGTCCAGGGGTACTTAGGTGGTTTGCCCTCCTGAAATCGATCTTGGCAGGACAGGATGCGAACAGCAGGGTGGGGACCAGGAGGTGCTCTGGAGAGCTTTTTGTCTCCTCTGTTTTGGAGTGTGTGTGTGTATGTGTGTGTGTGTGTGTGTGTGTGTGTGTGTGTGTGTGGCAGGGGGGTGGGGGCTGGGGTTGGGGCTGTCCTGTTACTACTTGATTCACATGTTCACTGGAAAAAAAACGTTCGAAAGATCTGAAAATTTGTAAAAACTCCAAGCTGGTAGCATTTCCATATAATAGAATCCTGTTACCCTCCTCCCCCTGTCCCCCGTCCCCCAAAAAAGCGGTTGTCAGAGGAGGGTAAAACATCTGTGTTAAGCAAGAGATGTATTCTGCTTCATTTGCACGCAGGGGTCTGAGCTGACCTCTGGCACACTGAATTTATGGTGAAAGGGGGGACTTTTAAATTGAGTTTGTTTTATTTTGATCCTCTGTCTGGATATTTCTTTCATACCTCCCAGGCAGTCGCTCTCATGGGTAAGCTTATATTTTTGTTAATAAAAAAATGCAATTGGTGCTAATCTAGACTTCCATCATGGTCGTTCAAGCTTTCCAATGTTAATAACCACTCCGAAAGAAAGGACCATCAAAGAGTTGAGACTGCGTGGTTTTGCGGTCAAGGCAGTGAGCCATACTCAGAAATGTCTGCTTTCCTTTCCCTGGTCCACTGCTGCATATCCAAGAGACATTTATAAGTTAATTGTTTTCTTTCAGTCCTGTAAAAGGCGACTCTTTACTTATTTAACATGGGTCTAGGGATGGCAATGATTTATGGAGTGAACTAGTTAAGATATTGGGCTTTTGATCTGACTGACCTGGGTAAGAATCTCAACTCATTACTCACTAGCTCGATGACTTAGGATAATTTAGTAACTATAACTCATTTTACACATATTAGTTATTGTAAAGATTAACTGAGATAATGTATGTAAAGTATGTTGAGACAGCGAGTGGCACATGACGCTCCATAGATGTACAGATTTTATAAATAATGATAATAGCTAAATGTACTTAGGCCTCTACACAAATAATTAACGAAAGAGGAAGCATTATCATACAATTATTATTCATAAATAATAACAGCAACAATTGTATACAAATTTTTATGAGCTCTGCACAGCAATGAATTTTAATGCCAGATCACAAGCACCATACTTCACCTTTCATTTCAAACTATATGACTTTTTCATCTAGTGGCATAATGTAGTACAGACGCTTGAAACACCTCCAATTTTAATTCCCCTCCTCCCCACTGCCTCCCGCTTTGTGCTCCCTAATGAAAAGTAAAGGTTAGGGGAAATCTGTTTGAGGCTCAAGCTTACTAGACAGACTGGGCCAGCTGATGGCGCAGGGCTCAGAGAGTGATGTGAACAGGAAGGGATACGTGGAGACATTTATGAAACACACAGAAGGTGTCTGCAATTTCGTAATAAAATATACACGAGGGGGAAAGAACTCAGCACCAAAAATAGCAGAAAAAACATATTTTCAAGAGCTTTTCCTTTACTTCCTTTTGCCCATCCAATAGGAACTATTTTGTCCTAAATGGATGAATGTGTTGAGTACAATAAATACATAAACTCTCTTGTTAGAATTCATTAAAAAAATAAATGTAAAAGAGACCTCCTTATAATCACAAAAAGACATGGAAGCCTGGGGTTCCTGGATAATAACACATATCAAGGAGCATTAAAGGGACAAGGCCTTCATTTTTACTTAATAACATTCACTCCGGAGTGATATTGCTTAATTATGGTTTTTTGAATGTTTGGGCAATAAAGGAATCAGAATTTATTTTCAAACACATACTGATGTACAGCCAAGCAATATAGTTGTTTCTTATCTCTTAATGAGGTTGAGACCTATGCCTTTAAAGGGATCACAAATAAATTCTTGGGTGTATTTTGCCTTTTAAATATTTTGAATATATGAATTCATCAGGATTTGGGGATTAAGTAACTGCTGTCTACACAAAAAATCTGCAAAATTTTTCATTACTTTTTTATTAGTTGGCAGCAAATACTCTAACTGTGAACTTTTATGAAGCTATAACCATAAAGGACCTTCTGATACTGGTATGATGATAATTCTAAATTTCCTCTTTGCAGCTGTGGTTGATCCCCTCTATTTGGTACAATCTATTTTTTGTGTGTGACTTAACAGAAGAAAGTTGGCTCACTACTGTATTGCCTTCAAGCACTTTCTCGGGAAGTTCTTGAATTAAATCCGCATGGAAACCCAATTCCCCTCTCCACCTTTCCCTTAAGGTGGTTATAAAATGTCAGTAGAAAGCAAAGCTGTTTATTTTACTTAGCATTGGATTCTGTTAGTAAATGAGTTTCTGGTGGGGCTTATGTCTAAACCACATCTTTCAATCAGATTCTTTACATTACTAAATGAGTATTAAATCATGCCATAAATATTAATTTCAAGTTCCGAAGTTCAGATTTCACCTAAATCCAAGGGAATAAGCAGAGAGGCCAACAGTTTAACAAGTTCTAGATTCCTCGTCTAGGTTCCCTTGCAAAGCATTGCTTTTCTTGGGTGTGTAGTGGGCCAGAAGGACCACTGTATTGCCTTCCCCACAGGCAGCTTTTCTGCCTGGCAGGGGTCTGTGGGCCACTTTAACACTACAGCTTGGAGATCTCTGCAAACAGTGTGGGCATCCTGGCAGGATGAACGGCTCTCTGAGAATCCATGAGATGCTATACCCTCAGGCAGGCCCTGGCTACTGCTTCAGGGGTAGGGACAGTTTTAAAATATGCTGGAACAAGGCAGGGAAAGAGGATCCTGGGGTGTGAATTAATCTGAGGTAATATGGTTTCTCTGGGCTGGGCTTTAGGGGTGTCTCTTTTGAGACCATGCTGTGTTTCCATTTCCAGGGTCTAATGAGCAAGAGGTACTCAGTGGACCCTCAATCTCTCCATCCAGCTCTTTCCAACTCCACTCATTGGAGCATCGCACAAAGCACAACAGACAGCAGGCTGCTGCTAATAGTGCGTGTGTAGATAAGACATGAAGGCAAGGACTTCTGTTGTGTTTTTCCCCTATAATTTGGCTTAACCCTGGAGATATTTTATCTTTTCTCTTAGTAAAGCCAATGTGCTTTAAAGAGACGGGCAATGACATCAGCAGAATTTGCAAGATGGATGACAGAAACATCTACTTGCTTTCCCCCCCCTTATAAACCTGAGCCTGTTCTTTCCACATAAAGTTGTAGAAGTCTACCATTTGTTTCAGGGCTTTGAGGAATCAATGTACACATCCTTTCATTAAAGAGAGACAGGCTACCCTTTGGTACCTGTTTTTCTGTCCTGCTTAAGTTTTAAAATTCTTGAGGCCAAAATATGGTATTCAGTGGTTCTCCATCTTTTCTTTTGGGAAAATCCACTTCATTTTGTTACAAAATCTCATGACCCTCCATATCTGTGCTTTAAAATCTGTATTATCAGTAATATTCCCCACTCTGGACATTTAAAAATAATAAATGAATCTGTATGAAAGATAATGCTATTTGACATAATCCTTGGTTTTAGCTTCACTCACCTCCAGCATTAACTCCTCCATTTCCCAGGAGCCTAGAGCCCACATATTGGCAACCACCAAACACCCTGACTGGAGGTGGCTGCTGGGAGGCATTTGATATGGTTTTAAGTGCAACAATATTAACTGAATGGATCTTTTGGTATTGTCGGAAATCTACCTGTTAGCACCATCCTATCCCTTTAGTGCAGCGGTTCTCAATTTATGGGTCGCGAACCCTTTGGGGGTCGAACTACCCTTTCACAGGGGTCGCCTAAGACCATCAGAAAACACATATTTTCGATGGTCTTAGGAACCGAGACACCGCTTCTCTATCCGTCTCCAGGCGGGTCTGCCTACATGCCGATATGCCCACATATGAGTACCCGGCGTGATGACATCATCACACCAACCCCATCACATACACTCCGTACAAATACAGGTGTATGTGACAGGGTTGGCGCCATAATGTACTAATGCGGACCAGTCACACATGTGTAGAGAGCAGCTACTGTGTAGAAAGCAGCTGCTGTGTTGAAAGCAGCAGTACTGGAGGTAAAATGACACTTCATGAATTATAATTACTGGGTAAATGTAAAATCATGTACTGTAAAATCATCAACTACTGCAAAAAAAAATATCTGTACCATGGGAACTTAATCTGGATGCTGATCGGTCTTTTTATATTCAGCTGTGGTTGATGTGAATGCCTCCCCCTTGTGATAGTAACAGGTATGTAAAGAAACAACACAGAGAATGGTAAATCATAGGAAACTTTAATGAACTGTATTGACTGAACTATGCCATGTATCTTCTTTTGTATTATTAAAGCTATTGTTATGTATTATTTTCATTAGCAAACCATCCCATGACAATGGATCATGTAGAGAAGAACGTTAAGAAAAGAAAATATAGTGAGGATTTTTTACAGTATGGTTTTACCTTAATAATTACAGCAGGAATTGAGAAACCGCAATGTGTTATTTGTTGTAAAATTCTATCAGCTGAATCTATGAAGCCGAACAAACAAAAACGCCATTTTGATAGCAAGCATCTGAACTTTGCTGGCAAGGATACCAACTATTTTAGAAGCAAAGCTGATGGACTCAAGAAAGCCAGACTTGACACTGGTGGCAAGTACCACAAACAAAACGTAGCAGCCGTTGAAGCTTCATATTTGGTGGCACTCAGAATCGCCAGAGCTATGAAACCTCACACCATTGCTGAGGATTTACTTTTGCCAGAGGCCAAAGACATTGTTCGAGTTATGATCGGAGACGAATTTGTTACGAAATTGAGTGCAATTTCCTTATCTAACGACACTGTCCGCAGAAGAATAGATGACATGTCTGCTGATATTCTTGATCAGGTAATCCAGGAAATTAAATCTCCACTTCCCATATTTAGTATCCAGCTTGATGAATCTACAGACGTTAGAAACTGTTCACAGTTACTGGTTTACATGAGGTATATTAATGATGGCGACTTTAAAGATGAGTTTCTTTTTTGCAAATCTCTTGAAACGACAACTACTGCACATGATGTATTTGACAAAGTTGGTTCATTTCTGAAAGAGCATAAGATCTCTTGGAAAAAAGGTTGTGGTGTTTGCACAGATGGTGCTCCAGCTATGATAGGATATCGATCTGGATTTCAACATTTGGTACTGAATGAGTCACCAAAAGTCATCGGAACTCACTGTATGATTCATCGGCAAATATTAGTAATGACGACGCTGCCACAAGAGTTACAAGAAGTAATGAAAAACGTCATAAGTTGTGTCAATTTTGTAAAGGCAAGTACTTTAAACAGTCGACTGTTTTTGCAACTGTGAAATGAGTTGGATGCACTGAACAATGCTCTGCTATTTCACACTGAAGCGAGATGGTTGTCGAGAGGAAAAATTTTAAAACGTGTTTTTGAGCTTCGTGATGAACTCAAAACGTTTTTTAATCAGAAAGCAAGACCGCAGTTTGAAGCACTTTTTGGTGATAAAAGTGAACTGCAGAAAACAGCTTACTTGGTTGACATCTTTGCCATCTTGAATGAGTTAAATTTATCACTGCAAGGACCAAATGCAACATGCCTCGATTTGTCTGAAAAGATACGATCATCCCAAATGAAACTTCAGCTTTGGCAAAAAAATTGGATGAAAATAACATTTACGTGCTGCCTACCTTATCTGCTTTCTTTGAGGAACATGACATTGAACCAGACAAAAGGATTACGATGATAATTTCTGTGAAAGAACACTTGCACGTGCTTGCAGATGAAATTTCATCGTACTTTCCAAATCTACCTGACACCCCATTTGCACTTGCCAGAAGCCCATTCACAGTCAAAGTGGAAGATGTTCCTGAGACAGCACAAGAGGAATTCATTGAACTTATTAACAGCGATGCAGCAAGAACTGATTTCTCTACAATGCCAGTTACAAAATTCTGGGTCAAGTGTTTGCAGTCATATCCTGTTCTGTCTGAGACTGTGTTGTGCCTTCTTCCATTTCCAACAACATATCTTTGTGAAACAAGTTTTCCAGCTTGTTGGTTATCAAGTCTAAATACAGAAGTAGACTTGTTGTGGAAGATGATCTTTGTTGTGCTCTTGCAAAGACTGCCCCGAGAATTTCTGATCTGGTGAGAAAGAAGCAATCTCAACCTTTGCACTGCCGTTGGCTTTTTACGCATACTGTCGCAAAATGTAGCAATGTAGTTTACTGTTGTTATATTAAGACTGTTACCCATGCTACACCAAGCTTCAAGGAAAAATTTCATTTATTTGTAATTAGAAATAAATATTTCACAATATATAATTACATATTGTTTTTGTGATTAATCACTATGCTTTAATTATGTTCAATTTGTAACAATGAAAATACATACTGCATATCAGATATTTACATTATGATTCATAACAGTAGAAAAATTATAGTTATGAAGTAGCAACAAAAATAATTTTATGGGGGTCACAACAACATGAGGAACTATATTAAAGGGTCACAGCATTAGGAAGGTTGAGAACCACTGCCTTAGTGCTTGAAAACAGAGCCTGCTTGGATTAGCAGATAAACCCCAGGTGACAAAAAGTGTGTAATGAATAAGCATGCCTCCCAACTACGTGGGTAACTCTATCATCACTGTAGCATTAGTTTGCACTTTGTGGTATTTTTCACATGAATTATATGCCTCCACTAAAAAAACACACACCAAACAACAACAACAACATAAAAGGACTAATGTCAACATTCTGAGCTGTGAGGAGATAAACAGGTTATGCATAGCGGTAGAGCTCTCCTTATTTTTCTCTTATGCAATGTTCCCAGGCTTATGTTTAAATAATGCATTTGATTCAAACAGTAAGAATCTATAAAATATAGTGGAAAAAAGGTAGAAAGTAGTGGTTAAGAGAAGGCTTTGTAGTCATATCTGGGTTTAAATAAATATTTCAATACGTACCAGCTGTATGAACTTGGGCAAGTAACTCAAACTCTCTCCAAGTCTTGGTTTTATCATCCCTAAAGGAGCAATAATATTTATACCTATAAGTTAGTGATTATTAAATAATAAAATTATGTAAAGGCTTAGCACAATTGATGGTGCATAGCAGCACACAAAATTTGTAGTAACAGTTGTAAGTACCTTGTGACAGGCTAGAAGAAAGAGGTTCCAGGGAATAATATTCAAGTTTAATTCCTTTTGGGTATTTCTCCTTAAAATCAGTTGGCTTCATGTTCACTGTGCAGAAATTTCTGTGCAGGTCAGGTCTCTGCTCACATGTGCTGTTCAGGACCTAGGGACAAACAGGAGTGCTGGGATTGACCTGGCAAATGTTGACAGTAGTTGAGGAAACAGAGAGATTAGGGAGGGTGGTGGAGGAATTGAAGGAAAAATGGGAGGAATAAGCACAAGAAAAAATGAAAGAAAAGGAATATTGGCAAACAATGGAAGGCCCTTTAGGGAGCTGAGTGAATATTTCAAATCATTGTAGTAGGGCATTAAGTTAAAAAGGCTCAGAAGCCTGGAAATCTGCAATTGAGTTAACATAAACAAAATCTCATTATCTGAACTGACATTGAGAACTGGGCAAGGGTGGTGTGCCTCTATGGTTAGACTTCCAGTTTTTTTGTTGTTTTTGTTAACATATATATATATATATATATATATATATATATATATATATATATATGTTATATATATATATATATATATATATATATATATGTATTTATTGATTTCAGAGAGGAAGGGAAAGGGAGAGAGAGACAGAAACATCAATGTTGAGAAAGAATCATTGACTGGCTGCCTCCTGCACGCCCCCTACTGGGGATTAAGCCTGTAACCCTGGCATGTTCCCTTGACTGGAATTGAACCTGGGACCCTTCAGTCCATAGGCCGACGTTCTATCCACTGAGCCAAACCAGCTAGAGCTAGGTTTCCAGTTTTTATGGTGCTCTGGCATAACCCAACAACAACAATAATAAAAAATACTGCTACTAATAGTAATAATAATAATGACACTAAATTAATTGGGTTCTGGACATGTGATGGGCTTGTAAACATGTTTTAGGTCATTCAACTTTCATGACACCTCTATGAAGCAAGTAATATTTTATTATTGCCATTTTACCAAATGAGAAGACTGTGGCTCAGGGAGAGTATGTGACTTCTCTGTAGTAATACCAGTAGTAATGGCAGAGCTTAGAGAAACCCAGATTTTACTCATTCCTGACTTTTGTGTCCTGAGTAGGTTGCTGTGTCTGGCCGCATAGGCTGTGCACTGCACCATCCTGGTGTTGGCTCTTTTTTAAAAAAATATATTTTATTGATTTTTTAAAGAGAGGAAGGGAGAGGGATAGAGAGTTAGAAACATCAATGAGAGAGAAACATCGATCAGCTGCCTCCTGCACACCTCCTACTGGGGATGTGCCCTCAACCAAGGTACATGCCCTTGACCGGAATCGAACCTGGGACCTTTCAGTCTGCAGGCCGACACTCTATCCACTGAGCCAAACCGGTTAGGGCTGGTGTTGGCTCTTATTCAGAATATGATGTGAATGGGGCAACTCTGGAGCTGTGTGTTGCAGAAGCCCCAGTTCTTCATCTCTGTAACTGAGATTTAATGCCCCTAACCTCTCCTTTTAAATGATTAAGTAAAGCCTTACCTCTTAATTTAAAGTCTTCAATCCTTGACCTCTAACTTTTCCTGTGTGCATTTCACAAAGACAGAAATTCATGTCTGTGAATGTGTTTTGAATATAGGCATTAGCTAAACAAATCAAGATCACCACCAAGGATCCTACTCAAGATAAATTCATGTTAAGCAAATATCCTTAAATAATGTCTAGACTCTGCTAGTCTAAATCAGACTCACGTCTAAAGTCTGGACTCCTGTATTAACTTCAGAAAGAAGGGAAAGATCTTTTCAACTAATACTTCACATTGAGGATCATCATCACCAAATTGACAGACTGTTTGATCTTTGTCCGGACTGCTGTGATCTGTTAAAATTAATAGTATTTAATGTCGGTTGTTTTTGCAGGTAAATAAAAACTTGCTTTGGAGTAAAACAATATTTGTCTTTTCTAAATCCTGAGCGAAGAATGGTTTGTTGCACATGGCAGCCCAGGTACAGATTTCAATAATCTAGTTGAAATCTAGATATGCCCCGCCCCCGCCCCCCCCCAAAAAAATTGTTATACAACCAAAGCCAAAGGGTGGGGTAGGATCAGGAGGCTGTGTGGCAGAGTCACTTTGTGGAAATTGGATAAGGGAACAGAAGCACCAGCCATCTCCTATGAGACAGAAAGAATCTAGAAGAGAATCAATTTCTTAGCAGTCCAGCTCCTCCTCACCTCCATTATTATGTTTAGGATCGTGGTTGGTATTTGATTCCACAAGAATCACTTGTAGAGATGACTCATGCTTTTTTTTTTTTTTTTTTTTTTTTTTTTTACCAGCCCATGGACACAGACAACAATGGGGGGCTGGGACCAGAGGGAGGAGAGGAGGGTGTGGGTGGGAGGAGACAAAGAGAGGTAATGGGGGACATCTGTAATAATGTCAACAATAAAAATAAAATAAATTAAAAGTACTGCCCCAAACAAACAAAAACTCCTGACAGCAAGAAGCCTCCTTCCAGCTTCTTTCTTATATTTTCTTCTTAATGGCTTCCTCTTCTATCCTTTTGCCTGCATTTGCTTTGCCCCTTTCCTTCTCATGGCTCACATGTCCTTTCTTTACACATATGTGTCATCTGCTTTTCAAACTCCACTGTATTCCTTTCCTCAACCAATTTGGGAAAGTATTATTTTCCCATTAGAGCAGAACACCAGGACACTGAGCCTCGTTTAGTATTCCAACATTCCATAAACAGCTCCAGTGATTGCTCAGTTTTAAACGACCTCCACTCATCGTTTTAGCAAATGGATCCGCATTAAATGGCTCCAACAGGTGTATGATTATAAAAAGAATGTCAAATTTTTGTGGAAATTAATACTGGAATATGGGGTCTACTATTACTGCTTAGCAGCAAATGGTTCAAGTAGTATAATAATATAGCAGGCACAGGGAGCCAATTAATCCATTAGAGGAAAATTCCATTTATTTCAAAAAAAAAATAAAGTGACTTTAGCTTTGAAAAGGAACTGCAGACAACAACTCTAAGTGGAATTCATCTTAGCAAGTTACACACTATTTTGTGGATCATTTAAAATCCAGTTATGTAAGCAAATAAGGTATCAAGAAAACGTAATTGCTATTTTTAACAAAATGTGCTTTTTTAGGGTATACTAAAACTTTATATTACTGACATTAATTATTTTGGCATCTTATTGGCAGTTACACTGGACAAAAAGTGGAAGTATGTAAGTGCAAAACAAGTTCTTGGCTTCCTTTCTTCATCCCTACATACTTCAGGACTTTATTTATGGCTAACTTGAAGCTGGATGTCAAATCTGGGCCCCTCAGAACAAAATCTTAGTAATTAACTAGCAAAACTGAGCATGATCGCTTCTGACACACCTACACTGGTAATTACTGCTTTGAGGCCATTTACTAATGAAATTAATGTATTCATTGCCCTAACAAATTAGCATAACTCATACATAATGCCCCACATTTCAAGACCTCGCTAGAAAAACAACACTTAATGCTGCAGAATGAGATGGCAAGGGCATTACATGGAGACAGTATTCACTGAATTACTACATGTTAAAAACCACAATAGCTAAGTGTTCGTTGCAATGCAAAATGTAAACACAATGTGGGTATTAAAGCCATTAATAGTGTAGTCAAGAGTGTACAATTGATGATTATCTTTGCACTTCAAATAAGCAGATATTACAATAGCAGTAACCATGGAATCTAATTAACTGGCTACTTTCAGAGCTACAAAGTATGAAAAGAATGCTCCGCAGACAGCCTCTTCTTCCCCAGCACATTGATAAAGAATATTGTTCAGCTGTTGCCACTTCTCTACATTTCTTGCTGAATGAACTCAATGGCACACTAATTAAATCCCGTGCCCCATCCCTGCAGCAAGAGGGTTGGAAAAAGGAAAGTAAACAGTTTCAGTACCTACATGTTATCCTGAAAGGCAAAAAATGTGAACGTCATCCTTGGATAAGCTTAATGCTTTAGTATAAAAGGTGATTTTGCTTTTATTCTCTATGTGCTTTTCACTTCGAATGACAAAAAGATTATAAATTGAGTGGGGTAGTCAGAAGACAAAGAAGAAAAAAAAAAGGACTCTAAACCACCTTATATATTTTTTGACAAATTGTAACCGAAAGACCTCTCCCAAGCATAGTGAAAGATGGTGGCGGCGTTTTCATCACCCCTGCCCTAGACCCACTTTAAGGGAATTGTACCCTGAAATAATCATGCTCAATGGGGAAGGTGCTTAACACAGGTGTGCTATGTACACATGCATACATTGAGAGCAGCCAGCAGTTATTGGCAAGTTGAGGTTTGGGTTTGACTTATGCTTGATGAAACAATGATGTTATTACAAAGACTATTGCTTTCACAATATCCTTCCATTCATAAGAGTTGGCCTCTATTCAGTACTTAGAAATATGTATTTCATCAAAATTCAGGACATAATAACTGAGAGGGCTCATAGAATTGATTACAATCGAAGGCTTAAAGCTTTATGGATGGAAATAAACTTGGAGATCATATAATTCAACTCTACCACTCTGGACATAGAGAAATAAACATTTTGAGGAATTTAAGCAACTTGTCCAAGGTTTCATAGTTAGTAGGTTTAGTCAGCTGGGTTTTCTGATTTCAGTTCCAGAGCTCCTTTCATTACGTTGGTGAGAAAGTGAATGCATGAGTTCTAAGGAAATAAATTGTAGGTGTCCCCTTGCTTTATTTAACGGGAAAAATTACCAATAAGTGTGTCTTAGAATCAAGGACTTTTGCAGTTTCATTAAAGTGTCCTAGAAATAGATTTTTAAATAATGTTAAGCCTGAAAAGCCATAAATCCTGAAATGCAAGCATTTCAGCCATAATAAATCCACTCTTGCCCAGCCAATGAGGCTCAGTGGTTGAGGGTCAACCCAGGAATCAAAAAGTCCCAGTTTGATTCCCCATTAGAGTAAGTGCCGGGGTTGTGGAATTGATTCCCAGAAGAGGGCATGCAGGAGGCAGCCAACTGATGTTTCTCATTGATGTTTCTACCTCTCCATCCCTCTCCCATTCTCTCTATCTAAAAATCAACAAAAAGATACTTAAAAAAAAAAGAAACCCACTCTTTAAAAACTCACACCTCCACTCTGACTTCTATGTCTCCTCACATCATTCTGGTGGGCTTTAATACCTTCTTTCATCAAATATATACAGAGAGTTGATATGAGAGATAAGAGTTGGGAAAAGGGAAAATCTTATTTGGTTATTTGTTAACTATATCTAACACAAAACAAAAGATGAATTTCAATTAAATTGACTGGTATATGATGGTGAAACAAACTTCAGCTCTTACCTTGCACCAATGACTCCTTTACTCCCTTATTTATGATACAAGCTGATGAGATTGAGATGGTCAAAGTTTGGAAATGGGCCATATCTAACTGTTCTCTCTTCTCCCTCTGAAGCCAAAAGGAAAGGTATTTACAAGGTTACGTGACAAATACCAACAAGCACATTTAGGTATGCATTTAGGTCCTTGAGTGGTAAAAGTAGCACTTATAGGAGACAAGTGAGGATGGCATTGCAACACATATGAAAACTTGATTGTAACAAATGTGCTTTTTAATGTATAGACTATGGACTTGAACCAAATGGAATGTTGGCTAAAGCTCAGTTCTAAGAATATTTCAATACTCTAAGAATATTTTGGGTTCAGTACATTTAGAAATGTATAGATTTGATACTAGTTTTAACTTATAGCCAATATTACTATTAATTAAAAACAATGGCACAGTAGTAATAGCTATCAGAGCCTTGAGTGATATGTACTAGGCAACATATGCTAATAACTTTACCTATATTATCTTATATTACTCTCAACAAATTCCTACCAGTCAGGCTTTATTTTAGCAATATCTTAATTTTAACCCTGTGAGGCTCACAGAGTAATAATAATACTAGCATTATCCTAATATATAAAAAGCCAGGGGCTGTCACAACCAAAACGACTGGACAGATGACCGAACAGCAGGCTGTGTGGGGTGACCAGGCCGGCAGGGGGGTTAGTGAGGGATGACCAAATGACTGAACAGCAGGCTGCGTGGGGCAACCAGGCCAATGGGGGAGGGGGGGCAGTTGGGGGTGACCAGGCTGGCAGGGGGGGCAGTTGGAGGCGACCAGACCACCAGGGGGGCAATAAGGGGCAACCAGGCCAGCAGGGGGGGCAGTAAGGGGCAACCAGGATAGCGGGGAGGGGGGGGCAGTTGAGCTGACAAGGCCAGCAGGGGGTGCAGGTGGGGGCGATTAGGCTGGCCAGCAGAGGTGGTTAGGGGTGATCAGGCTGACACGGGAAGCAGTTAGGGGTGATCAGGCAGGCAGGCAGGTGAGCAGTTAGGAGCCTGTGGTCCCAGATAGTGAGGGGGATGCCCGTCTGCCGGTTTAGGCAGTCAGACATTTCTGGAGGGGTCCTGGATTGGAGAGGATGCAGGTTGGGCTGAGGGGACCCCCCTCCCGTGCATGAATTTTGTGCACCAGCCCTCTAGTTATAATTATAAGAAGAATAATAGGAAATTAACATTTATTGTCTTCGCTTCCTATGCAATAACTCCTCTTCTACATGATTACATTTAATCTTATAAAATCTTCACAAAAATTTAATAAATTATGTATTATTAACCCAATTTTACAGAGAAGGAAATTAAGTAACAGAGAAGTTAAGTAATTAAAGAACACACATCTGAAAAGTGGTTAAGCCAAGTGATCCCTGTTGACTTGACTCTATAGTTCAGACTTCTAACCATAATATTCACTACTTCAAAACAACTTGCTCAACAAATATACAGCAAAGCCAAGATTTGGAGGTAAATCTGTCAGATTACTGTATCCTCTTCCTTCCTGTCTGTTTACACACCAAGTCTGTTCTGTCTCAAAGCCTTTGCACTTGGTTTCTCCTCTACCTAGAACTCTGTTCCAATGACTCTCGCCTGGGCTGACCCAGCCCCTGCTCAGAGAGGCCTTTTTGGAACATCTGATCTAAGTATGTTGCCCACACCAACCTCTCTCTTTGGTGGAATTTATCACTGTATGTATGTATATCATTATGTAACTTGTTTGCTGATGGTTTGTTGTCTGACTCGTCAACTCTAAGCTCCATGAAGTAAAAACTATGACCATTTTCTTCACTAATGTACACCTAAGCGTCTCTTAATGCTTTGCAGAGCTTAGGTGCTCAAAAGTGCTTATTGTGTGAAAGAATAAGTAATTCTGGGTTATAACTCTGACTGTTTTACTCTGTGACTACTTGTGGTATTGTAGGTCACAGTATAAGTATAGAAAAACAGAACTCTTTGCTGCTGAGCAGGTTTTACTTTAACGTCATGGTTTGGTTCAAATTCTGTTATCAAAAGCATTATGAGAGGAAAGACTCTAAGGATACAACTTTATACCATGGCATTCTTGCTGACTTTTTTGTTTCTAAGTGGCCTTTGCTGCCTATTTATACCTTTAAAGATTGCATTTTAATTGGAATATTCATTGTGCTATAAGTAAGTAGCACAATGCTGCTTGGGCAACAGCTACAGAGCTGACTGTCAGAAGGAGCAACTATCACTTGGAAACCCACTAAAAAAGAATCTGAAGAGTTCATCATTTCTTCCTTAATTTTCATGACAAAGAAATATTATTTCATGTGAAAATAAATGTTTCCCATTTTCTTTTTAGAGTTCACGTCTCTATACCACATTGAGAGAAAATAACTCAGCTTGCATGTGGGTCCCAGGTGGAAAGATAAAACCAACAGAGAGTTTCTTCGATGTAGTCATTGCTCCTTCTCTTTGGGGCAGTGTCAGAAGATGGAAAGAGGAAGTGGCAGAGGAGATGCCTGTGACTAAAAGTCTTTTCTTAAATCACATCTGAACTAACAGTTTCTGGACTGTAGAGGTGGGCATAGGATAGGAGATAGTAAGTAGAACACAGGGTTGGGTTAGAAAAGATATTTTGCTGTTTAAAAAAAAGGAGAAATAGACAATGAATAAAGTATGATTGTATAGGAATAAACGTTTGGGGAAGAAAGGTTTGAAATGGCCCTCCAAACCCTTACTGCTACTTATTAAGCACTTACTGCATGCCGCCCATTTCTAAGTATTATTACACATATCTTAACTTGCTAAATCCTTAAGTCAAGTAATTCATATGACCTTCATTTTATTGATGCAATTGAAGCTTAAAGGATTAAGTAACTAGTCCAGGGCCACTGAGTAATTAAATGCCAGATCCAGGATTCAAACTCCAGTCTGATTACTACCAAAGTCCTTGGCTCCTAGGATCCCACATTCTTTGTGGAAGAAGTTTTCCTAGAGGATCTCAGGCAGGGTGAGTTTTTAATTAAGAAGATTCCCTGTTTAAAGGCTGTTGAAGGAATAAACTGTTTCCCTTCAATCAAACAGGGCTATCAGCAGCCCGGGTTTGGACAAAGGAAGGTAGGGTGTGTTTGTTTATAAATGGCCTATAAAATAATATTGAGAGGGGAAAAAGAGATTTAAAAGGGAAACATCATTTACCATGTTTCATTAAATAGCACAGAAATTTGGGGGGAGGAACCATTCCTAATGATCCCAAAATCAAAAGGATGAAGTAAGAAGGAAACCCAGTGAAGTTCTTTAAAGCACAGTTGTGGCCATTTGAATCAACTATGGTTCAAATAATAACCCTAAAATGTAATGTCAAAGAGTAACAGCTTAATGTAGAATGATTATCCTGTAAGGTGTGTGGTGGTCCTATCCACTGGCCCCACACTTATTTTTTTATTTTTTATATATATTTTTTTATTTCAGAGAGGAAGGGAGAGGGAGAGAGAGAGAGATAGAAACATCAATGATGAGAAAGAGAATCATTGATCGGCTGCCTCCTGCACACCCCCCACTGGGGATCGAGCCTGCAACTCTTTGCACATGCCCTTGACCAAAATCAAACCCAGGACCCTTGAGTCTGCAGGCCGACACTCTATCCACTGAGCCAAGTCAGCTAGGGCGGCCCCACACTTATAAAGGGCTGGGACTTTCTACCCATCAGTGCATACACACACAGGCATGCATTAGCACCCACTACACTTTAATATTTCATATTTTAGGATCATGTAACAACAATGCCCAAAAATGACTGTGGCTAAGACTGTAGTCCAGGATATGGAATCTTAACATGGGAGGGATAATTCCTAAGAAGAAATCCCTGTTGGTCTCTACTTCTTATAATCTTAAAATTCTGTATGTGTGTGTTTCCATAGTAAGGGACGTTAAAAACCGGGAAAGTCATGATGATTAAGGAACAGCCTTAGCTTATCACACCACCCTCCCTAATGGCTGGGCATGGTGAATATAGGGGACATTTTCTAAGCCTTACCCAAGCTTGGAGGTGCGGCTGCAGTGTCCTGCAGCAGGTAGTTGTGATTGTCTACAATAGTGGGTGCTCATAGGCCTAGAGGAAGGTCTAAGATTCTGACGGCACTGCTGACTAAAATTTCGGTTTTCTCTCCATGGTCTTGTCAGGCCAGGGCCTCAAGGAATGCCCCATTGTGGGGGTCAAGTGCTAAGAACCTGGGAACTGGAAAAAGACCCAGATTGGTGAAACTTACGAGAAACATTATTAAGAGGCAATCAATCTTCTCTGGTGACATGCTGGCAGAAGTACAGGGCTGCTGAGTGTGATCTCTGAGGGGTTAGCGCTGGGACAGCTAATGTGGGAAGCCTGCCTCCGTTTGCAACTAAAGGGTAAGCTGTGTCTGGAGAAGGAACTTTGGTTGACCTCAAGGAGCGACGCATGCGGCCTGGCCCAGGACACCCGTGAGAAGGCTCTCTGTTATGTTTATAAACTTTACAAAGTTATGCTCACAGTTATATAACCCCTATGAGGTGCCATAGTTAATGAAGTGCTGGAAGTTAGAAAAATAGCAATGATGTTGTTTTGCCTGTGCTAGCCTTTCCTCTATGAGGGTTACACTCAGGGTTACTTTACTGATGTGACACAGGACACAGTCTCTCTAGCACCAGCCACAGGTCAAGTCAATCTTCTATTTCAGGAGACTAGTAGCAATAGAATTAATATATAACCATATTAAAGGCATTTCAAAGAAGGAATGTTAATGAGTGACTGAAATTTGCAACTTAATTCAAAAGCAGAGCAAGATCATTTCATAAAAATAACTATAATAATAATTTGTTGACTCAATAGTGCATCCTTGTTTTTATTTTTCATGAATCAATCTGTAAAACCACATGCCCATTTTTAAAAATGCCACCATTCTATCTCCTCCTCCCACAGCTGCTACATGCTTGCCTATTTAGGAAGAGCTCATCAGCCTTTTAAAATATCATTTTTTATTTTTCAATTACAGTTGACATATAATATCATGTTAGTTTCAGGTGTACAACTCAGTGATTAGACATTTTATAACTTACTAAGTGATCATCCTGATAAATCTCATACCCATCTGACACCATATATAGTTATTAGAATATTATTGACTATAGTAGTATTCCCTATGCTATAGTTTACATCTCCATGACTATTCTGTAACTGCCAATTTGTATTTCTTAATCCCTTCACCTTTTTCACCGATGCCCTCAACCCCCCTCCCACCTGGCAACAGTCAAAATGTTCTCTGTATCTATGAATCTGTTTCTGTTCTGCCTGCTCATTTATTTTTTAATTCAATTGTTGATAGATATGTATTTATTGCCTTTTTATTGTTCATATTTTTTATCCTTTTTATTATTCATTTCATGTAATACTGGTTTGGTGGTGATGAACTTCTTTAGCTTTTTCTTCTCAGGGGAGCTTTTTATATGTCTTTCAATTCTAAATGACAGCTTTGCTGGGTAGAGCAATCTTGGTTGTAGGTTCTTGCTTTTCATCACTTGGAATATTTCTTTCTAATCATTTCTGGCCTGCAAATTTTCTGTTGCAAAAACAGCTAACAGTCTTATGAGCTTTCTTGTGGCTAACTGCTTTTCTCTTGGTTTTTTTTTTTTTTTTTATGGTTCTGTCTTTGTCTTTAAACTTTTGCATTTTGATTATGATGTGTCTTGATGTGAGCCTCTTTGGGTTCACCTTATCTGGGACTCTCTGTGCTTCCTGGACTTATATGTCTATTTTTTTTTTTCATCAGGTTAGGGAAGGTTTTTGCGAATATATTTTAAAATAGCTTTTCAAGGAGAAACTAAGATGGCGGCATAGATAAACACCGGGAAATAGTCGCCTTCCACAGCAATTGAAAATTATCCCAAAGGACGGAGCAAACATCGTCCAGAAAAACAGGAAGGCTGGCTGAGTGTAATTTCTACAACTAGAAGACAAGAAAAGCACGCTGAGAGCCAGAGGAGCTGCGGAGGCTGAGTGCAGAGGTACGGCGGCGGCTCGCGCGCACAGAAAGGGGGTGGCACCTGAGGACGCGGCTGTCTTTTTGAATCACAAGCTCCCGACTGCTCTGAACTCCGGTTCTGGGAAGTCTCTGGGGACCCAGGACTCATACGGGGAGAGGCTGCTCTGTCAGGCGGCAGCGGGCGAACTTGAGGGCGGATTTCCCTCAGAGGTGCTTGCAGCCATTACTGGGACACTGAGACGCGCGACTCCGGGCGCTGGAGAATCAGCCATTGCTTCTTTCTCCGGCCTTTTGACTCCCTGAGACCCCGCCCCACCCAGGCTGCGGCAGAGGCTTTTGCATGTGAATGCCCCGGCCCTTTGCAACCTGATAATTACCTAACTGCAGCCGGGCCTGCCAGACCCAGAACTTCCAAGAGAAGGCCCAAGGCCCCGCAGCGGCTTGCATTGCTTCACAGCTGAGCCTCTTCGTGGCCCGGCTGTGAGGCCTCAGGCAGGGGCTGAATTAGCACCTCCTTAGATCCAGGAGCCACTGTACCCAGTGGTCAGAGGGGGACCATTCTCCCACTTCAGACACAGCTAATTCCCACAGCCAATTGGCCTGGAGGTCAATTCCTCCCAGTGATCCTACATCAACCAAGGCACCAAGAGTGCACCAAGAGTGTCCACCCCAGGTAACTGGGGAGGCTGAGCCACTGGGCCCTACAGGACACCTGGCGCGCAGGGCCACTCTATCAACACAGGGAAGCAGCCAAAATGCGGAGACAGAGAAACAGGTCACAATTGTCAGAAACGGAGGAGGACAGATGACTGGATATAGAGTTCAAGGCCACGTTTATAAGGTTTGTCAAGAATTTTATGGAAACCGCCGATAAATTTAATGAATCCCTCAAGGAGTATAGTGAGACCATGGAGGACATGAAAAAGGACCAACTAGAAATTAAGCATACACTGACTGAAATAAAGAATATTTTACAGAGATCCAACAGCAGACAAGAGGATCCCAAGAATCAAGTCAAAGATTTGAAATACAAAGAAACAAAAAATACCCAACCGAAAAAGAAAAAAGAAAAGAGATTCAAAAAATATGAAGATAGTGTAAGGAACCTCTGGGACAACTTCAAGCGTACCAACATCAGAATTATAGGGGTGCCAGAAGGAGAGAGAGGGCAAGATATTGAAAACCTTTTTGAAGAAATAATGACAGAAAACATCCCCCACCTGGTGAAAGAAATGGACCTACAAGTCCAAGAAGCGCAGAGAACCCCAAACAAAAGGAATCCAAAGAGAACCACACCAAGACACATCATAATTAAAATGCCAAGAGCAAAAGATAAAGAGAGAATCTTAAAAGCAGCAAGAGAAAGACAGTCAGTTACCTACAAGGGAGTACCCATCCGACTGTCAGCTGATTTCTCAACAGAAACCATGCAGGCCAGAAGAGAGTGGCAAGAAATATTCAAAGAGATGAATAGCAAGAGCCTGCAACCAAGATTACTTTATCCAGCAAAGCTATCATTCAGAATGGAAGGTCAGATAAAGAGCTTCACGGATAAGAAAAAGCTAAAGGAGTTCATCACCACCAAACCAGCATTATATGAAATGCTGAAAGGTATTCTTTAAGAAGAGGAAGAAGAAAAAGGAACTCTTACCATTTGCCACAGCATCGATGGAACTGGAGAGTGGATAAATACCACAAGATCTCACTTATTTGTGGAATATAATGAACAACATAAACTGATGAACAAGGACTGATCCAGAGACGGAGAGGCTCTGATTGGACTGTCGGGCCTTGGAGGGAAGGTAGGGGAGGGTGGGGGCAAGGGGGAAGGATCAACCATAGGACTTATATGCAAGCATATAGGCCTAACCAATGGACACGGACAACGGGGGGGTGAGGGGGTGAGCGGGGAGAGGGGGGGTAGAGGGTACACATATGTAATATCTTAATCAATAAAAAAATATTAAAAAAAATAGCTTTTCAAATTATTGCTCATTCTTCTCTTTTCAGCACCCATGATGTGAATATTGGTACACTTGAAGTTGTCCCAGAGGCTTCTTGCATTTTCCTCATTTTTTGCTGTTCTGATGGGTATTTTTTGCTTTCTTTTTAAATTATTTATTAAAAATATATTTTTATTGATTTCAGAGAGGGAGAGGAAGAGAGAGATAGAAACATCAATGATGAGAGAGAATCATCGATCTGCTGCCTCCTGCATGCCCCCTATTGGGGATCAAGCCCACAACCTGGGCATGTGTCCTGACTGAGAATCAAACTGTGATCTCCTGGTTCATAGGTCAACACTCAACCACTGGGCAACATTGGCCAGGCTGCTTTATTTTGTTTTAATTGATTTCAGAGAGAAAGAGAGAGAGAGAGAGAGAGAGAGAGAGAGAGAGAGAAACATTGATGTGAGAGAGATATAGTGATTGGTTGCCTCTTGAATGTGCCCCAAATGGGGATCAAACCACAACTAGGTATGTGCCATGACTTGGAATAGAACTCACAGCCTTCCTTCCAGTGCATAGCAAGATGCTCCAGCCAACTGAGACACTCTGACCAGGGCTGCTATTTTATCTTCCAAATCTGTGACTTAATCCTCTGCTTCATCTACTCCACCATTGACTTCCTGTAATGTATTCTTCATTTTAGTTAGTGTATCTTTCATTTCTGATTGATTCTTTTTTAAGGTTACCATGTCCTTTTTAATGCTATTGCAATTTTCATTAAGTTTATCTATCCTTCCTCTAAGTTCATTGGACATCCTTTTAATCAGTGTTTTGAACTCTGCATTTAGTAGATTGCTTATCTCTATATTGTTTAGTTCGTTTCTTGCTTTGTTCTTTCATTTAGGACATGTTTCTCTGTCTTCTCATTTTGGCAGCCTTCCTGTATTTGTTTCTATGCATTAGGCAGAATTGCTACATATCCCAGGCTTGGTAGAGTGGCCTTTTATGTGGTAGGTGCACTGTAGGGCCAGTGGCACAGCCTTCCCACTCAAGCTAGGCAGTCCACATCGCTACCACCCCAGGGTGTGTATACCCTCCTATTACAGTTGAGCCTTGATTGATATTGACAGATTAATGGGAGGTATTTACCCCAGGCCTTTGAGCTACAAGGAGTGGCTGTGACCATTGTGGAGGATCAGCTGTGCAAGGACCCATCCCATGAAGTAGGACTTATTTTAGTGGGGCTCTGGTGTCTGCGGAGTCCTCTTCTTGAGTATGTTGCTTGGGGAGACATGGTCTGAAGCTGTTCACAGGGTGTGCTGGCTCTGGGGTTTCCCAGGAGATGCAGGCCATGGTCACCTGCTGCATTTATTCTTCCAGGGCCTCCCAGCATCAACTATAAAGTGATCTACAGATAACCATACTTGTGCTGGGTTTGGAGATGCCCAGGAGAGATCAAGATGTGAACCAAGGTTGGATACTGCTAGTGCCAAACCTGGGGCCACTTAGTGACAGTTATGGGGCATGCTGAGGCTAGATGCTGCTTGTTTGAGAGATTTTAGGAAAGTCTGGAGCATGATCCAAGAGAAGCCATTTGTATGGACAAGTCACTGAAAACAGATTGGGTAGACCCTGAAGTTGGGTGGGGTAGGGCCTCATGGAATCACCAGGGTGGGGCAAATAGTGTTAGCCATGCTATGGAGACTCAGATACGGTACTTGCCTGCTGGCTCTATGGTAGAAAGGCTCAGAAAAGGAATGGTGACCTCTGCCAGCACTTGAGTCTCAGAGAAAGCTGCCTCCCTCCCCGCAAGCTCTCACTCTGATGCCAGATAATTCAGTTCCTCCACGTATGTCCCTGGTGGTTTTCAACTGTTGCTCCAGTGCTGGAGCTCAGAGATAGTGAGTCCAGATAAGTCCATGCATGGGTCTTTTAAGAGGAATGCTTGGTACTCCAGCAGCCCTTAGTCTTAGCCACAATCCTCACTTGTTTTTACAACCAAAAGTTATGGGGACTTCTTTTCTTGGCACCAAAACCCTGGGCTAGGGGCCTGGTGTAGGGCTCAGATCTCTCACTCTTTAGAGGAAACTTCCAAAGCTGAGATATCCCTCCTGATTTTTATCTGCCAGATGTGGGCATGGGAGCAGCCTGTTCCACATGTCTCTGGCCCTCCTAACAGTCTCAGTGTAGCTCTTCTTTATATCCTTAGTTGTAGGACTCCTATTCAGCTATATTTCAGGCAGTTCTGAATGATGGTTGTTCTGTAGTGTAGTTGTAATTTTGATGTGGCTGTAGGAAGATGCAAGTACTGTATATACCTATATTGCCATCTTGACTAGAAGCCTTTATCAGCCTTTTTTTGATGGCATTTTAATTCTTATTTTTGTAATAATAACAAGATCAAATAAAACATTTATTTCTAACTCCTGCCACATCACTATGTATACACACAGTGCCAAAGTGTTGAGTTGCATATAGGAGGCACTCAATTATGTGAAGTTGGTTGACTAATGCAGTGAATCAGTCCAACCATTTGCTGATAAAAGATCACTCTTTCACCTGAAGTAGAAACTGGCAGTTCAAGTCAATATTTAATTAAAGAACTAATAGTTGTGTTAAACCTAATGAATTGTTGTTTCTACAAATGTCATAACGTTTCTCTCTTTAGAGATCACAAAGGGACTTTGAAGTACCTGGATTAGTAAAGTATTTGGTGAAGTATAAAAATCTTAGTGTCATTTTGATGAATAAAACATTATACAAAGTAATAAATGGCTGTAGCTATATTCTTCCATGAAAAGTATTCCATTTCATAAACACATTGAGAGAGAAACAATATTAATGCAATATCCAAATATATTCAAGACACTATGTTCATCTCTTTATTTTCAAAGCATTCACCAAAATCACTTATTGGGGTACTTAAAATACTTTATTGATACTATTTAAAATATTTGCATCATTTATGAAAATTTTCAGAGGTAGTATTTTAAGAATTTATATTTTTTTTATATCAGGTTTTCTCTCTGGATACTTAAGTCTAGGCAAATTCCCCAAAACAGAAAAAAGTGAAACAAACTTGTTTTTTAAGATGAGACATTCAAGACTGGTTGCAAGATAAATAAAACTCATAAAAGAAAAGAAAACAACCAAATATCAAATTGAACATGAATTATGACGTTATTTCACCTTTTATCATCTTAGATATGAAAAATTAAAAATCCTCCAATTTTCTTTTGAAAGAAAAATAAGCATATAAAATGTCAACAAGGCTCCTCTTAAATTTTTAACAGACTCATAAAAAAGTAAACTGCAAAAAACTTGAGAAACATTTTGCATATGATTTCCATAAAGTTTTTTCACTTCCGGAAAACTCAGAATAGTACTGCACATATTCTGTACAGCACAGTGTAGGGAAGAGCGCCAGTGAAGAGAATTGCAGATTTCAGAGTCCTTCTATCAAAAGTAATGTGCTTTATACCATTACTAGAGGCCGGTGCACGAAATTCATGCATGGGGCGGGGGTGGGGGAGATCCCTCAGCCCGGCCTACAACAATGCAAGCATTCCAGAGGCCCTCCGTGGCCAGGGTGGAACACTTGCCATGGTGATGAAGCAAGCATTCCACCAGGCTGCTCATGCTGCGCGCTCTCAGCAGCTGCCCCCTCCCCCCCCCCCGGAACTGGGGGACTCTGGCGGGGCTGAGAGGACTGGGCACCACCATCTTGTGGCTATGGACACCACCATCTTTGTGACTGGAGTGATGGTTAATTTGCATATTCCCTTTTTCATTAGATAGGATAATGGAGTCATTCCTTAGATTTTCAAGTCATACGTTTTGTGGATCCCACCACTACATCGTAAAAGACTGTGTGTGGTGTTTTTCAAGACATGTCAGGTTCAATTACCTCTAAAGCAGTGGTTCTCAACCTTCTGGCCCTTTAAATACAGTTCCTCATGTTGTGACCCAACCATAAAATTATTTTCGTTGCTACTTCATAACTGTAATGTTGCTACTGTTATGAATCATAATGTAAATATCTGATATGCAGGATGGTCTTAGGCGAACCCTGTGAAAAGTTCTTTCAACTGCCAAAGGGATCGCGACCCACAGGTTGAGAACCACTGCTCTAAAGGTAGATCTGTTCATTCTCTGGTGTTTGGGATAGTGGCCCACCCATTAATTTTCCATATAAAGGAGGAGCAGTGCTTATACCAACATTATTTTATTCTGGTGAAAATGCAGTCAGTTAATTAAGAGGGAACAGAATCCAGGTTTAAATAAACTGTAAAAGGACATGGGCATATAATGCTTTTCTAGAAACCTACAACAACCTGTTGTTTCATTTACCACTCCTCAAAACCTCTTAAAGCATACCTATTTTCAAATTTCTGAATAGAATGGTAAACAGAGGCAAGTTATACATTTAAAAACAAAATGAAAGAAAAAACCTTTTCACCCCAGGAAACACTAAACTAACATCCTTTCCTCTTGTCAGGCCCCCAAATATCATCACTACTCAGTGTTAAACATATCTTGCTTACAAATAATTTGGTTGCAGTGTGTATGTTAATGACTGAAATGGTCACCATGTGTTTTGTGAATCTCATGTGATTCTTCTTGGTTTTAATCAATGTTAAATATGATTAATTTACCGATGAGGAAATTCTTATGTGGATTAATTATTACAGTTGTTTCATCTGTGAGTGATTATTTTATTTCTGAAAGCCCAACACAGGGTCATTTCCTTGTGCAGAAACCCAGGATTTGCTGTGTAAAGATGGCTGCCCCGTCTTCCTTGCCTGGCCACCCTTTCGTTGGTGTCTGTTATGCACTGTAAGCTATGTCTCACAGATGCATCACAATCTCCTGGATGCTAGAATGGCTGAGGATGAATCTGTTCAGAGTTCTGAGGGGAGCTGATTGATGAAAGCAATCAAACTACTTACTCTTAGCTTTGGAAAATGTAGGACAGCATAAGAAAATAGTAAAGCCAAGAAACAAGATATTTGGGTGGAAATTATGGCTATAGAAGAGAAATGGGGTCAAGGACATACAAACTTTAAAATAATATTCTTTGGTAAAATAGGCAAGAGAGAGAACTGTATGCCATGATGTCTATCTGCCTAATGATGACCCCAAGTATTAACACTGTATGAGCAATGCTCACAGGTATAGCACATTAGCTCTACTGTACCTGCAGCCAATTACGCAGTGCACAATGACTTTCACATGTGAACTCATGGGTTATAAATCATTTGCTTACCATTAATGGAGCTAGTCTTTGAACAAATCATGGCAAGAAGAACAGCTGTGTTTCTTACCTCAGCAGTATGACTCTTCATTTTGGTCTCTCTTCCTGAACAGGATCCTATTAGGAGAAATTGTTCTTAGTAAGAAGACTACCTTAAAAATTGTATGTTCCAGAAAGATAAATATAAAACACATTAGCATTCACCCTGCTTTCCCCCATGCAAGCAGAAGATGGAAATAACAGAGCTATAAGGGTAATGAAAAGTGTATGCTGTATTATTTAGAAATCTGGTTCTTATTTTATAGTTGGCATCCTCTTCACATTTATAGTTACCATCTTATGGAAGTAAACTTTTGGTGTTCCAGCCAACAAGGCATGAAAAGGTAATTAATGAAAATACCATGGACACTGAGTTCAGAGTGGCACTCAGACTTGGGACCCTCTTTAAACCTTCAGAAGTAGTCAAGGTATGGGACCTCCTCCTGAGAGAGCCTATGTATTATGCAGCATGGGTGGCTTTTTTTAAGTGGTCATGACATGAGAGGCAAATTAGTGTGTTTCAGGAGCATGACCTCCAAAACTAAAACCAGGGCATACTTGAAGGAGGAAAGCGCAGGAACTGACACTTCCTTCCAACTCAACAACCTTACAATGAGTTGGACCTTAAGAGAAATGAAAAAGGGGGCTCCTACCTGAGATGAGGACAAACAAAGGGCAACTCCAAAGTAAACTAAATAGACAAACATTTGCAAAAGTAGGAGAATTTCTCTTCTTGGAGAAATATGTTTCTTTATATATCAGTGGAGAAATTTGAATCATTACACGATATTTTAAAAAGTGCATATAAAACCTAACAATTTTTCAGAAATTAAATGTGGTAGAGAGATAAACTTTAATATTATAAACCATTGTATATTTTATAAAGTACCCATTTTCCTTATAGACATCTTCAAGTCATAATTTCTCTTATAATTTATTTTAACTGGTATAATCTTTGAGAACTAAAATAGTATTTTTGAATGAATATTACTAGTTATTAATTATAGCTTTTAAATTGGCTAATTGAGAATTTGGAACAAAATAATTATATTTTACCTTTTGACATCTGTACATACATAAACAAATGACAAGCAAGTTATTCTAGAATGTTGTAATTACTTTAGAGCCTTATATAGCACCTCAATAGAAAAGCTCTCTCCCTTCAGACATCCTATAATATTAATAGTCTGAGTTCTCATGACTTTGAGCCCACAGTCTTCCACCAGTATATTCGTGTGCACGACTGGTTGCCACATCAAACTATAAGCTCTCAAAAGTCCTCTCTCTGAAGGCCTCTATAGTTTTTAGACCTAAGTATCAGAAAACCAATTAATGTCTGATAAATAAATAAATAAATAAATAAATAAATAAATGTATTTTTTTTCTTATAAGGAATATCATATTAGTCTCAGAATTTCCTTAAAGTTTCAGGATAGTAAAGTGAAGCTTTTTTTTTTTTAATTAATAGTAGTCAAAATAACTGCAGCTAAAATAGAGAGGCTGGTACAACTACCAGTAAAATCATTATCCAAGCTATACTGAATTTATTTTTTAGTTATATTTCTATCAAAAAAATAGAATCTAACTAAATGTCCTAGCACAAGGGAATTGTTAAATATATTATGATGTGCTTATGAAATTAAGTAACTCACACCAACTAAAAATCCTCTTTTGAGAAATTTTTAATGACTTGAGGAGTAGTTTTTATTAGCTTTCTGGAGGAAAAAGCAGAATGTAAAATTTAATATATAGCTCAGTTTTGTTTTAGAGTACAGAAGAAATAGAAGGAAAAGGGGGAGAAAAATTTATAATTGAAATATCTGTAGAAGCATTTGGGGTGAGTTTTTGCTTTATATATTTCTATAGTTTCTAATAAGCATATAATAGTTTTATAATTGAAGAGTTACAAAATTATGGGGGAGAAGGTGGATTTGAATGACATAGAAAGTTAAAAAAAGACAACAAAGAGCAAATCTAAAAATACCTACTTTTTATTAGGGATATCAAATGTCAAGACCATAGCAATATAGACATTATGAAGGACTGAATATATTAAAACGTTTTTTCTCTCTCAAAATTACTACCAAACATTCTTTAGTTTAAGAGGTATATTTTAGCATTCCCTTTAAAATATTCTGAAATTGGAATGACCTATATTTGTATTTTTAATCTAAAAGCTATTAATAAACCTCACAATAGCCAGTTACAAGAGATATTTTATAAATCTGAATTACCAGATATAATTCTCTCTTTGTTTAACTGACCAATTTCTTTCTTTCTTTCCTTCCTTTTCCTCTCTCTACCTCCCTTCCTTCCTTCTTCATAATACGATTAAATACTTACTATGCACTAGATGCTGTGCCTGAGGCAAGTAGTAGAATATAAATATGACATGGTTCCTTCCCTCTAGTAGCTAGCAGTCTAGTGAGGAACAGGCACCATTGACCTACTGTGTCAACAGAGCATGAGAATCACTGTGATGGTGACTGGGCGCAGGGTGCTGTGGGGGACACGTAGGAAGCACCAAACCCAGAGAAGTCTTCCCAGAGAGACATGTGGATTAGCCAGGTGACAAGCAGTGAGGTGGAGAGTATCCCAAGAGTAAGCAGTGGCAACTCAAAAAGAGAGGTGTTGAGAGAATCTGAGAAAGAAACTAAAAGAGAGATGGGCAGTGACAGAGATACAGCAAAGAAGACACAAAGCAAGGCCCGAGGGAAATGGCAGTAGTTCAGCCTGAGTGAAGTATAGATTTTAAACCCAGGAAAGTTAAGAGCTGGGGGCCGCAAAGGGAGCAAGGACGGGATTATGTTAATGGCCTTAAGTCTTGTGTGACACAATTAGGATCTCTAGCTGAAACATGAAGGACTGAGGTGCAAAATGAGTGTTTTAACCAGGATGTGATTTAGTTTCAGAACCATTATAATGAATCCCGTGTGAAGAATGAATTAGTTTATGTCTCTAATCATCATGAGTCTCCTTCAATTTACCATCCCCTTATCCCGTTTACTCCAGCCAGGAGAACTCTACTCGGTCTTCCAGGTACTCCCATGACAGTCTTCAGGGAGAATTGGTCGTCTCCTCCTCCATGTCTTGGCACTTTGCCTGTGCATGGAGTGTGCTTAGCTTTATTTTGTCATGGCCGTCAGACCTGACCTGGTGACAGCACAATGCTTTCCTCTGGAACGGGCCTGGGCTTTGGACTCATGCAGAATGCACTGCCTCCCTGATCTGCCGCCTACTTACTTTGTGGTCCTGGACAAATTTTTAACTCTCATAAAAGCTTCATTTCCTTATCAGAATCAATACCCACTTCGTAAGGGTTTTGTGAAGATTGGATGAAAAACCTACATAACACACTTGGCCTATGGTGGATGCTCAGTGCTTCCTTACTGCTGTGATTGATTCGTGCCCACAGTTCCACAGCATCGGTTAAAATGTCTGCACATGGTTGAGTACTAAAGGCCTGGTTGCTAAATGAATGAAGGATAATGTTTAATGGTCTAAAATCTCGCAAGTCAGATGTTTTTCCTTCATTAGTTTTGGACAAATTTTGTCTGATTTTGTTTAAATTCTTTTTAGCTGTGGATCCTATGATGCAGCACCCAGATCTACCGTCAGGACTGCAAGACTTGTTACTGTGTGGGTGCTGTCAGCACTACCAGGGGACAGTCCTCAGCTGTAGCCCTCCTCTGAAATGGCCATGATTGCATTTTTACCTCACCCAGCTCATGCCCATTCCCAGGAACAGTCTGCATCCCAGGGTCAGTCCACCCAGAGGTTAAAGGGTGATTCTTCCCAACTCTAAAGGTCAGTCCAGTTCCAGAGCTGCCAGAAGCTTGCTTGAGGCCTTCTCAGAGAGTTCCCTTCCCTTCCCTTCCCTTCCCTTCCCTTCCCTTCCCTTCCCTTCCCTTCCCTTCCCTTCCCTTCCCTTCCCTTCCTTCATTCCAAAGTGCTGATCCCCTATAAATCATTCACATATCCCTGTCTCAGAGTATACATTCTGGGCAAATATATCTGAGACACCACTGAAGTCAGATTTTCAAAATCTATCTTTTTCTTTATAAAAATGCCTTTGAAAAGCCTTAGAATGCTATGTGTATTCTTCAGTGACTGGCTATGTTTAGTAAGCCCCCTGTAATGTAAGAACATGTCTGTGAATGTTTCATGGTATGCTCCTGTGAAACTGCGTGGATCCCCCTACTTCCCGGTTCCCCAGGGACAGATAAAACTTTCCTAGTCAGAGTTGGAGGTAAGCTGGCTCCCAGGGAACGGTTTCCTCCTATATTTTAAAACACGAAATTAAAAACAACGTAAATTAGTAATTCAATCGTGGCATTCCAATTTAATGAACCAGAGGTTTCATTGCATTATTGTTTTGTTCCACTGGACCAGTCTTTTGGAGTATGAATAGAAAGTTCTTCTTTATTAATAAATAAGTATATAAAAAATTCAAGGTGCCCGCTCTGCAATTATGTTGATGTCTCATAGGAGTGAAAATTCAATAATTTAAAATAATTTTTTTCTTAGAATATTCACAACCCTACTAGCTAGGAAAGTGAAATTTGTGTCTTTTTAGTTTAAACTCCTTTAAGTGCAGTGCAGCAAAGCAATTGCTCCCTCGTGGCATGTGCGAAGCACTTCCCAGGAAAATTATTATTGGATTACAGTTCTGGTAGCACAAAATGTGAAAAAAAAGGGAGATTCTTTGACATCTAAAAAGTGACCAATGATAAGAGATGTGTGATATGCACATACGATTCAAGTTCAATGCAAGACTTTTTGTCTACCTAAAACAAAAGTGACACCTGGGATCTTAGTTCTAGTTCATTCATTGCTATTTCACAATACTTTATCTATTGTAATTTGGCATACACAACAGATGCAAAAGTTCTATTACAGATATTTAAAAACTCTGAAGACCTAGTAAAGCCATTTCCCTAAATGCTCATCTTTACGTAGACATCATGATCTCTTTGAGAGATCTTATTTGCCTTTGAAGAGTGTAGGTTTAACATGCAATATCACTGCCATGTGCAAGACTGATATTTTCTTAACCTTCTTTTACTTGAACAGCCATTCCTCTTAAAGCCTATGGCTTTCCTATTAGTGCTCACCAGCTCTTGTTCACGTGTTGGCTTTTCTCCATTCAGGCCCCTTCAGCTTGTTATGTGTACCTTAGCCTACTTTCAGACATGAAACGCTGTGAAGGCGAGCATGCTATCTATCTTGTGCCCAATTCTTCCCTCAGTGCCCAGCCCAATTTCTGACCTAGAGCAAGTACAGAATGATTATCTGCTGACTTAATGAATACATGCGTGAATATCTGGCTTCTACCTTCATTTCCCTGTGTTTCTCTCTTCTAACACTGTATGTATGCAGACTAATAAACTTACAACAGATTATTTTTAATTTCATAATCTATGGATACTCTCCCATCTACTACCCTCTTTGGATAGTTTTGTCATGAATTAGAACTAAAATTTTATGATTTAATGAACTTTATATTTTTTAATATTCAAATTTAATATAAACACTTAATAAAGAAGGAGAAAGAATTTCAGAATTATCAGTGTGAGAAACTAGATATCTTAAACAATTATCCTGCTAGAAAAATTCTATGTAAATATGTGATAAAATTAAAAAAGAAATGTTTAACTGAGTTGGAAAAAAGGTAGAGGAATTCCTCAAGTACCAAACATGAGTAAGAACAAGAATCCAGAGTAGTAAGGGCTTTGAACTCCTAAACAAAAACAAACAAAACCAAAATAACTGAGAAGCAATGCTATTACTTGGGCATCTAAAGTTTGGTTTTGATGAATTTGAGGGGCAAAAATAAGTGGCAAATGTTAGAGACCACCTCTTGGGGAATCTGGTAGGATAGCATCACATAATACCAAAAGCATAAAGGTCTTCACTCAAAATATGTTTTATAGGAGAAAAAACGCACAAAACAACACAACAAAAAATAAAGACTAACAAAAAACTAACTTTATATTTTGGTAGAGGGAAATGTTTTTCCTGTTAATTCGTAAACCAACCCTCACTCAGGAATGAAGTCTATATATATTCACTCTACATATCTTGGCAAAAAAAAAAAAAAAAAAAAAAAAAAAAGATGGGGGGGGGGGAATGCACAAAGTATTTTAAGAGATATTATGGTTTATAAGCTCTAAATAGTAATAAATATCCTATATAGATGAAAGCCCCAAGAAATGACATCTCAAGAGATTTCCCCAGATAAAGGTCTGTCAAAAATAATGTTGAACAAAATGCACAAAATAAAATTGAGAGACTGGTAGCCACAATACATTTAAATAAACTATACACTTCATTTAAAAGACAAATATTGGAAATAAAAGATAAATATTAGATGTTAGAATTTTAAAAATCATCCATGTATGTATAGTAGAAGAAAAATGTCTAAAATATAAGACTAAAAAGTACTTGAAATAAAAGGATAAAATAGAAGGAATACTAATAAAAAAGCATTAGCATATTATAATGAGATAATTCAAGTATTTCAAAATATACTTTAATATTAAAGTATAATGAGACATTAAAAAGATCATTATTTGAGAAGGTTTAATATATCTGGAAGATTCAAACTTCTAAATGTGTCTATTAACACAGTCTAAAAGTATATAAAGCAGAAATTGAAAGAAGTAGATTAAGAAACTGATAAATATGATTTCATTGGTGGCTATTTTAACACAACTCTTTTGGCAATTACTAAATTTGCAGACAAAAATGAATAAGAATATAGATTTGAAAACCATACCTAGTAAGCTTTGTCTAAAAAACATATAAAATATAGCATCTAACAACTGAATTTGAAAATTGACCACCCCATTAGACCACAAAGGAAGCCTCAAGATAATTTAAAATACTTCTATATAAATAATGAATAATATAAAGAATCATAATAAAAATTAGAAAGTACTTAGTACAGAACAATAATAAAAATACTAAATGTAATAGATACCAAAACTTGAGAAATACAGTAAAAGTGGTCCTTAGTGGAAAAATTAAAGCCTTAAGTGCTAACATTATAAAAACAAAGTTTCAAAATTAATGAGTTACATGTCTGAGTTTTGGAATGAACCCTCAGAAAATGAAATCAAGAAAAGAATATAAAACAGATCCAGAGACAGAGAAGCATTGATCAGACTGTCAAACCTCAGAGGGAAGGTAGGGGCGGGTGGGGGTAAGGGGGAGAGATCAACCAAAGGACTTAAATGCAAGCATATAGGCCTAACCAATGGACACAGACAACAGGGGTGTGAGGGCATGAGTGGGAGGAATGGGGGGTAACGTGGGGATAAGGATACATATGTAATAACTTAATCAATAAAAAAAAAATTAAAAAGAGAAGAATATAGATGAAGTCAGAAATTAAGAAATAAAAAAAACAGAGAAAATCAACAAAATCTAATATTTTTTGTTCAAAAAGATTAATAAAAATTCATAAAACTCAGAAAAGATTGACCAGATAATTATCAAAATTTTCAATATTTGAAAGTAAAAGAAGTCATTATGATAAAATCTATAAAAATTTAAAAGAGTAAAAGAATACAGCAAATACTTGCTGACAGCTGCAGACCAAGAGGTCCCAGGTTCGATTCCTGTCAAGGGCATATACCTTGGTTGCGGGCACATCCCCAGTAAGAGGTGGGCAGGAGACAGCTGATCGATGTTTCTCTCTCATCGATGTTTCAAACTCTCTATCCCTCTCCCTTTCTCTCTGTAAAAATATCAATAATATATATATTTTTTTAAAGAAAAGAAAAGAAATATTTGCTGACAATAAATTTTAAAAATTCATGGAAGGGTTATATTCCTAGGAAAATTCAACCAAATATGAATGTTGTGTTTTTTGTTTTTTTTTCTTTGTTAAGGAGAACATATGTAGTTCTCTAACTGTTAAAGAAATTAAAGCAGAGATTAAAAATTCTGCACCAAGAAAATGTACAGCCTAGGACTAGGTAGTTTTACAGACTAGTAATACTAACCGTTTAAGGAACACATAATTTCTATACAGAAAATCTGTCAGGGAATAGAAGAAAGAACATGCCCCCAAGTCATTTTATAAGATTTTTAGTATTAACTGAAAACCAATATCAGAAAAGGACTGCATGAGAAAGGTAAATCACAAGTCAATCTCATACATTAGTGTAAAGGAAAACAAACAAACAAAAAACTTAACACATGAAATCCCACCATGTATAAAAAAGAAAATACATCAATTCTTTGGTAGGCTTATTAGAGAAATAAAAGAGTGACTCAACATTAATATTCCATTAATATATACTTTAACATATTTAATAATTATAGGGAAACATTCATAAAATTTCAATAGAAAAAGAAAAAAATAGTAAAAATAAAATTTCAATGGATACAGCATATTTGATATAATTCAAATTTTATTCATGAAAAGCATTCTTAACAATATTAAAATGAAGAGGCTTTTTAAAAAACTGATAAAAGGTATCCTAAATAAATCCTATTAAAATCATAATACTTAATGGTAAAATTTTAAAATATATCTTTTAGAATCAGGAACCTGATAAAATGTCAGCCATCAAAACTTCTATTCATCATTATAGTTGAGCCTCTCATCAGTTCAATAAGACCAAAAATAAAAAGAAAACCAAAAAACACACAAAAAACTAGAATTGGAACAAAAGAAAGAACATTACACTGAGAACATAACTGCATACAAAGATCTACAAATAATATTCCCTGAAAAGTACTGCCAAATTATTAGAATTAATGAGGTTTACAAAAATTCTGATATAAAAAAAAGCTAGTTGCATTTCTCTATACCAGTAATAATTAAACAAAATTTAAAAGGTCATTATTTAAAATAACTGCACAAAATATGAGGGATCAAGGAACAAGTCTAACAAAAGACATGTTAGCTTTATGGAATACTTTTTAAATATTTATTCAAATATATTAATGAAGACAAAAGTTAGAGGTGTGCCATATGTTCAAGGATAGGAAAACTCAGTTTCATAAATAAGTTAATCTTCCCAATTTGATCCATAGATTCAATGTAATGCCAATCAAATTTCCAATATTTCTTTTTCCATGTGTAGAGGATGAGTATGATAATTTTGAAATTTATATGGGAAAATAAGAGAACAGAAAAAGCCCAAAATATTTCTAAAGAAACATCTGTATATATAAAAGCCTAAGCGACCATCACAACGGAACGGATGACTGAACAGGCTGCGTGGGGTGACCAGGCTGGCAGGGGGGTTAGTGAGGGGCGATGAAACAACTGAGCAGCAGGCTGTATGGGGTGACCAGGCCGACAGAGGGGGGGTCAATGAGGGGCCATCAAATGACTGAGCAGCAGGCTGCCTTGGGTGATCAGGCCAATGGGGGGGCATTTGGGGGCGACCAGGCCTACAGGGGGGCAGTATGGGGTGACCAGGACAGCAGGGTGGGCAGTAGGGGGTGACTAGGCCAGTGGGGGGGCAGTTAGGGGTGACTAGGCTGGCAGGGGAGCAGTTGGGGGTGACCAGACTGGCGGGGGGGGCAGTAAGAGGAAACCAGGCTTGGACAGTTAAAGGTGACCAGGCCAGCAGGGGGGGCAGTTAGGAGTGATCAGGCAGGCAGGCAGGTGAACAGTTAGGAGCCAGTGGTCCCAGATTGTGAGAGGGATGTCTGATTGCCAGTTTAGGCCTGATCCTAGGGGTCCCGGATTGGAGAGGGTACAGGCTGGGCTGAGGGACCCCCCACCCCCATGCACAAATTTTGTGCATCGGGCCTCTAGTTGTCATATATCAAGACTTGTTAGACTTAAACTAGATATTATGGTACTGGTCAAAGTCAGACAAATAAACCAATGCATTCACTAGAGAACCCAGATATAGACCCAAACATAATGATATGAAATTTGATTTATAAAAAACTAGTGATGCTATCTAATGAATAAAGCATGGGGAATTTAATAAATTAGTATCATACTAATGGGTTTAGAAATATGAAAGTCAAACTTCACAACACACATAATTCTTGTGGTGTAATGGCTTAGATGTGGAAAGCAAAACATACAAGCTTTTGGAAGAAAGTTAGAAAAACATTTTAATGAGCTTGGGATAGAAAAGTCTTTCTTAAACTAGACCCTCAAAAGATCATAAAGGTAAAGTTTAATTAATGTCTTGTCATGAAGTTTATAAACTTTTTTCAAAAGTTAGCGTAAAGGAAATAAGGCAAAGCAAAAAATGGGAGGAGATATTAACTATATATGGGTGAAAAAAAATAAATAAATTAAAACATAAATAATTCAATATTAAAATGGTCAAATGACTTGACAAGCATATATAAGAAGAAACAGACAAAGCCCCAGGATATCCACCCTTATTAGTCATCAAATTAGTAAAAATTAGAATTATAATATGATACCACTTTCATGTAACAGCATGGGAAATAAGAACTGGTATACACTCCTAGTAAGAGTATAAACTGATACAACCACTTTTAAAAACTATTTGACATTATCATCAGAAGCAATTCAATATCTAGGTAATTGTTCCCAAGGTGTGATCTGAGAACTTTTTTATGATGTCTGTTAGGTCCTCTCATTTCCAACTACATATTTGTGCAAGATCAGATGTTTTTTAAATAATGTGACCCAAACAACAAACCCAACAGACTGAATGCAGTGCAGAAATGAGAAATTAATTTTTAAAGCCATATTTAAAAAATGTTTTCAAAACTTTAAAATAATACGATTCATTTGTTAATTTATTTTTGGTTTCAAAAAATAGTGATTTTTGTAATAATATTATTGATATTAAAAGGCTAATATGCAAATTGACTGAATGGTGGAACAACTGGTCGCTATGATGTGCACTGACAACCAGGGGGCAGACGCTCAATGCAGGGGCTGCCCCCTGGTGGTGAGTGTGCTCCCACAGGGAGAGCGCCACTCAGCCAGAAGCCAGACTCATGGCTGCAAGCACAGCAGTGGTGGCGGGAACCTCTCCCACTTCCATGTCAGTACTATGGATGTCCAACTGCCAGCTTAGGCCCATTTCCTGCAGCCATCAGTCAGACATCCCCCAAGGACTCCCAGACTGAGGGACCCCCCCTGAGTGCACGAATTTTGTGCACTGGGCCTCTAGTGTATGTGTGTGTGTGTGTGTGTGTATCTACACTAATAAAAGACAAACATGAAAATTGACCGTACCTTTGCTATGCCTTAAGCCACGCCCACCAGCCAATCAGAGTGACTATATGCAAATTAACCCAAACAAGATGGCAGGCGGCAGCCACGGAGCTGGAGCAAGCAGGAGGCTTGGTTGCTCCAATGATGGAGGAAACCAAGCTTCCCGCATGCCGCGGCTGGCTCTGAGCTCCACTCAAAGCAACAAAGTTTCAATTATAGAAGGTAAATAAACCCCAGATACCTGCTTTCAGCTGGCCGTGGCCATAGAGCTGGAGCGAGCAGGAGGCTTGGGTTGCCCCTGGCGATGGAGGAAGCCAAGCTTTCCTCCAGCCTGCTATGGCCAGCTCTGAGCTCCTCTCAAGGCTACAAAGTTTCAATTATGGAAGCTAAATAAATTCCAGAATAAAAAAAAGAAGAAAAAAAGGAGAGGCTGGGAGCTTCCATCGCCAGGGGGGCTTGGCCAGCCTGAAAACGGCCCTTAGCCCCTCACCCAGACTGGCCAGGCACCCAAGCGGGACCCCCACCCTGATCTGGGATACCCTTCAGGGCAAACCAGCCAGCCCCCACCCATGCACCAGGCCTCTATCCTATATAATAAAAGGGTAATATGCAAATTCACCCTAACAGCAGAACGACTAGGAATGACTGGTCACTACGATACACACTGACCACCAGGGGGCAGACACTCAATGCAGGAGCTGCTCCCTGGTGGTAGTGTGCTCCCACAGGGGGGCCTCTGCTCAGCCACAAGCCAGGCTGACGGCTGCCAATACAGCGGTGGTTGTGGGAGCTTCTCCCGCCTCCTCAGCAGTGCTAAGGATGTCGGATTGCAGCTTAGGCCTGCTCCCCGCTGGCAAGTGGACATTCCCTGAGGGCTCCCGGGCTGACAGAGGTATGTCTGATTGCCAGCTTAGGCCCAATTTCCCGGGGAGTGGGCCTAAGCCAGCATGTGGTCATCCCCCGAGGGTGTCCCAGACTGTGAGAGGGCACAAGCCAGGCTGAGGGACCCTCCCTCGAGTGCATAAATTTTTGTGCACTGGGCCTCTAATATATCCTATCTAATAATAGACAAACATGGTAATTAACCGTACCTCCGATATGCTTCCCATTGGCTAATTAGGGCGATATGCAAATTAACTGCCAACAAAGATGGCGGTTAACTGCCAACAAAGATGGTGGCTAATTTGCATACTGCAGGCAGGGTGGGAGAGAGCAAGCCGCTATCCAGGCCTCCATGTGCTACCTGTGTGCCGATCGCCTTGCCGGAGCCCTTCCCCGCCCACCGGAGACAGGGGGCCCACTCCCGTGTGCGATCTGGGGGAGGGCGGGGATGGGGAAAAGGCAAGGGGTGCAGATTGCCTCGCCTTCCCACTGGAGACACTTCCCAATGCGACCCAGGGGCGGGCAGGGGCTGGGGAGAATACAAGTGGTGAGGATTGCCTCAATCGAGCCCTCGCCAGGGCTGGGGCAAATGCAAGTGGTGCCAATCACCTTGCCTGAGCCCTCTCCCGCCCACCAGAGACACCTCCCAATGCGCAGGGGCTGAGGCGAAGGCAAGCAGTGCAGATCCCCTTGCCTGAGCCCTCGTCTGCCCACCGGAGACACGGGGCCCACTCTGAGAGAGAGAGAGAGAGAGAGAGAGAGAGAGAGAGAGAGAGAGAGAGATGGAATTTTGCATCCCGCATCCCTCCCTGATTGACCACTGTGATTCCAAGCCCGCGAGGGCTGCCTTCAGGATGGTGCTCCAGGTCCCTCACCCCCACCCCAGGCCTGAGAGCACAGTGCTGGGCAGGGGCACCCAGGCATTTGGGAATGCAGCACAAGGGGCCGGCACAACGTGGGGGTAGGCTGTGTTTACACCGCCAAGTTCCCCACTTCTGCTCCGGCTGGGCATGCCTCCTCCTTCCCCTCAGAGGCCCAGCTCCTGCCTACATGCTTACTGGGAAGGCCCAACTGCACTGGGGAGTGAGCCATGGCGATCAGGATGGCCATTTCCTGGGATGGGATGGCCAGACCACGGCGATTCATGAGGGCGATGAGGCCCATGGGGCATGTGCAGGGTGTGGCCGTCCAAGCTGAGACTGGCTTCAGTGGGGCCAGTGGGAGCCCTTTGAGGCCACCCCAACCCCCACAGGTCTCGGGTGGATGGTGGCTCAGTGGAGAGCGGTTTCTCCATGCGTGGTGCCCAGGGGTGGCTGTGAGCTGCTGCAACCCCGCCACTGCTTCAGGGAGGGGGAGAAGGCTTGCAGCCAGCAGCACCCTAGGCTGGACCACCTGTGCCTCAGTCTGCCAGGTTGGCAGGGCCCAGAGCAGGTGAGCTGCTCCCTCCCCCAGTGGTAGAACAGGGAGGAGAGCGCTGGGTGCAGGGAGGGGACCTCAACTGGGATCTGCCATCTTCCTCCAACTCTTCAAGCTAGCCCCCCTGCCCCACCTGTCCGGGGCATTGGGCTCTGGGTGACCTCCCTGAGCTCAGACTGTGGATCCAGAGACCTCAAGGAAGAGTGCAGGGGCCGGTGCAGAAGTACCAGGGCACAGTTGCTTCGGTGTCTCGGTGAAGTTTGCAACTAACCCATGGAAGAAGCCCCAGAGGGGAAAGGCCAGGAGGCATGAATCGCCAGCACTTTAGCCACTTGAAAACAGCTCCACTTGGAATGTGAGGCAGTTGTATGTTCAGCTGAGAATTGAAGGGGCTGAACTCCACCATCGCTGGGCTCCTGTCAGTCCGAGGCCCCAGCGTCCACCATGACAAGGAGAGAACAGAGTGAGGGGCCCAGAGAAAGGGAGGACAATTGAAGAAAACCGTGTCTAGACTTCCCCCAGCCCTCTCCTTCCTTCTGCTGCCTACAAGAGCCCCAGGCCCGGCCACAGTTCTGTGTCCACCTTTTAGTCCCCTATTCTCCAACCACAGAGGAAAGAAATAAGGAAGGAGTCTGTGCTGCCTTCAGAAAGTATCTACATACCTGATCGGCCAGTTGCCTTCCACAGAGGGAGGCCAGACTGTGGCTTACGCCTGCTCCCCACAGAGACATCAGTAGGACATCCTGTGAGGGCTCCCAGACTGTTAGAGGGGGCAGGCTGGGCTGAGGGATGCCCCCCGAGTGCATAAATTTTTGTGCACCGGGCCACTGATATATATACATATATATATTTATGGCTAATATGCTAAGTGTCCCTCTGATAGTCCGACTGGTCGCTTTGATGTATACAGTGGGCAGATGATCAGCGCAGGAGCTGCTGTGACATGCACTGGCCATTGACAAAGCAATAGCATCACGGACCTGGCGTGACAAACCAACACTCGGCTTCCCCCAAGTGGGACACAGGCCCCGCCACCATCCCAGAGCAACAGCCCACCAAATCACAGCCAATGCTGCCGAGACCCCATGGTGCAAAATGCAGCCCACAGCCCAGCCCAGCCAGGAAATGGTAGCTGTTGGCACCAGATAATGATGTCATATAGCAATGCCCGGCTTCCTCTCCCTATCGACTAGCCTCCTTGCAGTTTCTTCAGCCCGGGAACACGACTTGCTTTATAGCCAAATGCAAACATTTTACACTTTAACCAAATGTCTGTGAAGTGTTTCCTAAGCCTCATTTCATTTGATCCTCACAGGAGTCCTGGAATAGGTAGATAGGAGACACAGTAGAATCCTCTATTCTTTTCATTAGCCAGAAAACAGAGATTTAGAAAGTTTAGAAACTTGACCCAACTGAAAAGAAGAAATGGTGGACCTTAAAAATGACTTCAGGTTTTCTCACTGTGCAGAATATAGTCAAACACTGTTGCAGTTAAATATTTCACCCTTTGTTCTCCCTGTGTGATCTACAATAATAATCTGCTTCATGTTGCTATTTACTGCTGTGCTGATGACAATTACATGAAAGAGAAGTTGAGGTGCTTCTCAGGGCTGGAAAAAGTTTAGCTAATTCAGAAAGCAGGTCTAATTCAGCAAAGCTCTTGCTGGCGCCAATTGCATGCGTGTGTTTCCATCTGTCATTGTCAATCAGAAATTTGGTTGACACTTCTATTATAGAGAAAGGGTGAATAGCAATATTAAAATATTTCTTCTAATTAGTTTATTTTAAATGTGCACAAATTTGTGCACCAGGCCTCTAGTTTTAAAATAAATTAATAAACATTTAAATTTTTTGAAGTTTAATTTCTAATACCTTAAGCTATATATGTATAATCCACATACTAGGGGACCTCAATAATTATCAAGAGTGTAAAAGGGTTGTGAGACCATAAACTTTGAGAATTGCTGCACTAAAAATTTTTTCAAATTTAATTAGGAAATATCCACAAAAATAATTATAGCCTCTGTTTGCAATAGAAATCAACAAAAGATAACCAACCAAACAAAAACACGAGACAAAACCCCGTATGTCTATTGACAAATGGATAAAAATTTTTGATGTGCTTGTCCAGTAGAATGCTATATATTATAAAACATATAGTGTGTATGCACATATAGTGTATAATATAGTGAAAAAATATAAAATTTATTTGCAGGGGCTGTCAAGGATGGGCTTCAGAAACATAATGTTAGATTTTAAAAAAAGGCATCATATACATATTATGGATTACTGGATCTAAAGAATACAATACAATTCTTATATTTTACAGCATATTGTTTAGGAAGAAATACATATGTGGTAGGCCTACGAAGAAAAAATAGAAAATACAGAACATAAAATTTAGGATAGTGATAACTCTAGGAAAACAGAGTAGCTTTACAAATGTGTTGTACTAATTTTGCTGTGTAGTAGGTTATATGGTGTTTGTTGTATTGTTAGTTTTTGAACCTTACCCATACATGACAAATATTTTCCTGTGTGTAATATTTAATTTAGAACATTCCTAATTTTTTCTAAAAAGGCATTTGAATGAAGTAGAAAGGGGAAAAAATGGGGAGAAAAAAGAGAGGAAGAAGGATCAAGAAGGCAGGCAATATTTCCTGATCTTTAATGAGGGCTAAGTAAATCTATTAAATCTATCTCTTCCAATTTTAACCAACTTTTCTGTGCTGAGGGGAGATAACCTTTTGGGGAAGATTATCACCATTTCAGCCCTATATTTCCTAAAATGCTGTAAAACACCTATTTAAGACTCTTTCAGATAAAGAGACACATTTGTGATGAAAGTGACGCTGAGCAGATTTCTCTCTAGGATTGGCCGAATCCCATATACAATTTATAAAGTTGTACAGGTTATCAGGATCAAAAGAAATTGTCTCAAAAAAGGTCTAGAGTTTTCATTTGAAACCATGGAGTCCCTTACCCAGGATAGCCTATCTCCTCCTTCCTGACACTCACGCAAGTTTTTAGGTGAAGCAAACATATTGGCCTTTCACACAGCCTGGTGACCTTGCTGCCCTACCTTGAAAATACTGACCAGTGATGCCCTCTAAAGGGGAATGGAGGCCAGAGTCAAGTGCAGAGACAGGGTGTAGAGCTCTTTTTATTTTCTAATTGGAACAAGTGAGTTTTGCACCGCCCCTTACAAAGCTGCTTTGTACCCTTATACCAGTAATTATATAATTAGCAACTTTGGCACCTATTTTGCCACTTTTTAATTGTGTTGCTAAATATAATTAGAAAAACAAAGAAATACACCCAGGAAAAGGAAAATGGGAAAATAAGGAGGAAAAAAGTTTTTACAAATTGTACTACTTACACTTATGCTTGTGCCAGCAACTATTCCTGACAGTAACTCCAGGGACTAGCGGCGCTTCAGACACACACTTCCTGTTACAATGTCATCATTTTGTATAGCAGGAATCAAAGATTTAGTGAAAAGCTAGGACCCTTTCAGAGTTTATGAAATATCAGCAGAGTGTCAGCTCACTCTCTGATCTACTTTTTCAAATATCTGACATACCTGTAGCACAATGACTTCTTGAAAATTTAATGTGCAGAGTAACCACAGTGAAAATTAACTATGCCTTACAGCTTTACCATGAAATATTGGGAATCTTTTTTCCAACGGTTTTGAAAGAGGGCAGCCCAGGTTTTAGTTTTTGGTGGTTTTAACATCATTTTCCTCAGGGGAGAGGTCTTTGGTTTGCAAAACTTAAACCCTTTGAAATTCTCTTTGAAAAGAGGAGAGAAAGAGGAGTAACCCAATCATAGAGATGCCAACATTCTCAAGGTGTGAAGATTGAAGATGGGACAGAAACACTAAGTACAGAGACCTGGTAAGTCACGGAAAAGTCTTCAGAGACCGGGTGTGAGAAAAGAGGAGGTAGATACCATTAGCAAAGAATCTGCTAACCTTGGACGCATATGGATATAATGCATCTCAGCAGTGATCATTATGGACTGAAAGCAAGAGGATAAAGGACTCTCCCACAATTTCTTAAATTCTTAGATTGCATGAGATCCAGGACTCTTACACAACTCAAAGGCATAAGAGGATTCCAGAAAATTCATTGAAGTTGGAGTTCCCACCAACTCTGTTGAGTGGGCAAAATGGTAAGATGGGAACAAGTGTTAGATTTAATCTGATTTTAGAAGTCACATTGAACAAAGCTCATATGCTTTAGGGTTCAAGTGGGCTGGGACTCAAGTGGGTTGAGCTTGTTCCTTCTTGTAGAACATAAGACATTAGAGCCGAATGGTGAGGATTATGGTCTTGGAGTCAGACAGTATAGCCCTGGTTCTGCCTCTTATCTACTCAGTCTCTATAAGTGAAAGTTTCTATACCTGTAAAAAGGGGAATCTGCCACTATGGGTTTCTACTAATAAGATTATTGGGAAGATTTCATGTAATAGCTATATTAAATGCTCATCTTAGTTTGTCACATATTCATGAATGCTCAATAAATATTAGCTTTCTTTTAAATTATGATGCTTTATTCTGAAACTCAGTTTTCCTAAGCTATGAAAAGAGGACTATATAAATGTCCATTTTTATGCCTGGGCTTCTAAAAAGGCATAAAAAATGAAGAATCAAGTTGTCCAAAATAAATGTATAGAAGAAAGCTCCCCAAAATAATTTTAGTGGCTACCATTTGATAAGCATCTAAAGTCAACCATATCTATGCGAATTTCCTTCACCTATATGGTCCTTCAAACAATCCTGAAAGATGGACCATATAGATTAGGAAACTGAAGTCTCAAAAAGTTAAGTATCTGTTCATGTCCACAATGGGTAAATGGTTAAGCCTGACCTGAAACATGGTTACTTTGAGTTCTGATAATTTGAGAAGAATTACAATCTTAAATTTTTCTGTCCTAATTATAATGTTTCATTAATTATAGCTACCAAATAACTTCCATGTGCTGACTCTAGACTGGGAATTTAACTTACATTTCATTTGCATCTCACAATTATCCAGAGTGATAGAAATTCTGCCTTCATTTTACAGATGAAAAAAGAAAGTTGCAGTGCAATGCAAGTGTTGTAGCTAAACTTAGATCTGCCTGAATTCAATGACTCCCCTCCTCCCAACTCCCAATATAATTCACTTTCTCATATGACCGAGACTTTCCACTCCTAGGTACATGGAAAATATACCCAAACTTTTAAATTAATCACCATATTTGTGTTTCTTTTAAACATTTTCATTGATCTCAAAGAGGAAAGGAGAGGGAGAGAGAGAGAGAAACATCAATGATGAGAGAGAATCATTGATCAGCTGCCTCCTGCATGCCCCACACTGGGGATGGAGCCCACAACCTAGGCATGTGCCCTGACCAGAAACAAACCTGAGACCCTTCAGTCCACAGGCCAGTGCTTTATCCACTGAGTCAAACCGGCTAGGGCTACTCACCATCTTAATAGCAGTATTATCACAATAGTAAAAAATTTGGAAACAACCTAAATGCCCATCAACTGGTGAATAGATATGACAAAATATGATATATCTATACAATGGAATACTACTCAGCAGTAAAAAGGAACAAACTGCTTATATGTGCTCTGACAAAAACAAATCTCAAAAGCATTACAGTAAGTCAACACCAGAAGCCACATATTTTATGACTGCGTTTATATTAAATGTCCAGAAAAGGGAAAAATATAGATATAGGAAGTACATTATGGTTGCCTGGGGCAAGGGGTAGGAATGGAGATTAACAGTAAATAGGCATAACAGATTTTATTGGTGTGATGAAAATGTTCTAAAATGGATTTATGGTAATGATTACACAACTTGGTTAATTTAACAAAAGTCCTATTGTATACTTGCAATATGATATGTAAAATATGCTTCCATAAAGTTGTTAAAAAATGTGAAAAATATACAGTATTTACTAGCCCTTAAAATACTTTGCGTTTTTAGTTTATTGTGTGTTTTTTCTTGTTATTCTAGTCTATTGTATTAAATATGGTGCAATCTTATTTCTAATGCCTAATGACTCACTTTAATAAATTAAAATGCTTTTGGAAGTTATGTGTTCCTATTATAATAAATAATCATTATTTATTGCTATTAAAATAATTAATAATATTTTGTGCTGCAGTAATTCTAGATTACTTCAATGCATTGCCACATATAAAAAACATAATTTCAAACAAGGAAAACAATATTTAAGATGTGGGTCTAAAGAAGACATTGAGGGCCCTTTGCACCTTTCATCATATTCGGTTCCACTATCAGGTTGTTGATAACTTTCCAAGGGATACTGATTATAAAGGGGAAAGCTACAGCTTTCTGTCCACACCCCCCCCACCCCCAAACTTAGGTATTCCAGATTTTTTTCTAAATATCTTGATCTAAATTTTATTAATGAGGAAATTAGAGGCAGGAGAGCAAAAGGGCGAGAGTGATAGAGCAAAAAACAAACATGTTAGGGAAGAATATTCTGTGTGTGTGTGTGTGTGTGTTTCTTTAATCCTAATATTGCCTTTAGCATTGAAAAAAATCTATTGACAAATCTTGAGCTCATTTGATTAATTAGATAATAATCATAATGCATCCCACAGGAATTCCATGAAATCTGTTGGTGACAGCTTAGAATGGCCCTTCAAGATAGATGGGCAGCTTTTTCAGGAAGAGAAGAGGGCCCAGACTACCTGTGTGGAAAAGAAAGAGGGAACAGAATTGTACATAAAGTTGCATTTTTTTTGTTATCTCAAGATTTTGGATATCTTTTCAAGAAAATAGATTAGAACATTTTTAATAGTCCCAATAGGGGGATAAGACCAAGGCTAATGGTGAAGCCTATGAGTAATGATATGGCAAACCATCTAGAATTCATCCTGATTTGCTGATATGCATTCTGATTAGGCAGGACCTTTAATGTTATTAAATATTTTGAATATAATCTAGGAATATGAGCATCCCAGAGAGTTCTAGTTCTGTAGCTTAATATGGACAGGTGGCATGGGCTTTATTCTTGTTCTATGGCAAATGCCTAGTACAGTTCACATAACAGGCACTTTATAAATTTGTGTAGAAAATTGAATGAATCACATGAAGACTCTGAATGTTCCATGAAAAAGTAGGTACACAATTCAAGCTTGCAGGGATGCCTTGCTTTGGAGGCACACTATTATTACATCATAAATAGTCTCAAAATTATTTTCTTAGTTTATAGGGATAGGATTTTAGTTGCTGCTTCTGAAACTAAAATCTTAGGAGGAGACAGATTTTTTTCTATACTACCAAAAGGTGACACTGTGCTATGGGCACCCTGTGGTTAGCCTGTTCAGTTTGAAGGCATGATGATCCACTTTCTTTGTTTGTTCCTCCCCTCTTGAAATGTGTTATTTAATCATTGATACAATGGTTGAAAACTCAGGAAGTGAGAGAACAAAATTTGATTTACTTCTGAACCATATATAGTTACAGTTCAAATCCTTTATCTGGTTACTGTAGGTTTAAGAAGAGCTAAAAGAATCCTATTTCAACAGTTAATTAGAATAAAGTCATGTTTCCATTTGCCTCTTCTAGCAAGTTCTCTCCATTTTCTTTCTGTTACAGAAATAATAAACAAAATAAATTATACTAAGGAAAGGAACAGAATTGTGTGCTGTGTGTGTGTGTGTGTGTGTGTGTGTGTGTGTGTGTGGTGGAAGGAGTAAGGAATTGCCAAATTTAAAAAAAGACTCTTGATATTAGTCCAAAAAGAAGCCTAAATTACATTCCATACCAACTTAACTTTACATTCATAGGACCAACAGGGTAAAATTAAAACTCAAACTCAATAGATATTAAATAACAATAATAAAATAATTGGAGGCTTTAGATTTTAATGAGGGGTCATTAGTTGCTCTTTCTATCAATATAATGGGCTATAAAGATGAGCTCTTGCCCAGTTATAGTTATTAAAGACCACTTTACCCCCTCTTAAAATACAATGCCTGAAGATCCTCTATAGAAATTCTCATTTGGTTCATGACATCTTGACATCTTGGTTGAGAAAGCCAACAGGAAAGTTCTGCATCTTGTGTTTTAAGACCTGACCCTCACCTGGTCTTACCATATCACATTTAGAAGTTTTGTCTCCTTCTCACTTTTCTATTAGCATCAAAGAACATTTACCTGGATGACTGCCACCTTTTTGTCTTGACAGTTAACATGTAGTAAGTGGACAAAAATATTATCTGTGGGCAAAGCAGAGGAAATACATGTTTAAGTCACACACTTGTTTTTCTAGGTAAAAAAAACACAAATGATGTCTTCAATTCTTGGTAAAACATATCTGAAGAAGCATATGAACAGACTAGCATGGTTTCAAGAGGATGAGAACAATAGTAAGAAGCTTGTCAAATATGTTCTAGAAAAAACAAAATTAAAGCCTGGGTTATGAACACAAAAGTCTTATAGGAGCTGAGCAAGTAATAAATGTGAACCAAACAGGCCAGATATAAAGAACAGTTTTCAGTTCTTAAAGAATTATTCTTGCTCCCATTTTTCTTGAAAATACAGACTTCTCAGTCCTTCTTTATTCATCCATCTTTTGATAGAAAAATGCATCTAAACTATTAAATTTTGTCTTAAGAAAAATAAAAGTCTAAGCAGGATGATGAATTACTGAGAGGGCCACAAAGTAGAGAAGACTTCATCTAATGGAACAATGATTACTTGACTGATTGAAACTATGCAGGAAAGTGAGTAACACTTAGAGATGATAATTTTCAAAAAAAGAAGGGAATCCACTACCCAATTTTTAAATATTAGCTATATTTTTTTATTTATTTTTATTATTGACACTATTACAAAGCACTTCTTTGAAAGCCAGTGGATCACCCCAACTTCTCTTTCAGGTAGTTGTCAGCAACACAGCAGTAAATATCAACACAAAGCAGATTATTGTTGTAGATCACACAGGGAGAACAAAGGGTAAAATACTTAACTGCAGCAGTGTTTGACTATATTCTGCGCAGTGAGAAAACCTGAAGCCATTTTCAAGGCCCACCATTTCTTACTTCTTTTCAATCGGGTCAAGTTTCTAAGCTTTCTAAATCTCTGTTTTCCAACTAGTGAAAAGAAAATAGTATTGCACCAAATCTCTTATCTACCTACTCCAGGACATCTGTGAGGATTAAATGAGATGAGGCACGGGAAAATGCTTCACAGACATTTGGTTAAAGTGTAAAATGTTTGCACCTGGCTATAAAGCAAGTCATCTTCCTGGGCTGAAGAAACTGCAAGGAGGCTAGTCGCTAGGGAGAGGATGTTGGGCATTGCTACGTGACATCATTACCTAGACAGACACTTAGCATTAGCCATATATATATATATTCTCTGGAGAACCTTGAACCATTGGCTTCAAGCTGAGAGCTCTGAAGAAAGACTGCTTGCATTTGAATTGAGGCCTTATTATCATTAATTCTATTACCTTGAAAAATGTACTTAAGTTCCATAATTTTAAGTTTACTAATCTGCAAAATGGGATTGGTCATAGCACTTCTTTCACAGTGTTATTGGGTGTATTACATTAAATGATATGTATAAAATGCTTAAAATAATGCGTGTAACATAGTAATTGCTTGATAAAAATCTGGACAAGTATATGAAGAGACTGAAGTGTGTCTGAGAGCATGAGAACAATAGTAGGGTTTGGCAAACATGAGTAGTGACAGAAGTAAAGTAACAACAGCAACTATTGAAGCAATAGCAGTGGTAATCATGTGACTACCACTTTGTGGTGGCTGTTAGAAATATGTTTTAAATTTAGATATTGTAACGTTACTCAATCGGAATGTAAGTTTTGTGAGACCAGGTGCCATGTCTATCTTATTCTTCATGATATCCCTGGTTCTAGTCCCATAGCTTTTTGAAATCATAGTTTCAACAGAGTCTCTTTATAAACCTATGTTTGATAGGGCTAAGATAGAAAATAACTATGGTGTGCTCAGGTTTTAAAATATATAAACAGCTTGTGCTTGCCTAATTTGAACTACAGTTTTAGATTCTTTAAATTCCAAATAAATATATCTCAAGACTTTGAAAATCCTTATTCTTGTGAACATCAATAGGACATATTGTATTGTGAAGTCTCATTGAAAAAATAAGAGCCCCCATCAGATCTGATTACGGTGATCCAGCTGGGACCATTCATTCATAATAAGTGGGACTCAGGAGTACATCTTCACAAAATCACAAATCCCTGGGATGATAATAAGAAATTTGTAAAATAAGTAAGTCCCTTAACTGATCAGAATGGACACCCAGCCAAATAGAAAAGATGCCAGCCATGACCAACCAGCAGAGATAAACTTATGGGTACTGGCTGAATATCTGCCTTGCAAATCGCTGGCCTGGCTCTTGGGGTCATTTGCTCATACAAAAGCTATAATCTTAACTGTTAAGGCTGCCAAATGTCAAAGCTCTCTTGTTTAATCATATATACTTACATCATTATAAAGTTCTATGGTAACACTTTAAATGCAATGGCCCATGAACACACTACCACTATTATATTTTTATCTGAGCAGGTGTAGGGCTGAACTGATGCCCTCGCCAAAGAGCTGTTCCAGGATCTAAAATGCAGACTATGTTTTGCTTAAGGCACATTCACAATCTTGATCTGGGGTTCTCCATGTCCAGTCCAAGAGTCACTAGTTTAGAAGAGCAGAGCCTCCTATTTTTCCTCAGCAGGTCTAGAGTGTCCTGTACCTTTTTAAGTACTTTGTTAGGACTTAAATCAACACTCTAATTATAGGCAAGAGGAAAGAACACTAAGAAACCAATGCCAAGACTGATTGGAGAAAGCTGGTTCTTCTCACGAGCAAAGAAAAAATTACATAAACTGCTCGGATCTGCTGCCTTCACTGATGTTGAGGCACTTGAGGAAAACGAGAGCCTCCCCCACCTTCTGCTCTCTTTAACATTTGAGTTAGCACCATTAAAAAAAAAATTTTTGAAAACAGGAGATTTATGCATGACCTATAAAGGAAGAGATTTGTAGCACTAGGAGAGTTAAGGTAGACAATTCCTATCATTAATAAATGATTCATTTGGAACCATTAATATCAATTGAGATATTGTCAACATATGCTTTCTGTTTATCAAAAACTTCACCAACTGGGCTCAAGATCTATGTTGCAGACAGGACTAGACATCAAAATTAAAGGCATTTAATATTCTTTGTTTTCACTATTTTGAAAATAAATTTAGGGTTTAGAAAGTTGAATCATTGCTAACCAGAGTTTCATAACATTTAGCCCTTAGACCACCACAGAATCCTCTGATTGTTAAAAATGCAGATTCAAAACAGGCAACCAAGAGCCATTGATCCACCCAGGACAATATCTTACCAATTTCTGCATCTCTAACTCCTAGCATATTGCTTAGCCTGTAGAGCAAGTGTTCAATAAGTTTGTTGACTAACATGACTTATTAATTAATGAGACCCTGGGATAGATGAATTGGATGGGATTAAATTAACCAGGGATTTTCTTTTATCTTCCTCCCTACTGATCTTTAGTTGGCAGGACTAAAATAGTTGGAAAAACACAAGTCAAAACATTTTCCACGGTTCCCTTTAGGCTTCCAAATTTCCATCAAGTCAGTAATCTTTAAGCAATGAAGTTAGTCTTGGAGCAGTTTTCTGCTGGCTAGAACTCAAAAGGACCTAAATGGTCTAAAATTAAAGCTTAAATTTCAGACAAATAAGAAAATATTCAACATCTGATGACGAGTTGGGAAAGCAAGTCTGTGGGGGAAATGTAGAAGTAAAGGTTGGAGATGAAGAGAAGAGAAAGGACAAGTGCATTTGTCACAGGCATGCACATAGCTGTCCTGGGTAACTGTCCAGGGCTGGCATGACCCTAGAAAGAGGAGATGGCATCCGACCTCTGAACTCCAAAGCATCTCTTCCACCAGCCTTTCTTATTCGAGCATGAAGAAGCAGAATATCATCCGAAGACCTAACCAGCGATTTCCCTTCTAGGTCCCATAAAACTGGAGTTTCTCCAATTTAATATGAAATGCTGGTTAAATCAAATTTTTATTGCATGCCACCTCAGAATCTTCCCTACTCCAATGGGCCTGTCAATAGGCTCTCAGGAGCTGGCACATGTAGACAAACAGAGGTTGGATGGCTCAATTAAAAAGCACAAGAAGGGGTGTGCTGACAAGGTTAATAAGGGACTAGAGCGAGGGAGCATCGGGCGCCCTAAAACACCAGTTAGCCAGCCGCTGCTATCAGGAAGGTTGCCGCACAAGTTCTATACAAACATTGGTATGAATGACATTGCTGACACCCCTGGGAAGCAACAGAAAACACTGGACTAAACTCTCATTCTGTGCTTCTTCTTCTTTTTTATTTTTTTTCATTCTGTGCTTCTTAATATTTGGGCAAACCAATACCTTTTTGTCCTCTAAAAAACAAAGAAAAAGAAAAAATAAGGAGATTGACTTGTTCTTGGTGGTGTGTTGACAACAAATCCCACTAAAGACAACAGTGAACTCTGGAGAAATTGATCATGTGTTATCTGGAAAAAGATGATTTAATAATAAGTCCCTTTCCCCACGGGACGGTCTGTGCTTGTTTTTCTCTCCCATATTCCCTTCTCTTGCAAAGCTCCACAGTTTGACTCCTCCAGGTCGTTATATACACAAGGAGAGCCAAGAAAGTTTGACATTTGCTGTGGAACATAGTGTAGTTGAAGAAATTGGAACACACCCTTGGTGGCTCCTCTCCTCCACACACATACAAAGCCGCATGCCAGATACAGAGGGATCCCAGGACAGGTCATGCTCAGGAGCACTGACTTAAAAGCTCTTTAATTTTTTGAAAAAGGAAAGCCACAATTTATATCTTTTAGCTCTGTGTCCCATCTGATCAAAGTCCAAGAATATGAACTGGATCATAAAACAAGTAAAACACACCAGCATGGGAGAATGAAAGGACCAGAGAAACACTATCAGAAAATGTGTGCATGGATGGCCGAAACACCATCTTCCAGTCCCTAGCTCCAGTGCTTCTGTCCATTAACTGTGGGGAGGGGTGGGGGAGGGTCATCCCTCCACCCTGAAGTCTTCCACATCTTAGATGAGCATTTTGACTTCCTCCTCAGCACTTCTCAGTCTTCTCTGGCCTGGCCTGGCCTTGTCTTCAGTCTCAGCAAAGCCACTGTGCTTTTCTTTTCTCACTACCTTCACCTGATACCACATACATGGAAGGAAGGCTTATGTAGATGGTTCCAAAATAGGTTTCAAAAGGAAGAAGCAGGATTTTGTCTATTCAAATAGAGCTTGTCATCACCCAAAGTCTTTTATGAAGACTCTCCACACAGCTCCTAACAATTCACTCCCCTCCCAAAGCCTTCTTTTTCTTTTAAAGTGTTTATTGGACTGACCTATTTTAACTGCAGTACATGTAATAAGTGTGCTATCAAATACTTAGTTGTTCTGGAACAGCTTAGTTCATTAGCAAACACTTCTGTCATTTCCCCCCTTATAGCTCTTGCTGAATGGGGCGAGCACCCTGACTAATGAAAAAATAACATGCATTTTAAAAATAGAAGTTCTCTGTTACAAATCTCTGTTGAACTGAGAATAATGCAAGTAAATGAAAATAAGATTTATTGAGCATCCACTACATGCCAAACACTTTTATATACCTGATTATTGTCTCTCCACTGAAACTCTCAGGGAGGTATTGTTCCCTCTTATGGACAAGCACTGAGGCTTGGAGTGAGTGGTAAGTGGAGTTAGGATCCAGACACCTCCCCACATCGTTCATGCTGTCACAATTGGGCACTCAGTAAAGGCCGAATCTATTATTCAGAGTCTCTCTGACTACAGCATGTGCTCCCCACACCTTAATGACTTCTTACTTAAGCTCCCTCTGTGGATTCCCATCACCCACATGATGAAGTCCCTTTTTGACTTGGCCTCCACCTACGTCTCAAGCCTCACTGCACACCATTTGCCAAATCCAGACCCACACTCAACTTCGTGCAGTTTTCTGAACAGGAAATTCTACTTTATAACTCCATAGCTTTCAGTGGCTATTCTTTCTTCCGAGACACCCAGACAATTCATATTCGTATTCAACAGTCCTCATGTGCTACTCACCATGCCAAGATCTACCCTGACCTTTGACCACCAGGCAATTCGATCATTCCTGTATTGTGTCTCCATATTCACATATGAATCAATATCATTCATGACTCTTCCATGTTATCTTAACAATAATAGTATCCACAGGGCCTGGCACAGTCTGATATGTAGTAAAAATCTCGATAAAAATTTGTCGAATGAATATATGATTCTATAATATAGAGCCCAAAGAATTGCCATCTATCAACCTGTAAAATTCAGGTTATATCATGCATCATAACTGTTGATTATTTACTCAGTTTTTTTAAAAATTCTTTCCAACTCTGTTTTTCTATTTTGCCAGCAATCCCAGACAATGCTGACTTCATTATTTTGTTTCTGTGGCCTAAGTGCACTTTCTGACCTGCTTCTATCATACCCTGGGCTCCCCTTTCGGCTTCCCTGCCATCTGCCATCTCAGTTCTTCACCCCTACTTTCACAGCAGATGTGAACTCCCAACCCTGGTGTGGCAACAATTTAAATTCTCTCTCTACCTCCCCTGTTTTAACAATGCCAGCAAAAACCAATTCAATAGGGGGGAAAAAAAAGTTGCTCATGCAGATGCAGCCAGAGATGTAAGAAAAGCCATTGCCAGCTGGAAACGTGTTCCTAGCTTTGGGTCCTTCACCTTCTGGCCCCAGGTTAACAGGGACTCTGGGTGAGCAATCAGGTTCCCCAGTCCCAACATGCAGCAGAGCATCACGGCCCATCTCATCTCCTTCCCGGCAGATAAAACATGCTTTTGCCTCTAATTAAAAAGATTAATAAAGGAATAGGACACATCAGGTTCACATCAATCATTGCCCATGTGGTTCTTATTACTGTAATTAAAAGTTATCTTCCCCAAATTTTGGGATGAAAGTGCCACGATCTACAATTGAAAACACATTGTAAGTTCTACATCCTCCAACTTCATTCATTTTTCTTCTTTATAAAAAGAGTGGCAAGGCAGTGTTCTTATGGCTGTTAAGTTTAGAGGGGTTCTTAATAGCAATCTATCAGCAAAAAATGCACTTTTTTATTTCTTGAAACACCCTGACAGAGGTGCATTTCCCTTTTGTATTCAAAATGAATGATCGCTTATTTTTGTAATTCCTATGCTCTCCTTTTCCTTTTGTTCAGCTATCAGTGCCCTTGAAAATTCTGATATGAAAGGCATTTTTAATGACAAGTTAAAAATTTTCTAAAGGCTCTGCTATTATGCTTGGGCTAGAACAAGACACACTTAATGCTTGAAGAATTTATATCTCCCAGAATGCATCAGCGGCCCAAAACAGACACAAAGGACCAACATGCCCTGGCCCCCTGGCTTCACCTGGAAATGTGTGTGATTCCAGGGACACTGAATCCTTGTATACAATCTACAGGAGCAGAGTCAATCCCGGGTCAGCTTCTGGGGGTTTAGCAATTCAATGTCAACACAATCAAATTTATTAAGAACCCACTGGTCAGCCAGGCACCAGGAGCTTCCAAGTTTATTAGGCGGCCGCCAGGGTGGAAACGGCTGGAGATATAGAAGGCGGTTTTAGAAAGTTCTTAGTTTATATCCTCCTTGTGGATATAAGGTCTCCAGGCAAAAATGATTTTCCTGGTAGGCCAGTTTGTTCTCTAGGTTCCTGGCTTTTCTTAGGCCAGCGTATATCACCGGCCTTCTCTGAAACTACAGCTCTTACTGCTATTCTTCCTCTCTCCAGCGCTCCCACATCCTGGTTGCCAGAATCCTTCACTGGTTGAAATGCACGAGCGTTGGCTATTCTCGAGGCTCTCAGCTTTCTGACCCAGGGCTCTATCTTCTTTCTGTTTCTCTTATCTGTGTCAAAGCAGGGGGCTCGTAACATTCTTTGCACATCTCACATCTGCACAGTTCAAAGCAGGAGCCTGCTGCCTCAGTGTTTTTTTCTTATCTATCAAGGCTTTCCTGTGCAAACAAGGGCCTCAGCAGCTACATCTACATGGCTCCCTCACGGCTCCACTTAATACACTGAGACAGGGTTGGGCACCCCTATATTCTAGTTTCTTACTTCTATAAGAAAGTGCACACAACTCCAACACACAGGGAATCCACTACTTTAAAACCTTATTGTTTTTAGCTTATTGAAATCTAACCCCACCAGGGTTTATTGCATTGAACCAAAGTCTTCATCCTCAAGAACTCCATGGCCTATTCCAAGACATTCAAATTTGCGTGGAGACACATTCCTAGACTGAAATACTTCCATTCCGAAAATCTTGTGGCACATATAATTTCCATGATTCACATGGCATGAAGCACAGTGTTCTTAGTATCTTGACTTTTTGTCCAGTTCCTTCTCATCTAGATTGTGAGTCTCTAGAGGCTGGAAGATCTGTTTTCTCCTTTTGGTTCTTAGCACCTCTCATAGTGTTCTCAGACTGCAAGTGCTCAAAGAATGTTCCGAAGGATGACCCTTTTGGAGATTCCTACCATGGGTAAAGTCAGAGTGTCACAGAGCTCAGCCCAGCAGGTAGAAAGCATGCATATAGAAATACTTGTAGTTATGGATAATTAATAACCTTCTGCTATGACTGCCTGTGTCAGAGGCTGTCATCTTGGCCCCCCTCAGATTTTTCAAAAGCTGATTTTCTGTGCTCAGAGCCTCTCTTGCCTGTACTCCGGCAAAGGGGCAAAGGATGGGTCAGACTTTCTATACCAACGAACAGATCTCCATTTACCAAAGCAGTGCTCAGAAAAGTGCTCTGCTGACAGCAAGCAGCTGCTTTTGCAGGATGGAATCTTAAAAGACCAAATTAAAATGTTCATGAGGGCAGGCAAACTCTGCAGCTTTCTGAAGAAATGTCTTGGAAGCTAGTCCCTCTGCCAAACATGTGGGACATGGCCCAGACCCTGGGATGGAGAGCCAAACAATGGGATGGAGGACATCTTTTCAGCTCAGAACTGGGGCTTCATAGTTTGGGTCTAGGGCTATACGAAAGGACTGATCTACATATGGAATGTAAAGGCAGAAGCCAAATATGCAGAAAGAGAGAAAAAAACTCAAGAGACTCTATAGTGCCAAAAAACATTGAAGGACTCTATGGTGTCAAATATTGAAATGCTTGGAGTGCGTTCTCTAAAACAGTTTGTGTTAACTTGTCACCCACGGATACCCCTATAGTTCCCGACTGAGGAGCTTGCCTACATTGAAAGTTAAATTTTCCAAGGGAGAGCCATACATTTCAAATACTGTAGATCCGCAAGCATTTTTCAATGAAAACATATCATTTGAGACCACAGATATTTTCCACATTTCCCTTTGTTCCTCTTGGATACTTTTCTAACTTATGTTTGATTTCATTGCTTTTTAAGACCAGAAAACATTATCAATGGGACAGTGAGAGCACCAGTCCAACAGAATGCTTGGAAACAAGCAACAGAAGCACATTGTTTGGGCTGCAGATCCTTTTTTTACTTTTCCATATGTTGGGCTACGTGGAGCTAGTGATAAGGCAGAGTGTCTGTCACCCGACAGCTAGTCTGGAGGCGCTCTGGTAGGAAAAAAAATACAGCACAGCCCATTGGTTGGAAATGGAAACGGACGTTTGGATGAAATGCTTTGTAGGTAAGGGGCTTGCTTTCCAACCAGTCTGCCAAATGCCGAGCCAGCGCCATGCACCTATCATCCATAACGTATGGTTTATTTTTAGTATACATTTACATACAAAGTTGATGCTAAGTTTTGGATGAATACTTCTTTCCAAAAAAGTTTACTGGCTGTTGCAGAGACACAATCTCCATTTAAACAGCATCCGTTGCGCTTTGCCTTGGTGGCTGGCCATGCATTTTAAAGACAGCTTCTTCTACCCGGTGTAAAATAGGAGTCCCAGCCTCAAAAACCAAGAGCAACCTAATGATGTCACGTCTGACCAAAACCTCATTTCTTTTTATCCATTTCACTCTTTGATCATCAGGTAAGTGACATCCACAGCTCTCTATAACTTTCCATGTTACATATTAAAAGAAGACACATATTGAAGCCAGATACACATAGAAGACATGCCATAGTTCAAGATTCATAGAGCATAATACACATATACTTTAAATGAAACTTGTGAGAAATCCCTACTCCTGAAAAGATAGTAATAATAAATAAGGAGTTGAGTAATTATTGGTCGATTGCCATAACCCACCATGTTATGAAATGTGTGTAGTTATAGAGTAGGCCTAGAGTAGGCTCAGGAATGTATAGGTGTCCCATATAGGCTTACTATACACCAAAGCAAAAGATACTTAGTGGATCCCAAGACCACATTAAGAATTCAACTCCAAGCCAAACTACTCATGGAGAGATCTGAGAACTGGGGCCAGTCTGAGCACACACTGCCCATATGGGGACAAGATTTTAACCTGGAAGACTTTCTACACCTGTTCTGATCATCTCAAGACTGGTTTTCCAGAGCAGAGTCAGAGTAGACAAGCTTCCAGGGTTTGAGAGAAATAGGGAGAAATGTTTCATATAATCACACCTTGTCTTGGCCATTTAAAATAACTTCTGAATTGTTGAGCCAATGTTTATAGAAATAGATGGGATGGGCTACCCAGGGTTTAATACTTAAATAAATGTCACAAAATCTATGTGGCAAATATAGCTAAGTATTCAGATTTTAGGTAGCTTTTTAAACTTTACAATAGTCCAGAATGTGGTCTTGAGTTAGAACAAGAAAGCCACATAGGAACAGTATTTCTTGTAAATTACTCCTTGCTATGAGATTACATGGGGAGCAGATGAAGATGGAATAATAGAGTTCAAAACATTGTATTTCAAGAACAAGAAATAGTGTTTAGCAGGTCTTTTGAAGATTTTGAACATGTCTCAAAGCAAAAAACAAGAGCCTAGCCTAAACATTAAACATTAGGGGAAGATTATTTGTTCAGAGCCCTGTTTTATGTTACACAAAGAAATAATAAACAAGGGCGCTGGATTTACGACATAGTATGCATTCCATTTTATGAATATAGATGCAAATGTGAGGTGGTAATCATCAGTGTTTATCATTTTACCATCATGATATAGTCTGTAGCTTGGAGGCAAACTGCCTGAGAAAAATGGGCCTCTCCAGCTTCTCCATTCTCCCTGAAAGGAACCACAGGACCAAACCAGGCTTTTTCCTTGAGCTTTCCAGTCAGAGCATCAATAACTAAGTGCCCAATAGTGAAGGGCCCCAAAGCACACTCATCATGGCCTGGGCAATGTCAACCCTCATCATGTTGGCGATGCTGTTTTGAGAGAGCTTTGCTATGTACTGGCTACATTCCATTTTCAGCTGATCTGCCCTGACTCATTCGAAATGACCAGGGACAACAGTCAGCTCCTGAAATGCAAGCATTTCACTTCATTAATTGAAATGGGCCTTGAAGGGCTAAAAATTGTACGGTTTTCTTTGGTTCCTGACTGATGGTGGTGATTGCATAGTGTGGAAAGCAGAATGATTCTGAAGAAACAGAAACTGGAAGCTGGTTAGTTAATACTTCCTTTTCCACTCCTACTCTTTTTTTTTTCCTGCTGCAATTCCTGAGGAAAGGATTTTCTAATGGTTGAAACAAATCATTACTATCACAAATGCTATTTAGTAAGCACTGATCTAAATACTTGGTTATGTATGCATCAACCAATTTACACATTACAGAGATCCTCTGAGGTAAGTATTTTACAAATAAAGTGCCAGGCTCAGAGAGGTTAAGTAATTTGTCTCAGATTACACAGCCAGTGAATAAAACCCAGCCTTTATAAATCAAAAGCTGTTAACCAGTATTCTACAATTGATTTTAATGAACCACACTGATGTTAATTCTCAAATTTCTGACTCTCAAATTTATCCTCTCATTCCTATTCTGTTTATCTATCATCACAACCTTTCTTACTTGTCTATCACTTTTTTCTCCTTATTCTGTTAAATTATATTTTTTAAATTAAATGTGTTTTGCTTTCAGAATTATGCTTGATATCTTGGTTAGATAATACCTGTCACTTCTATGTGTAACTGACAGAAAAGTGTTCAGTGGCAGGGGCCAACTTTCCGTCCCAGGAGTCCATCTACAATTTGCATTATAATTTTGAATTATGTTTCTCAAAATGGCACCCTTGATTTTATTCCAGGCCTAAAAGACACAGAGCTGCCTCCACTATAGAAAGCAACAGCTTAGAAGCTGTAGAGAGGTAGACAGTGTTTGGAGGAAAATACATTATGAAGTCTCTGAACTTGAAAGTCAACGAAAAAGAGAAAGAATATAACAGACAAGACAAAAGTAGAGGTCAGGATGTGCTACAGCTCTAAGAATATCTATCTATATCTATCTATCTATATATATATATGTATATATATATATATATATATATATATATATATATATATATATAGAGAGAGAGAGAGAGAGAGAGAGAGAGAGAGAGAGAGAACCAGCTAGAACCGAAGAACTATAAGACAGAAAAGGTTCATGTTGAAGATCAGTGATTAATTAAAAGAATAAGGTGAATTTCATTCATTATTCCTTCAAAAATATGCATTGGGCATCCACTCTCTTCTCAAACTAGACACAGCAATAAACAACCAGATGAGCTCCCTATCCTTCTTGTGGAGTCCATAGTTTTGGGGGAAAGATAGCTATTGAGCAAATAAGTATAGAGTTTGAAGAGTGTTTTAAAGCTCCACAAAGCACTTTAGAATCTGAAAACTGAAAGGCTAATCTGGGCAGAGATTAGGGGGACAAGTGATAAAAGCACTGTATAAAAAATGTCAAAAGGCTATAATAATGCCCTTTATCTCCTTGCGTTCAGGCTAGCCTAGTTTATCAAGAAGTTCATAGAGTTTCTACCATATTTGATTATTCTGTTTTAATAACCATCTTTTCAGAGGACTCTGAAGTCTGTTTAAGGATCATACCATGTGATAATTTAGAAAAGAAGATGATGGTGTGTCTGTGTATTTTTTCTCTTTTGCCATTGAAATATCTGACATATTTGGGTGCACAATAAGCAAACACAGATGTGAATGAACCAAAATAACGGAAGGAAGTAATGACAGAAAACTGAAAGTGAAAAGGCCATGCAGCAGATTTCACAAATGATATTAACAGCAAAGGTCAGAGCATATCAACCCTACAGTTAGGCTCCCATACAGATATCACATTACAGGAAATATGTACTGGAGAGGAATTAAAAAGGTACACAGGAGAGTAACCAAGATCAAAACATCTTGGTATGTGAATGAGTTAGTAACTGAGCTCTATGGCAGGAGGAAGCAAACGCTGGGCATAAAGTTGTATTCCCCAACTGAGCCTCAGAAGACCTGCAGTTCGTTACTGCGTGGCTGCGAAAAAGATAGATACAAGGTCAAAAACTCAATGAACCATACAGGCATTGAAACCATTTTTGTTACATGTGGAGTGATTTGGGAAGTGATTACCAACGTCAGCAGAAGGTGCTGTACGTGAGCATATCCCAACCTAAAGAATTGGATTGACATACATTTGAAAGTGCATGACTACAGTGAATATCAATGGCAGGAGAGGAAAGACAGGGCTCCTCTGGCTTGCCTTAGTTTTGCTTTGGAGAGTGAACTAAAGTGTATATACAAGGCACTTAGTAACATTACCAACTCTTAAGGGCTAATGAAAAATTTCAACCAATTAACAAACAGGTATGAGAACCCGGAAGGAAAATGAGGGCAGAAAAAGTGAACTGGGATTGTTCCTCTTATGAGATCAACAAGAAATTTACAATTAAATCAACAGAAATATCTGGCAAATTAGCAAAGACCCATTTTCCCATGTTGTGAAAAGAAGAATTTTTCTGTGGTATAGCTAAGAGAATTGCATGAAAGTCCCAGAAACTCCTGCTCATTTACTAACTGAACACATTACCTCCCTTCTACCTTCTCCTCAATGTAAACTGTCCTACTTCATAGACTCTTTCCAACAGCTGTCTGTTAGGGGATCCTTCTCAAATGACTCTCTAGAACATAGGAGTGGGTGCGCCAGCATCACTGCTCTGGATGCTATTCCTTAATATAAAACATCCCTTGCCATTCATTCCTTCAGTCTCACCAAATATGATTTATGTGCTGTCTGCATTCCATGTACTGTGTTTAAAGCTGGACATAAAATAATAAATGATATTAAGGAGCCATTGTTTTGGTTAACATTGATTCAGGAGTGAAGCAGATCTAAAAAAGATGATACCTCTCAACCCCAACCCCAGCACCATGGGCTTTCTGATTATCTCAAGGACTATTCGATGACTTTCCAAAAAAAACTCTTTTTCCATTTTAAACATGTGCTTATACCAGATTGCCGTTTAAAGGAGTATGTAGGTGAGGTCATAATTGAATATTGTAGGGTGTTCTAAATTTGCACTCAACTTAAGTGGAGGCCAATTCTTATCCCAGTCTTAGTGGCTTTGTTTCTAACTGTGCCAAGCTGGCTGGTTACCATAGCTTTGTTCCTGACAGATGAACATAGGACAAACCCCAGGTTTGAAAGTCTGATCAGAGTACACAGCCAAAATAGCGTAGGGGAATATCATCATCAGTGTATGTCATGCAATTAATTAATCATTATTTTGTGATTTTTTTTCTCATTCTAAATAAATATTTACTTTCCAATTTTGTATTTGTAAATCTGTCTTCCTTTTTTTGAAAAAGCCCCTCCACCCACAAAACAGAGATCTACCTTTGGTGGATAGATATGAATGCTTCTTTGGCTCTGCTGCTTTCTAGCTATAAAAACTTGGACTGGTCACTTAACTTACCTATTTATTGTTGTTGTTATTAAAATAATAATAAAGTTATTATTAGCATTATTTGACCTCATGTTTCCTTAAAGCATGCACAATAATACTTTCCAGGCATGACAATGCTGACTATTAAAGAAGGCTATCTATGGAAGAGTACTTAACAAGTTAAAAATACTGTATTATTGAAGACATTATGTGAAAAGGCACTAACTCTCCTTACTTAACTTTAGAATAGCATCTCTTGCTTTAGCCTCTAAAGTTGCCTGAGGGATTTCTATTGTTGTTTGGGTCTGGAATTTCTGTGTTGTTGTTCTTTTATATAGTTAAGCTCTGACTCACTATTTAATCCCAAAATCCTTCAAGTGGACATTGAATTATTTGCTGCTTTATAGCTCTCTGACCTCATTGGAAACACAGTATGTAAGTGCATATTGGTGGATTTACTCAGTTGGCTGGGATTCTGAAAATTTTTACCATAATCACCCATTCATCCATCTATCCATTTACCCATCCACCCATCCATTTGGTAAACATCTAATATATGTCTAATATGCGCTGCCATGAAAACTCAAGACTGTGAACAGATGGAAGGTAGGCTGCTTTGGTTGGGCTGGAAAACCTAGAGCCCAGCCTAACTGTGGATGGGAGTGGCTGATGAGTGCAGATTGCTATTCCCAGAACATCACTCTGCCAGATACTGTGCCAGGTGCTGGCAATATAACAATTAATACTTACAGTGGCTTCCCTTCAAAAGCTTACCTTGTAATGGGGAAGACCAAAAGGTAAAGAGAAAATTATAATAATCTTGCCTGAAGGAGTTAAGGGAAGCTATGTGCAGAGACAGGCCTTGAAGAATGAGGGAACAATCCAGCAGGCATAAAAAGTAGGTGAGCACCCCTGTGATAGGCATCAGCCTCCGCAAAGGCACAGAGACATGCAAACATATGCCAATAAAGAAGAGACAGGGTACTTCTGTGGCTCTGATACAGCATACACAATGATGTAGCAGAGGCATCGTCAGTAATGAGATCCTACAGAGCGTGGCCAACTCTTTAGTCCGAACTTTGATCTTTATTCTTAATGCACCGAGCAGCCACCGAAGATTTTAAATGGGAGGATGTGCTCAGCCTTCCTTGCATTTGAAAAACAATGTAGGAACACCCCATTGATTCTGAGCTTCCAGAACTGGAATCCTACACCCAGATTCCAAAATAACTTGCTACTTGGTGTATGATGATGGTGGATTTCTTCAGGATGATTCATAGTAACGGCTGTTAGAGACTCATCCCCTCTGATATGAATTGAATTTAATCTGAAATGGGAAGCTTCACCAATGTTGAGAAAGGAGAAAAAAAAAAGCATATTTGAAACAAAACTCCCTTTTTTTAAAAGTCTTCAAAAAAGTAAGAATTCTGGGACTTTAACCTTTGCTCTCTTTCTCTAACTGCATTTCTCCTAAGCAATTTTCTGAGATTTCTCCATTGATTAAAGTTAGGTCTTCACTGTGGAAATTCTTGAGATTTAGCCAAACATAGATTATTCTTTGGATAATACTGTGCACAGTAAGATGGAATATGCCCACTTTTGTGTATCTAAAAATGATTAAGAAGTTCTGTCCTGAATGTGAAAACCAGAATGAAATGATACACATTTGGGGCAAAGCAAAGAAGTAAAGTAGCACCCGGAGGGCAAAAAAAATATGGATTTCATTATGGGCATATCTGTAGGTCTATCAAAAATATGAAAAGGAGAAAACCTGCTTGCATTTAGATCCATGTCTCTGAATTTTCCAGAAAATAGGCACCTGTCCAGGGTGGGGAGACGAAGCACTTTTCTGGGCAGGTTCTCAGGGTAGAGTCAGTCTTGAGAGAGCAGAAATGTTAATTATTAACCTCAATGTGGGGCGCCTGCATTAAGAGTTCATATTTGTAAATGCATTTTGATCCTCAGATAAGCTGGTTTCTCTACCAGCACTTTCTCTGTAACTCCAAACTATATATATATATACATATATATATATATATTTTTTTTTTTCACTTGAGATCTGGGGTGGGGGTTGTGTTTGGGGAGGAAGAGAGAGCTCCTCTATACCTGGAAAAATGCTAATTCCTGTTTTTAAGAAAATGGGCTAAGAAAAGGCTCAAGGGAGTCTAGGACATCAAAGAACTCTTTTAAAACAACTTTTTTGACGATTTAAATGAAAATGAGGCAGACATATATGGATTAAATTTTCCCCTTAAAGCAGCCTGAGGTTTAAAGATTAAGGGGGAGAGAGATGGCGGTAAAATGTATTGGGGGTTATTAACAGAGGTTCAACTAAGCTGAAACGGAGTGCATTAACCCATGCGCATTCCAACTTGCACATCGTGCACACACTCACAGAGGGACACGCACACACCACACACATGTGCCTGGTGCCCCCGAAACAGTCCCTTCACAGCGGATGATTTATGCAGCTTGCCAGGAGAGAAGTAGGCCATGCCAGCCTTGAAAGCACTTTAGTTTGGTTGTTTTTCCTCATGAAGGACATGTTGTCCTGTAATTATTCTGTCATTTCTTAAAAGGTGAAATCCTTAACGGGTTTGTGCTTTCTGTGCTGCTGTTAGTGTTCTTGTCAGAGCACGTCTAACCAAGTAGGAATCCTCATTCCACAACTGCTTTATGAGGAACAAAGAGGAACTGGACCTTTTAAAATGTATGAAAGAATCTAGAAGAAAGAATATTAGTCAGGGAGGACATAGATAAGATACAAAAAAATTGCAAACAGCATTCCTGTTTCCCCTCTGGGCTCTCAAAACACCTACAAAACACTTTCTGTCATTAACTTTTTTTCCTCCTGTCTCTCTCTGTCAACAGGCAAGTATAATTTTGTATCTGTATGTGATAACAGAATAGGGTAGGGTAAAAATAGCTAATGTTTAACTCAGAGACTAAAGGAAAACATACAACTCCAACCAATGTAAATGTTAAAGTTATGTTTTAATGCTTAGGAGAATCTAGAGGAGATGTTGCTGTTGATCAGGTTAGTTATTTGTTCTTTGTGCTAACTGATAAAACTTGCAAAGTTAGTGAATTTTTTAAAACAGGTTTTGAGCCTTAAATAATCAGGAATTTTACCATTTCAAAGATCAAATGCAATAGGAATGCAACTTTTTCCCCCATATCAAAATTAATCTTTCAGTTTGAAAGGTCTAGCACTGTGAAATGTTACAGGGCATTTCTGGGCCAAGTCAGAATGAGCAGTTAGCAGGCTTATCATCAACTTAAGAATGATGTTCTAATTTCATGAATTGTTAAAAGTCTTGCCTTCTCAAAGTCCGATTAGGCAAAGTCAGATTAATAGGTGAAATTTCTGCGTGCCAAAAGGCTAAAAGCTAAAAGGCTGTGTATGATATAGGCGGTTACTTTATGGTGAATTCTCAAGGGGTAGGTCTCCTCCAGGAGTTCTTAAACTGTGATTATTAAACATAGTTACCCATTCATTTGGACCCTGATCATTCTCAGCTACCTGCCCTCTGCTGGGGCATTTTAATAAGCAAACTCTCCGTCTTGTCCTTTAACCTCCATGCTATTGCTCAGAAATTTCTGTTAACTTGATCTTTTGAAAATATGACCCCAAAGAGTCATGGAAGTTAAAGCTGAGATTTAGCCAGTACACTATGGCTCACAGCTGCAGTTATATATGGAGTTTTTTGTTTTTGTTTTTGACTGTTCATGGCATTATTTTGTTGGTCAGTGATCTTGCAAAACTGGCTATTATATATTTTGAATATTGCCCTTGAATGGATGCATAGTGACTGCTGTCTTGAATTCCCTTAATGTTACCACCTCTCAATTTACACTGCCACTGACTTGGTTCAGGCCCTTGTCATATTTTGCCAAGACTATTGCAATAGACCATGATATGGCATGAGATTAGTTGTGTTTACCATAGGATATAGGCATATTGAGGCAGGCCCACATAGACCAGGCTTCCCACTAGGGCTCCATTATTCTGAGAGATTTAGAACCTTCAAGAGAAGCAAACAAGTAAAAATTATTAAAGGATAATAGCAACAAAGAAGGAAGATGGATTCAAGCAAAATGGGCTAATGTCAGAGGAAAGAGGCAATTCTGAAGATGATGGTATATCTGTACTTAGGTTGTCCTCTATCAAGCACAATAGACTTTTACCTGAGTCTCAGATGGTTGTAGGTGAAAACCAAAAAATAATTTCACCTCTGTCTTGACAGGACATTGAAAAGGTAGCCCTTGACAACTTAGATTTCAGCACCTCCTGCAGACAGGGAAAGTGGTGTCCTCAGCAGAGACCTCAGGTCCCTTGCAGTCTTCAGTGGCTACAGGAAAGCAGCCTTTGCCTTTGACTGTGCATTAGCAGCAATGCAGCACTGGGCGTTGATAACCATGGGCAACTGTACTTAAAGGTGATAAAGGCAAACATGTTGTTTTTACTGCTGTATCCATAACCCCTAGTTCTTGGAATATAGGAGGAACTCAATAAACATAGGTTGGCATCAGTGAATGGATGCATGAAAACAATGGCTTTCTGTGGTCATGAAATGCACTGTGATATTTTCTATGTTCAAATATTTTCTTATTATATTGTATCCTATATTATTTTATCAAAAAACTAGTGACCCGTCATGCGAAATCGCATGAGACCCGGGACCCCTCTCCCCACCCCCATGCCATAGGACCCCCCTGAGTCCCAGAGTCCCACCCTACACGACCAGCACGCTGTGGGATGGCCACGAATCCTGGAGTGCCGCCCTGATGCCCCTCCTCCAGGCCTTGCAGAGCTGCTGCCGGGCCCCACCTCCACAGCACGCATGCAGAGCCATGGAAACCCCAGCAGAAGTCACATGAAGTGGACGTCCCTCACCCCTGTGGGGCCATTGCCCTGCCCCCGCTGTGTGCCCCGCCATCTTGTGATGGCGTTATGGTGTGAGGGTCAATTTGCATATTAAGTCTTTATTATTAAAAAATACGCTGCTTAGTCCTACTAAATTGATTTATGGACTACTAATGAATTCTGACTCACAGTATGCAAAATATTTTTGTAATAGAAATTACAGCTGTTATGTCTAATATTTATTAAGCATTTACTGTGCTAGACACTGTCCTAAGTACTTTACACATACTAACTTATTTAGCCCTCATAACTTGACTGTGTTCCCTTAGCTAGTAAGTGAAGGAGACAGAATTTATCTTCAGGCAGTCTTGCTCCAGATCCTACACACTAAAACAGTGAGGAAGGAAATATGAATATCACAGAATAACCAAAGGAACTAGACCTTGTAGGAGACACCTTTGGGGGCTCACAGGCCTATTTAGGGGGGAAAAATAGTGGGACTGGTCTGTGAATAGTAAGGGAAATTATGCCTTGTGACTGTTAAGGCAAACCAAACCATATTTTCGGGCTGTTATGGCCTAGAAAACACAAGTGATACCTCACTCCATCTTTGCTTCTGCTAGGCTTAAATGCTTTCAATGCAAATCTGATGTTTTCATCTTCTATTTTCAGAACGTAAGTGCACTTCTAGGGTCCATTTGGTAAAATCCACTTGCCTTAGCTTGGAGTGTGTGTGTCCCTTTCTGCCCCATTCCTGACTACTAAACTGGTAGCATTAATTCCCATCACTCCCCATCAAGCATCTATACTACAACTAGGCCTTACTATTTGACAATCACTAGGTATACCAAGCCCTTCTCTGCCTCTGTACTTTCGCATATGCTTTTGTTTTTTTGAAAATACTTTTGGGTGGTGGCTGAATATTGTGTTGAAACATCTGTAACCCAGAACTGAGTTTTTTCTTCCTTAGTCAACTAATTATAGGAAACATATATGCATTTTTTTATTTAACTTCACTTGCAAATAAATTAATGTAAAATATACAAAAATCAGTTTTTGAATAGTTGAGTTGGATCTTATGAAATAGTTAAACCTAGTATATAAATTAAAATTGTATATTATCAAAACCCTTATGTTCAAAAAAATCCAGTAAGTATTATATCATTTTTCAGTAAACTAAGCATAACCAATTTTTCCTGTACCACTGGACTAGTTAGGTTCTTTGGTGGAGCATCTGACAGACAAGTACCAGAGCCCATGCTACAAAATTTACATACAATAACATTAAACATCACAGAAACAACAGCAGAGCAACATACTCACCATAGGAGAGGCATGTGGGAACAGAGACCTTAACACAGAAGAGCAAATTCACAGCTTTCATCTCAGAATAATAGAATGGTGACAGTTATTTAAATAGTCAGTGTTTATTATATGCCAAAAAATAAGATACACGCTTTGTTTTTTATATATTAGCCACTTAATAGTGTGGACCTGAGAAAGAAGACACCTAGAAGAGCTCCTGGTGGCTAAATGGGCTCAAATTAAAAATTAAATTTAAAAAAAGCCTGGTAACCATTTCTAAACACAGGCCTCTCATGAAAGCTGCACTTCAAGGAGAAGCCTCTACTGACCTGTCTGCCTCCTGCACTCAACCGCCTGACTGCACTGTGTTCTTGCAATGTGAGCCCATCCTTATAAAGGAGTTAGTTCCTGGAATTATAGTTCAACCAATAGAACTGAGACTTTCACTGTCCAGCCAAAGCTTTATATCCCCATATCATCTTAAACAACCAATCAGAGCAGCTCTACTCTAACCAATTAGGACCAATCAAACTGCAAGGATTTCTTGGTCCTCATTTGCATTAGAACAGACTAAGCAGGGGCCAGTCAGCTCTCCTCTGGCTGTCAAAGCACACTTTTCCTTTCCTCCAAAGACTGAAGATGCTGTTTGCCTGACTTAAAACACCTGAAAGTCTTATCTGAGCAGAGTAGAGTGGGCAGAGCAGAGCAGAGTAGAGGAGCTGAGCAGAGCTGGCTGGCCCCAAGGCCACCACATAGTCCTGCTGCTTCATAATTGAGCTGTAACACTATTGAACTATTCTATAGTCCTGTCGTATCACAATCGAGTTGTTTGCACTGAATACAGTTTCCTTCTTCACTGCACCCTGATTGAGGATTCCTGTCAGTGTCAAATTGGTGCCAAACCATCAGTTGACAATGGTTATAGAAAACTTGTGGTTACTATCACCATTAAACAGATGAGACAATTGAGACTTCAAGAGATCATTTAACCAATGTTCCCAAGCTAGTATAAGATAAGATAGGGTTTTAGTTTGAATCTGAATTACATGCTCTTAGCCACCAAGGGAAGGTCTTACAGGAATATAGCAAATGAACACTTCAATTCCTCCTCATTTTGTGAGTTGACCCCTTTACCTTAGTCATCTATCTAAAACTTATGTGGTGTAAACAACAAAAAAGGCTGAGTTCAAGTTTTAACTTCTTCTTTGCTTCATTGTATGACCTGGTTGTATAATTGGCAAAGTCAATCAATCTTGCTCAGCTTCAATAACTTATTTGTAAATGGGTTAAATAGTAAGTAATTTATATTATTGGCAAGTCTTAGATATTCACATGTTTTGTAAATTGATTCCAAATGTAAAATGCTACCTGCCTTTTTTGAAATGTTGCAAGATGCTAAATGAAAGCTAAAAATAATAACAATTTTGAAAATTACATCAGTATTTTACCCAAGAATTATCATCATCCCAATTGCAAAATATAAAGTCAAAAGAAACAAAGTCAAGAAAACCATTACTTCCTGAAAGCATGTGATGGAAGAATTAAAATGATCTAACTCTATCTGCAATAGAGAGAACACCTATGCAGACCAGCTGTGTGGTGTTATTCACTCACTTAATCTTTCAAGCTTCAATTTCCTCTATAGGACTACTAGAGGCCTGCTGCATGAATTTGTGCACAGGCAGGGTCCCTCAGCATGGCTGGCGATTGGGGCCAATCAGGGGGGCCAGCTGGCCAGGGGGAAGGACCATGGGAGGTTGGCTGTGGGAGCGAACTGACCACCAGGGGGCAGCTCCTGCATTGAGCATCTGCCCTCTAGTGGTCAGTGCATGTCATAGCAACCAGTCGACTGGTTGTTCGGTCGCTTAGGCTTTTATATATGTAGATTGGGTTGTGCTACATAATCTACAAATGCCCTTACAAGTCTAACATTCTATCAGTTGAGACTTTCAGGATCCCTTGTCTGTGACCCCTGCCTTCTACTTCACTCTGACCAGACTGGAGAATCTGACAAAATCTTTCACTCCATTGATCTGGATGCATTTTAACCACAGAGACTCTAAACATAGTGCACCATTTGTTTGGCTTGTCTGTATTGAACTGACCTCTCAGCTTTGTAAAATATATCTTTCATTGACTTCAATACCCACCACTTTGTCCCTGGAAATTAATTGAGGGAGTTTGCGTTTGAATTTCCCTGGTGTTATTGGTACATGGAAAATCTGGTTACTTAAATCTCATTTTTATGTGTTACATTGTAATTTTTAAGAGATCATCATAGCAATCTCCTATTTCTGTTAACTCTCTCTGAAAATCCAAATGGGTTTATTTTTTAAATTGCTAATAACCTTTGCCAGTCAGACAAATCATCAAGTATATGGACTACAGTTGAACATAAACTCATTTTATTTGATGAAGGCAAGAAAAATACAAAGATTTCCATTTTGAGAGTAAAACTGCCAGGGTGAATTACTTGGAATGCAGTTCAACATGATGAAATGTCATAAATTATGCCGAAAATTTATTTGTGTACATACTCAGCTCTGTGTGCTTTTATTGATAAAGCAGCAATCTCTCCCCCTTCCCGCCCCCCACCCCCCTCCCGGAGACTAACAATGACATTACCCTGGAAAAGAATTTGACTTCTGTTAGCTGACTACAGCACACAGACAAAAAAACTCTTATTATCTTATGTTAATTTTAGCAGAAAAAAAATAGCTCCCCCCTACTGAAGTCGGCCTGTTATCCTCAGCATAATGCCACCTGCCTCGTGCCCTTTTGGTCTCCCCTGAAAGAGAAGCTCAAGAGAGCAAGTCATTCCACTCAAGTTAAAAGCAGGAACCAAGGTGAAAGAAAAGTGTTCTCAGGGACAATGCAACAAATGTACTGCTTCCTAAAGATGCTTTTTCAAACAGAAGTCTGGCAGAGCTCAGGAATGGGAACAGAAGGTAACACAGAGTTCTACCAGGCTGCACTTGAGGCCCTGGAAGTAGGCTGGGCCAGGCCCCGCACACTTCTCCCCAACCGGGCATGCGTTTTGGCATCAGCCTTCTGCTTCGGTTCTGCTATTTGATTTTCAAGAACTTGCTAGAATATACGCAAGTTAAAAAAAAAAAAAAAACCCAACAAGGTTTTTAAGTTCCATATGTTTGAGTAGAGCCTTCACGAGTGACCAGCTGCATTCCAAAGAGAAGTATTTGAAAGCGTGGGCAAAACCTCTGCCGAGTCGCAGAGGAAAGGGCCGCGTTCCCTTCGCATTAGTCACTCTGTAAAAGATTAATCCTAATGAGCTACTTTTTACAGGCAGGCACACCCAGGCTTTGCATTACATACCGACGATTTCTCAATATTTAGGCCAAAATGTGTACACTCAGATGCTGATAGATATCGTCTTTCCAGAAACCATTAACTGCGGTATTAACTGTAATAACTTAGTGAGGTTAAGGAGTGAGGCCAAGCAGGGGTTCTCAGAGTTGCCGGGGAAGCAGTTGTTTGAAGCAGAGCGAAAGAACACACTGATAGAACTCCCTCCTAAACACAGAGCACGAAGAAAACCCGGTCTGCTGTCTTTTTGTTTCCTCCCTTTCACACTGATCCCCACATCTGTGCCTCGGCTAGGTCAGTTTTCAGCAGGTAGTGCTGCTTGCTTAATTGATCTCATCAGTTAATGGCAGCCACTGAGATGGAATTTGAAGATTTATGCTCAAGAAATCAGCATGGAGACAGGACTTCCTGATACGCTTGCCAGACCCTGGGAGGACAACCACACACAGGACGGCCACCCTGACCCGACTGATGGCAGCAGTTTCTCCCTTAGCACCGGGACATGGCTCCACTCCGCTGGGGAGCTGGTGGAGAGGCCTGTGGCTGGGACTCCATTTCTAGAAGTTGAGAGTTACACCCAGCCATCCACATTCCAATGCCGGTCTGAAGTTAAATTCCATTTATATTCCATGACTGCTTTGTCTTATGAAAAGCGTATTTAAAATCTTATTTTTCTCACCTATCTCTTGGGATTTTCCTGTCTGCTGAGACCGAGAAGACAAAAAGGTACAGGAACTAGAAGAGATTAAAAAGAAAATGAGATAAAAAGAAGGGAAGCAGAAAGAAGCATAAATCCAGTCAGTGATAGGGATTCAATTTAATGCATTTAAAAACTCAGTTTTTATTTTTTATTATTTTTTAAATATGTTTTTATTGATTTCAGAGAGACAGAGGCATCAATGATGAGACAGTCATTGATCGGCTGCCTCCTGCATGCCCCCTTACTGGGGATCTAGCCCAAAACCCGGGCATGTGCCCTGACTGGGAATTCAACCTTGACCTCCTGGTTCATGGGTCAATGCTCAACCACTGAGCAACACTGGCCAGGCTCAGTTTTTATTTTTAAGAAATTTATTTATTTATCTTTATTGTGGAAAGGATTACAGAAGCCCTCCTCTTTTCCCCATTTAACCCCTACTTCCCTTCCCTTATCCCCTCCTCAGGCTTTCACTATTGTCTGTGTTTATGGGTTAGGCCTAAATGCATATAAGTTCTTTGGTTAATCTCTTCCCTCCCTTCCCCCTTCCCTCTGAGCATCTTTTACTTTACCCCCCATTCTTGACTAATAGTTAATTTAATCATGTATGCAATTATTTGGTTCCATATTTAAAGTTTGACTACTGCCCCCTTTCAAGGCTTACCACTTGCCTGTGTCTTTCTGCCACTGATCCGAGAGAAAGCTGATAAGAAAGCCTGGGTGCTCCCCCTGTTAGAGATAGCAGGAAGTTTACATCATACAAACCCTGGTCCATGTGAGAGAATTCTCATCCCATCTCCATCCCCGAACTACCATAAACCCCAAGACATTTGCCCCTCCCTGCTGGGAAACCTGTCCTCCTCTCCCCAGAAAGCTTCATTGTGTGAGTAATAAAGCTATCTGTGTTCTCTTGGTATGTGTGACGTTATTAGTTTCAACATTATTTGGTTCAAAGTTAAATCAAATTTGGGAAAAGGGAAAATCTATTCCATCTTTGAGGAGTGACCATAATAATTGGTGAAGTCAGAGAAGTATCTAAGCAATGGCTACACCACCAGGAGTATTTATTCTTGCTTTGGCTTGATAAGTGGCACTGCTGCCTGCTGACTAGCATATTCTTTAACTTGTGTTGCTGCCTCCTGGAAAGGCTGTGCTTTGAACTCTGCTTCTTTGTACTGAGTTTGCTGAGTCCACTGAACCTAAGTTGAAAGCTTTGGTAATTGGCATTTAAGGACAGGCATATGGGTTATGTGCTTAGCACAGGCCTACCAGTATCTGTATGTCTCAGATTGAATTGTTTGTTTTGATTGCAGCATAAGCCATGATGGATGCTTGGATAATGGGAACCACTCTTACTTTGGGACTGTTGGATTTTTGTGTCTCAACCAAGCACTGGTTTCCATTCCATAGAGCTATCAGGGGAAAGACAAAACAGTATCCTATGAAATATACAGGCCCATGGGGTGGTCATTCATATGGGGCAAGGACACTTACATGAAGCCTGCTGAAGTCTATATGCATAAGGATAGATTTCTCACTAAGATGGTAAAAATGCTGTTGTTTTTAACTATGTGTCTGTCACATAAAAATAATCCTTATGCTCACTTAGGATTGTAGAGATAGCGTCCATGGTACCCCTGTGGCACAGCCAAGTGGTTAATGGGAGAACTCTAACACTGATGATACTAATATGAAACTCTCTGGAGGAAGACACTTATACATGTGAGCAAGGTGGAGAGGACCTCCCCAAATTATAGCCAATAACCACAAAAAACAACAAAAAACACTGAAGTAAAACAACAACAACAACATTGAATATAGGGTCAGGAAACAACAAAACTGATACAAACGTTAATATATTAACCCAATTGGAAATCTAAATTTACTAAAAAAAATTGTACAACAAAAAGACAAAAGGTTGATGATTGGTTTTTGTGCCTGTATAATATAGGTTCTAAATTAACTTTAAATGTGTACTGAGTTATATCAATGGGTAAATCTTCATAGCTTTAATCAATACTGGGGCTTGAATTAGAGCTATACTTGGAGATTCCACTATATTTAAATGAGGTATCACCCTTACTCTTAGGTGAGTTATTGAACATATAGTAGAACACAAACAGGTATGACACATCTCAAGCATTGGGACTACTGCCTTGCTTAAATCTCGCACACCAAATGTTCTAAAATACCCTATAACAGGCACAAATACTATGACTTAATGATATATAAATTAAAATTATTTAAGTCACCCTCACCTCCCTGCCCCAAATTAAAATAGATAATACACCCAATATAAATTAAAATAGGGCTTTAAAAGATTGAAACCTGCCCTGACCGGTTTGGCTCAGTGGATAGAGCGTCGGCCTGTGGACTGAAGGGTCCCAGGTTCGATTCCGGTCAAGGGCATGCACCTTGGTTGCGGGCACATCCTCAGTGGGGGGTGTGCAGGAGGCGGCTGATCAATGTTTCTCTCCCGTCGATGTTTCTAGAGCTCTGTCCCTCTCCCTTCCTCTCTGTAAAAAATCAATAAAATATATTTAAAAAAAAAATTGAAACCTGTTATATAAGACTTATTTATAGAAGTGGTTATCTTCATTGCTTTTCTATTTAAAAATCCATCCAATTTGATCAGTTTTCAACTCAGAAAGGATGATTAACATCTCATGATAGATTACTACAACTGTAATGCTGTGATTTCATATTCAATATTTTTGAAAGTACTACCTCCATACAATCAGCAATTGGTAAGCAATATTAAGTCATGGATTCAGCTAAATTTGTTCTGTGCCTGTTTCAACAACCTCTCAGTCAGAGTTAGCCTTCATCTTTGATGGGACACAATGTGTTTTTACTTGGCTATTGATGTCTCCTCCTTTGGTGGTGGCAGAAAATTCAAATTGTACAATCTTTAGATCATGCAAAGACACCTTCATCTCAGCCCCTAAACACTTAACCATCATAAGTTTCCTTATCATACTCCCTCAAGACACTTTTAGACCTTCTTAGGAGTCTTCTCTCTCCATAAAGTCTCATTCTATGATTAATACAACTTTTTATAACCTCTTGCTGTTGTGCGGCATGATCAGTCGTCATATCTGAGCTAAAGTTTGGTTAAAGAGTCTATTGATCTTTGCAGGGAGGTTACAACAGCATACAGTCTTATTTGATGGCTATTTGGTTTCCACATACTGAGATTATTATTAATCCACTTGCTTTTGATTTCTAGTGTTGCTATTGATAATTTATTATCAGTATAATTTTAGTTTTTCAAAGGTGTTTTTTTTCTTTTCATTGATTGTTTTTAGAAGCTTTTTTTTTTAAAAAAAATGGTGTTCTCTAGTTTCATTATGAGGTACCTAGGTGTGGATTCAATTGTATTTATGTTTGAGATTACTTGTGCTTGATAATTGAATCTGACAATGTTCATATCAATTTTTGAGCAATTTTTCAATTATCATTTCAGTATTGTCTCTTCTCCATTCTTTCTGTTCTCTTCTTCTGTACTCCTTTAGAATATATATCTGACTTTTTAATTTCATCAGCTATGTCTCCTAAACTCTCTTCCATATTACCCGTCACTTTCTCTCTATGCTACATAATATTAATTTCCAGAGATCTAGCATCCTATTTCTTAATTCTCTCTTTAGCTATATCGAATCGTTTGTTTAAATAGTTCATTAGTTTTATTTTTAATAACCACATTTAAAATTTTCATATGTTATATTTCCTTCTTTTTGATAACTGGCCAGTCTTTTTTAAATAGTATCTTATTCTTATATCTTATTCTTACTAACTTTTAAAGTCAATCATTTTAAACATAACTGTTTCCTAAGTGTGATTACTTTTGTTTACACTGAATTGTATTATAGTATGTTTTGTAAATTCTGAATTGTGAAATCAGAGGTTTACCTGTTGAGAGTCGTCTAACCTTGCATAAATGTTTTTTTGTTTGCTGTACACAGCACTCCAAGTTGGACATGTAATGTACATTTTCCAATTTGCTCATATTGATAGTATAAATTTAAAAGCACACCTGCCTAAAGGAAAGTGTGAGGTTATAAACTCTCGAGTGTGTAATTCCCCCTCTTAGAGCTTATGTTTATACAAAAAAGCATCCTTGTCATTTTCCCATAAAAATGGGCAGTGTTTTTAAATTTATGCTGTCTGGTTCCAGATTTACAAATGGATTCCCAGTTATAACTCTCTTCCTTAACAGGGTTTCTAGGTCTTGCCTCTTTTTCTGTGTTTGCTGAGACTGGTAAACCTTTTATACTAGCTCTGAAGTATCAGCTCTAGTTCACTGCACTGCTTATCAAGTTTCTATTTTTGAACCATGGGGTTTCCCTGCCTTTCTTGTAAGCTGCTCTGTACATTTAAAATTATGTGATATATATATAATTTCTAGGTGTTTCATTGCTGGGAGAATTTTTGAGCTTTTTAGTCTGTCATTGCTTAGAAATGGAAGTCCTCATAAAATCATTTCCTCTCTTTGTTCTCTAGTATGTACCTAGTGTACTTGAAACTGAAGAACACTAGAATGTGGAACATATCAAATTTCACAGGTGTCTGATAGCATTTGGAGTAAATAAAGGAGCGATATTTCTACACGTTAGCCTAGACCTTCTTGTGCCACAGATTCCCTGATATAAGATGGAGAGTAGCTGTGTTACATTGGTATATGTGCATACTTATTCATAAATGCATATTTATTTGTGTACATAAATGGAGACATATATAGACATAGATATTTCACTTTGGAAATCACTGCTTGTCAGCTTGTGATTCTGTCCTACCCAGCTGTGTCTCTTAATTACTTCTCCTGAGGGGTGACACTCATCAGAGTTCCCAAAGCAGTCTAGATTCAGAGTAGGCAATATTTCTTCCCCTCACAGCCCCAGTGACCTGGAATCTGATCACTCCCATCCTAACCACTGTTTTCATATGATTTGTGTGCTACTAATTAGACCAAGGGCCCAGTGCCCCTATAATGACCATTGAGCTCCTCAAGTGTCCAAGTTCCTCCACTGAGATTTTTATTAGTTTCCGCCCACTGTCTTGAAATTTTCTATTCTGATAATACCTACCCCTAAATCTGATTCCATTCCACTTTATACTGGTCAGTGTCTCACCTGGGACAGAGCACCTGCCTCAATTGCTGATATGATGATGGAGGTACTACGACCATCATCAAACCCTTTGACGAACCCTCCAAGTATAGTTCACCTTGGACTCTCTATGTACATGAGTTGCCTGGATTGCCTGAGGAGGAAACCTGGCATGTCATATTTTTAACTTGTTTGTATAACCATGTTTTTTAGAAACCATGCCTTGCATAGCTTCTCCCTGTTCATGACAGGAATGAATGATCCCTACAAGAAAGCTTCCAGATATGTCATTATTAACTATTATCAACTGTTTGTATAAGGCAAATAAAAAATTTAGTCCCTATGAGTGATAAAATGTATATTTTTATATATTCTCTTCATTTTATATACAAACCACATAAATAGAAGATGAGATGCCAAAAAATAGTTATTCAGGCTAGTAATTTTGATATTTATTTATTTATCATTTAAAAAAATATGTTTCTATTGATTTGAGAGAGAAAGGGAGAGGGATAGATAATAGAATCATCGATGAGAGATCAACAGCATCGATTGGTTGCCTCCCGCATACCCTCCACTGGGGATTGGACATATACCCTGACTAGGAATTGAACCAGTGACCTCCTGGTTCATGGGTCAACATTCAATCACTGAGCCACACTGGCCAGGCTGATAAAGATTGTTTTAGCCATCAATCTTTAAAATAGTGATAAGACCTCCTTTATCTCTGAATTTTTATTTTTTACAATAATATAATAGATCATGCTTTCCATGATTGCTCCTATTATGGACATTCAATTCATATTCTCTCACCAATAAACCTAAAGTGACAAATGTTACAATAAAAATTAACTACTTGAAATGTACAACCTTAAAACATAGATATTCTCAGCATTGTAGTAATAGGACAAAACCCTATTTCAGTCCTCCATGAGTGTAGTACAAGGTGAAAAAAAAAAAAACCTCATAAAATTAGTGGGTGAGGGAATAGGACCAATTATAATAAGGATATAGTGCCAGAAGGGTTTTGAAAAAGAATGAGGGATGAGTTGTGAGAGAGCAGAGGGATGAGAACAAAATTGGAAGAAAATGAAGAAGGAGCTAGTCCAAGAAAGGGAAGACATGGCCTGCAAAGAAAGCCTGAAAAGGATTGGAAAACATTTTCAATTACCAAGACAAAGAAACTGCACAAACACTTTGAAAATGGTAGAAAAGAACAAAGCTCTGCTGTAGAGAATGAGGGCCCTTGGTGATGTTTTTGTTGTTGGGGTGGGGAGGCTGGTGTTTGGAGGTAGGTTTTGGTGGAGTCTTTTGGCAGACATTTATTCAACTGAATCTCGTAAAATTTATTTCTGGAATTTAAAATTGGAAACTTGGATGTAACAGAATATTTAAGTAAAAAAAAAATCTATGTAAAATATACCAATAGCAAAAATATGAAGTCAAGTCTTCTATAACTTTTAAAACATTAATCTTATTTTTCCTCAGGAAATGATTATAATTCCATCCATAACCATAAGAAAGATTAATTTAAAATTTAAAAAAAACCTTCACATGCTCAAATTATTCTTAATATTCTGGAGATAGAATGTGTTTTGTGGGAGTCAGAAGTAAAAATAAAGTATATAAAAGAGAGAATGCCAGCTGAGGCCTTTTTTTTTTTTTTGTCTTAATATCTACAAAAAAGCCCACTTAAAAGAAACATGTATCTTAGCATATTTTTCATATTCAAACATATTAATCATTTCAATGCATTTGAAAATCACCACATCTATACTTCATAAATGTAATTCAGAAAAACTTTGTTAATTTTCACTTCCCTAATCTGCAAACCCCAAGTTCTCACAAAGAACCATGCAGCCTCATTTCACATCGCAGCAAAGATTTAATAGCTGAGCGCTCTATCATGTTCTCATCTTACTAAGACTTCATTATTTTTACATGCCACACTACAAGACACTTACTAATATACTATTAAGTATTATCATAAATAATTAAAATGCAACTACACTTGACAAAATGAAAAGACAAAATGCATTCTGTGTTGCAGTCAACTTGTGTATGTTGGCAGGAGTGAGTGAAACACATATTTTAAAAATAGAAAATCAATTACTAATAACCTCTGTTGGGCTGCAGTGGGCCTACCTCTCATTAGTGTGAGTTAGTGAGGTCTTTTTCTGGCTCCTACCTTCCAATTAAATCATGTAGTCATTCTATCATTATCACTGTTAAATTGAAAAAAATTTGGTTACCAGTAAAGCTTTATCTTTGTGCCAAACTTTTCCACATAGCCATGTTTTTTATTCCTGGTCGACTTGGTATATCCAGCATTTTTCCACTCTCTCGCCCCACGCATTCCAAGCTAAGAATTTAGTGTCCTATTAATTGATCAACATTTATTTATTTGCAAGCACATACCATGTGGTTAGCACCCTATGAACAATGTTTGGAATCTATAAGTGTAAGTAATAGTCTTTGCCTTTAAGGAGCTTACAATATAATATGGAAGCAAGATTACCATAATAGAAAAAAAAAAAGAGGGACCAGTGTCAGAACACATATCATTAAGTTTTAAATTGTGTGACCTTCATTCTTGAAGCTACATGTTCGATGACACTGAATCCAGAACAACTTCCCAGGTTCTATGAGCCTGGATTGTCAACCACGTGTTCTGCTAGCATCTGGTATTTACTCTGCCAAAAGTTACTAATTTACTCAACAGTAATGGAATCCATGTCATGTAATGTAACAGCTCTCCTCAGACCACATGAGTCTTGAGGACAGGGGCTGAATCATTTTCAAAGCACCATTTCCCCTCCGGTGAAGTGCCAGGCACAGAAAGTGGTGGGGAGCACAGGGTTGGAGAGGTAGGCAGAGCTGACCCATAGGGAGAGCCTCCTACTCCCAGTTAGAGAAGTTGGCCTTCAGCCTCCAGCAATGGGAAGCCAGCAGAGGCTTTGAAGCAGGCAAAATGGCACGGGCAGATTCAAGTTTTGGAAAGAGTCTCCCAACCACACTGTATTGAAGAGTAGAGTAGAAAATGAATGTGGGGAGCTCAGACAATTTGAAATAAACATTTAGTTAGGTAAGGAGGGGCAGCCAAAATGAACATGTGTTTGTGGTGTGATTTGCCCCAATTTGGGTAACAGCCAGGTTTTCCTGGCCAGTAACATGGAAGTGTGGTTATTGCTCTGGTGATATGGGTCAGCTCGTTATTCCTGAAGGTAAACAATTTAAACTACATTGCTATCACTTTTGATAATTTTTGATAGTGTTGAGTATGTACTGTGTTAAAAGTTGGTTATAGATACTAAAGCAAATTAAAGGTAATACATAAATATATTCAAAAAGTTTTACTTACTCTCCTAGCAGGTGACTCTGCTGAGATTTCAAATGAAACATTAGCTTTCTAAGTCTATCATTAGTTGCTAATCTTGCTAGATGTGCAGATCGTATTGCTGCATTTTAAGTAATGATGTGCCACCCCCTTTCCTGAGGAATATAAAATTGTCTAATCGCTGTGCAAGAAAATAAAATTAGTTTGAGCCTTTAGACTTCCTATGGAAAACTGGGGTAACTTTGGGCTTCTAGGAGATACAGTACTGGGCTGGGAGTGGAGTAAGGGAATAGCATGAATTTTTTGTAAATTGCAGCTAATTCCACCTGATCTTAGCAGGGACAATGGTTTGCTCCTCGTGTTATTTTCCCTGCTTTCAACCTTCTTATAGCTCTCCATTGCTCTTTGGATCACTTCCAAAGCTTTAATAGGGCTGCCAAACCCTGCATGGACTGGCTGCCTCCTACCAACCACTCCAGCTTTACTTCACACCTTTCTCTCCAGGTGTTCAGGTACACAGGTCTTCTTTAAGTTCTTTGAATGTGCCCTTCTTCCTTTGACAAGAATGTCTGCCCTCTTTCTAACCTTTTCCTGGAGTGCCCCCACCCCATTCCCTACCCCATCTTTAACTTTGGCTGTTTCATTGCCTTCCACATTTTCTCTAAACCTTAGTTCAATAATTACTTTTTCAAGCAAGCCTTCCCTGAGACCTTTGCCCTACTATCTCCACCCAAGATTAGGTAAAACTGGCTCACTTTCTGCCCATATCACACTTTATAATTATCCTTCACAGCATTCACTTGTACTTTTAATTGATTTACTTATATCATTATTTGAAGGCTCCCTTCCTTTATCAAACCGTGAACTCTTCCCTGGCCAGTGTGGCTCAGATGGTTGGCTGTCCTCCTGTGAACCAAAAAGTTGTTGGTTTGATTCCTAGTCAGGGCACATGCCTGAGTTTCAGACTCGATCCCTGGTAGCGGGTGTGCAGGAGGCAGCTGATAGATGTTTCACTCTCACGTTGATTTTTTTTTTCTTCTCTCTCTCCATCACCCTTTCTTTCACTCTAAAAATCAATTAAAAAACAAACAAACTGTGAGCTCTATGGGGAAGTAAGCATGTCTATTGTGCAACATTATACTCCTAGAGAATAGCACAAAACTCAACACCTAGTCGGTGCTCAATAAATATTTTTGAAGCAATAAATGAACAAGTGAATGGATATTTAACTCTAATAACAATATGTTCCTTAATTTTTTCCTCCTGTGGTCTCATAACCATTTGCTTGAGCTCAGGTTTTTCTTTGTGTTTCACCTTGGACCACCTATTCTCCAGAGGTCATTGTAGACTCTCCCATTGCTCCAAATAGATGAGCTGGTGCTTAATTCCGGGAAGTCCTATGTAAACCCACAGAGAAAACATTTCTACTTGTTGTGCCTTCTTGTAGCTGAGAGGAGACAATAAGACAAAAATGCTGAAAGGCCAAGAGGACTTAAAGAGATCTCATATGAACTAGACCTCTGGCTCGTTCTCTGCCATTTAAAGGGGATGCTCTGGACATTATGAGCCTATATTTTATTTTTCTAGATAAAAGGGTGAGGTTTAAAAGGGAGTTGGCTTCAAGTAAAAAATAGCAACTGCACTAAAAACCATGGATAATAAGACCCTCATAAATCCACTTAGAAGTTCATCTTCCAGGCTTTTCCAGTGGGATTTCTAGAAACATAAATAGCATGGATGCTCCTCACAACTTTGGAGAAGCATGATTTATTTGTCTCCTTCCCTGTAGTGCATATGTGGGACTCCTATCATCCTCATAAAGAGGGATTACCGAGGGGGAATATAACCTTTGCCTACTTTTGTCATCCTTTTAGATTCATTCTTACTGTTGTTGGCATGAGGGCAACAACTGTGGCAGTGGGGACAGGAAGATTGGGGGCAGTCAGTCACTGGGAAATCACTGGGAAAGGCAAAGTGTTATTATGAAGCAGGGACAATTTAAGTCTTGACTCGCCCCATGGTTGGGTCTGTGGGCCAGAGATCCTATAATTCCTCTGGCTTCTGGATGTCACAGACACAGCCCTGGAAGCTGTGACCGCGTGTCCCTGCGAGAGTAGAGAGGGACTGACTCCAGCAGCATCAGCTGTAGGAATGCAAACGCGTTCTCAGGGGTGGAAACAGCAAAGCCAGCCAGGGGTCTACGGAGGGAATCGTTTTAGTCCTCTTTAAAACTGCAATAAAAATGGCAGAAAGTAGTTTTGAAGCCTCCTTTGAACAATTTTATTGTCTGCTCCCTTTGCCACAGGAGGGTAAAGTTGATAAACTGCTAAATAATCAACTTTTGTATATTTTATTTGAAAACTTTAAAATTTTAAAAACTCACTTTATGGCCCTGATAATGCATGACAGCGACTCAGTGCTGGGCTCTGTGCAGTCCTGTGGGTGGATTTGAGATGCTTGGTTTAATAGCATGCTAAGGGACTGTCACTGGCCTGGATTCTACCCCCAACCCATGACTCACTGATTGGAGAGAGTTACTACTCCTGGGAAGCAACGGTTTCACATATTTCCAGGGAAGAGGTTGAACCCAAGATAGAAGTAGAATCTCGTCTTTCAGTGTTGATTGGGGGAATAAATCATTTTACTGGGAAAGAACCATACAGATGGAAGTGGATCCCAGATGGGGTGGGAGGAACCTCACGACATAATTATTTAACACTTTGGAATATTCATGTATTTTTTGAAGGTAGGAATTGGGTCTTATTCACCTTTCTATTCCCAATCTTTTGTGCAGGGCGTGGCACATAGTAGGTGCTCAATAAACACTTCTTTGGTGAATAACAGAATGAATGAAAAAGCCTTGAGTAAGCCTCAAATGGAATTGCCCCCTGTATTAGTTTCATAAGATTCTTGTAAGGATGTGCCACAAAATGTGTCCCTGAAACCACAGAAATGTATTGTCTCACACCTCTGGAGGCTATCAGTCTGCAATCAAGGTGTCAGCGAGTTCATGCTCCCTCTGTAGATGATAGGGAAGACTCTCTCCCAGGCCTCTCTCCTGGCTTTGGGTAAGTTCTTGGTTTGTCACAGTATAACGCCAGTGTTTACATAGTGTTCTCACTGTGTACATGTCCTTCTTACAAGGACACCAGCCATATTAAATTAGGGGCCCACCCTGGGCCAGTATGACTTCATCTTACTTTAACTAATGAACATCTGCCATGACTCTGTTTCCAAACAAGGTCACATTCAGAGGCACTGGGGTTTGGTATTTTAACCTGTGAATTTTGGGGGTGGGATCCAATTCAACCCACAACACCTATGTTGTACGACGGATACACTTAGAAGTTGGATTTTACAATAAAAATAGGTGCATGTCCAGAGAAGTGTGTTCTGGACTCAGCTCAGCCGTTAACCATTGTGGAAACATAAACAAAGATTTCATTTGAGTTAATAAAGAGGCTGGGATAAATGTTCTTTAAGGTGCCTTTTAGTTCAAACATTCTATGATTTCCTTAGCTTTCCATTTTTATAGTGCCTTTCCTGAGCACTCTTTGCTTACTGCTGCACATTTATATTAGACTTTTAGAATTCTACAGCAATTGAGTCCAGCGATGTTTCTTTAAAGAATTCAAGAGCTTGGTCCTCCTGCTTCAAAGAGGCCAATGTCCTGAATTCATAAAGTCAGAAACCATGTTAGTTTCTTTTACTGCTGAATTTCAATAGCTAATATAATGCCTGGCGCTCGATACTCAATAATAGTAAACACTCAATAAATATGTGTTGGATAAATATTGAATGAATGAATGTACTTATTCCAATATTATTTCCATAAATTTGTCAGCTATGTTCAACTTCATATATGTTTAAATCTTTGTTTCTCACTGTTCACATTTACCTGTAAATACCAAACCCAGTATGAGTTAGAGCTCAAAAGTCTCATGTTTAATGTCCACAAATCAATGATTATCTATAGATAAAATTATTTTAAGGTATCTAAGGGATTATATGGAATTTTTTGGGACATAGCAAAGAAATCAAGGTATAGAAAACAGTCATTTGTATGAAAAATGTCAGGAGATGTCATTTGTAAATATTCTTCAGTGCACACTGGTGGAGAAAATTAGCGCCTCTCCATGGACTTTTCATAATAAATCTGACAAATTTTTATATATATTTTAGGTTATTTTACATAATGGGAGACCCCCCCTATACACTAAATAAAATGCATAGTAGAAAGCCAAGAATATAGGAAGCACAAACTTCTGTATTACCTCAATGTTAGGGTACAATGGATCATGTATGGTTCTTTTTTTACTTTTTTTAATTGTTTTATTGCTTAAAGTATTACAAAGAGTATTACATATGTCTCCTTTTTTTTTCCCCTTGACCTTCCCCTAGCATCCCATACCCCCCAGTGTCTTGTGTCCATTGGTTATGCTTATTTGCATGCATACAAGTCCTTTGGTTGATCTCTTACCCACCCAAGCCCCCCCACCCCACCCCCGCCCAAACCTCCCTGGCCTTCCCACTGTAGTTTGACAGTCTGTTCGATGTTGCTCTGCCTCTGTATCTATTTTTGCTCATCAGTTTATAATGGTCTTAATTATCCATAAATGAGTGAGATCATGTGGTATTTTTCTTTCATTGACTGGCTTATTTCACTGGGAGATGTAAAGGGTAAAGAATGGTTTACTCTCTGGATAGTAAAAATTATTAAAAAAATTTTGTTATTATTATTTAGGAGCCCAAATAGAGTTTATCTTTTATATTATTTTCAGAGTTTTGACTTCCTTTGTTTCCAAGCCTTGAGATTTAAACTTGTCCTGGCAAAATGGAGTAAGAGATGTTACTTCTGAAGCTGCTGTATCACATCTGGCTAAGCCAAGAGGTCTCTGTACTGCCCCACCATTCCCAATGTCAACAATGGGGACTTTCAGAGGAGAACATAACCAGCTAAGAGCCATAATAAGCAACATGTATAAAGTAACCTACTTATTAAAGCATTTTAATAATTTGAGGGACACTTTTAAGGTAGGGGATTGAATCCAAGGAGTATTTCATTCCTCCTTCTATTTCTACCTAACCCAAGTCACCCCTTGCTAGTCAAACTGCAACAAGCCATTAGCCTGGAAGGGAGGAAGTGTTTGAAAAATCTCACAGGGCACAGAGGTGCCTTCGTCTTACTGAACAGTAAGTGGAACGGGACTCTTCCAATGACAACGTTAGAAAATTATATCTAGTTTAATTTTTCTCCTACATCCTGGTTTCATTTATGAGACTGTGCAGTTCTCCAGGGCTGCAGTGGAAATCAGGAAAGCCTTTCTGCCAAAGAAGAAAAGGTTTCCCTTTGACAGAAATACTGTTCAGAGTGATTGATTTAAAAGTGCTGAACTCATATTCAGTGTCTGAAATCCAGGAACCGCCAGCTGGGCTGGGATTCAAAATTACAAGGATAGAGTGAGTTTCTGAGTTGTGATGCATTAAGCAGTGGGGCAATTGCTTTTCTCACCTATCTCACAAGGGAAGAAGGAAGGGAAACATTTAAGAATTAAGAATAGAAATCTTAGGGCTATTGAGTTACCGCATCTTGCTCTGCTAGAGGCAGAATCAGAGTTTGCATTTGGTAGGGAAACTTCGGTGAGGAATTTAATATATCTTTTAGTAACTATGAATTGTTTGAAAGGGGAGTTGGAGAGAACTAAATAAATAATAGAGGAACAAAGCCATATAGACCAGTCACTTTACAAAGGCTGGACTTACTAAATATGTAGGTGTCTGAGAGCATAATAGACCTATTTAAAACAAGCAAAGCATTTCCAGAGTGTCAACTAAAAGAAGTTGGTCTACTGGAAAAAATATCTTTGGACTATTCTGCAAGAAACAATAAGCATGAACAATGGTGCTAAGAGATTAAGACATATAATGTTAACTTACTCTTTTAATTTGTGTACTGTGGTTTTTAACAGATGGATTTATCAGTGGTTTGCTGTTTCTTTTTTCCCTAATGCATACCGAACTATTTCCTTGCATGTCATTTTAAATAAAAATATTTTAAAGGGGACACAGTGTTAAGGAAGATGTATAAATAAGACAAGTGCTAATTACAGTGTCTAAAAAGAATGTCTTTATCCTGTAAATTGCAGCATAACCGCTTACACAGGGAATAAGACAGCTCCGTTCTGGAGTTGCACTTTCCATCCAGTCACGTAGCACAAATCTGGGCAATACATGATCAGAAGGCACTGTACTGTGCAACTTGTACAATTTTCATAAAAGAAATTAATGAACAAATAAATATTCTCTGATGGACGAGCTGGCAAAAAATATATCTCACAAACATGTCTTCCTCTTTTGTCGGGGAGAATGGCCCAGAAATGGCATCTCTTTGAACAGTATGCCTGGTCTCAAAGAGATTAATGCTTAGAGAGTAATCTTAGTGTCTGATCTGAGAACCTTGACATAGGCCACATCCCTGCAGCTGTCAGTGGGGAACCTGCCTGTGGAGAGGATGCAGAATCGAACTCTTCTCTCACTTCTGGTCACAAAGCCACCCATGACCCACTTGCGATTTTCAGAGACCTAAATATTGATCTGTTATCCATGGCCAGAAGTTTGTGGGTCTTCATTCTGAATAGAAGTAACTCTACAAGCTCAAAAATCTGTAAAGAAAGATGACTTTTAAAAGAAGCGCTCCAAGAATGATACTGTCAGTTGCTGTCCTCTGAGTTTTGGTTAGATAGTATCAGTGTTCCAAGTGAGTTGGTTTTGTTGAGCTGACTTAACCACAAACACCACCAGAAACACCACTCTTGAGATGCCCATTTTTGGGCAGACATATATGATGACTCTATAGGCCATGATATCAAGTCTACATTCTGTAGGGTGGCCTTTAAAATCCTGGTTAATAAACCTATGTTTCCCACTCATGATTACGTCTCACTTCCAAATGGAATATTTATTTTTTTAAATATATTTTATTTATTTTTTACAGAGAGGAAGGGAGAGAGACAGAGAGCCAGAAACATCGATGAGAGAGAAACATCGATCAGCTGCCTCCTGCACACCCCCCACTGGGGATGTGCCCGCAACCAAGGTACATGCCCTTGACAGGAATTGAACCTGGGACCTTTCAGTCCACAGGCTGACACTCTATCCACTGAGCCAAACCAGTCAGGGCCAAATGGAATATTTCTATGTTATCTCTGGCTTCTCCTTTCCTAATTCTTATTTTCCTGTAGAAAGTTTTGTGAATATTACTTCTTTGCTCTTACCTTCCTCCTCCTCTCCAAGTATATGTTCCCAGCCCATCCCACAAGGCACAAATTAAGCCTTCATTTCTCAGCAAAGCTTTCCTACCTGCTCCACCCCATGATGAGTTCTCCAGTCTTTGAAGTTTTGGTTTTAAACTTGATAGTACACTGAATAAATTTTCTTGTAATTGTTTCACTTTTGCTTATATTCCTGTCAAAAATAAGCCTAAGACTTTTGAGATCAGGGGTGGTTTTATGCAAGGCCATTGCAGTTCATGTAAATATTTAAAATCGGCAAATTGAAAAAGCACAACTTAGAATATTAATAACTCTTCACTTTATGCACAAAATTTGAAATAATCATTTAAAATTAATTTATAATTTATTTATTAATTTATTTTTTAAATATATTTTATTGATTTTTTACAGAGAGGAAGGGAGAGAGATAGAGAGTTAGAAACATCGATGAGAGAGAAACATCGATCAGCTGCCTCCTGCACATGCCCCACCGGGGAAGTGCCTGCAACCCAGGTACATGCCCTTGACCGGAATCTAACCTGGGACCTTTCAGTCCGCAGGCCGACGCTCTATCCGCTGAGCCAAACCGGCTTTGGCTATAATTTAAAAAATTATCCCAAATCTTATCATTTCAAGTTTTATGCTTTAGTCTTATAGCAGCACATCTTTAGCTGCTAAACAGAAATATCCTCCTTTTTTTGTCAGTATCAAGAGATGCTTTTATTTATCCGAAATAACCCACCCCACACACAATTTTGTAAGTTGTTCTGGTACTTATTTAGTGGTTATTTTAATTTCACTGTAATTATAATTTTGAAATTATAGTCTATTAAAGGTAAATCCAAACATTTGTCAATGTTAATGTTAATAGCTAGTACTAAAGAAATGTGCCAAATAAATAACATTGAATTGGAAGATGGATTTGATAAGAAGATACTAAGAAAGCCAAATAGCTACTTTGATATGCAGTGACTCATTTAAGTCAAAGTCTTCTGTGAAAATTTAGAAAGAATATGGCAAACAAAAAAAAAGGCAACATTAAAACAAATACATTTTAGAATTCTCAAAAACTAAAAAAATTCAGTCAAAGGTGATTAAAAAACAAAAAAAACCTCACCTGCTGGTATGGCTGTAAGATCAATAACCTTAATCTGCCTAAAAGCTATAGTGGCTGTAAATTTGTGAATGAATTCTGGCATGATATCCCCCTGCTTTATATTTATTACATTAATTATGTAAATTCTGAGTCCTGAAGACTCACACACATACTTTTGTTTTGGTGTTCCCTATAGCATAAAGTTGCCAGATAAAATACAGGATGCCCAGCTAAATTTGAATTTCAGATAAACAACAAAAAAATTGTTGGTATAAGTTTTTTCTAGATATTGCATGGAATGTACTTATAACGAAAACAAAATTTATTGTTTGTTTGGGTGTCCTCTATTTTAGAAACTATCTAGATGATTTGTAGTAATTAAAATCCAATGAGTGTGCGTATGTGTGTGTGTATGCAAAAACCTAGTTTGGGAGATACTTATGAGTCATCTGGTATAATCTCTCACCTAAAACAGCAATCTAATTTACAACATCTCTCTTAAATTATTTCTGATTTAACACAGTGATGGAGTTTACTATAGGACAGCTCTAACAATTAGAATATTGAAACAAAATTGTCAAAATCTTCCAAAACTTTCTGTGTACTCATTATTTCAGAAGACATCTCTGGAATAATGACATAGAAGCATGAAAAAGACTGCTAACCTCAGAGGGAAGGCAGGGAAAGGTGGGAAGAAATCAAAGAACTTATATGCATACTAGAGGCCCGGTTCATGAAATTCATGCATGAGTAGGGTCTCTAGGCCTGCTGGTGATCAGGGCTGCTGGCTGGGGCCTCCCTTCATTCCACACCACCACCTGGTGGTCAGTGCATGTCACAGAGAGCTATAGAACTCTCAGTCTCCATGTCAAACTCCCATGGGGACACTTTGCATATTAGCCATATATATATATAGACTAGAGGCCCAGTGCACAAAAATTTGTGCACTCAGGGGGAAGGGAGGGTTTCTCAGCCTGGCCTGTGCCTGCTCGTAGTCTGGGACGCCTCGGGAGATAACGCCCTGCTGGCTTAGGCCTGCTCCAGGGTGACAGAGGGCAAGCCCAATCCCTAGGTGCAGCCCCTGGTCGGGCTCAGAGTAGGGCTGATTGGGGAGTTGGGGCGCCGCCCCCTGTCATGCACAGAGCAGGGTGGATTGGGAGGTTGCGATGCCACCCTCAGTCACCCTCAGGGTAGGGCCGATTGGGGGGTTGGGGCACCGCCCCCTGTCACACTCAAGGCAGGGTCGATGGGGAGATTGTGGTGCCACCCCCTGTCATGCACAGAGCAGGGCCCATCAGGGGGTTTGGGGCTCCAAACCCTGTCACGCACAGAGCAGGGTCGATCAGGGGGTTGGGGAGCTCCCTGCTGTCACGCACAGAGCAGGGCCCATCAGGGGGTTGGGGAGCTCCCCCCTGTCATGCACAGAGCAGGGTCGATCAGGGGGTTGGGGTGCCGCCACTGTCACACTCAGGGCAGGGCCGATGGGGAGGTTATGGCTCTACCCCATCACACATAGAGCAGGGCCCGTTGGGGGGGGGGGGTTTGGGGCTCTGCCCTCTATCACTCACACAGCAGGGCAGATCAGGGGGTTGGGGTGCCGCCACTGTTACACTCAGGGCAGGGCCAATGGGGAGGTTATGGCTCTACCCTGTCATACACAGAGCAGGGCCCGTGCGGGGGGGGGGGGGGGGAGGGGTTGGGGCGCTACACCCTGTCACACACAGGGCAGGGCCAATCAGGGGGTTGGGGAGCTCCCCCGTATCAGGCACAGAGCAGGGCTGATCAGGAGGTTGGGGCACCTTCCCCTGTCATGAACAGAGCAGGGCAGATAGGGAAGTTGTGGCCCCGCCCCCTGTCACACACAGAGCCGCAGGGTGATCAGATGGTTTGGGCGCTGCCCCTTGTCACCCTGATCCCGGTGCCGGGAGGCTTCTCGGCTCCGCTGATCCCGGTGCTGGGAGGCATATTACCCTTTTACTATATAGGATAGAGGACTGGTGCATGGGTGAGGCTGGCTGGTTTGCCCTGAAGGGTGTCCTGGATCAGGGTGGGGGTCCCCACTGGGGTGCCTGGCCAGCCTGGGTGAGGGGATGATGGCTGTTTGCAGCTGGTCACACACCCTTCAGGGTGGGGGTCCCCACTGGGGTGCCTGGCCAGTCTGTGTAAGGGGCTGAGGGCTGAAGCTCCCAACTGCTCCTTTTTTTCTTTTTTTTTTTTTTTTATTCTGGGCCAGCTTTAGCTCTGAGGCTTGGCTCCAGCTCTGAGGCCTCTGCTGCTGAAAGTAGGTATCTGGTTTGTTTAGGTTCTATAATCGAAACTCTGTATCAACTCCAGCTCTGAGATCCTGGGCTCACTGAAAGCTGGTTTCTGGGGTTTTGTTTAGCTTCTATATTTGTTACAATGTTTCTTAAACTGCAAGCTCAGAGGCCGGCAAGGCAGGTGGGGAACGTTAGTTTCCTCCATCACTGAAGCAAGCAAGCCTCATGTTCGCTTCAAACTGCCTGGCTGCCGGCCGCCATCTTGGCTGGCAGTTAATTTGCATATTGCCCTGATTAGCCAATGGGAAGGGTAGCGGTTGTACGCTAATTGCCATGTTTCTCTTTTATTAGATAGGATGATATAGATATAGATATAAATATAGATATAGATATAGATATAGATAGATATAGATATAGATATAGATATAGATATATAGATATATAGGTATATAGATATATATGCATAAACCATGGACACAGACAATAGTGGGGTGGGCAGTGGGGATGCGATAGAAGGGGTCAATGGGAGAAAAGGAGAACATATGTAATACTTTAAATAATAAAGACTTAATTAAAAAATAAATAAAGATGACTATATTGTTCCATCCACTAACCCCTACTCCTATCTCTTTGATGCTTTGTTTTCTTTATGTTGAGAAAATTACTATTTTCTTAAACTATTTCTCATAGTGATTTAGTTTCCAAAGCTTTTACTAATCCTAGTAGTTGTTCTTAGATATCATTATTGATTGACATTTCCTGTCTTTTGAAGAGCACTTCCTCCCTCCATCCCTCTCTCACACCATGCTCCCCATCCCCCATCTCTCCCTCTCTCCTCCACCAACACCACTGAGCTGGACACATAATGATACACAATATCTTCTCTAAGCTCCTCATGTTTTGTCCAGCTACAATCACTCTTTCTTTGGTCTGTGGTCCAAGTGTGTTTTGTGCTTTTCCTTGGGCATTAATTAATATATTCAACAAATATTTATTGAGCAACTACTATGAGCCAGCCACCATTCTGAGCTTAGGGAACTAGAATGCACAAAACAGACAGAGACCCTTCTTTTATTGAGCTTACATTTAATTAGCAGAAGAAAATAAATAATCTAAAAATAACATAGTTTATCTGGTGGTGATAAGTAATCTGAAGACAAATAAAGCACGAGAAATGGGGTCAGGGTGGCAGTGAGGAGTGGAGCTATTCTGTAGAAGGTGGTCAAGGAAGGCTACTTTGATAGAGTCTCATTTTAGCAGACACCTAAGGCAGTAAGAGTGTGAGCCATGCATATGTCCAGATAAGAATATTCAGGCAAAGGGAAGTGCGAAGATAATAGTCCAAAGTCCCAACATGCTTAGTGTGTTCTGTGAGGGACAAGAAGACCAATGTGCCTAGAATAGAAAGAGCAAGACAGGATGGAAGGGAGAAGAGAACAAAGAGGTAGTTTGGAACTGCATTCAGGTTATTTCTGAGCAGATCCTTCCTGAAATGCAAAACAATAATCTTTAGGGCCAGTATTATGCTAGAGGGAATCTGGGCAATACGATTTAGTTGTAAGAATGATCCGACAGGGACATTTACCTCTCCATGGATTACAGCTTTGATTTGGCAGAAGGAAAGGCGGGGCATTTTCCTTCTTCCTTCACTTGATTTCTCCTAAAAATGAAAGCTTGAATGATTATGTGGGCTTCCTGTATCTACAAGAGCTGGGTTGTGGTGGAAGCCACATCAGCAGTTACATTTTTGGGCTAGAAGAGCTAAGGGAATTCTTGCTACAGAGTCAATGATAGTGTTTGTTTCTTTAACAGTGCCTGAATGCTGCCTGACAATAGTAAGTTAGGAATAAATGTTTCCTGAACTCAGTTGTTGAACCCCTCATTCTATATTTCTTTACCTCTGTTCATTAAGCTGATGCTATTTGGTAACTTACAAAAGTCTCATCAATTCAGTAAGGATAGAAGTTTCTTAACTTGCCCCATTTCACCTGGTCCATTTGTTGACCTATCCTTCCAAAGGTGACATTTTCCAAAAGATTCTTCCAGATTTTTAAATTAAAATTGGATCACGTAGTCATCATGAATGGTCACCAGTGATACTTTCTTTAATCCAGTACTTTTCTTGCTACACTATTACGACTGCAGATGATCAATAACCCACTGCATTTATTTGTTCTGGATCTTCTGTTCATTACTAGTAGGCATATTTTGACTCCAGAAACATAAATTTTTGGCCCTATCTGGCATTATTTTGTGCATGCTTGCAAAATTAAAAGTCCTGAATGATCTTTTCCTTCTCTCCTCAAGACACCTGTTAAATCCTCGTTCTTTTTTGTAAAGTCCACTGTTCTAACCTTTGAACTGGATGGCTCTAGAGTACCCACATAACTTTCCTCTGTTGCCCCCTCCACTCTCACCCAGTGAAACTTCTCTCTCAATTTCTCCCTTCTGCTGGATTCTCTTTCTTCTTTGTATGTTTTGGGAACTCAATGGATACAGATTGAATAGCTAGTTTGTATGTGTCAGATTGTCTCAGTTTCTTTATTTAAAATTTCCGCAAACATCACTTCCTTGCAGACACCTATTTTGATGCACTATCTCTTCAAAGCCATTATCAACACACTTACTCATATTTGTCAAATGTGCTGAAAGTTACAAAGAGATGAGGTGGAGTAGAGTGATGAGAGAGTTAATTATCAGAAAATGCTTCATTAAATGAAGCCAATGAATGTCCCATTTAAATTTAAATGTTATGAGTCACAAAATCTCTACTTCCTAAGAGTTTCTTGTTCTGTCCCACATGACAGATGTTCCGCAGATACATTTTAAAAAGCCACCCTGTCTATAATCCACAAAGCCCTTCTCTTTTGGTAACATTAGTAAAAGAAAAACATATTTATTCCCTTTGCTAAGCTTAAAATAACAACAGGCGAAGCAAGCTAAGGTTTCTTCTTGCCCTGCCCTGTCCTGCCCTGCCCTGCCTCTTTCCTTTTCAGCCAAATGATAGATTTGTTCTTACTCTGAATCAAAATGAGGATGAACAGACAGTTACCTTCAACTATAAAATGGAGAGGGCCTGGTTGGGATTTGGGAGGCTCACAAGTTTTCTAGTGGCTAGTCCTTTCATTTCTGAAAACACGGTCTTCACATATATTTATTCTTCTGTCCCACATGGATGGATGTTCCCCAAACCATTCCGTGGTTCTCCTCCTTTCTGTGTTTTTCCCTAAATTCTACTATGGCAGTCTGGGCATGCATCCAACCTCAGTAAATGAAAACCTCTTCATGCGGCCCAGTTTCAGCATTGCATACCAGCAGTTAAATGCTGTCTTTCCTGCCCCACATCCAAACGTTAGCATATACAATATCAATAAGCTGTTCCTTTCATCTTCCCAACACTGTGGAGGTGTTTATATTTGTGTGGGACATTTAAGCAATTCCAGCCAATGGGCTTTTACATCGGGCTAGGCCCCAGGCAGGGAGCACCCTCAATTGAAAACAGGAGCTAAAAGTGTTCTTGGTAAAACTCTGCCTCTGCCCAAATCTAGCTGTCTAACTCAATGCCTGACCTTTCTTAAAGAGGTCGCCATCAGAATTATGGGGCAGTTTGATAAGCTGGGATATACTAATTTATTGGCCATTAAAAATAAAGAGGAAATTTTATTATGGATTACTCTGCTTTCTCGAAAACTTTTTTTTTAATAATTAAAAACATCTGGAAAGCATTTTAATATATCATAAACAAGAGGAAATCCAAAGCACGTGACTTCTAAGAAAATGATGCAAATAGAATCCCTTGCCAGAATTTACTGTAATCTGTTTTTCTTTTTTTCCGGGGTGGGTGTTTGGAGGTGGAGGATTCAAGAAAGGAGGGCAAATGAGAATAGCTTCAAGAATTCTGCAGAGAAAACAGTTATTTCAAAATTAGTCTATTGCTATTTTTGGCCAGTGTTAGAAGACATTACACATTGGCAGAACCCCTGAAATATATTTGGTTTCTTTTTAAAAAATTAGTCATTTAACTGGTAATTTTCTTTCTGAAATGGACAAATAATTAAATAAACACAAACTAAATTAGGAGGTTGTAACAAGTAGAACCAGAAAGGAGACATCTTCCAGGGTGAACTTAGGTAAAGAGCAAGTTACTTGCTTAGTATTTTCTTGTTCTTTTTTATACCCATCTTTTATTTGGATAATAGCATAATAAGGTTACAGGCATTTCTAATAGATACCACCCAAAATTGGTGCTTGCATACAACATTTCAAATGTTCCCCAATTTGTCTTTCATTGGATAGAGTATAAGCTAGCTTACAATATATATGATGTATTTTGAGGACTTTCTTCTTTAGTTAACCCAGGAGAAAAGTAGAAAGCATCATCAGTTTCAAGAATTAAGTTCTCTTAATATTGTGGGTAATATCACAAACACACAGACATATTCACTCCTCCATAAAACAGATCTAACAATAACTATGTGGCCAATGGTTACCTTATTTGGTTTTCATTTGTTGGATGTATACTTAATAATTCCATAAAATACTTTGGTGCAAAATGCATTTTTAAGTATGTAAATAATTTATAAAAATAATTAAACTGATGTAAATTTGTACTTACACAAAGTATGTAAAAAAATCAGTGGCATTTTATAAGATGTAGGAAACTGTTATTTTCCTAGAAAAATTCCAGGTTTGTTATATGGCAAAGCATGTGAACTAAAGGAAGACAAACCTATGTTCAAATTGTAGCTTTATATTTTATAAGTGACATATCTGAATTTCAAGTTCTTCATCTATAAAACAGAAATATATTATTCATATTTTTGAAGAACTAAATGAGATAAAACTTACATATAAAGAATTTTGTATAGTTTCTGGGATATAATTAGACATTGAATGATAGCTATTATTATTGGTATTGTTATTAAGTTTATTATTACCCAAATAATTCCATGTAGAACCATTTAGTGGCAAGACTTTTTGTTCATTTATTGTTCTTATTCTCTTTTTGGGATACTATTCTGCTTTGCCTCCTTATGCTTAAGAAGTTAATCAATTTTATTGAATGATTAACTCATCCCTTTGTCACATTTCATCATGTGGGTAAAATACAAAGCTATCCCTTTAGGCCCTGAGGCAGACCATTAGAAACCTTAGATGTGGTCATAGCATTCAAGGAGCTTGGGGTCCATGTAGTGAACTATAAAACATCCATTCATTTAATAGCAAACATGAGAGATGCTGAAGATAAGAAATGAATGAGACAATCTTCCTGCTTTGCTGGAGGAGTTAGAGGCTATAGTTGTCACTCTAAACATAGGTGAAGGTGTAAAGAGCTGGGCAACTGACAAGGTCATCAGTGTTGGCTGTGGGAGTTGAGTTGTGGTCAGAGTCTAAGGTATACTTTGATGCAATGCCTAAGATTGAAATAAAATCCATAAAAATCAGTATTCAGGGTTCTATTTACAAATATCTGTAAGAAAGAAAAACTGCTTATAGAAAAATGTTTTGAATCAATTAATTCAATTAATGAGCATATAAGTACCATTAAATAAGTACATTTTCCAAAGTTTTGGAGCTGGTTTTAAGGAGTTTGGGGTGGGAAGCAAGATATCCAAGAAGAGGGGCACTGAAGCCAAAGAAACATGGTTCTGTACCCAACTCTGTAATTTTCTAACATGAAGCATTGAGTGAGTTATATAATCTCATTTAGCTTTGATTTCATTGCCTGAAAAATAGGGATAACATATTCAGAGTTGTTGTGAGGATTAGTGTTAATTTAAGAATTTGGCAGGAGGGTAACACAACAAATGGTATCTATTATTATTGACCATTGTTATTATCATCATTAAGAAGGCCAAAGGATGTATTTAATTTATAACATTCTCTCTGTATTAAAAATGTAATTAATATCATTTATAAATTTACACACGTTTTTCCTAGTGTTGGGTCATTGGCCTTAGAGATAAATTTCTACAATATTAACAAAAATACCTTACATACTATGATATGCATTGGAAGTTGATTATTTATTACTTTCTAAGAAATTTCTTAAAATAAATATAGATTATGCTCTTTCAAAGATGATAGCCAGTGTTTTAAAAAATTTGTTATGCTAATGTAAAAGAAAGGAATGACTTAAAGCTCATATCTGAAGTAGAAGATAGTCAATTATATTTACTGATCTTTCTCTTTTGCCTCTTCTGTCCTTAATAGGAACACAAAGCAATGGTCTGAATAATACTTAACCACAGATTAGGTTAGCAGAGAACAGACATTTATTACAAAGGAAATTACAAGGCTAATTTGCATTGACCTGTTGTTCACCAACAACACTAATTTGAGAAAATTACATGGAGACACAAATGGAAGGGACTAGGCTAAGATAATGCTTTTTATTTTTATATTCATATTTCAGAATCATGATATCTTGAAATAGCTTGTCAGATGGGTTAATGGACCTTGCTATTTCATTTTAACACTAAATACAAAAAAAAAAAAAGTTTCTGGAATCTATACTTTGAAACAGGCTTCCATAAGCTCAAATCCAATAATTGTTAGCTACACCAGAGGCATGAAGAACATTAAGTCTTTCCATGAGTGAGGTATGTTTAACAGACCAAGGATTCCATCATAATATTGCTATGAGGAAGATGGCATAATAAAAATTAAAGCAATCAATTACAGGTAAAATATTAATATTATAAAACATACACTGTATTGAGAGAAGGATATGGAGGAGCAAAATAATATGTATTAGTATATATAGAAAGAATATTAATAGGTGGTTCACCAATTCTGTTGAAGCCCGGCATGTTATCTATTGCCTTCATGGGATTCAGAAATGTCTTTTTCTCATTTTTGATCTTGGCCTATGGTGATATTCTGTAGATTGCAATATCTACTCATAGGGCTTACCAATTTGTATTGTCAACCAGTCTGTGTACATATATTTTGGGAATAGATATTTAGCTTTTGCTAGTGGAGTCATTTCTAGATCAGGGAGTTAAAAAAAGGAGGAAATCACTTAGTCTAATAGAAATAAACAAACAAAACAACAACAACAAAATCTCTCCAGAATTTAGAGCTTGACAAGTATGCTCAGTGATCATTAACTATATCCTTATGCACTTAAGGATATCAGTCATCATCTAACAGATAAATAAGGGTAAAAAATGTTCAGAGATATTACTCACACTGCCCATGTTAAAGTAGTCCTGCTGTAGGAAGTCATCAGTAAATTTAAAACAGTGCCCAATTACTCTTTCTCTGTGCTCAGTTACTGATGCTATCTTCTAAGCTATAGTCAAACTCTGTAAATAAATAAACCAATAAAGCCCTTGAGAAAAGTCCTTAATCTACAACACAGTGATTTTTGTAGCCTGAAAAAAACAAAACAAAACAAAAAACACCTTTGGAAAATAAACTTTTGCAAATAATACTAGGAACAACTTTCATTTTTTCTACCTATGGTGTTGAAAAAACATAGGCAGTGCAGTTAATTAAATTAACAAAACAATGCAGAGTTAAACTGGGTGTTGGTGTTGTTCTGAAGAGCACAACCCCAGAGAGCTGATAGTCCAGTGTAATATTCCTTAATGTTCTTTCGTTCACATCCAGGAAAGATGGATATTAACCAAACAATCATCCAACCATACAAACACTGTCTAGAATGTCAAGGGCAAAGGTATGCTTTGTGGGAAATAATGTTGGAGAGGTGGGACATCTGAAGTCTCAGACATAAACCTCACTTTGCTAGTTGCCCTCAATTTTCCAATGGGTAATGTTACAAGTGAGATAAAATTCTGATTTCTTCCTGCATTCTAACATGTTATGAAAAATGAAGACATACTAGATACATTTTGAGAGGAAATACACTATATAAATCCTAAGTTCCTTATTCATATCAAATTACTCTGCACATTTTGGTTCTGTGTATGCCCATTAAATTTAAGAAAAAGCTCATCATGCCCCTGCCCATTTTTTAAAAATAGAAGATAGTTTTATTTACTGAAAATGTTAATAAAAGGCAGAGAATGATAATGAAGCTGTAACCCTAAAAGTAAAATGCTCTGAGAGTCACCCCTCCGATGATAAAGATCACTTGGACTGGAGAAGTTGGCATTGGACTACACCTTGATATATAGGCAAGATTTAAGTGTGTGGAAATGGCAAAAGGGAACTCAGGAGGAAAAAAATAGGCACAGAGTCAAAAGTTTCCCCTGCTCCCATCAATTTGGTCAGTTAGACAATTCATCCTCCAGATTTTCCTAAGTACTCATAAACCAAGCTCAAACTAGAAGCTCAGGATCCTGAGGCACATAATGGGAACACTGAGAGAGAGTCTGGAGTGGGATCGGGGTCATATTTGACTGATGTTGGTTGAAAACTAATGGTCCTTCACTTTGTTAAGCAAAGAAAATCACTGAAAACATTTTACTATGATTACAACTAGTCCTTAGGAAGTTTGATTTAACAGCCTTTGGCTGAATTGGTTAGAGGTAAGGAGAAGCCTAGAAAAAAATTGGCCAGGAATGAAGGAAGTAATAAGGTCTGAAGTGATCTAAACATTATAGGACTTGATAGCTGAATGGAATTAGGTGATGAGGAAAATAAAACAGTCCCTAATTACTCTCAAGTTTGAAGCTCAAGTGACTGGTATGATAATAATCCATGGTGTGCTGGAAAGTACTCAATAATAAACTCTCAAAAAGGAAGAGAGGAAGGAGGAAGAAAGGAAGGAAGGAAGGAAGGAAGGAAGGAAGGAAGGAAGGAAGGAAGGAAGGAAGGAAGGGCAAAGCCATGATTTATAGCATTTACTATTATCTGTGGTGTAAATGCCCCACCTTGGAGTTGTGAAGAGCTGTATACCAGTGAGCCCTCATAAACTAATAAGAGTCACCTCCAGCATATCACTGCCAATGATGGACACAGGGAAGTGAAGAGGAGGAAATCTGTGAAGGGAGCTGGGGACTTCAACTTTGGATACAATAAATTTTAAATCATTAGTGGATACATTAAATTTGAAATTATCTAACAAATAGTTGGACATGCTGGATTATAGTGTCATGGAGAAGTCAGTTATTTATGGTTTGTCTGAACAGAAATGCTATTACAGTAAATAAAATTACTGAAAGAGAGAATTCAGAGAGAAAAAGTAGAGATAATGACAGGATCTTAGAAAATATCTGTATTTGGGGGCAAGCGGGGGGGCAGAAAAAAATACTCTGGAGCGGTAGTAGGCAAATCGGAAGAGTGCTTCATGCTAGAAACCAAGGGGAAAACATGGGCTTGGTTGAAGTGCCAGGGATGGTAGGGAGGTCGGGGATAATGAATTTGAAATAAAAGTCATAGAGAGATGAGTTTCTTTAGGCCATTGGGACCCTAGCAGAGGCAGTTGCAGCAGAGTTGTGGGTTGAGAGAGACTTTTAGCAGTATAATCTTCTAATTCTCCCAATGTATTTGACAGTAAAAAATAAAATAAAAGAGTAACATCTTCTTTTTTTTTCTTTTTTGAACAATTATTATTTCAATGAAAATTTAGCTGCAACATTAGAAGAAAAACAAACTTTCATAAGCCTTGCTAGTAGTAAAACTGGCTTTGCTCCCAAGTAAAAAACTTGCAAACTCCATTAGGGCTGGTCCTTGGGCTGCCCACTGTTTGTCATGAGCCTGGCTTAGTCAGACCATTTGGGAAACGAAAGGGTCTCATGGACAGCTGTGACCAGGCAAACAGAAGCAGCGAAATGAGCCAGAATCAATCCCATGAAGAGGAAGAATATGACAAAGCATTTGCTTTATGAAAATATATGGGGGTGGGAGAACAAGGGAGGTAATGCCAAGAACAAATATCTGAAACGCACACACATTTTTCTAGAGTGACTTGTGCTGTTCGGCCAAGTTAAAGCTTAGCATAACAAAACTGTCCTCTGAACCCACATTCTTTATTTCCCAAGTTGTTCCCCATGTTTTTTCCTTCTTGCCTGAAATAGATGATGTCTTCATTCCCAGTTTTCACCCAAAATGTGAGCCATAGTCCTTCTTACTTTGTCCTGAGGATCTTCTTTGAGTCACTTTATCTCCATGCTTCTCAGATAACCTACACTGCCATACCTATAGACACATAAGAACAGTAAATGCCTATTAAGTTCCTATGACAAACAGTACACACAAGTTGGCACAATTATGCCAAGTCTTGAATTGTATTCAGATTATTTCATTTGTGCATCTGGTTCCTTATATTTTAAAAGTTTTGATCTTGTCTTTCATTTTGTAAACCTCTCTTCCTATATAGTGCAGAGCTATAGACTGGTTAAAAAGCATTAATGGATGCTTATTGAATTGGATTGAAATTTTAAAAGAAAGAAAATTTTGTTGAAATCTTTATGGGCAGTGCTACATGGAAGCTATTGTGTAGTTGAAGATAAACGATAGTATTCCTTTAAAAACACTTTATTTTTAAGAGTAGGTTCTGAGAAAAGGAATGGCTCATCTAAGAAATGGACTTGGAATATAAAAGTAGTTTATCAATATCATAAATTTCGACTATACTAGGGATAAGACTTTTTGGAAAAAATTAATTGACCCTCCCATATTCAGCCAGAGGCATCCATTACGTAAAGCAGGATTTGTATTATTAAAGGAGGAATACAAAGAAAAAAAAGGAATCAGTGTTTAAGGAAGGTTGTGTGTGTGTTTTTGTTTGTTGTTGTTGTTTTTATTTTATTTTATCAGTGTGTAGTGAGACAAAAAAGGCCTGTGAATCAGGGTTGTGGCAAAATAAATGGGATGTCTAAATTTGAAGAGCTACTTACATGTACTAGTTCAACTTGTATAAGTTTAAAAATATGCTTTTATGTCCTAACTGGCCTGGGTCAGTGGATGGAGCGTCGGCCTCGGACTGAAGGGTCATGGGTTTGATTCAGGTCAAGGGCACATGTCTGGGTTGCAGGCTCGATCCCCAGTGCGGGGTGTGCAAGAGGCTGAGCCAGTCAATGGTTCTCTCTCATCATTGATGTTTCTATCTCTCTCCCTCCCTCTCCCTTCCCCTCTGAAATCAATAAAAATATATTTTAAAAAAATATGTTTTCATTTAGAGAGGAAAAATAATTTGATGTAGGGAAAGCTCAATTTCTTTCCAAAAGAAAGCAAATGTATAGTCCTGATAGTGGCTCTGAGAGAATTCAAGGGCAGAAGACACAAAGTTCAGTGTCCTGGCTATCCCATCAGGAAGATGCACGAGGCAAGAGAGAAAGCTTGAAAAATTCTCAGTACTTGATGTTGCAGGTGTAGCTCAGAAAAAATACAAACATCTGAAGAAAATACCTCAGATTAGCATGATGATAGCCACACGATGCCACTAAATGTTTCCAGGATGTTGTTCAGAAATTGCTGACCTAGAAGTATTTAATCAGAGGGAAGTCCTGAGAAGAACCTTCACAGGCTGGTTATGGGGGCAGAGAGGAGGTGGTAGAGTTGAAGCCATGTAGGAGGTTCCTTTATAAATCGAAGAGGCACAAAGAGGTACAATAGTTCCCACTTTGTGGGGAGAATACTAGTAAGTTCCATCACCCTCAGTGGACGGCTTAGAATATCAAACCCTATATATACTATGTTTTGTCCTATAAATACCTAACTATGTAGAGTTTAATTTGTAAATTAGTTACAGTAAGAAATTAATAATAATTAGTAATAAAATAGAATAATTATAACAATATACTGTAATAAAAGTTGTGTAAATGTGGTCTCTCTCTCTCTCTCTCTCTCTCTCTCTCTCTCTCTCTCTCTCAACCAACCTGATAACCAAGATAGCTACTAAGTGGCTGTCCAATGGCAGCGTGTACAGCATAGATCCACTGGACAAAGGGCTGATTCCTATCCTGAGCAGTTCAGAGAGGAACAGTTAGAAATGTCATCACACTGCTAAGGATGGCACACAATTTAAAATGGACAAATTCCATATTTCTAAAATGTTTAGACCTTGGTTGAGGGTGGATAACTGAAAGCACAGGAAGTGAAACCATGGACAAAGGGAGACTACTTGAGTTGAATAGAGAAGCAACAGACTTTCAATGAGAGCACCACGGTGAGGCTAGGCGCAGACGAGAGGAAGCCCACCAGAGAGAGATGCTGCAGAATCAATAAGAGCTGAAACAGAGCAGACAGACCAGTAAAGGCTGAGCTGGACATTTTCTTGAAATTCACCAGATAAACATGTCAGCAATGACATTATGCTGATCCCTCCCCCTGCCCCCCAAAAAGCAATAACAACAACAATTCACTGGGCACTAGTGCCAGATGCCTAGTGACTGACTAAGGGGAATCAGAGTAGCTTTGTCACATATTAATCAGCAACAACAAAAGATATGAGGGACAGCATGCAGATCTTCCTCTTTGCAAGAAGGATACAGATGCTTTTTCCTGAATCCAGACACCATCTTGAGAAATAAGAAAGGAAAGAGAGCAGTATCGCTAAGAAACTAGACTTTGAATTAACTGAATATTTACCCAAAAGACTTCATTTAAATGCACAAGTCTGGGATGCCAAGTTTAAGTTTGTATTCACTAATACCCAACAGAATGGAGGGCTTGAACATTTAAATTAGTCATGGCAAGTGAATAGCAACATTTCTTTCTGCACATTTTGAATCACAAACTATACGTTTTGATACACAAACTAATGGGAGAGAAGCAAAAATGTTGGAAAACATGACTTGTGGAAACTATTTTTAAGTTATCATGATTTATTTTTTTTGCTATTTGTAAGCTTACAGTGAAAATAGAGAAAAAATAATTTAAGAGAAGGCAATTTTTCCTTTTTTTAGGAAAGTAGAGAGACTAGGTAGTGAGATCTGAATACCAACAGTAAAGGAAGGTATAATCTCATATCAGAGGATTCAAGCTATGTGTAAGGGAGAGAGATCAACCAAAGGACTTGTATGCATCCATATAAGCCTAACCAATGGACACAGACAACAGGGGGGTGAGGGCATGAGTGAGGTGGGGTGGGGGGCAACGGGACAATAAGGATACATATGTCAATCAATAAAGAAAAAAAAATATCCCCCCCAACACATACACAAAAGACCAATGATACTGCTAGGACACAGCACAATCCACAGTTTCACCATCTGAATGGTCACAAGGAAAGGGAGAAGTTTGTTTTGTGAAACAAATAAAGTAGGATTAAATAAAATTCAGTGGTTCTCAACCTTCTGGCCCTTTAACACAGTTCCTCGTGTTGTGACCCCCAACCATAAAATTATTTTCGTTGCTACTTCATAACTGTAATGTTGCTACTGTTATGAATCATAATGTAAATATCTGATATGCAGGATGGTCTTAGGCAACCCCCGTGAAAGGGTCTTTTGACCTCCAAAGGGGTCGCGACCCACAGGTTGAGAACCGCTGTTAGGATAAAGTTTATCACCTAAGGTATAGCTTCTAGAGAGTTGTGCTTATTTAAATCTTGTTCTAAAATTTTGTCTTGCTGTTAATAAACAATGAAAATGTTAAAAATGTAGAAATGTATTTATATTACTTATTTTATCAATGTCTTATTTTATATTAAAAAGTTTAATTGAGGGAAAACATACACTATATAAAATTCAGAAGTTTATGACTGCACAGTGCCTTGTAGAATGGGCTCATGTTCATAAACCACATCACCAATAACCTGTTGGCAGTTACTCAAACAGGAGATATAGTTTCCAGGAATCCCAAAGATATTAAGTGGAAATAGATATCACATTAGTAAAGGTATGATTTTATAAATAATCTGTGGAGAGTATTTTGCTAATCATAGAAATTAAAGAAATTTTGTCAATTTGAAGTTTTGTTGTAATATAAAAATAAAGTTGTCCAGAACTATTTCTTTGGACTGAAAACTTTCAGTTTGTTAAAAACAATATTTTGGTACAGTAATAGAAAATGTATATTCATTATTGCACAGTGTCTTTCAATGCTCTTGGAAGAGTCATTCATATTTATTGTCATATTATTTTTCTTAAAAAAAGCTACCATTTTATAGCTCTGTAAATACCACATAATGCCACAAATGTTTCTTTAATTTTAATAAAAATATTAAAATAACTTGGGGATTGTATCCTTTAAAATATTTTCCTTCCCAATTCACATTTTTCCTCAAAAAATACTAGGAAGAATTTTAAAAATTAAAATTATTATTTCTCTTAATAAGCAGAATATTTATTTTTAAAATTAGTTTTAAAAGGTCATTTACATACATAGGATTTACATAATTCAGTGACAACATTTTAAAAATGTATAGGTTATTTTATATTAATAATGTATAAGGGATTTTATTTTACATAAATAAAGGATAATGCATAATATCATACAACAGGAGCAGTGCCAATTAATTTAACCATAAAATTAAATGAGATGTGTATGCAAAGATAGAAATGTCACCCTACCTACTTCAACCTTGTAATTTTGATTCATATATTACAGCACATATGTAACTTCATAGCTTATTGTGAATGACTGACCAGTTAACAAAACAATGGTTGTATCCCCAATTGTGCCTTAGGTGAAGAAATGTTCAACTGGCCAAACCAGTGTGTGGTTCAGTGGTTGAGCATCGACCTATGCACCAGGAGGTCACGGTTCAATTCCTGGAGGCCTTCTGCGTCCAAATCATGAATAACACATGCCCAGGTTGTGGACTTGATCCCCATTGTGGGGCGTGCAGGAGGCAGCCAATCAATGATTCTCTCTCATCATTTATGTTTCTATCTTTCTCTCCCTCTCCTTTCTTCTCTGAAATTAATAAAAAATATATGAAAAAGAAATGTTCAACTGTAAAAGTAAAACCCAGCAAACTAAAAGAAGAACTACAAATGAGTGATACAGACTTATGAATATCTTCAATTTTACAAGTAATCAAAGGAGAACAAGAGTAAAACAATATTTCAAATTTTGCCCATCAAATTTGGTGGAAAAAGTTCCTGTTTTGTTTTTATTATTAATATTCATGTTTGCCACTGTGCATTGAGAGAGAGACTCTAATGGATGGTTGGTGGAAGCATAATATGGTGCCAACTTCAGGCAAAGCACTTTGAAAATAGGTATAAAACGTCTACAAACATTCGTAGTGTTCACAAGGTAGCTCTATACCCGAGAATCTAACTTAAAGATGTAGCGGTAAGTCAGTGAGCCCTGTGCAAGTATTTTCACTGAAAGTTTATATTATAAAAGAAAATACTGAAAATAATCTAAATGCACAAAGATAAGACATTCTGGATTGATTCATTCTGGGTCTATCAAGTTGTTAGTGAGCTAGTATGCTGTTGATTAAGAACATGTTTTCAATGGATATTTCAAATGACAGTAAAATGCTCACCATAAAATTTGTGTTGGTGTGTATGTATTTGAGTGGTAGGGGGAGAGAAATAGTCCAAAATGTAAAAGAGGTTATCTCTTAGTGGAAAAAAAAAAAAACCTGTGGTTTAATCTTATTTTCCTTAAATTTTCTGAATTTTAAAAGTTTTCTACCTTGAAAGTTTATTAGCATTAAAATAAGTAAAATTATTAAAACTAAGTACAAAATAGGTCCTGGAAGCATCATACCTGCTTTATTTTACAAATACAGATTGTTTTACAAACTCACCTATTTGTATACGATATCCTTTAAATATTTTCATAAAAATGGAAAAAAAAATTAGAAACCTTCAAAAAATGATGTTAGCCTTCTGCCTCCAAATCATGAATAACAAAAAATATTTCAAAATATATAAATATTATCTATTACCTAAAAGTAGATTTATAAAGTTTAACCCAGATCTAGTTAATGATTTCAGCCAATGTATCATTTACTTCTGATCCTATGACAATTTAAAAATATCTGGGGATAGTGTAGGTGAGAAGACTGCCTAACTTTGGGCAAAGCTCAATGTCCATATCATGTGGAAAATGCTTCATGTGATTGATGTGGATTGCCTTTTTCACACCTATGCATTTCATGTGGATGAATGTTTAAAATACATCCCTTCAGTAAACATTTATTAGCATAGTAGTTTAGGCATTGGCTTAAAACTAGAAATACATAAATTAGTTTTTTAGAGAGGGTGTTATGCTCTGCAAGGGAGACTGGCTTCAATACATGCTTAATTGTATTCCAAGTGGCAGAGATGCAGTGAGAGAAGGAAGAATAGTGCTGTCCTAAGTAAATGTAATGTGGGTTGAAACTGGGAGTGAGCCTGAGTAGGAGTTTAATAACTTCTCAGATGGATCAAGAGCAGGAGTAGAGGGGTAGCAGAAGCAGCATTTCAAAATATTTATAAAACAGTGATTCTTCCACTGTGGTTTGAGGAGATAGAAGGGAGAGAGGCTAGAGATGAATTTGGGAAAATACCCTGGGAGCAGGATGGAAAGAGCCTGGGGAACTGTATTAGTTTGCTTTTGCTGTTATAATAAATTGACACAGATCTTGTGGCACAAAAAGAAAAAAAATACTTCACATTTAATGGTAATCCATATTTTTCAAAGCGGTTATATACACAGGGTGTCCCAAAAATGTATACACATTTTGAATGATTATAAAGTCAGTGTTTATTAACACAAAGGTCATTTTTAAACTTTAAAAGAATCTACAGAAATGAATAATTTTTTTGTGAATGCCTGTTTTCAAACTGATTACTGCTTTGGTCCAGGCACTGCTGCTAAAGCAAAGCAATGGAATTGCAAACATCAAGAATCATTTCATTTGGTATTTTTGTGCCCTCAATTCATGGCCTGTTGCTGGTTTTGTACTGTAAACTTTTATCTTTTCTGTATCCCCATAAAAAAAAGTCTAGTGGCACTTTAGGATAAATTTTCTTTGTTTAAAGTTTAGTCTGGCTTTACCCATTATTTCAAATCAGTTAACTTGAAAAGGAGTGAAAATTAAGTGAGTTGTCAGCTATTAAAGTGTGCATACATTTTTGGGGACACCCTATACATGAATCATCTGCCTTTTCACCTCCCTCAACCTGTTTTTATTATGAAAACAGAGAATCTGAACGGGAGGGAAACCTAGCAGCCAGCCCATTGAAATCCTACTTAGTGCAAAGGAATTTACCCCAACACTCCTGTGAGAGAGGCTCTTTTTAGCCTTGTCAATGTTTCTAAAGCACGTGACACTGCAAAACATTTTCATTTTCTGGACTGTTTTAGTTGTTATAAAGTTCTTCTGATATTGAATGAAAACAGGCCAAAAGAATGCAGTGGCTACTTATCCTGTATTCTCTTGCATAAAAAGACATTGGTAATTCCCAGCCCTGATCTCCCATTTTTCTAAAAGTGTGGTCCACAGACCACCTGCATGAAACCACCTGAGGCATTCCAGGGCCTCTCTGAGACCTTCTGAACCAGAGTATCTTGGAGGTGAAGCCCAGGAAGATACTTTTTTCACTGGCTTCCTCACTGATATTTTTACATCTGGTGGGTAGAGGGCCCTGCTGGCAAGAACTGAGCCATACTTAGTTGCTTGCTTTGGTTTGGAAATGGCAATAAGGGTTCTTGTGTTCAGTCCTTCACTGGTCAACATCAAATGTGATCTGAGGGCCATTTCATTCCACCATTATCTCCTTTGTTAAACCATCATCCAACCAACACTCATCATTTCCTATGGCAGGCACTAAACAGATGCTGAGGACACAAAGATGAAGTACATGTGGTCTCTGCTAGTGAGGAGCTCATTGTCAAGCATGCATCCTGGGATCTACCTAGCTGACAACAGTTGACCTTTTCTTGTATCAGGATTTGATTATTTTTCCTCTGTTACCTGTCTTAAAAGTATTATTTCAGAGAGGAAGGGAGAGGGAGAGAGAGATAGAACTATCAATGATGAGAGATAATCATTGATTGGCTGCCTCTTGATCGAGCCTACAACCCAGGCATGTGACCTGACCAGGAATTGCACCATGACCGCCTGGTTCATAGGTCAACACTCAACCATTGAGCTACACCAACCAGGCTTAAAAGTAATATTAATTGTAAATTTCCTGTCATAGGGATAGGTGATAGGGATAGATGTTAGGGGTTTATTAATTGGGCACCGGTGATTTGGACAAATCCTTGTCCCTTCTTTATTTTGAAATTAATTCCAATTAAGAGTCTCCCCAGCCCTAGCTGGTTTGGCTCTGTGAATAGAGTGTTGGCCTGAGGACTGAAGGGTCCTGGGTTTGATTCTGATCAAGGGCATGTACCTCAGTTTGCAGGCTCCTCCCTGGCCTGGGCCCTGGTCAGGGCACGTGCAGGAGGCAACCAATCAATGTGTTTCTCTCACATCAATATTTCTCTCTATATTTCCCTCTCTCTTCCACTCTCTCTAAAAATCAATGGAAAAATATCTTCAGGTGAGGATTTAAAAAAAAACTCTCCCTATACCTGGACTGGATGACTTTCAAGGCTTTCACACATCTTTGTTTATATATATATATATATATATATATATATATATATATATATATCGCCTATCTAATAATAGACAAACATGGTAATTAACCATACCTCAAACATGCTTCCCATTGGCTAATCAGGGCGATATGCCAATTAACTGCCAACCAAGATGGCGGCCAGCAACCAGGCAGCTGAAGCGAACAGGAGGCTTGCATGCTCCAGTGATGGAGGAAGCCAAGGTTCCCTGCCTGCAGCTGCTGGGCTCTGAGCTTGAACTCTAAGAAACAATGTTGCAATTATAGAAGCTAAACAAACTTCAGAAACCTGCTTTCAGCCAGCTGGGACTCAGAGCTGGAGCTGCAAAACAGTTTCAATTATAGAAGCCAAACAAACCCAGATACCTGCTTTCAGCAGCTGAGGTCTCAGAGCTGGAGCCGAGCCTCAGAGCTAAAGCCAGCTCTCAGCTCCAGTGACAGCCATAGAAGGTAAATAAATCCCAGAATTAAAAAAAAAGAAAAAAAGGAGAGGTTGGGAGCTTCAGTCACCCACCAGCCTGAAAACGGCCCTCAGCCCCTCACCCAGACTGGCCAGGCACCCCAGTGGGGACCGCCACCCTGAAGGGGGTGTGACCAGCTGCAAACAGCCATCAGCCCCTCATCCAGGATGGCCAGGCACCCAAGAGGGACCCCCACCCTGATCCGGGACACCCTTCAGGGCAAACCAGCAGGCCCCCATCCATGCACCAAGCCTCGATCCTATATAGTAAAAGGGTAATATGAAAACTGACCCTAACAGCAGAAAGACTGGGAATGACTGGGCACTATGACACACACTGACCACCAGGGGGCAGACGCTCAATGCAGGAGCTGCCCTCACATGGGAGGAGCTCTGCTCAGCCACAAGCCAGGCTGATGGCTGCCAGTACAGTGGTGGTGGTGGGAGCCTCTCCTGCCTCCTCAGCAGCGCTAAGGATGTTCGACTGCAGTTTAGGCCTGCTCCCCGCTGGCAAGTGGACATCCCCCGAGGGCTGCCGGGCTGCCAGAGGGATGTCTGATTGCCATCTTAGGCCCAATCCCCCTGGGAGCGGGCCTAAGCCAGCAGGTGGTCATCCCCTGAGGGATCCCAGACTGCAAGAGGGCACAGGCTGGGCTGAGGGATCCCCCCCTCTCCCCCGAGTGCAAAATTTTTGTGCACTGGGCCTCTAGTGTGTATATATATATATATATATATATATATATATATATATATATAGTGTAATATGCTAATTAGACCAGACCACCTTCTGGATGAAGCCACAGCAGAGGGGGCCAAGGCAGAGGCCTGTGGCTGCTGTGGTGTTGGGGGCCGAGCTCCTTGCATGAATTTCATGCATCAGGCCTCTAATATATATATATATATATATATATATATATATATATATATATAGTAAAATTCAAATAACATAACCATTTTAAAGTGAACAATTCTAGTATATTCATAATATTGAGCAAACAGCACCTCTATCTAGTTTCAAAGGAAAACTCATACACATTAAGCAATTATTCCCATCCACCCTCCACTCTATTAATACTTTTGATAGTTTATTTTTTGTTTGTTTAATTTTATACCTCTTCACTCCCTGTCCAATTATGGCTTTTTAATACTGAGAGATTGTTTCTAGTTTCATCAGCATTTAGTCTCTTTGATATTCTATATTGTAGGCAGTTGATATCATCTTATTTTTTTATTTCTATAATGAACACTCATTTCCAGGTTTTCTAATATAATCATTTTTGAGATAGGTATAGCATAGATTGTTTTCAGTACAAGATAATATATATATATATATACACACACACACACACACACACATACACACGTATGCGTGTGTGTGTTGTGAACATTTAAATACGTCAAATAAAAAGTATGAGTCTCTTATAAGTTCCCCTACATTTACCAGAGTAACTACTGATAATAATTTACTGTTTAGCATTCCATATTATTTCTTGATTCAGCCACATGCATATATCCATCCCCAAAATTACAGTGTTATTCATATTATATCAATAATCAGAGTTTTACTACTTGTTCATTAATTTTATGTTTCACTTATTCATTCTTTCTTTCAACAAATATTTATTGGATGTTTATTAAATGCCAAGAACTCTTCTAGGAGCTGAGGCTACATGGTGAAAAATATCTGTCAGCATCTGTAAAATCATTATTTGAAATAAGTATACATAATTCCATCATCTAGATGTACCATAATTTAACATAATTTACTTACTCATTCTCCTGATGGACAGCAAAAACTTCTTTAACCAACATTTATTGACTATCTACCAGATACCTCAGGTACTAGACTGAGACTCTTTCACCTTTTGATAATGAAATGCAAATTAAGTAGTGTCCAGCTTCACTTTTACACTATTAAAACAAGCTTGTTTTTATATTTGAAATAAAGTCAGGTTTTCAAGTCTGTGCTCAGGAATCTAGGGAATACATTTACCCCATCCTAAAAGATTGTATAGCAGAAGAAATAATCAAAATAATTAAAACTTTTCTGGCAAGGGTACTAACCATTCAAGTGGACACCTGACCAAGGAGAAGAGACATAAGATATAAAAAATGAGTGCCTACAGTTTATACACCTTGGAACGTATTGTAGGAATATCCAGTCCTCAAATTGACTGAGTCCTTTCTGCAGTGTGTGTATGTGTGTGTGTGTGGTGTGGTGTGGTGTGTGGTTTGTTTGTTTTTTTTGGGAGGGAAATGGGCAATATTTGTGCTTTTCCATTTACATATTTGGCTATGTGGAAACCCCAGGGAATGAATCATTCTGGATAGCTGAATATTTTAATCATTTTTGATGGAAATCTTTCTAAAATGGATTTCACACTTCCCTGCCTTCTTAAACAGAGTGGATGGAATGTAATTAATCTTTTTTTGATGACTTAGTTTTATCATTATGAACATTAATGACTGTGCTGTGCTATCCAGAGCTGACGTTCTCAACACTGATTGTTGTATGCAGGATAGCCTGTGGGCCTATTAGTCCAGCGGTTCTCAACCTGTGGGTCACAGACAATGAAAATACATCCTGCATATCAGATATTTACATTACGATTCATAACAATAGCAAAATTACAGTTATGAAGTAGCAACGAAAATAATTTTATGGTTGGGGGTCACCACAACATGAGGAACTGTATTAAAAGGTCACGGCATTAGGAAGGTTGAGAACCACTGTTAGTCTTTTGGAGGATTTGTGTCAGGTTATATTCTCCTTTTTACTGGTAAACATTCAGCTGCCATTCTTACTGATGACAGTGAAACAACACAGAGTAAGTGGGCTGAAGTGGAAGAGGAAGCTGTGTTCAAATCCCAGCTCTTTAAAAAAAAATGTTGATTGATTTTTAGAGACAGAAAGGGAGAGAGAAAGAGAAACATGGATTAGTTTCTCCACTTATTTATGCATTCATTGATTGATTCTTGTTTTTGCCCTAACTGGGGATCTAACCAACAACCTTGGTGTATTGGGATGACACTCTAACCAACAGAGCTACTTGGCCAGGGCTCACATTCAAGCTCTTGATTTTGGACCCAATTACTCTTTAACCTCAGTTTCCTCATCTCTAAAGTGATCATAATAACTCAACTAACAGAGATGTAATAAGGATTAATAATAGGTCTTACGAATGGTGAAAAATAAACCAATGTTAGTTCCTATCCCCATCAGGGTGCTAACAAATAAAAGTTTTTTTCTTGAGTATATTGACTTTTCTAGTCTGCTATGAGACTGGAAATTGAGTGGTAAATTTGAAAGGTTTGTATGAAAATTAAGATGAATGAGGGTTTTTTTTTTTTTTTTTTGAGGTAAAATACCAGAAACTCTGTTTTATTATGTAGACTTTGTAACATCAACATTGCATCTTAGATATACTAATAACTTTTGAAATCCTAACTATGTAGGAATATTTCTATCTCCATAAAATAGAGCTTTGGAGGGGAAAATGCAACTTGGATATTTTGAAATCTATCTATAATGTAAAAAAAATATTTTAAATTTGTCTGAATATCCTCTCTTAGGTTAAAAATTTAGTCCTTTAAAAATGATTTTTTTTTCAATTCACCAATATTTATTTAATAGAAAAGTTTCCCTGTACACTCACCCTCCACTCCCACCCCAACTTTCAGTTGTTAAAACAGCAACATGATATTTTGTATCTCATCTCTCTGATTATAAACTCCTGATTTAATATACAGAAATAATACTTTACAATTTGCTCTGTAAACATGCTGTCCAATGAGTAAGTACCATCTTTTCATGGAAAGAACCTGAGATAAAATCCAAACTTCCACTTACAAGTGGTCTTTTAAAAATTTTATCTTTATTGTTAAAAGCATTACAGATATCCCCTTTATTTGTGTTCTTTTTTTTCCCCACTGACTCCCTCCACCCTGTTCCTGCCCCTCCCAGGCCTTCACCACTCTATTGTCTGTGTCCATGGGCTATGCATATATGCATATAAGTAAAATTATTATTATTGTTTTAAATATATTTTTATTGATTTCAGAGAGGAAGGCAGAGAGAGATAGAAACACCAATGATGAGAGACAATCATTGATCGGCTGCCTCCTGCACGCCCCACAGAGAATCAAGCCCACAATCTGGGCATGTGCCCTGACAGGGAATAGAACTGCCACCTCCTGGTTCATAGGTCAATGCTCAACCACTAAGCCATACCCGGCCAGCTAAAATGATTAGTTTTGATTGCGCATCATCCCATGCACCTAAAGGTTACCTGTTCAATTCCTGGTCAGGGCACATACCCAAGTTGTGGGTTTGATCCCCAGTCATGATGTGTATAGGTGACAACTGATCGATGTTTCTCTCACACATCAATGTTTCTCTATCTTCCTCTCCCTTCCTTCTATCTAAAATCAATAAAAAGATATTTAAATGTAAAAAAATGATTGTTTATGAAATTCAATCAGCTATAGTTTACAAGGACCTACCAAAACTATTTCTGGTTTCTGATGATAACACAGTGAAAATAAAACACACAGATATTAAAGGTACTATAATGAAACATTTTGCAACTTCTCTTGACAAAAACAAACCAGGAAAGGGGATATATAAAGCCAGGGCACATAGTAAGAGATTCAATTTTAAATACAATGATTAACAAATATCCCATGGAGAAGATAACATTTGAAGACAGGCTTAAAGGAGATAAATATATATGTATATATAGCTAAAAGACTCTTTCAAGACGAGGGAATAGTAAATATTAAAAGAGGCTGGAAAGTACCTGTTATGTTCATGGAATAGCAAAGAATCCTAGAGACTGGAACAGAGTAATTATCAGACGGTTATAAGGACTAAGGACAAAAATGAACCACGAAGGGTATTAGAAGTGTCTGGGCTGAAGTGGTGGGTGGTGTTAAGGTGCAACTTAAAATAGCAAAATGACACGCCTGACAAAATGCTGAGGTTGACAAGGGATTAAGCCATCCAGATTTTGGAGGTAATAGCCTTCCAAGCAGAAAACATAGCAAGTAGAAAGGCCTCAGGCATGCTGTTGGCTCGAAAAACAGCAAGGAGACCTATTAACCAAAAAGGAGTAAGTAACCCACAGGGAAAGTAGTTAGAGATGATATTGAAGGGATAGCAGAAGCAAGATAGTTTGTTCCTAGGCCTGACCTGAGCCCTCTCGCAATCCAGGACCCCTCGGGGGATGTTGCAATCCAGGACTCCTAGGGGGATGTCTGATAGCCCGTTTTGTCCTGATCCCCAGAGGCCCTAACAAGACAGGAGGGAGCCCAGCCCAATCCTATGCATTGAGCCTTTGTCCCCTGGTGGTCAGTGCATGTCATAGCAACCACTTGATCAGTCATCCACTAACGAGTTTTTTGAGATACCAGCTGTCTCTCCGCAGATTTTTTGCATTGAGTTGATAGAGTAATTTGAGTTAACGAGCTCCTTAACGAGCTCGGTCTCGGAACGAATTAAACTCGTAAATCAAGGCCCCACTGTAGATTAATTTTACTATGGGTAAAATAGAGAGACATTTCAGGTTCTTATCAGAAGAGTGGCATTTTTTCCCCCAAGAGCTATTAAAGGGATCATTCTGGTTACTGGGTTGAGAATAGATTATAGGTTGATAAAGGACAGATTAAAGATAACAGTTAAAGAGCTATCACAATAATACAAAAGAGACATGTTGATGACTTTCAAGAGGTTAATTGTGAAAAAGATGGAAAGATGTGATTGTAATATATATATAGGGTGTCCTAAAAATATATATACACACAGCAACATCTAGACTGGTGTTTAATTAAACAACTGGGCACCATAGCCTAGTCAAGGTTAACACATAAAATTAAATGTGTATACAATATATATATATATATATATATATATATATATATATATATATTTAACTTTTTAAATTATTGACACTATTATAGATGTTCCCATCCCCCACTCTTTGCCCACCTTCACCCAGCAGCGCCCCCTCTAGCCCTCTCCTGTGCCCCTTCCCTCTGGCTATCATCACATTGTTGTTTGTGTCTATGGATTATGCATACATGTTCTTTGGCCAATCACTAGACCTTCTTTTATTTAGTCATAAAAGAGATGGAAAGATATGACTGAAGTCTCTCTATATATTAAAGCACAGCCCATAGCCCACTGCCCATAAACTATCAGAGAAAATAAAGAGATAAAATTGATCAACTGAAGGATTAAATTGAGGAAATAAAAAGATATTTCAAAGAGGCTATTACTTCAGCCAAGAATGAGTAACCAAAATCAGAGTTACTTTTCTATAGAAACATCTGAAAAACTGAATGGTATATATGAAATAAAAGCTTTCAAGATATTAAACATTAATAATGAAGGACAATGCTTTTTGACAGAATTAGCTGTGGGTTTATTTTAAACAGTTTAACATAGATGAATGATACATTTGCTCTGACTTACTCTCTGGAGAGAGTTTTCAGGTTGTGACACAGAGAGGGGAAACCTAGGCTACATCCAATGGTCTCTGTGAGTTGAGGAAACAAAACTGAGGTTGTAGAGAAGCTGAGGAAGCAGGAGTTTCCAGAGGAAAGTAATAGATAGGAAAGAATTGCATAGAGAGAAAGTTACAGAGTTCTCTAAAAGGTCCTCCTTTATGTCTAACTGAGTACTAATCAGTATAAATGTGTGAGAAAACTATTTTCAGCTGGGAAAGGAAACACCAGAAAAAAAAATAGAACAATGTTTAGAGTTTACAGAGAAAGGAATAGTTTCTGTTCCTACCTAGCAGAATAAAAAAACCCTCATAATTTATGGGGTATAAGTAGAACACTAACAGCATTTTGCCTCAGCATTAGGGCAAAATCAATTGCAGACTAAACACTTCTCTGGTCCCACCTAGTAAAACTTAAAAGCAAGATCCAAAAGGATCAAAGTTTTTAAAAGTAACTTAACTGTAACCTAGGTCATACTGAAGAATATTCATAGAAATAGTATAATATTCAATACAACACGAGTCAAGATTTGCAAAGACTGTCATATAATAAAACATTACCAGGCATGTTAAGAAGCAGAAAAACACAAGGGCAAATGAGAATAAAAACAATCAAGAAATTACACAGATAATGCAATGAATAAAATAGGTGCATTATAATAGTTATTGTAATTATATTCTATATCTTCAAGAAGCTTGAGGGGGCCTGGGGGGCGGGAATGGTTGAGCATGTTAAGTAGAGAGAAGGAAGATATAAGAAAGACCCAAATAGAACTCAGGCAGAAACTTCAAAGCTTAGATGAAAAACTACAATAACAACACTGTATTGGATTGATAACAACTAGATATTTCAAAAGAAAAGATAATGAACATTGGAAATAGAAAAACACAGACTATTAAAAATAAAACTCAGAAAGAAAAGAGACTAAAAATTAAAATAAATATAATTAGCTGTGAGTTTATTTTAAACAGTCTAACATACAAGTAATTGAAGTTTCAAAGGAGAGGAGAAAGGAAGGCAGAAGGAAAAGAAAAAATATTTGGTGAAATAATGACTGAAGTATTTTCAAATTTACTTAAATATATAAAACAACAAACCCAAGAAACTTAATGAATTCCAAGGATAGTAAACATGAAAAAAGACACCAACACTTATAATCAAATTTCTTAAAACCAGTAATATACAAAAATTCTTAAATGCTATAAGAGAAAAGAAAAACATCACATGCAGAGAAATAAAAACAATTTATTGAAACTTCTTTTTTTTGGGGGGGGGGAAGGATGCAAATCAAAAGACAAAAGAAGCAACATCTTTAAAGTATTGTAAGAAGAATAAACCTAGAATTTTACACCCAGGTAAAATGTATTTCAAAAATAAAGCAAAATTAAGACATCTTAGATAAATATAAAAAAATTATCATTGGCTCACCTGAACTATAATATGTTTAGAGGGAAATGTATGTCAATAAATGTAAGCATACATTAGAAATAAAGGTATACATCAGTAATCTCAGCTTAAGAAACTAGAAACAAAGCAGAATAAAGGAAATAATGAAAATCAGAGCAGAAACATAAAAGATTTTAATAGATAAGATCAATGACCCCAAAAGTTGTTTATTGAACTTATCACTAAAATTGATAGACCTCTAACTAGGTAATCAGAAAAAGAAAAAGAAGAGAGAAGATACAAATTAATAATATTATGAATTAGAGAGTCGATATCACGGATACTGAAAGAATCCTGAATACTGGAAAATCATAATAGCTTAGTATCAAACAATCTGACAATTAGATGAAATAGATATATTTCTTCAAAGTCGCAAACTATGATAGCTCACTCAAAAAGAAATAGATAACCTAGATGGCCCTATACATATTAAAGAAATTATACTGTAAACATTTCCACAATGAAAGCCATAAGTCCAGAAAGGTTCACTGCAGCATTTAATAACTCTTTACAAATTTTGGCAAACTCAATCAATAAAATATAAAGAGTGAATACATTATGACCAAGTGAGGTTTATGCCAGAGATACAAAATTGATTTAACATTTGAAAATCAATCAATATAATTCATCATATTAACGAACTAAACATGAAAAATCATATGATCATCTCAGTAGACACAGGAAAACAATGGACAAAATCCAACATCTACTTCCAATAAAAAATATCTGCAAACTAAGAATATATGGGAACTTACTCAAATTGTTAAATGGCATCTATAAAAAACCTAAATCTAACATCATAATCATTCAAAATGATGAAGGACTAAATGTTTTCCCCATAAGATCAGGAACAAGGAAGAATGTATACTATTGCTACTTCTACTCAAAATTGTACTGAAGGGTCTAGATGGCAAAATATTACAAGAGGAATACAAGAATACATTAGATAGGGAATAGCAAGACCCACATTATTCACATATTCACAATCATCTATATGCAAAATCCTATGGAACCATGAGTGAATTAAGAAAATTTGCAGGATATAAAATAAATATACAAAATTAATATATTTTTATATGCTAACATAAAGCAATTGAAATTAAAGGTCAGTATCCTATATAATAAAAGGCTATTATGCAAATCAACTGACCCATGGAACAACCGGTAGCTCTGACACACACTGACCTAGGGGGACAGACACTTCATGGAGGAGGTGTCTCCTGGTGGTCAGTGCACTCCCACAGTGGGAGTGCCACTTAGCCAGAAGCCTAGCTCATGGCTGGTGAGTGCAACGGCATTGGCGGGAGCCTCTTCTGCCCCTGCAGTAGGGTTAAGGATCCCTCAGGGGATGTACGACTGCTGGCTTAGTCAGACATCCCCTGAGGGGTCCCAGAATGAGAGAGGGTGCAGGCAGAGCTAGGGACTCCCACCTTCAGTGCACAAATGTCATGCACCGGGCCTCTAGTATTTTATAAAAGCATAAAAATATGAAATATATATATCCTATATAATAAATAGGTAATATGCAAACTGACGATCACTCCAACACACAAGATGGCCATCCCCAAGTGGACACAAGATGGCCACCACAAGATGGCTGGCAGGGGAGGGCAGTTATGGGTGATGGGGCCAGCAGGGGAGGGCAGTTGGGAGGGACCAGGCCTGCAGAGGAAGGCAGTTAGGGGTGATTGAGCCAGCAGGTGAGGGCAGTTGGGGGGAGCCAGGCCTGCAGGGAAGGGCAGTTGGGGGTGACCAGGCCAGCAGGGGAGGGCAGTTTGGGGCAATTGGGCCAGCAGGGGAACAGTTAGGCATTGATCAGGCTGGCAGGGGAGTGGTTAGGGCAGTGATGGTGAACGTTTTGAGCTCGACGTGTCAGCATTTTGAAAAACCCTAACTTAACTCTGGTGCCATGTCACATATGGAAATTTTTTTATATTTGGAACCATAGTAAAACAAAGATTTATATTTCTGATATTTATTTTATATATTTAAATGCCATTTAACAAAGAAAAATCAACCAAAAAAATGAGTTCGCGTGTCACCTCTGACACACGTGTCATAGGTTCGCCATCACTGGGTTAGGGCGTGATCAGGCTGGCAGGCAGAAGTGGTTAGGGGCAATCAGACAGGCAGGCAGGTAAGTGGTTGGGAGCCAGCAGTCCTAGATTGTGAGAGGGATCCCAGATTGGAAAGGGTGCAGGCTGGGCTGAGGGACACACACCCCCACCCATCATGCATGAATTTCATGCACCGGGCCAAAATAAATAAATATATTTAAATGACCCTAATATTAAAAACTAGAAAACATATTGTTGGAGACTATATAAATAAATGGAGAAATATGTCTTCATGGATCAGAATGCTCAATATTGTTAAGATACCCAATATCCATCAAATTAACCTAGAGATGCAAAACAAACCTAATCAGAATTCCAGGAACAATTTTAACTTTGCAGTTAACAAGCTGATTCTAAAATTCATATGGAAATGTAATAAAACTACAAAGTTAGAACAACTCTGAGGAAGAATAAAGTTGGAGGACTTACACTACCTGATTTCAAGATTTTAAATAAAGATTAATAATCAAGAAATAGATAAATATATCAATGGAATAAAACAAAATTCAGGAATAGACACACACATATATGGTCAATCATTTATTGACAAAAGTGTAAGGTAACAGTGGAGAAAAGAGTTTTGTTTTTAAACTAGAACTGAAATAATTGGATATCTATATGTAAACACAAACAAACAAACAAAACAAACAAAAAAAACCTAGTTCAACGTATTCCTTACATTATGGTAATATCAACTAAAAATGGGCCATAGAGTTAAATATAAGATCCCAAACAGTAAAATTTCTAGAAAAAAACCATGGGAGAAAATCTTTGTGTTCTTGGGTTATACAAAGATTTCTTAAATACATTAAATGCACAATCCATAAACAAATTAATTGGACTTAATTAAAGTTAAAGACATATTTGAAAGACAGAGAATAAAAAATAAGACACAATGGGAGAAAATGAAACTCAATATTAAAGAAATAAATAATACAGTCAAATTTGAGCAAAAGATTTAGAGAGATATTTCACCAAAGATATATGGATGACAAATAAGCTTATGAAGCTATGCTCAACATTATTAAGTATTAGGGTAATAAAAATCAGAATCAAAGGCTAAAACTCTAGACACCTTTTAGACAATTTAAAATTAAAACATTGCTCTTCCAGTTGTTGGTGAGCACATAAAAGTATAGGATACTGCTGGTGGGAATGTTAAATGCTACAAGTTTGGAGAATAGTTTGGTAGTATCTTAAAAAGTAAACCATACTAATGTGTGACACAGCCATTGTGCTTCTATGTATGTACTCAAGACAAATAAAAGCATGTGGCCATATAAAAGTTATATATTATCTAGAGGCCCAGTGCAAGGATTCATGCACATTGGAAATAAAGAAGGTGGCCAGCAAGGCAGGACTAGGCGAGATGGGCCAGACACACCCTGGAGCCAACCTCCCTCCCTGACCAGCCGCACCTGGGGCAGCGCCGAGGCTCGAAGGGCATCTGCCAAGTGAGCAGGGTCCCTCCAGCAGGTAGAATCCCTCGGCCTGGCCTGTGGGGATTGGCTGAAACTGGCAGTCCAACATCCCTGAGGAGTCCCTGAGTGTGAGGGGACACTCTGCAAAGTTGCTGTCGCTCAGCAGCCCTTGCGTTGAGTGTCTTCCCCCTCGTGGTCAGTGCACGTCATAGCTACTGTCCGATCGGCCAGTTGCTTAAGCTTTTATATACATAGATGTTCATAGCAGTTTTATTTGTAATAGCTAAAAACTGGAAGCATTCCAAATGTTCATCAACAGGTGAATGGATACACAAACACTGGTATATCCATATATGTTGTATTGAGGAAAAATACAATTCAGCAATAAAAGTGAATAAGCATCCAAAACACATGTATTAATATCAACATAATTATGCTGTACTAAAGAAGGCCGATCACGAACCCCACCAAAAGAATAGATATTGTGTGACTCCATTTACATAAAATTGTAGGAAATGCGAACTAATGCATAATGAGGCGGGAACTAGAAATGGATATGAGGGATTATGTTAGGGCAAGAGGAAACTTTTGAGGGTGTTAGATATGTGTTCTCTATCTTGATTGTGGAGATGGATATATATATATATACATATATATGTATATATGTATATATATACATATACATAAATATATACACATATATATCACATTTTATACTTTAAATATGTGAAGCTTATTGTATGCCAGTTATACTTCAATACAACTATTAAAATTAAGTTAAATTAATGTAAAATATGTTAAAGGGAAATTAATTTTCAAATTTATTTGATGAGATATATTTTAGTGCATTAGAAATTAGACAAATATTTTTTTAAAAATTTAAATTAATAATCATTGATAAATGCTTACTTTGTGTTAGGTAATATTCTAAGTGCTTTACAAGTATAAACTTAATTAATCACTGTGATAATTATATTTGTGGGTATAGTATTATCCATACCCATTTTATATAGGAAGAAATTGAGGCACAGAGAATGACGCAGTTTTTAAATGTAGAACTTGTATTTCAACCCAGGTGGTCCAGCTTCAGGCATATAGCTCTGTTAAATCTTACTTATAAAGAGAGAGTTTATTTTGGCTACTTCATAAATTTAGTAACTGCACTATAGAATTTTACTTTCCTTTTCTTACCGCCCACATTTCTTGAATAGTTTTCTGCACACAGGTTGGATTCTTTTGTCAGATAATACTGGAACACATACTAAGCCCAGCTTTCATTAGCATGCACTGTCCTGCCCACGGACCTCTGCTTCCAGACCTTTCTCTTTCCCTATTTCTCATTCCTCTTCCAAACTGTTTTCTTTCTACAAAGCACAAACTTTCAGATTTTTTAATACTGAAATATGTCACCTATCCTATTCCCACCCAAATCTATTTGTCCCATAGTAAAGTTTCTATGGCATTTATTATCCCCACGAAACGGTTGTACACTTGATTGCCCTATTCCTTCTAATGATTCTTATTTAGAGAATGTAAATGTGTGTTGATAATTAGATTACATGTCTTTGATATCATAAATCAAGTCTTTATCTTGGGTCATGCATATGCAGAAATTCACATTTTTTACACAGAATTGTCTACTTCTCTGAATTCACAGAAACAGACATGCTCCACTTAGAAAATGTAATCATATTGCCCTTTCTAAGCAGATAGAATAAGCATCTCAGAATATGGGGGGTTGTCAATACATTTCTCCCTGCATCACTATTTCCAAGTTTCATCTTGGGTATATAAGGAAAAATCGATGTCCACTCAGGCATGAAGAATAGAGGCTAAACAAATTGCATCTGAATTGTGAAAATTGTGCACTTTGTGTGGTTAGTGTACATTCCACAGTTTTTCTCCTTAAAGAATGTGACATTTGTGTCAACCAGTGAAAAGTGGGGGGTCCTCTTGTTGTGGATAAAAATTCATTAAGCTGGTTCAGCAGGGAACACCAGGATCCACATCATGCCCAGCCCTTCCTTCTCAAGTAGTTTTCATTAACTCTCCGAGTTCTAAAACAAGTCACTCTCATTTTTTCATTATATGTTTCATATAATTTATTGTACATAATAAATAGTTTGCAAGAGTTGGGGTTTATGAATAGCTTGAAACAGGTTTTCCATGTCCAAATCAAGCTGCCATAGTAACCATTTTTCATTTCTGCCAAACGTATGGTCTTTTCTTTTTCTTTTTTTCCTGCCTTAAAATATGTTGTTTAAAAAAATCCCAAATTATTCAGGAAAGTTGATCAGATTTCATTAAAATAATGACTTCATTGTTAGCAAATGCTCATTTCAATCTCCTATTAAATGAGTCTTTCTTGTATTATGAGCATCAAACTGAAAATAAAAATATATAGTTCAATTTTTTATTTAATGATATTTATCATAAAAATAAATTAAAATACATTCTTGTTCTCCTCCCATTTCCCCATAAAAGAATCTCTGCCTTTTTCAAACAATAGAACAGGAGCAAGGCCAGGTTAACTTTCTGCCAGATAGTTGCATGTAGAAAGTTCAGGAGAGTAGTCTAATCTGTTGGGTATTTATATCTGAACCTCCGCACAGAACTCCTAGTTTCTTTGGCAAGAAGGACTTTCAAAAAGATTGTTTCCACAGGTGTTTTTCCAGCCTCTCATCATCATAGCGTTTTGACTTTTCTAGTGACTAGCATCCAAAGTTATAACCCTCATCAAGTAGCCAGTGCCTCCTAGATAAACCTGCAAGTTTCAAAAGCCAACTCAACTCAAAAGCTTGCAACAGCTGCACTCAGCAGCCATTTGACTCAAATTCTCAAATGAAAGACTACCTTCAGGAGTCACTGTGCTATATGACCAGTATAGCTGCAGTGGTGTCGAGGTGGCAGGGAGTAGCTGTGTTTGACAAGTAGAGAAAGATCTGTTTTGTTTTGTTTTTACTTTGTTTTTTTTTTTTATATATATTTTATTGATTTTTTTGCAGAGAGTAAGGGAGATGGATAGAGAGTTAGAAACATCAATGAGAGAGAAACATTGATCAGCTGCCTCCTGCACACCTCCTACTGGGGATGTGCCTGCAACTAAGATACATGCCCTTGACCAGAATCAAACCTGGGACCTTTCAGTCTGCAGGCTGACTGACGCTCTATCCACTGAGCCAAACTGGTTAGGGCGAGAAAGATCTGTTTTTACGACGACTTTTTTTTATGTTAATGACTCATCTACTTTTAGGCTCTTTACAATTATAATTCTAAAACATTCATCCTTTCAACCTCTGTTACTTGGGACTTAGCTTAAAATTTTATTTATTAATTAATCCATATCTATTGCATACCTACGTGGCACCATGAGATGTACACATTTATTCCCATTGCCTTTTAAAACCTCACTTTAAAGTACTTTCCAAAACCCTTATTTTTCACTGTATACATGAGATTCTTACATATCTAGTCTATTTCTTTTATAATTTCTTGCATTTATTCAAAAATATTTAATGAGTGACCTCCCTCTGCAATGTCAGATAGGTTCTATGAAGCCATATATGCAGGAGTAAAATCTGAACTCTATCATTAAGGATGTAAATAACACATAAAGGTGGAACCAGGTTGTGTAACACATTGAATGAGAAACTAGAGTTTGGATTACAGTTCCCCTGTAATTGCATTACTCCTAGTAATGGTGTCATTCTTAATCACTACAATGACTAGTACTAATTACAGTTAAAATTTTTTTTGTAAGTTTCAAAAACTAATTAAAGCTTGTTTTACTTAGTCAACAGGTGGTGATGTGGCTCTACTGGAGGGATCCAAAGTATCTCATGGAATCCAACGAAGAGATCAATAAGCTTTCCGAACTATAAGAAGTAAGGAACTTGAACCTTTGGAATTTGAACAGCAAGAGTTTTTGAACCTCATCTCTTGATTGCTGTCATTAAAGTGAAATCAGTTCCAGATCCCACTCTAAGGCTCCTAATGCACAACCCAAAATTCTGGAAGAGCAAATCTAAGTAGCCCAACTTGAGTCATTGTCCATTCCCAAATAGCAATGATTAAGAGGACAGTCAAGTATTATAAGCATTATTATTGAGGCCCACTTCTGGGTATTGAGGGCAGAAGACATTCCTGGAGAAGAGAAAATCAGTGAGGTAGTTAGCAAAAAGTGCCTGTGTAATCATAACTAGTATTCTCTGGGTTAAGCATTATGCTTTTCATGTACTGTCTCAGCTAATCCCCAAGAAGCCTAACATAGTAGATACTACTATTATTCTCAACTTACCTATAAAAAATTAAGATTTAATGAGGGCAGCAGCCAATAATAGTGGAGCTGATATCTAAAGTCTTCTTTTTCTGGCTGCACAGTCTATATGCTATCCCTCATCTTCATGTTGCCAATCCATCAAGTTTACATATAGATTAGATATGGTGACTTTGTCTCCATTAGCTTCCTGTCCTCAATTCTTCATTTTGAATAGGTGAAGAGTTGATTAATTGAGAGTCATTTAAGAAGTTAATAAATATCTCGTTAACTAGTACCTCCAAATTACTTACCTTTTCTCATTGTGTTGTAACATGAAAAAGGAGGGGAATGTGTTCAAGGTATACATACATGTGTTTTCTCATGGACTTTGTGTAATATACGGTACTTAGACATAGATGAACTGATACTACTAGTACTGCATTTCAGAGTAAATATATTTCAGAATTAAACAGGTTTGTGTGTGTGTATGTCTATGTGAAACAAACCACCAGTTAACATGCCATTTCTATGGGAAATTCTAAACATTTGACTTAGAAATTAAGTTACACATTAGAGCTAATGACTCATCAGATACTGCCTATAGACTATTTCTTTAGGCTATTATCATCATCATGGAAATAAAATATACATTTATCTAATGAATAAACTTTACTTTTAAAAATGGGAAATAATCTATATCCTTTTTCCAATCAAAGTAGAAATCCCATGGGATCTCTTGGAGGTAGAGTAACATAAATCCAGGCCAGTATTAACTTATCTGTGTGTCTGCATAAGAGAGGAAACATGTTAGGTCTGGCACTCAGACTTTTGACACAAAGCCCAGTTCATTATCCCAGGTGTGTAGGCAGTGGGAGAAAAATAAGAGGAGGGCAAAGTTTGGGCCATTGCTTACTTATATTCCCAGCTTATTACTAAGTTCTAAATTCAGAAGTTTGAGACTTTCTATGGGGCAGATCACACTACATTTAAATACTATAATAAAGTGAGTGGAAATCACCATCAGGGTTAGCATATACCATTTTTAATAAGGAATCATGAGCTTTTCCCATATAGTGGACCTGTTCTAGACAATAAATAAACCTTTACAAGAGTTGCAGTTCATTGACTTTCTTTTGGGTTGACTATAGGAAATGAACTCTTTCATGAAATAAGAAAGTTTGGTCCCAGATGGAGGCCAAGACCCTACCTTTGCAGCGAAATTCTCCAAAATGGGAAGATGATCTGGACTCCCGAGGGTGAACCTAACAAACCTGACTGTCTGCCTCTGTTAGTCACGATGGCTCTGTAAACACTGAAAAAGAGTTAAGGAAGAGCTAAGAATGCAAAAATACCCAGATTTACATTCATGAATGAATTAATTAGGACATGACTAACCCCAAAATTCTGATAACAAAAATAGAAACCAGTGGGAAAATAAACTACCTCTCCTCTTTCAGAAAGGAAACACATGCAGACCTTACCATTTAAAATTCAGTTTAAATATAGCCCAAACATAGTCCAGATTATTTTTTGTAATCATAGAGAATGTATTTTTGAGTACTTCATCGGGCTGAGCTTTCCAAGAAGATTCTGGCACAATAAGGAAGACTTGTTGTCTCAGGAGGTGCACAGAACATACCTCAATGGCTTTGGTACTAAATGGCTCCAGCAGAAGGGTGAGGCACCTCCACTTGCCAGATCAGAGCTGGAAGGAACAGTGAGCAACTGCTGACATTCTCTCACTTTCCGCTCTGACACAGGCTTCCATCCTGCTAAAGGGAGAGAAAAAGAGGGAGGGCATAGGGAGAGAGGAAGGGAATGATTAGAGAAGATGAGAGCAGGAAAATAAAGGGATAGAAACCAAGATGCTATTTGTTATGGGCACTGGATACTAAATTAAGCTGATCTGATATGGGAATACCACCACCCCAATGTTTGGGATATTAGTCAAGGATTCCTGTTTAAGAAAGAGGGAAACTTTCTGAAAAGCTAAAAACATCTCTGAAAAATTGGCTACAACTTCCTTCACACAAAAACAAGCTTGAAAGATACGAATAGTCATGGGAGGAATACTTTATGGAACAAAATATTTATTCTTGTTTCACTTATGAGGATATCAAGACAATAGTCTCTGGAGGAAATCATGCCTGTGAAAGATATTTTAAGATCAAAGTTTACCTGACACATAAACCAACTCACTAACAATGAAAAGCATGAAATTCTGGTGTGAAAGGTACTGATTTTTCTTTCTTCCTTTATCATTTCGACCCTTTTGCATTTTGCAAAGTGTATGTAAAATATAATAATGTGATCTTTTTTGCCTGTTAAAACTTGAAACTTGTAATGTGATCAGAGAATTCAAGCCCCACATGGAATGCGAGGAACTTGTTTTCCTTGACATATTTCTGATAATTTTTGAAACAATTAATTTTATCTCATACTAAGTGCCATCAATCTTCTCATTTTATACAATACATTCTAAAATTTTAAAAATAACTATTCAATAATATAATACATTTTTTGTGGCTCAATTTCTCTTCAGTTGATGAGAAAATCAGAAATGCATTATTCTTACTAACTTGAACTGAATGAAAGTCTTCATTTAAAGTAACTTAATTATATACAGAAAGTATGTAATAAAATAATGACCTCTATTATAAATCATAAGTAGCAATCAAAATAATGATCAAATCAGATAATAAGTTTGATTATGTGTAGAATTCCACTTTCCTTAGGTATGCTACTACTCCCAGAACAGAATGGAAACAAAAGGACTTGGCTGGAAGTAGGCTCTTTCTTGATCATATGCCTCGTACAGTTCTCTGTGCCCAGTGGGTTCTCAATACATATTCAGTGATGATTATAATGAGTCATCTGAAAACATTTGCAATGTGCAGGTATGCACAGATCTGAGATTAGAAAAAAAATTGTCAGTGTAATTGATTGTGCCAAAGAGAAAAAAAATTATATGTCTAATATCAATCACATAAACTGTGGACACACAAGCACAACAGCTCTATGTCGTTTTTGTTGCTGGGTTGTTATTTTTTTTCAATTTTACTTTTCCTGGTCATTCCACGTACTAATTAGAGACCCACTGTACATACTCGTCACTTGATTAAATTATCCAGGCCAAGGCAGAGCAGCCACACTGTTGCCAAATATTTCTGGAAGGTGTACTTTGTCTCCTGAACCAAGTCCTTGATTTCTGACTGTTCTCTTCCAGGGAATATGGAGCATATTGCTTTGGAAGGTCCTGAGGTTATTGTCATTGTGCCAGACTTTAGGCCATTTTGAAGTCATAGAACAAAGTTGCAAGTGCCTTAAGTGTTTATATTAAAGAAATATTAAAGAAATACATGCTGAAATTTTCTTATTTTTTTAATTTAAATTCTTTATTGTTTAAAGTATTACGTAAATCTCCTTTTTCCCCCATTGACCTCTCCCTGACTGTTCCCACCCCCAGCACATGCCCTCAACCTCCTACTGTCTGTGGCCATTGGTTATGCTCATATGCATGGATACATGTTCTTTAGTTGATCTCTTACCCCTCCCATCCCTCCCTTGCCCCCCTTCTTAGGTTGGATTGTCTGTTTAATGCTTCTGGCTCTATTTTTAAAAAAATATATTTTATTGATTTTTTTACAGAGAGGAAGGGAGAGGGATAGAGAGTTAGAAACATCGATGAGAGAGAAACATCCACCAGCTGCCTCCTGCACACACCGACTGGGGAAGTGCCCACACCCAAGGTACATATCCTTGAGCAGAATCGAACCTGGAACCCTTCAGTCTGCAGGCCGATGTTCTATCCACTGAGCCAAACTGGTCAGGGTACTTCTGGCTCTATTTTTGTTTTCAGCTTATGTTGTTCATTATATTCCAGAAATGAGTGAGATCATGTGATATATCTTTCTCCGACTGGCTTATTTCACTTAGCATAATGCTCTTCAGGTCCATTCATGCTGTTGCAAATGGTAAGTGTTCTTTCTTTTTTATAGCAGCATAGTATTCCATTGTGTAGATGTGCCACTGTTTTTTTAATCCACTCATCTGCTGATGGGCACTTAAGCTGTTTTTAAATCTTAGCTATTGTAAAATTGTGCTGCTATGAACATTGGGATGCACATATCCTTTCTAATGGGTATTTCTGATGACTTGGGATATATTCTTAGAAGTGGGATCACTGGGTCAAATGGGAGTTCCATTTTTAATTTTTTGAAGAAACTTTATACTGTTTTCCACAGTGACTGCACCAGTCTGCATTCCCACCAGCAGTGCATGAGGGTTTCTTTGTCTCCACATCCTCGCCAGCACTTGTCGTCCATTGTTGATGATAGCCATTCTGACAGGTGTGAAATGCTACCTCATTGTCTTTTTGATTTGCATCTCTCGGATGATTAGTGACTTTGAGTATGTTTTCATGTCTCTTGGCCTTCTGTATGTCCTCTTACAAAAAGTGTCTATTTAGGTCCTTTGTCCATTTTTTTAATTGGACTTTTTAGCTTCCTTTTGTTAAATTGTATGAGTTCCCTGTCAATTTTGGAGATTAAACCCTTATCGGAGATAACATTGGCAAATAGGTTCTCCCATGCAGTGGGCTTTCTTGTTATTTTGTTATTGGTTTCTTTTGCTGTGCAGGAGCTTTTTATTCTGATGTAGTCTCATTTGTTTATTTTCTCTTTAGTTTCCATTGTCCTAAAAACTGTATCAGTAAAGATATTGCTATAACATATGTCTGTTATTTTGCTGCCTATGCATTCTTCTAAGGTTTTTATCATTTCCCATATTACGTTTAAGTCCTTTATCCATTTTGAATTTATTTTTGTGTATGGTGTAAGTTGGTGGTCTAGTTACATTTTTTTGCATGTATCTGTCCAATTTTCCCAGCACCATTTATTGAAGAGAATGTCTTGACTCCATTGTATGGTCTTGCCTTCTTTGTCAAATATTAATTGAGCATAATGGCTTGAGTCAATTTCTGGGTTCTCTGTTCTGTTCTATTGGTCTATATGTCTGTTCTTGTCTATAGGTACCAGGCAGTTTTGAGCACAGTGGCTTTGTAATACAGCTTGATATCTGGTATTATGATTCCTTCAACTTTGTTCTTTCTCAGGATTGCTGCAGCTATTAGGGGTATTTTTTTTATTCCAGATGAATTTTTGGAGAGTTTTTTCTAGGTCTTTGAAATATGCCATTGATATTTTAATGGAGATTGCATTGAATCTATAGATTGCCTTGGGTAGTATGGTCATTTTAATGATGTTGATTCTACCGATCCATGAACATGGTATATTCTTCCATTTGTTTATGTCTTCCTCTATCCTTTTTTTTTTTCAATGTCCTGTAGTTTTCTAAGTAAAGTTAAGACATCTAGGAATAAACTTAACTAAGGACGTACATGCTGAATTGTAAAAAAATCAATTGTAAAACATGGCTTAATTATATGCTAGTTGTGATGGTCTCTGGAAAAAGTAAATATTAAGCCAGTGGAAAAGTGGGCCAGGTATTTTGTTAATTGCTATAGCCTAACGACTTCACCTTTAGTAAAAATGAACCTTATAGGTCATCAGAGTAAAAACGGAAGCATAGGTAGGCTCCTCAGGCAAGGAAGCTAAAAGTCAACCTTGACTCTTCTTCCCTTCTACTCCTCTCCATGCAATCTATGTAAAATTTTCTGACCTTCTAAAAATACTTGAAATAGTTCTACTTCTCGCTAGCCTGCAGTCACAGTCACATTCATTTATTATGTGGAATATGCAATAAACATGTAATTTGCTGCCTCTATGTCTTTAACCTCTTTCAATGCAGTTCCTTTTGTGGTCTGAGTGATTTTTTTAAGTATTTGGACACTGTATATTTATTTTGTTTAAAGCACTGTGCTAGGCACTAAATATAGATACATATATATATACACATATATATATATCACATATATGTATATATTCATATTCATATACATATATAGATATATAGACATATTTTCTCATTTAATCCTATAAAAAACCCAGTTTGATAAAAGTAATTGTATTAGTTTCCTATTATTTCTCTAAAAATATGATGGACTCTAATGACTTAAAACAATGGTTTTGTGGAAATAGCTATCATATGACCTGTTGGCAGTTCCCAGGATTATCCAAACAATATCCTGGGCTTGGACCATTCCCTCATAGGAAAGCAGTGCCCAGCAATAGCTCAGGTTCTCCTTTCTTATTTGGAAAAACTTTTTTTCTATTTTGAGTGAACAGTGAACTTTTTTGTGCTGCTGAAGTTGCGTATCATATGGCACTTGGCCGGTCCCATTATTTTATCTGCTGTCTTGGGAAGGGAACGGGTTTTTTACACACAAGATGCTGTAGGTCACATTGCCTCTTCTGTAGTCAAATCTCCCTTCTCCTCCCTCTAATGATACATGCCAATCCGTTTAGGGTTTGCCTGGATAATTCACAATACTCTCCCTCAATTTAATTGCATCTTCTGCCATATAAAGTTATGCTCACAGGTTCCAGGAACTAGAACTTGGGTATTTTTGGGGGACATTGTTTGGCCTAAAGTAAAGGTTCTCTCTTTTTACATTTGACAAAAAAAAAAGCTTCAGTAGGTTAAGTAATGTGCTCAAACCTATACATCCAGAAAGTAGCAAAGCTGGTATTCAAACACTAATCTTTCTGATGTCGGAATCACTGTTCACATATAAAACTAGGTGTGATAAGACTGAAGGCAATAAATGGAAAAGAGGAAAAGAGAGATATAATTATCTTAAAATATTTTTAAGAAAAATATCACATGAGAAAGTAGCCAATAATGGCAGCTAACACATACTTAGTGGTTGTACATGCCAAGAAGTGTTATAAGCCCCTTTACAAATATTAATTCATTTAATTTTTATAACAACCTTATGAAATAATTTCCAGTATTATCAGTAGCTAAATTAAAAATTAAACAGCTAATAAGTTATGGAGTTGATATTGGAATACTTGCTGCCTGGCTGCAGAGCCTGTGGTCTTAAGTCACCCATAGATAGACGGATCTCATTCTAGAAGTTCTGGCAGGAAGAACTTGAAGCAATGGAAGAAAGTAGATAAAGTCAAACTTTTAGTTCAATATTAGAAAAATTATTAACACCTGGAGATGTTAAAAAATGAAATGGGCTTCTTTCTGAGACAGAGAAATCCCGTCTCTGAGAAAGCCAAAATTAAAAAAAGCTTGACCTCTTCTCTGAGATATTAAACTTAGTGACAATGAACCTGGAGACAAGTTAGACTAATAATATCAGTTCCTTCCAACTTCATAAGCTATGATTTTAAGTTTTTATAACTTCAAAAGCTTATTCTCAATGGAGTGTCACTGATAGCTACACTTTGGGAAGATTAATCTAGGACTGGGTCAGCACAGAAGTGAATGGGGAGAGAATGGTTTAGGGAGAAATCATGTAGGAGATTATTTTAATAGTCCAGGTAATAGTTAATAAAAAACCTAAAGCAATGACTATGGGATTAAACAGAAAAATATAATAAATATAGTCAAGTGGCCTTTGACAAAGGAGCAAAGGCAATGCCATAGAGAAAAGGCCGTCTTTTCAATAAATTAAACTGGAACAGCTGGACATTCACATGCAAAGAAATAACCTATGTTTTCATTTTAATATCTCAAGAAAAACCATCTTAAATATAATAACATTACATGCAATAAACATTAAATCTCAAGAAAAATGATTTTAAATATAATAATGTTACATGCAATAAACACCAATTATCCAAGAATAATGATCTTAAATATAATAATATTACATGCAATAAACATTAATAAAATTAAATTAACAAGATTAGGCAATAAAAAAAGGAAAAAAAAGAAAGAAAGATGGTGTCGGTGGGCAGTGTGGGAGGAGGACTCAGCACAGAGACTCAGCACAGCTGGCCCTCTAGCCCTCTCCCCAAGGCCATACAACTCAATCTCTCCCTCAGTAACTCCTGTTGGCTCTGAGCAGTCATCCTTTCACTGGATGAGTGCCCGAGAATGAAATTGTGTACACTGGCCCTGTAAGAGGGACCCTGAGTTTCTAGAAGACTCCCTGCTGATTTTTATATCCAGATGTTATGGAACTCCTCTTTATGACTCTGTACTCTGGGCTGAGGAGCCGAGCTTGGGGTTGAGACCTCTTGATCCTCAGGGGAGATCTTTGCAGCTGAGATCTTCCTCTGGATTTTCAACTGCCATGTGTGGGTGCAGGGCCAGTCCTTTTTGAGGCCCTGCCCTTCCTACCAGTTGCAACATGGCATCTTCTGTATGTCCTCAGTTATAAGACTTCTGTTCAGTTAGTCCTCAGTTGGTTATTCAGGTTGATTGTTCTATAATTTAGTTGTAATTCCAATTTGTTTCTGGGAGGAGGTAACTTTTCACCTACTCTGTTGCCACCTAGGATCTCCTAGGACTTAATGTATTTGAAACGTCATTTTGTTGGAAGCTATTTGAATTTAACCATATTATTTGGTAACAAAACAGCCACAGAACTTTGCCCTTCTGCTGTACTTTACCTAGATCTCTGTTTCCAGGTTCGACATGGTGGCACTGGTGCCCATATGGGTTGGTATTTGCCTATAACTCATATTTTGATAAATTTCATGCAGAACACTTCAAAAAAATTTGAAGAATATGACAAATGGAAAGTTAAGGAATTCAGGCAATTTGTAAAAAGCAGGTAAGGGGTAGAATAAAAATCTAATAAGATTTAAAAAACAAAATAAATAAACTAGATGCATTGTCTATACTTTTCAAAAAATTATCTCAAAATGGATCACAGGCCTAAATGTAAAATTCAAAAATTTTAAATTCCTAGAAGGTAACAATAAGGGACAATCTAGGGGACCTTGGGTATAACAATGACTTTTTAGATACAACACCAAAGGCATGATCAATGAGAGGAATAAATGATAAGCTGCACTTCATTAAAACTTTTCTGCTCTGTGAAATACACCATCTGCCTTGAGAATAAGAAGATAAGCCATAGACCTGTGAGAAAAGGATTTGCAAAAGACATATCTGGTTAAAATTTGTTAACCAGAATGTACAGAGAGGTCTTAAATTCAATAATAAGAAAGCAAACAACCCAATAAAAGATGAGCAAAAGACCTAACAGACACCTCATTAGGTATATGTGTTAGGAAGGTATGGATAGATAGAGCAGAGAGGATTTTTAGGGCAGTGAACCTATTCTGTATATGTGGTGAATATTTGTCATTATACAGTTACCAAAAGCCATAGAATGTACAACATCAAGAGTCAACCCTAAGGACTTTAGGTGATAATGATGTGTTAATGTAGGTTCATCCATTGTTACCAAATGGGAAAAACAAAAAAGACATGATTTAAGTGAGAAATTGCAGAAGCAAGATTCTGAGTTTTAGTCTAGTCATGAAAGTGGACATGGGGTGGTGATGCAGATGAAAGAGTCAGGTTTTATGCATTAATGCTGGACAGAATGGTGATACTACTGGTAAAAATAAAGAAATCTGAAGGCAACTAAATAATTGTTATGAATTATGGACTAGAACTTGAGAGAAGACATAGGGCTAGAAATAAAAATTTGGCCATGCCCTGGAAGGTATATTCAATTGATTGAGCATTGTCTTGTGCACCACACCAAATGGTCACAGATTCGATTCCCAGTTGGGACTCATGCCCAGGTTGAGGGTTCAGTCCCCCATCAGGGTGCATATGGGAGGCAACCGATAAATCTCTCTCTCTCTCTCTCTCTCTCTCTCTCTCTCTCTCTCTCCCTCCCTCCCTCCCTCCCTCCCTCTCTCTCTCTAAAATCAATAAAAACAGCCTAGCTGGCATCGCTCAGGGGTTGAGGGTTGGGCTATGAACCAGGAAGTCATGATTTGATTACTGGTCAGGGCGCATGGCCAGTTTGCGAGCTCCATCCCCAAGGTGGGGCTCTCATGGCTGATGTTTCTATCTCTCTCTTCCTGTCCCTTTCTATCTGAAATTAATAAAAAAAAAAGAAAGAAAGAAAATCAATAAAAAACATTTAAGAAAATATTTGGCCATTATTTATACAGATGAATAGCAATTTGTTAAAACAATTAATTTTCATTGGACACATTTCATTTTACATACATTATCTCATTTAATTCTTATGCCAACCGTATAAGGTAAATATTCTCTTCCCATTTTGTAGATGAGACCTCTTAGGCTCAGAGAGGTAAATAACTAGCTCAAAGTGACCTATCTAGTAAGTAGTGGAGCATGGAACTGTACCCATCTAATTTCAGAGCCCATACTGTTAACCACTTTGTTAAACTATTATAAGAGTAAGTATGATCATCCTGGGCAGTGCTTCTCAAATCCTGTGGCAGATTATGTCTCATGGCAGAAGGAACACCAGGCTAGTTAGCCTGTTCCCTGAGTGAGGAAGGTTGAATGGTAGGGAGCTGATAGGTGTCTCTCAAGTAAGACACTGAAAAAAGAATATTTCTTATCTTAAAAATTTCATCTTGATATTAAATCAATTTAAAAATATTAATTGTCCTCCCTAAGAGTTAAAGAAAATTTAAAATCCAAGGAGCTATGTGTGTCCTAGTTAATCTTTCCTGTCCTCTCAGAAGACTAACATGTACCCTGGAGTTGGGAAAGAAAGAATTAATCTGAAAAACATAGGCCACAGGCCATAATCAGAGCCTTTATATACCTCAATATTTATGAAATAAAGAAAATGGACTTATAAAAGAAATGGAAGAGTTGATAGAGAAGTGGGGACCAAATTGGTATACTACCACAGAAGAGGACAAAGGTGGATAGGAATTTCCATGCTGTCATATATTGCAAGGAAATGTCTAAAAGTTTGAAAAATTACCAAAAAAAGCCTTTATACTGAGCAATAACTAACTTTCAAAGGTGGAGTTTAAATGGGATGAGAGTCAATTGCAAAGGGTAAGAAACAAGTAGGTACTCAGACATTGGAGGGGCAATCAGTGAACACTGCTGGCTTGTGAAGTTTGTAGGAGGAAATAAATATTCCGGTTTAGGCAAAACCAGAAACCCTGCCTCACTTAAGGTATTTCTGTTGTTTACAACACAAATTAATTCTGCATAACTTAATCAAAAGCAGGATTTAGTACAATGATAAATGGTTGTTCTTAGAATCAGAAAAAAGTTAAAGAATCAGACCTTAGGACAGTGGTTCTCAACCTTCCTAATGCCGCGACCCTTTAATACAGTTCCTCATGTTGTGGTGACCCCCAAACATAAAATTATTTTCGTTGCTACTTCATAACTGTAACTTTGCTACTATTATGAATCATAATCTAAATATCTGATATGCAGGATGTATTTTCATTGTTACAAATTGAACATAATTAAGCATAGTGATTAATCACAAAAACAATATCTAATTATATATGTGTTTTCTGATGGTCTTAGGCAACCCCTGTGAAAGGTTCGTTTGACTCCCAAAGAGGTCGCAACCCACAGGTTTGGAACCGCTGCCTTAGGAAGTACAGGAACCAGATCAGCTCTAACAGTAACTTGTACATAGGAACTAGTGAGTAAGCCCTTCAGAACGAGGTCACCAGGTGAATTCACTCTAGCCCTTTTCAGTTCTTGTGTTGCTATAGCTCTAATGAAATTACAGGGAAAACATCTGATTGGTCTAGCTCTGGTCATGTGATCACCCTTTGCTAGGGAAGGTCAATGCCCTTCAATTACAGTTTATTGATTAAGGGAAAAATAGCTTCCCAAGAAAATCAGGTGAATGAGTTCCAAAAGGAAAACAAAACAAAACTACTGACAAGTATAAAATACAGGCATCTCTTGCTTTGCTTTGTGTCATATTAGCTGAAACACATGCAGACTGGCACTGATTCTTCACTTTGCACCAGCCTGTGGTAACTGAAACTTGACCTCAGACATCCTGGACACTGCAGTGAGGGACAGGTACCAGTGTGCACCAAGTCCAGTGAATAAGGCATGATATGAAGCAAGGACTGCCTGCATACATTACCAAGAACAATTATAAAGAGCATGGACTTCACAATTGGTCAAATTCAAAGGTGGGAAAAAGTAGGTTACTATCCATAATCATAATACTAACTAATATAATACTAAATTAATGAATGAAAAAAACTATAAGAATAAGTTGTTGCCGAAACCGGTTTGGCTCAGTGGATAGAGCGTCGGCCTGCGGACTGAAGGGTCCCAGGTTCGATTCCGGTCAAGGGCATGTGCCTGGGTTGCGGGCACATCCCCAGTGGGAGATGTGCAGGAGGCAGCTGATCGATGTTTCTCTCTCATCGATGTTTCTAACTCTCTATCTCTCTCCCTTCCTCTCTGTAAAAAATCAATAATATATATATATATATATATAAAAAGAATAAGTTGTTTTGTGTACTCACAACTGTAAACCTACTTTTGCCCTTCCCTGTATATGATAGTAAAGTGGGACTTTAGAAACCAAATCCCTTTCTTTCCTATCATAGCAAAGAAAATGGAGGCCAGGGGAAGCACATGGACTTATCCAGGGCTTCCTTTCTGCACAAAAAAAGATGTAATGGCAAGAGAAGTACAAAAAAAAAAAAAAGAAGAAGAAGAAGAAAAAAAAGAGGGAGTGGTTCCAGAACTGGCTACAACTCAATAGGGCAAGCAATCTGTGGGAGGTAAGTTTTGAGCTTGAGTTTGAAGGACTACTGAAATGTGTTTCCTCAGGTGTAAATTGAGGAGGGCTGGTCTACATCTCTAACAGCCTTTTCAGCTCTGACATGCTATGATTCAGAATATGTACTAAAGTCATATACAGAGAATAGTAAGCAGGGTGGCTTGATTGGAGCAAAGAGGCATGTTAGGGAATAATGAAAGCTCCAGGAGGGTCAGCTGATGGATGTCTGGCTAGGAATTCAGGATTAGTACCCTTCTGAGTGGGTAAAGGGGACAGGCCACCCCTGCAGTGCAGCAGTATGCCACCCATTTGTGAAGAAATGACCAACACATTTGTTAAAAAATAGCACCAGATCCCTTCCTATGGAATGTGACTGAAACATTATTGGGAAAAATTTTCCCACGGAAATGTAATATCTGATTGTCTTATTAGATGAAAAAGCTATAATTTTTAATTCTGATTCTCATAGAGTACATGCAACTTTGAGCAGATGTGTGCAGTCCCTAAGGTCAGTGTCTAGAGATATACAGAATAAAAATGCAGACTGAAGATTGAATGTAACTTATTTTAACAACCATATGACAAATCTGCTCATAGATGCTAAATAGGGTTTGCTGAGTGTTTTATGCCCTAGTGAAAACATTTAATTTAATATATATATATATATATATATATATATATATATATATATATATTAGGTGATATAAAAATACTCTAATTTTTTTGGCTTTGTTATCTATTATCTTTTCATAAATCCATATGCTTTTGATCACATTATAAAATTAATGAACAAGGGAATAAATATTATAATATATATATACATATATATATATATATATATATATATATATATATATATATTATTGACTTCAGAGTGGAAGGGAGAGAGAGATAGAAACATCAATGAGAAGAGAGAATCATTGATATGCTGCCTCCTGCATGCCCCCTATGGGGGATGGAGTCCACAACTGGGGCATGTGCCCTCACTAGGAATTGCACCATGACTTCCTGGTTCATAGGTCGACCCTCAACCACTGAATCATGATGGCGAGCTAAATATAATTTGTTCACATAAGTCCAGGTGTATTTTGATAACTTAGTACATAAAAACCCAGCATCCTATGCATGCTTTCTTGTCTGGCCTCTTCCTTTTTTTGCAAGTTTTACCAACCTCTCTAAATTCATTCTTTCTTTGTTCCCTTAAATATTTATCTTTCTCACTCTCTTCCACTTACTCTCTGTACTACCTTAGTGTTGTTTATTCTGCACTAATTAACATGTTTTGTCTTCCTCTCCATCTTGGGCCACTTACACCCAGACTCTGCTATATTTTTATAAATGAAACTAAAGGCCTGGTGCATGAAATTCATGAACGGGGGGAGGGGGGAGTCCCTCAGCCTGGCCTGCACCCTCTCGCAATCCGGGACCACTGGCTCCTAACCACTCACCTGCCTGCCTGCCTGCCTGCCTGATCACCCCTAACCACTCTGCCTGCCTGCTTGATCATCCCTAACTGCTTGCCTGCCTGCCTGATTGCCCCTAACTCCTCGACTTACCTGTCTGATTGCCCCTAATCACTTGCCTGCCTGCCTGATAGCCCCTAACTGCCTCTGCCTTGGCCCCTACCACTGCAGCTTCATCCGGAAGGTCATCCGGAAGGACGTCCAAAATGACATCTGGAAGGTTGTTCAGCTATCCAGTCTAATTAGCATATTACACTTTTATTATTATAGATGGGGTATTTCTCTGTCCTAAACTGCCAGTTGGGCTCATTTCAAATCAAAGTGATTCTGGAAGTTATACATGAAAGCTAGGACAGACCTAGAGTGGGCAAAAGTAGAGAGTATTTCTTATCCATGTTGTCCATACCCTCTGTGATATTCATATTATGGACTATGAGACACTTGTTTTCTTATAAGCAGCTCTCCTATATTCACCATTTTCCTCAATATATTTCCTGACTTTACTGAAACCAAACTGTATCCTTCAGATACCATTATTATTAGAGTCAATTATTCCACTTGTTGCATACTGGCACCTCACTGATTTCCCCAATGATATTCTCATAATCATCACTACCAGCCTCTTTTGTCTTTAATCCTTCCTTTCCTCCCAACCTCCTTCCTTCCATCTCTATAAGGGAAATGATAAATTATAAATATGTGAGTAAAAACAATAAAATTTCTTATATTTTACAATTCTTTAAAAGATAATCTACTGTTGACTACAAATAAAATAATAATGTATTGCTAGGTTTATGACATGTCACTTTAATATTCTTATATTAATGTGAAAAATAGGGTGATTCTTCTCATTCCTGTGTGCCTGGAACTTCCCTGGTTTTAGCACTAAAAGTCCTATACATCTTGAGAACCATCCCCATGACTTAATAAACAGGTGTGTTTAGCTACTTTTTTTTCTTAATGGAAAAGCAATTGTGATGAGTAAAATGTACTTTGTAAGCTCTAGACAGGAGTAGGGAACCTTTTTTCTGCCAAGGGCCATTTGAATATTTATAACATCATTCATGGGCCACATAAAATTATCAACTTAAAAATTGGTCTGCTATTTGGTCAAACACTTAATTAACTCATCTCTAATGCTTTGGCAGGGCCAGACCAAATGATTTAGCTGGCCTTAGATGGCCCACAGGCTGGATGTTTCCCGCCCCTGCTCTAGAGTAACCACTAAAAACAAAACAAAAATGTATAATTAATAAGCCAATACCAGAGGTGAAATGGAAGTCTAAAAACTCAATCCACAAGAAATCAGAAAAAGTAAAAAAAGGAAGAAATCACACAGATATCACAATAGAAAAACATAGCAAGTTGATCATTTAAACCCAATTATATTGATAATTATATTAAATATAAATGATCTGAACACTCCAATTAAAAGAAATTGTCAAGCTATATAATGAAAGAACCAATTCTGTGCTAACAAAAACCTCATCTTATATATTGAAAAGACAGATAAGTTAAAAACAAAAAAAGAAAAGTTATATAAACTTTTAGCATAAAATAAAGGGAATGGCTATCACTAATATCAGATAAAACAGATTTCAGAACAAACAAGGTGTATTACTTGGAACTTCATGATGTTAAAGGGATCAATACATCAAAGAGGCAAAACAAACCTAAACATGTATGCACTTAATAATAGGGTTTCAAAATACACAAAGCAAAATATGAATAAAATGAAGGAACAGACATTGATAAAGTATTGACAGAAAGTAAAAATATAGAAGACAAGCTATACTAAACAACTTGGCATAAATAACCAGCAGAATACACTTTTATTCAAGTACACACAAACATTTACCTAGATTGCATTGTAAGTAAAATTATATAGTTTATGTTATCTACACACAAAGAATTAAATTAGAAACTAATAACAAAGATATCTGGAACATCCTCCAATATTTTCAATAAAACAGCATGCTCCTAAATAACTCATGAAAAAAAAAAAAAGAAGGATTCACAAGGAAAGTTAGAAAATATTTTGAAACTAAAGAAAGTGATAAACACTGCATATGAAAATCATGGATGCAGTTAAATTATTAGGAACACATGTTATAGCTCTAATTGTTTATAGTGGAAAAGATAAAAATTCTAAAATCACTGATCTAAGTTCACATTAAGAAACTAAAATAAAGAAGAGCAAATTAATCTCTGTAAAGCATTAAGGAAGGAAATAATAAAGAAGAAAATAAATTAATAATAATATAGAATAAGAATAAAGTGAACTAATAAAATAAAATCATCTTTTGTTGAAAAAAAAAGAAACAAAATTGATAAAATTCTAACTAGACTGATTGATCAAGATAAAAAAGAAAAGAAAAGAGGCACCCTAGCTGGTTTTGCTCAGTGGTTAAAGTGTTGGTCTACAGACTGAAGGGTCCCGGTTTTGATTCTGTCAAGGGCACATGCCCAGGTTGTGGGTTCGATCTCCAGTAGAGGGCGTGCAGGAAGCAGCCAATGATTCTCTTTCATCATTGATGTTTCTATCTCTCTCTCCCTCTCTCGCTTTCTCTCTAAAATCCATAAAAAAATATTAAACAAGAGAAAAAAGAAAAGCAAATTACCAACATTAGAATGAAATAGGGACATCATGTGTTCTATAGAGATTAAAGTGAGAATTAGACAATATGAAAAATTTTGTACCAGTAAAAATGACAATTTAGATTAAATGGTAAAATTGTTTGAAAGTTATAAATTATCAAACCTGACTCAACAAATTTCATTAAAATTGGATCTACAACAATTACTTGCATGAAACCATTTCCAACAAAATCATTAATGACTGCCCTGCTACTGAATGCAATGAACCTTTTAGTACCCACTTCTCTATCTAATAGTATTGAGCAGGTCTTGAAATTATTTCTTCTCTTAGTGGAATAATGTTCTCTTTGATTTATTCCTACTTCTATGTATACTCTTTATCACTATCCTTCATGGCTTAATTTTCTTTTGTCCACACTTCAAATGCTCTGGATTCTCAACTCTCACTCTGAAACCTCTCTCTGGGTGATCTCATTTATTCTCAAGAGTACTGCCTATAGACTGCTGGATTCCATATTTATGACTCAGCCAATTAGGTATCTGCACCTAAGTGTATGGCAGACATCATAGACACAACAGGTCCAAAATGGAATTAACCTCCTGTTCAGAATGGAACTTCATCTTGGTACTTTCTCAATAAATGCATTAATTATCTCCACAATTCCCTTATTTTCCCATGCTGGGAAATTGAGAGTCTTCCTTCACTGCATTGTGGCTCACTTACACTTTTATTATTTAACTAATCACCAACTTGTATGGATTCTACCTCCCTAACTTTTACATTATCACTTCCTGAGTTTTGGGCACTATTTCTTGCCTAGTTTACTAAATAACTTCCTTTGACTCTCTAACTCTACTTTTACCCTATTCTATCCATTTTCCACACGTTGCCAGAGTAATCTTTCAAAAACAAAAATCTGGTTAGTCCTTCTTTTTCAAACCCTTTATTATTGCCCTTTACCTTAAGATGAAAACCAAACCCTATCGTGGTGTGCAATGCCCTTTTAATTTAAGCTTTACTTTTCTCTTGCCTCATTATCTATCACTCAACCTCACAATTTGCCTTCTTTTCATACTGAACTCACTGTTTACAGTTTTGTTCATTTGTTTCCACTCCTCTCAAGTTCTCTATGTAAGATTCTTTCTCAGCCAAGAAAGTTTTTCATTAAACCTCAGCAATCTGGGTAGTGTCTGTCCTGAGTATTTCCATACCACCCTCTTAAAAACTTGCGTACAACTTGTTACCCTTTTGGAAAATACTGAAATGAAGTAATGAAATTTGGAAAAGCAAAGTTGCAAGTTTACAGACCTAGGAAATGGAGAGAGAAGTCTAAATTAACACAACTCAATACATCGAGCTTGGTTAAATGGCTACTAAGGAGGAACAGATATAATTGATGAATTTTAACATAAAAATAGAAAAAAGGGAAATGGGAAGCCTTGTTTATAGTAGCATCACTAGTGGCAGTGGAATAAAATTAAGCAAAATGGAATGCAGGCTGCTTCTCTAGGGAAAAAATTCTCAATCAACAGATTTATTGTTCTGTGTCATGGTCTCCTTGTAGAAAGAGTGGTAAGTGCCAACATTTAGGTGTTTTACAAAGAAAATATCTAGCCATTGAAAAATAAACTGGTTCATTGGGAAAATGTTTTATCCACTGGAATTTTCCAGATCTTTCCACTTCCTAATTTTTTGATGGCAGTAGTTTCTGTGATCTACCTCCAGAAACTCCAGCTGTGGGCCAGAGTCAAATGCATCAAGTTTGCCACAAATCTTCTCATGCCCAGGTCTAGAACTTTGATTCAGCATTGTATCTGGAGAGGTTCAAGACATAGCCCATGAACACCAAGGAAGCATCTTCAAACCAGGCCATACTGTTGGGAAGACTGAAGACTATTATTCTCCAGATAGGCTGTAGAGCACTAAATGTGATTCAGAAAAGCCTTGTGGCTAAATTGAGCATTTGCGAGCTACAGGGTGCAATTACTTCCATAAAAAGTTTGAGTGATTGACCACTAGAAACTTTTCACTCTGTTATTTAAAAAAAAAAAACAGTTCAAATATTGAATTTACTTGTTTTTTGGCTCACATAGGCAGCTGCTAGGAAATATTTGATGCAGAGTACTGAGAATTATGGCATGTGCCAAAAGGATTTTAGAATTGGGATCTAAGTTGTGACCTAATTAAACAATAAGACCTGACAAAACAGTCACTACTTATCTGTTAATGATTTCCTGGGGCAGTTCAACTTCCCATGTCACGGCAGACCAAGGGCAAGGTCATCTGCTATTGACTGAGGCTTTTTTCTCCCTGAGGAATAATGTTTCTGCTGTTACTCTTTCTCCTCCCTCTTTCTGCTATAAAATCATACCCTAAAACAGTGACCAGAAAGTGATTCAGGAGTCTCAAAACAGCAAGACTAAAATTAAAGGAAAAAGTTCTTAACAATTATATAAAAATATGCAAGAAAAAAATAGCACACCACAGCCCACAGCTCTACCAAATAGAAGCACAAAGTAAGGCAAAAAGTTCGACAGCTTGAAAACACACATCGCCACAATGAATGATACAAAGGAAAAGGCAGAGGTAGCAAATAGAGACTCAAACCCCAATGCCCACATGTGGAAACATCTGTTCGAATTGTGGCCACACCTGACGCCCTGTTTAGAACACAGAGACAGATCTCCAGGCCGGAGAGATGCTTATCATCACCTACTTTCTGTAGACTTCCTGTAGGTCTTGGAAGCCACATCCATTTTAGTATTGGTAATATTTTTTAGACTTCACTTCTGTAGGTGGAAAATTAAATGCACTTTGAGTTTGGCGGACAGTTAAATCTCTTTCACTGAATGAAAACCTAGCTCTTTAAAAACGATAACAATACTGCATTGAATTAAAAGTGAATTTTAAAAAGTAATAAAAATGTCTATAACAGAGGCTGTTACATTATTAAGGCTACTTTTCCTTCTTGTTTTCTAAACAAAGAAAATATTTTCAAGATTTACATGAATTATATTATTTTAGGTGACAAATACAATGCTCTTTGAATCAATTCACAAGTGAGCTCATTTGCAAATGGCGCACTAGCTACCTTCAGGCTGTGACTTATGCTTTTGTTGCATAGAGTAGCCAGAGAAGATATAGGACATCCAGTTAAATTTAAATTTGAGCTAAACAACAAATAATTTTTAGTCTAAATATGTTCGATTGTAATGTTTGGGACATATTTTCCTTGGTAAAGCCTAAAACCCTATTTAACATGTTTTGTTTGTTTGTAAATACTTTGAATCACTCTGCCTTCATAAGGAATGAATATATGGAAGCATTATGCATGTGGCGCATTTAACACAAACCAAATTTCGGTAGTCCCCCTTATCTGCAGTTTCACTTTCCACAATTTCAGTTAGGTGTGGTCAACCTCAGTCCTAAAATATTAAAAGGAAACTCCAAAAATAAGCAATTCATAAGTTTTAAGTTGTTCTGTGTGGTGTGATGAAATTTCACACAGTCTCCCTCTGTCCCATCCAGGGCGTGAGCCATCCCTTTGTCCGCCGTCTCAGCGCTGCAGATGCTCCTGCCTGTGGGGCACTTAGCAGTCATTTTGGTTATCAGATCGACTGTCCAGTGTCCCAGTGCTCGTGATTAAGTAGCACTTGCTCTACTTCGTAATGGCCACAAAGCACGAACGGGGTGATGCTGGCGGCATTTAGAATATGCCAAAGAGAAGCCATAAAGTATCTCTTTTAAGTGAAAAGGTGAAAGTTCTCTAATTATTAAGGAAAGTGAAAAACCATATGCCGAGGCTGTTAAAATCTATGGTAAGAATACATCTTCTGTCTGTGAAATTGTGAAGAAGGAAAAAGAAATCTTTGCTAGTTTTGCAGTCACACCTCAAACTGCAAAAGTTATGGCCGCAGTGCCTAAGTGCTTAGTTAAGATAGAAAAGGCATTAAACTGTATCATAGATATGTATGTATGGAAGAAAACACACACACACACACACACACACACACACACACACACACAGATAGCCGTACTCTCCTCAGTTTCAGCCATACAATGGGGGTCTTAGAACATATTCCCTACAAATAAGGGGCAATTACTGTAACTGAAAAAATTAAATTTCTGTTGGAGGAAATGAAGGCTTTCCTTGTAAGGGTTCTGTCTGTCTATAGGGCCTTACAATCTCCCAAGGAGCCTGTTAGGGGCAGAGTCCTAAACCCATCCCTAGAGATTGGAGATCCAGCTCCCTTGGGCCTGGGGTGGAGACCGTTGTCTCAGGTGATTTAATGCACAACTACTGTGGGTCATAATCTTCAAAAACATTTGTCTTTCTATCATGTGCACAGCATTGTTAATTATGAAAAATCCTGTCTCAAATGTTCTCTATAATTATGATTATACCTCAGAATATGGCCAGGGAGTCTAATTTAGACAGGCAAAACCTATTCACTCATTTAATCTTCCTAGTAAGGATTTATTCACCTTCTCGTCCTCTAAAAACTGAGCTTTCTTTTTAAGTTTTTAATGCAGCAAACATTATCCTACCTGCCTGCTCCCTTTGGGATTTCTGCATGGTTTACTCTAATTACTCCCGATGCCAGACCTTGTGTGCTATGAACAACTTCAAAGAAAAAAAAACTAGAAAAGAAACAGTGTGGCGTTTCTTTCTTTTTTTTAAGACACTGGATCAAGGAGACAAGATAGCATTTTGTCCTCATAATATGATGGACAAATCATATGGATAATCTATTAGGATGATGGATGGTATAAATTTTAATATGAAACATCAACCGTTGTGAATTTCTCCTAGAATGTCTTTGAAACCAAACTGCCTGGGTTTGGTCCAAATTTAATAGCCAGGTCTCTGAGTTTAAAACTTCTCTGTCTATAAAATTGATTAATTTAAATTATGATCATTGTAAGAACCAGTAAAATCTTAGTTCAAAGCAATTGTTTCAGCAGCAAATTCCTGAAAACAAATCTCATTTTTCTTACCCTAAAATAAATAGTATCTTACCTTCAATGTCTGTTTACCCTATGGCCCTGACAAAATGCTATTACCCTTGTCTCTGTTTTTTTCTCTCTCTCTCTCTTTTTTTTTTTCATAAAGCCAAGTGAACCCAATGAAAATTTTCTGGGTTTTTTTGCCACTGTTAAAACAAAGAGTATTTTGTTCTAAAGATATTTCTTGTCCATTTAGTATGTGCCAGGGTCCCTGTCTTGGCCTTGTAAACCATGATTTTTGTCCTTATATGGATCACTATCTGATGTTGGTCAGACAAATAAAAAAAGAACCAATTAATAAGACGTGATGAATATTTTGTTAGTTACATGTATAAAGTGTTTTCAAACAAAAGAAAAGATAGAACAACTAACACATAAGTGCCATTTTATACTGATCAAAGTAGAGTTTTCATAAAATTATAAAGGGAGAAAGTATCCTTCTTACTGGTTAAAATCAGACAGACCTGGTTTTAAAATCTGACTGTTACTTCCTAGCCATGATTTTTAAAATTACTTAACTGTGCTGAACTTCAGTTACTTCTATAAAATATGGATATTAATACTTACAAGGTAGCAGGCCATGGGAATTAAATTAAGGATCTTATTCCTGGTCACCACAATTACTACTACCGGCTGACATTCATTCTTCAGCTGTGGCAAACACTTTAAGTATATTTTTCAATTAACCTTTACAACAGCTCTCTGAGGTTCATGTTACTCATATTCCCATTTTACAGTTGAGGAAATTAAAGTGCCCAAGGTCACATAGCCAGTTCTTTGAACTAAGGCAAACTTCAGGGTCTCCCATGTAATCATAATACTGGATTCATTCAGAAACTGCTGTTCTCTTCCTTTTTATAATTATTATTATAACTCTCGTTGTTGAAGAAAAATCTGGTGTAACCTAGTTGAAACCCCTTGTTTTATAGACAAAAGATCCGAGGATAGGGAGGTTAAGACACCGAAGAAAGTCACAGACTGTTAAAAAAAAAATTAAGACTATTTCTTCTAAATTCAGTACATCGTATGGACACCTGTCTTAATACTAAGCATTGGTTGGTCAATTATAAAATATTATGACTTTTTTTAACCAGGAAATTTAGGATTCATGGCTTCCTCACATTAATCTTCAGAAATAAATTAATCTGAAATGAATGGAGGGTTGTCCCCTTTCTGGAGATTACTGAGGCAGCATCATGAACATCATATCACAGATGACTTCTGTGAGCCTGAAATGAGATAGGGACAGAAGGGTTCTTTTCTGAGCTCAGGAAGCTCAGCATCAGATTTCCCTACCCGTGTATCACAGATCCATCATGCCTGCATTCAGAAACAGAAGTGAACTTTGACCTCCCCCAGACCTAACCCCACACGTTATAGAAGCTGAAAGTGAGGTTCCCAGGGTGAAATGACAGAATTAATTCCAAATAGCTGATTGGGGTTCAGACTGTGCTTTAACCAAGAAAATTAAAATCAAATTACTACACGTCTTAAACTGCCTATAAAGCAATTACTTTTTAAGCTTCTCAATTGGACTCACGTAACAATTTAATTTCCTTACTATCCCACTCAATATTTGCATCAAAGAAGCTGAGAAATAGATGTAAACTTCATTGTCGTTTAGTGAAGGGGGATGGTATCTGAAAATGAATTCCTCTTTTACTAGACAAATAATATTCCTCCAGAAGCGACATTGCATCCACCGAGAAAAAGAAAAACAAAGATACCAGATCTCAATACCCTATGTTTTCACTTATCTGTTTATGTTCCATTATTATTATAATTGGGTCCCTACAATGTGACTTACGCTGTGCTGGTGACTATTTATGAGGTTTAATTAAATTCTCACAAACAACTCTGCAAGGTAGGCAGTTTTATTTCCATTTTGCAGATAAGAAATGTGAATCTCCAAAAGGTGAAATAATTTGCCCAAGGTCTTACACCTTTTTTTGTGGCAGAGTCAGGACCAGCACTCACCTTCTCTAACTCCAGAGCTGCTGTTCTTTCTACCATGTTAGAGGCCAGGCCTCTACAAAGACCATGAGTTTAAAAGAGAAAGAAAGAGAACTAGGAAAGAGAGTACGGTGTGGCCAGGCCAGGAATAACATCCAGATCTCTGAATCCTCTTGCTCAGCGATGGTGGACATTTGTTCACACCGAACATTTGGTTTTGGGGAGAATAAGGAGAGTACCAAGTTGGAAGGCGGCATAAAGGACTTGGAAAGAGCAACAATGGGTCCTTCAAATCCATGTTCCTTTGGAACCAATCTTCTCTATGGACTGCACCTACATCACATCTCCTGCCTCCTCAGGTAGTAATGTGATCTTCAATGTAACTGCAGCTTCAGGCCCCTTCTCCTACTTTTGCCCCGAAACAAGAGTTGTTCATCTTCCTCGTGCGTGGTGATGCAAAGAACACTGTTCTTCTTTCCAATGTTCCCAAAGCAAAGCCCCATTACCCATCAAATATATGTGAGACAGATTCTCACTAGAAGAAATTGTAATATTTCAGATTGGAGTCAGCTGTAGGAAGAGTTTTTTTGTGTTCTTAGGTCACCTTAAAAATGCATAGGTCGGATCAGGGGTGGTGTCATGGTGAGCCATGCCGGAGCAGGCATATCTGTGTTTATATGATATTTGTGAAAATGAGGCAAATACATTTCATGCTGCCTAAAAATATTTTTAAACTTGAAAGTGGATGGAGAAAAAAATTCACTCTGAGTCACTGATTCTATATTTTCTGAAACAGAATTAAATTGTCTAAAATATTGCACAAGGAAGGTCACCTACAGACTCTTGTTCCCAGGCTGGCTTTTTAAATCCCCCACCTAAAGTCACACATTTTTTAAACTCCAGAATTTCGGTGGAGATGCCAAAGGGTCTTTAAGCAAAGAAGAAGTAGAAATCAATGCTAGAATTATTATTTTCAGCAGGGTATTGACAGCTATAATAAAGTTATTGCAACTGGACCAGGGAATGTAAAGTCAGTTAATGGATTTTATTTAGACAACATCAGATAAGGGCATTAGTAATAACTGTTATCTTGATGGATAACCTTAAATTCAACAAAATGTTTCCCCAAACACGAGTTGTTGTGAATTTCTTTCCCTTTTATCTTATAGTAAGCAGGAGATTGCAACCTCCTATTATGAAACAGCATCATAAAATGCAGAGCACAGTCACCCCGACTGAAACCACCTTTCTCCTCTGCTGATACAGACAAACTAGCAGTAAATGCTTTTCGAGCTCCTGGCGTGCAGATAAATTCCTCCGATGTCCCCAATTGGACCGGGAGATTGAGAGACACCAGGGAGAGAAGAGCTGAGGCCAGGAGAATTTAACATGGCAATTAGTAACCCTTTGGCTCTGCTAGACCCTACAGCACCAGACGGGATACAAGCAACCAAAAATCTCTCCAGCAGAGTAGATGATAAATTGGTTGGGTCCCAGGGGTTGCTGGACATAGTTTTTATCCAATGGCAGGCCCGGATGGTGTGGAAGTCCATGTAGTGAGGTCAGAAAATGAAACAGAGGGCTCTAAATTCCCAAGGAGAGCTCCTTTGCTTACATCTCAATTGGTGTGCCCTTTCCCCTCATTTTGGAAGGCTCTGGATCGCATCACACAATCTGTATCACCTTCTCTATCTTAATAAATAACTCCCCAAACATCAAGTATATAAAACACTGTAATCACTATCACCAGCGATTCTCTTCTTGAAAAGTTAGAAGAGGAGAAGATAAAATTTAAAATAAAAATACTTTCAGATTTTCTTTCTTTAAGCAGAGGGATGGAGTACAGAGGGAAAGAAATCTTAATCCTATTTCCCTACAAATACTGATAGCTGCTTTATTTTAACCATCACATTATGGTTCATTCTTTTAGCACTGTATTGGAATTCACTCTTTTTATTTCTTAATCTTGTTTAGGGTTTTAGTTTTCTCATAAAAAATGAGGCTAATGTTATTATCTACTTAAAATGTTACTGTGAAGATAAAATGAGTTAATATATGTAAAAGGATAAAAGAGGAAGTTCTCAGTATGTATTAGCCATAATGATGAAGATGGTGCTAACCAGAATGATAATGGTAAAGATTTTTAAATGTTAGCCTCGCTAGACTTTATAATACCTAGAGAAAGAACCATATATGCCTTGTTCATAGCTAAAATCCAGGCATATAAGCACACTGCTTGAAGTGCAATTAATATTTATTGATTGATGGAATGAATAATTACATGGGTTTTTAATGCCGAATTCCACACTTGTGTTACTATTGACTTAACTTAATTATGAGGATTATTAGGAGTCATTAAAAAGGAAGTGGGAAATGGATTTAGTAAAATCAATATCATCAGGATACATTTATTGAAGGACTACTACATGTAGGGTGCAATGCTTGAAATATCAATTTGCAATGGATATAAAAAATAAACAAAATACAGAGGCTAGCCTAACAAGAAAAAATTTTAACTGGCATAATAAGGAAGTAATGTGAGAGTTTTACAGACATTTTCATCCTGCTTTTTGCAAATTTCTAATATTCTTTAAAATGTCAAAGTCAAGGGTCTTTCTCTCCCACCTTCTCTCTCTTTTTCTCTTCCTTCCTTTCTTCTTTCCTTTCTCTCTCTTTCTCTCTTTTTCCCTCTCCTAAAAGGCTGTATCCTTAGATGTCTAAAGCAAAAAAAAAAAAAAAAAAAAAAGGCCTGGGAAATATGTATTTTCATTTTTTTTCAATTGAAATTGACCCTTGAGATTTTCCATTTGGATTCTATTTTAATTGAAACTCTGAGCCAGTTTCTACATGTGGGCTCTGCATCTTTTGCCAAATAACAAAACAACATTGCTGCTTGACCTAGGCCTCGGGATCAAAGGAAACCTTTGTCTTTCCCTCCCTAGTTAGTTCCCCTTATCTTTAGAAGCTTCAAGTGATAGTTGGTGGGTTATTAGCAACGCTAATATTAAAACTGAACAATAGTTTCTTGAGCTTATTACCTTTTGTAATACCTTGTCTCCAGTCCATTTCTTTATCTTCCACTGGCATTTCAAAAATACACAATCATCAATTTTGGAAACATTTAGGAAAGTCAAGGGCAGCCATGGATGAGTGAACACTTTTTGGTTCAAATTTAATAGTCTGGTGTCTACATTTAGATGTCTCTTGAACTTGTACAATCTTAGCTCAGTGCAATAGTTCAGGAGGAAGTGCCTGAAAATGAATCACATTTCCTGCCCTAATGCTACACATTGTCTGAAGTTTAATGGCCAATTTTTTCTTCTGCCTTGACAAAATGCCATTTGCCTAGCCTTTTTGTTCACAAAGCCAACTAATTTGCAATTGTTTTTGTTGTTTTCTGTTTGCATGTTTTGGGGTTGCTTTGCTCTGTCACAGATATTTGATTTTCTCAATGTCCTATTTATTTGATAGATATTTATTAATTGATACTTTAGACAAGGCATTCAGGGACACAGATGACAACAAAATAGGATCCCTGTCCTTCAGAGGCTGTCCTGGTAACCCTACATATAAAATAGCTACCTACCTTTACCCTCCTTTATCCTGCTCTATTTCTTTTCATATCACATATCTGTTATATACTTTTTTATATATTGTTTGTCTTTGTCACTTACAGTAAGTAGACATAGGATAGTGCCTAGCACAGTACGGGCACACAAACTATCTGCTGAATTAATTAATGACTATTCGAAAAACACTTAGACATGCATTCAATTTTTAGGCCTGGTTGGTAGTCACAGAGGTGTTTGCTTTGTGATAAGTTACTGAGTTGTACATTTTCCATTTGTGAGGTTTTTGCAAGCGCATATACTTCATAAAATTTTAAAAAGTTTAAAAAAGGCTTTAAAAAAGCCTAAACTTCTTTGAATCCTAAAATCACATTAAATTACTTATTTGTTGGCTACATGAACTATGTAGTTGTAAATTGCCAATATCAAAAAGCATAGCTTGAATAAAATCTCTACATTTTATGTTGCCAAAGCTTAATCCAGGCAGCAAAGTGTATGTCTAGCTAGTAATTTACAACCAAACGTCTTACTGAGCGCCTACTTTATCTCTATGTAAAAAAATAGGTTTAAAGGGTATAACGTTCTTTGGACTATGACAATTCCTCAGATGCCAGTGGTATAAAGAACAAAGGACTAAGCCAACCTAACTTCTCAGGCGCTGAAAATACTAACACAGCTGTAGATTTTGGAGACTCCCATTTGGGTGAGGGAGTTGAAGCCATAGCGTGGTTCACAGAGGAAGGTGGGTAGATGAATACTTAGTAAGATAGATCTTTTTCCAGACTGGAAGCGGGTATAAAACTATATCCAGATTTATTGTAAAAAGTCACAGATGCAATGAAAAATTCCAATTTGGCTTCAGTATTTAAAATAAATTCATTTGATAAGTGCGTTCTGCTTTTTAGAACCATAAATCTGTTTCGTAGACAAAATGCGGCTGGCAAGATTGGTGGGAATTCAGCATGGAGAATGAGATGGGACATGCTTTTGGCATTCTTATCATTGTGATCCCTTTCTTCAGGGTGTCTCGGCGATAGGTGACCTCCACCTACAGCAGACATCACACACATACCTGTGGCTAGTGCCAGGATTTAATGCCTGGGACTATGATTATATCTGATACACAGGTTAAGGTCAGTTGCATTAAATAAACATTCTTATTGCTCATGAAAACTGATATTTTAGGAACCAAAGAAAATAATTATGTCCTGCTTAAGGGAGGCTTATTTCGAATCCCAGCTGGGGCCCCACTGTGGGCACAACTTACATTTTTCAAAATTAATTTTCTATCACAGAAACAGTTAGTCTGAAGTTACATGTGACATTTCTTCCCAGTAACAGTGATACAGTATCTTTGAAACATTTCATAGTACCTATTGTTCCTCCTTTCTGCAATGCTCATTTCTTTAACATGTTCTTTCCAGGAGAATTGTGCCATGATTCTATCATATTCACTATCGTCCTGCATGACCGAGGGATATAGGGAGCCAGAAACCTTTAACAAGCCGAATTTTAATCGCTCCTTAGAATGAAAGCTTTCCTTGCATTAGTCTCCCCTCAGTAAGTGTTATTCACTTTCACGTACAAAGCATTATGGCCTGCACTAATCGGTTCTGGTTGTATTGCTCCCCAAGGCAAACTTGGGAAGACGTTGGTCTTTGTTTCTTCAAGCTCCTATCCTCCCTCCTCTCTTTTCTCTCCTCTATTAGGAACATTTAGTATCTCTTCCTTCTCTAGCCCGCCATGCCCTAGCTTCCCCAGGCCTAGAAATCTACCCAGGTCCATCCCCACAGTGTAATGTCATGGCACAAATGTACCCAGCTTCCTCCAAGTTCACCTACCTCTGTCTTCATCTGTGAGAGCTCTGTTTTGTGTTTCCCAATGTAGCTATGAAAAGAATCAAGTAACCTTGTTAATATCTGACCTATGAATGTTTTGGAGGCAGAAGTCAGTGGACTGAGAGTGGCCTCAATTCACATTCCAACTCATCCAATTTGGATCTGGGTGGGCAAATCTGATTGTTTATAAGCCTTCGTTTGTCTGCCTATAACGTGGGTTTGATAATATATATCCTTCAGTGTTCTGAGGCTCAAATTAAGTGAAGAAGGTGAATTTTCTTGTTATGTCTAAGTTGTGCAACTGTACAATATTGTTTTAATGAATGAGATTGGGGGGAAATTGAACCCTTTTTCGCGCTCAGCGCTAAGGTTGTCACTGCTCCACCAGGATGCATGGCTCTTTCAGGAGAGCAGAGGATGGTTTGTTTTCTCCAGTTAAGAAACAAATACTGAGTTCGCAGTTTGAAACCCACACACAGCCCCTGCCCTCAATCTTTCCATTCAAAAATGCTTAAGCTCAAGCAAACTTTTAGTGGGAAAATTCCCTCCCTGGGCAGGTGGCTTACCTTGGAGAATCAGTATCCACACAATGATAGCATTTATAACCGGGGAGTAAGAACTCTGCCTCTGTTTCAGGCTGGTAGCCCCACTAAATAAATCCAGGGCAAGTGGCACTTGAGAAGGATGGAACGTATCTCACACCCATTCAGAACCTCTGAGTGAGAGTTCGAGTGTAACTGAATATTGTGTGAAAGGTTTTGCATTTGGTGGCTCTAGTTGTCAAGTAAGCCCTCGCTGTACGAAGTTCTCGAAGATTGGGGGTGGGAGTGGGGTCAAAGGGAGTCCACTCATCCATAATCTGTGCCTTTACTTCCTAAATGTTTCCAAAATGTGTAACTGTATATTTTGAAATGCCAGAGAAGAGCAGAGAAAGGAGTGCAAGAAGTATTCCAAAAGCGACTATGCTGAAAACCTACCCACTGTCCAATCCTTACATTGGTGCTGCTAAATAGCACACCCAATATCACGTGAGGTCTCCGAAGAGGAGAGAAACGGAGCCACGTACTCATTCTATGGGGTTCAAATCAGTCAAGAAGTCACACTGTCAGCGCAGCAGGATTCTGCAAAGCATTCTCATGCCGGCTTTCCGGTCTCTCTTCATAGAGCATCAGCTCAGTTTCCAGTAAAATAAAATCTGAAAAATTCCTTAAGGCCAATTTCAGTAGAAAAAGACCTCTAATGATTTTTATTGGTGTAAGACATTGCCACTGAACCTCCTGGCCATGCCTTGATATGATTTTGGTCTAAAAAAAAAAAGTCTGAATGCCTCAAATCTCGAAGTTAAAACTTCTTCCCACGGGTTAAATTTAAAACACACTGGCATCATTGCACTATTTAAATTTATCCTGCAGGGAAATTCACAGAAATAGGGAACCTACATGCCTTCATGTCAATAAAATGATTGCTTATCAATGTGTTTTTCAAATCGGTTGCAATCAGTCTGTTTAGCATCACATCCATCTGCTGCCTTTGTGTGGCGGTTAGCATCAGATAATGACAATACAGTGGGTAAACTTCTTAGTTCCAAGGCTTGTTGGGAGACTTTCCAGCCACGTCTTTGAATGACTGTGGCTCCTAGAAAACTGGATCGAGGAGCTCTGTGAGCAGGGCAGCTGCCGCTGTTTTTCTAGCATCACCGTGGCTTCGGAGCAAGAGCTCATGGGCTCATTTGAAAATTCTTTTAGTGTTTTCCTCCTAGCTCGTGGCTTCACATTATATTTTGGTGTATAGAAAGCGCAGTGTGTGAGGAGGATAATATCATATCAAAAAGAACCCTGGAGATAGCGGTAAAGTATACCAGTTAGCAACGCGGCAGAGAACCTTCCATCAAACAACCCGGAGTGAGGTTGCTTTGTTCATTAAACTGACCTACATGAACCATTATTGCTATTTGGTTCTGAATTATTAAAAATCAGTACCAAGATTTAGCACACCTCCAACTCCCAGGCTCTTCGGTTCTTCAAGATAAAAACAGCCTCTCTCTGTGCGAGTTAGAAAACACATGTGAACGTCCCAGCACTCAGCTTCTCGTGATAAACTTGTTAGTGTCTATATAACTGCGTGTAACCACTCAGCATGGCATCCTTTTCCATTTCTCTTTATGAATAATTTTGTTATACCTCATCCATTTTCTAGTGCTCTTTATTACAGCCTGCTACTACATTTATTAGGGTTCCCATCAGAGAATTCTTCTTCTTGTTATCCTTAATAGTGCCGTGTACTGCCCTCTCTTGACTGTAAACCTGGCACTGTTCAAAGCACATTTATTAGTTTATAGCCCTTTCATTTTAAATTTCTGCCAAGAACTTCCTAGTTTGCAAGAGATATTCACACACACACACACACACACACACGCACACACACACACACACAAACACCACCACCACCATCATGATCACTTCTATTAGAATTATAGGGCCAAGGACCTGCCTTTTAGGCTCCAAACACTAGAAAATTCATGAGTGAATAACTTCTTCATTTAAACCTATCAGGAGCGGGCACTTCAGCAAGCTCTAAGCAGCAGGTGTTTTCATTTGATTCTACGTGTACTTGGACTTGAAGCTTAAATTTGATCTAGGGGCCTGTTGATTTGGGTGCAAGGACATTGCTGTCCTGGGTTTTGATTGTGTGGACTACCTTACCTGACTAGAGGCAGAAATAGGCTGAGAGTTAATAGGAGCCTCCAGTTACGATGATGTCTCAATGGTCTGGCCCACAACCCTTTTCAGTCTGGCCAGATTAGACAGCTTGCCGCTTTTGGGTTCCTTACAAGGTCACCTTTGAAACACAGCCATTGATATGCAGAGATAATGGAAATGAGTGGGTAGCATGTCCCTTTGTTGTTTAATCACCTGTCTCTGAAGAAAAAATTCTCCTCCCAAGGAACAAAATGGTCAACCTCTGTTTAGCTTCTCTCCATCAGTGGGGAGGAGGGAAGAGTTTAGAGGAGGAGGAGCATTACCACTGAGAGCAAGAAAGGCAAGTGGGCATGAGAGGGAGCCTCACAGGGAGAGACCCCGGCTACCACATAAAGAAACCTTTCAGCGATGGAATTGGCCAAATGTATATTCACATGTACCCATAAAAATCACTAAAAGCTTTCACCACTTTTGCTTCAAGTGAATTTAATCCTTCTTTCTCCAAACAATAAAATACATTGTTACAGGAAGATGTAAGTGCAGAGATGCCAAATATCTTATAATTTTTGGAACTCACAAAACCCTTATTACGCAGCTGGCTCCCCAAAGTCCTAATGGATGCAAGATGCAGCCACTGACAATACTAATGGGACCAGGTCACGAGGGGAAATCCACTGGGCTTCATTCATAATTAGGTTCTGCTTTGATTCCCAGAGATGTGTGTGTTCTACCACCAGGTCCAGGAACTGCTATACATACCATCAAGAGCAGTCCTCAGACAGACAGGACTCAGTCCTCTCGGCCTCTTGTTGTCATTTGCTGTTATTTTTATTCTGCATGAAACCTTCTTTTGCTATCTTTTTTGTCCTCTATGCTATTGGTATCTAGAATATGCGTGTCCTTTGCTTTTTGCCAAGAGTTATGCCTGCTGGCTTTTGCCATTGTTACTACCATGTCAGGATCACAGGCAGAGGTGGCAGATTTAGAGCCTAAATATCCAGAGGTGGGAGGAGCATGAAATAGGATGTATCCCAGTTGGCTATTTTTGTACTCTTACACAATGACTGTCAGAATGGTGGCACTTTTAGTCTATTTTTTTTCTTGGTCATCCAAAAGACAAACAACACTCTGTACCCCCTTTCCCCTTCCCCTACCCATCTGCTTCCTGATATTGAGTTCCCCACAACTGCATCCGTAAATACTAATTGCACGATGTTCCATTTTCAGCAAACTGGAGGCGGTTTCGTAAGTGTCTAGTTAAGAGAAATTGCCTGCTGTATATATCCACTTTAAAAAAAAGTATGCTGAACATACTTAACCCAATCCCTGAAGTTCTTAAGATATGAATTCTGGAATATGCTCAAAGATGAAACTTCAGTAATGTCTTAGAGGAAAGTTTGAACAAGAACTAGCTTATGAAACCTTGCTCTTAATTTCTCTAACCAGAACGATGTCATCTAAAAGAGAGGTCAAGTACAGGGCCCAATGCATGGACATTATTAGCTGCAGAATTAAGAGAGATATTAGAGGGAGGAAATCCAAGAAAATCAAAAACCTTCCAGAAGATGCCTTATGCTAGTGAGAACAGAGGTCAGAAGAGGAGGCATACCTGTCAAGAAGATGGAAAGCCTAGTCTCAAGAAAGAAGAGCAGCCAAAGGGGACCAGAGCCTGGGGATACACCTGGGAACAAAAGCCAGCAAAAGGAGAACTAGTCTGTGACTCAGCATGGAGTCAAGAGGACCACGTGCAGGTGGTTTTGTTTTTAACGTATTTCATCCGGTAGGAACTGTTAGCAGAGGTAGAAAACAGTCGCAAAAATAAGAAAGATGATGGTCCATTTTTAAACACAAAATAAATCTCAGTCACTTACCACTATAAAATTGTTCAACATAGATTGAAGCTAAAATTTACTGCTCTTGGGTTTTTTATTTATTAAAAATGTATAATTGATTTGTACAGTATTCAGATGTTGTAGGAGGCTCACAAAGTTGGCCCCAGGTACACATGACTGCCACTTAGACAAATACAAGAGACCAAAGTTCTGTTCCATCTGGAGCCTTTCCATGGGCAGTCTTTGGAATACAGCCCTTCTCTCTCACTCGCCTACCTTTCCTCTAATCAGAAGATTATGGTTTTCTTACTCTTATTCTATTTTTGTCCCATATCACCTGATTAATTTCTTGAAAGTGTTCTCAATCTAATAAACATTTTCCCCCCTTGGTAAGGGTAAGTGGTTATAATTGTAGATCTCATAATTGGCCCAAGGGTTAAAATTCTTCCTGAGTGGTCATTTCTCCTGAGCCTCATCATTCATGGTTGGACCTGCCCACAGGGGAACTCGGATCCCAGGAAAAATTAAGTATGAATTATAGGTTTATATTTATCCTTTGTTTAGAGAGCTTGTTTACTTCAACTTCTTAAGCCAATTTGGAAGCAAGTTTATAAATGTTATGGTTAAATAAAATTCTAAATCCCTGGAATGATTGCAAACATTTTTCCTATAACTACTTGCATGTGCCACTGATAGCAGGTAATTATTATAATGGGTCAATGGAGGTGATTTTTTAATGTTCTTATAGCTATGCTTTTAATAATCTTTACCCAATTTCTTAACCTCTTCTTCCACAATGAACAGGTCCCACCATTTTTTGCCATATTCTTCCCTATTTTGGGGTTTACCTGTCTTTTGCTCACCAATCAAGAATCTTAAAGGGTAAATATTATTATTTGTATTATGCAACCCACTAGGCAAATGCTGTTCATTTTTATTTCCAGATCTGCTAAAAATGTTATTGTTTTTTCCACAAAAAGTTATTAAAAATACTCATTTCCTTAAAAGAAAGTCAGAATTAATTTAGCATACTGTAAAATTTTCTCTTTAAAAACTTTAGTCATTCCATTAGTCAATAGTCATCTAATTTGTATGTGTAAGTAAGATAGTCATTGAAAGGCTAATCTTTGTTATGCTCAATGTACTGTGACTACTTTCCTTTAAAATGGATTATATTCCATTGACTTTCTGGAAATTGCAATCCACCAAAGCAATTCAAGCACTAAAAGTAAGTGGACCACTAGGTCATCCTGTAAATGAATGGATTAAAAAGAAGTGGAACATTTACACAATGGAATACTACTTGGCTATATAAAAGAAGGAAATCTTACCTTTTGCTACAACATAGATGGATGGGGAGAGTATTATGCTAAGTGAAGTAAGCAAGAGAAAGACAAATACCATATGATTTCATTAATATGTTGAATCTAATGAAAAAAAATTAAAACAGATTCGTAGATACAGAGAGCAGGCTGATAACTGTTAGAGGGGAGAGGGATTGGGAGCTGGGTCAAAAAAGGCGAAGGGCTGAAACAGGTTTGGCTCGGTAGATAGAGCGTCGGCCTGCAGACTGAAAGGTCCTAGGTTCGATTCCGGTCAAGGGCATGTACCTGGGTTGCGGGCACATCCCCAGTAGGAGGTGTGCAGGAGGCGTCTGATCGATGTTTCTCTCTCATCGATGTTTCTAACTCTCTATCTCTCTCCCTTCCTCTCTGTAAAAAATCAATAAAATATATTAAAAAAAAAGAAAAAAAAGGCGAAGGGATTAAGATAAAATCATGTCAGACACAGACAGCAGTATAGTCATTACAGAGGGAAAGGGAGTGGAGGAAGGTGAGAGAGAGGATAAAAGGGAGATAAATGGTGATGAAGGAGACTTGACTTTAGGTGTTGAACACACAATACAATATACAGATGATGTATTATAGAATTGCACAACTGAAACCTATATAATTTTACTAACCAATGTCACCCCAATAAATTCAGTTGTTTTTTTAAAAAGAAAATGGGATTCACACATTTTCATTTAGGATTTACTTCTGTATACCGTTAAGTTTCTTAGTTACTATTGCTCTCTCTAATCACCCAGCACCAGCACGGCTATTGGAAGATTCATGAATCTTACGTATGGACAATATTCCAGTATGAACACCACAGCTTACAACATATATCTATGTTATTCATATGAAAGTGCCTATGATTAAATGGAAGCATATTGATAAGTCAACTTTTCTTCATGGATTTCTTGTTATGAAAGTCTCTTTTGTTACATGAATAAAATAAAATAGTCCAAACAAAAACAGGTTGCTTGCATAATGGTCTGTGAAACTAGGACCAATGAATGCCCTTGTAACTTCTGGCATTAAGGCTCAAACATTTCATAACATTATCACGTTGTTAAAATGGTCTTCTCTTGCCTCTGTGCCCTGCTATGGCTCAGAGATTTAATTTAAATAACGCAATCAATAGTGTGATGAGGAGATTGTGGCTTTCTTTTCAGAGATGACTTACACAGAGAAATACAGAGAACCCCTTTCTCAGCTAGTATTGAAAAGGGATGTAAGCAATGGCAATCCCTTTACTCCAAGACTCCTTCAGTTGTTTGCTTACCTCTCTCCAAATCTTGTTGGTTGTTCATTCCTGCCTACAAAACTCAAAATGTCCCAAATCGACCTTCTATTATGTATACTTTATCAATTATATTACTTCATATTCTCTGACTTTATTAAAATATATGTACAAAATATAAATTTACAGGAATGAGATAACAAAATAAACATTTTTAAAGATCATTAGCTAATATCTCAAGGCATATTCTTCATTTGAGGTTTATTATTAGAGGACAGACTGATAACTGTTAGAGGTAGGGTAGTTTCAATTTTTTTTTTTACTAATTTTGGAAGAAATAGTGGAAGGTTCAAATAAATTTTCATTTGTTTTAGCTCATAGAAAGAGTTTATTCTGTGAGTGGAAGTGTTTCCATGTGCACTACTATCTTTAATCAGTGTTATTCCTTTGCTGGAAAGTTTGCGAGTCCCTTGCCCACTTTAGGAGAGTTATTTAAGTTAAAAAAGATAACATAATCTACAAATTCATATCACTGGCCCTACATAAACTAGCATACCACAAAATGAGTAAAACAAACAAGTTGAAGGTGACTCTAATAACTTTTTTGCCTTACAGAATTATTACCCTTCTTCCAAGCACCCTTAGATGACACCTGTTCTGCTAAAGCATGGACTGAGTGAGGACCATTTTAATCTGTTGTTAAATCTCAGTAAAAGATAACTTTATTCTTATTATTACTATGAACAATAAGCATACATAGAAAATGCAACATTTTCTTCCCATACTTCAATTTATCATTTTGTTCAATGGACCATATCTATGCATCCAAGTTTGGAGGCTTCTGTTCTAACTGATTAACCTGAAATTTGATCTCATACCTTTTATTCTCCTAATTTTTTAATTGTTCTGGATTATTTTACAAACCATGAACATGACAGGTATGCCACCAGTGCCACCAGCCCAAATTTCTCTTCAGAGCTACAAATCCATACATGTATTAGTTAACCACCCACAGGACATCTCTACATGAAAATCCTACTTTTTGCAAAATTTAATTTATATTTTTTATTAATAGTTCTACCATCCACTCTTTACCCAAGTAAGACACCTTGACTTCTCATTTGTTTGCCTCACTCATGTCAATAGGTTCTTTTTACTCTACCTATTAAAATTTTTTCTAATCTGCTACTACTGACCCTGCCTTAATTTATACTTTGGTTACTTCTACCTAAATGAGGGGAAGTTGCCTGTTGATTTCCTTCAATCTTATTACTATAAAAAATGCTCGCACTATATTGCTGGACTAATCTTTTTAGAATGCAAAAATTATATCATTCCATTTTAATAACTCTACATTAGTGATTCACCTGTGCCCACAAGAGAAGAATTTCTTTCTCAAAGACACAAAGACTTTCCATGATCTGGCTGCTGCCTCATCTCCTGCCTTTTTCTTTAATGATCTTCTATCACACCATGGACTGTGATCATTGAAGATCTTGGGTTCCAGGGTTTTCCATAACTCCTATTCTAGATTTTCTCCCTTCCTAAAATGTCTTCCAACTTGAATTCATGCTGATCTGGAAAACTCCTAATTCAAGAAATTCATTTTTCCACTTCTTAATTCTTCAAGCAGAATTGCTATTATTGTACCCCCAGCATTTTATTCTACCTAATTTTAATTAATTTAATTATTTTCTCTCCAAATTTAGGGTTAGCACCTTCTTAGCAGGAGCTTATCTATTTTAATAGAATCTAGCACAAAATCTAGTATGTAGTAGCAAAATATTTCATTACCAATGTATATCAAGAATTGTTACAAATGCTGAAGATTCAGGAGTGAACAAAATGGATGAAAATCACTGAGTTCTTTCAGCATAAATAGATGTTATCATATAATCTATGTAACAATACACTATAGTCTATATCACAATGATTTAAGAGAATTATCCCAAGTAGTAATCTGAAAATTAGCTTTGACTTCTAATAAGAAAGCATTTTTAAAATCAGATCAAGGGAAGCTCTTATTCACTGAATGCAAATACAAATTTTAAATAAAAATATTTATATAAAATGAATCATGCTGCCTTTAAAATAATTTTTAATATTTTTATTGACTTTAGAGAGAGGAAGGAAGAGGAAGAGGGAGAGGGGGAGAGAGAGAAATATTGAGTTTGCCTCCCGTACTCACCCTGACCAGGAATCAAACTTACAACCTGGCCATGTGCCCTGACCAGGAATTAAACTATTAACCTTTCAGTGCACAGGATGACACTCAACCAACTGAGCTACACCAGCCAGGGCTAAAATTATTGTTTGATAATGCTTAGTGACATGGATATTTTCAGCATAATTTCTCTTATAAGTAGTATGTGTTCAACAGTTATTTGTGAATATAACTAAATAAATGATAGCCAATTACATGATTTTTAAAGGTTCTCTTCAAGAAATAAGGCTAGATTGCAAGTTGAATAAGCTGGAGTTAGTATTAATTTCACCATACATATTTGATGTAATACTCATTGTTCTACTTCAGTCTGTACAAATCACAGGCTCACAGGCTTGATGCTGCTGGCTTTGATAACTTCTAAAGTTTTGCCAGATATAATGGTAAATTACTATGTGCCAGATTCTGCCTGAAGTGTTTTTACTCCAGCTTTATTGAGATATAATTGACAGAATATATGAAGTGTTGGCAAAAATTGTCTTGTTGAATTGTCACAACAACTTCATGAACTAAGTTCTATTATTCTTTCCATTTTACAGTCAAGGAAACTAAAGACTCAGTGATGCTTGATAATCTGGCTATTATTGCACTTTAATAAATAACAAAAAAATTTGAATGCATGGACCTTGGCCTTGAAATTCCCCAGCTCCAACCTCTATTTCACTGTAACTTATGCAGGCACTAATGATGAAAGAGAGGACTACCTGTTAATAAAATCATCAAACCCTGCCTGCAAACATGTCTATTATCTACAGGGATTGAGGGATGCACACAAACAACACAAAATACAAGGGGGGATGGAGAAGCAAAGAAGTGCTCAATGTGACCTGAATAGGGAAGTTATCAGTCTTCAGTTTCAAACAAGGACTTGTCATTGGATCAAGAAGAGCAAAGAGGAAATCGTATGACACTTATTTTTGTGAAAATTGTTTATAAAAAAATACATACGAGTGATGTTCTGCCTCTGCTTCATGTCAGTTTTAAATTGACGCTGGCATGCTCAATGTTAAAGTGTCCTGGTGGTGTTCAGAACAGCAGAGTAGGCTACAAATACGCCACTGCAGTTTGAGATGAAGAGATTTATTATAAACTGGTCTATCAGGTTAGGTCTAGTTACCAAGCATGGTCTTGATCAATGAGACTTAGGAAACCAGGTTTTGTAAACGTGTTGAATTTGGATTTGTTGAGTTTAGAGCAGAAGGAGAAAAATGGAAATCGGAGTGAATAATTGGAAAGGATGATGATAGGGAGACAGATGAAAGGGAATCCAGAAACAAATTCCACCTATCTGTTTTCTGTGGCTATGTCCCTTACTTAGCAACTTAAGAACTCCTCAAGGTATGCACACCTCACAAATGCGTTCTCTATGATGAGCAAGAGCAGGTGTCTTGGAGTCAGACCTATGCTGAATCCAGGATTTATTTCTTACTAGCTATGGAAGCATAGCTAGCCTGAACTTTAGCTTTTTCTTATTTTAAATGGGAATGTTTATCCCTCAAAATTATTATAAGGATAAAAGAGATACTGTATAATATCCCTAGTACAGGCTTAGGATATAGTAGGTAGTACACTTCAGTTTTCTTTCCTCTGACCCAGTAATTTAACTACACAGAAAAGTGCCATCTATAAACAGATTCACACACACACACACACACACACACACACACACACACACACACAATCACTGGCTTAAAGAAGGAAAAAGTAAACAGGCAGCTCTCAAATATGGACAATATAAACACTATGTTCTGATTCTGTTTATTCCTATAGCTCTCACTAAAAACATGCAGCGATCTTACAAAAGAGATTGTCATTCAACAGTCAAAGAGTTCAAAGGTCAGCTTCTTACAAAATTCAGACTGCCATGGGGCTACTTAGTGGGTGTTTTTTACCCACTAAGCTGATGCTTATCTTTGGAAAAATTCTTTAGAAGAACCTTCAAATTTTCTTTAGAATCTACCATACCTAATCCTAAATGTTAAGACTTTTAGGGAAGTAAGATCTGAGACTAACATCTACCTAAAATTCAAGTTAACCAAGTTCACAACCAAGATCTTTGCTAAAGGTACCACCTTGCTGTCCAATGTGCATCATCTATCCCTCCTGGTATTCAACTTTGTTTACATCTCTCTGCAAGTATGATGGCATTTCATAGAGTTTGAGTTCTGCTTCTTGCCCCTATGCTGTGTCCAGGAACAACAAAAAATGGGATACCCCCTTACAGTCACTCTCTGACTATATATGATGAGTATAATAATTATGTTTTAGATTAATATTTGGAACCTCAAAACACTGTTTTCAGTAAAGATGTCTGGACCAGAATTTAGAGAATTGAGTCATCTCTCTAAGATAATATTACCTAGAAAACACATAGTTCTTTTATGCCCCAGAACTATTTAAATGCTTGTCATATGTTAATTCATTCAGTGTTCCCCAAAACCTAATAAAGTGGTTAATGTTATTATCCTCATTGTGAATAAAGAATTTCAAGAACAGAGATGGTAATACATTGCCGAAGTGAAGTAGCTGGTAAGGGAAGAAATTGCTCGGTGTCCTAGTCTACGGGGCCATATACCATCATTCTTCACGGCATTTAGAACACTGCAGAATGAGGCAACTTCTTCCTCCCAGTGTCCAAATTTTCCTAGTACAATGAGATTCCTATTCTCTTCCACCCTTTCCTAAACTGCTTGAGGATGGACAAACAACTTTCTGACAATTTGGAAAAGTATTATTGCAAAATTTACTGCCAGATTGAGACCTTGCATGGCACACTAAATTTTATGACAGTTATAAACACCTAAAAAATCTAAGTCGATCATGGGACTGCTTAGAAATTCTAATAATAATTCTAGAACCAAGCAGCATCATAAAACAGTCAAGTGGTGAAAGTTGAGTAAGCAAGAACAAAGGTTTGGATGATTCCTTTAGTTTGATATTGAACTTATTTTTTCCTCTTTCTTCTGCAAGATACACAGAGAAGGGAAAGGTAAAGAGAGGTAGAAGAAAAAAGAGGCTTCCCAAAGGAGCCCCAGTAGATCTAATTTTCTGAACTCAAGTTTTCTTTTCAGTAAAATGGTATTCAACACTTTCTAATGTCCTTTGAAATTCCATCTTACTAAATCCGCTCAGGATTTAGGAGGGCAATTTAATAAGCGATTGTAGAATTTCCGCCATCTGAGTGCTGCCTCAGGAGTTATTCCCCTGTTGTGTGTTTCTTTATAAGTATTGGAAAGCCTGGGGAAATACTAAACAGAATTACAAAAATGAATTATACAATATGTGACTTTAAAGCAATGAGACTAATTCTATAAGCCACACCTGAAAATCAATGCTATTGTCATAATCATACTTGCACTTTTAGTCAAAAAGGTACAGCACACAGCCAGTGGGATTAGGGAGCAAGAAAAAGATTAGGTACTATCTAGAAAACACATATTCCCATAGTAGTCACCTCTGGGAATTAAGAGGACTCTAGCTTATTCTATAATGGTCTAATTTCTTAAGTGCAGTATGTTCAAATATTTTAAATAAATATTTAACTTATTCTGGTCTAAAGAATAACCAGATCAACTAAATAATTTGTTGTTCAACTTTTTTTTCCTATGAATTTTCAAAGAATGAGATTTCAAGCTTTCAAAAAGTAACCATTCCAATGTTTTAGTTTTTAGGCTATATTGAATTGTTACATTACTCCCATTTTAAGGTTGACATAATTATTACTGCTAATCAGAAACAGAATAACTGTCATGATTCATAATGACTATAATAGTTGTGCTTTATGTTAACCTCTGGAAACCTCAAAATACTACTTCATTATTAGTAAGGATGTTTGGACAAGAATTTAGAGAATTTAGTCATTGCTCTAAGGCAGTGGTTCTCAACCTTCCTAATGCCACGACCCTTTAATACAATTCCTCATGTTGTGGTGATCCCCAACCATAAAACTATTTTCGTTGCTACTTCATAACTGTAATTTTGCTACTGTTATGAATCGTAATGTAGATACCTGATATGCAGGATGTATTTTCATTGTTACAAATTGAACATAATTAAAGCATAGTGATTAATCACAAAACAATATGTAATTATATATGTGTTTTCCAATGGTCTTAGGTGACCCCTGTGAAAGGGTTGTTCGACCTCCAAAGGGGTCACGACCCACAGGTTGAGAACCGCTGCTCTAAGGCAATATTAAACAGCAAACACATAGTTCTTTTATGTGCCCAGCCCTGTTTTAAATGTTTGTCATATATTAATTCATTCAATGCTTCTCCAAACCTAATAAGGTGGTTACTGTTATTATATGAAGCATTGGAACTTCACTGGTTTCATTGATGTAGGACTTGAACCCTGTCATATTTCTCACTAGATTTCATTCATTAATTTATTCAGTCAGTTTCTCCAGTATATTTAGCAGGCTTATCATCATTTCATTTATTTTAGTTGACTTATGACATTGTCACCCACTGGAGTAGGTTCAATGATTGAGTTCCATAAATATGCATCTCTCAGATATACAAGAAGAAAATTAACTTTTTCTCCTTAGAGAAATAAAAGGGAAAGAAATAATTTAATTCTAAACTTGAATTTGTTATTATAAGCAAGTGCTAATGGATGACAGTGTGGATAACTCTATCCAAGCAAAAAGGATCTGTCCATTGGCCTGACTCTTAGAAGAAGTTGGATATGTACCCTAGAATGCCTAAGGTTAAAAAATACATGTATCTTGGTAAAGACTCCAGAATTGACATATTTCACTTTTTCCCACAGAAAACATATTAATCAATATGAAATTAAAGGTGGAAACAATAATCCTCCTTATCTCCTCTTCACCTGATAAATAACCCAATCTCAAATGTGAAGTCTTTACAAATAAAATAGCATGTATTTATATGCTTTTATATATACATTCTATTGGTATTTACAATGTTGTACAGAAAGACTTGTAAGATGGGAAAATGGCAAGTTACAGCAACATACCAGTGTGTGCTCAGTGCTGAGACTGCACAGTGTACTTGCCCACACCCTGCTTCTCTTACCAGACAGGTAGAAACAGAACAGGAAGGGATGAAACAGAGCTTACTATTCTCCATAATAACTCCAGTGCAGAAAATAATTATTCAGAAGAATCACTTGATAAAACTAAACTGTAGCCCTTCTCATTTGGTGCAGGTGGGCATCCATGTATATATATTCACATATATAAGAATTGACAATAAAATATAAGTACAGTGGATCATGATCATTGATGAGAACTGATCAAGCCTTCTTACTAGTATAAAGGCTATAGACAGTATGAACTGGAAGGCAAATCCCTGTGGAAGAATCCAGGATAAGGCATTCTTGACTATACCAAATAATAAAATTAACTGTGAATGCCTGATATGACTGCACCCTGAGGCCAAGTGATAGTCATGAGTTTAATGCTCCAGCCCATGGAATAAGGCATAAACACTGGGTTTAGTTCTTCCCCCAGCCTGCTGCTATTTGACCAGAAAACCCTGAATACTCTGTGCAGTATTCAAGGGGCAGTATGTGTATATTGGCAAGTGAGAAATCATGGGAAAATGAACAAATACCAGAGCTTAAGTTGAATTTTAAACCAAGGGATTTTAAGAAAATTAAGGAATAAAATGTTTGCTATTAATAGAGGTCAGAGATGTAAGAAAAAAAATCCCCAGGAAATATTAAGGTGTCTCTAATGCTTAAACATTTTTGCTGTTGTATCCATTCTTACAGTCATTAGTGTAAGTGACTGATCAGCTTCTAAGTCACAATCTTCTAACTGATAAGTGTGGACAAATAGAAAGAGCAGGGACTTTGGAATCAGGCCCAGAATCACATGTGCTTCACTTACTAGTTATATGTCCCTGGTAGAGTCATTTAGCCTCCCTAGATTTTATTTTTTTATCTGTAAAATGGAGATAATAAGATTGACTTAACATAACTGTCTGATACAGACATAAAATATCATTAATCTGGAACAAAGTAGGTCTTCAATAATAGGGAGGTAACCTTTTTATTCCTATTATTGGTTAAATAAATGGTACTTTTTAGAGACCCTTCCCTTCTCCAGGGAGTAAAGTATATAAGACACTAACAAGAGCAGAAAGGACACAGCATCTATTCAACTCCTGCTATATGCCAGGAATTTCATTTTGCACTTTATATACATTATCTCCTGAAATTGTCCCAGTAATGTTAAGAAGTAGGTATTCTTAGCTCTGTTTAAACATGAGAAAACTGTGACGGAATAAGATTAGGCATCTTCCTTAAAGTCACACAGCTATAAATGTCAAAGAATCACAGGATGAGGATTTCTGGAATGCTGCTGATTCGTCATTGCTTCGCTAATTGAGTCCTTGTATCTTTCCAGATTCATCTTTAACCATGAGATGGTGTCAGGTGTAATATCTGTGATCGTAAAATTCCAGTTCTCACTAAAGTTGTCTTCTGGCAAGCTTTGCAAAGAGCTGCAAATGCTGTTCAGCAGTTTTGTGACAATGTCCAGAAGTCTTAGTAATGCAGAGCTTGGAATTTTAACCTCAGTCTTCCATAGATCTTCTCTATAAGGAAAGGTTTATTTTTCTTCATCGTGGCCAAAGAGAAGACATTGCATTTCCAAGGTCCAAAATAGACCCCTCCATTTCCTGAATTTCCGTCAAATCTCCGTGGTGATAGTTGATCAAGTGTACTGTACTACGTCAAAACTTTTTTGTGGAAAATTTCCAGGACACTGTAAATCTCAAAACATGTAGACTGTTGCCTTCAGAGTACAATAGCTAAGAAAGCCATAAGGGCATCGAGGTCTCATTTTAACCTGGTGGGCTCCCAACCTGCAAAAACGTCAAAGATACACACAGGCATATCCCCCTAGAAAGACAGCCACACATAATCTCCCGGATTTGCCAGATCACTGGAACATTTGTATTTTCAAAGGTCTGAAGAGATTTATTCAAAAGGTCTAATCTTAGAATTGTCAGGGTGATTGTAAAACAATGTGCAGTGCACAATTTTCTTGTCACTCACTGGATTGAGTGAGTCCTTATAAAATGCGCCTCATATAGCAACTTGCATTAAAATAGCTTAATAAATAGTTGTTAAGTGAAAAAATAAATTAGTTCAAGAGTTAAACCTATCACAATTTTCTTTCCTCTTTAAAACATATTAAAGTAATTTATAGTTAAGGTGGACAGATAAATCATACTAAAACATGCTTTCAAAATGAACAAGTTTATTCTCACTTACCTAATTCCTGAAGAATTCTTAATATTTATGCACAAAACATGAAAAAGTATACCAAAGTTACAAAGAAGAAAGCATACACAGTACTACTCTTATGTAGTTATAAACATCTTAATCTAGGTAACAACTATTTCATGTTCCAAATATAAAAAGGGGGAGTATAAAGAGTGCTTTGAGCTCAATAGTCAGTTACTCATTTCAAAAAATACATTTGCTTTAATAGTAATAGGAAAAACAACAACAGTTATCGTTGTTTCGTGTCTCACTGAGAGCTACCTGTTTAACATATTACCTCAATGGAGAATTCCAGATATTCCTGATGAAGTTGGTAAATCAGAGTGTCCAAACATTTTAGCAAGACACTTAGCCATTTCATACATATTTATTTTTACTGCGATTCTTTGTTTTCTTCAAAGTAAAGTCCACATTCCATGGCATGGCATTCAGGGCCTTGCTTGCTCTACCAGCTGGGGCTTTGTGATGTCAATAAACTGACACTGTCTATGACTTGCTTAACTATATCCACTTTGTTAGAAGGACATGCAGTGCTCACAGGTTGGAAAGGAAGGCTGTAGGACCAGATTCAGAGCTGGAAGGAACCAAGCTGCTCAAAGTTAGAAGTTGCATGACTGCTTCACATGGAAAAATGGTTCTGGACCTCAGTCTTTTTGTCACTATTTCTGTCTTCAGGCTAATAGAAAGCAAGGCATCCTACTAGTTCTGCTCATTGGTACCCAGTGGGGAGAACCCAAGTGAAATCAGATTCATATTGCCATAACAAAGAAGAATGAATGCTAGCTCCAAATATCAACAATTGTTCCTCTCTGCCTCTAGCTTATTTCTCCCCCTTTCTCTGTCCCTTCAGCTCCGTGTCAGAACTTACAGGTCCATGAATCTTCAAGTGATTCTACTCCTCTGTGACATTACACATCTTTTCTCCACTAAAACGTTGTCCATTCCTTTACTGCCCCCACAAAATAATTCTTACACAGCCTCTATGGCTCAACTTCTCTAAAAGCCTTGGCTCACATCTCTTTCCCCCATCCTCATGCCCTAGCTGTGTTAAGTGTCCTTCAGCCTTTCCATAGCATTCTCTGTTCATTTCCATCATACCTCCTAGCACAGGTAGTGTAATTGCTGACTTCTCTACCTCCCCTTCTCAAGTCTTCCCCTAGCTTTTGCCTGGAGCTGTCCACTCTTCTCTTCCCACCCTTTGCTCTCTCTTGTACCTTAAGGGCCTTTCTGAAAGGAACCTATTGGGCCTAGGGATAACTGCTGTGCCCTTGAGAGGGTGACCTTAGAGAAGAGGCTCTGCAAAAGCCCAGGAAGGAGGGCTTCCTCCATTGGGCGGCTCCCTCCATCTGGGTCTCAGATATGTGGTGGGTGAGCACATTTCCATGGCCCCACAGACTCCTCACCCCGTAGAGAGGATAACACTCAGAAGAGAACAGGAGGGCCTTCTAAAGCTCAGTGCTTCACGCAGAGGCCCTGGTTACTGGAGCCTAAGGGCAGTAGTGCCTCAACCACGATGTGAGGTACTTGAGAGGGAACCATGTTTAGCTGTGCAGCCCAGCAGTTTCTGTGGGCCATGCAGAGGTAGAGTCCTACGTGAGGACTAAATAAATGAACTCATGAACCTCAGTTTTCTCACAGAATGAAGATAATACTACATATTCTGTTCAGTTTTCATAGTAAATGACAGAGGAAAGAAGTAGTTGCTGTCAGGTGCTTTAGAAGGAGTTACATTTTAAAGATTGTTTCTAACAGCTTCTCAAACTGGTTAATTACTTATTTTTGTTGCCCTCCCAGAAACAGAAATAGCAAAATGCTTTACCAAGTCAAAGAGAACAAAGTTCAGATTATATCTACTGAACTCAGCACAGAGCCTTAAGAATTGGGTTATAATTATGAACAATAACAAAAATAGAATATTTTTAATTCCCATAATCTATGTTTCCCGTTTCCTTTAAAAAATAATGTTAGGAAATGTTTAATAAGTAATCTCAAGCAAGAAGACTAGAAACTCACCATTTATTATTATTAAGACACTCAGGTTTATGCAATACAACAATTTTAATGCAACTACTTCAGGTTGGCCTCCATGTTGAGTGTAGTTATAACAAAATTTTTCTTTTCTGGAAGTTTACTTATATAGGAAAGAATATAATCCAAGTTGTTAAGTGACCTGGTTAAGTAAAGAACAACTAGTGCACAGAGTTTCCACTCGTGACTGAGCTGTGTTCATTCATTCCTTTATTCATTCACTACTCCTCCGGTGTGGAACAGTTATTGAGGATCTGTCCTGTTGTAGAAATTGTAGAAGGTGCTGTGGATTAAAAAAAAGAAAGAAAAAGACATGAGGTCTGTTCACAAGGAACTTGCAGTCTTGTGAGAAAGAGCAGTAAGTGATACAATGTGAAAACGCCGTAATGTTGAATATAAGCATAACTCCTAATCTAAAGATAGACATCTACTTCACTCTTCTTAAACCCTGAGGATTTTAGAACTTCCAGCACCACAAATTGATGATAAAAGAGAAATCAGCCTATCTAATTCATTTCTATAATGCTCCATGTTTTCCTGATTTTCAGTTTGTTTTACATTTCTCATTCCGTTTTGTCAACAGGTTGGTTGAGTAGCACCATGTAACAAGATGAAGCTGGCCATGGCTTATTCAGCACCAGTGTCAGCAAGGCTAACACTGTCCCAGAGGACAGGGACAGTAGATTTAATTCACAACACTCACCACTTGGATTAATGCCACTCAGACTCATTTCATAAGTGTTACTTGATAAATCAGATGTCTTCATTTAGGTTTCCACTGTGTATCTAAGCTTCTTTTTAATAGCCAAGACCTTTGAACACTGCATGGCTACTCTGAGAAAAGTGTAGTTAACGGAACCGGGGCTCACACTCACTTTTATCCCTACCCTGAGATAGCATTAGTGACAATGAGTTGCAAGCATAGGTTGAGGAGAAAATGACTCATTGATTCTTCAAGACTAGATTAAAAATAACTCTCGCAGGTGAATCAAATTTAAAAATTAAATCCAATAAAACGGGGAAAACAGTACTTGGCAATTTTCACAATTGTATTATGATGCTGTACTAAGAAAACTATAGCAAAAGAACCTAAAGAATTCCAAAGGAAAAAAAAAGAATACAAAGACCTTAAAAAAAATTGTTGGGCCCTGGCTAGCTGGTTCAGTTGATTGGAGCATCATCCCCTATATCAAAAGGTTGTGGATTCCATCCCTGGTCAGGGTGTGTAGGGAAGGCAACTGATTGATGTCTCTCTCTCTCTCTCTCTCTCTCTCTCTCTCTCTCTCTCTCTCTCTTTCTCTCTCTCTCTCTTTCTCTCTCTCTCTCTCTCTCTCTCTCTCTCTCTCTCTCTCTCCTCTCTCTCTCTCTTCCCTTCCTCACTCCCTCAAATAAATAAAAACATCTCCTCCAGTGTGGACTTAAAAAAAATTATTGACTTGGACACCTTAACTCTTGACACAGCACCTGAAATAGCCATGAACCATGCTGGGCCCTTTATCTCATTGTAATATTTTCTGAGTTCCTGGTAGAGGCTTCTATTTGGTTAACATCAGTCACGCAATCACTTCCTCCAGCCAGGGAGACTGCATGCACCAGCTGTTTACACATCTTCAGGAGAAGGAAGGGGAGTGGCCAGCTCGCTCTGCACATTGTCTCATGTCAGACAAGTTTCCAAGTCATTGCGGGATGTGTGAGACTGCAGAGCTGAGGGAAAATTTGGTCTTTAGTGTTTCCTTTTCTGTCTTCTTTTGCGAAAAGCACTGAACACAGGCTCAGCTGGGCTCTCATTTCATGGAGTAACAGCACCGCCTGTTTCCTGATGACTGGGACTAGGGGGCAGTCAATTGTTCAACCAGGAATGACTCCAACTGCCCTGAGCTGTCTAGGATATGATTTCATATGAACCATCCTTGGGGCATTTGTCTCGGCAGCTGAAAAAATTTTCCCAGGAGAACAGGAGGCAGAGGGAGAAAACCTGCTGATGGGAAAGAGAAACTAAGGGTGTAGAATGAAAATTACACAACGGTGTGTGAAGGCTCGCCCTTGACATGAACTTACTGGATGGCCATCAGAGCTCTTTGCCCACAGAGTTCTCTCTCTGACTCGTCCAGGTGCCAGGTGTTTGCGCTGCTGCTGAGACAGGTGGATTGTGAGGACAGTGCTTTTATTGCTTAGATGGCAGGGACAAACTGGGATTTCAAGCTCTTTCATTTGAGTTGCAATTTTCATTGAGTTTCTTGGGGAGACATTACTTAATAAAATAATATATGTTTAGGTATACAATTATACTATACAACATCTGTGTTTTATATTGTATGCTTACCACCTGAACTCAAGCCTTCTTTCATCATTATTTATCCCTCTTTTATCTTCTTCTAGATTCTCCCACCCACTTCCGTCTAGCAATCACCATACTGTGTTGGCTGTGAGTTGTAGTTTTTAGAGTCATTTGAAAAGAGCAAGACGTGTACTATAGAAAAAAATAATAGAGGAGTGGGAGACAGGAAGAGAAAGCTACACCCCATGGGAAAGCTGAAGGCCAATTCACAGACTTCACTCAGGGAACCGTGATCACACAGAGGCCCTGTGCAAAGATGTGCAAACATGATCGTAACCCAAATCTTATGCTTAAGAAGTTATACAAGCAAGTACCAACTTACACTGGACACTAGACATTGAACTCTCAAATCTCTGCAGCACTATGAAGTGAGAGGGTACATGTTTCCCTGTCCTCAGATTCCAACGCCTGGATTCTTTGTGTTTACAATAAGTGACAATTGTTTTTACCAATGAAGAGAGAAAAAAAGTGTAACTACGGAGCAAACCATCACCTGGAGGTAATATCCTAGGAATTACATTTTTCTTCTTCTTTTTTTAACCATTGAAAACATATTTATGGCAATTCTTTGAATTACTTGTCCCAAATTTTCAGAACCTTCTATAATAATAAAAGCATAACATGCTAATTAGACCAGGCTTCCTTCCAAATGTCCTTCCGGACAACCTTCGGACAAAGCTAGGGATGTGAGGGAAACCCAGGACCCAGGTGCCAGAAGGAAGCTGGTGCTAGCAGCTGGGGGAAGGAAAGCCTAGTCTTGCATGAATTTCATGCATCAGGCCTCTAGTCTACACTAATAAAAGACACACATGCAAATTGATTGTACCATCACTATGCCTTAAGTCACTCCCACCAGCCAATCAGAGTGACTATATGCAAATTAACCCAACCAAGATGGCGGCCAGCAGCCATGGAGCTGGAGCAAACAGGAGGCTTGGTTGCCCCAATGATGGAGGAAGCCAAGCTTCCCGCTTGCCACGGCTGGCTCTGAGCTCCACTCAAAGCAACAAAGTTTCAATTATAGCAGGTAAATAAACCCTAGATACCTGCTTTCAGCCGGCCATGACCACGGAGCTGGAGCAAGCAGGAGGCTTCCCTCCCACCCGCCCTGGCCAGCTCTGAGCTCCTCTCAAGGCTACAAAGTTTCAATTATAGAAGGTAAATATATCCCAGAATAAAAAAAAAAAAAAAAAAAAAAAGAGGAAAAAAAGGAGAGGCTGGGAGCTTCCATCGCCTGGGGGCTTGGCCAGCCTGATAACAGCCCTCAGCCCCTCACCCAGACTGGCCAGGCACCCCAGTGGGGACCCCCAACCCTAAAGGGGGTGTGGCCAGCCTGCAAACAGCCATCAGCCTCTCACCCAGGCTCGCCAAACCTCCATGGGGTGAGGGTCCCTACTGGGGGGGGGGGCGGGTTGACCAGCCTGCAAACAGCCATCAGCCCCTCACCCAGACTGGCCAGGCACCCCAGTTGGAACCCCCACCCTGAAGAGGGTGTGACCAGCCTTCAAACACCCATCATCCCCTCACCCAGGCTGGCCAGGCACCACAACAGGACCCCTACCCTGATCCGGGACACCCTTCAGGGCAAACCAGCTGGCCCCCTCCCATGTACCAGTCCTCTATCCTATATAATAAAAGGGTAATATGCAAACTGACCTTAACAGCAGAACGAGTGGGAATGACTGTCACTATGACACACACTAACCACCAGGGGACAGACGCTCAATGCAGAAGCTGCCCTGTGGTGGTCAGTGTGCTCCCTCAGGGGTAGGTCTGCTCAGCCACAAGCCAGGCTGATGGCTGCCAGTACAGTGGTGGTGGTGGGAGCCTCTCCCACCTCCTCAGCAGCACTAAGGATGTCAGACTGCAGCTTAGGCCTGCTCCCCACTGGCAATTGGACACCCCTGAGGGCTCCTGGGCTGCCAGAGGGATGCCTGATTGACAGCTTAGGCCCAATTCCCCAGGGAGCTAGCCTAAGCCAGCAGGTGGTCATCCCCCCGAGTGGTCCCAGACTGCGAGAGGGCACAGGCCTGGCTGAGCCCCCTCCCCCCCCCCACCCCCCGCCACAGTGTACAAATTTTTGTACACTGGGCCTCTACTATTTCTATAAAAGGCAATGGAAATCTAAAGGAAAGGCACACACTGAAACACACACACACACACACAGATTCCCATAATGCCTCACTGACATCCTGGAACATTCTTCCACCAGCTATGCACTAAACATGCAAACTACCAAATGGCAGAGAATAAATCATAGTTCTCTGCTGATTTCCATTTGGTATGTCTGTACTCACAACCTTGATAGCAATAACTAAACCTTCTGTTTCTTTCTCAAAAATTTTATAGGATGCTCTCATGTCCTTTTCTTCCCCTATGCCTCCCCCACCACAATTCAGCTCACTCAGAAAATGCTGTAAAGTTTCAGAGAAGAGATTTGCTCAAAGCAGCTACAAATAAAGTGCATGTACATAAATAACTTAGCCTGACTTTTTGTTTAATGTCCAAGATGATTTGAACAGATTGTATCATGAACTACTTTCCCTTTGGCTAATTAAATAGCAGTCCCCACTTACCATAAAGCATATTCTTATTAAAACAAGTATCTATAGTCACTCTGCTGGATAAATTACTCCCAAGTAAGTGCCATAAAGCCCATTACATTCCTGCTTTAGGAATGGAGCAGGTCCAAACAGACAATCAAAGGATTTCACTGGGATTATTTTAGATTAGAAACACTAAGGGAGACACGCAGCACTGACAAGATCGTAAAGGCATAAAGGATAAGTTAGCGGTTCCATACCAAACAAAGTGCTCTAGTGGTGTCACCGTATCTCCAAAAGTAAAAACAAATTCCTACTGTATTAACCTTTGCCAAAATGGAAATCTGTTTATGCAGAAATAAAAATGTCATGAACAACTGTTATCTCCTGTGCAAATCAAAATGACTGTTTTGAATAATAATAAAAAATCCTTTCAAGCCAACAACTATGGAACTATGCCATAAGGAAGATGTCTTCATTTCAATAAATTGCATTTCACATTTAATAGAAAAGGTTATGTTATGATTTGTCATATTAATGAACCATTATTACATAACTATATTTTTATTGCAATATATTACCTGCTAAATGATGCCCTTTTTTTTCAGGAGAAAAAATTCATAGAACTGATTCTATGGGAGTTTTTCTTGCTGCCAGTTGTTAAATCTTTCAAAAGCTGTCAGCACCCTCAGAAATCAAGTTTATAATACCATAGCCAACATGAGTATAGGCATAGACTAGTCTATTTTTAAAATGTAATACAAAACTGCCAGAGAAATACCTAAACACAAAAAAATTATTTAGAAGGAGATAATCTTATCTAGCTTGTCAATGGAAAGGACAAAATCGGTGAAGTGAAATTTAACTCACAAATTCTATAAATATCACTAGACATTGGAGAGCGAAGGGATTTTTTTTTTCCAGGCTAATTTTTCCTTAAACTCATTATGCACCAGAGACTTCATGCACTCATCCCTCACAGACCCTGTCCATGATAGCCACTGGGAGCATAGGACACTAACCACCCAAGGCAGTCAACTGGCTCAGTTTCCTACCTAGCTTCAGGCATGCAAGCCCTTCTCCTCAAGGGTGAATGGATAGAAAAGACACTGGCAGGTGCCCTGGAAACTTCTGCAGGAAAGGAGCCATACTTGTTTCTACAAATGGCATTCTAGATTTGCCTGGGTCTGCAATCACTGATTCACCTTACAGCTTCTGAATGACAAGACTCCATCCTCAGCATTGCAGTCAGAGCGGCACCAGCTGGGATCCCCACAAAATATTCCAGGCTTATGACAGTGAGCTACTATCTGATGGAAACAGGTGGGGCATTTGGATGTATCTTTCTGCTTAAGCTGCTGCATTGTCATATTTTTGGATGGGAAGAACTCAAGAAATGAAGGGATGTGCTGTCATACCTTAAGGTACTGCCTGCCTTTGCTGTCAGTTCATGGGTGTGCTCACCTTTGGCTGCTACTGATAGATGTTACAGCCCATCATTCAGTGCACACATTTTTTTTTTTTATATTTTAGTATAATATGTGACAGCAGTCCATTAGATGCTGGAAACCAACGTGAACAAGACAGTTGAAGTTTTTACTCCCAAGCCACATTAAGTCTAGTAAAGGAACAAATATTTAATAAGTACTCAGAAATTGTATATTTGGAATCTGTAAAGATGTAGTTTGGGAAAATTCCTATCACATTTTTTCTTTATAAAAAGTGACATAAAATATATAAATGCACACATATTACAAAATACCTAAACAATACAATATTGTGAAAATTTCCCTTCCTTCTTCCCCAACCTGCACTCCTCCTATAGGTAAATACTGCACTTACATTTAAAAATAATATTTTTATTCTATTTTTTTGTCTAATGTTTTACATATGTCTCCTTTTTCCCCCAACTCACCACCCCTCCCCAAGCCATTCCCACCTCAGACAAGCCCCTACTGCCCCAGTGTCTGTGTCTATTGGTTATGCTAATATGCTTGCACACAAGTCCTTTGGTTGCTGTCTAACCACTCCCCCACCTCCCCTCCCACTTGTCTCTGGATCTATTCTTGTTCATCAAATTATGTTGATCTTTATATCCCACATATGAGTGAGATCATGTGATATTTATCTTTCTCAGACTGGCTTATTTCGCTTAGCATAATGCTCTCCAGTTCCATCCATGCTGTTGCAAATAGTAAAAGTTCCTTCTTTTTTATAAAAAAAATGGTGTGCCTGTTAATAGCACCACTTTTTTTTATTTTTATTTTTTTAAAATATATTTTATTGATTTTTTACAGAGAGGAAGGGAGAGGGATAGAAAGTCAGAAACATTGATGAGAGAGAAACATCGACCAGCCGCCTCCTGCACACCTCCTACTGGGGATGTGCCCGCAACCAAGGTACATGCCCTTGACCGGAATCGAACCTGGGACCTGTCAGTCCACAGGCCGACCCTCTATCCACTGAGCCAAACCAGTTACAGCAAGTTCCTTCTTTTTTACAGCAGCATAGTATTCCATTATGTAGATGTACCACAGTTTTTTAATCCACTCACTTACTGATGGGCACTTAGGTTGTTTCCAAATCTTAGCTATTGTAAAAATAACATCTAGATAAGCATCTATATCCATATTTATATATACACATTCATAGGTTTATTTTTTTCATGTGCATGAGATTAAGCTATAGATATTACACAACTTCAATTTATCTTATAACATTACCATGTAAATATATAGGAATATCATTTATTGGAATGATTAGATTCCCACATACAGAGATAACATAAGTTAGAGCACTATTGTCCTTTTGATGGGTGTATTAGTTTCCTGTGGCCACTATAACAACTTGGCACAAACTAGGTGGCTTAAAGCAACAGAAAACTTATTCTTTCATAGTTCTGTAAACCAGAAGTTTGAAATCAATGCCAATGGGCTAAATCAAATTGTCAGTAGGGTTGCACTCCTGCCAGAGGGGTTAGGAAAGAATCTATTACTTACATGTTCCAGCTTTTGATGGCTACCAGCATTCCGTGGCTCATGGCCACATCACTCCAATTTTCAAAAGCAGCATCTTCAACTCTCTCTGGCCCATCTTAACGTGGCCTTCTCCTTTGCATGTCAAATCTTCTCTGCCTCTCTCTTGTAAGGATGCTTGATATTGCATTTAGGGCCCATGTAGATAGCAAGATAACTTCATCACAAAATCTTTACATTATGTCTTAATTTATAAGTTATAATTTTAGTTTATAGCTAAATTATAGTCCTCTTTTGGCCAAAGAAAGTAACAATCAAAAGTTCCAGACATTAGAATTTGATAACTTTTGGGGCAGTTATTTAGCTTCCTAAACTTAGTGTTTAAAAAATAGAAACAATGCAGCAATTATGATCACAGAAATTTACATTTGTGCACATGTGTAATTATTTTGGTAGGTGAAATTTCTGAATCAAAGAGTATATGTAACAAAATATTGTTAAAATAATGACAAAGTATTCTCCAAAAAATTGTACTACATCACTGTATATGCTCCAAAACATTACATGGAGTGCTCATTTTCTCACACCTTTTTCAACATTACATATTTTATCTTTCTCCTTATCAATTTCAAAAGTGAAAACTGGCAACTTATTGTTGATTTGAATTTTCTTTATTTTAACAGGTTTTAAAACTCCCATTTGTATAGTTTCTTATTTTTAGTTATTTTTATTTTTCTTCTTGATTTGTACAGATTATTTAAAAATAAACATTAATATTTACCATTTTATTCATACATGTGTCAAAATGTTTTCTACCAGTCTATTACTTGTATTTATAAACTTGTTGAAAACTTAAGTTAATGTAAAATATACCAATATTTTCCTTTGCATATTTTCAATTTTGTATCTTGTATAAAACACCAGTCATGCCCTCCTTCCTAAAAAATATTTTAAAATATTATCATATTTTCTTAAACTTTTAAGGTATTTTTTAGTTGTTCAAAATTTCAATTTTGTGTGTAATGTAAGGTAGCTATCTCACTTTATTAGTTCTCTTTCCAATAGAAAGCCAATTATACCATTCATATTTTGAAAATAATTTTGCTGCTCTCCCACTAACTTGAAATAATATCTTAATTATATACTAGATATTCAAATACTCCCAGATTTGTTTCAAGCTGTATATCATTGATCTTTGTTTGCTCATTTTGGTTCTATGAGGGCAGAGATTGTATCTTTCTCCATTATGTGCTTCAGTGGTATATAGGGTACAAATTCATGTATATACATGTACATACAGGCATTTGATTAAGGTGCCAGATAAAATGTAGTACTTCCAGTTATATTTGAATTTCAAATAAACAATGAACTTTTAAAATACAACTGTATTTCAAATATTGCATGAGACATACTTATGTTAAAGAGTATGAAATACAAATTTAACTGGTATCCTATATTGTTATATGCTAAACCTAGACACCCTACACTCAGTGTGTGTTGAATAACAAATTAATGAACACTCTTTCATAATTTTATAATTATATTTGTTATATTTTATAAATATACTTATTATCAAGCATGGAAAACTTTTTTTCATTGTTTTTTTATTGCAAAAGGTTTATTTGTTGTTTTTTGCTATTTTCAAGAATGCTCCTTTCTGCATAAATTTAAGAATCATTTATATTACCAAGTATTTTTATTGAAATTGCACTGAATATTTAAATGATATTCTTTTACTTTCTATTTTTGTAACTCATCTGTGTTGAAAAGAGGATGATTAAACAAACAAATAACTTTAGTCAAGAGCCTTTTTCATGGTTAAACATTAAAGGCATTATCATTAAAAAATATATCGCATACAGAACCCCAACTGGCTGAAAGAAGATGAAGAGATTCAAAAATATCTATAATAAAAGCATAATATGCTAATTAGACCGGACAGCCGAACAACCTTCCGGACATCCTTCCGGACATCCTTCCGGACAACCACGCTATGACATCCACTGGCATCAGGCCAGCCAAGGTGGGTGCAATGTGATTGGTCGGAGGCTCAGCCATCATTCCATGATAGCCCTCTAGAGGGAGACCTAGGCCACTGTCCCGCAGGGCGATCAATTAATTGGGGGGGCTCCATGATCATCCCAAAGAGGTAAGCGCAGGCCACCAACCAGCAGGCTGTGGTGAGTGGGCGGATCCTCCCTCTACGGGGGCAAGATCGATTGCATGATTGCCCTGCAGAGGGAGGCCCAGGTCATCAGCTAGCAGGGCGATCGATCAATCAGGGGGCTCCATGATTGCCTCAAAGAGGGAGGCCCAAGTCATCGACTGGTGGGCTGTGGCTGGTGGATAGGGCCTCCCTCTGAAGGGCATGATTAATTTCCCCAAAGAGGGAGGCCTAGGCTACCCGCAGCAGTGCTGCAGTGGTTGGGCGGGGCATCCCTCCGTGGGGGTGATCCATCGAGGAGCCCCGGCTGGGTGGGCTGGGCCTACCTCTTTGGGGCGATTGATCGTGGGGCTCCTAGACTGTGAGAGGGCACAGACCGAGCTGAGGGACCCCCTCGCCCCCCTGTGCACGAATTTCATGTACTGGGCCTCTAGTTTATACTAATAAAAGGGTAATATGCTAACTAGACCGGACATCTTCTGGATGTCCTTCCAGACAAAGCCACAGTGTCAGGGGCCGAGGCAGAGGCAGTTAGGGGCGATCAGGCAGGCAGGCAGGTAGGCAGGCACATGGTTAGGAGCCAGCAGTCCTGGATTGCAAGAGGGTGCAGGCCAGGCTGAGAACCACCCCCCACCCTCATGAATTTCTTGCACTGGGGCTCTAGTGTGTGTGTATATATAGACATAGAGAGCAATGTGATGATAACCAGAGAGAAAGGTGTTGAGGGGTATGTGGAGGTGGTCAAAAGGGTGATGGAACAGGGACAGAAAGAGACCTTGCCTCGAGTGATTGGTGTAGCATGCAGTGTGCAGATGATGTTTTGTTGAGTTGTACACTTGAAACCTGTATGAAGCAATATTACCCCAATAAATTCAATTTTAATAAAAGACAAAAATTATCTCTGGAATACTTGTTACCAAGCAAAGATAAAGACTGAAAATAGGGAAAGCAATTAATGCTTCCAGTATTTTAATTTTTATTTTTGAATGATAACTTTTAAATGTTTTAATTATTAAATAGCTAAAGTATATTTCCAATTTTAAAATGATTTTTATTTTGTGTTAATGTCCCTTATTACTATGAATCTGCTAGAGAACCTTTAACATGCTATTAAATATATAATTTTGTCAACACATATAACAATAAACTTTGTATATATTATTTTTTTACAGAAAACCTCTGAGACTTTCAATACAACTTTATTACAAAAAAAGTGATTCACTGTTTACTATAGCATCACCCATTATTATTTAAAAATGTGAAAATAAAGTTATGAAAATATAAAAAGAAAAAGAAAAAAGTATACGGCAAGAATGAAATTTATTAACACTGGAAATTCTAGGCTCTGTAAAAATACAAGGAAAAGAATAAGAAATATAAATATCTGGACAGGGAAATCATTTGCCTATAATATAATTTCTTACCTATAAATTCCTACTTAAAAAACCCAAAAGGAAAATTGAAACATATTCAAATTAATGTTAAGTAATTTTGCAATTGAATCATTCTATATAATAAAAGGCTAATATGAAAATTGTCCAGGAGTTCAACCGGCCAGGAGTTAGGGGTGTGCTAATCACCAGGGGTTGGCATGGAACAGCCCCGATAGGCCCCAATGAGAGTGGGACCACAGCGGGATGGTGGAACAGGTGAGCGGGTGGCGTTAGGTGCAAGTGGGGGCCCCAATTGCCCCACTGGTCACCCCATGGATTGGCCCTGATCGCTGGCCAGGCCTAGGGACCCTACCTGTGCATGAATTTTGTGCACGAGACCTCTAGTTTACACAATAAATATCTATAATAATAAAAGCGTAATATGCTAATTAGACCAGACATTCTTCCAGATGACCTTCCAGATGAAGCCAGGACTGTGAAGGGTGCCCAGGCCCCGGATGCCAGAGAGAAGCTGGTGCCAGCAGCTGGGGAAGGAAGGCCTACTCTTGCTCAAATTTTGTGCATTGGGCCTCTAGTATTTCAATAAAAACCAATTAAAAGTTATAATAAAATAAATATCTAACACTTAATAGGGAACAAAACTACAAAAATAAGCTTAACAAAATACTAGGGTGGGCAAAATTAGGTCTACAGTTGTGAGTATGTGAAACACAGTTTTATTCTTGTATTCATAGTTATTAATTATTGTATTATTTATTTATATTACAACTGTAAACCTACTTTTGCCCACCTTGTATATGCTGAATTTATATTTAAAAATAAATGTAAAATTTTTATGAAGATGCATGAGAAACCTTGAATTCATGAGTTGATTTTTCATGTTCCTGAATAAAAAGTTTTAATATTGAAAATCAAATTACAGGTTTTTATCAAAATTACTCTTAAATTTATACTTTCTTATATTTATAAATTTGATGAGACTTGTAAATTTACAAAAAATCTCTCTAACATATCCTATACTCCTTATAATGAAGTCTCATAATTACATCTTCCCAAATCTGTAGAACACTATATCTCTTAAAAATCTAGTTTAGTAACTTAAAACATGTAAATATTTTACATAATGAAACTAGCTAAAAATTAAAGAAGAATGAGGAGAACTTGTATAAGCAGATATGAAAAAAATAAATATATAAAAATCAGAGTAATGCTTTCATGTAAGAATAAACAGAAAATAGGGAAGAATAGAAAACATGCAGAGCTACTCAGAAATGGACAGCACTACACTCTAGCACTCCTCACCACTTTTTTCCCCAACAATGAGCATGAAGTACTTCTCCATTCCAATGAGCATGAAGTACTTCTTCATCCAAGACCATTACAAAAGCCTGATTCAAAATTGCAGACTTAAAACAATGGTCCTTCTTATCCACAATTTTGCTTTCTGCATTTCAGTTACTTGTGGTCAATTATGGTCCTAAAATATTAAATGAAAAATTCCAGAAGTAAACAATTCATAAGTTTTAAATTTTATGTTGAAATCTCTCACCATCTCGCTCCATCTGGCCCAAGATATAAATCATCCCTTTGTCTGTATATACTACCTGCTCATTAGTCATAGGGCTTGTGTTCAAGTAATCCTTATAGTAACCTAATGGTATGTCGCAATGCCTACATCACTTACCTCACTTCATCTCATTACGTAGGCATTGTATCATCTCACATCATCACAAGAAGAAGGGTGAGTAGAGTACAATAAGATACTTTGAGAGACCAGATTTAAATAACTTTTATTACACCATATTGTTGTAATTGTTATATTTTATTAGTTAATGTTGTTAGTTTTTTATTGTGCCTAACTTATAATTATACTTTACACTGGGAGTCTTAGAACATATTCCCTGTGGATAAGAGGGGACTACTGTATGTGACTCTACCTTCCTTTCTTCTCATGGTTCCCCTCAATACAGGATTTGTGTGTGTGTGTGTGTGTGTGTGTGTGTGTGTGTGTGTGTGTGTGTTATATAATGATAATAAAAGAAACATTATATATAAATAAACTAGAGGCCCGGTGCACAAAAATTTGTGCACTCGGGGGGAAGGGGGCGTCCCTCAGCCCAGCCTGTGCCCTCTCGCAGTCTGGGACCCCTCGGGAGATAATGACCTGCTGGCTTAGGCCTGCTCCCGGGTGGCAGAGGGCAGGCCCAATCCCTAGGTGCAGCCCCTGGTCGGGCTCAGAGCAGGGCTGATTGGGGAGTTGGGGCAACGCCCCCTATAATGCACAGAGCAGGGCGGATTGGGAGGTTGCGATGCCACCCTCAGTCACGCTCAGGGTAGGGCCAATTGGGGTGTTGGGGCACCACCCCATCACACCCAAGGCAGGGTCGATGGGGAGGTTGCGGCACCACCCCCTGTCATGCACAGAGCAGGGACCATCGGGGGGTTGGGGCTCCGTACCCTGTCACGCACAGAGAAGGGCAAATCAGGGGGTTGGGGCGCTGCCCCCTGTCACGCACGGAGCAGGGCCCATCAGGGGGGTTGGGGCTCCGTACCCTGTCACGCACAGAGCAGGGTCAATCAAGGGGTTGGGGAGCTCCCCCATGTCATGCACAGAGCAGGGCCAATCAGGGGGTTGAGGAGCTCCCCCCCCCCGTCACTCACAGAGTAGGGCTGATAGGGGAGTTGGGGCACCGCCCCCTGTCACACTCAGGGCAGGGCGGATCAGGGGGTTGGGGCGCCGCCACTGTCACACTCAGGGCAGGGCCAATGGGGAGGTTATGGCTCTACCCCGTCACACACAGAGCAGGGCCCGTTGGGGGGCGGGGTTGGGGCGCTGCACCCTGTCACACACAGAGCCGCGAGGCGTTCACAGGGTTGGGGAGCTCCCCCCTATCAGGCACAGAGCAGGGCTGATCAAGGGATTGGGGCGCCTTCCCCTGTCACGAACAGAGCAGGGTGAATTGGAAGGTTGTAGCCCCGCCCCCTGTCACACACAGAGCCACAGGGCGATCAGGGGGTTTTGGCGCTGCCCCCTCTCACGCTGATCCCGGTGCCAGAAGGCCTCTCGGCTCCGCTGATCCCGGTGCTGGGAGGCATATTACCCTTTTACTATATAGGATAGAGGCCTGGTGCATGGGTGGGGCTGGCTGGTTTGCCCTGAAGGGTATCCTGGATCAGGGTGGGGGTCCCCACTGGGGTGCCTGGCCAGCCTGGGTGAGAGGCTGAGGGCTGTTTTCAGGCCGACTGAAGCTCCCAACTGCTCCTTTTTTTCTTTAATTCTGGGCCAGCTTTAGCTCTGGCTCCAGCTCTGAGGCTTCTTCTGCTGAAAGAAGGTATCTGGTTTGTTTGGGTTCTATAATCGAAACACTGTATAACTCCAGCTCTGAGATCCCAGCTAGCTGAAAGCTGGTTTCTGGGGTTTTGTTTAGCTTCTATATTTGTTACAATGTTTCTTAAACTGCAGGCTCAGAGGCCAGCAAAGCAGGTGGGGAACGTTGGTTTCCTCCGTCACTGAAGCAAGCAAGCCTCATGTTAGTTTCAAACTGCCTGGCTGCCGGCCGCCATCTTGGCTGGCAGTCAATTTGCATATCTTGCTGATTATCCAATGGGAAGGGTAGCGGTCGTACGCCAATTACCATGTTTCAGTTTTATTAGATAGGATATATATTAGGGGCCTGGTGCACAATATTTGTGCACTGGGGGGGGGTCCCTCAGCCCAGACTGCACCCTCTCACAGTCTGGGACCTCTTGGGATATGTCCAACTGCCAGCTTAGGGGAGCAGGCCTAAGCCAGCAGTCGGACAACCCCCGAGGGGTCCTTAGCGCTACTGTGGAGGCAGGAGAGGCTCCCGGCACCTCTGCTGCGCTCACCTGCAGTGAGCCCGCTGGCAAGCCTGGCTTCTGGCTGAGAGGCCATTCCAACAGTGGGCAGCTCCTGCATTGAGCATCTGCCCCCGGTAGTCAGTGCACGTCATAGCGACCGGTCGTTCCACCGTTTGGTCAATTTGCATATTAGCCTTTTATTATATAGAATTAAAAGCAAAAAAACAGAGCAGGAAGAGACAGAGAATGTTGAGTAAAGTCTGGAAGTTAGAGCATATGGTGTTGACCAGGAATACACAACAGGTAAATCCACAGCTTAAATGAAATACTAGAGATAAGAGTGGTCCTTTCCATATGAAGAAACGTCAAATGCAGGGTGATAAATTTCAAGAACAGGCAAGTGGGAATGGAAGAAGAGCAGGGAAATTCTTTGAAAGAAAGATTCAGAACTACTGAGCAGATGGTGACTCTTCCCCACCACTTTCTCTGTGAAGCAAAAGAACAAGGACTTTCTTGTAATTTTTCTCTAATTCTTCCCTTGATTCTTAACAGTTACTTTTGGTAAATTTATAGTTTAAAATCTGTACGTGCCCTTTACTTCATCTCAACCATATAAAAATGTACAAATAGGGTTCTGGGGATAAGTTGTTAGAAAATATCCTCTATGTTATTTGTAAGTTGGCCGTTAATGATTCCAAGTGACTCCAAAGTTTTACTGAAGAAAGTAAAGAGTAATAATGCAAAATATTTTAAAAGTTTAGTTCTCTAAAACCTGTACTACAGTCATATCACAACTGCTAGGTTTTGGAATGCAGGTGCATCTTTATCCAGCATTATCCAGGAGAGAGTCCTATGGCTCTAGTTAGTTACTCATTGTTACAGTCTGACCCACTTGTTTATGATTCTATTGGAGAACATTTGTCACCTGACTGTTACTTGATGACAATAACCGTTAAGATAATCCAACTTCATTCCTCATTGAATATCATTTCCGATACTTTTCTATGAGGAAGACAATTACACACACTTAATAGAACTGCTTTTGCCAAATATATCTGCTGTTTTAAATTAACAGATGAGCATCCTGAGATGTAAATCTATCCATTGTGCGTGTGGTTGACAACTATTATTCATTTCTGCTTTGTTCTGCCCACCCCAATTGAAATTTATAAGTGAGGCGATTACATTGTGTTCTTTGTGTCTGAGACCCTACCTAAATGTTAACCCTATCAAGTAATCACCTGATATTTCAGCATGTACTTATTGAGTGACTACATTGGGACATAGAACTAAAAACTGTAACTAGACTGGGGGCCTTTCTCATTATTTATTTTTGCCTCTCTTTTTCTCAGCCTCCTGTTCTACCCAATTCCTGTTCTCCATGATAACCCACCCTCTTTTCCATTACCCAAATGTAAAATTGTCATTTGGCCAACATAGTTGTTGAAAACTGCAGCTAATATCACTACCACCCTATTCTAAAATGACTAGAGATATCTTGTTTTCATTGTTGTCATTTTATAAATATCTGCCTGTCTAAAAGCTGGGACTCTATTTCTACTGTTCAACTCAGAAATGTGGCTTATATCTAATTATTGTTTTGCTCTATATTTGCACTCAGAATGGATTTAATAGACAATTGTAAAAATTAAACTGTAACCCTTTACTACATAAGCGGTTGGAGGAAAGAGTGAAGGAAGCCCCCTGGGATGGGAGCTCACAGCCCCACGTAGCTGTGTCTCTGGCATATCTTAGCCTTTAATAAAAGATTTGTATGCACCACCCTGCTTATCTGTGTGTCCACAGGTGTGTGAAAAACTATCATCTGCAGAATAAACTCGCTGTAGCGCCATGACAATAAAAAGTGGCGACTCTCATCTGTCTTTGCCTGAGGAAAAGAAGGTTTGAGAACACATAGATATAGAATGTGGAAGAGAAAGAAAAGGCGACAAGCAAAGTTTAAATTGTTTCCAATTCGGGTCAGTGGATGGGGTACGCCCCACATAATACTGGGAGGCATTGACCTCGCAATCCTGCCAGTGCTCCGAAAGATGTGGCAAGACGGCCCAGCACAAGGCCCTGGTTGGCACCAATGTAGCTGTGACCTAAATTAAGGAAGCAGAAAGCCACATTAAAAAAGGCAAGATAAGAACCTAATCGTATCTTTCCGGAAAGAAGGAGAAAGATATTGTTAATAGCATAGATTGGGGAGAAAGGACAAAAGTACAAAGCAATATTCTGAACAGTGGACAAATTCCCTTTAAATACAAAATTGAGGAATCTAGTTCTCAGGTATAAATTTGGCCAAGTGGTCCGAGAGTTCATTTATTTCTCTGCTATATGAGCTTTATCCTCTCTGGTATATAAAACACTCCATTAAACAGGATGAAGTCTTTTTTTCTGAAGCATAAGAAACATTTTATCTTTAAAAGTTTACTTTTAATGGTCCAAACCTTTCTCTATATTAAAACATTAAGTGAATTAAATGAATTCTGAACTGGAACTCAAGGTCTTTTCTCTCCTCATTATTAGCAAACTAATGCCACTTTCGGAATGAGGCGAAGTAAGCATAAAAAAGTAAAGATAAAACCTCTTCCTCCCAGTGTGTCCACCTAATTGTCAGTTTCAAAGCACGGGTGCCTGCATTTCATTCTGAGCGGCCAGAGGAAGAGTGTCGCTCTAACCACAGTGCTGGGGAGGCCTGAATGATATTAGTTCATTTAGGAGGACAGTGGCCACCTGAGCAAACAAGACATCCAAAAATTGGGCCTGATTTGAAACAACATAGCTTCTCTTCAGACACTTAGCCTCCTGGTAAGCTGGCTACTTGTTAGAATGTCAAAGCCCCAGCTTCTCTCTTCAAAGGTTTTTATCAATTCAGTTATGGGGGGAAACACACATTCCCAGACATACAAAATAAACTTGAACATATTGAAGGACATCGATTTCCTTGTACCTGGAATGCTTATGCTTTCGAGTCAAGCATTCCGAGTGTGAAAGGGAGGTACATCGTAGGAACAGTGGGGTGTAATGATTTTCACTGCAGTGGAGTGAGGTTTATATCACACCGAAGAGCGTTCAGAAGAAAACGGTCTATACATGTGCAGAGTGGACACATTTTATTAGGTTTCTCCCTCTCCACAATTTTACCTTCCCAAGCTTGAATTTATAGGCTCAGGTTTCATGGTGTAATTACTGGGTTTAATATCAGAGAGGAGAGCAGCTTTGGTTTTCAGAGTATGTTTGGTGTTTATTCAAGGGAAACAATCTCCAATGCAGTTTCATTTTCTTTTCATTTTCACTGGGGGTGTTGTTTTTTTTTTGCGGGGGGGGGGGGGGCGGGTGGTGGTGGTGGTGGTGGTGGTGGTGGTGAATACTCATGTTTGTGGAGTTTCAGGGTCTGGCAGCACTGGGAACTGCAGAACTTTGTTTATCCAGAGTCCAGTTTCAATCCAGAGGGTGCCAATGCAAACTGCTGCAGACTACCCCGCCAAAAATGTCAGCCCTGTCTTGGAGGAGAGGCCTTCCCAAACAGGGAGAGCTCTCAGAGCCAGTTCAGTTTGAAACTGAGCTATGGGAAGAGCCCAAGCACTGAACCATGCTGTCTCAAACACAGCAGCTTAGAAATATGCTTTTTATCAGATATTCCTCACATTTTGTCTCATTTTTTTTTTTTTTATCACAGAAGGAGCCTGCCATCACCAGCTAAGCTGATTGACTACGTCCTCCACCAGCATCCGCCTTTGACATTCACATCTTCAGGAAAGCTCCATCCCTCTCACTTAACGCTTCTCGCTAGGGTCTCTTCATGCACCCGCGATTACTACAGTTACGGCCTCTGTCCCCCAACTGGGAAGGAAGCTTTAGCTCATCAGGATCACCTGCATAAATACTAACTGGGGGTGCCCTCAGAAACACAATGTTGTCAGCACTTTCTTTCCATTCTTGAGACATTACATCTTCACAGCCCTTGGGTGTTTCATTCTAACAGCTGGAAATTCCTGATTTTTCAATACAGTTTGCTTCTTCCTCCTCATATTGCTTAGTATCAGAGCCAACTTTGTAAGGCAGTTTTTAATGAACCCATAGCCAGTGTGTTAAATATGTTAGTTGAGTTTTTTATTAAAGCAAAGCTAATATAACGTGATTGTTTTCTTAGGCACCCTGTGGGGAGTAAGAAAAGCAGAGGGTAGGAAAAGTGGGGGTGTTCCCTTGATATAGTTGGTATATTGCCAAAGTTACCCACCTTTCAGGACCCCCCACCCTTCAGTGAGCTGATGGCCTTCGTGTTAGCTGAGCTTTCTAAAAGAAGGGGCTCATCTGTGGACTGGAGCCAAGAAGGCCTCAAACATCAAGTATAATCCTTTGCGAAAGGCTGCCATGCTGTGAAACATTAACTCTTAATAACTAGCATGGACAAACTTCAAAGTTAAACTCTATGCTTGCCTCTTCCCATCCTAGAATTCTTGTCCCTGCAATATTATCTAAGAAAGTCACCACAAAACTATCTATGAGGTCAATAAAATGAAATACAATGAATAATATAGCCGTATTTGTTTTTCTGCAAATTGTGTTGCCTATGGCATTTGTCCAGGGTCTAACTTGCAGCAGATTTTAAAGTGCTGGGCATGATTTCTGGCTATTTCTGTGTGAGCTCACCACTCGGTCCTGCGAGAGCTGGCAAATATCTGCCAATAGCCAGAGTAGTTCATTTAAGCTCAACCCTTTAAAACTGTGAAGTGAGAAGATAATATTGGAAATTAAAACAAAAACAAAAAAATCAAGTGCAATAAACTAGTTAAAATCTCAGACCCTTGGGCCAGAATACTTGAGTTTGCCATTTACTAGCTGTACCATGTTGTACAAGTGTCCTACCTTTTCTGTGGCTCAGTTTTCTTATCTGTAAACTCAAACTGGATATAATAATAACATTGAATTATTTTATTAGAATTAAAATTAATTAAGTTGATATCTATAAAAAATTGATGTGTGGTACATAGTAAGTTTATATAGGAATTTGTTAAATAAAATGCTCTCAAGATGTTATTGATTAAAAGATATTATCCTCTTGTAAAATTCAAAAGCGCCATTGAGGGAAAGAATACACATGTAGCACAGAAGAAGTAGATCCATCAACTATAAAGTATTCCAGCAATATGGTAAATATTCAAATTAAAATAAACTGTTGGAAACTAAGCATTTACACCCTTGCCAATTAACTTTTTAAGTATATTTTATTGATTTTTTACAGAGAGGAAGGGAGAAGGATAGAGAGTTAGAAACATCGATGAGAGAGAAACATCCATCAGCTTGACTGGGGATGTGCCCGCAACCAAGGTACATGCCCTCGACCGGAATCGAACCTGGGACCTTTCAGTCCGCAGGCCAACACTCTATCCATTGAGCCAAACAGGTTAGGACACCAATTAATTTTTTAGAAGCAATGCCCTGGCCAGTGTGGTTGAGCATCATCCTACACACCAAGAGCTTGGGGCACATGCCCTGGTTGTGGATTCAATCTCCAGTATGGTGCATGTGGGAGGCAGCCAATTAATGTTTCTCTCTCATCAATGTTTCTCTCTCTGTCCTTTCCTCTCTCTTCATAAAAATCAATAAAAACATATTAAAATATTTTTAAGTAGATAAAGTTTAAAGCCAACTAGACAAAGGTTTTGAATTCAAAATTTGGCATCTACCAAACACATGAATGAAATTTCTACATTCCAGTTTTCTCATCTGTAAAATAGTTTATAGTATCTCTTACAATAGGTTATGGAAAGGATTAAATAAGTGCTTAGCACTTTGACTAACATATAGCAATCAGAAAATAAAATGAAAAAATATTTAATTTTCAACTAGGAGGCCATAAAACATTTTTGGCCATGAAATTCCAATATCTTGTCTAGTTATCAAAAAATAGGGTTTTAAGAGCATAAAAATGCCACAATTTTAAGGACTCAAATAATTAAACCAGATTTGAAGATAAACAAAATCCTTAAATTTTGCTTTTCTTTTGTGGCATATTTTTGGACTAGTAGCTATCGAGCTGTGGCACCTATGAAAACGAAGGTGGTTTTTATTCCCCCTTTATATCAATATTTAAAAAAAGAGAAGTGGAAAACATTAAATGTGAGATGACAATTGTTCATGGTGAGCAAAGCTCTACATATTTTCAGGTGTTACAGGAAAATAGATATAAAACTTTGCTGAGTAAGAGTACATAGAACTCTAATAAGATGTTAATTATTTGTAACTTCCTAAGAAATTTAATCTGGAGTTTATATTTTTATTTCAGTTCTTTTAGTACTTTTATGTCAGATCCCATAAGTCATATTTCCTGTCAAAATTGATTTGTCTTCATCTTCTTCAAACTCCTCACATGTATGTAATTTAAGGTCATATGATCTTATGTCTAGAAAATGCCTTATACATCATCTAGTCAAATCTCCTCATGAGGAAACTGAAGCTCAGAGAGATTAAGTAACTGGCTTAAGGACACAGAATTGCTCAGAAGATAAGGTAGGCTTAGAATCTAGCATTCCCAGTGTCCTTTCCCCCATTAATTCAGTGAAATACAAGAATTTTGTTAAAGTTGCTGGAGAAGTGACAACAGCCATCACTTTTAGTTTTTTGTTTGCAAGGTTGTTTGCATGTGTAAGACTATTTCCTTTCAGATATCATATCTAAAGCTTGGGAACCTGTCACCAGGTAAATAATGGTGCATAGGCTGTGGTCTTCTGTGTAAGTGGAAAGATTTCCCAAATGACTGAGTATTCGATTTTAGTACCTGCTTCTATTCATGTGTGTGTTGTTGTGTATGTCACACACATATATGTGCCACTATTGCTAATTTATCACTTTACTATTTTTCTATTTTAATTATATGTAGATGCATGCATATACATATATACACACATACATACAGTATATCCATACATATGCATATGTTTATATATTTACATGTATATATTATATATGTATGTTACATATAAATATATATAATATATAATATATATAATATATATAGAGAGAGAGAGACTTAAAGAAATATAATGCGTAGTCACAAATAAACACACTCTTCAATTGTTAATATTAATAGTCCTGACTGAATTCAAACTTAGCCTTCTGCTTAAGTAGAAAATAATATTCACTATAACTTTAAGCTTAATATTGGAATCCACTGGGATAAATAGAGAGCTATTGAGTCTAGCATTTGGGAGCCTTTAGTTAAAGATATTTAATATTTCCATGGGAGTCTACTGATCTCTGATTATAATTCATCACAAATAAGGTATGACATTTACTTGCCAGAACCATTAAAAATGTTCTTATTATATGACTTCCCAGTTCTCCTATCATTTTGAGGAAGGGAAAACTGAGCTGGTAAAAAATATGTAAAAGATGTTTAGTCCTTACAACAATACTATGCCACAGGTTCTGTGGTTATTTCCATCTCATACTTTAGGGGAATAAGTCACAGAAAGGTTAAATCATCCTATCTAATAAAAGACAAAAAGGGTAATTAACCATACCTCCACTATGTTTTCCATTGGCTAATCAGTAAGATATGCAAATTAACGGCCAACAAAGATGGTGGCCGGCAGGCACTCAGCTGAAGTGAGCAGGAGGTTTGCTTGCTCCAGTGATGGAGGAAGCCAAAGTTCCCCGCCTGCCGCGGCCCGGCTCTAAGCTCCGAAACCAACAGCTCCAAAAGCAACAAAGTTTCAATTATAGAAGCTAAACAAACCCTAGATACCTGCTTTCAGCCAGCCGCGGCCTCAGAGCTGGGAGCGCCAGTGACAGCAACAGAGTTTCAACTATAGAAGGTAAATAAATCCCAGAATTTAAAAAAAAAAAAAAGAGCCGAAACCGGTTTGGCTCAGTGGATGGAGCATAAGCCTGAGGACTGAAAGGTCCCAGGTTCGATTACAGTCAAGGGCATGTACCTTGGTTGCGGGCACATCCCTAGTAGGAGATGTGCAGGAGGCAGCTGATCAATGTTTCTCTCTCATTGATGTTTCTAACTCTCTATCTCTCTCCCTTCCTCTCTGTAAAAAAATCAATAAAATATATTTAAAAAAAAAAAAGAAAAGAAAAAACAGAGAGGCTGGGAGCTTCAGTCGCCGGTCAGCCTGAAAACGGCCCTCAGTCCCTCACCCAGGAAGACCAGTCACCCCAGTAGGGACCCCCACCCTGAAGGGGGTGTGACCAGCTGCAAACAGCCATCAGCCCCTCACTCCGGCTGGCCAGGCACCCAAGGGACCCCCACCCTGATCCGGGACACCCTTCAGGGCAAACCAGCCGGCCCCCACCCGTGCACCAGGCCTCTATCCTATATAGTAAAAGAGTAATATGCAAACTGACCCTAACAGCAGAAAGACTGGGAATGACTGATCACTATGACACACACTAACCACCAGGGGACAGACGCTCAATGTAGGAGCTGCCCTCTGGTGGTCAGTGCGCTCACACATGGGGGAGCTCTGCTCAGCCACAAGCCAGGCTGCCGGCTGCCAGTACAGGGGTGGTGGTGGGAGCCTCTCCTGCCTCCTTAGCAGCGCTAAGGATGTCCAGCTGCAGTTTAGGCCTGCTCCCCACTGGCAAGTGGACATCCCCCGAGGGCTGCCAGGCTGCCAGAGGGATGTCTGATTGCCAGCTTAGGCCCAATCCCCTGGGAACAGGCCTAAGCCAGCAGGTGGTCATCCCCTGAGGGGTCCCAGACTACGAGAGGGCACAGGCTGGGCTGAGGCACCCCCCCACCCCCACGAGTCCACAAATTTTTGTGCACCGGGCCTCTAGTTGTTTAATAAATAATAGAACTGAGATTTGAACTCACACCATTGGGCTCCAGAGTCCATGTTTTTAACCACAAAACCCTTCCTTTAAACCAAGCGACTCTCTAAGAGAAAGTATGGCCCCTATTCTCTTCCACCTGAAATGTGGTGAAAATCCAGTTGTTTAGAAATCTTTACAGTCCGCTACCTCATTCTTAACTTTGCTTCAAATTCAGGAGCAAGCTTATACTCTATTTATTGAAGTATGCATTTTTTTTCAAATAATCTATTATTAATATATCTTTTTAATACATGCACACAAAATATGGAGTTTCAAAGCATGTACATAAATTGCATGTGTGCTTTTGTTGAGGATATTGTGGTTTACCATGTCACTTTGGATAAGTATTCAGGTTTTTTAACTTGTTGTTTTTAAAAATAAATAAATAAATAAAGGGCAATTAATCATGCTGCATTTTAAAAAAAATTGTAATACTTGAGCAACGAATTCTAAAAACTGAACATAAGTGAAGAGAAAATAGTATATAATCAAATTAAATATATAAACATTATTGTAAAGTATGCATAAGAAAATGCATAATTATTGTGGTATAGTAATAAGGTATAAAAACCAAATAGCACAATATAATTGCTATAATGGTTATTACTCTTACATAGCAAAATCATGGTTTTACCATTTCCTTTTCATTTTGTTAGTTCTCAGAACTTATAAGCATCATAATTATCAGAAGTTTTTTTTTTAACATATGTAATTAGATTCTGGTTACCTATTCACATTGACATGCATATTAGAAGACAATGTCTGAACTCAGTCAACTATTATCTACAGGTCCTCTGCATGTAGGGTTTGTTGTAACCCAGAAACAATGCTCTGTGCACATTGTTCTTTCCACTGTTTTTCTAGGTCTCACACTGTACACTGCCTAGGTCCAGATATGGAGTTGCTTCCTGCCCAGATTGTAAAAGTCATCCACAAAGGGCTCTGTGTCCCTAATGCCTCAGGCCAGAGATTTCTGGGCTTTCAGTATACAGAGGTGGAAGCTTTAGACATAGCAGCATCACCTGCATAATAGTTCAATCACCACCCTGAGCACATGAGAACTGAGATATTGGATGTGAGATGATAAAAACCTGATGGAGAGGACATCATGAGAATGAGTGTTCCAGAGCCTTTCAGAAAGTGAAGGGAAGCTTGTGAGGAGAGGGGTCATGGGGGGAGAGGGGAGGAAAGCTGACAACCATGAAAAAGAAATGGTTGGCATCCAGTCCTAAAAGGGGGATCAGCTGGGGAGGATTGAGAAAAGTAGTGGTTGTGAAGATGTGCCCAGTCCAGGGAGGTCTCTGGTATCTCAAGCACAGAGCTGAATATTCCAGTACTGTAGAAAAGTTCTCCTCTAGTCTCCAGAAATCTTCCAAGAAGATTCTACTGTTTTATGGTTAGGGGATGGAAAATCCAAAATCATTGTTATGTGGGATTATTGCTCTTAGATTCTCTCAGCAACCTGAAAAGACAGAAATAAGTGAGAAAATTAAATTATTTCTAGGTAACTTATATTATTAACTAGAAGCCTGATGCACGAATTTGTGCATGGGTGGGTCCCATGGCCTGGCCGGCGATTGGGGCAGATCAGGGACACGGGAGGTTGGCCGGGAGGGGGGGTTGGGGTGGGGGGGGGACCATGGGAGGTTGGCTGTGGGAGTGCACTGACCACCAGGGGGCAGCTCCTGCATTGAGCATCTGCCCCCAGGTGGTCAGCGTGCATCATAGTGACTGGTCAACTGGTCATTCAGTCATTCGGTAATTCAGTTGCTTAGGCTTTTATATATATAGACTACAGGCCTGGTGCATGGAAGTTCATGCACTTGGGGGGGTGTCCCTCAGCCCAGCCTGCACCCTCACGCAGTCCATGATCCCTCAGGGGATGTCCACCTGCCAATGTAGGCCCCCTTCCCAGGGGCTTGGGCCTAAGCTGGTAGTCAGATATCCCTCTGGCAGCCCAGGAGCCCTTGGGAGATATCCACCTGCCAGCTTAGGCCCACTCCCTGGGGGATCAGGCTTAGGCTGGCAGTCAGGCATCCCTCTCACAGTCCAGGAATCCTCAGAGGATGTCCGACTGATGGCCCTTGGGGGAGTGGGCCTAAGCCCTTAGTCAAACATCCTTAGTGCTGCCACAGAGATGGGAGAGGCTCCTGCCACCGCCACTGCACTCGTCAGCCATGAGCCGGCTTCTGGCTGAATGGTGCTCCCCCTGTGAAAGCGCCCTGAACACTAGGGGGCAGCTCCTGTGTTGAGCGTCTGCCCTCTGGTGGTCAGTGTGCATCATAGTGACCATTCATTCTCAGTTGTTCTGCCATTAGGGTCAATTTGCATATTACCCTTTTATTATATAGGATAACTCCAGAGGAATCCTGGTAAGTACAAATGTTGTGTAATATCCAACACTCTAAAACTTCTCCCTTAATTGCTCACATGGAACATTTAATGTAATAATTAGAGTAAAGGCTTAAAACATCATTGCCCTTGGGAGCAGTGCCATATAATATTTATTCTTACTAAGTGGGGAGCCTTCTTGTGCCTAAATTTCAATAAATATGTGTGCAAAGGGAGAGAACTCTGAATAACTGGGTCATGGAAATGGGTATAAGGAGGTACTTGGAAAGGTATGCTGGGCATCTTCTATATTGCTTTTCTGACTGCTTATTCAATGAACCTGGCAAAGACAAGCCACAACTATAACAAAGCACATTAGGCAAGGATTTTGGAGTTCTCTCACGTTCCATGATTCTTGGTCTCTTCATTAGTAAAATTGGGAAGTTTCAGTTGAAGACTTTTAAGGTCCCTTTAAGTTTTAATATTATAATTGCTTGTGGTTGCTAAACATTTATATTTAGCCATACAAATTACTTTTTCCCAATAAAATATGACACGAGATACAAATAAAAACACTACTTGATCTGGGCTTCCCTGTGTATTCAGCCTCTTCATCTCCTCCAATAACCTTGAGGAATCATCAAGGGGTCCTAAGGAGAGGCCCACCTTCACATTTGAAGAGCCAGGTCAGGCATACAAATGAAGACCATATATCTAAAAACTTAAAATAAAGCATTATAAATGACACTAGACAATCATTAAATAAAACATCTTCTATCTGCTTTATTTGTTAAATATCTATATATATAAAGAACCAGGGGCCATCGCAACCAAATGGATGACCAAACTCATGAGCGAACAGGCTGGGGGGTGGGGGTGGGGGGCAAGGCTGGCAGAGGGGTTAGTGAGGGACAACCAAACGACTGAATCACAGGCTGTGTTTGGTGACCAGGCCAGCGGAGGGGGGCGGGGGGGCGCAGTGAGAGGTGACTGAATGACTGAACAGCAGGCTGAGTGGGGTGACCAGACTGGCAGCAGGGGCAGTGAGGGGTGACCAGGCTGGCAGGGGCACAGTTGGGGGTGACCAGACCAGCAGAGGGGGGGGGGGGCGTTGGGGGCGACCAGGCTGGCAGGCGGGCCAATAAAGGGCCACCATGCTGGTGGGGGTGCAGTTAGGGGTGATCAGGCCAGCAGGGGGGCAGTTTGGGGCAACCAGGTTGGTGGGGGGGGCAGTTGGGGGCAACCAAACCAGCAGGCAGAGGCGGTTAGGGGTGATCAGGCTGGCAGGGGGGCTAGTAGGGGCAATCAGGCAGACAGGCAGGTGAGCAGTTAGGAGCCAGCTGTCCTGGATTGTGAGAGGGTGCAGGCTGGGCTGAGGGTCCCCCCCACCCATGCAAGAATTTCATGCACTGGCCCTCTAGTGTAATCATAATGATTGAGGAGAACATGTTCAAATCTAGAATTATTGGACTTTTCAGTGTCTGTGATAGAATATTCTGGAATGAAGTAGGTCTGCTCCTAACCCCTGCCCCTGGTACCCAGCCTATAATCTACTCACTTTTATTACCATTCCCAGCCTCATCTCCTATAGTGGGACTTTCCACTGTCCACAATGTCTATAAACTGAATTTGTGGTATACCCTTGGATGATAAAACTTGGGGGAGAAGTCTGTTCAGGTTCAGACCATTTGAGCAAAGAAATCCAGAGTCTGTGGTATCCATTCTGGGTCTAGGGAGCAGGCATAAGTTCCTGGTGGGCACCTCCCCATCAACCCCACAGTCCTCAGGATTTAACCCATGGGGAGGCTTACAGCCACCAAGGCAGGGCGATCTGAGGTGTGTAGCATTAGCTCAAAGCCTTTGTTGCCAAAATCTAGGGAAATACCTGGTAAATGCAGTTTGAATACCCCCCATGTGGGTTGCTGAGAGTTCTTCTCTGAATGCTGTTTGGTGGGATATTTAATGGGCATCAAAGTTAGGTCTTCATAATAAATCCATTGTCTATGCCCCAAGACCGCAGTGTCAGCTTCCATTGAGTCTCCTAACTGCCTGCTTTAGCGATTTTGGACTTGCCAGCTCCACAGTAACAATGAAGCAATTAATTCTCTACATTAAATTTTATATATATGTATTGTATATGCATATATATGTATGTATATGTGTGTGTGTGTGTATATATATATATATATATATATATATATATATATATCCCACATTCAAAGGCTGTTAAATCGCATTGTTTACCCATGTCTTCAGAAAAATATCACTTCTGTCGTGGTAAGCAACCTGCTTCCCTATTTATAATGGTTGGGCCCTCTAGCAACTTCAGAGCAAAATTATAGCATAAATATATATATATATATATATATATATATATATATATATATATATATATTAGTTGTCCAGTGAACAAAATTTGTGTACTTGGGGGAGGGGTCCCCCAGCCTGGCCTGTGCCCTCTAACAGTGCAGGAGCCCCACGATTGATCCATCGATCACCCCAAAGAGGTAGGCCCACCCACCCATCCGGGGGTCCTCAATGGATTGCCCCAAAGAGGTAGGCAGGTGCTGCAGCAGGTGCGGGGCTGCAGGAACCCCGCAGAAGCGGCATGGAGCAGCCACCGGGATCCGCCTCCTCCCCGTGGTGGTGGAGCCATGGGACCCCCAAGACCTCATCATGCAGAGTGGCCACCGGGCCTCGCCTCCGCTGTGTGCGCAGCCGTCTTGTCATGGCGTGAGGGCATCACAGCGTCAGTGCATGATGACTACCTAGGGCTATTGGCAGTATAGATATACATTTATGTTATATAACCTGGGGCTTGTTCCTGACTTCTATGGCAGTTCATTACTTCATCAGTATCATTAGAATAGTAACAGCAACTTCTGAGATGATAAAAGATTAAAGTAAAATAAAGTATGTCAAATATATGTATTGGGTTTGACACAAAATAACCACTTCTTACTGTTACCATTACCATTGGAGCAAAAGCTATAAAGTTGGCAGTTAGTTAACATAGAAACATCAAAACGTTCTTTCAGCACAAGGTAGTACTAAGATCATGGGCTTTGGACTCAGGCCAAAATGTTTGTGTGTTTGCTCTATTACCTATCTCATCTGAGATCTTGAGCTAGTTAATTTCTCTGTGTGCTATGATTCTCATTTGTAAAATCTATCTCACAGAGTTTTAATGAGAAAAAAACCAAGATGATGTATGTGCAACAATGTGAACAGCAACCTATGTCTTGTGAGCACTCAATATATGTTACATATCATTATTATTGTCATAACAAATATTTTTAATTCCTTTAAACAGTTTATTAATACCTACAATTTGCTACAGAATATGTTAGGCACAGTCCCTGCCCCACAGAATTATGACCTGACTTATACAAGTACAAAACTCACCAGAGTTTTCATGACTATTGGATCCTACCATATTGACTTACGTTGTACGTTTTTTTCAAGCTTATTTTTAGTTTAGTTTGGAAAGCATCACCAATTCTCAAATACAGAGCACAGCCATTGAATAGTAAGAACTGGTGTGGTATGGAAACCCAACTCTGGCAATGGCAGAATTATACAATTTTTGGACTATAGCACGGCAGCTTGGAGGAAACAGCTCATTGTTTCAAGCCATTATTATACTCATAATTAGAAACACCATCACAATTGGGATGCATGAAAACCCAAAATGCTTCTAACCCATGAAAGCTCATGACATTTAAATTGTGAAGTAATGACTTTCCAGTGCTGCCCCACTGGAAGAAATAAGGTTTAAATGAAAATATTGTTTTATCCTGACTACTAACAGACGTTTAAAGACATGACATTTAATATGATAATGGCATACATTTTTCTGTTACCTATCAATTGAAGGTTATTTTTAAAATGTAAACATTATAAAGGAAAGAAAGACCAGGAATGACAATTGTCATTTTTATGGAAGCCAGATCTCTCTAAGATAATTGCATGTGTACATTCAAGGATAGAGATTTATAGCTGAAGTACACTTGGTAGATTTCAGTGACAGATACAGGCCTTGAAATACATCTCCAATACAGGAGATCAAACAGATTTTTTTTTTTTTTTTTTACTTAAAACTCACGATAGCACAGTAAGAAAATGAGCTGACAACTTACGGAGTTAATCTCTCCCCTTTCACTTCTTGTACAATAGATTTTTCGCAGTTCCAACCACTTTTATTGTCTCTTATCTCAGGCATATTCCCACATCACACCTGGAGCTTGTAGCCACTGAGTCAGGCCTCTGAGCATTTCCCTGTTGGTGGGAAGCTCTGGCTCACTGAAGGCCGCCCTGCATGTAAGAGCAGGAAGTGCTGCTAACAGGGATAGTTCATCTAAACCCAGCCACGGTTTCTCTAACCCCTGGAAAAACTGGCCTTGTCTGTAAGTGTTAAACTATTAGCAACCTAGGGAAATATAACAACTGTAACGCACCCAACCTCTAGTTCCTCAGGTGTGGAGTGTCAAATTGCTGTGAGCTCCATATATTAACATACTGAAGAGCTGAATCAACACCTAAACTTGTTTCACTGAATAAGAGATTCATGGAATCTCAATCGTGCAAAGGACTTTAATAGTGAAGGGAAAGAGTAGATAAAAAAAAGGATGAAAGGAGTAAGGATGACAGAAAGAGAAAGCAGCAAGACAGGTGTGAAACCCCTGGAAAGTGGTGTGGTCAGAAAAGAAAATCTAAGCTTTTCCATTTAAATCTTATCATAACAAAGAACAGTTTCAATCCTCTAAAATGTTCCCAGGGCCAGCAAATGTCTCATTTATGTTAAGGGAGATTTTCATATGGTAAAAATTGCCTAGAGCAATAGAATTTATATGACCCTTTGATGTGGTATAAAATAAGGACTTATAGGCCCTAACTAGTTTGACTCAGCGGATAGAGTGTCGGCCTGTGGACTGAAGGGTCCCAGGTTTGATTCTGGTCAAAGCCATATACCTTGGTTTCGGGCACATCCCACTAGGGGTGTGCAGGAGGCAGCTGATCAATGTTTCTCACTCATCGATATTTCTAACTCTCTATCCTTCTCCCTTTCTCTCTATAAAAAATCAATAACATATATTTTAAAAATAATAATAAAATAAAATAAAATACGGACTTAGTGGCAAAACGGAAAGATGTCTTGTGACCAGACAGACCCATGTTCAAATCTTATATCTGGGTAGTCTTGGCCAAATCACTTAATCTATACTCTTAATTTCCTTATCTTCTCAAAAAGAAGTAGTTTAGACTCTAGTCTATATTGGGTGTTCTAAAAATAGTAGTTGCTATTATAAAAGAATATAACCTTTAGTTAGAAAAATACTGGGCTGTAAATAGTACCAGGCAAACCGTACTAGGTTAAGCAGTCAATAGGTAGAGTAGTCATACATCCCAGTTTGCTCAGAGGAGCATTAATTTATACCCATTGTCCTGGCATAATTATTAACAGTGCCTGCTTTCATTCTGTGATAAATGATATGGTTGCTCTGGTAATGGGCCAAATATTCACTGGTCAACTAAGGCAGCAATGAGCAGGTGCAGGCATCAGGCAACCATATTTACAGAGTCTTAGTGAAGGAAGCGATGGGGCCCTAGCAAACTGAAGGGATCTGTTGCTGAGCTCTCACCCTTGGTCACCCACTCATTAGAGTCAGAATTCATAGAGAAATGATCCTTATGTATCAAAGTTCCTGGAAATAGTTTTGTTTTATCAAATGCTGTTAATTGTAGGTACCAATTACTGCCCTGAAAATATGTGTCTTCAAAAATGTCTAGTCTATTGCCCAAGAAAGATCCATAATATTATTTTATATTGTAATTATTAAATCAAAGGCTTTAATAAGAGTTCATGGTAGAATTTCTAAAAAAAAATCTTAAACTTTGCCCAAGAAGAAAACAACAAGAGGTAGGCTTAGAGCCTGGCTTTGACATTTGGGTAGGTATTTGTCAGGCAGACAAGGAGGAGACCCACTCTTTTTCCGAATGAACTGCTTAAGGACAAAGACATGAAGAATGCCTGACTTGTCTAGATAATTCTGAGAAGTCATCTGTGAGAACAGAACAGCCTTTATAATGGAATATGAGGCTAGAAAGTTTCCTGAGTCAGGTGAGGACAACCTTGCATGGGCCAGAATAATCTTGAGACAACTAACGATTATTATAGGTAATGAAATGATTAAAAAAGATGAGAATCTCAGCATGATGTAAAAACCATACCCTTAGGTTTATTTTTAGTATACTTCCTGAAAATAAATATTTGAGAGAGGAAATAAAAAGGTTACAGGGAATATAGAACACGGACAGATATTTGTTCAAGCTATGGTTTATAACCACTAAAAATAAACAGAATTAGTTCTTCATTTTGTGGCTTTCCATATCTCCTTTGTTTTTACAGATCCATCTCCCTCTGTGTCTGGAGGTTCCTTCTTGACTAAATGTGTAAACCTAATGTCCCTCTGCTTTCAGTGGGTAAGAACAATTTTGTCTAAATTGCTGTCAGGTAGAAATTATGGAGCCAATTTAAACCATGGTATAGACTTGGGAGTAGATATAATTAATAACTTTGTGAATGTTTGGCTGTGTTGTTTTTATTCAGCTCTGTCCTTCTGTGGTCCTGGAGAAGTTAACAGAATCTCAGAAATCTAGAAATAATAAATCTTGTCGGAGGTATATGCCAAAACAGAGGTATTCATCAAAAGTAAGGTGTGGCAAGAAAAAACCTTGTCCACTCATATAATTCTTTAATTAATGCATTTACTCAACAAGAATTTGCTCTGTGCTAGGAAATATTATAGGTACCATAAGGAATACAAAGTATGATGAGCAATGGTTCCTGCCTTAAAAAAGGAAAGAGAGCTTGGGTAAACCCAGGAATACAGGGTAAAAGGTAATATACAAAAACATTCCAGGTCAAACTTGTGATATTGAGAAAATTTTAAACATCCTCCTCTTCTGCTCCAAATGCTAGAAAACCAATTAAAATCATTAGTGCTTCTTTTCAAAAACATAAAGTTGTTCTTGAATGAAAGAAAGGAAAGATTTCAGGTACAAGATAAGTTTAAGAATCCATAGTACTAATTAGAAATCAAATAAGTTTTGAAAAAACTCTTAGAGAAGTTTTAACAATCACATGATGATAATAGTTGAAAATTCAACCTGTGTTAAAAGGGATGTAAAATTGGAATCACAGTCTCAAGTTGGGAGGAAAGAAGAAGCTACTTTCGTAAAAGGGAATTTGATTATATCTACCTTCTGATTGGGTACTCACCTTGATCCATTAATATACTATATAATAAAAGCCCAATATGCTAAGTATCTGACCATTTGACCATTCAACCAGTCGCTATGATGGGCACTGACCACCAGGGGGCAGATGCTCCAACTGGTAGGTTAGCTTACTGCTGGGTCCGGCCAATGGGGAATAGCCGACATGGGCCGGGCCCGCCCTGGAGTCCTCCCTCAGTCCCTCCCTTGCCCCAATTGTGCAGTGGAGGGGTCCTTTGGCCTGGTCTGCATCTTCTTGCAATCTGAGACCTCTTGGGGGATGTTGGAGAGCCAGTTTCAGTCCAGTCCCCGCAGGCCAGACTGAGGGACCCCACTGATGCACGAATCTGTGCACTGGGTCTCTGGAAAATAATATGTGATGGATGAAAATCCAAATTCAGGAGCTGGGCTTGAATTTGAGCTGTGTGGTGTGGGAAAGTAAAGAGCAGAGATATTAATTAGAAAACTGTAGAACCCAGTTACATAGCAACTGCAAAACCACCCCATAGTGAGCCACCAAAACTCAGCCACATAAGGAAGGAAGCAATCATAGAATATGAGGAATTTTACTAACAATGAGAGACAATGTACAACAAAGGGAAAATTTTACTCCTAGGGGTTGAGAGATAAGAGAGATAAATTACAACAGTGATATTATGAAACAAGAATAAACAGGCAGAAATAAATAAATAAATAACAATGTAGTCAGTTTCAAAAAATCTAGCTAGATAGGTGAAGAAATATAGCTAAAGAGAGGATTATTTAATTGGAAAATAGAACAGAGGAAAACAGCCCTGAAAGAACATAAAGAAAGGAGAAATGGAACCAATGAAAGAATAGTCAAGAAATTTAAATAATAGAATAAGAAGCTGCAACCAACATCTGATAGTTTTTCAAATGTTTTATTTAAAAACTAGAGGCCTGGTGCATGAATTCGTGCATGGGTGAGGTCTGGCTGGCATGCCCCAATTGGGCCTGATCAGGCCAGGCTGGCTGCGGGGAGGGGCTGCAAGGGGTTGGCTGGCCAGTGGGAGGGGTGATTGGGTGCGGGGCCAGCCAGGGGCAGGGGCCTGGAGAAGACCCACTGAGCTGGAGCTCAGTATGGGCCCCAGGTTTCCCAGAGAGGATGGCCTCAGTGAGGAAACGGAAACCATCAGAAGGCTCTGCAAACAGGCCCTGAACTCCCTTTGGCCAGGTGGACAAAGAGCTGGTGTCTCTGTGTGTACATTAGACACAGACTGGCACTTGTTTTTGTCTGTTGGTCAAATCCATTGTATCAAAAAACTTGTTCCCCTTCTTCTCTTTGGGCCCTTACAACAAATACAGGCCAATCAGAAGATACAGGCCCCAGGGGCAGAGACAGGCCCCACAATCACCCAGGATTTAGGCCTAAGACAACTGGGTAGCAATCTCCACGGAACAGAACACACTGTTTTAGAGTCTTAATTCTCCCCTAAAATGTTCCTAGCTGCTCCTTCTTAGCCGGGATAGACTGAACTAAGGAACCAAAGACTGAGTTTCCTTTGAGGTGGGATCCACCGGGAGCCGGCTGGTGGCAAGGCCCCTCACAGGTGGCTGCCTTCCCCCAAAGGTCAGTATGCTCTGAGTTGATCTGTTTCTGGCAGTACCGGGTCTTGGGCTGCTGGTCCACAGGGTTTTTCTCTGCCACCTTCCTGGCCAACTGAGCAGCACCCTCCAGTCTGGCACTCCGGGCAGCTGTCGCTAGAGCCAGTGCTCGAAGACCTAAGGAGCCGGACCCACAGGGGCCAGACCGTGCCCCCCACCCCGCTGCTCAGTCTTGCTGGTGTGGATCAGGTCAAAGCCCACTGCCTGAGCCTGGCGCCATGTAGGGAGGGTCACAGTGGGGAGACAGACGCCCTGACCTGCCAGCCTTGGTGACGGTCATCTCAGTGCCCACCTGATTGAATTCATCCAAAAGAGCCTTCATCTCAGCTACACACTCACACTGGCCATCTACGCATTCTTCTTCACCGGAACCTTGGCGGTGGCCATGCATCTGGCCCTGGGGCCCTCGGGCTCAGCAGCAGCACTGGCGGCGGCTCCTGTGCCCAGTGCATTATAGCGACCAGTCGTTCCAGTCATTCCGCCATAACGGTCACTGGGCTTTTATTATATAGACTAGAGGCCCGGTGCACAAAGTTCGTGCACGGGGGTGTGTGTGTCCCTCAGCCAGCCTTCCCCCTCTCCAATCTGGGACCCCTCAAGGGATATCTGACTGCCCATTTAGGCGTGATCCCAGGCAGTCGGACATCCCTCTCACAATCCAGGACTGCTGGAGCCCAACTGCTTGTCTGCCTGATTGCCCCTAACTGCTTCTGCCTGTCAGCCTGATCACCCCCTAACTACTCCCCTGCCAGCCTGATCAATGCCTAACTGCTCCCCTGCTGGCCCGATTGTCCCTAACTGCCCTCCCCTACAGGCCCGGTCACCCCTAACTTCCCTCCCTTGCCAGCCTGGTCTCCCCTAACTGCTGTCCCCTGCCGGCCTGGTCACCCTTAACTGCCTTCCCCTGATGTCCAGGTCGCCCCTAACTTTCCTCCCCTGCAGGCCTGGTTGCCCCTAACTGCCTTCCCCTGCTGGCCAGGTTGCTCCTAACTGCTCTCCCCTGCCAGCCCGGTCACCCCTAACTGCCCTCCCCTGCTAGCCATCTTGTGGTGGCCATTTTGTGTCCACATGAGGGTGGCCATCTTGTGTGTTGGAGTGATGGTCAATTTGTATATTACCTCTTTATTACATAGGATAACAGTAGATTCACAAGAATTTGCAAAAATAGCAAACTGTGGTCCTAAATAGCCTTTATCTACTTTCTCCAATGGGAGAATATTAAAATTACATTTCATATAACATTAAAACTGGGAACTTACCATTGGCACACTATCTATAATAATAAAAGCATAATATGCTAATTAGACTGGTCAGCCAAACAACCTTCCAGATGTCATTCCGGACATCCTTCTGGACAAAGCCGCAGCAGCAGTGGCAGAGGCAGAGGTGGTTAGGGGCTATTAGGCAAGCAGGCGAGTGGTTAGGGGTGATGAGGCAGGCAGAGGTAGTTTGGGGCAATCAGGCAGGCAGGCAGGCAAGTGGTTAGGGGCAATCAGGCAAGCAGGCAGGTGAACAGTTAGGAGTGATCAGGGAGACAGGCAGAGTGGTTAGGGGCAATCAGGCAGGCAGGTAAGTGGTTAGGGGTGATCTGGCAGGCAGGTGAGTGGTTAGGGGCAACAGGCAGGCAGGTAGAGGGGTTAGGGGAGGTCAGGAAGGCAGACAAGCAAGTGGTTAGGGATCAGGCCTAAACCAGGAGTCGACATCCCCTGAGTGGTCCCGGATTGCGAGAGGGTGCAGGCCGGGCTGAGAGGACCACTGCTCCCCATGAACAAATTTCATGCACTGGGCGTCTAGTATGTGTATAATTGTATGAATGTCTCCTTGCAATTCATAATTTTCTTTGCTCTGAAGTCTACTTATTCTGATATTAATATAGCCACTCCTGCTTTCTTTATATTTATATATTTTCTAATGTTTTACTTTCAACTTAGTTATATATCTACTAGAGGCCCAGTGCACGAATTTGTGCATAGGTGGGGTCTGGCCAGTCTTCCGTGATGGGGGCCCTTTGGGCGGGCTGGTTGGGGGGAGGTGCTGCAGGGTGTTGGCCAGCTGGGGAGGGACCACAGGAGGGCTCCAGGGTGTGTCCGACCTGTCTCACTCATTCCCCATTGGCTGGACCCCAGCAGCAAGCTAACCTACTAGTCAGAGCATCAGCCCCCTAGTGGTCAGTCATAGCAATTGGTCAACCCATTGACTCTCTGTCCCCTGGTGGTCATTGCACATCATAGTGAGCGGTTGAGTGGTCTTAGCTTATCATTAGCATATTATGCTTTGATTGGTTGAATGAATGATCAGATGACCAGAACCTTAGCATATTAGGCTTTTATTATCTATACTAGAGGCCCAGTGCACAAAAATTTGTGCACTTGGGGTGGGGGAGGGGGTCCCTCAGCCTGGCCTGTGCCCTCTCGAAGTCTGGGACCCCTCGGGAGATAACGACCTGCTGGCTTAGGCCTGCTCCCCGGTGGCAGAGGGCAGGCCCAATCCCTAGGTGCAGCCCCTGGTCGGGCTCAGAGCAGGGCCGATTGGGGAGTTGCAGCGCCACCCCCTGTCATGCACAGAGCAGGGCGGATCGGGGGATTGTGATGCCACCCCTAGTCACTCTCAGGGTAGGGCCGATTGGGGAGTTGGGGCACCGCCGCTTGTCACACTCAAGGCAGGATTGATAGGGAGGTTGTAGCGCCACCCCCTGTCACGCACAGAGCAGGGCCGATCAGGGGGTTGGGGTGCCTTCCCCTGTCACAAACAGAGCAGGGCGGATAGGGAGGTTGTGGCCCCGCCCCCTGTCACACACAGAGCAGCAGGGCGATCAGAGGGTTTGGTCGCTGCCCCCTGTCAAGCTGATCCCAGTGCCGGGAGGCCTTGTGGCTCCGCTGATCCCAGTGCTGGGAGGCCTCGCTGCTCTGCTGATCCCAGTGCTGGGAGGCATATTACCCTTTTACTATATAGGATAGAGGCCTGGTGCATAGGTGGGGGCCGGCTGGTTTTCCCTGAAGGGTGTCCTAGATCAGGGTTGGTGTCCCCACTGGGTTCCTTGGCCAACCTGGATGAGAGGATGATGGCAGTTTGCAGCTGGTCACACCCCCTTCAGGGTGGGGGTCCCCACTGGGGTGCCTGGTCAGTCTGGGTGAGGGGCTGAGGGCTGTTTTCAGGCTGGCGGGTGACTGAAGCTCCCAACCTGTCCTTTTTTTCTTTTTTTTTTTTATTTCTGGGCCAGCTTTAGCTCTGAGGCTTGGTTGCAGCTCTGAGGCCTTGGCTGCTGAAAGCAGGTATCTGGTTTGTTTGGGTTCTATAATTGTAATACTGTTGCGGTCCTGCTCACTCCTGCTCTGAGATCCCGGCTGGTTGAAAGCAGGGATCTGCATTTGTTCTATAATTGCAACAATGTTGCGGTCCTGCTGGCTGAAGCCCGGCTGGCTGAAAGCAGGTTTCTGTGGTTTTGGTTAGCTTCTATATTTGTAACAACATTTCAAATTGCAGGCTCAGAGGCCAGCAAGGCAGGCAGGGAACATTGGCTTCCTCCGTCACTGAAGCAAGCAAGCCTTCTGTTCGCTTTAAGCTGCCTGGCTGCCGGCCGCCATCTTGGTTGGCAGTTAATTTGCATATTGCCCTGATTAGCCAATGGTAAGGGTAGCAGAGGTACAGCTAATTACCATGTTTCTCTATCATTAGATAGGATAATAAAGAGCCAGGGTCTTAACGACTGAAGGCTCGACCAGACCGGAAGTCAGTGCTGGGTTGCAGTGGCTACCCAGCACTGACTGGGGCTGCTGCAGGTACCCTGACCCAGCAGTGACTGCCTAAGGGGCTGTGGATCAGGCCCAGAGAGAGGCCTGCAGAGAGAGAGGCAGGGTCTGATTCGTAGCCTCTGTGGCAGCCATTGATCAGAACTTGCCTCTCTTTCTCTCCTGGCCTGGCCAACAGCAGCACCTCCATTTCTCTCCAGGCCTACATGAGGGCTGCAAGTCAGCCCCGCCTTTCTGATCAGGCCCCATTGATAGGCCCAGAGACACTGACTGGCATAGAAACTGACCAATCACAACCAAATTGGCCAGCAGAGGAGAGCAGTTAGGGGTGATCAGGCAGGCAGAGGCAGTTAGGGGCTATCAGGCTGTCAGGGAAGGGCAGTTGGGGTGAGATCAGGTCGTCAGGGGAGCACAGTTAGAGGCGATCAGGCAGGCAGAGGCAGTTAGGGGCAATCAGGCCATTAGGGAAGGCCATTGGAGGCTCGATCAGGCCAGCAGGGGAGGGCAGTTAGGGGCAATCAGGCAGGCAGGCAGCTGAGTGGTTAGGAGCCAGTGGTCCCAGATTGTGAGAGGGATGACACCCCTGAGGGGTCCCCTATTAGAGTGGGTGCAGGCTGGGCTGAGGGAACCCCTCCTCCATGCATGAATTTCTTGTACTGGGCCTCTAGTATAGGATATTTGAAGTGAGTTTCTCATAGGCAGGATATATTTGTCATGTTTTTAATCCATTCTGCCAAATTGTCTTTAATCTTTTATTTATTTTTAATTACAACTGAAATACAATATTATATTAATTTCAGGTGTACAATATAGTGATTATAAATTATTGTAATTTAATTGATATATTTAGATAAGTTACTTATTTTTAAAATAAACTTTATTTTTAGAACAGCTTTACATTTCCAGAAAATATTGCAAAGGTATTACAGGAAAATTTCCATATACCCCACACCCAATTTTTCTTATTACTAACATCTTACATTGGTGTGATGATATCTTTGTTATAATGAATCAATATTGATCCATTATTATTAACTAAAGTTCACATTTTATTCTCTTTTTATTAGTTTTGACCTAATATCCTTTTTCTATTCCAGGATTCCATTCAAGAAACTAATGTAGTTGTCATGTCTCCTTAGGTTCCTCTTGGCTAAGGCAGTCTCTCAGACTTCCTTTGTTTGTGATGACCTTAACAGTTTTGAGGCATACTGGTCAGGTATTTTGTAGAATATTTCTCAACTGGGATTTATCTGATTTTTTCTCTCATAATTAGAATGCAGTTATAAATTTTAGGAGGAAATCCACAGGGGGAAAATGCCATTTTATCATATAATATCAAAGTTACATATTATCAACTTGACTTATTACTGTTGATTTTGACTTTGATTTTTTGCTGATCTAAAATCACTGTCATTCAAATTGTTTTTCTCTATAGGTAAAGTGCTATTTCTTCTGCTTTGGGAAATTTTTTTCTTTGTCTTTAGTTTTCAGAAGTTTTGATTATTATTTGTCTTGGTATGCATTTTTTTTTTTAAGTTTATTCTGAGGTTTCTTAGGTTCTTGAATCTATGGATTTACATTTTGTTTTAATTTGCTTTTATAAATCTTGGAAATTCTCAACTATTATTTTTTTCAAATACTTTTTCAGTCCTTTTTACTCCCATTCCTTGGACATGGATTACACAAATGTTAGAACTTTGGTTGGTCTGGTTCCTGGGACTCCATTATTTTTTTTTTATTTTTTTTCAGTCTATTTTTCTCTCTTCAGATTGGGGGATTTATATTGTTCTACCCTCATGTTCACTGGCCCTTTCCTCTGTCTTCTCCATTCTGCTATTTAGCTCACCCATTAAGTTTCTCATTTTAACTATTGTATATTTAAAAGAAATAATTAAATTTATTTAAGATCAAAGACAGTGTATTGCAATTCAAAAATTCAAAAATTTCAATTTGGTTCTTTTTTATAACTCTGTTTCTGCTGAGGCTTTCATTTGTTTCAAGCATCTCTGTAATGGCTCATTCATAGTATTTTTTTAATGACTGCTTTAAATTCCTTGTATGATAATTTCAATATCTGTATCATACCAGTGTTGGCATCTGCTGATTCTCTTTTCTCATTCATATTGAGGTTTCCGTCATTGGTGGTATAATGAGTGACGTTCAGTTGTGCCCTGGAAATGTGGGGTATTATTTTTTGAGACTGCATCTTATTTAAGTCCTCTGTTTAGCAGGCCTCCTCTGATGCTGTTCAAGTGGGGAAGTGAAGCACCGCCTTGTTGTTCTTGCCTGGTGGGGGTGGGATCTAGGTTTCCCACTGCAGTGGTGGGAGTGATGGGTAGACTTGGGGAAGGTGATGAAAGTTCTGGCTCTCCACTGTGTCTCCTCCCACACCACCCCAGAGAGAAGAAAAGATTGCCTGTTTACACCAGGTGGTAGGGGAAGTCTAGGCTCCCCACATGGTTGCCACTGATACAGAGATGGAAGTTTCCTTGTTACTATTCCTAGTTAAAACTCCTCCTTTGGAACTCAGCCTTCTCAAATGCATTCCTTGGGGGGGCGGGGGGGTGGGGGAGGGCAGGAAAACACCTTACCAGTAAGCAGTAAGGCAAGGGTGGGACTCTAGATGCCCACTAGGGATAAGGCGTTCAGACATGGATTTTTCTGTGGTGTCTGCCTGGAATTAAGTGTTACTGTATAAAAGTTTCTGTTTTTCTCTTTTCCTAGTCTTTTGTATAGAAGGAGTTAATTTTGCATGAGCTTTTTCTTTATGCCCCTAGTTCTGGGACGATGGCTCCTCCAGCAACCCGTCTGGGATATATGTGGTAAGAATAAAGCTTGTGGAATTCACTACCATGTTGTTCCTAAGGTCTTGAAGTCCTAAACTGTCTGCCTTCTTCTCTTCACCTTCCGATATGCTTAATGATTATTTTATATGTAATGTCCAGGGTTTCCTAGCTGTATTTAGTGGCAGGAATAGGGAGAAGTTCATTTACTTCTGATAGGAGTTTTGAAAGCAGAGCACCAAAAGACTGGCAAGTAGATAATATTTGAAGAGAAACAGTTAAGACATTTTCAGATATGACAAAAACAAAAATTTAAATTTAAAGAGCATATTGAATGCTTGGTAGAATTCAAAATAAGCTTATGCTTAAGAACACTGTAGGGAATCATAGAATATGATAGATAAGAAACAAAACCACAATAGCCACTAGAGGAAAGAGAGATTGGCCCAAAAGAAACGACATAAATTTATCAACAGTCTCATCATTAGCAACAAGATATATTTGAAATCTAATTAATATAGTTTATTTTGAACAAAAATTGTCATACACCTAGAATTAAAAAACAAGATGAACTATTACTTGAAGGTGAAATTAAAATAGGGATATTAAGAGACAACTTAGAGATCATTAAGTTTGCTACCCACAGATCCTCACTGAAGTATCAACTTTAGAATTACTTCCAAGATGTTAAATATACTAAGGACAAAGTGTGGGATGCAGAATAAAAGTAGATGATCCAAGATATCTATAAAGCAAGGTGGTAAATATAATGCAGAAATGACCAGGAATATAATAAATATACTATTCCTACTAATATTTATAAATAATAAGAACTAATAATTATGATAAAAGATTAGTTAATATTTCTGTTATGATTAATAAAATTCATTGAAAACAAGAAAGAATAGATTACAACTTTGGAATTAAGAAGAGTTCATTTAAAGGGAAGTTTGAAATATGCTAGGGATTTTATCTTGTTCAGAAAAAAAATACTGATTTATTCTAACTTGTTTAAAAAAATATTCATTTAAGTAAATATCAGTAAAATAATAAACTTGGAATAGTCATCCTTAAAAGGAGGAGAAGGTGAGGGGAAGAAAAAGCAAAGCTTATCATCCAACAGAAAGCAAAAACAAAGGGGAAAAAAGCCAAGATTGTGGGGTAAGAACAAATGTATAAATAATAACTAATAGATGCAGCAAACTCAAGGATTTAAAAAGAGACTCTCATATTAGACAAAATAAAATTCAGATATATGCTATTTTAAGAGACTAGTTTAAAAGTAAATGATGAAAAAGGTAGCCAATAATGGTATGGTAGAAGATGGACCAGGTAAATTCTAATCAAAGTCTACTAGCAAAGCAATATAAATATAAAACAAGGTTTCTAAACCTCAGTACTACTAATATTTTAGGCAAGATCTTTTTTTGTTGTGAGTGGTGATCCAATACATTGTGGTATCTACCCCCTTAGACATCAGTAGCAGCCTCTATTGTAGTTCTGACAACTTAAATGTGTTTCCAGACATTGCCAAGTATCCCTCGGGGGCAAAATCACCCCTGGCTGAGAACCAGAGATTTCATGGGAATCATGATTGAAAGAAAGGATAAAAGGGACTTTCCAAATTAAGCAGAATTCTAAGATGACCCCCAAGATGCCTGCCCCGTAGTGCATACACTTTTTCTATGTAATTTAACCAAATACTAATGTAGGTGCTGCTGAAAGTATTTGCAGATCTAACTAAGGTCTCAAATCAATTTATCTTCAAAAAGGAGATTATCTTTGATGGACCAGACCTAATTAGGTGAACTTTTAAAGGTGACTGGGCTCTTCTTGAAGTCAGCGATCTGAAGTGAGGAGGATTTGATGCAAGGTAGAATCTCCATTACTGTCTGTGAACATGGAAGGGGCCATGTAGCAAGGAATGTGGGTGTCCTCTAGAAGTTGAGTTGAGCCCTTGATTTGAAAAGCCAGCAAAAATATGAGGACCTTAGTCCTGCAACTGCAAGAAACTGCCTCAATCACATCACCTCTTTGCTCATCTATGTGAAACTTTCTTGGTTATTCATATATTTTGCTCTTTCACATGAATTTTTAGAATTCATTTCTCAACTGTCTTCTATCTAGCCTATTCTTTTGCCAGTAAAATGGGAATAACAGTAATACAAAAATAAAATAATGGTGACAGACTGGAGAAGACATTTGCAACAGATAATAGGTAATTGATTAACAATTAACTTCCAGAATATATTTAAAAACATTAAAAAAACAGTAAAAAAAAAAAAGACAAATAACAAAGTCAGAAAGTAAGCCAAGATATCAAATTGAAATTCACAGAAAAGAAAATCTCAATGACATAAGATATTTTTTAAATTCTCAGACTCAGTGTAATTAAGAAATTATGTACAAAGTAGAGGCCTGGTGCATGGATTCATGCACCAGTGGGGTTCCTCAGCCTGGCCTGTGCCCTGTCACAATCTGGGACCCCTTAGGGGATGTTGGACTGCCAGTTTCAGCCCTATTCCTGCAGGCCAGGCCGAGGGACCCCACTGGGCATGAATTCATGCACCGGGCCTCTAGTATGCATATAAGACCTTTGGTTAATCTCTTCAGGCCCTCCGACCTCCCACCTTCCCTCTGAGATTCATCAGTCTGTTCCATGTTTCCATGCCTGTGCATTGAGCGTCTGCCCCCTGGTGGTCAGTGCACATAATAACAACTGGTCAAACAGTCGAACAGTCAGACTATCACTTAGGCTTTTGCATATATTCTAATAATAGAGAAACATGGTAATTAACCGTAACTTTGCTACCCTTCCCATTGGCTAATCAGAGAGATATGCAAATTAACTGCCAAAAAGATGGCGGCCGGCAGCCAGGCAGCTGAAGCGAACATGAGGCTTGCTTGCTCCAGTGACGGAGGAAGCCAAGGTTCCCCTCCTGCCGCAGCCCAGCTCTGAGCTCCAGATGCAACAATGTTGCAATTATAGAAGCTAAACAAACCCAGAAACCTGCTTTCCACCGCCAGCGGGCTCAGAGCTTAGAGTGCCAGTGATGGCAACAGAGTTTCAATTATAGAAGCTAAACAAACCCAGATACCTGCTTTCAGCCAGCCACAGCCTCAGAGCTGGAGCCGGCTCTCAGCTCCAGTGACAGCTATAGAAGGTAAATAAATCCCAGAAAAAAAAAAAAAGAAAAAAAAAAGAGGCTGTGAGCTTTAGTTGCCCACCAGCCTGAAAAGGCCCTCAGCCCCTCACCCAGACTGGCCAGGGACCCCAGTGGGGACCCCCTCCTTGAAGGGGGTGTGACCAGCTGCAAACAGCGATCAGCCCTTCATCCAGGCTGGCCAGGGACCCAAGCAGGGCTCCCACCCTGATCCGGGACACCCTTCAGGGCAAACCAGCCGGCCCCCACCCGTGCACCAGTCCTCTATCCTATATAGTAAAAGGGTAATATGCAAACTGACCCTAACAGCAGAGAGACTGGGAATGACTGGTCACTATGACACACACTGACCACCAAGGGGCAGATGCTCAATGAAGGAGCTGCCCTCTGGTGGTCAGTGTGCTCTCACAGCGGGGAGCTCTGCTCAGCCACAAGCCAGGCTGATGGCTGCCAGTACAGCAGTGGTGGTGGGAGCCTCTCCCGCCTCCTCAGCAGCGCTAAGGATGTCCGACTGCGTTTAGGTCTGCTCCCCACTGGCAAGTAGGCATCCCCCTAGGGCTGCCGGGCTGCCAGAGGGATGTCTGATTGCCAGCTTAGGCCCAATCCCCCTGAGGAGCAGGCCTAAGCCAGCAAGTGATCACCCCTGAGGGGTCCCAGACTGCGAGAGGGCACAGGCCGGGCTGAGGGACCCCCTACCCCTGAGTGCACAAATTTTTGTGCACTGGGCCTCTAGTAGATAATAATTTCCAAATAAAAGTTATAATCCTCAAATATTAGGAACTCTTCTATAGTATTTTCTCTGAATCAAATTGTAAAACAATTTAAAAATTCATAAATATGAAATAGTTCCCTGGCTGGTGTGGCTCAGTTGGTTGTTTGTTGTCCTGGGCATGAAAAGGTTGCCAGTTCAATTCCTGGTCAGGGCACATGCCCAGTTTGTAGCTAGATCCCCAGTAAGGGGTGTACAGCTGATCTCTCTCTCTCTCATCTCTCCCTCTCCATTCCTTTCTAAGAATCAATAAATAATAAACATATGACATATTGGCAATGAGAACTCTAAGAGGTGAATTATTACCAACATTTTGGAGAAAATTTGGCAGCCTCTGGTTAGCTGTGTGAAGTAAAAACCTAGGTTCCCAAAATACCTCTTTTAGGCGTACAAGATAGAGGGACTATATACAGTTTACATAACTAATCAACCTGGCTATTATATTCCATTTACATAATCCTAAGCAGGAATAAAAAACAAGAGATAGTACATTATCCTATATAATAAAAGCCTAATATGCTAAGTGTCTGGTCGACCAGTTGGCTATTCAACCAATCAAACCATAATATGCTAATGATATGCCAAGGCCACTCAACCCTTTGCTATGATGTGCACTGACCACCAGGGGGCAGATTCTCCAACCAGCAGGTTAACTAACTCCTGGGGTCCAGCCAATCAGGACTGAGCACAATAGGTCAGACATGTCCTGGAACCCCTCCACAGTCCCTCCCCAGCTGGCCAATCTCCTGTGTCCCTCCCCAGCCCCAATTGTGCACTGGTGGGGTCCCTTGGCCTGCCTTGCACCCTCTCACAATCTGGGACCCCTCGGGGGATGCTGGAGAGCCGGTTTCGGCCCAGTCCCTCAGGGCAGGCCAAGGGACCCCACTGGTGCACGAATTCGTGAACCAGGCCTCTAGTATCTATTATAAAATCATTAGAGGCCCGGTGCATGAAATTTGTGCACGATGAGGGGAAGGCTCCCTCAGCCCAGCCTGCACCCTTTCCAATCCCGGACCCCTCAGGTGATGTCTGACTGCCTCTCACAATCCAGGACCTCTGGCTCCTAACCAATCACCTGCCTGCCTGCCTGGTCACCCCTAACCCCTCTGCCTGCCTGCCTGCCTGATTGCCCCTAACCATCTCTGCCTGCCTGCCTAACTGCTCACCTACCAGCCTGATCACCCCTAACTGCTCCATAACCACCTCTGCCTTGCCCCGCATCCGGGACTGACCCAGATTCCCTCCTCCAGCCAGTTGCAGGAACCCAGGAGCCGGGCCAGCTTCGTCCGGGCTGGTGCAAGCTGCAGGGAACCATGGGCGGGTGGCTTCACCCAGGCCACGGCCGCAGGCACCCAGGACCATGGGGCAGGTGACTTGTCCCTCTCCTGGGCCGCAGCCTGGCTGGTTCCCATTCCTCTCTCACAAGCTCATTTGTGCCTGGCTGGTCCCCATTCCTCTCTTGTGAGCTCATTTGTGCCTGGCTGGTCCTCATTCCTCTTTCCCCAGTGTTGAGTGTCTGAACCATCTAGGTGTGACGACATGAGGGAGTGATGAGCATTTGTATATTAGATTAGCCCTTTATTATATAGGATAGCAGAATAGATGCCACATATTATTTATGAAAATATATAAGTTTTGCTTTGTTTTGGATTAAAATATAGATGGGAGTGGTGCATAGCAAACTTATAATAATGGCTTTCTCTGGGGAAAGATAAAGAAATAAATAAATAGATAGATAGATAGATAGATAGATAGATAGATAGATAGATATTTTAAATATTTAATAAAATAATTATTACTAAACACATGTATTCAAAAGGTAATATTACATATGTACTAGTATATATAATATTAATTGTTAAATATATGTAAGTAAAGTTTTATTTTATTATATTTTTACTCCTCACCTGATGATATTTTGCCTTTCATTTTAGAGTAGAATGGAGAGAGAGAGAGGAAAAGAGATCCAACTGGGGCCAAGAATCAAACTCAAAGCCCAGGCATGTGCCCTGACCGAGAATCAAAGCCTTAGAACTCATGACTCTTCAGTGTAGGAGATGATGCTCCAACTTACTGAGCAACACTGGCCAGGGCAAGTTTTACTTCTTTAAAATAAAAGAAAGTAAGACAAACTTAATGTTTTATTATTTTCCTGGTCTTCTTTTTTCATATCTCTTAAATTTCTCAAAATAAAAAGAATAGAGAATAGAGATTGGTGGAGAGAAGACAGAAAAGACTTTGAGCTAGGTCTTGGATAACATAAACTAGAGAGGGAAAAGACTTCCTTGGAAGAAGCCAAAGGAAATATGGCAAATAATTTCATCCAATGGTTTCCTGAGGTGCATTATGGACTCTAAATGCAGGATGTTGACATGCTATAGGATGAGCAGGGGTTTAGACAACCTCACCCTTATTTCAAGTCCAACAGTTCCATCTGTATCTGTTTCATAAGTGGGCTTTTATATGCATTGCATTTGTAGTCAGGGTTCTGTTGATAAAGACTTTGCAATCCCATGGTCCATTTCAATTCTTTCATAGACTTAGAGAGGAAAGTGCTTAAGGTAATGTTGAGAGCTGGTGGCATAAGTCAAGTTAAACTGTGTTCCAACCTTCTTAGCAGGGCTTATTGTTGCTGACTCCTCTAATCTGAAGAAGTTGATCCTCAGATTTATGGACTGGGCTTAGGGTTAATTCCTAAAATGACATGGAGATGAAAAATCCCCAGAATTTAATGTGCCATGCCCCATAAAAACAACTTAGGGGTTGCATGACTACTTATTGATTATTATATCATTTTGTTGAGAATTGAAAGGCACAAATTTTAAGATCTTATTTCGAAATAGTGACACTGAATAATTCTGGTTCACTGATATCTTTAAGTTGACATATCATGTTACTAGTTAGCACAGATAACTCTAGCCAAGGCTTTGCTTATGAAATTCAAATAAACATGCCTTATTCCCCATGAAACCCAGAGAACAAAGAACATGAACAGAGAACAAAGAATATGAATGTTACATTTTGTCTCTTAAATTATATTTATCAATATTTTTTAAATTAATAAAGTTTATTTGCACACATTTTCTTCAGTGTTCCTTGGGACATTGCTAGGGGCAGGCATTAATGCTACCTTTGTTTTATGCATGAATAGATCAGAACTCAGGGAGGTGAGTACCCCTGGAGTGTACTTATAATTTCTACATTGGTATTTGTAGCATCTTACAGTTGACAAATATCTCATCTTATTTGACCTATGCAAATGGATCTGAACGATTTAACAGAGAATACTTTCTGCACACAAGCTAATTGCTATGTGGTTTCAGCTCCTTTTATATGGAATTTTAGGAGAAATTTTGACTTTGTGAATCAGCATGGTCTACAAAATACAGCTATTGAACTTTATCTGAGGATTATATTAATTTCAAGTCCATGTGCATTTTAAAATATAACGTTTTGTCTTTAGTGTCACAAAAGATTATACACACACACACACACGCAGGGTAGGGCAAAAGTAAGTTTATTGCTGTGAGTATGTGAAATATGTACTTAGAAGAGTTTATTCTTGTATTATTATTTCTTAATTATTGTCTTATTTTCTATACAAACAGCTACAAACCTACCTTTGCTCCATGTATAAATATATATAAACCATATATATACATATATATGTATATATACATATATATGTATATATATAACTGAAATCATACAAAACTGCTAAAATTAAAAAAACATCTGATACCACTTGAAGAACTCTGAAATACATTTTGTTCAAAAGAGAACAAATAGGATACAATATAACTTTCATTTGCAGAGCTTCTTTCATGCTAATCATTGCCCTCAGAAGCTTTACAGATCAATATAATAGGAGGCAGCAGCAGAAAGCATATGGTCCAGTGTAAATTACTAGAAAAAGCGAGCTACAAAGACATTGTCTGATGAATAAATTAAAGTATTCAGTCATAAATCCAATAAGAAAGGGAGAAATTAAGAAGTAGTGAATAGGAGGAAAGAAAGGGCTTGGAATTAACTCTGAGATGAAACGAAGGATGCACGTGACAAATGTGTGTCTCCAGGGGCAGCAAAAAAGAAAAGGGAGTGTGAGAGCCTTGAACTCCTTAGAAAGGCCTCCAGGAGCCAGAGTGAAATATTGGCAAGAACAGGGCCCAGCCAGGAAAATAAATATTGGGTCTCTGCCTGGGATCTAAAAGAAATAAGGTTAAACCTAATGAAAATCAGACATCAGGTCTAAAAAAAATGTGTAATATTCTGTTCTTTCTTTTTTCCATTTTGATTGGTTTTGATAGGAACATGTGTTTATGGGAGGGCTCTAATCTATGCATGCAGATGTTTGTTTTCTTTTAAAACCCTGAAATGGAGAGGAATAGAAATGAGAGAACACCGTGCTTGGAAATTGGCTTAAGCCAGTACAAATTTGGGGGGATATTAAATGTTGGCATTCAAATGATATTCCCTTAAATTATTTGTGTACTCTTTATATGTTTTGGAGACCAAAGAGCCAGGATTTGGTCTCTGAGGCCCATAGAACAAGCAGGTGAGCCAAGAACATATTCAGAACATTTGTTAAGTCCTTTATTTAAAAAATATTGGGAGGATCCGGTACCAGTATCAAAGGGAAGTTTGTGCAGGTGATCAGATCCAAGTTCCAGTGGTGACTGCTATGTCAAGGAAGCAGAAGAGATTAGAGCACCAAGGCTTGCTGTACATTGCTCATAATTTTAGTACAATCCACGGGCAAGTGTCTATGAGTCAAAAATTACTAAATTCCTAATCTGTGATACGGAATACAGACACACAAATACACACATATATATATACATGCTTATGGTGAGGATCACAGGCAGGCAGAAGGGGCCATCAATAGAGAAACACCATATTGCTAGGAGGGGAAAAGGAAAATACAACCAGGAATGAGAAAAAAAAGCTCCCTATAGGATTATGATAGTTTCTGAAGTTATTTCTCTATTTACTCATTCATTTAATCACTAAGCACTTACTGATCACATGCCATACTTCAGGCACTGGTGTGAGGTATGGGCATACAGAGATGAATAAGACACCACTACCATCCTTGGAACTTGAGGTCGAGTTATTTTCATGAGAAAAATCACTGAAAAGAGGAATGGAAGATTTTTTTTAATAGTGGGATTGAAATTGAAAAGGAGGTCAGCTCTAATTGAGAGAAGAAAAATTAAAAGTCTTCAAAAGACTTAGAAGGTGGAAGAGACATTACCTAAAATGGAAAGTGACTTTAGGGGGCACCAGGGAAAGGCCTGCTATTGCTTTCACAGTATGGAGAAAGTAGAACTTTCACAAAATCAAATCAGCCTTCATAAAAAAGAGTTGCTCATCCTCCTTGCGTTGTGGTTTGAATGGAGAGGGTAATGAAGGACAAACACTGTATACTTGGCTTGAGTTTCTAGCACTGGACAGAATCTAGCGCAGGGCAGACACAACGTGCTTGCACAACTGAAATATCCACCCAGATCGTCCTTTGTGGGTCAGAGTGGCAGGAAGAAATGGGTGAGCAGGGGAAGATCAGCAGCGTTTTCCTGATGGCTTTGAAATTCTCCAGAGAGCCATCTTCTGTCAAACGCACAGAGTGCATTGAAGCTTAGTCTAGTAGAATGAAGTTTCATGGCCACAGGCTGGTGGGGTAAGGATGCAAAAGGGGCAAAAGGGTGACGGAAGGAGGAGGGGAGGAAACAGGCTGCTTTATAAAATGTGATGCCTTTTTCTTGATTGCTTTGCTCTCTTGAAACCATTTTTTAGAGCAGCTCTTAGTTAAATCGTCACTTGTTTGCATTATAGTTTATCAATGCCCCATTATAGTTTCCATATTTGGTAGCTTACCTTTTCCAGTCAAGATAACTTTAGAAAGCACATTATAATTTAGGTTATTTTATTAAAAAAAGCTCCAAGGAAGGACAGAGATAGAGCACGTACAAGAAGATCTCAAAAAGCAGCTGTTAAATTGAAGAGACGCAGGGAAAAGGAAGTTGGAGAAAATGGCAAGATGAAGAATATTACATTTGTAATTCAGTTAAGCCAATGTATATTTTCCACCTGGGCATAGAAATGAATGAACTCAACCACAACTCCAATAATTTTGAATATTTTCTTATTTTCTTAGAAACTACATTTTTCTTTCCTCCAGAATCTGAGTGGATAAGTTCACTCCGTAGTTTTTAAAACAACAGCTCCAGAGACTGCTCAACACTCATGGCTCCTTAGAAGCTTTCCAGCGGTGCTTTTCGGTATTCACTGTTTTGGACCTTAACAATTTAAAAGGAAAGTAAGGGGAGAGTGCATTTGTACTCACTTTCCCAGGTTTCAGGAAATGTGTGGCTTTGTTTTTCTTTTCTCTCGTTCTTCCTTCATCCACACCTTTTTTACCTGCAGAGGTCTCTCCCTGCCTCTCTGCTCATCTCAGCGCACCAGCTCATTTCCCTAATGCCATCTTCCTTCATTCTAACAAGATCATCATTGGTGCCAAACTCCATTGATCTATGTGGAAGCATTTTGAAAAGAGGGTTTCTCTGGGGGTCTAAGTGCAGATCACTGCATTATAAAACAAAACATTTGACTACAAAACCGATTTACAGCAAACAGACTACGGATTACAAACTCCAATGATCTTCAATCACATCACCACTTAGCCATGCCACGCTTGGCCAGACACCATTAACCCATTACTGTGAGCTACAGCAGTGCGTATCCCCAAACTGTAACGGATGTTCTAGGAATAATTATCTTTATGCCTATTAGACTCATATTGGATGTCAGATTCTAAAAATATCTGAGGGTCATCCACACTGCATACTGTAGGCCATAGTCAAATTGGAATGGGCTGGAGGCAGTACAGTGAGGGAGGAGAAAACTACAATCAACCAAGATGGTCTTCCCTAAAAAAATAGGCAATATTTCCAACGTCTGGATGCCTATTTAGTTATTCCACTCAAGTTCATTCTTAGAAGGGGTGCATCTTGTCAATAAAGTCAAACCAAGCTCTTGGTGTGTAATAGGGTTTTGAGGGTCTTTTTTGAGAGCCTCATTAAAAACAGACAGTTTCTCTAACCTTTTAGCAGAACCTGTTATCTGATGACGTGAATTAAAGTCTCTCAAATGACTAATAATCATATCAAGGCTGCCATGTCAGCCTGTAGATTTGAATAAGAGGGTCTGAAAACATTTGCATGCCTCGATGTGCCAGTGCTAAGAAGCTAATGTGATAGTGCTGTCATAAAGCACTGGCAAGACATGACTTAATGTAATCTGTCATGTCATATGCTAATCTTCAACCATTACTTGAGTGCTGTAAGTAAGTAGAAAGCATTTGGGAGAAATCCTTTCCAATTTCTCTGAGTACCACTTCTGCTGCTGGTCAGCTCAAATGGGTTTTGTGCATTTAATGCAGAGCTCAAGTCAAGTTGGTTTAGGTCACACTTAATTAACTAGCACACTGATGGGCTGGGCTGCTATAGCTCTATGGAAAATGGTTATTTCAGAGACGGCCCAGCAAGTAAATATTTCATACGCTGAAGAAAAGGGGAAAAAAGACACTTTCTCAGGCCTTGATAAAGAATATGTTCTTTTCAGAGAAAACATTTGGAATCTTAAGATATCATCTTGGTTTCTGCTTGCTCCTTCTACATTTGAGTAGGGTTTACAGAAAGTAGATAATAAATAATTAAGGACATTCCTCTCACCCTGATAGCAAGAGCACCTCTGTTCACCAGATAGGGACTAATCACTCAAACAATAGAGGCTGCTCCAACTCTAAGTCCACAGAAACAGAGGGCGAGTGATCAAAGAGAGACATCCACTTGGCACACTCTTTAACAAGATGACAGCATCTCTTAATATACAGTCAGGAGGCGAGTGATTCTTAGAGCTAAGCACAGTTTGTGAGACAGACAATGAGTGAGACTAGAGAGACTGACAAACTTTTGCCCAATTTTTTTAGGAAAGTGTGCATGGGATTGTGATTCAAAATATGTAGGTTATTTTTATCAGCCACACTGAGTCAAGTCAAAAAGATGCTTAAGAACTCGAAGAACTGCCTTCTGGTATAACATTTTTGAGGATACTGAGCAGATGGCACGAGATTGGCCCCAAAGATTCTGCTTGAATTTCCCAACATTCCTACGAGGTCTGCTATTGGTAACCCTAGGGAGCTTTCATGCACGTGGGAACTGGCTTTTTATAGGCTCTAATTAGAAAGCACAGGCAATTTTTACCTACAGCATTAAAAAGATGCTTCTCTGGAATATTTTTCCTTGACAAATGTGTGTCACATTTATACAGAAAAATGAATATAAATCAAAACTGATAGAGATGTGAGGTTGTATTTTTTCTAGCCAAAGATTCTGCTAAAATGTGGGGCTATCACTCAAAAAAGGAAACACCTTATCACAAAAGTCGTGTGTATTGGCATTACTTACACCTCTTCCAGAATATCTTGAGCATTGATCATAAATTGATAGTCACCTAGCACAGCTACATCCTCCTCTGTGTCTGCTTACAGCATTCCACCTGACATTTCAAAGAGGTAAAGGATGAAGGTGATTGTTGGTGTCAGCGAAATGTGGTTCCTTATCTAATATTTTGCTCTTGATACAACTTAATCATCAGGGCGTCTGTCTAAACTTTACAATGAATTTTCAGTTTGAACACTGATCAGATGACTTTGTTGGGCTGATTAGAAGCTGGTCTCATTGGCACAGATTTCCAAGGACAATCATCATTTGGACCAGCCATTTTTCAGAGCACTTTCAACTCAGTCCAGGCCTCTTGCATTTGTATATTGCTAGCTCTGTAAAAATTCATTATTATTAATAAGAGAACAAAGTAACACATTCCTAGGATTTGAGGTCAATGGCTCCACTTTCCAAATGAAGGCAGTAAAATGCCTTCCAAGTTCTACAGGGACATATGAGCTTGAGTGTAACATCACAGAAGTCTGTGTGAGTAGGTCTCAGAAAATTATACTCCTTAATAACATTTAGCCAAAGCAAGACCCTTCCCCCTTTTCCATATCTTTCTGCTCCTGATAGACTATACAAATAATCTGTTTGGGTTAATTTGTTCTAATTGCAACAATTCTTGATGGCCTATCAAATTTCTGACTTCACCAAGTTCTCTACCTCAAGATTTTTTCATATTTACTTCTCCAATGCTCACAACTCTCTGGGGCTTATGACTACCCTTCTCACATCATCCCTTAGTCCTCTCACTTAAAAAAAAAAAAAGTGTTTTAGCCCTAACCAGTTTGGCTCAGTGGATAGAGCATCGGCCTGTGGACTGAGGGTCCCAGGTTCAATTCCGGTCAAGAGTATATATGTACCTTGGTTGTGGGCACATCCTAGTAGGAAGTGTGCAGGAGGCAGCTGGTCGATGTTTCTCTCTCATCGATGTTTCTAACTCTCTATCCCTCTCCCTTCCTCTCTGTAAAAAATCAATTAAATATATTTTTTAAAAAAGTGTTTTACTACCTTCTCTTTACTATTACTTCTTAGGCCATAACTTTTACCTGAGTATGGCATTCCGTTATGAAGCCTCAAATTATATCCCTTCCCCTTATTAAATTAATATTTTCCTAAATCACCTAAGAAAGATGTCTGGTTAATTCAGCCAATTACTAATATTTTCATTGATTCTTGATTGATTCTTTTCACTGAATCAGTCATTCAACACTTGATTGAGTTCCTCTATTGTGTCAGGTGTTTTGCTAGCCAGTAGTGATGGTGATCAAGTAAGGAAATGGTTCTCATTCTTGTATTCATTTTGTCTAAAGTCTTACGTAAAAAGTACAAATTATGTTGGGTGTATACTCTTCCATTTGACTTTTTATATTATGCTCCTCAAGGGTCTCATGCAGAGAAGGCTTTTTAGCCAAGCCTAGTATTTCATATATCAGTATACTCTTTTGCTCCTCTCTACCTACTACCTTCTGAAGCAGCATGGGCAGTTTCAATTATGTGGAGGTGCTCAGTTCAGTTTTGAAAGGACTCATTACCCTTTAATTTTATTGTGTATATAACACTGTATAAAGAAGTATAGAATATAAAAATGAATCATTACACATGTTCCTCCTGTCAAGTTGTCTGCAATCTTTAGTAGAAGGTAGTACTTTATATATTAGATAATCAAATAGTTCAAAGATAATATGAAATAATGTGCCAAAGTGAACAGGGAGGATAGAAATGAAACATATCTTCAAGGACTACAAATAGTAGAGGAAAGAAATGAGGACTGGCTGACGTTTTTTCAGAAGATTCTCACAGAATATTGGTGGGAGACTAAATAAAGTGATCCATAAATTTTTGCAAGTTTGTTATGAATTGAGTTTCATCAGAGGATATTAAGAAACCATGAAGGTCTGGTACGGTTCTTGGTGGGATAGTGAGAAACAAGAGAGATCAGTAAGAAGATAGGATCTTTCATGTGAGGGGATCAGAGGCAGGGGCAAAGTAAACTGTAAAGGGACCTGGGAACTCTCTGAGATCATTGTACAGTACTAGATTTACTACTCTAACTTCAAAATTAAACTTCTTATCATCAAAAATAGAAACAGAACTGAAAGACAAATGGCTGAAGGCACTAAGGTACCTAATGTTGGCTCACCAATTACGGTTTTAAAATCTAGACAGGACCACTTCCATATCTTATGTAGTTCTTAAAAAGTATTGTCTAGAATTTATTAACTTACTCATTATCTTCCTTATTAAGAATGCTGATTTATGGATAAGCATAATATACACTCTTAACCAATATCTGCTCTTCTTTCTTAATTAGGGGATTTAGGTTTTGCGGAAGGTTCACTGGTAAAGGCAGCTCATTCATTTCCACATCAAGTTGTTACTCTTTAGAGGCTATTGTGTCTCTGCAGCCCCTAGTTGGCTTCCTGTTGGGTTTCTGTCCAAAAACTTAATTGTTAATGACTCCCAGCTGTGCCACAACCATGCTTATTTAACTCCTTCCTTCCTGGCTTCCTAATGGTATTCTGCATTTGAGAAGTCAAGTCCCCAATGTGGGGTTTTGATAGACACAAGGAATTAATAGCCAGATAGGAAGTTTTGATTGGAGAGAGTGCACAGGAATCATACCAGATCCAAAACTGTCATGTTTATACCTCTGTTACAGTCTCAGTTTGAAGTAAATATGTGAAGTTTTACCTTGAATATTGAACAACGTCAATTACCTCCTTTCTTGATCTCTTAAGTATTCTCAGCTGACTTTTAAAAAATATTATTTTCCCTAGCTGGTTTGGCTCAGTGGATAGAGTGTTGGCCTGCAGACAATAGGGTTTAGGGTTTGATTCCGGTCAAGGGCACATGCCCAGGTTGCGATTCCCAGTGTGGGGCATGCAGAAGGCAGCCAATCAATGATTCTCTGTCATCATTGATGTTTCTCTCTCTCTCTCCCTCTCCCTTCCACTCTGAAATCAATAAAAAATATGTTTTTTAAAAATTTATTTATTTAAGCACCTGCCTCCTTAAAGCTGTTATCTACATTCAGTTCCTACTGGCAATTCTTCAGCACCACCTTCACTTCCCCATCTGGCCTTGATGAGCTATGATCTTTCATGATCTTCAGCTCAAACCCCCAATGAATCCTGCTGTCAAACCCTATCCATGTCAGTTTATCAAACAAGTTCAGGATATCTTCATACCAGGGAAAGCCATCTTTTTTTTTTTTTTTTTTTTAACTGCTGCACACACTTGTTACTAGTTCATTATGCAAAGCAATGTCTTTGGTTAACCCAGGCTAACCTGGTTTCGTCCTTCATTCTGTGCTTTTTGTCATGAGAAGCATCTTTCTCTTTTATGGTTCCTGCTAGAGATTGGGACTTTTCACTACCTCTACTTCTTGTTCTTGCTACTTCCTAGTTCCAGTCGTTCATGGTCTGCTGACCCCCAGGTCTTCCTAATACTTCTGTTCCAAGTCCTCACTGACAGCCTTCATCAAGCTCTACTGGCTTGGGATGCCTATGCACAGTGTGCCACTTCCCCCTGCTATCCACACCATGATCTGGACCCAAACCCTCAACTCACCACGTTTCATTCCCTTCCCCATGATCAGAATTTACTCTCAGTGGTAAGAGGCCACAGGTTTATCACCCTCAGAAATGACCAGTGACCAGATTAGGAGTTGGCTATTTGGATAATCACAAACTTCCATGTTTTTCCCTTGTAAGTTTGTCTATTCAACATTTCCTTTAATACTTTTGATGATAACTTCCCTTGAGGTATTCTCTCAATACTGGAGGAAGAATGGTACTAACACTTACCTGTTTGTTAATTTAACCAATATTTAACACCTACAATAACTAGTTTCTATTATTCTGTGTGGAACACTAAACTATAGCATTTTATGTTTTTATTTTATCTTCATGTAACTTTATGTGGGTAAACAATATTAATATTCTTCACATTACGGAGACGGGAGGCACAGAGAGGGGAAGGAACTTTTGAAAATTACCTAGCTACAGGGATTAAAGTGAAAAGACTATAACTGCAGAAACCATATGCTGAAATAACAGCCATGGACAAAGAAGTCATAGTTCTTGTCCTCCTGGAATTTAAACTCCAGTGCCAGAAGCCCATATTACACAAATAGTTACACAATCAATTATTTAATTACATGTGTGGGCTCTAAAAACCATGATGGTATAGAACATGAAGACCTGATGTAGTTTAGGAGTTTATGAAGTCTTCCTCAATGTAGTGACATTTACATTGAGACAGAAATAGTCGAAGGAGTGGAATTGGGGTCATGATGCGATGATTATTTCAGGCAGAAAAAATAGCAATGGACATAGGTTCTAAACAGAAAAATGTCTGGAGCTACAAAGAATTCAGTGAATACTAGTATTAGCTAAATGTTTGTGACAGAAGAAAGGAAGTGGTATAAAGTAAGGCTAGAATGATGGGCAAGGACCCTATATTGCGGGCATTGTAGGCCCAGGCAAAGATTTTGGTCTCTTTGAAGGACAATGGAAAACCATAGAAGGTTTTTAAGTAGGAAAGTGACTTAGTGACTTAGATTTATTTTTATTTAATCCTTACCCAAGGTTATTTATTCCACTGATTTTGAGAGAGAATAGAAACGAGGGAGGAAGGGGGAGAGAGAGAAACATTGAGTGCTTGCCTCCCACATGCACCCTGACCAAGGTTAGGGATCAATTCTGCAACCCAGGTACGTGCCCTTGACCAGGAATTGAACCTACAACCCTTCTGTGCATGGATGATGCTCTAACCATTGAACAACACAGGCCAGAGCTAGATTTAATTTTTAAAATTGGCACTTATTTATATAATAAAAGCCTAAGCGACCTTACAGCGGAACTACCAGAACGACCGGTCACTATGATGTGCACTGACTATGAGGGGGCAGACGCTCAGTGCAGGTGGTGTCCCCTGGTGGTCAGTGCACTCTCACGGGGGGGAGCGCCACTCAGCCAGAAGCTGCAGTGGCGGGAGCCTCTCCCACCTCCTCGGCAGTGCTAAGGAGCAGCAAGCCGAGTGGTAAGGAGCAGCCAGCAGGTGGGTGGTAAGGAGTGAGGGATCCCAGACTGTGAGAGCACACAGGCCAGGCTGAGGGACCCCCAACCCCCAGAGCACCAATTTCATGCACTGGGCTTCTAGTATAGAAAATATAAGAGACAGTAGGAAACAGGAATGGTGTAACAATTAAGTGGAAGTTTTAATTGGCCAGTGATGTTTCATTATAATACCTATCTTACTGATGAAGAAACTAAAGTTCTGAGAGTCTACACCACTTGCCCAAGTTGTCACAGCTTGTGTTAAAGCCAACATTTGAATCTAGCTCTGTCTGACACTCAAGTTCACATTACTTTTCACCACATCAAGCTTTCACTTGTGGGTATGACTTAAGCTTCTCTACATACCTGGTTCTTAGCACACCGTGAATCTTAACTCTTATCTTTGAGGTCAAATCTAGTGTTTTTTTTCTGCATTGCACTCTCTTGCTATTAGACAACAATATATTTCAAAATGATCCATCTTCATGATGAAAATAAAAACCAGTAAGTCTTAAATGACATTAGTTATAAATACAATGTATGCAATTACCTCACAGGTTTATTATGAGGTTGAGAAAATATGTATTAAAACACTTTATAAGTTGTCATGTACTAAAAGTAAGGCATTACTTGATGTTAGTTATATAGGAAACTAGACCATGGCAACTTGTCCAGTAAGTGAATATTAAATTACTTTGATATTAGTTGTCAAAAAAGCTCACAGATTTTAAGGTGTCAGTGTACTTCAAATTTTTGCAAATCATGAGCAGGACTGAAGAGAAGTAGTTGATATCCCTGTCTCCACCACACTCAATTATATGCCAATTCAGAGTTCAACTGGCTAATCCTCAGTATAGCTATCTGTCTTAGAGAAACCTGTGTGTCCCAGAATGCTGCCCGGGGTGCCATTACTTCTATTCTATGAGTCAAAGGCATTTTTTTAAAAACACACACCTGAAGCTGAGATTTATCTTTGCAATTTAAATTCTCAAGGAGAATGAAACATAGGTACACAGGCCCAAATCAATAGTCATCTTTCTTCCATTAAAGAACTTTTAGAGTCTTTTATAGGATTCTATGCTTTATTATTAGCCCATTGCTAAAGATACTTTTGGTCTGATTTGCTGTTTGTCAAACTTCAGATCATGACCCATTGCTGGTGGTAAAATCAATTTAATAATCATAAACAGTATTTTTAAAATAAAGTAGAAGAAAGAAAAAGTATCCAAGTGTGTTGTAGAGAGTCAGCAATATTGCTTTAGGAAGTTTTCATTTCAGCCACAAACATGCATGCCTGTGTACTGGGCCATGATAGGAAATGTTTTCCTTACTGGAGGTCACTATCAATAAAAGTTTGCAACACACTTGGCTTTAGGAAGAAAGCTGGTGTCTTTACACCTTTGTAGGATGGACTTATTCAAGTTTTACCCCAACTCCAGGATGGAGAAATGGTTGTAGGCTACACTTGCTTCAATGTAAGTATTTCCATAAAGGTTTTTAATAGCTACACCCATGGAGAAGGTGGTAAATGGGGAGGTGGTACTACCCAGCAACTGTTCATGAAAAAAAACTTGAACTTATCGCTCCTCTAAGGGGGGTGGAAAGCAATAACTCAGAAGAGAGTTTCTTCAGCAACACATATAGAGGAGACACTTACCATGTGTGGGACTCTGGATTTACATGTTTGTTTTATCCATTTACAAAATACCTGTATAGCACTCACAATGTGCAAGCCCTGTTCTCAGTGTTTCACAGACATTAATTAGTGTGACCTGTAAATAGGCATTATTGTTAGTCCTCTTTTAAAGAAGAAGAAATTAAGATGTCAAGTAGATAAGGATCAATAAACGGAATATTCTTAAGCGATATATTTTGCTGCTTTGGTGTTTCTCCTTAGTTCCCATAATTGTGATCAATAGTAAGGGATTTTACCATTGATTCCAGTTCAACTTTCATCCCTAAGTCAAGATAGTTTGCATATGTATGTATATGCATGTATGTGAGCATGAATGTATGTGTGTGAATATGTGCCCAACATGTAAGCATTCATGAGTGAAAGTGGTAGGAAAGACACTTTTAGAATTCTACTGTTGCCCTGGCTGGTGTGGCTTACTTGGTTGAGCATCATTCTGGGTACATAATGTTACTGGTTCAATTCTAGGTCAGGGCACATGTCTGGATTGCAGGCCTGATCCCTGGTAGGGGACATGAAGGAGTCAGCTGATCAATGTTTCACTCCCACATCACTGTCTCCCTCCCTCTCCCTCTCTCTCTCTAAATATATATCCTATATAATAAAGAGGTAATATGCAAATTGACCATCACTCTAACACATAAGATGGCCACCGCCATGTGGTGAAAGATGGCCGCCCCATGTGGACACAAGATGGCCACCACAAGATGGCCTGCAGGGGAGGGCAGTTGTAGGTGTTCAGGACAGCAGGGGAGGGCAGTTGGGGGTGACCAGGCCTGCAGGGGAGGGGAGTTGGGGAAACCAGGCCTGCAAGGGAGGGCAGGCTGGCAAGGGAGGGCAGTTAGGGGTGATAGGGCCAGCAGGGGAGGGCAGTTAGGGGTGAACAGACCAGCAGGGGAGGGCAGTTAGGGGCAATCAGGCAGGCAGGAAGGCAAGTGGTTGGGAGCCAGCAGTCCTGGATTGTGAGAGAAATGTCCAACTGCCTGTTTAGGCCCGATGGGGATTGGGCCTAAATGGGCAGTCAGACATCCCTTGAGGGGTCCCAGACTGGAGAGGGTGCAGGCTGGGCTGAGGGACAACCCTCCCCATGAACGAATTTCATGTACTGAGCCTCTAGTGTTTATATATATTAATTTATATATATAGGATGAGTTTATTATATATATATGTATATATATATGTATATATACAAGTATATATATATGTATATATACAAGTATATATATATAGTTCTGCTGTCACAAGCTTAAAAGAAAGCCAATTTGCACTAGACTGGCAAAAAGCAGTAGCTTCCTATTCTTCCTCTGGCACCATGTTACCCTTTCCTACATCCTTATTAAAATATTAACAATAAAAAGTAAAAAGGTGGGCCATAAGCTCCTGTCTCTCCTCTCTTCTCTCTCTCTCTCTCTCTCTCTCTCTCTCTCTCTCTCTCTCTCTGTCTTTCCTCTCTCTCTCTTGCACACACACACACACACACACACACACGAAACATTCAAAAAGTTAAAATCCTCTGTGATGGGGCAAAATTTTTGAAGTAATTAAACTTAATCTGAGGAGTAGAAGAGGAAGATGAGAAGTTATTTGAAGAGATGGAGGCTTCACATGCTTACCACATTTTATGAGGCCTTGTTCTGAGCTAAAGAGGATGAAAAAAGTCTTATGATTTGGGTACAAAGAGTTTTCTAAGTTTTTCAAAATGTTTAAATGTATTAAAAAGAAAGCAGACAGAAGATAACAAACACCATATGGCTAAGAAAAGAGAGAAACTATGGGAAAAAGAACTACAATTAGGTTGATCAATGTTTATAATGTAGATATTACTGATTTATCTTTTGCCTGTGAAAGTATTACACACTGTCTGTTAGAAGAAGCATCATGTACCTGGGAATCCTTTGCAAATACAATCCTTTCCTGTTTTAAGGGAAACAGGAAAGTGTCATGTGAGAAAGGACTAAGACTTTACCTCAGATGGAAGTGGAGAATAGTACTGTTTGTGTACTACAGGAAAAAAAAAAGATAGGGGAACGCCCAGAGACCCAAATTTCATTAGGTAAGTTAGTAAAACTTGGTTATTATTTTCACATATCCTTTAGTGTCTATCAGGTGATAGTTCAATATGACAGCGGTTTAGACCTAAGTCCTAAGCATGTGGAGGGTGAGGATAATATGATGAGGGCAGGGAGGAGATGAGTCTCTGAGATTAGTCTGTCACTCCAGCAAGGTTGGATCAGCTGGCTGAGCTTTCAGAAAGGTTTTTAGGTAATCACGGCTGGTGATTCCCCCTTTTTCTAACTCCCTTTATATTTGTTTGTTTCACTGATGCAATTTTTTTTTCACTCAATATATGAGTTTATTGGATGAATTCCTTACCACCCACATCAGAGGGACAGCTCCTTAAAGACAGGGAATGTGCAGTGTCTGCACACACCATGTCATATCCTACTTGCATTAAACTCTCAACAAATGCTTATTGACCAAATGAGATGCAAGATCTCACAAAGTTCCAGAGAAGAGGACTTTGCTGGAGATGGTACTTCTGTTTCTGTTTCGCTTTTGCATTGCTTTTAAAGGCCGTCTGCACATTCCTTTAGGTATGTCTCAGTCTATGGGGACATTTGTAGGAGACTACCCCTGCACAACCCCAATTCCTGTTCCAAGTTGGCTGTGGAAACCCAAATCAGGAGCCATGTGGGACAATTTATACACGAGCAGAAGATGATTGTCCCAAACTCATATGCAGCCTCTGTCTTGTATTCATTAATTCACTCTAATAAGGATTCCACCCTTATGCTCAGAAGTCACATCCAGATAATTGACCTCTCAAAGGAAGTTGGCCTGTTGCTTTGAAAGTTCCATGCACATCTTTCCTGACATTGACGTAAACCTCTTAGAAGTGTGTTCACTATAGACTACCAGGTCCACAAGCTGCCATACTCACAAGCTGCCACCTTTGTGGAAAGAAAAAAGGGTGGCCTAATCAGCTGTTATACTTATACTAGTGGCCCAGTGCACGAATTCGTGCACCTTGAAAGGAATTGTGGGCCATGAGGCTGTGGTGGGCACAGGGGCAGATCTCAGCCCATGCTCTACACCCCCACCCAGCCCCTCCCACTGTGACCCCTGGTCCTGTCTGCTAGCAGCCTCGGGTCCTGCTGCCGTTCCCACACACTGATGGCGCTGGCCCTGCTCACACCAACTGACTGCATGGAGCAATTAGGGCCAGTGCCAGCAGCAGGTGTGAGCGGTGGCTGCTGTCCCAATAACCCCTCAAAAGCAAGGGGTGGTGGAGAAGCCCTGAGAGGCAATCAGGGCCGGCAGTTGCCACTCACACCTTCTGACAGTGCCAAGGGATCGAGACCTGCACCAGGTGCCTGCAGCAGGTGTGAGCACTCAGCGGAATTGTGGCATCCAGAAGCAAAGAATTTTCAGTAACCACCAGAGGCTCACCCTGATGACAGCAACCGGTGCCCCACCTTGGTCTGGCACCCCCACTCACCTGCTCCACCATTCCGCGGCTGCTGACACCTGCAATGTTCTGTGCTTGCCCCATGGTGGTCAGCACACATCATAGGAACCATTTGTTCGGTTGTTCTGCTGTTTGGTCTATTTGCATATTAGGGTAATATATATATATATATATATATATATATATATACACACATATATACATATATATACACACATACATATATACATACATACACACACATATATATATTATATATTATATTATATTACATTATATTATATATAATTATTATATTATATATATATATCCTATCTAATAATAGATAAACATGGTAATTGACCATACCTTCACTACACCTCCCATTGGCTAATCAGTGTGATATGCAAATTAACCACCAACAAAGATGGCAGCTAATTTGCATGCTGCAGGCAGGGCAGGGCAGGACAATGCAGCCACCATTGCGAGAGCCGCCATCCAGGCCCCCATGTGCAACCCCAGAAGCCGCCGGCCTGATGCATCTTGGGCTGCAGGCTGGCCCCAGAAGCTCCAGAAGCCGCCCAGAAGCCGGTGATGTGGGGGTGAGATAGGGGTCCCCTGTCAGGCCTGGGCAAGGGGCCCAATCTGGCAATCGGAGGGTGATGGAGGTCGACGCCTCTGGCCGAGGTGTCAGGCCTGGGCGGGGGGAGGAGCCGGCAATCGGAGGGGTCTGGGGGTTTCCTGCCCAGGCTTGACGCCTCGGGGAGAGGTGTCAGGCCTGGGCGAGGGGGGCCCAGCGAGCGATCAGAGGAAGATGGGGGCCCCCTGCCCAGGCCTGACACCTCTGGCGGAGGCATCAGGCCTGGGCGAGGGGCTGATCGGGTGATGGAAGGATGATAGGGGTCAACGCCTCTAGCCGAGGCATCAGACCTGGGTGGGGGGCAGAGCCGGTGATCCGGGGGAGATGGGGGTCCCCTTCCCAGGCCTGACGCCTGGGCCAGAGGCGTCAGGCCTGAGCCAGTGATTGGTGTGAACTACAGAGGAAACACCTTTTCTGACCGCTCATTGGCTAAGTTCCCTGTATGCCACTGAAAATATTCTTAGTAATTTGGGTAATAAGAATCCAAAAAGGTGATCTAGGGTTTTTCACCACACTCTTGTCAAAAAAAATGAAGGTCCACTGCTGGAGGGCTAAGAAATGTCATATCCTGCCCTAGCCAGTTTGGCACAGTGGATAGTGCCTTGGCCTGCCGATGGCAGGGTCTGGGTTCAGTTCTGACCAAGGGCATGTACCTAGGTTGCAGGCTTCTCCCTGGCTGGGGCCCAGGTCAGGGCTCATGCAGGAGGCAACCAATCCAAGTGTTCCTCTCACTTTGATGTTTCTCTCTGTCTTTTTCCCTTTCTCTTCCACATTCTCTAAAAATCAATGGAAAGATATCCTCAGGTGAGGATAAAAAAAATAATAAAGAAATTATTATATGAAAGACATATCTTGAAAATGCCTAAAGAAAGTTGTTTGTCATTTTTTCATGGTGAAGGGACTAGAGTCTATGTTGATGAAAAAACCTTGCTGGCTGCGGTGACTGGCAGTGGCTGCAGCAGCGGGGTGATGGGGCTGGTGCCTTCCCCTGATCAGCCCGGTCACCTCCCACAAAGGGAGGCCAGACTGTGGCTTAGGCCCGCTCCCCAAGGGGAACAGGGAGCGGGCCTAAGCCGTCAATAGGACATCCCCTGAGGGCTCCCAGTATGTGAGAGGGGGCAGGCTGGGCTGAGGGAGACCCCCTCCCCCAGTTCATGAATTTCGTGCACCGGGCCCCTAGTATGTATATATATATATATATATATATATATAATCAATAAAGGCCAGTGATGAAGGTCTTAAGGTCCTAAGAGGTGTGGTCTTGTGGTCTTTCCACACAGGTCATCCATTATGATTAAGCTAGTGCTGGCTGAAGGTTAACATCAGTACAGATTGTGTGAATTACTTTGTTACTTAGAGGTAACGAGGTACATTAGGAGAGTGCAGAAAAATGTCATTAGTGCGTCTTCATACATAATGTTCTAGTATGAAATGTCAGTGTTGGCTTCTACAGGTTATCTGTGTGTGGATAATTTATGAAGTTATCTGGCTTAAAAAGCAGAAGTAGAACCTGAATGTACTGTGGTGAGCTGGCACAGCCATGGCATACTCAGCCCCAGGGCGCCTTATGTGCCATGCCAGCTCAGCCAGGTTCAGTGACCCTGAGAGGAGGTGGTGAAGGATGGAGAAAATACAGACAAGAGAAGAATATGGGTCTGGGTGGGATGCTGTCCTCTCTGATGGAGAGATAGCGACAGCGCCATGGACTACAAGCTGTGTCTTTTTTTAAAGCCAGATTCCATGAGGCAAAGTAAGGGCGTGGTCAAGATGTTTACAACATTCTCATGGGTTTTGATCCTACTCAATTACATGCACCTGAACTCTATCAAGCTCATATCACTCAGGCACATGGGGCCATGTGTTCGGACCATAGGTTCAAGCTTACAACTATAGTGTTGGCTATAATTGTGCTGGGAGGGCTTTGCCCTCCAAGCTGGGACTTGCACGTGGCCATGAGAGCACTGTGCCCTCTCATTTGTCCGAGGCTTGAACCTGTCCAAACACTGTAGCCGCTCTCCACAATGTACTTCTGATTTTGTTGCTAAAATATTAGGGTAATGGCATTAACAATAAAAGGTAATGGAGAGGCAAAGAAGAGGTAAGGAGAGAGAGGAGCCCAAAACTTGATAAGAACAATTCAAATTCTAAAATCCCCTTTCCCCACCACATTCAACATCCATAGGCTTATAAGGTTAAACAAGTGTCTCCCACATCCATTCTTTCTCAGACAGTGTGGGTCAGCTTCTAGCTCTGCCAGTTTTCTCCATGGTGATTTTGTTAATTGAGAACAAGCTGCAGCCCAGTGTACTGGGTGTCAGATCCTATGCTTTCCTTACTTAAGTTCAGGGTGAGCAACCTCTCTGTGCCTTCATGAACATTAAAGTCATCCTCCCTGCCCACCTGCTTCTTAGTCTTTTGTATGACCTTTGATACAGGGTTAGTTTGGTGTTCTCTCATTCATTCAACAATTATTTTTACTGAGTGTCTGTTTTATAAGAATCTCTGTGCTAGGTGCTGATGATGCAGAGGTGAACAAAACACATTCCTGTTTCGAGATGCCTCAGGGGGAGACAGATATATAAGCTCATAATTCCAGCATTATCTCAGTGTGTTTTTTACCAGGTTGCCATGGGAACACAAAGCAGAGGCCCTTACCCCAGTCTGGGGAGAAGATGGTCAGGGGCAGATTCCAGAGAAAGAGGTGTTGGGCAGTGGAAGATGATTTGAAATTAACTTGGGAACTGGTGGGAAGAAGGGAAAGGAAGAGTAGGAAAGGGGAGCTCACAGCAGTGATCAGTTTCTGCAACGGCTTAGAAGGGAGGAAAAGCATAACCAGTCTGGGGAAATGCAGGGAGTTTGGTATGGCTGACGCATCAAGTGTAAGACTGGAGAACTAGACATAAAACAGAAAATGACGGGCATTTAAAGTCACAGCAAGAAGTTTGGACTTATCCTGAGGGCCATGGGGAACCACTGAAGGGTTTAAAATGGGGACTCAGAGATCTGATTTGCATTTTACAAGTCTCTCCAACTGTAGCGTTGGGAACAGATTGGAACCAGACAAGAGACTGACTAGATGGCCCTCACAGTAATCAGAGGAGAATGTGGAGGGCCTGGCCCAAGGGAGGAGCAGGAGGATGTTGAGAAATGGTAGACACAGCAGGATGTGGTACTGATTGGACGTGGGATGCGAAGAAGAGGAGCCAAGGAGGATTCCTGGGTTCTGATGACAGTGTCCTATCTGCTTCCCTGTGTGCTGAATCCTTGAGATCTGCAATTACCACTAGAATTTTATCTTTCTTTTTCCTCTCATTTTATTATTATTTTTTTTTATTTTATTTGTTCTTCTTTTATAGGAGAAAATAACATTAATTCAGCTCTTGGCTGTAATATTCTTTCTAACTTTAAAAACCAATAACAGCACTTAAAGATGAGCCTGGCTAGTAAAAGAGTTGGGGAAAAAGGTACTATTAATTTCTTTTCAGGGGAAAAACAAAAACCTATGCCATATGCAGAAAAGTTTCCAATTAGGTTAATGTACCTTAAACTGTATTAGTAATTAAGTGCTTTGGGTATTAAAATACCTAATCTAGCTTCAGGCTGTTTTTGATAAATCCTTTGACATTTTCCCAGTTGAGGGGGAGAGACAAAGCAGAGGAGGGCCTCGCCTGGGATTGCAGAGCTCTTGGCTCTATTCCCCAGCTTTTAGCAGCTTACTCTGTGACCTTAGTAAGGCTGCTTTAGGTCCCCAGCCTTGAGTTGTCCTATCTGTACAATGGCCAAAAGAAAAGAAAAGAAGAGAAAAGAGAAGAAAAGAAAAGAAAAGAAAAGAAAAGAAAAGAAAAGAAAAGAAAAGAAAAGAAAAGAGGGCAACATGTAAATAACTTCCCCTAATGCAGGGCTTAGAACACAGTAGGATAGAGCTATTTGGTGGGGATGGAGTGTGGAGCTAATTTTGGTTCGTTTTTTATGTTATTTGTTCTACTGAGGGACATATTAATCTGTAAGTAATATAATACTTGATATTTCTGGCTTGTGCACATTAACATAAGGAATTGGCAGATTAGCAATCCAAGACATCCACACAAGATTCAAGAGCTATAGTAACAACCAAGTCATCAAGAGCCTAAGTTCCTTCTGTACTTCCATTCTGATATCTTTAGTATTTGCTTATAGCCGGAACGAGCTGTACCTTCCATGGTCACGTGTATATTTGGCAGGAAAAAAAGTAAGAAGTTTGGTGCCGGCTTCATTCCTCCCATTTGTCAGGGAGCAAACCACTTTCCCAGAAGCACTGCCATAGCTGCCATGGACGCCCACCAACAGAACAGCAACCGCCCCATCCTCTGCCCAGATCCCAGGGGAGCTGGGAGAGTGAGTGGGAAAGTGCTGTAGAGCTTTTACTGCCTCCACAGTGAAAGGGGGCAAGAGAGAAGGGGATGGGAAGAGGTGTTGAGTGAGCCAATCAACAGCATCTGCCACACCTGCTAAACAGAGCACCATCAAAAGCCGGAGAGTGGATCGCTTCTCAGGAAGGAAAGCATCGAAGAAGGTCGGGCTGGAGCAGAGGCTCTGGAAAGGCAGCCCCCACTTAGGAAATTGCTTCAAATTCGGTGGGAGTTTTTGAGTAATTTCTTTGGTCCAAATTTGTGAACACCCGGTCCACCCCAGAAAGTGACTTACAGGGAAATCCGATTTCTTATCTGGCAGGTAGGCCTGGCAATAAATATAAAGCACAAGCAGAGAAGGGAAAGAGAGAAAGCTATAGCCACAAAAGTGGGAGCCAATTCTGAAGAAGCTTAGTTGATCTCTGACCCCTCACACTTGTTCATTGTGGGGTGTGATGGGGAGGGATGAAGCCCAGGAAAGAAATATCACATTGCTCATTTGGGTGATGTCCTTGAGAGAGTTGCTGACCCTGCATTTGGGGAGACAGGGGTAATGGGACAGTCCAGTTGAATGTGTTCCTGATTCCCACATTGCTTGGCCCTTCAATGCACATTGTTCCTCTACCACTTCCCTGGAGGGAGCATACCTCTGCTTATAACAAGAAGGCAGGGCTTGTTCGGGTATTTTCTCCATCAAATTTGAATAAGGTCTCAATTTTCCTTTTCAGGTCATCATTTAACAAGATTTATTGTTCCTGCTTATATGCTTCAGGCAGCCTATTAGGACATTAGGAAAAATCTGCCCACCGCTATTTTTTTTCTTCCAATCTGGAAACTAAACATGCAGAATTGCAATTTCTAATTCTAGAGAGGAAGGACAGCTCCCTGGTCTGACCACCCACCCACACCCCCTCTGATCTTTGGCCTCTGATCCCTCAAACTGGAAAGCTTGGACTGCGCTGTGGCTGGTAAGTGTCTCAAACTACAGACCGCCTTGCCTTTGCAACCTCACCATTTTGTCAAAAACCTGTTTAAAAAGTCAGCTTTCTTAGATTGTCACCTCTCCTTTCCTCAACGGAAATGTTTTCTCAAGGAGGAGATTGTGTTTTCAGATGTCCCAGTCTGGCTCAGGGTCCCAGGCAGATTCTGTGGGGCAGGGTGAGACACGCAACGCTCACGTGGTAGGGTAAGGCAGGGGCCCTCCGACAGAGCTCAGTGAGAAGAAGCAGACTCCTTAGCTGCTGAAAGGGAACTGGCAACTCCATCTCAAGGACACAGGAGAATGAGCAGGGAGGCTCTGACTACAGAGCAAAGCCTTGTCTGTGTATTTTTGCATGCGTTTGTGCCACTACTAATCTGTCTGCTTGCGATGCAATAGCCCAGGTCCTTTACTAGATTGAGTGTATCCAGGAGAAGAGAAGCAAGCCCGCACGCAATTAGGACGCATTTCTAAACAATGCAGCAAGTGAAAGTTAATAAGCACTGAATATATCTTCACATCACTCTTCTCTAGGGACTCAAAGCCATATAGATCATACTCTGAAAATCCACCACAGAGGTACCACGATGCCCTGGATGAAGTTTACATATCAATTGTTCAAGAGCTTCATCAACTCCTGGTGACAGTTTCAAGGCCTCTGGCATCATGATTACCCAAATCTGTTGAACACAAAAGGTCTGATTCCACTCTCCTTCAATTCTTGCCAGAAACGACAAAAACACCAGAAGCAGAGGTAGAACAGAAATTCTAAAGGTATTCTCCTTGTGACTGGAACAGAGTATTGGGTAGTCATCCCTTTCCTCTGCTGATTTCCTGTAGCAGGGTTGCAGAGGGAAGATGAAGTGGGGGCACAGTTCAGTGTAGTTGGGAAAATAGGGGTCTGCTTCAGTCCTACATAGACACCCTAATGTAGTCTCAGTAACATGTCCTGGTCTTCTCTGAGAACTTCACCATATAAGGGTCCTGGCCACAGCAATTTTGAAAAGCCTCTCAGGTGGGGGAATGAGCCTCTGTGAATCTATGGTTCAGGGTTAATTGGCACCCAGCTCCGTAGAGAACTTAGGGAGAATGTGTTCCCTCTAGGAGTCTTCAAATGTCGCTCACATTATTAGGACATGATAATGTTATCGTGAGAATTCCTGACTCCTCACTCAACCCTATGTCTTCTAATAGGTCATCTGAGTTAAATGAACATATATTTTCCCTGATACATACCCATTTAAAGTCTAGAAAACTGAGGATTGATACAAAAAGTTTTATTCACGTCATTGGTCAGTTTTGTTTTTGTGTTGTTGTTTTTTAAGCTTGTCTATAGTCTACACATTTTATTATAGTGGCTGAATTCTTCTTGAGTGATGAACATCATTCAGGAAGATGTAATTGCTTATTTATGGCTCCTTTCTGGACTGGTCAGCAATCTTGACTATACTATTGTACCCGCACTAGCCTTCTCAGTGGTCTCAGGGACCCTCTAAGTTTTCTGCTGTCGGCACTCCCAGACAGGCTGTTTGCCTGGCCTCTGGGGTTCAGGGCAGTAGGTTTTAGCTTTAGGATGAAGAGCTGCTAGATTTTTTTTTTCTTTTTAGAAATGAACATTAAAGTCCTACCTATTTAGGGGCAGTTTTACAGGCTGTTTTTCCTGGTGGCTGTAGCTCCCCCTGCTGCTCAGCTGGGGGCAAGAGAGGCCAAAGGAATCTGAAATGAAGTAAAAACTACCTGGAGTCAAGTGGGCCCAGGAGCCAGCAATTGAAGGTAGTTAGCTTCAGCTCAAGGGTCTAACAGTGGTTCTCAACCTTCTGGCCCTTTAAATACAGTTCCTCATGTTGTGACCCAACCATAAAATTATTTTCGTTGCTACTTCATAACTGTAATGTTGCTACTGTTATGAATCGTAATGTAAATATCTGATATGCAGGATGGTCTTAGGCGATCCCTGTGAAAGGGTCGTTCGACCGCCAAAGGGGTCACGACCCACAGGTTGAGAACCCCTGGCTAGGACCTCAGACATGCCTGGTAGGAGAAAAGGCGACGATTCGGGAAGGCAGGTGTGGGTCTTTGAGGGTGGAGGTGCAGCAAGAGAGGGGGATTATATTTTAAACGTGGCCCTACCAACTATTAGTTAAAAACAAAAAATACAAAGAAAAGAAAACCTTGGTTTCACACCACTGTGATTAACTAGCAAGTTCTCCCCTCTATTTTATGCTTTCTCCCAGATGACATTGCATTTTTGTCTTCTAATATCAGCTCTATCAGCTATTTGTCTGGGGGTGAGTTACATAATCACTGCATGAGTTTCCTGATCTGATCATTTTTTTCATTGATGACTCAATGGGGAAAAAAATATATATTGATTGCCTGGTAGTTGTATAGAAGTGGCCACCACATGTCGGCTGTTATTATTCTAGTTATTATTATTTTTTAAGTCATTATTTCTCACACTTGGCTACACATCGGAGTCACCTGGGGAATTTTTAAAACTACTGATACCTGTCTCCTAGTCCTAGATTCTGATTTCATTGACATGGGATATGGCTGGAGCACTGGAGTTTTTTAAAGTTCCTGGAGGGTTGTAAGACACAGGAAAGTCTGAGAACCATTGCTCCAGGGCCCCTCATATCCCTCCTCAGAGACCAATGTTTCACAAGGAGATGGTCCCTGGTGCTAGGTAGAGGGGCTTCTGTAGTGTCAGACTAGCTCTGGAGCACCAAGAAACGCTCTAACTCTTTGCGAAAGTGTGGTCCCAGGTCAGGGTCAGCATCGTCTAAATCCCTTGGGAGTACTTTAAACTCTCAGGTCCCACCTCCGACATACTGGATCAGAATTTTCACCTTCACAAGGTCCCCACATGATCTTGATCTGCACCCACAGTCTCTTTGAAAAAGGCATGGTCTAGCTCCCCTGTTTTCTCTCCCTCTTGCTCTGGTTTCTTTTATTTATCACAGAGAATAGTGTTGAGTATTTGTGACAAGGAAATATCCTGGTTTGGGGGGTGGGGGGACAAAAAAAATCCTGATGCTTCTCTTTTTTTTTTTAATATATTTTATTGATTTTTTACAGAGAGGAAGGGAGAGGGATAGAGAGTTAGAAACATCGATCAGCTGCCTTCTGCACACCCCCTACTGGGGATGTGCCCACAACCAAGGTACATGCCCTTGACTGGAATCGAACCTGGGACCTTTCAGTCCTCTGGCCGACGCTCTATCCACTGAGCCAAACCAGTTAGGGCTGATGTTTATTTCAATAATCTCTTAAAATTCAAATCTCCTTAGAGTTCATTTTTTTCAGCTGCCAGATGTAGTTTAAGTTTTTAATACCTGTCTCAACTCACAAGCACCCACTTTATGTCTGCTGATAGATGTGTACTGGGCCTCTCATGTAGATTCTAAAAATATTCCTTCCAGGACTAGTGCAAATGCCTCGATAGGGCCAGCTTTGGTCTATTGTTGAGCCAGGGTGTCTATTTGAGAGAGGATCTTTGGTAGATCATAGCTGTGAGACCAAATTTAGAGAAACATTATTATTTAGTAGAGGTTCAGAAAAGAAATAAAGTCCTCCATTAGAACCTAGTCATTAAGGTTAATAGTAAACCATAAAATGAATGGAATGTTGGCCCTGTGGACAGGTTCTCAAAAAAGAGGACACAAATGTTAACCAACATGTGGGGAGATGGGACAGGAGACAAGGAATGGAGCAGAGTGAATGACTTAGGAAAGAGAGTACATCTCAAGAGGAATGTAGCTTCTATGATATTGGCCTAATTCTATGACATTAACACTTATTCCTCTCTCCCTCCCAACTTCCAATCCTCCCTCCCTCCCTCATCTGTGTTTCAAAAAGAAAAAAAAATTAAACATGAGTTTTAAAAGATAGATATTGAGATAGAAATAATACAAGAATTACGATTGCTGTCTTCACTTTTTTCTCTCATATTCTTTCTAGAGGCACGATGTCCTCTTTATGAGGCTTTTATGGCTATAAAAGATTCAGAGGACACTGAAACCAAATCTGTAAATGTGCAAGGCTCCTGGTTTGGTGGGGAGAAGGGGGGAGAGTGGGGGAGACACAAATTGCAAAGAGCAGAATAATCAGATACAGAGGGACTTTGATCTTCTGGAGACCTAAGCTAATAGATGTTAAGTGCAGTTCAGTGGAAGTAATAACCCATGAAGAAAACAAAATCTACAAAATGATAAAATGCTGCAGTCTACTGATCAAGGAAGACATTGGAAAATTACTATGAAAGCATCCTTAGCCCAGAGGATCCAAGGTGAAGAAAGGGCTGCGTCTGCCAACCAGCAGCCAGACATTCCAGGCAGACTTAGCCGTCTCCCATTTTGTGGCCAGATTAACACTCTGTAGAACCTGAATGCTTTCTCACTGAAAAGGCATGAACTGGCACCATCATCACAGCGCTGGGCTTCACAATCTCCCCCAGTGACGCCACAGTGAATCACCCCACAGCTGGCCATGTGCTCTGTGGGGGCATTCCGGGACCCTTGTGACTAGTAATCCATTAGTGCTGGCCTTTTTTTTATTTTTAAACATCAAGATACAGGACATGGTGATGGGAAAAAAAAATAAAAAAATAAATAAATGTGTTTTTTTAAAAAAGATATAGGACATATAAGACATCATTCAGTAAATTAAAATCTTACCAAGCATACCATTTAGGAAAAAATTGGGAAACAGTGGACATTTAAATACAATTTAAAAATCCAGAAACATTACAAAAGGGAGTTCCTTAAGGCAAGTTTATGTAAGTAACATTTTATTAAGCATATCCATTTATTGAGCAATGACTGCATTATATACGTTGTGTAAAATGGGGAAGAATTAGTCTAATCTGTCAATAGACCAAACTAAACTCTTATTATCTGAAGAAAATCTAAAACTTGAAGCAGTTAGATAAGTTTAGTCTGGACAGACTCTTTATTGTGAAAAGAATTAAAAACAAATGAATGATCCTCTCGCCCCTCAAAAGAAAACACCAGAAAATATGAGTTAAAAGTCAGGAAACTGGGAGAAAATGGAGAATGCATTTAGAAAGCCACACCTTCCTACATTTCATGTAATGGCTAATTAAACATATGGAATACATTATGTGAACCACATATTAATGTGTTTGGATTGGGTGGGAGCAAACAGATGAAAATAAAAGAAAGCTCTGCGGCTGTCATCCAGGCATGATGTGGACAAGCTCTGCGGGGCACAAGCATTGGCTCATCTTTGAGAAACAGTGCACAAGAACATTTAAAAGCAACATTTGCTTATCAAGAGAAAAATTAAAGTTGGCAAAACTCAGATAACATAGACCAGGGGTGGGCAAACTTTTTGACTCGAGGGCCACAATGGGTTCTTAAACTGGACCGGAGGGCCGGAACAAAAGCATGGATGGAGTGTTTGTGTGAACTAATATAAATTCAAAGTAAACATCATTACATAAAAGGGTACGCTCTTTTTTTTTTTTTTTTTTTTTTTTAGTTTTATTCATTTCAAACGGGCCGGATCTGGCCCGCGGGCCGTAGTTTGCCCACGGCTGACATAGACTCATTATTGGTGGCCAAAAAGAAAAGATTTGTTCCAATGCATTTAAACCCTCAAGACTGTTTCCTCGTGTTGAAAAGGACATTGGTTAGCATCAACCTGGACCCTTATTAACCACTGTGCTGCCCTCCATGGAAATGTTTGCTGAGAGACTGGTTCTTTCAAATAAATTTTACCTGTGGGGAAAAATGGAGGCTGGGCCTATCTGATGCCTAAGAGACTTAATGGAATATTAAAACTCCAGGTCTCCCAAAAATGATTGGAAAAGGATATTTTATATAACATATGTATTTATTTTTTAAACAAGTTGAATCCTTGTTTTGAAGGCCGGCGGTACGGGGCTGGCTCCTCTTGCAGACAGACCAGGTGGTGAGGATGAGAACTCCCAGCCTCGGAGTTACCAGAACAGGCCTCAGCCCGCTGTGTCCTGCTGCCTCTCACCAACAACCGTCCTTATCTATTATATGCATATAACACAATTTAGACTAAGCATGCTGAGTGGATTAACTAATGATTGCAAACCACTTTGGAAATAGAAAATAGTCTAGACGTGCCCAGAATTACTAATGATTAGATAATAGACTGTCCTAAATTTTACTTTTCATTCAAATAAACCTTTTCTTGATGATGAAAGTTGTGCCATTAAACAAAAGTCTTTTTTTAAATAGAGGTTTTCACGGTATTTTCATTTGAGTTGAATTTCTGTTCTTCAGACCCATATTTCTGCCAATTTCTATCTCTTGTGCTTTCTCTGGCACAACTGAAAGAACAAAGTTAATAACAGAGAAAGGACAAGCTTTAAAAAGTGCTGCATTTATCGTCAGTTGTAATTCTGCTATTAAATGGTCTTGGCATTTGGGACATTCTTCTCAATTTTACTTTTTTTTCTCTTAGAGAAAAAAACTGAAAACATGGAATTTATACTAAAAATAATCATTCTCTACCTTTTACTTTCTAAGTCTTTTCTCCTCTTGCATTCAGTGTTGGGCCTCCTACCCTCTATAGGATAATACAGGATAAATGCTAGCCTTCGTTTTCCCTTACCTTTTTTAGAAAGATCTCTCTCTCTCTCTCTCTCTCTCTCTCTCTCTCTCTCTCTCTCACACACACACACACACACGCACATGCATGTGTGTGCCATATTTGTGATTTGTTGTAAAATTATTTTTCACTCTGATTTCTGCTTGTGGAACAGATTGAATATTTTACCATCCAAAACCCACAAAGAGAAAACTCCTACTGTGGTCTTCAGAATTTCCATTCAGTTGATTAGCCTGCCAAGTCCAGTGACCAGTACCGCCACTCCTGATGGTGGGGAGCATATGGTACTGCTGTGAATAGTTTTGCTCTCACTGCTGTGAAATCCCACGCCCTCCCACAGAATGTGTTTGGAGAAGCAAATGGTAAGTGTCGCTGTTCAGCACAGCTCTGTCTCTGCCTGTGGAACACAGTCCTTTCAACAACAAAATGAAGAGACAACTTCAGGTCTTCACAGGCTCTGGTTTAGTACTCAGCTCAGGGGTTAATGGTCACCCGTTACTGTTAACTACCCATTCTCCTCCGGAAAGGAGGGTTAGCCTTTACACATCCTGGATTTATCAGGATCCACATGGTAAACCAAGTATCTATCACTTTTGCTTGTTTTTGTCTTCCTCTTTCTTCTCCTCTTTCTAAAAAGAAAAGAAAAATCGAAGTGGGACACCATCTCTCAATTAAATTGGGGCTCTGAAGACAGCACTGCTCTTGGAGTTAGAAAGCCTGTAGTATCAAACACTAACTTGTCTTGTAACTTTGAGCAAATGTTTGAATCTCTTCTGTGAAACAGAAGGCCTGAGCCCTTACCGCCCCTCCCAGTCCTAAGATTATATGTGTTTGTGTTGTCCAACCCACCCCACTGCTAACCTCATCGCTAGGGAAATCTCTTTCTAAATCACTCAAAATAAATGATTATTTTTTGTTATATACTGTGGCTTCCAGAACTTACGTGATTGCATGTTTCTGAGACTATTCATCTCCACCGTCAAGTGGTTCTTTCCTATGTTTAGCACAGCTCTTTCCACTGCAATATAAGGCCACCTTTTCTCCTGTTTCTTGTGAAAACAGAGAGCACTCTTTGGAATCTTGCTTTAACAACTTTTTCTTATTTGTGCTTACTGTTACTCTCACTCTTTTATGTGGTGGCCGTTAAGATGCATGTTCTAATGTACTTATTGTCTCTGCTGCTCCTCCTCCGATCACGATCACCCCTCTCCTGCTTTGCCAGCACAGTGTATGCTGGGTGAGTGGCTGACTGGGGGCTGTTTGGAGGCCGGCCTGTGCTCCAGTGGGTGCCACATTCGCTGGTGTGCGCTGGGAGGTAACAGACGTTCATGCGCTGCTGAAGAGGGCTTCGGAAACTTGAGTCATAGACATGCTTCAGTGGAGGATGAGGATTTGCCCAGATGGGAAGCTTCGAGTGCTGAGACACTTGTACATCTACTTATCTTGAGTCTCAATGATGTTGTTTATAAGTGAGCTATTCAAATGGAGGGAGAAACCCACAGAGAAGGAAAAATAGCAGGTTGGAGTGATTATGTGCAGGAGGAGAGGCCCTAGTAGAAGTCCAGTGGGAAAGAAGGAAGGGAATAAAATTAAGAATGATTAATGACAGATCTCTCATGGTTTCATTGGATCCAAGGGACAGGGCAATACAGAATAAGAAACACTTGATTATAGGAAAGAAGCATGAATGTGAAGGGAAATATATCAATCTACAGATGTGGACGGGCTCTGAGGATGGGAAAGAGTCCTTCAAGAGCCAAAAGGAGCTTGCCCTCCTCCTATCCCCTGGAGATACCCTGGCTGGCATGGCATTTCCTCCTTGTCTTTGGGAAAATCCCTCCAGCTTCATTCTCGCCAGGCCAAACAGAGCAACTGTGGCATTAAGATGAGAGTGAATCCTAGATAATAAATTTCAACTTTCAGGAAAATTTAATTTAGGGACACAGGCACCCCTCCTCCTAAATGTGCCCTTAAAAGTGCTATAAAGTGTGTGTGTGTGTGTGTGTGTGTGTGTGTGTGTGTGTGTATACGATGCTCAGTTTCTGCCTGAGAATCAGGAAACAGATTTTTAGTTGCATGAGACCCAGTTTTACTCTCCCTCCAAACCACTCACTCCCATTTCCCACCTCTTCCACATCAACTTTAAATTGTTATAATGTTTAAAGCTACTCAATATGGGTAATAATAATATCTACCATATATGAAGTTCTTAATATGTGCCAGCTCTTTACGTGAATTTTCACACTTAATCCTCACAGCAATAGGCGAGGTAGGCACAAACATTTACATAATGCTTTATAAATGTCAGACAATATTCCAAGTGATTAACATATATTAATCTAATGAAGTACCATTATTATATGTTTTTAACATAGGAGGAAACTGAGGCACAAAGATATAAATAACCTATCCAGAAAGAGCCACTAAGTGGCAGAGTCAGGATTCAATACTCATATCTGAGTTATCTCATTAGATTGCAAGCTCCACAAGAATATAAGTTATATGCAGTTTTGTGTCATATTTTCAGTGCCTGGAACACAGTAAACACTCATCCCTATTGGTTAAACGACTGAATACAGAGCCTAAACCATTACTATCTATGCAATATTAGCACCCTGAGCAAACAGACTTTCCCCCAAATCAAGGAAGGGAAACACCACCAGACAAATAACACTAAGGAAATCATCCTTCATGCAATCATCATTCATTCAACATATATTTCTTGAGCACCTACTATGGGCCAGGCCTTAGCCTACGTGCAAGTGCCACTTTCTCTTTTGAGAGGGCAATGTCACATGGCTGGCTTGAATACCTCCCATATCCAGGCAGGTTTGCCTCCAACTATCTTCCCATTGCTAACACAATGCACCTGGCAACATGGAAAGGTAGTTCTGATTCCTTGCAAGTGACTCTAAGCCTTATTTTGTTTGTTCTCCATCAGTCTTAGGCTTGCAGGACCCACTGGGGATAATGACTCAATGGTGGGGAGAGCATGGGGCTGCATGTAGCAGATCTCAGAGGGAGGGACTGCAAATTGGAGGCATTTTATTGTTTTCTCCTTTTTTTACTCTGAAAACTTTAGGAGAGATCTACTTGAGTGGTTTGCAAAATCCGTCTTAAGGTCAGCTCTAATTAAGTTGGGGCCTGGCAGCTATGTGACTTCAGTGTTGTTACACAGCTGCCAAAGTTGAGCGAGGTGCCCACCTTCACCATCAGTAGTGAGTCCTGGGCTGCATGTACAGCTCCTGTAGCAGCTTAGACCAAGTTGGCATCTATGCAGTATGGTTTAGTGCCAAAGAGAAAAGCTGTCTTACACTTTGGTTATAAGAGATGGAAGAGCTCAGAATGCTATGTTTTGATAAATTTTCGTAAAACATGGATGTCCATTGTGTCACACAATAGGTACTCAAATTATCTATTTCTCTTTAATTCTGTATCAGGATATATTTTTAGCAACAGAAGATCAAATCAACATAGTGCCTGGCACATACCAGACTTTCAGTAAATTTGTATACAATGAAAGGAGCACGTTTGTCCAATGACATAAAAAGAAAGTGAAGAATCCCTGGATTTTCTATTAATTAGTAAGATAAAAATATAGAAAATTATTTCTCTGGGACTCAGTTGTTTCATCTAAGAAACAAATAGATTAGATGAGTTCTAAAATTTGTTCCTGTTCTTAAATTATGCAGTTGAAATTTTGCATAGAGGCAGTATTATAGAATCAAAAGAACAGAAACAAAGCCCAGAGTCCAGACAGCATTTAACTCCAGACTTTGTCACTGACCAACCATTAAAGCTTAAGCATGGTACTCATCTCCAAGTCACAATTTCTTTACCTGCATAATAGGAATGTTAAAAGGCATTTTGTAGGACTGCAGACAGGTAATGAGACAATAAGTCCGTGTTTTGGAATATAGAAGGCTTAAATAAATGATAATTAAAAAAATGAAAACCTGTTGAATTTAAATTCCATTCTTCCCTGTAGAAAAGTGCTATAGCCATTCCAAATAGACTGAGTTAGTGGCTCCATTTCTTCCTGTATCTTTGCTGCTTGATCTGTGACTTTACAGTCTTCTCCCAAGCCTTGACTCTGGGCCTGGTTAAGTGACTTGCTTGGCCAGTAGGATACTAACAGATGTTTGCAGAGTTTTGAAAAGCAACTGGACTCAGTCTTTTGTGACTGCCATCACCATGAGAAGGACAATGCCTAAACTAAACCACAGGTCCTGAGAAGGGGACACATGACACATGGAACAGAGCCACCTCTAGGCTAGGCCAGCCAAATCTCAGTTAACTCAACCCACAAGAGCTAAAGAAACAATTGCTTTAAGTCATCAAAATGTGAAGTGGATTGTTATGCTATAATTTTATGGCACTAGCTAACTTATATAACAGAAGATGAGAGTCATAGACTTTTATTTTAATATTGGAGTTTATTGGTGAAATTTGAAAATATAGTTACTTTTCCATATTGGGCAAATCTTCATAAAATATACACTTTTGGGTAAAATTTTAGGAGGAGAAGGAAGATAGAAATTTGCTAAATTATCCTTTTGGCTCAAATAAGAGTTTTAATAGGGTCTGAAGTATTTTAAATTGCTAAATTATGAATGTTTGAAAACTTGCCATGAGGTCTGAGTATTCCAACTTTAATTTTAGATTTGGGAATTTTTTAACAGGGAGGGACTTAATATGTGTGGGTCCAAATCTGATTACAGAGTACGTCTGTACATTGCTTAGTACTATTGTCATTTTGTAGAACCCAGACATTTTGGTAATGGTTTCATTCAGATTAATGAGGCTTCAAAAATACAGTATCAAAAGGTGGTCCTGGATGGGTCAACAGGACACTTTGTTTACAAGGTTAGACACGTCTCTTAGAAGGACGGACTCTGGAAGAAACCAGTCCTCTCTGAATAACCACAATTACTTTGTAAGTAAGTTAGTGTGCTAGTGTATAAAATAGAAGCCATGTTCTTCTAGGCATTAGGACTGGGAGGAGCGGGTAAGCTTCTTTAGGGCAGGGATGAGAGCAAATATTCATAACACGGGGCATGTGATTGCTTACTTAGCAGAAGGTGAACACTGTTGTTGAAGGAGAGCAAGTTAAAACCTGCTTCTCATTATTTAGGATCTAGACCAAATGTTACTCCACCAGGAAGAATGAATTCCTTTGCCATCTGTGTTCCCCTGGGACCTGTCAGGCCCATTTCCATGACTGACTGCCATGAGGCTGTAAGCTCTCAAGGACAAGAGACATGTTACACTCCTTGTATGTCCGCAATGTGTACCAAGGTACCTTATACATAAATGAGCTTACTAAGCTATGGTTAAATGAATGAATGATAATACTGCCCCAGTTCTTGAATGAGGAAGCTGAGGGTCAGAGAGATGAACTAGTTTTCTGGAAATCACACAGCTGGATAGAGCTGGGCATTAAATTTGAACTCAGGTCCAGGTTAATCCACAATCTGTTCTACTATAACAAACTTAGATTTTACTCCTGTGGCAATAAACAAAATAGTAGAAGTAAATTACATAGCACAGTAACAGATGTTGAATAAATGTTACTTACCTTTTTCATGTCTTACTCTGTTACGGGAATTCCACCATTGAAGATTTCTCTCTCTTCTCCAGAATTACTTTTTTTTTTAGAAGTCATCAACTTATTGTTGTTTGAAGGAAGTGAAAAATAAAGTATCCTAATAGTGTAATGGCTAATTTATGGCATTAAATATCAATTGGACAATTATATGGTCATTAATAACTATAGGAAGAATTATATGAAAATGCATTCAACAATGATGTATTTTTTAAAGCAACATTCTTTTTTAATATATGCAGTATATTTGCAGTACTATCACAATGCTTTCAAATCTTAAAAAAAGTAGTTATTGTAAAACAACAGGAAAGAAATGTTAGAAGCAGGTTGGCAGTACTCATCTTCAAATGATAATAATAAGAGTGCTTTTTGCCATCTTTTATTTTCCTAAAATTTTCAAGTTTTACATAAAAAGCATGTCTTACTTTTACATATTGAAAGGCTTTTACAATGGCCTCTATAGTACCTTTTCTGTTTCCCAACCTGATAGATGGACCACAATCACTGTTTTGTCTCTACTTAATCAATGATCCCATAATGCTATCATGGTGTCAGTAACCCTATATTGTACTGACTTGTTTCATATTGACATTCCCTGTTACCTGACTGTGAGTTTATTAAGAGCAGTGATTGTCCGGTACTTTGGCCTATCTCCAGCACCTGGCTAGCCCACAGTTCATAGTAGGTTCATAAATATTTGCTAAATGAATGATATTTTTCATGACTAAATTTATAATTTGTACTATGACCTCCATGAAAGGGATAGTAGGAGAATGTGTATATTTATATGTGTGTATTTCAGCAGAGCCAGAGCTTGCAAACACTGTAATACATGTTTCGCATGTCTTACTTACTTTTGCACATTCACAAGTTAGAAAATAAAGCTAAAAATGCAATTGAGTTATTTGCTTTCCCACATTGCTTTTTCTGAGTAATGATGAATAGTGCTTAATATGCATGCTTTTCTAACATAAAATCTGTTAATTCTCTGAATACAGGCAAAATGTATGGAAATTATGTCAAGTCTAATTTGTACATTTTCTTAAAATTAGGATGTATAATATTTAGTTTCATAAGCAGAACAAATAATGCAATTAGTGTTTATTCTTTGACTACTCTTTCACTAAACAACTCAGTTAAAAAATGCATGCGACACAAAAGAGTGTTTTCCAGTCACTGCTCCAAGTCCCCTATGTTAAACAAAGGCAGGCCAACCTGAAGCCTTTTGATAAATATGATGCTTGTTGTAACTGCAGCATTCACTTCGTATCCCATTTCTCCAAGTTCCTGTCAGCCAGATGTCACTTGCAATGCAAACACTAGAAAAATATGAAATAATAATTTCATACATCATCTATGTGTGCATGAGCCGGTCAAACATTCAATACAAATTCAAACTGCTACTACACACAGAGCAAATATCATCCAAATAATATTTAAAATGATTGAAAGGCTTTTGATTTGGAAGTGTATTCTCTTAAGCTAAGTGGTCCCTGAGACCATCTAGAAAATTCAATTGTTTCATTTTTAAAATGTTTTCTGCCCAAAATTATATCAAACCCTAATGTCTCAATAGAAACACATGGGATTGGATTGCTGACTGGGCGCCTGATGTCAAAGAAAAATCTAATTTCACCATGGCATTTCCTCATACTGTCTCACCAAAATACAAAAATTGATAAAATTGTAATGGATAATTTTCAGAAGCAGAATGTCAACCATTGGGAAAACATGAAGGGAAACTTAGCATTGTAGCATAGGAGAAGCAAAATGAAGGAATTGACAATAAATACAGATATACAATGCTCTATAAAAAGCATTCTTAAAAGCTTTTTCTTATCAAAAACAGAACTTCAACTTTAAAAAGTAGCTTACTATCAAAATGTAAGCTTTTGTGTGTGTGTCCATTTCTAAGTTCCTCTTCCCAAATATTTTCTATTTTGTAAAATGATATAGGGAAAAGGAAACACACTCTAAGTTATACCATTATATATGCATTTACACAGTGTTGACTTCTATTTTTTTATGTTAGCTACGAAAACAGGCATGTGTGCCCGCAACTTCAGTTTAGAGATGAGAGAATAGCATTAGATTCAGCCCTGCTTTCTTCACTAAGGCTCCAAACCTCGTTCCTTTCTGCCTGATGTTCAGTGGTGAGTTCCCTGTCTGTCTGGAGGTAAGAAGGTTCCATTGCCTTTGCTTTAAGGAGGGAACTTAGTGCTACACAAAAAACAGGAGTTCAGAGGAGGCAGACCTTCCTACTATGTGACCTTTAGCCAGTCCTTTATCATCTTTGAGCTTCAGTGTTTTTACCTGTAATATAGAGATGATAATTCCCACCTTACTGTTTTCCTGAAATGTTTAGGAATATTGCTTTAAAGACCTCTGGCATAATGCTTGACACAAAGGAAGTACTGAAATATCATGTTATGATGATTTAACTTCTTTAAGCTTACAATACTTGCGTGCTTGGATCCTGCCTTTTTTTCATTCCTTCTTGATCATCTTCTTCACCCACATTGACAACTATGGGCAGGATTCAAATAAAGTGATGAGGGAGAGAAGAGGCAGCCTCCTCACTGGACAGAGTTGCCAAGGTCACCTTGGTCACCAGTGAGGAAAGGGCTGTGGTAGCTGAACCACGGCCAAACTCGGGAAGTTACTGTGTAAGCTGGAACCATGGACTCAAGGAGCTGGGGACACCACAAGGAGGCACATGACAAGGAGGACTCTTCGTCTTTGGAGACATCATCAATTTTCCTCACTCAGCACCAGTTATCTGGGCCATGCATCCTTTCTTCTCTTCAGCCCTCACACAGGGTCTGGGGCCAGGAATATCTTTAACAAATATCAGTATTTAAAATTAAAGTTTTGTCTCTTGAGGAAGCTCATATAACGGAATAAAACAGACTCTATTGATTACCTAGGTTGAGGTGACATGGTATAATTGCTGGTAGGATAGGATTTAGGATCAAACAAAACCAGATTTTTATCCCAACTCTGACATTATATATTATCTTGGGCAAATTTCTTAATGTCACTGAGTCTTAGTTTCCTCAATTATAAAGTGGGAATAATAATAATAATAATTCCTACTTCATAGGGTTATTACAAATAAGATTGTCAGATAAAATACAGGACACTCCTTTTCATATGAATTTTAGATAAACAATAATGTTTGTAAGTATATACCAAATATTGTATGGGACATCCTTATACTGAAAAATATCTGTTGCTTATCTGAAATTCAGATTTAACTAGATGCTAACTAGATTTTAATTTGCCAACTACGGCAACCCTAATTATAAAGACTAAATGAAACAATACATTGTAAAGCTACTAGCTTGGTGCCCATTGGATAATGGGTGCTCATTAAGTGTTATCTCATTTCCCTCTTCCCTCTTGGGGCTGTTGTGCGATTAAATGCCTGGTACATAGCACCAATTCAATAGATTTTAGTGTACTTCCCCCCTTAACACTCAGCCTCAAAAACATGTGCTCTATGCCTAACAAGGGAGGAAGAGCCTCAGCTCCATGTTTATCTCTAGGATTGCCTTCTCTTTTGCTCCTTCTCAGCACCCGTTTGCAGCATGAACTCCAGAGGGTGTGGAGTGGTCCATTTAAAAGAGCAAAGGTGAGGGGGCAAAGCTGTTAACACAGGTCTCCTTCAATTCAAAGCAACTTGATCTTTTAAAATCTGAATTTACTGTGGAAGATATTAGAAATTCTTTAAATCGTGATCCCTCTAAAGAGTTTCAAAACAAAATTGTAAAGGAGGATTTGATTTACAAAAACATAGACATAACATGCTCAGCAAAAAAATCTGGTACCTAACGTGTGTTATAAAGGCATTGCAAGCTGCTCTATAAAACGCTTTCTTGCTTCCACACGCACCCCTCACTCCACAAGTCAGCTTTATGGGGCACTGTTATTCAACTAAGCAGAAAAAGCTTTCTTTTTGCGACTATTGCCAAATGCCTTGCTGAGGTGGCTAGGCATGAACTTGGCTATTCATAATAGATACAGGAAAAGAAAGGTTTTAAGAACACGATTTTCCCCTTATAAGTCCAGTGTTGTTCCTCTCTGAGAAGCCAGAGATAGTGCAAAGGATATGATGAAACGGAAAGTCTTTGTATAAAAAAAAATGTCTCTTTCAATGTGGTCTTTCTGAGGATCAGCACATTTGGACTCTGTCCGATTCGCATTCCCAGACCTACAGCTGGCTCTGCTGGCCCAGCGGCAGCTGCCGGCACCCTGGGAGAAGCCCCTTCTGTCCCAGTTCTGGGAAGGAAACACCTTCATATTTGGAAAATTACTGAGACTAAAACCCAGGAATATTTCTAGAGTACACATCATATCTTCCCACAAGAATCAGTATCTGACGGTAGAAAGCAGGTACTGTCCACTTCCTTCAGCTCACATTCTCATGTAAACAGGCGCCCACGTACACAGCACCAGCTGCAGCTTCTGGGTGGTCCTGTAGGAAGTTCCAAGTGAATTGCAGTGCAGCCTTGTAGGCTGGTGGTCACACAGCTTGAGTAAGCATCTGTGGGAGAGAACACAGGCATGCATGGTCTCTACGCTCCGGTCTCGGGTGGAAAATCAAAGTAAAATCTGACTTCCCAGAGAAGATCTGTTCTCCAAAATTAAAAAACAAAACGGAACCAGGCAAAACCATAGAGGAAAACGGGGGGTGGATTTTTCTGGCAGGCAACTTTCGATATAAAAATTTGGGGGTTCAGCTCCCCGCTGCCTCTTTGGTATGAGGAAATCGAGTCTTTGAAAATGCATACTAATTGATCAGTACGAGTGCATATTAATGTATGATTTTATGAGACTCTTCTGCATCTCTCCTCAGGAAGGTACACTAGTAAAAGAAGAATTTCTCAAAGCCCCACCTCCACCACTTATTAACTGCTTAACAAGTTACCCTCTCAGTGTTGTTGGGAGAATGTAAGGTAATTAATACATGTAAGGGTTTAGAACACTTCCTGGCATATAGTAAGCTCTAAGCAAGTGTTAACTGTTATTAATATAATTAAAATGACTTTAATAATTATGCTCTATATTTGTGTAGTGTTTTAAGGTTATAAAGTCCTCCCACCTCTCTTTTGATGGATCTGTACTCAAGGTGAGGTACAGTGAGACTGAGAAATCTCCATTTTTCATATTGGGAGAAGGGAAGATATAGGAATAATCAGTTGATTGTATGATATTATTCCAGGTAGAAAGGGTGGTATGTGTAACTTAAGAGGTGGCAGAGGCAAGTTCCACAAAGGAGATATTGAGATGGTTGCTGGGTTGGAACTAAAAACCCGACAAAGTATAATAGGACAGGCGGTGTTCAAGGGTGTGAACAGCAAGGGACTAGAAATGGATGGAAATTGAAAGAAACATTTACAAATAAAAAGCAGAAGTTTAAATATGATTCAGGAGAAAAATGAATTTCCCAGGCCCTAGGTCTTATCCCAAGTCAGATAAGAATTTAAGAGTTCAATATATAAAATATTTTAAAAAGCATAGAGTTCCCAAAAGAAAAGAAATTGAGAAATTATTAAACGTCTGGGGTAGGTTTAACTTTTTAAGCTTAGAATAAATACAACAAATTTTGGTGGTGTTCACACTTTCATGTTGGTACTAAGGGACCAAATCAGGGAAATTAATTTCAAGATACACACATAGCACTTCCAATAGAGTTTCTTTTCATTTCTAGATTTCATCTTCTCTAAGGACTCTCAGGTACTACATAATCTGTGGTACCCAATAAAAAAATAAAAATGTGCCCCTGGCTGGTGGTCTCAGTGGTTAGAGTGTTGGCCCACCCACCCTAGGGTTTCAGTTCAATTTCCAGTCAACGGCACACATCCTGGTTTGATCCCCAGCCCCTGTCAGGGCACATGTAGGAAGCAACCAATCTCTCTCTCTCTCTCTCTCTTTCTCTCTTTTCTTCCCTTACTCTCACTCTCAAAAAAAAATCAATTGAAAGACTATCCTCAGATGAGGATTAACAACAACAACAAAAGAAACTGTGAAAACCCTTGTTTAAAAACCAGAAAACAAATGCTATTGAACATATTAAGTTATAAATTTTTTCCTTCTTAAATTGACATGATGATTTTTATTTGCTATTTAATGTCACTCTAAGTAAATGAAAATTACAATTTTTTATTCTCAGCATAAATTTTACTATTCATCTTTTTTGCATAGTTCCAGTTTTAAATTCAAATGTAAAAGTATTTAAATTATATACATAATTACTGAAATTGTGCAATTTTTATTTTGCAGTTTGTACATGCCTATGTATTTTGTTATTAAAATAGTGAAAATGCTACATGAAACTAACTCAACTGGTTTTATTACACTTCTTTATACCTACATGTACTACCAACTTGCTACTTTCAGTTTACCGATCACTAAGAAGTCACTAAAAGAAAAAGGAACTATGGATTGCCCTATTGTTTCTTTTCTTTAGATGTCATCACATCCAAAATAAGTAGTTGGCTGACCCCTGGAAGTAACACCAGGAAGAAAGACTATGATATGGTTCCTTGATTGTTTGCATTTCTTAGAACAACATACCTTCTTTCTGTGTTCTATGTTTGAAGGAAACTGGTGGAATGAAAAACCTGGCCTCTAAGGGATATATCAGCAGCCCCTCTCCTTTGCTTATAAACACAGATGCAGCACTCTTACCTGTGCTTGCTTTGAGTCTCCCTTAACTCCCATACACTGTGTGCCCACTAGAGTTCTGTGCTCACGTGGCTTTGTGACTTCTTTGAGAAAATAGGGTGGTAAAAAAAAAGATGGGCACCCATGTTGCACATATGTCCTCTGCTCATGTGCATGCTCCATTGTCCCTTAGGACTTTACTTACAAAACACAAATTCAAAGGTTAAATTATTAAGAATTTCAAGATAATGTCAACAGAGAATGAAACCAAGTATGAGGTCCCATGAAACTGCATGGGTCAAACACTCTGAAGCCAGCCATGTGCGTGGGTAAGGTTCTACTTTGTCTGTTTCAGTCATTATACTCTCTTTGGAACACCCGCATTGCTATTGTACAAACAATTGTCACATGGTAGCTTCTACCACTTACATCTATGGTGGGCTCTCTTAGACTCATCATAAGTCCGTGGAAAGAAAGAACTGTATTTTATAAGATTTTGCATCTTTTGTGAATCATAAAGTGTCCTGTGTATACAGCAGATGCTTATCATGAGTATTGATTGTGGTGAACACCCTACAAGATGTGACTCATGGAATCCCTAAAACTATGATTTAGTGGTATTTGTTATTTTTCTCCTGCTTACTAAATCCCTTATTATCAACTAACAAAGGAGTAAGGTACCCTGACTATTACTTCTGATGTCCCTTTTAATCTGTTATACCTTAAAGACTTGCCTGCAATTCCCCTTTGCAGTATGGGTAAACCTGGTTCTTTCCCAGTCCTGGAATATCAGCAGAGGAAATGGTGATGGGAGAACTGAAAGGGTGCAGGTCACCATACTATCTCAGTCCAAAGAATTATAGAGAGCTTCTACCACTTCCAAATAATCACCATGAAGAAGCAGTACAACAGGCAGCCATTGCCATAATCCTGAACATTTAAATATTTCTGTATATAAGATACAAATGTTATACATACAAATACTTAATCCTCGCTACAAAATAAAGAGATGACACTGGTGAAAAAAAGACATTTTGAATTGAGGCAAAAATGTTTGACACAAGTCCCACTTCCACCGCCTTCAGCCTGGGAACTGTGGCAAGCCCTATAATAACCACCTAAGATGATACTGGGAAAAGATTCTGGAGGTGTAGGTTAATTACACCTATAGTAGTTTCCCCAAAAGGGGAGATTCCAATGGATTTAAAGGATGCATCCTAGGACTTGGAATCTATGTAGTAATAAGGGTAAAGCTAGGGAAGCCAGTCTACCTAGACCTAGACCAAGGGAATGAGCGCAGGGCCTGACAAAGGAAATGAAACTAGAAGGATTATGATCCAGGCCAGTTATAGATGGCATCAGGCAGAAACTGAAATGATATAGAGCAGACCATTTAGCTAGGTAAATGGTTCTAGTAACTTAAAGGCACTGGGTCTGCTCACCTAGACACATGACCAAGAATATGTCAACATGGTCATCTCTGTCCTTTTGCTGAGGGAGTACACCTCATGGGATAGGCAGGGTTTATGGAAGGGCAAAATAATAATAGTAATAATAATGATAATAATAGTAATAACAATAATAATAAAAGTCAGGGAATGCTATTCTTATATTTACTCACCATGAGTATCAGAGGGGGAAATCCAAAGTGACTAAGGAAGGATATGAAACATCTATTCAATGAAGCATATAATGAAAGTAAATTTGGGGGGAAAAAGAAAAAAAAGGACTGAGGGAAGGAACAAAGGAAGAGAAGGAAAGTTCCTTGCCTTGCACAAGGCCTGATACTTAGTAGTAAGAGGATTTCAAGTCAGTTGAAGATTAGAGAAAGTAGAAAGGAAGATAATAAGCAGTGATTTAGTTTGGACCAGTGCAAGATCTCGCTTTGAAACTTCGCTATTAAAAATGTCATAATTTACCTCATGATGAGAAACTTAAAAGATAAACACTTAATTGAAATGGGCTGACATGTTTCCTAAGGGTCCTCATTTAGGACTCGGAAGAAGAGAGAGGAGAAAAGATGGAGAATGAGGAAGAGAATTGATAGCTGACTAATCTATTTCCAATAAAAATAGCTCAAGTCACTCAGCCTCCCTGGTGTGGTTGCCAAGCAAAACATAGAGAAGTTGACTTGCTATGATCCTCAGAGAGGCGACCAGATCTGAAAGGCTAACTAACAAAGGTAAGAAAGATCATTTTAGTAAAGCATCTCAGAGGGGCCATGGTTTCTGTGTTCATCAAGAATCCCAGAAAACCTAGAAATTTGAAGGAAGTCAGAATTGATTTAATCCTTTATACTATAAATCTCATTTCTGAAAATGACTAACAGGGGCAGAGACATAAATGGTAAAGTCTCGATCAGGGAAAATGCTGTCAGCGTATCATCTAGATAGATTAGAAAATGAAAGCTCAGGTTTCTGTGAAGGAAGACTAATGACATTAAGTGAAGATGAAATAGGAAGGAGCGTCACGCAGACGCAAAAATCATAAACCATGAGTTTGCCCCGGGAGAAGACCCTCAGCAACTTGCTGAACTGGAAAATGATGGGGAGTTTGGTCTGAGATTATTTTCTTAGGCCTCATTTAGAGTCCCTGGCTTGTTTGGGTTTATTCTGAACTTCTGGGAATTGCTGCCCAGGTTCTGACATTTGTATAAAAGTGAGGTACTTCTGCTACAACTTTCAGTGCAATCAGTTGCACACTCAGAAACAAGAAAACGAGGGTTTGGCTCACCAAAACAATAAATAAACATTTAAGAAACGTTCCATACTGTGCAACCATCTGATTTTCAAAGTGTCACAATTCTGCTGCCTCTCAGAAATAAGGCAGAGCTGTTGCCCTGAAATCAGTGGTGGCTGAGACCAACGTCCTTTGTTTAAGTTACGATCAAATAGTGAAGCAAGTATATAAATTCCTGCCAAATGAAGCTAAAGCAGGCCTTCTGCTCTGTTTGGTAGTGGAACAGGCCTGTACATCTGCTTCACATGTGGTAGATCACTTGATTACTTAAACTGTGTCTCCATTGGAAACACACACACACACACACACACACACACACACACACACCTCATTTTTTAAAGAATAAGCCAGTAGAATAATCTCAAATCTAAATATCAGTCTTCCACAGTTTCCCGGGGATCAGATAGAATAAATCCATTGTGTTCTCATGCAATCTCTTTAAGTTGACCCATCCTCTTTCAGTGACACACAATGATCAACTGAAAATTGCTCTCATCACCTTGAAAATTGAGAGTCTCTGCAAACTAACCACAGTCTTTCTTACTCAGGGAATATTGGAGTTTCTGATATTTTCTCTTAAGGCACTGGCCCTGAAGCTAGAGCAGGAATGCTCTTCAAGCTTTATAACACACTGCTGATTTTCATGAGAAATAGGCCTATTGATCTAAAATTCAAGGCAAATCTTTATCCAATTTCAGAGTTGGAATGATTATGTGAAAAGCATTTCACATCTTCCCCACTCTCAACTCCCTTATTATGGCTACAATATTAGAGGATAAAAATATACTATTTCTCATCTCAAACTTTCAAAATATGCAATATTCAGTAGATAGATGGGTAGTTAGGTAGATAGATACTTACTGTTCAATTCTAATGTTTCTGACTTAAAATTTTAAGGTCATTGTCTCCCTTCTGACACCTTTTACTACATCAACATCCCATTATATCATTATAGACTCATGAAGCGATGTACTTTTACATTTTGCAAGATAATGACTCTTTTGTATTTCAGTTTTTATCATAATATAAATCTTGAATTGAAATTTGCATATCTTTTGTTTAGAAAAAGAGACCTCTATTTAAGACTCTGTCATTTCAATACATAGGTTTTAAAGTGGCTTTTTACAAAAAGAAATGCACCCAAATATTCCAATTTATTCTTTCACTGAATAACTGATTCTGATTCTACCTCTGCTGCTGCATCAATAAATTAGCAAAGGGCTGAACAATACATTTTCAACAACAATGGCTCAACAGCTTAGTATTTTGTGCAGGAGGTTTTTTTCCTGTTAGAAGTCCAGTCAGAAATCTGTAATGACAAATTGACAATTTGGACTGGATGTCGGTATGAGCACATGCACGCGTGTGCGCACACGTGCACACCCACACACACACATCTGAAACTGGATATACCAAAGCCTAGATATACTACTATGTTTCTCCTACACATACATACCTTTCTCCTTAATAAACTTCTTCAACTCTTCCAGAAATGTGGCAGCAACTTCTTCATTAGCAGACACAGCCTTGCCAGTAATTTTTATATGGTCATTCCAAATCTATTCCTGAATCTGTGCAATCATTCCTTACTTATAGCAAGTGGCTCATTTTAGGAGGATCCCTAGCTGAAGTCTTCTTATAGGCTCAATGCTCTCCAGCATAACATGTTGCCAAGAATCGGAATCCATTTTCTGTTCATCTTCCATCCAGAAATTTAATGCCTTTTACATCTTAACTAAGCACTTATCAAGCACTGTGTCTATAACTTTTGGAGTTTGAGGGGTAACAGCAAAACTAGCAACAATTTCTTTTTTCTTCTTTACAATTTCATGGATAGAAAATTCATTCTTACGTTTGATCTTAGCAACCTTAGCATATGATTTGTTTTTCTTATTAAGTAGAGAAATTTTACATTTTCACTTAAAGGAGCACTTAACAGCTTCTCTTTGGTATATTCAAGTTGCCAGCATCACTATTCTTGTGTTCTGAGGCCATTATTAAGTAAAAGAAGGGTTACTCGAGCAGAAGCACTATGATGTCATGACAGCCAATAACCTAGAAGGCGACTAAGTAAGTTAGGGATGGGGAGTGTACACAGCCTTACTATGCTGAACAAAATGATGGTTCAAGTCTTGGGTGGGATGAAGCAAGACTGCATGAGATTACATTGTGCTACTCAGAACAAATTAAAATTTATGAATTGTTTATTCCTGGAATTTTCTATTTAACATTTTGAGAACTTGGTTGACCATTGATACCTGAAACCAATATCTACTTGTTCATTTATTTATATTCTATGTAAAGATAATATTTATGTATATATGTTATATTTGTTTATATATTTTATATAAAGAGAACACTTTCTGCTCAGCTTTTTTATTCTCTGCCTTCTTTTTGGTTGTTTCTTCTCTGTGAAGCAGTCTGGGAAATTTGTCACAGTGACAGACCTTGGTGTAGACTTGAGAGAGCCTTTAGGACACAGCATAGAGCAGCATCCTGTCCACATCTACACAGCAAGAAGGGGGCAGGAAGAGTGTGGCAGCATCCAGCATCCTCAGTGCCTACCACGGTGACTAAAACAAATGAATAGACAAATGAAATGGGCATTAGGACATTTCTCTTTCCAGCGCTTTCATCAGACTTCAGCGCTGCCTCAGTAGCTGCCACTTTCATGGATTGACAAATACCTATTTTTCTTGTGTAACCCAAAGCATAGCTCAATTGGCTTTATTGTGCTTTTGTGCAGTCCATCCTAGAAGAGTTTGGCGAGCTCATGGGATGAGACCACTGTGGAAAAGCTACCTTTTTGTAACAAAATAAACATATAACCCCCCAAAAAGCTTCACCCTCTACTTTCAAATGTCCTGGTGATACAACTGAATCAATAGCTTATGAGCAGCAACTAGCTGCTAAGAGCAGTACATGTCATGTGGAGCTATAAAGTGAAGTTAAGTCCAAGCTCTTCCATTCCCTAGCTGTTTTAATTTTAGCAAGTTATTTCACTTCTCTAAGCCTTACTTTCCTCATTTGTAAAGTGGGAATAATAATATCTGTCTTACTGGGCTGATGTGAAGATTAAATGTGACAGTGTGTGTGGGAATGTTTATTTAGTCCATATTATTTGTAACATGTTTACTTCCATTCATGCCATCCCCTCTTTCCCTACCCCACCCCCCAATTATTTCCAATTATGCCTCCTTTCTTCCTGGAGAAAATAGAAAACTTAAGCGTGTCTTCAAACACTGCTAGAATGAGGAAGATGAGCCAAAAGGAAGTGGACTAAAACAGCCAGAGCAGAAAACCAACTTAATGCTCAAAGGTAACTGTCTCCTTTTGAGCCCTTCAACTGTCCCCTGACCTTTCCCTTAAACTGGGACGTGCAACGTGGATACTCTAAGAGGTCCACATTTGGCCAACCTGGCTGACAGTGACGCTGCGGGGAGCTTTGCAACCCCCATAAACATAGGCAATTAAGCCCCTAAAAGCTCTTAGGCTTATTGCCCAGTAAATTCACAATGAATAGTAACCTTAATAAATGTTATAAATCTCACCTCAGAGCCAACAGGAAATTCAAACTTTTGCATGTGTGGGAGCCAAAGTGCTGCTGAAACAAAAGGGAGGTGTGTGGACAAGGAGGACATTGTGCTTGGTCCTCATCTCCCCTGGCAGCACCAGCGCGCCCCAGGCCTGGGAAAGGCCCTTAATTGTATTTTGTGAGGCAGTTTTCTGGCCTCCTCACTCCTCCCTTCCTCCACCTGCCTTAACTCCTTCATGTCCCCATGGCCCAAGAGGTAATCCATTCATATACATCTATTGATTGAAATAAATGATGAAAATATTTGATGGGGCTGAATCATGGACAAGTTGCATTCTTAGGTTAATGTTTTAGTCAGAAACTATTTTAGAAACTTAACTAAATCCTAAAACTGAAACTTAAACTCAGTGCTATAAAAAGGGGGGATATCAGCAAAGAGAAACCACTGGATATTTGGATCCACATCCTCACAAAAGGGTGTTAGTTTTAATAAACACTCACAATTTGGGGCTGTTATGAACCATAAGGCACACTCCTGGCCATGTTTCCAATTTCCTCCCTTGCCTTTACTGCTGTTATATTAAGGTCTGTGGTGAGGCAAAATGTTTATTAAAAAAGGTGAGGAGAGCAATATTCCAGATTAGATTATTTCACCTGTTCTAACTATGTACTAGCCAATCAGAGATCTTCACTGAAGGTTTCAGAGCAGCAGCCCTCCCATGTCTAGGTGGTGGGAGGCAGAGTTTCAGGCTGTGGTTCCAAAGTGAATGCAGATAGGCCATTTTAATTACTGACTTATCTGAATATGGAATACATTTTCCAGTCACCAAGAAGGGCAAAGAAATGCATCTGGAGCCGCCTCCATCATGGAGATAATTACACTGGGATTGAAAAATCATCTCTGGAGCAATGAGCAATGAGAAACAGAGTTGTAGAATAGTCCCCTGAGAAGACGTCCTTCTTGTCATGAGCAGTTAAGGTGGAGGAGCCTTTGAGTGGCTTCATGCGGAAATAAAACAAATTTCTCTTTGAAAACCAAATTCATACAAAAAACCCTTCTGGAGAAAAATTCGGGACCGGGGAGGTGGGGAGGGGGGATGCTGAACATGTTGGAAATTACCTAGAACACGGTGCAGTTCTCACATGGCAAAATCCCATTAAAGCAACACATTTCTTTAATTCTCCTGGGAGGTTTCTTTAAGACAATAGGCTTTCTTATAGTTAATCCATGGGGACTTCCACAGCCTTTCATTGTTTCTGAAATTTCTTTAATTGTTGAGCTGCTGAAAAGTACTTTTATATATTGAGTGAATTGCCTGTATTCCCAACATGAACACTCTGCTTTTTAAACTTTATTTTATTATTTACACTATTACAGATGTCCCCATTTCCCCCCACCCCCTTACCCACCTCCACCCAACCGCCACCACTCCTTCCCTCTGGTCATCACCACACTGTTTATGTTCTATAGGTTATGCTCATATGTTCTTTGGCTAATCCCTTCACCTTCTTTCATCCAGTCCCCCCCTTCCTTCATGCTAGTAGGCACATGATGCCTCTCTTCCAAACAAATACGTACATGGGATTTTGTTAAATAATTTTATTAAGGTTAGGATGCGCTATTTGACCTATGGCCCAGCCAGGTATGCATAATAATAAGCTGTGTTATAGTACCATGCTATATAATTTATTTTAGAAACATTGGTTTTTAAATCCTTAACAGAAACATTCTTCTTACATTCCCCCACAGTCAGATATATCGGGCTTGCTCATGTGAACAGCCTTTAGGCCAGTACTGCCCAAAAGAAATATAGTGTGCACCACAAATGCAAGCCATATAGGTAATTTTAAAGGTTCTAGGAATGAAACTAGTAGCCATAGTTAAAAAACAAAACAAAACCACGCATAAAAAAAAAAAAACAGCTGAAATTAATTCTAGTAGGTTTTTTAGCCCATCATTACAATGTTATTATTTTAACACGTGATTATTATAAAATATTCATTAATGAGATATTCTACATTTCGTTTTCACACTAAGTCTTTAAAATCCATTTTGGATTTTGCACCTACAGCACATCTCAATTTGGAATAGGCAGATTTGAAGTGCTCAGTAGCCACTGCGGCTACTGGATCAGACAGCACAGCTGCAGACTGTCAAAATTTCTAATCCTTTAAGGAGTTTCTCTGATTCCATCCTTCCCTCTATTAGCTTTGGTATATATCAACACTACTATTTTCTTACCAACTGCATCTGCTTTAAAACTTCACATGACCTATAAGTTTTGAGTAAACCCAGGTACCTATCATGTAACAACAGACCCTTGTGGTTTCCAGTGAGATGAACGTGATACTTCCCAATGTTTACTCTGAGCACATCAAGTCCTCATCTTTTAAGATGCTTGATTTCGTCATGTGTGTTCCCGGGAGTGCCAATCTACACACACAAACGGTCACCGAGGAGAGGGGCTGCTAACATGGGAATCAGAAAGAAAACCATCCACGCTCTGCAGTTGGGGTTTTTATCGAGGCATGGCACCAGGCCCCACCCACCCGTGTCTGTCTCATTCCTTCAGGGCAGTCTCAACCCCTGCAGCTCCCCCTGAGCAGAGTCCGATTTCGGGTTTGCTGATATTCCCTTGTCCTTCTGCTACATGTTCAATCTGACAGGTTGTCACCATGAGCAAGTAATTTAACATGGTCTTCACTTTGAGATAATCAAGAACTCCGGGGGTAGCTTTTTAAGTACAAACGTTAAAAATATATTAAATTCCAGAAACATATGTTTCTTTCTCCTACTCTCCCCAATCACAAGGGCATAGAAAATACCTTTGTAATTGGTTCTCTAGAAAAATACTCTTTATTGTTCACTGACAGGATCTTTTGAAATCCCTGTTAATGGAAATGAATGTGTCCTCCCAATTTTATAGAGATAAGGAGCCGGAAAGTTCCAGAGAACCAACAGTGATGTGGAGGACCAGTCGGCCTATGAGCCACTGGTCTTCTGGGCATCTCATATCCAAATGACTATTCAGAAAAAAAATCGTAAATAATATTTGAGATTTGAAAATATCCTATCATGCACAACCCTCATGCTATGCTTGTAGTCTTGCTACTTCAGAAGCCCATTGATCAAAAATAGAGGTTTTTGGTATCATATTTCTTAAAATAGTTAATCTTGTCAGCAAAGACCTCAGAATATTAGCTGTTTGCAAAAGAAAGTTTGTGCGAAGAAAAAGCCAAGAATTAACTATAGCAGAGTGAAAATTTAGGTTTTATAGGAAAGGTATTCCAGGGTTTTAGGTGCTTTTGTTGATTTTTCAGTTATACCCAACATTTTATTTTTCTGTTGATTATGATATAATAATTGATTGTGACTGCTTCATTAAATATTTAAGCTAATGTTTGTTATAGAGAACATAGAATATGAGGTTTAATTTTTAGTGCGTTCTTCCTCCTCAGTTACCCATGTCTGGGTACATGTCATTATAACCAGTACAACAATTCTACCAGATGCCAGCACTCACTTGGTGGCAAGTACTTGAATTCTCAGGCACTGTGTCAATAGGAAAGAGAAAACAAGAGGAGAGGAAGGGTGAAGAGAGGAGGGGAGGGGAGGGGAGAGAAAATCAGGGAAGAGTGGAGAAGAGAAGAGGAGAGGAGAGGAAAGGAGAGGAGAGGAGAGGAGAGGAGAGGAGAGGAGAGGAGAGGAGGGGAGGGGAGGGGAGGGGAGGGGAGGGGAGGGGAGGGGAGAGGAGAGGAGAGGAGAGGAGGGGAGGGGAGGGGAGGGGAGGGGAGGGAAGGGGAGGGGAGGGGAGAGGAGAGGAGAGGAGAGGAGAGGAGAGGAGAGGAGAGGAGGGGAGGGGAGGGGAGGGGAGGGGAGGGGAGGGGAGGGGAGAGGAGAGGAGGGGAGGGGAGGGGAGGGGAGAGGAGAGGAGGGGAGGGGAGGGGAGGGGAGGGGAGGGGAGGGGAGAGGAGAGGAGAGGAGGGGAGGGGAGGGGAGGGGAGAGGAGAGGAGAGGAGGGGAGGGGAGGGGAGGGGAGGGGAGGGGAGGGGAGGGGAGAGGAGAGGAGGGGAGAGGAGAGGAGGGGAGGGGAGGGGAGGAGAGGGGAGGGGAGGGGAGAGGAGAGGAGAGGAGGGGAGGGGAGGGGAGGGGAGGGGAGGGGAGGGGAGGGGAGGGGAAGGGAGGGGAGGGGAGGGGAGGGGAGGGGAGGAGAGGGGAGGGGAGGAGAGGAGAGGAGAAAGACCTACTATTACAAATACAAACCTATAGCAAAAGCAGATCCACAAAGTGCAGTCTCCAGCATCCTCTCTTGCTAAGACTTCTGCATTCTGAGTTGGGTAAATATTGCCAGGTCCAGATAATGTGTCTTTGTTCAGGCCCAGACGCCAGGGGCTCTGCAGGTGAGTAAAGAACTCATGATGCTGAGACTGCTGGGGTAGCACAGCCCCTACGTTTTCCCATCCTGCCTGCTGGATCACAATGTTTAGCCACGCCACTGCAAATGTCCTGAGGCACTTTGAAGACAGTAAATTAAAATAGATTTATGCTTGTCTTAGAAAGAAGCATATATTTTTCAAGTTAAAATATATCTCAGATATTAACTAAGGGAATCTTACATATGAGGAAATCGAGGTTTCAGGAACTCAAGTGGCTTGTTTCGGATCTTGTGCTTAACTGGTACCAGAGGTAAAGCTAGACAATGTAGGGAAATAGAAGTAAGGAAGGAGAATTGATGCGTACCAGATGAGGAGCACGTGTGGCTCTTTTGTTTTCTTTTGTGATTTAGATCCCTTGGTGACTTCATTATGTAATGAAAGTCAACTGCTTCTTGCTGACTATCAAATGGCAATGTGACTGGGAGTGGTTAGCTTTTTCTGTATCTTTCAAAGCCTAGGGAGAAATTTGTATCACAAATATAGATGTGAACCCTGCTTTTCTTTGCCATGTTCAACAGGAGAGCAGAAAATAAATATCTATGTCTCTTCTGCTGATGTACCCTAGTTCCCAGCACAGTGCTTGCTACATTATAGAGTTTCCATAGTTTTCAAAAGAAAGAATGGTTAAATGAATGAATAAACGAATGAGCCCTTAGAACAGTGGTCCTCAACCTTCCTAATGCCTTGACCCTTTAATACAGTTCCTCATGTTGTGGTGACCCCCAACCATAAAATTATTTTCGTTGCTACTTCATAACTGTAATTTTGGTACTGTTATGAATCGTAATGTAAATATCTGATATGCAGGATGTATTTTCATTGTTACAAATTGAACATAACTAAAGCATAGTGATTAATCACAAAAACCATATGTAATTATATATGTGTTTTCCGATGGTCTTAGACGACCCCTGTGAAAGGGTCATTCGACCCCCAAAGGGGTCGTAACCCACAGGTTGAGAACCGCTGCCTTAGAAGGAAAGCTATTTACAACAGAGATATGCCTTCCTTTACATGTTTATTACATTCCTGTAAATGTATGTGCAGGCCTGATAACTCACGTAATATACTCCTTGAGATGCATCAACTCTGCATCTAAATTAGCAGTAGCCATTCTGTTAAGTCCTTAATGATTTGACCCTCATGCAGACATGGAGTTCTAGTTAGAGGAACGTGCTCCTTCTCTGTCTGTTTTGTAAGCTTGGCTATGTGTATGCAGCTTTGTTATGGTTTTAATAGCTGGAGTCATCTGTTCAAAGAAAAAAGAGGGAGCCCAGCCTACACAAAGAACAGAAGCGACACCTCTGAATGCTCTGAGGCCCTTCGGCAGTTGTGACAAGTGATTAAGAGCAGAACGGGGCTACGCCTCAAGAACTCTTGCTCTCCGCTGCTCCCTTGAACCTGGGGAGACTTGGTTCGCCATCAATTCTGCACAAAGTGAGGCTGTATTTTTCAGTTGAGAGGCAGTCGTGGGGACAGAGACAAACACCTTGGCATGTCAACCTTGAAGTACCACCTGGAGGGCTCGGGCCTTTGCAGTTTAATAGTGGACAGGATGTTATGGTGATGATCTGGGTCAGGTGGTGACTGAAGCAGTCATGGATCCTGAAACAACAGATGTCACAGTGACAGCTGTAATATCCAAGACTTATTTTTCTCCTTCAGTAGCAGAACCAAATAATGGGGAACATATCTGAGTCTGTAGAGGTAACACCACCTTTCCTTTATTAGTTTGCTCACTTGGATTGTACAGTATTAACTCCTTACACTATGGGTCCTAAATCTCAAGCAGTCAAATGTTTCCATAAGATTTGAAATTGAGCACGTGATGCTAAAGGTAGGCCTTTAATAGTTTGTGTGGGTTTTTTTTTTTTTTTTAAGAATTTTATCTTAGTATTCCTGTCACTACATTCTCCTTGAGTCCCACTGAGAAAAAATCATCTGGCTTTTAAAAGACTACTTGAAAATTGGTAGACAATTCCTGACAAAGTAGCTCTCTATCAACAGTGTGAAGTCAGAATATAATGGCTGTAAATATGCCACAGAATTTTTTAATGGCCCAATACACTGGATAGTCTGTGAGACTATAAATTTCATTGATTCATAAAATATATAGAGTAACTTTGCAAAATTAAACAACAAACAGATAAAACTGTGTTAGCATAATACCTAGCATAGTAGACCCTCAATAAATATTAAACAAATGAATAGTGACTGATCCAGAACTATTTCTGAAGCTTTAGGTAACTAACTATATCATTGCTCTTAAGTATTTATTACTTACCTCCCTTTTTCTAACCTTAAATGCCATTCCACCTTTTTTCTGTATACACTTGCCTAATTAATCCCATTCTAAATAATATGACACACTGTGTTTTTTTTATTTGTTTGTGTTTAAAATATATGGGGTGCAATAAAAGTAAATTAAATACCACAAGTTAAAAGAATTCTCAAGGTGAAACAAAACAACATCCTTTACACTAGACTTCCAAATGCCTTTCCCATCAGAAAAACACAGCTCTGTGTTTCTCAAATGGGGTGGAACAGAATGGCCACACACTGCTGAGTGTCTCTGTGGTTCCCAGCTGGAGGCCTTGTGACATCTTCTTGGGGCTGATCCACAAGCTCCTCTGGAAATTGCTGTCACATTGTCACCTCATTCTCAAATTGCACTGGGAAATGTATCTCAGCATTTCTCTTTCTACCATGATCTTGACTAGATTGATTGGCAGAGCTCTCTCCGCCACCACGTTCCCTACCAGTCCCAGACAAATTGTGAGTGTGGGTTCCTGGTTATCCTATTTTCCCTAAGGCAAGAATGGGAACAACGTGATGAAGACATGGCTTCATGCTGATGATCATCATTCTCATGAAAACATTAATTGAGCATCTACTATTTGTTGGACCCTGAAGACATAGATAAGTGGAAAACGCATTACATTTCTTTAGGAAACTTAGAAATATACTTAGGAAGATAACTGGCAACACAAAATACTTTAAGAAATCATCCCAAATGGATGATATGTAGAAGAACTGTTTGAGGAGGGCATGAATGCAGAGGAATGAAATGGTTGAGCACGTCTGGAAGATATGGGAGAAAAATAAGTAAGTTGAGAAGAGAATTATAAAAAAATTAAACTATGAAATGCCAAAAATGGTTATTTTTTTTCAAACTAAAGTAAAATCCTGAATGCAAGAGAAACATTTTTATCTTCATCTCTGGCCTATTCTAAACCAAGGAGTACGAGGAACTTCACAAGAACAAGTTCGATTACATATGACTGACAGAGTGACAAACTTTCTAATAATGTTGGAAAAATACCCGAACTCCTGGGAATCTCTGATACCAGCCCCTCCTGTCTGTCTGTTGGTGGCCCAATCTAATCAGACGAGCAATTAGAACTGGAGTGGCAGGTCACAGCCTAGGTGTGTCCTAGAAATACAACCAAACATGTAGTGTTAAGAAGAGAGAAGGAGAATTTTAAAAAACCCTCAGTGGGAAGAAACCCAATTTTAAGCCTCTGGAGCATAGAAAATCCCCACAATTCATTAAGGGAGGTCCCACCAGCTATTTTCTCAGGCAGTTTGTATTCACGTTAATGAATGAAAGAGAGAATGTTAATGTGCACCTCTGAGAGAAATAAGACCCCCAAAAAAGTTCATTCGCAAGATCCCTCTGGGTTTTCTTTTCTTTCCTTTTTTTTTCCATTTCCCTTTTCTAGTGCATAGCAATGAGGTTTTGTGGTTCTGACAAGGTGGAGCAGGATAGAGCAGGATGGAGGTAGAGCAGGATAGTCATGCTCTGCATTCATAAAGGCTCAGCATGTGCTTTTCTTGATCTGCAACCTGACACTTCCTCTAGTGCTTGTGCCTGGGACCCAGTCTCAGGCTCCTTCCAAGGGGCTCAGGAGAAGGTGAAATACAGCCCTCCATTGAGGGAGCCCAGCCTACTCATGGGAACTATTACTCCTTTGGAATATATCTCCAAACACACCCCAACTTTGACTCTGATCTCCCAATGTTTGAACCTGGTTCTTTAACCTCCTTTCTTCCCCCCAACCAGAGAATAAACTTCTGCCAGACATGAGAAAGGCTTAATACAGAGAGTCAGAGGTCAGGATGTCGATCTATTTGCCCTGAAATATCCTTGAACTTGTAGAAATTCATATTTGTTTACATTGTAGATGTACTAAAGAGCTAATTATAGTTATCATAACTCAATTAAAAACAAACACAGTTAGAAATTTCAAAGACTTTCAATATCTTTTCTTTAATCATTCACCCAGGCTCAAAATATGCATTTTTTAGATTAAAGCATTAAAGTTGCTAATTATATTCGCAGAACTAACAATTATTTCTTTACCCTTTTACTACCTTCTTCTGGCAACAAAAAATGTCAGCACTGATTTAATTTTTTGTCATTATAGGATTAAAAGAAGTTTCTAAAAATGCAATTAAATTTGCCCTATAGCTAGAGTAACTTCCCTATCAGCATCTGAAACCTCTTCTCTAAAACAACAGCATAAGAAACGACTCAGACTTTCTTGACTTTTGTGATACATTCCTTTGGTGATTATCGCCAATAACAACTCAACCGTTTTAATGAAACTCCCTGCACATCACGCCCTGGTGAAAGGTAGGACATATTAGATTAATAAAGAAAATGAAAGCTAAATTGGATGTCGGAGTGCTAAGCCCTGCCCGTGTCATGCATGGGTTCTCCACCTTTGGGAGCCTAGTTCAACTTCAGCCCCAGGCCCTAAGTGAAAAGTTCAGTAGTCTTGAGTACGTCCCCACTTAATATATCACAAAATCAATTATTTTATGGTGGTACACTTGGTAACCTATGCTCAGACAGAATCAAGTTTTGTTCCCGCTGGGGATTCACCAATTATCTATTCAGTGAATTATTTTCAGATAAAGCAGAAACACCTGCTGTCAGCAGAGGGAGTATCTGACTAATATGGGTATCATTCTGAGCCTGACGTGTTATTGCATTTGTCACGTGCAGGATGGCACTGCGAGACTTTGGATGAATTTATCACATTACTGAGATGCTTGATGGGACATCGGAGCATGATTCAGTGCCCAAAGTTAGAACTAAAATGCTGTAGCAAAGAGCTCCAAAATGAAGCCACAGAAAAATTGGGGAAGGGGGTAATCAAGTGTGCAGATATGGCAACTCATCTGTCTTGCCTTATTTCTAATAAGTCAGCACAAATAAAAATTGTGATAATTCAGCACTACTTCCTTGGGCCAGATTGACCTGGGCCAGATTCAAAGTAGGAACCCAAGAAAGGCTCCACGGACTGTGATTCAGAGACTGGGACAAAGGTCAGGGTTGAAGTAGACATAGTTTATGAGAGCCACTACCCCTAACAATATACTTAGGTAAGATTCTAATTCTTTGAGGGTCTCTCTTACCTTTCTCAGAAGTCAGTCAACTTTAAGAAACCATGGTGTTTATATTTCTCTTTTGAAAAATTAATAATAGTATCTGAAGCTGAAACAAAGAACAAACACAGCAAACAAGGCATCTCTACAAGCTTGCATCCATTTCAAAATCTCCAAGAAATAACACATGACCACCAGGACTCGAGGTGAGGTCTAGAAGCTCATATGGAACATCTACTACTGCATGCAGAGTGTGATTTTGACTGACAGAAGGAACAGGAAAGCATTAGGGAGGCTTCAATAGCCTGACACTGAGGTATTGCTGGGTACCATCCTATGATTGTTAGATTCTTCACTGGAATAACTGTCTATCAAAAGTACTATGCTAAAAGCAATGGAAGAAAATATTCTCCTGGTTATGAGAAGTTTATAGAATCAGGCAGATTTGGACTTAAATCCTAGATCTACCCAAGTGTCAGCTGTGTTATATCAGGCATTTATGACACTATTTAAGCCTTAGAAACCTTAACCTCAAAAGTGACTAATGGCTCATAGAGATATCATGAGTAGGAGTATTAATAATATGTGTAAAGACTTTGCATGATACCCATCACATAGCAAGTACTCTGAAAATGTTATCTGTTGCTGTGGTGGGGTAATTACTGTTACCATTATTGTGTTGTTGCTATAACATTAATATAGAAGAATATTGAATGGTTTCCAGGACCAATTCATAAAATCCTTAGTTGATATAAGCAGTGGAAGAAACTGATAATGACTGAGCTTTTAACTGAAATAAAACAGGCAATGAGTTTAGAACAGGCATCAATCTTGCTGCACAGACTCCAAAGTCAGCTCTCAATTATCTTTGTTAATAGAGGAGAGAAAATAATCCAAAACAACAGCTGACTCAACAAGATGGCACTTTTAAAACTTGGAAATTTCATCAGAGATACTTACATACAAAGTCATGTCACCTTTTGCTTTACATTCCAGTTGCTGATGGGTGCCTGGAACTCAATTGCTTCTCTGAGAGAGAGCTTTACCTTTACTGACCTGGTACCTAGCACCCTTCTAGCATCCCATAGACCAGTGGTTCTCAACCTGTGGGTCACAACCCCTTTGAGGGTCAAATGACCTTCTACAGGGGTTGCCTAAGACCATCAGAAAACACATATATAATTACATATTGTTTTTGTGATTAATCACTATGCTTTAATTATGTTCAATTTGTAATAATGAAAATACATCTTGCATATCAGATATTTACATTATGATTCATAACAGTAGCAAAATTACAGTTATGAAGTAGCAATGAAAATAATTTTATGGTTGGGGGTCACCACGACATGAGGAACTGTATTAAAGGTTGTGGCATTAGGATGATTGAGAACCACTACCATAGACTCTGACCATAGAACTTCACTGGGGCTCAACCGCACATACATTGCTGAGCCACCCTGTACCGAAAGCCCACTCCATATTCCAAATTCTTTACTTACTTTTTTAAGGCCAGAAGATCTTCTCATCCCAAAACAAGCCCTACTTCGAAATGCCTCACCTTATCAGAAAGGTGTAACCTACATGGAGACAAATGAATTTGTTGTAGCAAATATATTCACTCCAGGATGGACCTTCCTTTTGAATCTCTGAGTCCCAAGCTATTGTCTTTTCCCCTCTGCCCCTCCCCTCCATCACTGCTGTTGTTCCCTGAGATTGTTTTCAGTCCTAGCTAGCTAGACAAACACAAAGGTAATGTCTCTGGAAGGAGGGGCCAACTTCTCTATACTACATGGGCAACTACAAAAGAGGTATTAGTGAAGATCTGATGAGAAACCAGAGGGTGAATTCATGCTGTTTATTCTTTAGCATGGAGTCAAGCAGAGTTCAAGCTTAAGAGGAACTTTTAGCAAATATCAGCTTTGCTAAGCAATCTTTCCAACTGACCACCACAAATGTTTGTCTCTTCGCTTAATTCGAGATTTAATAGAATAGACTTAATAGCTAAATTGTAATGATTAGATACAAATCCATTCATTATACAAATAATTATTCAACAATGACGTAGTAATTTATTCTTTTACAAATATTTATGTTAGCAGGTACTGAGCTAAGTCCTGTGGGGGAAAAGAAGCTAAGATACACACACAAATATCTAGACCAGTAGTTCCTACCAGGGTACAATTTTGTCCACAGAGGAGATTTGTCAAAGTTCAGAGAAGTTTTGGGTTTTTACAATTGGTGGGGGGAGTATTACTGGCATCTGGAGAGTAGACAGATATTCTGTTTAAACATCCTACAATGCAGGGGACAGGCCCCCATAACAAAGAATTATCTGGCATCAAATATCATAATGCTGAGGTTTAGAAAGCTGAACTCCATTATGAGGAATTATAAACTACATTCAATATGAGAGATGGAATAAAAAGACTGTGGAAGAATAGGATTCCCATTGGCCCAGAGGTCTAATCAAATCTGGGAAGGTCTAAAGAGGAAAGTAACATTTGACGGTGCCATGAAATTTGGGTGAGATTTTGAAAGAGGAAGATTATGTAGTTATAGGAAATAAAGAATAGGTTTCTAGTCAAGAGAAGAAAAAGTATACTTTTAAAAATGTGTTAAGGTCTGAGGGGAGTTCTAATAGTATAAAACTAGAATCATTTGAAGACTAGAATTGGAAGGCCAGAAGAAGAAGGTGACAGCATTCTCAAGGCTTCAAACATCAGGCTAGATGATTTGCTTTTTTTGTTGTCGGAGACTCTCTATTTGAAGCACCAAACCTGATAAATATTATGTTTTATAATATCAGGCCCTGGAGTGCACAATCTGTTATTTCAGAGTCAGATTAACTTAGAGTTGAAAATGGATTGTATCCATGTTTCGGCCAGCTGTCCACTTTTGACAGGTAAGGAAGCTGAAGCCAGGAAGGCTATGTGAGTTGACCACACCTGCAGTTGGACCCCATTGGACCACAGCTGGATTACCATTAGCTCTCAGCCTAATTCTTTTTCTGTTTCTCTATACAGACTCCAGGAGGTGCTATCTTATGCATGTTTAAAGCTGTCATTCAGGTTGGGTTGCCTGACTATAATCAATGCTCATAGGTAGAACTCCACACAGCCTACATGGCGGGGAAGGATAGCTGACAATTGTCGATACGCCTTGCCAAGTGACTCTCCGCCGGCCTCAGAGAGCTGTGGAGGAGGAGGCGGGGAGCAACCCCATCCCCCTGCCTCGCTGTTTGCATTTCTGAATCTCCTGGAGGTTTTCTTCAGGTTCAGCATATTCCCTTTTGAGATTCTACAGTAATATACCACCTAGGGGTATTCCAAGTTGTTTTCACCCAAATTTTGAGAATCACTGCTTCAGAGAGCCATTACGAGGTGGGAAAAAAGGTTGAAATACAGTACTATAGGTTTTAACAGGGAGCCAAACCTAACATATCAGATTCCAAAGTGACTTTATACTTCAATTTACCTGGATTCCTAAATTTGGGGACAGTTGTAGCTCCATATTAATATTAGTGTAGTTTTCTGACATATATTCTTCCAGAATCATCCAAATTTCTAAGCAATATATTTACTTTTAAACAAAATTGAATGAACTGAGTTTTACTTTGAGTCATCCCCCTTTTGTGAGGTGTAGTCACTAACTTTCAAAGCAGGAGTTCATGTAGACAAAAAAACAAACAGGGGGGTGGTTAGTGTTGAAAAGGTTGGAAACTGCTGAGTTTAGCATGCTTGCCACATTTTTCTCTATTGGGTCATGTTTAGTTAAGCATCTTCCATCTACAAACTTCACTAGCTAAAGAGCCAGACTCATCACTTCATATCGTGGTTCAGGCACTAATTAATGGTGTGACCACATAACTTTTCTGTGCCTCATAGGAATGTCGAGATGATAAAATTAGTTAATATATGTGAACTCCTTAGAGCAGTCTGGCTCACAGTAAATATAGTTAAGTGTTAACTATTTTTTTTTTTAAAGACCAGGCACCATTTATGATACAGATTGATTTTTCTTTATGTGCTTCTGGCCCCTGGATCAAGGGTTTGCCCTGAAGGTGTCCTTTTCCTTTGTGTCCATACCTTGCTGGCCCTGAAGGAGGCTTGGAGAGCTATAATAGTTAGTACATATTCCAGCACTTAGATTCCCAACCAGGAACTCTGGAGTCCCCAAGACACATGAATTTTTTTATTATTTCTCAAATTCTAATGTAGATCATTCATTTCCTCATAACAAAGCTACATGTACAGTGCCTGTCACACAGTAGGCCATTATTAGAACAATCATCCTAATATATAAAAACCCTGGGTCCGTCACATCTACAATAACCAGAGACTCGACCTAATGCCCAGGCTGCGCATGCAGCAGGCTCTGGTGGGTGGGGACTTGTGGCAAAGGAAATGGGGACGGGTGAGACAGGCCGGCATTCACACTCACTCACAACTGCACACACACACAGACACACACAGTGCCCACCAGCTCACAGCCTTTTCTCCCTTTCTTTTCCTCCTTCCCAGCTCACTCTCAGAGCCTCTCTCAGAATGAGGAAACAAAACAGACTGGGCCTGAAGAGGCCTGGATGGAAGGGAGGGATGGCAGAGGGTGGAACAGCCCCCCACTGGCCCCACCCCCTCCAAGCCCGGAAAGAGGAAGAGAGACACAGGGAGGCAAGCAGGCTTGGAGGATTGCTGAGAAAAACAAAGAGAGACAGAGGCTGGGCGAAATCAGGCTGGCAGGGAGGGCAGTTGGAGATGACATCAGGCCAGCAGGGGAGGGCAGTTAGGGGTGATCAGACAAGGAGAGGCAGTTGGGGGTGAGATCAGGACAGCAAGAGAGAGCAGTTGGGAGCAAGATTAGGCCTGCAGGGGTGAGCAGTTAGGGGCGATCAGGCAGGCAGGCAGAGGCAGTTAGGGGTGATCAGGCAGGCAGGCAGAGGCAGTTAGGTGCGATCAGGCAGGTGAGTGGTTAGGAGCCAGCAGTCCCAGATTGTGAGAGGGATGTCCAACTGCCTGTCAACAGGGATCAGGCCTAAACCAGCAGTTGGACATCCCCCAAGGGGTCCCCAATTGGAGAAGGTTCAGGTTGGGCTGAGGGAACTCCCCGCCACCGTGCACGAATTTCATGCATCGGGACACTACTATATATATATGCAAACGACTGACCATCCGACTGGTAGCTATGATGCACACTGACCACCAGGGGCCAGACGCTCAACGCAGGAGCTGCCAAGCTGTAGTGACTTGGCAGCGGTGGTTCTTGGATGATGCACCCCAGAACCAGAGAGGAAAGTACCCAATTCTGGGGTGTGTCACCCAGAACCCCCCTCTCACAATCCAGGACCCCTTGGGGGATGTTGGAGAGATGGTTTTGGCCTGATCCCCACAGGCCAGGCTGAGGGTTCCCACCTGCTGGAGGGACCCCGCTCACTCCGCAGATGCCCTTCAAGTCGGGGCGCTGTCCCAGATGCGGCCAGCCAGGGAGGGACCACAAGAGGTTGGCTCCAGGATGTGCCTGGCCCATCTCAGCCAGTGCTACCTCACTGGCTACCTTCCAATTAATTGCCTTTCAATGTGCATGAATTGGTGCACCAGGGCACTAGTGGATTATAACTTCTGGTTTTTCTTCTTTTTTGTTTTGGATGTAATTACATCAGTTATATGGTTATCCTATTCTGAAAAGATCAATTTATGTATATGCATGTTTCCTGTAAGTAAGTAAAAATGAGGAAGTGAATTAATTATATCTTTAAAAACACAGATCATTTAGTAGACTAAATCTTTTAAAATAAGGAGTTTATGTTGGGAGGGGTGTGCTAATCAAAGGGGTCCTTGCTAACAGAAACTGCTGGAGTCTAACATGTCCCTTGCATCTCTCGCTCTCTCTCTCTCTCTCTCTCTCTCACTGGTATTGAATTAAGTATCTCTATGAAATTACAAAAGCATGAAAGTCCCTGAAAACCAAGCCCAGTAGTGAAATGGGAAGCAGCATGCCTGGCTGGTGTAGAACGCATGGTTGAGATGTAATCTTCTATGTGCAAACTTAACGTGCCAGTTGTTTTATTTAGGGAGAGGGAGGAGGGGGGATGCATTAGAGAGAAAGTCCACAGCATAATTAGGAAACAATCAACACGTTTTTCTTGCTGTCCTAATTTTTTCTTCACTTTAAAATGCTCCATTGAGTTTAATTAAACTTGCCCTAGGCTTATAAGCCTAGCAAACTGGGGAACATTTTTTTTTTGAAACACGCTTTCCTGTCAGAAAGGTTTTCTTCAAGCTGGCCCAGTACTGCTGAACTTCAAGGTTTCAGGGGATGTTAAAACAACTGCAACCAAATTAATGTAGATTATCTTTATTTTTTCCTATTGATTTAAGCAGAGGAGATGGGAAGCTGGGTACCCCCAAACAAAAGACTTCTACAAGGTTATTAAGGATGCTTGGTTTGAAAAGCAGAGAATGGAACAATGATTTCATGTGGTTATGAAGGAGAGAGAATGAGAGGGATAAAGGAGACATGCCAATGATAAATAATTACTGTTATTTCAGTGGGCTGCTATTATGGATGCCATTCCCTTCCTTCTTTTTTGGATGACAGCATCTGATTTGCTTTGGGGAGTTACTACCTCCTCATTCCATGTGGATCCAGTGGGATTGTCAGCTATTTTGGTCTACCTTCCAGCAACCCCAACTCTCCTTTGCAAAGAGCTAAATTGACCATTCCAGACCAGGAAGACTCTTACTCTTTCTCCCTTGGGAATTTAGTTCTTGATCAGAGAGACACATAATCAGAAGGAGTATGATATAAAGCATTCTAATGACAAGGCCATTAGATTCCAGTCCTTCCTGAATCCTGGGTGCTCATTTTGGGTTGGATTTTGTGAGTTCTTCAGTATTTGTGTTAGCTAGATTTTACTAGTTTCGCTAAGGTAACAGACAATCCCAAAATCTCAAGAGCTTACAACACAAATTTATATCTTGCTTGTGTTAAATGTTGCCTGCAGGTTGCCTGAAGCTCTGTTCCATATACTCTTTACTCCACGTTGATGGTACAGCTTCTATTTGGGGAATCGCCACTCTTACAGCAGAGGAACGCAGAATGGGAAACCACAAGATGCTGCTAAACCTTCGTCGTAGAAGTGGCATGTGCTGTTTCTCCTCATCCCCCCTTGGCCTAATGTCTGAAAGGGTGGCAGTATAATTCTCTTCCATGGAGGAACCTACCAGAGGGCAAAACAGGGGGGCAGCAGACACTTTTGAATAGTAATACAATTTAAACTCCAATTCTGCCAAGTATTAGCTGTGCAAACGTGGGGAAATTACTTACTGCCTCCCTCCCCCCAGCTTCAGGTTCTTAAAAGCAGCTTTCACTGTTTGAAAACACTGTTCAGCAGCATCCAGTACCCTTTTGGGGGGCACATGGAAAACTGGACATCGCTGTGTTCTTTTAGTTGAAAGGGACCATGTGACCAATCCTGGCCAATGAAGTAAGCAGGCATGGTAAGTGCTATTTCCAAGATAAGACAGTGACAAGCCAGGAGATTCTCAAAACTCTCTTTTCCTGCTGCAACACCTGAGAAGACCAGAAGTTCCAACTGGCACAGGTCTAAGATATTAGAGTCTCTGCCAGCTTGGCTGAGTCCCTGAGACTGTATAAAGCAGAGTAAACTTCCTGCTATTGACCTGTGAAGGATACGACAGTGACAGAAAAATAACAATATGTTGTTACGCTACACTAAACAAATTGAGCTTAATTTGTTTCCTCAACATAACCCAGATTTTCCTGTTTAGCAAGAAATTGGTAGTGATATGATAATCATATTTCTGGTACTAAATTCCGGTCTGCTTGAAATACCTAGAGTGGCTTCTGCTTCCTACCTTAATCTTAGTAATAAAGGTGCCTTATCTAATAAGTAAATGATGGTAGGAACTTTTTGCACAAAGTAATGCCTGAAGTATGTCTGAAAGAATGAATGGAATAAGTGAAGTTAAGGAGAAGGGACATTCTAGACAGAGGTTACAGCATGAACAAAGGCACAGAAACAAGGAGCATCATTATGGGGATCTATATTCAATTCCACTTGCTGGAGTTATAGAAAATGAAGTTGGAGGGATAAATAAGAAATTTTGTACCCTGTTAACGCAATTGGAAATGGAATATCTTTTTTTAAGTTTAATTCTTTATTGTTTAAAGTATTACATATGTCTCTTTCCCACCCCCCCATTGACTTCTCCCTAGTCGTTCCCATCCCCTCACCCACCCCCCAGCACATGCCCTCACCCCTCTACTGTTTGTGTCCATGGGTTATGCTTATATGCATGCATACAAGTCCTTTGGTTGATCTCTCCCCGCCTTCCCTTTGAGGTTGGATGGTCTGTTCTTTGCTTTTATGTTTCTGGATCTATTTTAGTTCATCAGTTTATGTTGTTCATTATATTCCACAAATGAGTGAGATCATGTGATATTAATCTTTCTCTGACTGGCTTATTTCACTTAGCATAATGCTTTCCAGGTCTGAGATGGAATATCTTATATCTAATATTAAGGTACATAAAGTTGCATTGTGTCAAAGCAATGAAAAAAAATGCATTGAAGGATATGAAAGGGGAAAGAAAAGAGGTAGTCTGTCACACATGAATTTTAGATAATCCCTCTATTGCTACGTAAAAAGTAAATTTGGGGGAGGATTTATTGGATAAAATGAACACTAGGAAGCCATTTAGAAGGCTATTTCTTTAGTCCTGGAGAGAGATAATGAAAACCCCAAACTAGAGAAGTAATATAAGACATTAGACTGGGAAACAAATCCCAAAATTTGGACAATCAATCAAGAATACTTGTTGAACAGTTAAGCATAGTAGTGAGAAAAGGGGGAAACTCAAGACTGATTCTCAGGTTTTTAACTTGAATGGCTGAGTGGGTGAGATTCCCTGAAACTCAAGAAGATAAGGAGGATATTAATAAAGGATCAGGTTGAGGTAGTTCATTTCAATTTTTTATTTAATGATGCTGAAGTATTAGGGCATAGAGACATAGATATATGTATTTAAAAATTGGATAACTGGGTTTAAAAATCAGAGTAGAGTTCTATATGGAAGAAAAAGATTTGTAGATTTTAGAATAATCAACCTATAAATAATAACTGGAATTGTGGAAGGGGATGAGATCACTCCAGAAATGTTAGGAGAGTCATCACCTGGGAGATCATCAAAATGAAGAAAGGAATTCACAAATTAGCCCAAAAAGGCATAGCCAGGGTCAAGAAAAACCAAAGAGAGTGTGGTGGCACAAGATTATAATAATAACATTGTAAAATGCAGAGATTTATTAAGCTAGGATCTTAAACATGTTCATTGAATTTGATAATAATTTGCCATAGAATTTAAGAGGCCATTAGAAATTAAGTATGGAAAATAGTATTTTATTTCTTAAAAGTAAGCTAACAAGAGAGGTATGCAATGGGAGAAAATTATAAACATATTTATAGGTTACAAAGAAGGAACTGTAAAAATGAAAAGGTAGAAGATATCTAGGGAAAATATCAGGAAAGATAGATTAAAACCTCAGGGGGCAAATGAGAAGTTGAAGTCAAGAATAAAGGTGGAGGATTGGCTTAGAATATAAGGGACACAACATCCTATACAACGGGAAAAGGGGAGATGAAACAGGTTGTGGGTAGAGAAATCTGTTTGGTAAGGCTTAAGACACCTCATTGAATTTAAGATGATAGAAATGGCATAGTCCACACTGGGTGGTCACATGTTTATAGATAACCACAATGATGGGAAGGTGAAGTAAAAGGAAGAATAAGATCTTTAGAGGTGAGTACAATAGGACACCATGAGTTTAGAATTTTAGCATGGATACTACACAAGGTTGGGTCAATTATAATACTGCATCCTGGTAGTTGTGGTGATTTGTTTACAGGATAACTAATATAAATTCTTCTCTAGGAGTTTTTAAATGGGAGCTGGAGTGACAGGGAAGCTCTTCTGTCTCTTTGGTATTCAAGTCATTAAGATGGGACTTCCTAGCTGATAGCAGGTATGTTCTGTGATGGTTAACTTGTCAATTTCATTGGGCAAGCACCCAGACATTTGGTCAAACATTATTTTGGGTGTTTCAATGAGGCAGTTTTTGGATGAGATTAATATTTAAGTTAATAGACGAAGTATATTACCTTCACTAAGGTGAAGGCCCCATCCAATCAGTTGAAGGCCTGAACAAAACAAAAAGATTGACCCTCCTCCAAATAAAGGAGATTTTTGACTGCTTTTGAACCTGACATTGGCTTTTTTCCCTGCCTTCTGACTCAGATTGAAACCTTAGCTCTTCCTGGGTCTTGAGCCTGTTAGCCAGTGGGCTCTCCTAAGTCTCCAGCTTACCAACTCATCCTGCTGACCATGGACTTGCCAGTCTCCATAATATATTGGTTCTGTTTCTCTGGAGAACCCTGACTAAATACAGTTACCTGCTATGTGGGGGAAGAGAATTAAATTGAAAAGAAACAGAAAGAAAGACATCACTTCAAGGTGTCAAATCACAGGTTTTTATTTCATTTTTAATGTTCCTGGTTCCTGGCTATCGTGTAGCTTCCTTTACTTCTATGGGTTAACCCAGAATCTTCCAATAAATTCCCTTTGGTGCTTTAACTAGCTTGAATTGTACTTCTGTGACTTGCAACTAAAAGAACCCTGACTAAAACAATCAGTGTTTTCTATGTCTATATCCACTCTAGCACTCAGGACTATGGGTATGTTTGATTCCATACAAACTTGTTAAGTGATTGATTGATGTTGTAATTAAGTTACTCCTTTGATCAGATGATTCCTGCTAAACTTCTCAACATTTTGTTCTGAGCCCTATAATGAAGAAAATTTATCCAGATTGTTCCTAGGAGATAATCCAACTCTGAGAGAAAAGACCACTGGCAATAAAGAGCCTAGATTCACAAAAATAAAACTGATTAAACTAACTAGAAACTTTTTAGCTGAAATCACAAAGATTATATTAGTTAAAAGAAAGGTGGTAGATGATTATTTGATGTTATATTTTGATAGAGCTCACAGTAAAGGTCTGGATACAGCATCTTATGAAATCTTGATAGCTAAATGAATTTAAATTAGCTGAATATGTAGATATTAAGTATCTGAATATCACAAATGTGGGATGAATATAATGTAGCAAGGTGTCAGGTTGGAATGTGCAGACTGGCTAATCAGATAATGGAGGATCAGTTTAACTTTGTTTTATTGGACTAGCTTCCCTAATAGCATCTGAAGGGGTAAACAGCATGCTAATGAAATCTTCAAAGCATTGGTAAGAACATTAATAAATTAAACAAAGAACTTAAAGAGATATGAGAGATATACTGACAGAATACAAGTTAGAATATTAGAGAAGAAAATATTTCTCAAATAACTTAAATCCTGTTTACTTAATTAGAAATAAAAGGAAAGTGACTATGATAAAGTTGTCTGATTTTTAAAAGATGCTCTAGGTCATTGTAAATACATTGGAATACAAAGTGACATGATAGCCCAGAAAGCAAGTATGGGTTGGATTGTGTGAAGTGGGCCTCACCATTTTTTAATAGGAAAAAAGTGCATTTTTAATCTTAGAGTTGGTAATGGCTTTTAAAACACACAAAAAGAAGAACTCATAAGGAAGAGATTGTTCAGCTTATATATAAGTTGACTATATATTATATTATGACTATATGACTTAATATATATATATGATTATGTACTATATAACTTATATTATATATAAATGACTATATATCATTAAGCATTTGTTATCAAAAACAATACATATAACAAAGAGGTAAGAATGATTATATGCAAAAAGCTTTTCAAATATTAAAAGAATAAGATAAATAACCCAATAGAAAAATTAACAAATTATATGACAAAGAATGTTCAAAAGACAAAAAGTAAATCATCAATAACATATGAGAATTTTTATCATTATTCATAAAAAAGAAACAAAATATGTGATTTTTTTTTACCTTGAGAATCAACAGGTCTAGAAATAAGACACTGATTTGCTGCTAGTAGAAATAGTATTAATACTCATAGAGTGCTTAATATCACAGTGTAACTTTAGGCATGGGAATTTGGAGGATAGATAAGAGGAGTACATTAAAATAGAGGAGGCTAGATTGCAATAATAGAAATTCCAGACTTTAAGTTGCTGATGAAAAGGGAGTTTATTTATTTTTTTATATAAGAGTCCTGAGCAGGTATTCAGATTGGTCATCCTAGTAGCCAGGCCCCCTGCCATCCGTTTGCTCCATTATCCCAGGTGCACTGTCATTATCTGCATCCAGGAGAAAGGGACTGGTGGAGAATGAGTAAAAGGTCTTTATAGGCATCCTGGAAGGTAGTATGCAGCACTTGTGCTCACATTCCATTGGAGAGATTGCAATCATACTGAGTGAGAGGAGTTCAGGTAATGTGGTTTAGCTGTGTGTTCCTAGATAGAGAGCAGAGGTGGACAGTCAGCTAGTCGTCTCTGCAACAAAAACTGAAGAGTCAGGATACTGAGCTGAAATGGAATTCATTCACTGAAGCTCAAGGAGAGACCAGTTCCAGGAATAAATTAACAAATTCACATTTATAAACTCCTCAGGGCATCTCTGACAGTATTCCCATTTGATCCTCATGACATCTCTGTGAGATAAGCATGCATGTTTCCATAAGGTAAATACAGATCTGAAAGCCTTTTAAAATATATATTAAGTTAGATACCTAGTAAATGGTAGAGTTGAACTCAGGTCAGTCTTATTCCACAGCCTCTTTGATTTTTAGTTTACACCACAGTGGATAGTGTAATCCCCCAAACAATCTTCCCCTATAATAACCACATATAATCCATCAATAACTCTATACTCACTCACTTTCAAGTCAACATTTAATAAGAAATTATCATTTATTGGGTTTAAAATAGTCAAATAAATATGTATTATCTCTCAACTCCTTCAACTACCTCTTGAGGAAGACATTTTTATATCCCATTACGTGTTGACTTGGCAAAAGTCACACAACAAGTGGACAGAAGGTCCAGACTGCAAAGCTTAGGCTCCTCACCATAAACACTTTTCAGCATCTACTCACATACACCCACCTCCGCAGTGAGACTTTATGGAGGCTGACTATGTACACAGCACCACAGGATTCTTTGAGAGATGATTCAATATACAAAGCCTACTCTCTGCTCTCAATGCCCTTACAAATTAGTTGGGCAACACAGAACTCTCAAATACACGGACATGCGCACACTCACTACATACACATAGAAGCATGTTTAAGCTGAAATAATGGAAAAGGTACCAACAAGTTGTATTTCACAGACCAAAATGAACGCATATTAGAAATATAAGGGAAATATTCTTGAAATCAGGAGAACTTGTAATGAGTGGATTGAGAGAGACATAGCGGCGTGGGGGGAGGAAACAAAACAGAAGAGCCCATCCAGGGAAGCTGGTAATACTGAGTTGTTCCCATGCTTGTAAGTCCCATGTATGTCCTGGTGGTCATGTATGACCACCTGGACGACAATGTTGGTTTAAACAAAAAAGAAAATAAGCAAAAAAGCTTTACAAATACAGGTTAAGATGGTCTAGGCTTTGTTATTTTTTCTTCTAGAATGAATGATCAGAATCCTAACTCAAAGTCTCCTCTGAAGGGCTCCAAATCTTGCTTTGAAATATCCTTCCCTCCCCTCCTTTTTATAAATGTGCAAATGTTATAATGCAAAGGAGAATTGAAAAGTCTTTGTCTTCAGAGACTAAAATATCTTGCCCTAATATTAGTTGGTGGTATTACTTTTAAAACAGCTCAACAGTTGTTTTCCTATTAATATATGTGCAGTTTACATTGTGTAGCCAGGCTTATGCCAAAAGATCTTAGTGGAAGGGAAAATAGAGACCTCAGGGAAAAAGAAAGAAGAGAGACTTCCTTGGCTCCAAAAATCTTATTTTAATGTGTGCTCAAATTGCCTTCTGTCCCAGAAATCATATGAATACATTAAAAAAATGTTTTTATTGATTTTGGAGAGAGAGAGAGAGAGAGAGAGAAACATTAATGTGGGAGAGAAACATCCATAAGCTGCCTCCTGCATGCCCCCCTCCCCGATTTGGGATTGAGCCTACAATTCTGGCAAGTGCCCTGACCTAGATTCAACCATCTGACCTTTTGGTGCAATGGAGGACACTCAATCAACTAAGCCACACCAGCCAGGGCCATGAATCCATTTTTAAGAAAACTTCACCAGCATTTCACAGGGAATGTATGGGAGGACTGTTTCTTTACAAAAATTATCCTGAAAATTCCTCCTGACTGATAATAGTATGACTTTAGAAGGAAATGCCTGATAAAGTATTGAGTATTTTGAACCATAACACAGCCTTGTTTTATTCAGTTATTTATTGGATCCTTACTACCCAACTCAGCTTGGGTTCCAAAGGCCCTACCCAAAGATCAGAAGATTCTCTCTCCCAATAGTAGAATAAGACTGCCCTCTTGTATTCTATTCCAGGCATACACTCATTTAATAATTTTCTTCAACTATGAGAAGGCACATTTCTAGGTATCAGTAATATAGCAGTGAACCAAAAAAAGACAAAATGATAAACAACCTAGACTATGTTATATTCTACAAAGCAAAATAGCTCAAGATAAGGGGTTAAGGGCATGGAGGGGATGCTATTTAGAATGTACTAGACAGGAAAATCTCTTTAATGATGTGAGCAGAGGTGACCTGAATAAAGTGAGCAGGCAAGCCCTGGATTTCTAGGAGAAGGCCATTTTATGCAGAGCTACTAGTAAGTTCAAAGGGCCTGAGAAAGGAACATACTGGGAGTGTTAGCAGAACAAAAAAGGCAATGTGGCTGACAAACAGTAACCAAGGAGAAAGTGACAGGAAGTGAGTCAGACAGGAAATGGGGAACCAGGTCAATGTGGGTCAGTTTTATTCTGGGTGATGTTGAAAATCTTGGAGTGTTTTGATCAGAGAAGTGATATTACATAACTTACTTTTTAAAAGGTCATTTCAGTTATTATTTTGAGAATAGATGGTGGAGGGGCAAAGGTTGCAGCCACGAAATCACTTAGGAGGCTACAGTTTTAATCCAGGAGAGAGCAGATGATAGCTTGGACCAGGGGAGATGACAATAAAAGTAGGATAAAAGTGGTGACAGAGATCATGTTATGGATATACAGTTGACCCTTGAACAACATGAGTTCAAACTGTGTGGGCCCAATTATAAGGGATTTTTTTTCAATGAATAAATATAGTATTGTAAATATAATTTCTTTTCTTTACGATTTTTAATAACATTTTCTTTTCTTCAGCTTATTTCATAGGAAGAATGCAGTGTATAGTAATAGAACTTACAAAATTTGCGTTGATCTACTGTTTGTGTTATCGCCAAGGCATTCCATCCACAGTAAGCTATCAGTAGTTAAGTTTTGGGGGAGTCAAAAGTTATACATGGATTTTCAACTGCATGAGGGGTCAGTGGCTCTAACTCTTATAGTGTACAAGGGTCAACTATATTTGAAAATAGAACTAATAAACTATTTTGGTGGTTTATATTTAGGTTATGAGGAAAAAATACAAATCAAGGATGAATACAAGTTTGGGACCTGAGCAACTGAAAAATTGAGTTGTAATTAAATGAGTTAAGAAAGATAGGGGGCAGGGGTGGATATTATTTGGAGTAAAACTGTTTTCCTGAGTTGAGTTTTAGATGCTGATTATATATACAAGTAGAAATGATGAGGGGATGGATGGAGACAGGAATCTGCAGTTCTGGGGACAAGCCAGAGCTGAGATGTAAATATGAGAGTTATCAGGGGATCATATATATTTGAAACACCTGGCTGGAGAAGTTCACCTACAAAATGAGTGCAGAACAAAGAAAGGAAGAATTCCAAGATAAGAGCCCTTAGGCATTCTATTACTTAGAGGTTGGGAGTATAAAAAATAACCATGCAAGGGAGACTGAGAAATCATAGTCAGAGCAATAAAAAAAAAAAAAAAAAATAACAACAACAACCACACACACACAAGAAAAAAATGTTTTCTGGACGCCAAATAGATAAATTATTTCTGAGAGGAGGATTCAGAAGAAGGTGAATAGCAACTGTGGCCCCAAGAACAGACATGAAGAGGCAACTTCCCAGATTTGATGGTCCATGATTCAGTTACCTGCTCTGGAGTCTGACTGCCCAACAGGGGTTCCACTGAAAGTTACTGGATGTCAGGGCTCATTCCCCAGCCTTACTCCTGCTCTTACTGAATGTGGCAGCCCTTGTTTCTGTCTCACGGTTGACATCTTTTACTTCCTAATTATTTCTAACTCAAGAAGAATATCAAGGAACCATTTAAAATGAAGGGATGATTATATAACTTCACTTAATTGAGGTCTTCTTCCTACATCATCATTCTTATTATATTGTCGCTGTTGGCATCTTCATTATCTAATCATTTTTGTAAGGTCTACACTTGCTACTGAACTAAGATCTTTGCAAATACTCTGTGTTAACCCTGAAAACAATCTAAAAATTAGATGGTTCTGTTCCTATTTTAACACATGAGGAAACTAAGAAGATGACCAAAGTGCTTGCTTGTAAACGACAGAGCTCGGGGTATCTAAATACAGACTCCATGCTCTGCAGCACTCCTCTGCTTCTGATGTTGTACTTAGACTGTGCCTAGATTTTATTCAGAAAAAAAAAATCACTTAACAAAGATCAAAAACTTACCAAAATTCTGAGGAAAATGATTTGTAAATCATCCACAAAACCTTACCCCATTAACCTCTCAGAACATACTTTGTTTAACACCAAAATTTTTAAACTCCCTCTTAGATATTTGCACACATTACACAGCACTACTACTAGGTTTAACAAAATTTTCCCCTTGATGTATAAGATTGTTGCTGTTTGTTTGTATTTTCTTATTTTGTTTTGTTTTATTCTTTTGGTGGAAGGTAGGCACATGAGATAAATAATATATCTAGGTGTTCATTACACAAGTAACATACATTACCTCATTTATATCCTTTCTCTGAAGTCAGGTTTTCAATTACTTGTGTTTTAAGCTAAAATTTATTTATTTTACAAATGTATAAAAAGAATTTGATTTCTGTCCATTATATTTGCAAAGTTTCAGATCTCTGCAAATGTTACGATCCATGATTCCTATGCTTAAATCATTTATTTATAGACTAGAGTCCCAGTGCACAAATCCGTGCACAGGTGGGTCCGGCCTGCCTGCCCCGATGAGGGCCAATGGGTGCCAGTGGGGAGAGGGAACAGAGGAGGTTGGCTGGCTGTCCCTGCCCCTGATCGGGCTGGTTGGCTGGCCACAGTGGGCATCATAGCAGCCAGTGTTCTAGTTGTCCTGGCGTTCCAGTCACTGGCTTTTTATTTATATAGACTAGAGGCCCAGTGCATGAATTTGTGTATGGGTGGGATCCCTCTGGGTGACCTGCAGAGATCGAGCCAAAACCAGCAGTCCAATGCCACCTGCAGCTCCTACCCGCTGCTCCTGCTCATCCCGGTCCCACTGTGCCTGCCACGGGCTGGGACCTAATCAGTCCTGATCAGGAGAGTCTCGCACTGCTCACCAGCCATGAGCCCTGTTTCTGGCACCATCCCAAGGGGAGTGGCCTGTGGCATCAGGCTGAAACCGTCCCTCCAACATCCCTCGAGGGGTCCTGGATTGTGAGAGGGCACAGGCCAGGCTAAGAGACCCCACTGGTGCATGATCAGGCCAGGGAGGGACTGAGGGAGGGCTCCAGGTGAGTCTGGCCCATCTTTCTCAGTCCCAATCAGCCAGATCTCAGCAACAATTTAACCTACCAGTCAGAGCATCTGTCCCCTGGTGGTCAGTGAACATCATAACGACTGGTGGACCAGTTGACTGTCTCCCCCCCTGGTGGTCAGTGCATGTCATAGCAAGCAGCTGAGCAGCCTTAGAATATCCTATCTAATAAAAGAGAAACATGGTAATTAGCATATGACCGCTACCCTTCCGATTGGCTAATCAGCAAGATATGCAAATTAACTGCCAGCCAAGATGGCGGCCGGCAGCCAGGCAGCTTCAAGCGAACATGAGGCTTGCTTGCTTCAGTGACGGAGGACTCCAACATTCCCCGCCTGCCTTGCCGGCCTCTGAGCTTGCAGTTTAAGAAACATTGTAACAAATATAGAAGCTAAACAAAACCCCAGAAACCAGCTTTCAGCGAGCCGGGATCTCAGAGCTGGAGTTATACATTGTTTCGATTATAGGACACAAACAAACCAGATACCTGCTTTCAGCAGCCTCAGAGCTAAAGCTGGCCGAGAATAAAAAAAAAAGAAAGAATAAAAGGAGCAGTTGGGAGCTTCCATCACCCACCAGCCTGAAAACAGCCCTCAGCCCCTCACCCAGACTGGCCAGGCACCCCAGTGGGGACCCCCACCCTGATCCAGGACACCCTTCAGGACAAACCAGCCAGCCCCACCCATGCACCAGGCCTCTATCCTATATAATAAAAGGGTAATATGCCTCCCAGCACTGGGATCAGCGTGACAGGGGGCAGCGCCCAAACTCCCTGATCGCCCTGTGGCTCTGTGTGTGACAGGGGGCGGGGCCACAACCTTCCTATCCACCCTGCTCTGTTCGTGACAGGGGAAGGCGCCCCAACCCACTGATCAGCCCTGCTCTGTGCCTGATAGGGGGGAGCTCCCCAATCCCCTGATCGCCCTGCGGCTCTGTGTGTGACAGGCTGCGGCGCCCCAACCCCCTGATCGCCCTGCGGCTCTGTGTGTGACAGGGTGCGGAGCCCCAACCCTCCCCCCCCCACACACAGGCCCTGCTCTGTGTGTGACAGGGTAGAACCATAACCTCCCCATCGGCCCTGCCCTGAGTGTGAGACTGGTGGCACCCCAACCCCCTGATCGGCCCTGCTCTGTGGGTGATAGAGGGTGGCACCCCAACCCGCCACCCCCCCACGGGCCCTGCTCTGTGTGTGATGGAGTAGAGCCATAACCTCCCAATCGGCCCTGCCCTGAGTGTGACAGTGGCGGCGCCCCAACCCCCTGATCGGCCCTGCTCTGTGAGTGACAGGGGGTGGTGCCGCAACCTCCCTATCAACCCTGCCTTGAGTTTGACAGGGGGCGGTGCCCCAACCCCCAATCGGCCCTACCCTGAGCGTGACTGAGGGTGGCATCGCTACCTCCCAATCCGCTCTGCTCTGTGCATGACAGGGGTCGGTGCCCCAACTCCCCAATCGGCCCTGCTCTGAGCCCAACCCAGGACAGCACCTAGGGATTGGGCCTGCCCTCTGCCACCTGGGAGCAGGCCTAAGCCAACAGGGCGTTATCTCCAGAGGGGTCCCAGACTGGGAGAGGGCACAGGCCACGCTGAGGGACCCCCCTTTCCCCCCGAGTGCACAAATTTTTGTTCCCCGGGCCTCTAGTCTACATTGATAAAAGACAAACATGCAAATTGACTGTACCTTCGCTACACGTTTAGCCATGCCCCCCAGCCAATCAGAGCGACTATATGCAAATTAACCCAACCAAGATGGTGCCCGGCAGCCAAAGAGCTGGAGCAAGCAGGAGGCTTGGTTGACCCAATGATGGAGGAAGCCAAGTTTCCCACTTGCTGCAGGGGCTCTGAGCCCCACTGAAGGCAATGAAGTTTCAATTATAGAAGGTAAATAAATCCCAGAGTAAAAAAGAAAGAAAAAAAAGGAGATGCTGGGAACTTTTGTCACTGGGGGGCTTGGCCATCCTGAAAAAGGCCCTCAGCCCCTCACCCAGACTGGCCAAGCACCCCAGTAGGGAACCCCACCCTAAAGGGGGTGTGGACAGCCTGAAAACAGCCATCAGCCCCTCACCCAGGCTGGCCAAACCTCCATGGGGTGAGGGTCCCCACTGGGGAAGGGGGGGTGGCTTGACCAGCCTGAAAACAGCCATCAGCCCCTCACCCAGACTGGCCAGGCACCCCAGTGGGGACTCCCACCCTGAAGGGGGTGTGGCCAGATGCAAACAGCCATCAGCCCCTCACCCAGGCTGGCCAGGCACCCCAGTGGGACCCCCACCCTGATACGTGACCCCTTCAGGGCAAACCAGCCGGCCCCCACCCAAGCGCCTGGCCTCTATCCTATATAATAAAAAGGTAATATACAAACGGACTCTAACAGCACTATGACACACACTGACCACCAGGGGGCAGACGCTCAATGCAGGAGCTGCCCCCTGGTGGTCAGTGTGCCCCCACAGGGGAAGCTCTGCTCAGCCACAAGCCAGGCTGATGGCTTCCAGTACAGCGGTGGTGGTGGGAGCCTCTCCCACCTCCTCAGCAGCACTAAGGATGTCAGACTGCAGCTTAGGCCTGCTCCCCGCTGGTAAGTGGACATCCCCCAAGGGATCCCAGGATGCCAGAGGGACGTCTGATTGCCAGCTTAGGCCCAATCCCCTGGGGAGCAGCCTAAGCAAGCAGGTGGTCATCCCCTGAGGGGTCCCAGACTGCGAGAGGGCACAGGCCTGGCTGAGCTCCCCTCCCCACCGAGTGCACAAATTTTTGTGCACTGGGCCTCTAGTCATTAGTATATTATGCTTTGATTGGTTGTTTGGTTGTTCTGCTGTTCAGTCTATTTGCATATTACCATTTATTATATAGGATCACTATGAATATTGTGCTCTGTTAGGACTTTGCTTATCATTTTCCCCCTATATTGCATTTATAGGATCAATATTCTTATTAGGGTTTTCATCTCATAGTCTTGGGATTCAAATACTAGTAGTTCACAGTTTTAGATGTTAGAAAATGAAAAAGTGAGATTTGTGCTTCTTCTTAACCAATGTAACTGGGCTAAACTCCATATGCCTCTTTACAAGATATCCATTTCACTTCTCAGCTTAACAAAAACCAGAATAATATTTTAGTAGCCATGGAAATTGTATCCCAACATTATTTTTGGTTAATGTATGTTTTTTGTTCTAGCCCTAGGATTTTTATTTCATCATAAAACTTTCATTAATATTCCAATGATTTTTTTAGAGACTGCCCCTTCAAAAACCAACAAGAACATGTTAATAACTTGGGGGTTTGAGCTTCACTGGACTTTTCATCATTTCCAACAGCTGAACAAATGTAAATTTAGACCTGCCTTCTTAGAATTTTCTTTTCGACACAGCAAATACTTTTAGAAGCTAAATTTTCATTTTAAATTTCACAATAACATGACAGCAGATTTCCAATGCTCTATATGCCTGCTCTAAACATCACATGCTAATACCCATGAATAGATACAAAAAAGGCACAAACCAGCAACAGTTCTATGAACTAAAAAAAAAAAAAAAAAAGGAAATTCTACGAGCTAAAAGCAAAAGTTCAGGGCAGCGGCAAGTTCTTTTATTGAACCTATGGGGCATCTCTTGAATCTTAGGTCTCCTCCCATCCCTCATTCTTCCTTAAATCTGTTGGTTTCATTTTTCCCTGCAAAAATGGGCTCTACCCTATTCACCTTCTTTCAGTTTCTTTCTCACCAGCCTAACTCCTCCTCACCTTACAGGTCTACTCAAAAGTCCCTGTGTCTGCAGAACCTGCCCTGATGCCCAGAGTAGGCACAATGCTTGTCAGGAAATTTTCTGGCACTTTGTAATTCTCTTATTATAACATTTATTACACTTGAACACCATGGCTTCTTTAGTTTAATCTCTTCAACATCCGATTTGGGACACTGAGGGCAAGGAAAGACTCACACTTTTATTCAACAGCTTGTCTATCACAAATTACCTACTTCATAATTATATGCTGAAAAAAATGAAGTGTAACATTAGAGGAGGTAACTAATGAAAGCATTCTTGTGGTATGGTGTGGTTTATAAGCATTCAGTCTTCTTTGGACTAAGTACTGTATTCAAATCTCAACATGGGCACTTTCAGCTTTATTTACTGGCCTTGAGTGAATTGCCTAATCTCTTTGAATTTTAGTTCTTTCACTATGAGAATGGAAATGCAAACAGATAGTTCCTCAGAGAGTTATAGGGAATATGCAGGGTGGGGCAAAAGTAGGTTTACAGTTGTGAGTATGCAAAACAAAATCTATTCTTGTATTCTTATTTATTAATTAGTGTATTCTTTTCCATACAAATGACTGTAAACCTACTTTTGCCCCATCTATAAATGAATATTTATTTTGTTACTATGTGCAATTAGTATGCTTACAGATCTGACTATGAATTACATTTGTAGTAGTGGCTATAAGTTTCAGTGGTAAATACAAAAACAAGTATTGGAAAAGGTTTATATAATTAATATAATAACTACAGAACAATGTGTCGAATCTATAACCCCTGACAATTAACAAAGATTAGAATTTGGCATAAAATTGGCCAACCTGCTAAATTCTCTATTAGGCATCAGGAATAATGAAGGTGATCCTTTAGTGCTTATCTTTAAAAATTAAAGAAATATAGATTGAATTATGTCTGTCATAAACAAAAGGTAGCTCTTAGAATTAAAAATAAAATGTCCATCTTCTAAATATGTTTAGAAGCTTTAAAAAAATGAATATATAGTCCCTAAAATAAAACACAGAAAACTAAGGAAATAGCAAACTAGGAAAAGTAAAACCAAAAAATATCTTATATAATAAAAAGCTAATATGCAAATCAACCAAACAGCAGAACGACCAGTCACTATGACAAGCACTGCCCACCAGGGGGCAGATGCTAAATGCAGGAGCTGGTCCCTGGTGGTCAGTGTGTTCCCACAGGGGGAGCGCCACTCAGCCGGTTCATGGCTGGTGAGCGGAGCAATGTTGGTGGGAACCTCTCTTGCCTCCACTGCAGGCGGACAGTAAGGAGCGAGGGGTCCTGGACTGTGAGCCCCGGACTGCAAGAGGGCTGTCTAACTGCCAACTTAGACCCGACTGGGGATCGGGCCTAAGCCAGCAAATGGACATCCCCCAAAGGGTCCCGGACTACAAGAGGGTGCGGGCCTGGCTGAGGTACCAGGCCTCTAGTAAATAAATAAAAAAAATAACATTCACATAACATGGCTAAAGCAAAGCCAAATATATTAGACATGAAAATATATATAACTACATTATGCATCATTTCAGTTGATATTTTTAAAAATTTGATGTAACCCTCCAAGAACTAAATAATTTTATAAGTATGAAAATGAAAGACTCACTAAGAAATTCACTCAGAAATTCATTCTTTTGTAATTTCAAGTTTTCTACAATAAGTAGGTTTTACCTATTTTATTAGGAAAATTTATTAAGTTAATATATGTTAAGACCTCAGATGAGTGCCTGGCATAAACTAAGCTCTATTTAAGGGTTGTTTCAGAGTATTAGGCATTAGTATGGCTATGCCAGTGCCTCTAAGTAATCAAAGCCAGGGCAAGGCAATAGTATCGCATTCATGCATCTCCTTAGCTTTAGGATTTGATCACATTTGTGAGAAGTCCCCAGGGTGAAATTCCTTGTGGTGACTTCAGTTATTTGTGGTGCAGGTCATTCATTATCATCATCCATTTTATTTGTAGACTAATCCTATTAATAAAGGCCTATGTGGTCGTCACACCCTCACATTGTGACACCCTCACGCCACAATGAGTGATCATCAGGAGGCTGCATGCACAGCGGGTGCACATGCGTGGATGGGGCTGCTTGTGCATGCGGGTGGGTGGGGACTTGACGCTGCACACGTGGCATGGAGGTGGGACCTCCAGCTCCGGCCTCCCTCTTTGTGATGATCGAATGCAGGGCTCTCGCACTGTGAGAGGGCACAGGCCAGCCTTGGGAACCAGCCCCCATCCCCGCGAGTGCACGAATTTCATGCACCGGGCCTCTAGTTAATTAATAGGTGGCATATAGTAGACACTTGCTTTCATTATTTTCATAAAAGAGCAATAATGATGTACAAAGTTGCTTTATCTCTATTTTCTGAGAAAAAGAATTAAGCAAAATTTTATTAAAAAATCTGTGCTCTCCCCCATCATGTAAATTCACCTATTGTATTTATTTCATTCATTGATTCATTTGTCAATTACTTACTAGGCTTCATCCACATATAAAGATGAGTGAAATTATTCATGGTTCCTGCCTTCTTAAAGCTTATTTTCTATCAAGAGACAACAATTAATTTATTATCCAATGTGCATTAAAAAGCACAGTTCCAAGGAAGCACATCAGCACATAACCAAGAATTCTATGTCTATTGACAGGGAAAGGTAGGCCAGTGTTTGCACAAAGGAAGTGTTCTAGCCAAAAGGCTACCTTTAATATACCTTCTCTGCCATTGTCCATGGTTCAATCCATCTAACATCCAATATACTGATTCACCAAAATGAGGACATTTATATTCCATGGATCCTTTGTCCCAGTCTTCCAAATTAGCTCTGTAATATATTAGTCTATACCTTGTTTTATGAAATCCTATATGTCCTCTGAGAAATATATGTTTTACTTTCATTAGTCAGTAAGAACCACCTTAACCACTAGGCTGGAAAAAAAACCCAGACACACCCAGGTGAACTGTTGCATATCCAGGGTGAAACTCATTCAAACAGGTTCATATTTGGGGAGAAAACATGTCATTTCTTGTCCAGCATACTCAGTTGCATCAATGAGTGGAAGGTTTTGCATAAGGTCAGTTACTTAGTCATGTCCCTAGAATGGGGTCATATTTGAAAGAAAGATCTTGGGCTTGTAGGGGGAAAACCACATGGTATGGTGCCAAACAGTCCCTACCCTTGCCTTTTTTCCAATATCCCTGATAGGTTTATAAAAAAGCTAGTTAATCAAATAATACCTGATAAATGAAGGTACTAGAAATAAGATTAAAGTCCCTTTTCACAACCAGCCCTGAATCCAGGTATTATGTAGCATCAGTGATGGTAATCACTGTCATTGGTTTAATGTGTTTCTTCCAGGACCATTGTCTTTGAGTTTACATATACATATGGGGGTACTAATTTCTTAGGTTTTGTTTTTTTACCCTAATAATAATATTCTGTAGCTATTTTTGAAACTTTTTTTTTCAATAAAGACAATATCTTACAAATTTTATATGAGAATATAAATAGATCTACCTCATTCATTTTTTAAAATTTTTATTATTTTTTTAAATTTTATTTTTATCGTTGAGGATATTTTTATTGTTGCACAGTGTATGGGAATTTATTAATTATTCTATTGGTGGGCATTTACATTGTAACTATAATTTTTCCCCAAACAAACAATACTACAGTAAATGAATATTCTTGTGAATTTGCAGTAGGTCTTTTTCTAGGTTATCATACATGGAAGTAAACTTGTGAACACTTCTTAAATGTTGTCTGTCACTTTATAATTTCATATATCACCATGAATGACATAAAAAATTGTCCAAAATCAAATGACATAGCTACTGACCAATCAAAAAGGATGTACAAAGGAGCCAGGCCAGACACCAACCAGAGACATTCAATATGCTAACCTTATTCCTTCTGCCCAAATGCCTGCCCTGGGATTTGGGTTTTCAGTGTTGGCATTCAAGAAACATTTTTACCCTCTTACATATTTTCTTGTGATCATATTTGGCTCTTCATGCTAGCAGTGATGCTTAGCCATAGCCAAAAATCACATAAGCCAAAGGCTGTGTCTGTGTGTGCGTCTGTGTGTGTGTGTATGTGCTTGTGCCATGGTTCATTATAGCTAGTATAAAAATAAATATGGATTATTATTTTAATAAATGTTATAAACCCATTTAAATATTTAGAATAAGTAAATGGTAAACTGTTAAGCACATAAATGTAAAAGAAAATTTCAAAAGATTATGATACTCAAAACGGGGTTGGTGTCTTTCCCAGTAAATATTAACCATTTTTTATCCATTCCAGTCCTAATGATTCATACAGAGTTTGAGCAGATGTTTCTTTCTTAATTATTCAAATTTTTAGTTTAGACCTTTTCTAGAAATTTTTATGCTTCTGGTACTTTAGGTCAGTTACCCTTGAAAGATTCTCTAACTTTTTAAATGGTAACTATACATTCTTATGGAACTAGTTCTGTGACTACTCAGCTTTCATATTTGCTTTAAAAATGTCAAAAGTTTCAGTAGTCTTCTTAAGGGCATTTCTTTGTTTTTACTTGTTTTTTTAAATTTTTATTAAATTTATTGGGGTGACATTGGTCCACAAGACCATATAGAGTTCAAGTATGGTTTTCTGTGTTACAAGATCTGTATATTGCACTGTATGCCCACCATGCAAAGTCAAATCTCCTGTCATCTTATATTAGAACCCCTCTTCATCCCCTACCCACTTCCCTTTGGCAACCATCACTGATGTTTGTGTTCATGAGTTTCAGTTTTATATCCCACATATGAGTGAAGTCTTATGGTTCTTAGCTTTTCCTAACGGACTTATTTCACTTAGCATAATATTCTCAAGGTCCATCCATGTTGCTGCAAATGGCAGTATTTCATCCTTTCTTACGGCTGAGTAATCCTATCTAATAAAAGAGAAACATGGTAATTGGTGTACAACCGCTACCGTTCCCATTGGCTAATCAGGGCGATATGCAAATTAACTGCCAGTCAAGATGGCAGCCGGCAGCCAGGCAGCTTCAAGCAAACATGAGGCTTGCTTGCTTCAGTGACGGAGGACTCCAACATTCCCCGCCTGCCGCTGCAGGCGTCTGAGCTGCAACTCAAAGCAACTATGTAACAAATATAGAAGCTAAACAAAACCCCAGAAACCAGCTTTAGTCCGCCGGGCATAAGCCAGCAGGATTGCAACATTGTAAGCAAAGGCCAGAAACGTACTTTCAGCAGCGGAGGCCTAAGAGCTGGAGCCAAGCCTCAGAGCTAAAGCTGGCCCAGAATAAAAAAAAAAGAAAAAAAGGAGCGGTTGGGAGCTTAAGTCACCCCCAGCCTGAAAACAGCCCTCAGCCCCTCACCCAGACTGGCCAGGCACCCCAGTGGGGACCCCCACCCTGATCCAGGACAACCTTCAGGACAAACCAGCCGGCACCCACCCGTGCACCAGGCCTCTACCCTATATAGTAAAAGGGTAATATGCCTCCCAGCACCGGGATCAGCGGAGCCACGAGGCCTTCCAGCACCGGGATCAGCGTGACAGGGGGCAGTGCCCAAACCCCCTGATCGCCCTGCGGCTCTGTGTGTGACAGGGGGCGGGGCCACAATCTCCCTATCCACCCTGCTCTGTTCGTGACAGGGGAAGGCGTCCCAACCCCCTGATCAGCCCTGCTCTGTGCCTGATAGGGGGGAGCTCCCCAACCCCCTGATCACCCTGTGGCTCTGTGTGTGACAGGGTGTGGCGCCTCAACCCCCTGATCGGCCCTGCTCTGTGTGTGACAGGGTGCAGCACCCCAACGCCCCCCACCCCCCCACGGACCCTGCACTGTGTGTGACGGGTTAGAGCCATAACCTCCCCATCGGCCCTACCCTGAGTGTGAGAGTGGCGGCGCCCCAACCCCCTGATGGGCCCTGCTCTGTGCGTGACAGGGTACAGAACCCCAACCCCCCTGATGGGCCCTGCTCTGTGAGTGACAGGGGGCAGTGCCCCAACCCCCTGATTGGCCCTGCTCTGTGCGTGACAGGGGGTGGCACCTCAACCTCCCCATTGACCCTGCCTTGAGTGTGACAGGGGACAGTGCCCCAACCCCCCAATCGGCCCTACCCTGAGTGTGACTGATGGTGGCATCACAACCTCCTGATCACCCTGCTCTGTGCATGACAGGGGGCGGTGCCCCAACTCCCCAATCGGCCCTGCTCTGAGCCCAACCCAGGGCTGCACCTAGGGATTGGGCCTGCCCTCTGCCACCCGGGAGCAGGCCTAAGCCAGCAGATCATTATCTCCCGAGGGGTCCCAGACTGCGAGAGGGCACTGGCCGGGCTGAGGGATCCCCTTCCCCCCTGAGTGCACAAATTTTTGTGCACCGGGCCTCTAGTGTTATATATATCACTTTCTTATCCAGTCCTCTATTGCAGAACACTTTGGTTGTTTCCATGTCTTGGCCACAGTGAAAAATGCTGCAATGAACATAGTGGTGCATATATCTTCGTGAACAGATATTTTTAAGTTTTTGGAGAGGGATTGTTGGGTAGTATGATAGCTCTATTCTTAATTTTTTGAGGAATCACCAGACTGCTTTCCGTAGTGGCAGTACTAGTCTACATTCCCACCAGCAGTGAATGAGGTTTCTCTTTTCTCCACAACCTCTCCAGCACTTGTTATTGCTTGTCTTGTTGATAATGGCCACTCTAACAGGTATGAGGTGGTATCTCATGAAAAGATGTTCAACCACACAGGCAATTAGGTAAATACAAATTAAGAGCATTTCTTTCATCCTTTTCATGACATAGATTAAGAAAAAGAAGGAAAAGAAACACATGGGAAAGAAGGACAAATAAATAGCATGTTGTGGTCTGTAAAGTACATTCCCACTGAACAAATGGAGGCTCCTAGAAATGTGAACAATACATCACAGAATATCATTTTGTTTAGCAAAATCATAGTGATGATCCCTACGCTTACACATGCACCTTTTCTTGCCCAAATTTTCATTCTATTAGAAAAACTTAAAATAAAATAAATTATACAAGTATTTCAGAACTGGTTATCTGCTTGGACCCAAGAGAAAGGAGTATGAGTCAATCTTATTTTCAATGTCCTTCCCTGCAATCACTCAGAAATATAATTGTTTTGTACCTCCGTGATCGAAAAGCAAATCAAAGCCATATTTCATTCAAAGTGCTCATGGCAGATGGATCCTGGGCTGCAATTTCCAATTCCATGATTTTAGAATCTATTAAACCTCTTGTTCTTATAATTATCTTCAAATTTTCTCCATTACTTCACATGGATAGAAGAATAAAGAAGCTGCAATTTTGATTATGGAATTGTTTTATTCTCATTATTTTTCATATCCACTATTTCTCTTTAATTTCTAATTTGAAGCATATTAAAATAATAAAAAATGTTTCAATGATTCTAACACTAATTATTTGACAGGTCTAAGATCCTAATCCCTCAAACATGTTACTTGTTTCAATGAAGCACATATAATTTTAAGCATTAAGAAAAAATTAATTTTAATTTATTCTGTAAATGAAGACCATTATATTTAATTTGATAGAATATCTGTCTATTCAAACTGAATTTGAAGGGTGGAAATAGTATACTGTGGAAAATCTAAAATCAAAGTAGCCTCTTCTAATCTGTACAGATGAACCTGACATTTTTATTCAAAAATATGTTTATTTTACAAACTATAAGTAAGCGTGTTTAATGGCCACACATAAGTCTGAACCAGGCACTGTATCAGGTTCTTAGGTCAAAGATGAATAGGAATCTGGCTTAAGAAGTTCACAATATAATAAAATGCAACGTGGCTAACACTAAGCCACGTGGGAATGACATGCTAGTAGAACATTATAAGAAGCAATGATTTCTTCCCTCCAAGGGAAAAATTGGAAGGAAGGTTTCACCAGGGTGGCAGACTACCAGAATGAGTAAAAATTTGAATTAGCAGATATTAAAATACATATTAAATGAACTCAATATCCTGCTATTAAAAATACCCGTGAGAATTGTTTTTTCCTGGATAGATATGTTTACATTCCCTTCTACTTTATTTATTTATTTATTTATTTATGTATTTATTTATTTTTAAAAAGATTTACAGATTTTTGTTTCTGGAACTGTACAGGTATTAAAGTACAACAAATACAAAATAATGCTCTTTATGTACAAATATTAAAATCAATGCAACAATAGCAACTTCCTCTTGAATATCTGTTACTAAGACTTGTTCTGATTGTCACTAATTCACTTCACACTCACAGGGTACTTAGCTTAAACTGGGACCATTGGACCACTGGTTTTCTAAGAAGAATTTTAATATCTACCATACTTAATGATAAAGCTAATAGCTTCCTCCTTTTAGTGAAAAATTAAGAACTTTTTAGAAAACATAGCAATGTCAATAATCTTGTAAATTATTTCAATCTCCATTTGTAGACAATGTGCTTTGAAACTGGGCAAACAATCTCCTGGTGGTCAGGTTCCTCCATTAGTTTACATTCAAGGTTGAAAGAGTCGCTGGAGACTTTGGTTAAATTCAATAGTTGACATCACTATGCTCTGTGAGAGCTGACGTCCTCAAAACTTGGAAACCTCAGTCGTACAAATTAATAGGAAACCATTGAACAATGCTTTGACCTAATTGTACACACTTTAATATCATTTAAAAATTATTCTACATCCTTCAAGTAAATTCAGCAGCCGCCGAGAGGAGAGCCGGCGCTGAGAAGTGGAAGCTCGGCTGCCAGGGAAGTATTGCGCTAGAGCTAGTCGCAGCACCATTGCATTCACCGCTGTCCCCAAGTCTCCACAGAAAAGAAGCATCAGCCCACAGTGCAACCACTCAGCATGGATTTTTGGTTGTTCACACGAAAATAATTCAGCAAAGGAAAAAAAAAGAATTTATTACAGTTGTTATAAGAATTGTGCTTAACACTTGATAATAAAGGCATTGTTGCCTCTTCATATGATTGCAAATCTGTTATCTTTATGCTCTCAAATGCAATTCTTCTAATAAACAGTAACAAATTCTGTGTTAAGATGCTTAAATGGAGAGGGGAAAACCAGTCCATCCAGCTTTTAAAAGAAAATTCAATAAATAGCTATTTAACATGGGCAGTCGAAGTGGTATAGTTTATGTATGTTACATCAAGCATGCACAAAAATGGTATTATACATGGCAGATGCAGTCAAAAAAATACAGAATCAGATCTAAAAAAGATAGGAATAATTTACACATATATACAAAAATTTTGCAGATTATTGCCTCATTTTAATAAGGAATTAAAAGTAAACATCACCAGCCCACCAGCACTCTCTAAGAGGCTGAACTAGCTTGGTATTTAAACATCTATGAAACTAGCTGGAGTTTATGTTTCTCTCAGATCATTTTCTGAATTCAGAAATCTTTGTTCAGATAACTAATGTGTCCATTCCACTTGCTAATAATAAAAACTTGAGATAAGAAACATCATTTCCACCTGTTCATTCCCTCCTACGAAAGGTGTATTTACAAAAGGCTGCCACATGGGGAAAGAGGCAGGCCAAGAAAATTACTACTTTCCTCCTCCACCTTTTCTCCTCAATGCGTGCTCCCCCTTTAGCTAAAAAAAAAACTGTGTTCAGCTTCATGATATATACACTAGGGGCCCAGTGCACAAAATTCATGCACTTGGAGAGGGGGTGTCCCTCAGCCCAGCCTGCACCCTCGGCAATCTAGGACCCCTTGGGGGATGTCCGACTGCCGGTTTAGGGATCGGGCCTAAACCGGCAATAGGACATCCCTCACAATCCGGGACTGCTGACTCCCAACCACTTGCCTGCCTCCTGCCTGATTGCCCCTAACTGCTTCTGCCTGCCAACCTGATCACCCCCTAACCACTCCCCTGTCAGCCCAATTGACACCTAACTGCTCCCCTGCTGGCCCAATTGCCCACAACTGCCCTCCCCTGCTGGCCATCTTGTGGCTGTGGGTTCCATTATCTTTGAGGGCGTGGCAGTCAATTAGTATATTCCCTCCTTATTGGCTGTGGATGCCACCATCTTTGCAACAGTGTGAGGGTCAATGAGCATATTCCCTCTTTATTAGATAGGATGAGTGTGCCATGAAAAGAAAGCACCTACCCAATTTTTCTGTTTCATAAATTCAGGTATTTATATATTTATATATGAATATATTTAAAATTAAGCCCACCTTAGTAATAGACATTCATATATATATATATATATATATATATATATATATATATGAATGAGTTAGAGTTTCCACAACTCCTCTATGAGTTGTGGAAACTCATAGAGGAGAGAATTCTATTTGGCAGAACTCTTATATGTCTTTTGATTTTGGATAATATAATGATATATCAACTTGTCTGGGGAAGCTATTTGGGCAGACATTATTTTAGGTGTTTCTGTGATAGTGTTTTTGGGTAATATGTACATTTAAAGTAGCAGACTTTGAGTAAAGCAGATTGCCCTTCATAATGTGTGTGTGCCTCATCCAGTCAACCAAAAGCCTGAATACAACCAAAGGCTGCCCTCTCCCAGGAAGAGGAAATTCCCCAGAAGACTGCCTTCAGACTTCATTTGAAACACCTGCTTTTTCTGATTCTCCAATGAACATTTTGGATGCAAACTACAACTCTTTCCTGAGTCTCCAGCCTGCCCGCCTCCCCCATCATATTTTGGACTCATCAAGCCTCCAGTCACATGAACTAATTCCCTAAAAAAATCTCTTTCCACTGATATACACATTCTATTGGTTCTGTGTCTCTGGAGACTCCTAATACAGAGAGTTGTTAGAGCTTGTCTTGTTCGAATTGCGAATGAATCAAGAAAATAGATAAACTGCTCTGCCTTTGGAGAGAGTGATGAGCAATATTAGGGGGAGGAGGTGAAAAGTAGAAAGAAAGGGTATCTTCAACATAGTGAGGGAATGAAACTGGATTGAGAAAACAAATGAAGATTTTCCAGAAGTGGTAATGACTGAGGCTTTGAGAAAAGTTACCTAATCTTCTTGAATAGCTTGGCAGTGCCATATTGTGATCTAGCCACTTTTCAATCATTCCATGATCCCTTCCATTCATTGACTCCAAATCCTCAATAAAATTCATTACATACATATCCTTCGTTAAGTCATATTTTGGAAAATAGTTTATACCAATGTCTAGCAGTGTGATATGGCATGAAAACTCAAGTGTATACAGGTGATTACATACAGAGCTATGATTGTGAATTTAGAAGAAGTAACAATGTGTATAGAAAAGATAAGTTCAAGTTTCTTTAGGGCGATGAAGAGAGGAAGAAGCTAAGTGTCCCATCACCAGAGGGACAATGACAAGGATATTAGAAAACTGGGAACTTGTAGACCCATGCATTACATTTCCCATTGTATCATATGGTTCACTAAAGCCTATACTTACAATGCAATAGAAAAGAAGAAAGAAAAAGTGGACAAAAAAGAAAGAGGTGGAGGTTAATTTTTTTTTAAAGGAAAAGAACATGGAGTTGCTGGTTCAATCCCTACCATTGACTTAGTCTCTGATATTTTGGTAACTGTTCTAAAATCAAAGACCCAATACGTCATTTAACATTATTCTCAAAGTCTATCCCTATCTGGCTCCAAAATGTCTTTTAAGCCACATCTCCCACTAAATCTAAGTGTTATAACTTCGGCCCTGGTTGGTAACCCCTGGGACTATCAGAGATGGGACACAGTTTGAAGTGAGCTGCCCCTCACTTCCTAGCGAAGGAGAAGTGTTTGGCAAAAGGCTTGCAGCCCCAAAGACAGGAGCTGGTGAGATCAGGCTTCTATCTTCCCTTTTCTGCACTCAGTTCCAGTTGGAAAAGGATAAACTAAACTGCAGACATCTTCCATCTATCCAACTAGGAGGATCTTAGCATAATCATGAGGAGGAATTTCAAGCATGTGCTTTATTATGTATTATTTCAATTATGTTCTGCCTTTCACTAAATTAAAAAAAAAGAAGGTCACTTCTTTGTTCTCTGAGATTTATTTTCATTGACACACTGGAGACTCACATGTAGTAGCATAAAAAGGGAAGGGTTACAGATTTAAAAGGAAATGTGTGTGGAGGGGAGCCACATTGGTCACAACTGAACAAACCTATCCTACTCCTTCCAGTAACTAAGAATTGTGATGATACAGTCATTGGGATGAAATTCCTGTTTATTAATTGAGAAAAGTTTGATTTGCAAAAGAAAGAAACAACATGATTTGGTCCCTGGCCAGACTTGGCTCTTTTCTCCTCCTCCTACTCTCTTATTTCACTAGGCTACAAACACATGAGAGGTCAGCACACCAAACTTGTTCCCAACTTGCTTATCCACTGCCTTGGAATGCTTGGATCTTAACATAGCTGGTTCTTTCTTAATATTTAGTCTCTGCTCTATTGTCCCTCTCCTAAATGATTCCTCTGACCCCTCTGAAAATAGTGCCTAACACCTTCCAAAGCATTCCCAGTCACTTTCTATTTTCTGCCTAGCACTTGTCATTATGTGACATCCTTCTATATCTTTCTCTCTATTACCTATCTACTAGTAATCTATCTAACAATTACTGTTCTTTATCTTTATAAAATATTTCCACTAGGATATAAATTTCAATACAGCAAAGATGTTGTCTGTCCGTTCTCTGCTCTATCCCTAGCATTTAGAACAGTATATTCCACACATAGTAGGTGATCATAAATGACTAATAGTAAGTAAAGAGATTTTTAAGGAAAGTGTCCATCTATTATTCTTTGTTTTAATACATATGTTAATGACAAATGATTCTTATTTATTCCTCAAAATTGGACCAGTAAGACTTCTACCTAAGATATATTTTTGCTGTCTAATAAAATTCTACCTAGAATGTAATATATTTATATATAATTTTTGAAATATTGCAATCATTCAGGGTTTGTCACCCTTCTCTAAATTAATGTTATCAAGATTTTAGTAACATAGTGATGTATGATTCACTAAATATTTCAAAATCCCTTTTCCTTTGTTAAATAAAATCTAAAGGAAATTACTAATTAGTCAATTTGAATGATTTCCAAATAACACCACTAGCCTGTGTTTGTCTATACTACCAAGGTGAATTATTCATTAGCATTTATGAGAAGTGCCTGAAGAACACTAGCAGTGGGAGTAAAGCAACCTGGAATGGTTTTTAAATGACCTTCCAAGCAACTTGGATTAATACTGGCATTATTCTCTCTGTACAAATCGAGTTAAAATTTCCCATGTGTCAGGTCTCAGAAGAAGGCAGTGAAGGAGTGCTGTCTTAGAGAGGAAATGACCTTCTTCACTTAACACAATTAGATTCTGCTTCTTTCTATGTGTGAAGTGTCTGTGAGAGGGAGGGGAGAAGAGAGAGAAAGGAGAAAGAGAGAGAGAGAGAGAGAGAACAGGGAGAAGGAAGAGTAAGAGAGAAAGATATATGAGAAGAGAAGGAAAGACAGGGTTGAGAAACAGAAATATGAAGAGAAAATGGGGAGATAGGACATGAAGAAAAGAAGAGAAAAATAAATATAAAAAATAAAATTAGAAAGCAGAAAGAAAAAAAGGAGGGGTGGAAGGAAGGACAGGAGAAAGGGGAGTGAAAGGGAGAGAGGAGGGAGAGAGAGAGGGAGGGAGAAAACTTACGATAGAAATGACAGAGTCAGAGGCAGGCTTCCTCTGAGTTGGCACACCAGGTTGCCAAGCTCCCAGGAGCTCTCCCAGGTGTGCAGGGTCACCTGACTTAATACTGATTAAAAGTATAAATTGCAACACAAAAAGAAAAAAAGCAATTTTCATGTTTTTCTCCCCTGTGAGGTCACACTCCCTGGTTGCAGCTGAGCCTGCTGCTAGGCACACCCCTCTTGTTTAATAAAATTGTATTAACTTTATCCCTGCCCTTGATTTGTGGCTTTCTCACGTTGTGAGGAATAAATAATAAATGATTGTAAAGCACTTGTACATATGAAATGCCACATAAATGCTAAATAATAATCAGCTTAGGCCAGGAAGCCAGGGGGGTAGAATAGAAATCATTGCACCAGGCCATTCCTGTTTATGTGGCTAAAATCATCCAGTGTGCTGTCTCCACTTCAAATCATCCTGCAGATTTAATTTTCACCCATTCAAGAACACACTTCTCTGCAAACTAAACAACCTTTGTTCCTCCATCCCTGCAGCAATGTCATTTATAACGGTAGAATATCATGCCAACAACTCATCTTTGCCTTTTCATGTCAGCTCGGTTTTTGCAACACTCCTTCCCTCCTTGTTACCCCTTCCAAATTCCCATGTGCACTATTTTGACTCATCATTTCTTACTCCCCAGTGATGCCTATTTTACACTGTTTACCTTTGGGAAAATAATCTGTTTTCCAATCTTGAATTTCATTGCCTATGTGTTTTGGGGATCCAAGATACTTAAGGTGGTCATTCCTTGAAGCGCTTCGTTCAGGCATCTACTTATCATTTATTCACTCGACATTTATTGATGGAGAATTGTGTTAGTATTGGAGATACAGTAGAAACCAAGGCAGAGAGAGTTTGCATTCTGTAAAATAGGCAGGCATGGTAATTCTAATATAGTTTGGAAAATGCTATGATCAGAGTAAGTATAGGGAGTTAAAGGAAGTCAGTATGTAAGCAGCAGAAAGTTATGATTTGAGCTGATTTTTTCCCTTTTATTTTCAACTGTCTTTAAAAGCCTTTCTATGTACTATTTAACCTAGCTAAAACTCTCTTGGATTGACCTGGTTGTTCATAGAAGGGAGTGGTTCAGACCCAGGGAAGTAGCCCAGGCCAACTTCTCAGCTTCATTTGGAAGGAGGAAAGGTGCTCTCCATCACCTCTGTCTGCTCATGTTCTGGGTTTCTGATGGGTGAAAGCCAACCTTCGGGAGTTGGCAAGAGTTTGTCCTTTGCTAATATGACCTTCTATTTTTTACCTAGGGTCTATCATTTCAAAAGAAGATAGGGTCTAAGTTCATATTAGTACATTTAATGACATAAAAGTACCTTCATATTGGAAAAAACAAAATGAAAATAGAGATAAGCAAAAATAAGTGCTATCACACGACCTATTGGGGATCATTTTTTCAGTTAATGTATATTATATTGGTTTTTGTCTAAGCTTATATGATATAAAAATGTAATTGAGGCACATAGCCCTCAATCCCATTGTATTGTATTTGTCATTAACGTGGAGTAGACTATACTCTGTATACATACATATTGGTTTGTTGCCCTTTTTATGCAAAGTATCAAAAACATTGTTTCATATCAAAAAAGTATTTAATCATGATTTCTAATGACCCATTCATATTCTATTACACATACAAATTATTTCTAATTATTTCAAATATGCATTTCTGAAACAAACCTTCTGAAATTGGAATTACTGAGTAGAGGTATGCCTGTATTAAAGGTTTGGTTCCATTGCCAAAATGCACTTCGGAGAGGCTGAACAGGCTTACACTCCCATCTCTTATACATCAGACCCCTGCCCAAGCCCCTTGTCCTCCCTTATCCTCTCACATGACTGTTAGCCAAAATAGAGTACTCTCGAGAAAGAAATGTTTGAAGCTCAACAATTTTAATTTTTCCTCTATTTTCCCATTTGTTCCCTTGTGGCATGAGATTAGTGGGCCTTGGGTTTTCAAACAGGTGGAGAAGGCTGTAGGGTGTATAATTGCTTTTGGTGAAAACATCAACGTCCACATTTAGTTCTTCCTGCTCCACTTCCTCCAATTCAATTAGGCTGTTCTTACCAGGGGGAGAGTTTTCAAAGCATCAGATGAAGTGTTACCTCATGATTAATAATTCATGACAAGAAATGAAGACTGGGAAAGGTAATAATGCCCTCCAAGCTGTTTTTCTCCACCAGTCCCTTGTTCTCATTCATGTAAAATGTTGTCTCAATCGTTAAAGCAAACACACAAAGTTTCACTGCCCCATAAACCAAAGATCCAAAGCAGGAATCATAAGCTTTTGAAGTTCTAAGTCCCTTTAAGAATCTTGTGAAAACTTTAGAGTCTCTGCTAATAGAAAAAAAAAAAGAAGAGCATTGTAGCCTGCACAGATACTGTGCTTCTAATTCTCATGGGTCAGGAGCCCCTGGAAGGTCACACACGGTATCTTCTAGGTAAAAATCTCTGGACAAATAAACAGACAGACAAAAATCAAAATAAAACAACAAAAAACAGGACAGTCCTCACCCTCAACCCCCTAAATCAAAAGTAGGATGGACAAGAAACTCTATGTGCTTTGCCTCTACTTTCTGTGCCCACATTTGCAATGAAATAAAAAAAGTTCTCCAGTTTGTTTTATTTCGTTATGTAGGTATTTTGCAAGGGGACTGGTGAGGTAGCTGAAAATTAGAAGAGTAGATAAGTGTTTCTGGCCAAATCAAATAAGTGTGTGGGGGCATGGTTGAGTTTGAGATCTACATGCAAGGCTACTATAGAGGATACAGGTTTTTTTCCTTGCCAAATGCTATCAGCCATAAAATGTCCAACACGGTGGGTCAAACCCACTGTTTCATGCTCGGCTACTTGGCATTCCTTAAGTTCTTTCTCAATTGTCATATCTCCACAGGCCATAACAAGGGACAACAGTCAGAAGCAATTCAATTTCAACCTCCATCTGCTGGCAATAAGAACATAAGGGGAAAATTAATGTACACTCACACTTGTCATTATACTAGCCCGAATTTGTTTTTATAGTATAAATTTCTTCCAAGGAAATCAGAAAACAATTTATATTCAGATTCCCAAATAGTAACTCTTCTGGGAGATGGCTAAAATAATTATCTCCATTTTTTGAAGGCACAGAGATGCTAACAATTTGTTCAAGGCCACATAGCACTTTCATGGCTATCAGAAAAGCTCTGTGGAAATCATTTAGGCATTTCCTAAAAGTCTAACATCTAATGTACAAGCAAAAGAGCAGGTGATATTAACATTTAATCAGATTATATAAACATATAGCAAAATATTTGTGTTCTACTAACATACTTTTTCTTTATTCATTTTTCTCTCTTTAATTTATTTTATTTTTCAAAACCCATAATTTTCCATTTACCAGCTCTGTAAACTTGGACAAGTTGCTTAATTTCCTTCTGCCTCCACTTCTTCCTCATAAAATGGAAGCAATAATAGAAGCCAACTCATGGATTTGTTATGAGGGTAAAATAAAAATTTCTTAGAAGATTCCCCAATATATACAGCATGACTATAAAATCCAGAAACACAAATATCATAATTTTATATTTTTTACAGATTGATGAAAGATTAATACATTGAGCAGATACTGCTCAGTGGATGAAAGGGCTGCTTGTAACAACAAATAACAGAGCCCTTGAATAAAAATCATCTTGAAAGAGCTGCCATTTTCATAGCCCAGTTGGAAAGCTAGTGCAAAAATTCAAAGATATAGTCAGTGAGTTCGACAAACTCTTTTGTGGACTATCATTCATTTCCAACAAGTTGAAGAAAATAGTTATTGCCAAGGTCATAGACCATCTGCAGCGGTCAACTTGCTAAGCATTCAAGGAATTGAAAATGCCTTGCAGAACTGTGCAAGTGATTTCCAAAATACATGTCTTTCAGCCATACAAGATGTAATTTCTACAAAGTTTATCTGAGGATGATTCTGATTGGCATGATGAGAGACAATGCATTGAATATATCAGGCAAGGTCACTGAACAAGTCATCTATAATAATCTATAATAATAAAAGCATAATATGCTAACTAGACTGGACGTCCTTCCTGATGTCCTACCTTCCAGACAAAGCCACGGCGGGCAGGGGCCGAGGCAGAGGCCGGAGAGGCCCGTGGCTTCCACAGCAGGTGGGGGCTGAGGCAGAGGCGGCTGCCGCTGTGGCAGAGGCCAAGGCCCTTGCACGAATTTAGTGCATTGAGCCTCTAGTATATTGTAAAATCAATAAGTATTATGCAGGTTTGCCTATGTTTCCAGGCTTTTGGTTACCTATAGTAAGTGATTATCAAATATATATTATTATTGTTTATTACTACTTAAGGAAAAAACTTAAAGACAAAAAAGATGTTTCACTATCCATTATGTTTTCATTTTGATATAATCACATTTTGCCATCAGCAAGCAAGGGTAGAAGAATCACTAGCTAGGACTAATGGTTCAGACTTATTCAATTGTGGTCCCATATTAACCACTTTCTTCATTAGCTTACTGATGTGCCTCAATTGTTTAAGAAAATACAAGCAGTGAAATATTTCCTTTTGGTTTCTCTTTCATAGAATAAAAATTGAAATTTGAAATGTCTTCCTACATATTTTTCTTGACTTCCTATTGTCAGTGTTCTTCTCATAAACTGGTATTAGTCTTAAAGCTGACATTGATTTATAAAAATACCATACTTGGAAGCTGAAAATAATTATACAAATAAGAACAATATTTCCATACACACACAATAATAACATATATTTCTGATCTTTTGTGTTGTGCTCTCTGGATATTTAATGACAGATTTCTGATGAGCAATTTCACTTAAAAATTTATGAGCAAATTATATATGGGGATATTTAGAAAAACCTGCTTTTGCTTATGTCCTTTCTCAGTAAAGATATAGAGAACTTTCCAAACAGAAAATATACATGTATTATGTAGTTTATATAACATGTAACATGCTGTCATGTCAAGTGAACCTTGACCTTGTTTATCCAGGTACCACTGGTTGATCTTAATTCTCTAGCTTAGTATATTCAGTGTGATAGTCTGGCCAAAAGAGAAAATTCAAGAAATGCCTCAAGGTCAATAGGTGTGAGATCAAGTGTAAAGAGACAAGTGTCACAAGAGCATCAACAATGCCACAGAGCAAAGTTTTCTTACAAGATCTTTCAAAGGAAAACCAAGTTTAAAAAAATGGAAATACTTCATTAGGCTGCCATTTTGCAAGTATATCTGAATTTTCTGCCACTTGACAGAAACTGAAGATCAGAGGATGGAGAGAGACTATATATGTGTAACCACTGAAACATACTGAAGAATATGCGATTTGGGGTAATTAGAGGACATGGACTTGAAAGAATGGTCCAGTCTGAGGAACAGAGAAAATAAAAATGACCAGAGATTCAGAGACCTGTGGGATGCCATCAAGGTTGGCAACATATGCATAATTGGAGCCCCAGAAGGGGGCGAGGAGAGGGAGAGTGAGAGCGAGAGCGAGAGAGAGAGAGAGAGAGAAAGAGAGAAAAAATGATATCTGAATAAGGAATAGCTAAAAACATCCCAAATTTAATGAACGTTAATCTATACATCCGATAATTTTAAAAGATTCTTAATAGAACAAACTGAAAAAGATTCACACCTAGACATATTATAGTCAAACTGTCAAAAGACAAAAAGAGTTTTGAAAGCAGTTAGAGAAAACAAACCAATAAACAAATTCATAATGTACAAGAAATCTTCAAAAAGAGTAGCAATTGATTTATTAGAAGCCAAGAAACCCAGGAGGCTGTGGATTGAGATACTTAAAAGCTGAAAGAGAAAACTGTCAACCAAGAACTCTATATCTAGACAAACTATCATTCAAAACTAAAGGAAGACATTACAAGATAAACATAACTGAGAGAACTGACTACTAGAAGACCTGCTCTATAAAAAAAAAAAAAATGCAAAGGGAAATTCTTCAGGCTGGAATAAAAGGACATTAAACAGTAACTTTAGTTCACATGAAGACATAAAGGAGATGAGTAGAGGTGCCTACATAGGTAAATATGGAAGAGAATACAAATATATTTTTGCTTGTAACTAATTTATTCTATCCAATTAAAGAAAAAACAACTTCATAAAACAATATTTATAAAACAGTGTTGATAGACTTAAAATGTTTAAAGATATAATTTGTATGTCAATAAGCACACAAAAGAGTGGGAAAGCAATCCTATATAATAAAAGGCTAATATGCAAATTGTCCCCTTGGGTGTTCGACCAATCAGGAGTTCGACTGACTGGGAGTTCGACTGCCAGCTATGATATGCACAGACCACAGGGGGCAGCATAGAACAAAGGAAGGCCCTGGTCGGCAGCTGGCATCCAGGGGAAGGAAGGCCTCAATCAGCCCTAATCATTGGCCAGGCCTAGGGACCCTACCCATGCACAAATTTCATGCACCGGACCTCTAGTAGTGCTGTATTAGAGGAAAACTTTTTGTATACTATTCAAGTTAAGTTGGTACCAATCTGAATTAGATTGCTATAAATATGTTCATTGTAATCCCAAAGGAAGTAAATACAAAATACCTAGTTAATGCAAACAAAGCAGTAATGAAGAACTAGAGGAACAAAAATAGCTAAAACATATAGAAAAAAATTAAAGCTAAATCCTATTAATCCTAATTCATTGCTGGTGGTAATGTAAAATGGTGCAGTATCTTTGGAAAACACTTTTCCAGTTCTTCCAAAAATTAAACATAGCGTGACTATATGACCTAGTTATCCCATTCCTAGGTATATATTAAGAGAAGTTGAAAAATACATTCACACAAACACTTGTATAAGATGCTTATAGTACTATTATTAATAATAGCTAAAAGCTGGAAACAACCCAAATGGCCATCAACTGATCAATGGAAAGACAAAGTTTAGTATATCTATACAATAAAAAGGTATGTAATATGACATGTTTTATTGAAAATAAGACCAATGTAAAATAAAGAGCTTCCTTTATATTTAAAAAAGAGTATTAAGTACTATATATGTACAACATGAATAAAATTTGAAAACATTATATGCTAAGTAAAAGAAACCAGTCACAAAATAATACATATTCTGTAATTATATTTATATCGCATGTCCAGAACAGGTAAATGCATAAAGTAGGTTAGTGGCTGTTAAGACTATAGGGAGGGCAAATGGAGAATGACTGCTAATGGGTACAGGTTTGTTGTTGGTCTCAGGTGAGCACGTGTGTGTGTGTGTGTGTGTGTGTGTGTGTGTGTTTTCTTCAAGGGATAAAAATGTTGTAATATTAGTGCTGTTTTTTGCAGAATTCTGTAAATGTATTTAAAAACCCTAAGTTGTACACTTTAAATGGGTATGTAAATTATATCTAAATAAAGGTCTTATTTTTTTTAAAAAATGGAGTACAAGCTCATCATTTTTTTTTAACTGATCACATGTAGGATCAAAAATACCTTGAAGTGATTTCTAGTTCCTGAAATATTAATCAAACTTCTATCAGATAAACATTCCCAAATATATCAATTACAATTCTACACAAATACAAAAGCTAATAACTTGGAAAAATGTGAACAAAATTAAATAGATTGTGAAATGAGTCTTAGAAAAAGGGACTCACACGATATGAATTTTCTGTTTTATGGATTTTAATCAGAGAATAAGCTAAAGTTGAATAGAAAACTCACTCTCTCTGTCATGAAGGTCCAGAGTTCAGAGTTGCTGAAGAATAAGGGGCAAATTTTGTATAGGAGAAAGGTAGGATGGTAAAGAGGCCCAAAGTTCTATGATAAACCTGGCTCATACTTAACCTGAACCTTGAATGATGCATGCATCAGGCAGATTCAAGGCAACATGGATAAAAAACAAACAAACAAAAAGAAAAAAACACAAGCCCTTCACTGGTATTTGAGTCGCTGCCTCAAAAGGAACATTTCCATTTTCAGTACAACCAATGTAATCATCTGCTAAAATAAAAACACCAACACTCTTCAGAGGAATAAAGCAGAATCTAGAGTTCTGTAGCACTATAAATCACAGTTTAGACTGCAATCCAAACTTACTTGTTATAACAAGAAACAAAAAATTTGACCAATTCTCTAGACAAAAGGCAATCAATATTAACCTACCTGAAAATGATATAGGTATCAGATTAGCAGATTTGAAGGAGTTAGTATGATTTTGAAGGAGTTGGTATACCTCTGTTCACACTTAAGGCAATAAATAAGATAGGGTATCTCAGCAGGGAAATATAAGCAATACAAATCACAGAAAAGTCTAGAGATTAAAATATCTGATGTATAAATATTTTATATATAAAATGCACTTTGTGAATTTTAAAGGAGAATGGGTAGAGGTGGGCAATAGGGGAGAATTGGGACATTTCTTATAATGTCAACAATAAAAACAAAGTTTTTTTTTAAAAAAAGGAGAATGATGAACACAGAACCTATTTTTCAGTGACCTTAAAGACAGTTCAATAGGAATTATCCAATCTATGGAATAAAGAGAGTAAAGATTGAAAAATAAATTAACAGACCTTTATTATACTGTAAAATAAAATCCAAAGATCTATTTATATATGTAATTGGAGTCTCAGAACAAAAAAGAGAGAAAATAAAACAAAACAAATTTTGATGAAATCATGGCTGAAATTCTTCAAAATTTTGTAGAAGACATTAATTTAAAGATTTAATAACCTCAGCAATCCTTAGTCAGGAAAAATATGAAGAGAACCATGCCTCGATATGACTATACAAAACCAAAGAGAAAGAGAAAAAATTGAAAATGATGAAATAAAAATTACATCCAGAAGGAAAACAATGAATTGTGATACAATTTACCTATCGGAAACCTTGAAACCACCAAAACAGCACACACAAAAAAAATACCATTAAGCTGATAGAAGCAAAATATCAAACAAATAAAAAATTATCAACTAATAATTTTATATCCAGCAATAATATCATCCTAGAAAGTAGGAAAAATGCATTTTCAGATTAAAAAATGAGAAAAATTTGTTGCCAGCAAACATAAATTAAAAGAATTGCCAAAATAAGTTCAGAGGCTGAAGAAAAATTATACCAATTGGAAACTCATATCCTCGGGAAGAATGAAAAATATTGACAATGGTAAATACAAACTAATAATAAATGACTTCTCTTTTCCACTAAATTTTCTTAAAGTAAAAATTATAACATTGTCTTATGGGGTTTGTAACTTAAATGAAAATAATACATATGTCAATGAGAACATAAAGTAAGGGGCATTACATGGACCTACACAATTGCAAAGTTTCTGCATTTTATTGTGAAATGCCACAATATTAACTCATATTTTATTGTGAAAAGTTAAAAATGTATGTTTTAATCCCTAGGACAACTACTAAAAAATAATTCAAAGAGGTATTTATAAATAGTCAATAGATAAAATGAAATTATGAAAATATTAAAACATTTTTAAAAAGACAGCAATTTAGACACAGAGGAACCAAACACAAAGGGAATAAATATAAAACACATTATAAAATAGGGAAAATAATCTCTACCTTACCAATAATTATATTAAATATAAATGATTAAACTCTCCTATTAAAAGTCAGAGATTATCAAAATTTATAAATAATCAAGGCTCAAGTATTTGTTATTTTCAAGATACTTTAAATATAAAGATAGGAAAATTTAAAAGTAAATGGGTGAAAAAATATACCGTATAAAATATAATAAGCATAACTAGGATAGAGTAATTAAAATAATATCAGATAAAATATCTCCAAGACAAAAATTTACCACAATAAATAGAGATGAATTTTATAACAATAAAATAACCAAATCATCTGAAAGACATAAAAGTCATTAGTGTGTGCAATCCTACTAACAAAACTTTAAAATACATGAAACAGATATAAAAATATTTTAAGGGAGAAATAAATCCCAAACACAATATTGGAGATTTTAAGAACAATCTTTTAATTGATAGAGCAGTTAGACAAAAATTCAATAGAGAGATGAGCTAAAAAATGTTAAGCATCTTGATCTAATGAATATTCATAGAATGTTATATCCAATCACCAGAGAACAAACATTTTAAGTGCAAATTCAACATGATAGACCATACATTGCATTGTGAAACAGGCTACAGAATATATTAAAGAGAATTACAATTGTACAAAGGATATTCTCTAATCACAATGGAATTCAATTAGAAAGGCGTAAAAATAAAATACTAGGGAAAAATAAGCCAAATATTTGAAATTTAAACAACATACTTCCAAATAATCCATGAGTCAAAGAACACATAACAGGAAAAATTAAACAATATGTCAAATTAAATAATAATAAAATTTTACAATATCAAAATGTGTGAGTTACCCATAAAACAACACTTAAGGGAAATTTTAGCAATAAATGTTCTATTAAAAAAGAAGAAAGTCTAAAGTCATTAGCCTAACTGTCTACTTTAAGAAGCTAGAAAAAAGAAGAAATTAAGGCAAAGTAAGTAAAATATAGGAAATAATCAGGGTAAAATCAGTTATTACTAAAAATTAAAAAAAGAAAAATTAATAAAGACAAATGTGGTTTTTTGAGATCAACAAAATAGTAAATCTCTAGTTAGACTTACCAAGAAAAAAGAATCAGAAACAAGAAATACGCATTTTTTCCGTGTATAAGATGCTATTTTTTTCTAAAATCATTAGACTGAAAATCCAGGGGCGTCTTACATATGGAAGTCAACTGAGGAGGGTGCCAAGTGGGTGTGTAGCAGCCCATACCTTGTCAAACAGGCTTCCTCCAATCACTAGTCTTATTGTTACTGACCTCAGCTGATGTGTAATTGGAGCTGGAGGTGGAGAGTGTGCAGATGCAACAGGGACCAGAGCATTCTGAGCCCATAAAGATGTCAAAAAATAAGACAAATACCGGTAAGCGATTGTCTTCCTCTGCAAAATTCAAACAGAATGTAATCAGCTATGCAAAAGAGCATGGTAATAGAGCTGCTAAAAGACAATTTGGATCTCCTCCCACTGAGTGTATGATCAGACAGTGGAGAAAACAGGAAGAACAACTCATTAAGATGCCAAAAAAGAAGGCCTTAAGAGGAAAACCAGAAAAAAAATTTAAAATATTGATTTCTTAATTTTGGGTTAGAAAAGTGGGAGAGGGCATCTTATACATAAGGGCATCTTGTACACAGAAAAATATGGTAGTCTTTAGATATCATTATTAAAACAATGATGAGAAAACAAGAAGAAAAAGAAAAAAGATAAAAAGCACAAAGTACAAATAAGAGGAATGTAATTATTATAATCACATCAGATCTTACAGACATTAAAATAATATTAAAGCAATGTTATGATCAACTTTATGCCCAAAAAATGATTAACAATGTAGATGAAAAAGATAAATCTTGGCGGGGGGGGTGGGGGGGAGGGGAGGACACTTTACTAAAACTGATACTAAATGAAATTGAAAATCTGAAATGTCCTATTTAATAAATAAATTAACTCAATCATAAAAAGCCTTTCCACAAAGAATATTCCAGGCCCATTTATAAATTCTTTTAAACAGGAAAAATGGCACGAAAATTAAACAAAGCCTTACAGAAATTAGAGCCACACTGGCCAAGGCTCTCTGTACCATTTTTCCAATAGACTTTGCTTACTTTGTGTCTCTGTGTCACGTTTTGGTAATTCTCAGAATATTTTGAGCTTTTCCATTATGATTTTGTTTGCTATGGTGATCTGTGATCAGTGATCTTTGATATCAATATTGTAATTGTTTTCAGGTGCACATACTAGTATATGATAGTGAACATAACAAATGCATGTATTCTGACTGTTCCACCAACGGCCATTCCCCAGTCTCTCTCCATCTCCTCAGGCCTCTAGTCCATGAGACAGCAATACTGGAACTAGGCCAATTTAATCCTACAATAGCCTCTAAGTGTTCAAGTAAAAGAAAGAGTCACACATCTCTCACTTTAAATCGAAAGCTATAAATGATTAAGCTTAGGGGGAAAGTAGTGAAAAGCTAAGATAGGCTAACGTTATGCCTCTTGTGCCAGTTAGCCAAGTTGAGAATGCAAAGGAAAAGTTCTTGAAGGAAATTAAAAGTGCTACTCCATGCCTGGCTCAGTTGACTGGAGGTCATCCAGTACACCAAAAAGGTTGTGGGATCAATTCCCGGTCAGGGCACATACCTAGGTTCCCAGTTTGATCCCCAGTCTGGGTACATGCAGAGGCAACTGATCAGTATTTCTCTCCTTTATTTTCTCTAAAATCAGTAACAGCATACCCTCAGGTGAGGATTAAAAAACTAAAACAAAACAGAGTGCTACTCCAGTGAACACAAAGAGGAACAGCCTTATTGCTGATATGAAGAAGGCCACAACACTCCTAAACCAAAGCCTAATCAAGAGCCTTTGCTTCAATTTTATAAAGACTGAAAGAGAGGAAGCTGCAGAAGAAAAGTTTGAAGCTATCAGAGATTGGTCCATCAGATTTATATGAAGAAGCCACAGCTATACCATAAAAGTCCAAGGTGAAGCAGCAAGTGCAATGTAGATGCTACTTACTCAATGTCTAGCTAAGGTAATTAATGAAGGTGGCTATACTAAACAACAGATTTTAAATGTAGACAAAATAGCCTTATATTGGAAGAAGATGCCATCTAGGACTTTCATAGCTAGAGATAAATAAATGGCTGGCTTCAAAGTTTCACAGGACAGGCTGGCTCTCTTGTTAGGGACTCACACAGTTGGTGACTTTAAGTTTAGGTCAATGCTTTGCCATTTCTAATTTTGCTAAGTCTACTCTGTGTTCTGTAAATATAACAACAAAGCCTGAACAACAGCATTTATAACATTGTTTTCTGAATGTTTTAACCCCACTATTGAGAACTACTGCTCAGAAAAAAAAACCCTTTCAAAATATTACTGCTTATTGACACTACACCTGGTCACTGAAGAGCTCTGATGAAGATGTGTTGAGATTAATGATGTTTTTATGCCTGCTAACACAACATCCATTCCACAACCCATAGATCAAGCAGTAATTTCAACTTTCAAGTCTTATTATTTAAGAAATACATTTCTTAAGGCTATAGTTTCCATAGCTAGTGATTCCTCTGATAAATCTAGGCAAAATAAATTGAAAACCTTCTGAAAAGAGGTCTCTATTATAAATATCATTAAGACCATCATGGAAAAAGGTCAAGACATCAACAACATTAAATGAAGTTTGAAAGAACTGATTCCAACCCTCATAAATAACATTGATTGGTTCAAAACTTCTGTGGAGAAGGAAATAACTACAGATGTGGATATAGCAAGGGAACTATAATTAGAAGTGGAACCTGAAGATATGAAGGAATTGCTGCATTCTCATAATAAAACTTGAATGGATGAGATTGCTTCTTATAGATTAGCACAGAAAGTGTTTTGGGATTTTTTTGTGCTTTTTTTTTTAGATGAAATCTATTCCTGGGGAAATTACTGTGGAGATTATTAAAACAACAAAGGATTAAAAATATTACATAAATTTAGTTGATCAAGCAGTGACAGGGTTTGAGAGAATCGATTCCAATTTTGAAAGAAGAGCTATTGTGGGAAAATGCTATTAAACAGCATCACATGCTAGAGAGAAGTAGTTCATGAAGGTAGAGTCAATCAATTGATGTGGTAAATTTCAGTGCTATGTTATTTTAAGAAATTTCCACAATCACCCTAACCTTTAGCAGTCACCACCCTGATCATTCAGCAGCCATCAACAGTGAGGCAAGACCAACAAAAGGATTACAATTCATTGGAGGCTCAGATGACAGTTACCATTTTTAGCAATGAAATACTGTAAATTATTGTGTGTACAGTACATTTTTAGAGATAATGCTATTGCACACTTATTAGAATAGAATAGTGTAAACATAACTTTTATAAGCCCTGGGAAACAAAAAATTTGTTTTATTGCTTGCAATATTTGCTTTACTGCTGTAGTCTGGAACCAAACCTGAAATATTTTTGAGGTATAACCATATAACTATGAAACTATCTGATGAGATAAAAATACAGGTAGAGAGATATAACATAATACCACTATGAAGCAAAAAAAACAGTATTTTGGTTCTGGAAGAAATTTTGTCAAATCTCTTTTCTGAGGGATCCAGACTAATAATTGGTTTCTATTTGGAGACTTTTTCATTTTCTTATCACTTCAATTTGAGACACAGATTCAGGTTGTTCTTTTCTGTGCCAGCATCACAAACTTCCTCTAAGCAAATGTTCATTTTTAAAGATAACAACATAACCAAAATGCTCTGCCCAACTTTTCACTAATTCTCAAGCTCATGTGCTTCAAAGCCCACCATCAACTTGATAAGCCTTTAGCAACTTTTTCTTGTTCTTCTAATTGAACTCCACTACAAAAATTGGTTGGATGAACCAATAAGTAAAGGAAATGAACAAGTAAATGCATAGATATAATTTAGCCAAGGCCAGCAATTTGGTCCTCTGAGGACTCAGCTGCCTTCAGGGTCAATGAGCACTAGGATGGCCTGCCAGCATTTCAGCCTATTGTGAAGAAGTTAGTTTAATCTTTACATCCTGACTGTGCTCAAACCCATAGACTAAATAAAAGTCTTTCTGTTCAAATAGTATTGATATGTAACTTATAATAAAAAAAAATGTAGTAAAGAAATGTAAATTCTTCCCATGATTAGAATTAAATCATCACAGAAGGGGAAAATTGCTTTAAAAAATATTTTGCTTTCCATTGTCAATATAAGAGGATATTACTCCAACTATTGTCATCTTAGCATTCTCTCCAGCACATGACACAATATAAATTTAAATATGTTTTGAATGGATAATTGAATAAATGAGTTACTCTTATTAAAAAAGATTACTTTAAGATGATATGAAAATAAATATATACAAACTGAATCACTGTTGGAATCTGGATGTTGCTAATTGATACTACAGAAAATAAAATAAACAATTCAAAGAACATTGTTGAACTGTATTTGTAAGATAAAGAAAAGTAAACAAATTTAAAAATTGAGAGAGAATATAATGGTTTAGTTTCCAGATTTTAAAAAATTTTAAAATTAAAACAAAAAGCAGCATTAAAGATAGGTCAATAAAAGGGGACTTATACTTAGAAATATTCTGGTAAAATAATTAATAAATAAATATTCATCAATTATCAGCATATAATATATTGCATATATTTACATATCCTGATATATAAAAACCCAGGGGCTGTCATGACTGAAACAACTGGACATATGACCTAACAGCAGGCTGCATGGGGCAACCAGGCCGGCAGGGAGGTTAATGAGGAACGACCAAACAACTGAACAGCAGGCTGTGTGGGGAGACCAGGCCAACAGGGGGGAAGTAAAGGACTACCAGGCCAGTGGGGGAGGGCAGTTAGGGGCAATCAGACAAGCAGAGATGGGCAGTTGGGGGCAACCAGGCCAGCTGGCATAGGCAGTTAGGGGTGATCAGGCAGGCAGGCAGGCAGGCAGGTGAGCAGCTAGGAGCCAGCAGTCCTGGATTGTGAGAGGGATGTCCATCTGCTGATTTAGACCCGGGATCGATTCTAAACTGGTAGTAAGACATCCCCCGAGGGGTCCTGGATTGGAGAGGGTGCAGGCTGGGCTGAGGGGACCACCCATGCACGAATTTTGTGCACCGAACCTCTAGTATTATATATTGTCCTTTTTTCTTCAGAATATAAGCTGCAGGAAAGCTAAAATGTTTGTGTTCCACTGCTATATTCCCACCACCAAAAATAATATCTGATAAATATTAGATATGCGATATTAGTGAAGTAATTCATTTTTAAATTAAATTATTAAAAAACATCCAATCTAGGGTTGCAGAATGGTGGTGGTGGTGTATGGAACAGTAGGGAGCTAAGTATATTTTGAAAAAGCAATTAGCCTGGTCATTGTGGCTCAGTGGTTGAGCATCAACCTATGAACCAGTAGTTCATGGTTCCATTCCCTGTCAGGGCACATGCCTGGGCTGTATGCTTGATCCCCAATGTGCAGGAGGCAGCCAATTGATGATTCTTTCTCATCATTGATGTTTCTATCTCTCTCTCCCTCTCCCCTCATCTCTGAAATCAATTAATATATATATATATATATATATATATATATATATATATATATGCAATTAAAACCAAGTTGGTCTCAGTTTCTCCTCTGCCACAAATGTTATTAAAAAACAACAATAGTACAGTGGGGCCTTGACTTACGAGTGTCCCAACTAACAAGTTTTTTGAGATACCAGCTGTCTCTTGGCCGATTTTTTGCGCTGAGTTGATAGAGTAATTTGAGTTAACGAGCTCCTTAACAAGCTCGGTCTTGGAACGAATTAAACTCGTAAGTCAAAGCCCCACTGTATAGCTTAAACTTTTTATGACCCTAAAAGTTCACAATAATAAGCTGCCCTTTGTGCACAAAGATAACAGGAACAAATTTCAAGTTTTGGCAAAGTTTATGGAATTATATTTCAAAAAAATGTGGAAGGAATGTTTTGGACAACTTAGAAATTTTATCAGAATTGTCTATGGGAATACAGATTGGTGCAGCCACTGTAGAGAGCAGTAAGGAATTAACTCAAAAATTTAATATGGAACTGCCTATGACCCAATGATTCCACCTTGGGAAATATATACAAAGAAACCTGAAACACTAATTCAAAAGAATTCATGCACCCTCATGTTCATTATAATATTATTTACAAGAGCCAGGATTTGGAAGTAGACCAAGTTTCCATCAGTAGATGAATGGATTAAAAAGCTGTGGTACATTTACACAAGGGAATACTACTTGGCTGTAAAAAAAAAAAAAAAAAAAAAAAAAGAAGGAAATCTTACCTTTTTTGATCTCATGGATGGACCTAGAGAGTATTATGCTAAGTGAAATAAGCCAGTCAGAGAAAGACAATTACCATATGATTTCACTTATATGTGGAATATAATGAACAAAATAAACAAACAAAATAGAAATGGATGCATAGATATGGAGAACAGACTGACAGCTCTCAGAGGGTGTGGGGGGTGAGGGTGAAAAAGATGAAGTGATTAAGCAAAGAAAACCCAAAAACTCATAAACACAGACAACAATATGGTGATTACCAAAGGGAAAGGGTTGGGGGGAAGGTTGAAGAGGGTAAAAGGGGGATAAATGGTAATGAAAGGAGACTTGACTTGGGTGTTGAACACACAATACAATATGTAGAAGATGTATTATATAGAATTGCATAATTGAAACCTATATAATTTCATTAACCAATGTCACCCCAATACATTCAATAAAAGTTAAAAAGAATAAAAATAATTAGAGTTCAGGATAAAAAAAAAAAGGCAGCTAACAAAACTTACTGGTAATTTTGAAATCAACCAAAGTCATAGAATTATGTGAATAAGAGGACAACCACCATGGATAAAAAGAGTTGGAGTTGAACAATCTAAACAGTGTGTGGAAATCCACTAAGTGAAACTGTTAATGTAAAAGTAGCTCAGAATAAAAGATACACACACATAGTATATATTTTTACACTATACTGGAAGCCCAGTGCATGGATTTGTGCTCCAGCAGGGTCCCTCAGCCTGGCCTGCGGGAATCAGGCCAAAACCGGCTCTCTGACATCCCCTGAGGGATCCTGAATTGTGAGAGGGCACAAGCTAGGCTGAGGAGGGACCGTGAGATGGCTCCAGGGCATTTCTGGCCTGCCTCGCCCAGTCCCGATCGGCCAGACCCCAGAAGCAAGCTAATCTACTGGTCAGAGCATCTGTCCCCTGGTGGACAGTGTACATCATAGTGACTGGTCAAATAGTCGAACGAATGGTCAGACACGTAGCATATTAGGCTTTTATTATGTAGGACTAGAGACCCTGTGCACAAAAATTTGTGCACTCAGGGGGGAGGGGGGACCCTCAGCCCCACCTGTGCCCTCTCGCAGTCTGGGACCCCTCGGGAGATAACGACCTGGTGGCTTAGGCCTGCTTCCAGGTGGCAGAAGGCAGGCCTAATCCCTAGGTGCCTGCGCCACGGCCCCTGGTCCGGCTCAGAGCAGGGCTGATTGGGGAGTTGGGGCGCCGCCCCCTGTCATGCACAGAGCAGGGTGGATTGGGAGGTTGCAATGCCACCCTCAGTCACGCTCAGGGTAGGGCCGAATGGGGGGTTGGAGCACCACCCCCTGTCACACTCAAGGCAGGGTCGATGGGGAGGTTGCGGCGCCACCCCCTGTCACGCACAGAGCAGGGCCAATCAGGGGGTTGGGGCGCTGCCCCCTGTCATGCACAGAGCAGGGCCCATCAGGGGGGTTGGGGCTCCATACCCTGTCACACACAGAGCAGGGCCCATCAGGTGGTTGAGGAGCTCCCCCTTGTCACTCACAGAGTAGGGCTGATAGGGGAGTTGGGGCACCACCCCCTGTCACACACAGAGCAGGGCGGATCAGGGGGTTGGGGAGCCGCCACTGTCACACTTAGGGCAGGGCCGATGGGGAGGTTATGGCTCTACCCCATCACACACAGAGCAGGGCCCGTTGGGTGGGGGTTGGGGCGCCGCCCTCTATCACCCACAGAGCAGGGCCGATCAGGGCGTTGGGGCACCACCACTCTCACACTCAGTGCAGGGCCGATGGGGAGGTTATGGCTCTACCCCATCACACACAGAGCAGGGCCGATCAGGGGGTTGGGGCGCTGCACCCTGTCATGAACAGAGCAGGGCGGATAGTGAGGTTGTGGCCCCACCCCCTGTCACACACAGAGCTGCAGGGCGATCAGGGGTTTGGGCGCTGCCCCCTGTCACACTGATCCAGGTGCTGGGAGGCATATTACCCTTTTACTATATAGGATAGAGGCCTGGTGCACGGGTGGGGGCCGGCTGGTTTGCCCTAAAGGGTGTCCTGGATCAGGGTGGGTGTCCCCACTGGGGTGCCTGGCCAGCCTGGGTGAGGGGATGATGACTGTTTGCAACTGGTCACATACCCTTCAGGTTGGGGGTCCTCACTGGGGTGCCTGGCCAGCCTGGTGAGGGGCTGAGGGCTGTTTTCAATCTGGCGAGTGACTGAAGCTCCCAACAGCTCCTTTTTTTCTTTTTTTTTCTTTTTTTTTTTTTTATTCTGTGCCAGCTTTAGCTTTGAGGCTTGGCTCCAGCTCTTAGGCCTCCACTGCTGAAAGCAGGTTTCTGGCCTTTGTTTACCTTCTGTATTTGAAACAATGTTGCGATCCTGCTGGCTGAAGCCCGGCGGACTAAAGCAGGTTTCTGGGGTTTTGTTTAGCTTCTATATTTGTAACATAGTTGCTTAGAGTTGCAGCTCAGAGGCCTGCAGCGGCAGGCAGGGAATGTTGGAGTCCTCGTCACTGAAGCAAGCAAGCCTCATGTTAGTTTCAAGCTGCCTGGCTGCAGGCTGCCATCTTGGCTGGCAGTTAATTTGCATATTGCCCTGATTAGCCAATGGGAAGGGTAGCAGTTGTACGCTAATTACCATGTTTCTCTTTTATTAGATAGGATATCTAATATGTCTATTGTGGATATATACATATGTATATAGTATGCTTATAAATATAAAGATGATAGAGTGTTGTTGCTTTTAGTTTAACAATACTCAATCAAGACTTTAGTAGGTGGAAGGAGTAGCAATAATGCAGAAGGAAGAGAATAGAATTTTCTAAACCCTGTTAGTGGCTCTCCTGCTTTTGATATGAAAGGTGTCAGGCAACCTAGAAAAGTTTCAGCACATCCCATTTTCTCTACTCTATTCCAAATCCATTAGCCATTTCTTTTCTTACTTAGTGTCTAATGAAGCATTTCTTCTTTTTTCCCAGATTCTTCAAAATGGTTGCTTAGATGGATCTCTGTTATGAATTTGCCTTGTTACTTAGCATGGATTTCCTTGGCAAGTAAAATCTAAAACAATTATGTGGGTAGAACTAGTTTATTTAGGAGGTAATGAGGGCCGGGGACAATATATGGGTACATTGTTTAGAACTCCATAGAGGATAAATGGTGCTGATATTCTTTTGGTAGATCTATGATTAATTCACTTCCATCCTCTTCCCAACACAATTGACCAGAACCATCCTTGGAAATAGTGATTTATTTTTCTGCTTATGTAGAAGGAGAGTTTGGACAAAAAAAATTACTTATAAAGGCAATAAAGATATTTAGGATAAATAAATGTTTATGTAATTTGCCTCCTTTGTACACCAGCCTTAAAGGACCTGTTTTAAAAAACAAACATATAATTATATGCTAAATCACACAAAAAAACCTCATTATTATAAAAAATAGCAACCATAGGGGAAAATTTTATTACAATTCAATAGACCTAGAAATTCCTTATGTAATTTTAATTGTACTTCTATTTCATTCTGCAACTTCCATATTTTTTTAAATATATCTTTATTGATTTTAGAGAGTAAGGGATAGGGAGAAAGAGGTAGAAACATCAATGATGAGAGATAATCATTGATCGGCTGCCTCCAGCATGCCACTACTGGGGATCAAGCCAGGCAACCTGGGCATGTGCCCTGACCAGGAATCAAACCGTGATCTCCTGGTTCATAGGTTAATGCTCAACCACTAAACCATGTCACCTGGGCACAACTTTCATATTCTTGAGATCAATATTGACTAGCATACAGCAGTCATTTGTCTACTTTCCCTCAGACCTATCACCACTCTTCTGTGTTTCTCTGCATGCTAAAGAAGGCTAGAAGTCTGATGGCTACATTTCTCAGTCTTTCTTGCCAGCTGTCTTCCTGACAAGTTCTACTAATAGAAGGTACTGGTGGAAGATAACAAGACAACAGGAAGGGCAAAGTTTCCTCCTCTGACTCCAATGGTGTGGCAGTTGCTGGCAGAAGCTGTAGCAGCAGCAGCAGGGATGGATGGATAATAGACTCTTTTCCTTGGCTTCAGCCTTGGTACAGGCAGGACTCCTTTGTCAGATTCAGAGCCCACTGCAACAGCGTCTCACACAGGCAGCAGACCTTTTAGGTTCATTGACTCTAGCTCAAGGGTCTTACCAGCTTTTGATCTCTTAGTATTACTCCCTTTGTATCCTTTTCCTTCAACCCTCTTTCCTTCTGTTCGTAGTCCAACTCTTCCAACGTTCATGAAACTAGTATGACTTCTATTACAGTGCATGTATTCTGTTGGTTTGCTTTTTTGCATCATGTAGCCTAAGACTTTTCCTATTCACTCCCCTCTCATTCCCCTTCTCCTTGTCCAGTCTTGCATCTCAGTCTGAAGACTCTCACTGTCTTCTCCAGCTTCCTTCACTTTATCTTTACAGGCAAACAGGAAATAATTCTAATAATTCTCTTGTAGTTTAGTTATGCTTTGCCATCTGTTTATCTAAGAGCCTGAATGAACACAGTAGAAAATGCAGTTTAGATAAATTATTCCAGTGGTATATACAAAATAAGACTCTGGTTTTATTGTGCTAGGATCAATAAACATAGGTTACAAGGAGACAAATTTGAACTTGCTAGGATATAACCTTCTACAATATACAGGATGTATCCCCAAAATGTAAACACACTTTTTTTCCCCCTGATAGCTCAGTCGATGTTTCTTTCTTTTTAAGATTTAACCCATTGGAATCAATGATTAATTCAAGTATGTATACATTTTGGGGATACCCTATATTTACAGAGCTAATAATCTATTCACACCAAGATTTGACCACCTGCTAACAGTGTGGCAGAAGCATTGGGTGCATGGATAAAGTCTAATACTTTGAGATTTTTCTAATGCTGAGTTAGTTGCATCTATTGCAATTTCAGTAAAATTAAAGAATAAACTCTTACATCCTATACTTTTCAATTTCCTTTTTCCTAAGATCATTTTTATATGCATGTCAATGTCAGCAAAACATGCCCGAAAGAAAGCACACTCTATGAATACGGCTGTTTACTGTGTCTCAGTGAGGGCATAAATCCATATCTCAGTGGAAAAGAACATATGGAGCCCAAAGAAAGGAAGAAAATATATTGGTTTAAAAACAACTAATTAAAGCTGGTGACTGGATCAGAAATATCTTCCACCTTTACACTGAAACATTTCAAATTAGTTTCTAATTGATATAAAGTAGAAAACTTAAAAATAGTTTTATTTCTCTAGGAGTTGCTTTGGTGTTGTTGCTGAGAAAACGAGGGCCTAGACAAAAATGGCATAGAACACATTGGCATATCCTAGCAAAGTTTTATTAATGCATTTTTCAAGCTTAGTGCTCATGTCCTAGGACTCCTCTTATATGTCTCAAAAATTACATGAATTGCCCTGACCAGTGTGGCCCAGTGGTTGATCGTTGTCCCAGGCACCAAAAGGTTGCTGGTTTGATTCTGGGTCAGGATCTGGGCACATATCCAGTTGTGGGCTCAATCCCCAGTAGGGGGCCTGAAGGAGGCAGCCAATTGGTGTGTTTTTTTCTCTCTCTCTAATCAATAAAAATGTATTTTTAAAAAACTGCATGAAACTAATAAATAACTATTAATCTAAACTCAGGTTCCTCTAGAGAAGACACAAATATAACGTAAGTTTTTAGCAAGTTGATATTTATTAACAGCCCACAGTGTGGTGAAATTGTGGACAAGCATTTGATAGCTTATTTCAGGCAATGGCATCGCCTATAGTACCTATTTCAGAAATACCAATTATATTTAACACCTACCTTCCCCCCCGCATAATTAATCTGACTCTAATATGTCCATTTAACTTCTTAAACACAAGTTCCAAAACCTCATCAGCTTTCCAGCACTACTACCACTTTCCCAATTCAGGGTTTTTTACTTTGTCCCTGGGTTATTAAAATAGCCTTCTATCTGGATGTCCTGTCCCTCAACTATTACCTTCTAGTCAACCATCCACATTATCACCAAAATTATATAATCATCTCACTTTTGTATTTGAAAACTTCCAAGTGCATCACAATGAAAATACATTTTCACAAAGCCCACTTGTAAAATGAGTGTTTGGGCTATATCATTTCTCATCTTTCATATGTTATGGATTTGTGCCTCTCAGAAAATGTTGACTAAATGATGAGCAATTCCTAGAAAAAACTGTAGTTAAATAAACATATGTCTATCGCCATGTGGTAATTTCCCTAAATTACTGGGCTGATTTTGAAATTTGTGCCTATTATCTATTATATATGCATATAAAATATATAACACACACAAAGAAAAATAGGTGAATTTGAAAAAATGCCCAACATTAATGAAAGTGTATTAAGATAAATTGCTTTGAATAATTGCCTCTGATTTTAAAAATCTTTATGCTTCACTTCAGAAATTTAAGAATAAAGAACAGTATTGATAGCAAAAATTACCAATAATCCCAACATTCATAGAAAATCAATATTTATATTTCACGTTCTTTTTTTCCATCTCCTTATTTTCGAATGCACAAGTAAACTCTTTAAAAATCAAAATTCTAGGGCATATAGAGCTTGTCACTTATTTGGCATAAGTATTATCTTATAATATTAAACTTCTTTTGAAAATATATTTTTATTAATTTTAGAGAGGGAGAGGAAGGGAAAAGGAAAGAGGGAGAGAGGAATATCTATGTGAGAGATAAACATTAATTGACTGCCACCTCAACCACCCTAACCAGGATTGAACCCATAACCTGGGTATGTGCTCTGACCAGGAATGAAACCAGTGACCTTTTGGTGCACAGAACAATGCCCAACCAACTGAGTCACAGCAGCCAGGGCTGAAAAGGGTGCTTTTAATAAGTATACAATTTATTTAGCCATTATCTTGCAGTTTTTAATCTTAAACATTAATTAATTAATTCTTACCCAACTATTTCCTTTATATAAACATAGGGAAATGGGATTTCTGGAAATTGAGAAAAGTTTTAATGTTCTACTCATGTAGTGATAAATTTTTCCAGAAAGTATAGTAACCATGTAAGAAAATGTTCATCTCACCAATATTCTGCCAGCATTAGATATTATCTTTTTCAGAGATTATCTTTTTGCCATTTTGAAACTAGATTTACTTTTCATTACTCAGGTAATTGAACCTTTTTTCTTATGGGATCCATCATTTATTTTGTTTCTATTATAAATTGTCTATTCATGTACTTGGCCTATTTTTCCACAGGGGTATAAAATAACACATATTTTGCCAGCAGGTTTCAACACACATGGGAAAAAAATATATTCATGGAATGTACTTTTGAACTGGTATTCAAAAGAACTCAGACAGAGGTTAGTGGTAAATAAAGCAATTGCCTTTGCTTAATAACAGGTGGGGAAAGAGTTTGTAGAACATGGTTTCTTTTTTAAAAAATAAAATATCTGTGGCTCACAGTGTAGGTGTGTGTACAAATCAGCTTCAAAAGTGCTTTCATGGAAGGAACTGCTGGAAATACAGTATAAATATCTGCCTTTTGTATCACAACATTGCTCTATAAGGGCATATATAATGGTTCCTTCAAGCTTAATTTAGGAGTTAATACACAAAATATCAGAGAAGCTAGAACTTTCAGAGTCATCCTTGACATGTCTCCTCTCTAAATGCTAACCAATTCCTAGTCATTTTTCCTGAGTGCCAATACAGTAGAGCCTCCTAGATCCACTTCTGCCACTGTCTTCATTCAAGCCTTTTCACCAACACTGTTATAGCAGCTTCTGAGTGTTTAAAATTGCTCTCAGTTGGTATCTAGTCTTGGAGTCCTATCAGAGTTAAGTCAACAGTTAAGTATCTATTTTTTTCTCTCTTAAAAAAAGTTTGCTAAACTTCCCAGAGCTATAAATAATTTATATATATATATATGTATATATATATATATATATATATATATATATATATATATATTTGGTAATTTTCTTCTAATCATGCTTGAATAACCTGTCCTCACAAACAGGCTATTAGGACTCCATGTATATCATATCCACACATAGGATAGCTTGTCACAGGATAAACTTATCTCTTTCCTACATCTATATTAGTTCTTAGAATGGTGTTGCCTTTATTCTTTGCTGGGCACCTAACTCAAATATTCCCTAATAGAGGCCCAGTACATGAAAATTGTGCCCTGTGCGGGGAGGTCCTTCAGGTTAGCCTGCACCCTCTTGCAGTTTAGGAGCCCTCAAGGGATGTCTGCAGTGGAGGCGTGAAAGGCTCCATTGCCATGAGCTTGGCTTCTGGCTGAATGACACCCCCCTAGTGGGAGCTCACTGACCACCAGGGGGCAGGTCCTGTGTTTAGCATCTGCCCCCTGGTGGTCAGTGTATGTCATAGCAACTGGTCATTTCTCTGGTCAATTTGCATATTAGCCTTTTATTATATACTAAAGGCTCGATGCACGAAATTCGTGCAAGGGGCTTGGCCCTCACTGCCGTGGCAGCTTGCCTTGGCCCTTGTAGACCTGGCTTTGTCCTGAATGTTGTCTGGAAGGATGTCTGGAAGGTCGTTTGGCTGTCCGGTCTAATTAGCATATTATGCTTTTATTATTATAGAGGATTATCTGGACCCCACCCCAAAATTCCCTAGAGTTAGCCTTGCCATTTCTTTGTAGTTGTTCTTCTCTAGTATATTGTTCATATCTTCATTTTATAGCACAGTATATTTTAATTATTTACTTTTATGAACCCCTAAGCTGTGAAGTTATTTTGCATAAAGAATGTCTTAATCATCTTTTCATTTCAGAGTCTTGTGACTGGCACCATGTAAGGTGATCCATCAATATTTTAGAACCAATGAGTGAATTTTCAAATAACTAACTGAACCTGAACTAAATATGCAAAACACTATTTAAGCACTTTTGTTCAGTCTTTAAAAACACTTTTATTATCCCTCCACATTATAGATGAGAAAACTAAATCTTAGGTAGAGCTGGGATTCTAATGCCCATATAATTCAGAGATGAGAATCAAGGCAGCATAACTAAAATCCCTAAGGGGAAGAAATCAAGACTTAACCACAAGGATCTTATGGTTACTATAGGTTTTGAGTTTTGATGAATGTGTGCGGAGAAAATCAGAGAAAGTATTTGATAAAGATTATTCTTTGTGAAGTCACTATTTCTAACCTAATGTAATCCAATGTTTGAGAGAGAACACCTTCAACATTCAGGTGTTTGAAAATAAACCTGTAACTATAAGGATTAAAATACGTCCACTGTGAGAAATAATGTTAATAATTTCTTTTACTAATAATCTTTCTGAGAAACTATTAAAAGGATAGACTTGAGCACAGACTGTGTGGCTCAGTGGTAGACCCATTACCCAGAGGTCAAGGTTTGATTCCTGGCCAGGGCACATGCCCAGATTGTGGGCTCGATCCCTAGCAGGGAGTGTGCAAGAGGCAGCTGACCAATGACTCTTTCTTATCATTAATGTTTCTATCTCTCTCTCCCTCTCCCTTCCTCTTTGAAATCAACACATATATATATAAAGAACAGACTTGAAAATATTCATCTGCCTTCATGTGACACAATGCATAGCTTTATACACCTATTCACCCTCAGAATCCTTCCAAGATTACATAGCCTTTTACTAGTATTTCCTGATAAGGGAATGGGTAGGGAAAGAATATAAGTATGATGCTACAAGAGACAAACAAACATTTCTTGAGGTGCTGGGCTAAACTATGGCTATGTGCTATTTAATTTCTAGAACTACCCTGAGAAATTTCTAGCATATAATTAATGACATATAGATGAACTAGCTTACTGATTGATATTACCATCTTCATGAAAAACTTACATAATTTTGATTGTGGTAGATACACATGGTAAAAGGATGACTATGTGATACCAACTATCCCTGCAAGGTTAAGTTTTCAACTGTCTTGATCATCTACTTCCTGCCACTGAACCATACTGAGGAGTTGGAATGGATGACCCCAATCCACTCTGACATGCTCTTGTTATTTCGGTCATGGAGACATAGTCCAAGGTAAATGTCACCGATATGTATTCCCCTAAAGCTGACTAAAAACAAAGGCAGAGCTTATTGATTTTTTAAAATTAATTTCTTTCTGCCAGACTTCATTTAGGCCCATTGCCTACTTTCTTTGAGAACACCTGGGCAAGCAGAAATTTCTTCTGCTGACTTAGAACATTGGAATAGTAAACTATAAAAGCCAGATCTTGTTCTTCAATAGAAGAGAAAAGGAATATTCAGGAGGAGCTTGGTGATAACTCAAATTGCTAATTGAAGTAAGCAACATATCCAGGAAAATTCCCCAGATTTATAAGGACTGAGACCACAAAAAACAAACAAACAAACAAACAAAACACATGTTTTTATTGCTTTTTTAGAGAGAAAAGGGAGAGAACAACACTGATAAGCTGCCTTCTGCACACTCACTATTGGGGGGTGGAGCCTGAAACCAGGACATGTGCCCTGACTGGGAATTGAGCTCAGTGACCTCTCAGTACATGAGATGATGCTCAACTAACTGAGCCAACCAGCCAGGGCAAGACTACATTCTGATGTTATCCCTTCTAAAGTCAGAGATTTTTATCATTAAAAGATTATTTGTTTTGTTGGCAAATTTCCATATCCACTTATGCACTGTGATTGTCCATTTTATTAAGCACTAGAGGCCCAGTGCACAAATTTGTGCACCAGTGGGGTCCCTCAGCCTGGCCTGCTGGATTGGGCCGAAACTGACTCTCCAACATCCCCAGAGGGATCTTGGGTTGCGAGCGGGCACAGGCCAGGCTAAGGGACCCCAGTGGTGCATGATTTGGACTGGAGAGGGACACAGGAGATTGCCAGCCAGGAAGGGGCCATGGGAGGGCTCCAGGGACTGTCCGGCCCATCTTGCTCAGTCCTGATCAGCCAGATCCCAGCAGCAAGCTAACCTACCAGTTGGAGCATCTGCCCCCTGGTGATCAGTGCATGACATAGTGAGCGGTTGAACGGCCTTAGCATATCATTAACATATTACGCTTTGATTGGTTGAACAGCTGACCAGTCAGCTGGACACTTAGCATATTAAGCTTTTATTATATAGGATGGTTTTCATGTCACTTTAGCAAAGTATATGTCAGGATTCCCAAGTATGAGAGGTGGAATCCCATCATTTTGGAGTTCCTTGTCAAAAAGAGAGTATAATTTAAGATTAAGCCCTGGAGGAATGTGTTCCAACATGCTCTCTTACTATTGAAAAACCTCCATAAGCTATGAAATACTTAAGATTTTATGAAAATAGTGTGTCAAGGGTGTTTTGACTTAGAAACAAACTGTTTTTCAGGTCCTAAATGATCTAGATACCAAGCCTGTCTCAACACGAAAGAAACTTGTGAAGGGTCACTTATGAAATAAAATAGTTGCAATTGAGGAGCCCTGTCACATTTTTCCATCTTTGTAAGTATTGTACAATTAACCTTTTGAGCCCTCTCTCTTCCTGATGCTGAAAGGAGCATTTCTTTATTAGAAGCAATGAAAATGAAATGTAACAGGTGCAGATCATGTCAGTTTTGAATATAGGAGGATGTGATTTAGGTCTTCTCATATACAAATGACCCTCCAGATACTGCAATTCTTTTAACACATGGGTCATGACGTTGAGAGTAAAAAAAAAACACAAACAACTGAATTATATGCAACTTGATAAACTGAGCACAGTGACTTATGCCACACATATTATAAAATTGACTATGTAACTTTATTCAAGTCAGGGCATTTATTTTATTAAAGGTATTAGGTCTCTCTCTCTCTCTCTCTCTCTCTCTCTCTCTCTCTCTTACACACACACACACACACACACAAATGCACGTGCACACACACAAACATGCATACCCTTTTTTCAATAACTAAGATACAAAATTCAAGCCCATCTCACAGTACCCTAAAGACGAACCAGGTCTGGCTGCGGTGCAGGCATCCCTATTGCAGTTCAAACATACAGTAGACCGGAATTGTTTTGTGCTGAGGAACAGATAAATGACAAGGATTGAAATTATGGTAAATTTAAATTGATGGCCTAATTAGTATTATCTCTTTTTGTATTCATTGTAAGAAAAATTATCCAGGAGGAACTCATTTTGCATTAATGTTGATATAAAGTGTAATTCTCCAGGATTTTCAATGTAATTTGGCATTAATTAATGCATCATTATTTTAAAGTGTTAATTAAATTGTTACAGAAAGGGACATCTGCAGTGGCTCAGAAAGGAAATCACATGAACAATTAGTTTTGTATAGGTCTGTGGCACAGAATCGGGGATCATGCACATGGCAGCAGCAGGAAGGCCAAGATGGATGGCAGACAGGAGGAACATGGCTCTGCCCTGCTCAGTGCATTGTTGATAGTACGCAACCACTACTCCTACCTCTTCCGTTGTGTTCATGTAAAGAATGAGCAGTCTCTAGAACCCTGGGTATTTGTTCCATGCTCAGGACAGAAGGTATCAGAAGGACTATGGTCCCTTACGTGATTTTTTAGGGAACTTGGCAGAAGTCACTGACCATTCCCATGTCAGTGAAAACAATAACAGACTTCTTTTTTCTTTCTTTTCTTTTTGTAGTATTGTCTAAGGATCTCAGAAACAGGCTGCTGTAAGGGGCTAGATTAATATTCCTACTGGTAATAAATTCCATACAAAACTGTGACAAATCAAAGAGGAGATAATCTGTGGTCATTCCTTACGCAGTGGACCATCATTGTTAAGGCATCTGGAATTCATTGAATGCTATCATGGCTTAAGACATATAATTCTAAGGAATTCCAACATGATTTCATATATCAAGCAATGCGGGCTGGCAATTCAATGGAAGTTGGGATTTGGAGGGAATATATAAAGTAGGCCCCAAACAATCTGTCATCATGGTCTCACAAAACACAGATATTTGAGGAGACTTATTCTATAAGGAATATTATCCTATATTTACCCTGTGGGGGCTCTACTGAATGAGCATTATTTGTCAAGAGTTGTAAACCAAGATCCCCATAGGAAGAGCATAAAAAGATACTATAGCATCACCCCGTGTAAAACTATGTACCTTTCAATTGGTTATACATATATTTTTTAAGACCAACTTAATATTAAGGTAACAACATTTTCTTTAGCAGTCACAATGATAGTTTCCAATTACTTAGGCTCTGTGATGTTACAGATGTTTTATGGACATATAAAGCAAAGCCCAAATTTCTCCAGTCCAGTTGAACCCAAATCTTCCCTTTTTGCATCAAATAATAAATTGGTCAGAAAAGCCGAAACCGGTTTGGCTCAGTGGATAGAGCGTTGGCCTGCGGACTGAAAAGTCCCAGGTTCGATTCCGGTCAAGGGCATGTACCTGGGTTGCGGGCACATCCCCAGTAGGGAGTGTGCAGGAGGCGGCTGATCGATGTTTCTCTCCCATTAATGTTTCTAACTCTCTATCTCTCTCTCCCTTCCTCTTTGTAAAAAAATCAATAAAATATATTAAAAAAAAAATTGGTCAGAAAAGATCAGAATCACTCCATACTGTTTTGACAGTTCTCTTTAGATCAATGCTCACTCTTCATGAAGATGCAAGCTCACTGCACATGGAGGTCTTTATTGGGTCTCTTGTCCAGCTTGTAGCCTGGTGCCAGGATCACTCAATAAAGAGTTAATTGCTTCATGTAACTCATGGGTAACTGCTTTTCTAAAAAGAGGTGACCACAAAGCTTCTATAAGTTCAATAGGTTCTACTTAAAAATGATTGGTTTTACACAAGACTAATATTCCCAAACCCATGCTCCCAAACATTTGCATTGCCTGTACTGTTAATCACTAGAAAAGGCTATGCAATGAAGCCATCTGAAAACCCAATCCAATAGCAACTGAAGAGGAGGACTTTAAAAGTGAAAAAAAAAAAAATCTGACAGAGAAATAAGTTTTGTGTGGAAAAAAAATAGCAGGAGGGAAAAAAAAGGAGTAGAACAAGACTGTCTCTGATGTACTCAAAGAACCTATTCATCCCCTGAGGAAGTGTTGGGATCACTCTGTCTCCTGAGATTAAATTATATTAAGGTGACTTCTTATCTCTCAATGAGGATTCCTCCCTGTCTCCCCAAAGATTCTTGAAGTTAAAATGTCAGTGTGACACTTCTGGTTACCTCTGGTTCTGCATTTCTATTTCCACCAAATTACTTCAGTTTACTGATTTTCACTGTGCTTTTACAAAGGAGTTTACATGGACTTGAGGACAGGCAAGAGGCTTACATTAAAACACAACAAAAAATTCTAACCTGAATAGGACACATGTTTGAGCTTTAAGGTCCTTTCCTAATGCTTTCTCTCTTCTTTCTACAATGAACTTCAGCCCCAAATCAATGCTCACTTCTTTTGGGGAACATTTAGCTACCTCTTTGTCTACTTCCCTACCATACCCCCAGGCCCTACTCTCTGAACCAAAGTGGGTCTGTCAAGTTAATTTTTCCATACAAAGGACTTTTTTAGTCTCTTTTAGGAACAGAAGTTACATTCAGTTGTGGTTTGAAATAACTTTTTGTTTTGTTCTGTTCAGTTTTTCAACTTATCAGTTTCAATTGTTGCCTTGGTCTCTTTAGCAAATTCTGGTTTCTTTGTTAAAGATGCTTCAGCCCCTCGCATCAGATGCCAATCCCCCCTGGGCAGGTAACGTGTGTGGAGTTTCCTTTGCAGGTGCCTGTAAACTCCAAGTCGACTCTTCTGCCCACTCTGGGCACAAAAAGTGCTGCTGAGGAGCAGGGCTGACAAATTCAGAGGTGACAAGGAAAGGGTCTCCAGACCCAAGGTTTAAATATGGGAAAGGAAATGTGCAGAGAAGCTTACTACCTTCCTAGTAATAAAGAAACTTGAGAAAGAACACAAAACTAGTTTAATTTTTAAGAAAAAGACGCTCAACATTTCTCCTAAATTTAGTGCTGTGGCATTCAGTTAAAACCACCTTGTGTCCAATAATATACTTTCTGGTCTGCCCCGAGGTCTTCAGGAAGCATTTTATCTTTCATATAATTGCCAGGGTGAATCCCTAGTTATAACACACTCTACAGCATATAAAATAATTGTTGCAGCTGAACCCATCACATAAATATTAGTGATTGAAGAGATTGGTTGGGATAAATCAATGTGGGTGACATATTTAATAAACTTTGTATAAACATTGTTTGCAACAGCTATAAATAAAATTGTCTTTAGGAATTTTACATATTGCACATCCCTCTATTCATGGAGAGGCACAGGCATGATTTCTAGCCGCACTAAATGACAAGCAATGCATTTTCAAACCTGCCAAGATCAGACCAGGCAAGCAGAGTCAGGGCGCGTGCCCACACCAGGTACACGTGTGCGGGGGCTTGCTCCAGTGTCCAAGCTCTCCACATCTGAGGAAAACTTCAAACCAACATGCTGCTTTTTTTTTTTCCCCAAAGAAAAATGCCACACCATAAATAAAGCATGTCGGAGATGGCGTTTTACATTCACACAGATTTTGGCATAAATAAATAAAAGGAATTTTGTTCAGATTCTGTCATCCTTACAAGCCATTTTAAAATTATCTTTCCCTACCAGTTCAGCATATTCAACTACACTGTGAGAGTCCTATTGGCTCCCTCCAGTGGCTGACTTCTCTCAGATGAAACCACAGGGGCATCACTCAGGGCTCAACAGCCTATTGGTTCAATGGGGAATTACTTCCTTCTGAGATAATGGGTTCAAGTCTGAGTGGGGAAGCCAGCCTCACTCTTTCTTTCCTGAAAGAATCTTCCTGGAAAGATTTGAGGTAGGCGTTTTATGTATTTGTTTGTTTGTTTATTTTTTTTATTTATGGACTGATTTTTTTTTTTTTTGAGAGAGAGAGAGAAACATCAATTTGTTGTTGCACTTACTTATGCATTTATTGGTTGCTTCTTGTATGTGCCCTGACTTGGATCGAACCCAAAACCTTGGAGTATCAGGATGATATTCTAACCAACTAAGCTACCTGGCCAAGGTGAGGTAAATGTTGATTTTAATTAATCTACCTCATAATCTCCCATCCAAATTGGTATATTTCACTGTCCCCATTTTATGGATAAAAAACAAGGTACTAGAAGGCAGTGGAAGGACTGGGAATGCTGGGTGGCCATGGAGCCACCTCCCATCTCAGCACAGGACCAGAAAGCTCACATGAGGGCTTTCTCTCGGCTTAGATCTGACCCTTTCACATTCTCGCCTTATTATTGTTAGATTCCAGAGGATGACAAATTGTGGAAATATTTAGGTTCCTTTTTTAAAGAGGTCAGACATAATACAGTGTGTCTTCAGCTTTAAGTTTAATGAAATGTCACATACACATTTGGAAATTCAGGTATGAAGTATGGGTCTTACACTGTTTAAAATTTACAACTTTCACATTTATTTTTATTAGTAATATTTTAGTCGCTCAATATATTTCCCTGGCATTAATGGAAAAAACATGGTGTCTTCTAGCAGCCAAAATAATCTCTCTAAATTCCCACTGAGTTTAAGTAAAGGCCATGCAATTTAATGACTAAAGATACATCTATACATTTCCAGTGTGCTGGGTTCAAATCTCATTAAATTAGGCTCTAATTAAATTTTATCTGAACTATTTTTTTTAATTATGTAATTATTTTTTAAAAATTCTTAATGACTCACATTAACCTCCTTTTACTCAAGGGAGAAAAAAAAAGGAATTTTTTTTTAAGCAAGGCAGGATAAAGAGCAGATAAATTAGAGGATGATGTGATGCCTTTTTAAAACTCAGCCCTGAGAACCGGGTGTGCAACACAGATGATCAAGAGGAGACTTAATTAGGGCTCAACTGCTCAGTTCATAGTACTTGAGTCTTTATAAAAGCTGAGAGCAAAGCTACATCATGTGTAATTTGCCATTATTTTCCCAGATAGTTCTTCCTGAAATGTTATTTTTCACTTGCCTTTTCTTTTCTTTTTTTTTTTCCATCTTGAGAGCATGGCATCAGACCTTGTATATACAATGTGCCACTTGCCTGCTATCAGAGAGAGAAGTGACAACACTTGTCACTACCAATCTCTTCAAGCCTGGTCTCATCTGAGCAATACTACAGACTGATTTCCAGGTGTTTGCTGAGGTTCCGAGTTATGTAACATGTCTTCGCAATGCTCAGAACTGAAAAAGAAGCTCCACAGAGGCAATAAATTCTTAACTTTCTAAGAACTCTGAGTGCTCATAATACTGATCTTCACCCAATTCCACATTATTGAAGGAATGAGTCTGGGGATAATGAGGGGAGGTATCATAAAGCTGAAAAGGAATCAGGTAGATTTGGGGGTAGTCAAGTAGCAATGATGGGAAACTGAGACAAACTTCTTAAAAATCAAAGCAATATGACTACACAGTTGAAGAGTTTAACCACTACTGAAAACACTATGTATTCAAAAAGAGAGGGAGCTTAGTCCCTCTGCTTGCTCCCCAGCACACATATAATCCAAGGGCAACAACTTTTTCAAGCTCTTCCTATGTCCACTGCTATGCAGTTATACTATGACACAAATTTTAATCATTATCGTTGATCTCTTATAATGGTAGGTGGAACTTTTAGTTTTTACAATCTCTCTTTCTCCCTTCTCCTGACCCTTGCAATAGAGTTTTATCAATTCAGAGTTAAATCCATATTTGACATTTTTATTATTGTTACGATACATATATTTACAGTTTGGGCAAAGTAGTTGGCTCTGCTTACATTGATTTTGTTGTACAAGTTCTCATTTGTTAAATTAATAATAGCATAATTTTCCTTTTTCTTGGCTTCTTTTAATCTCTATCTAATTATTGGTTCACACTTCAAAGTATACCTCTTAATAGAATTTTCCACCAAATCAAATCTAATAAGTAATATATCTGTTTTCTCATCAAACTTCCTAGAGTTCTGTATTTTCTGGTTTCAACCTGGACTGGTGACTTCTAGGCCTACTACATAGTAATTGCCTCCTGTCTTTTTTTTGAGTCATTCTAGGAATTACCTTATCCTTTCTCCTGTGTGTGTTGTTGTTTTTTTTTGTTTTGTTTTGTTTTTAATAAACACTTGTGTTTTTTATTTTATTTGTTTTCTAAACATATTTTTATTGATTTCAGAGAGTCAGGGAGAGGGAGAGAGAGATAGAAACATCAATGATGGGAGAGGATCATTGATCAGCTGCCTCTTGCATGCCCCCCCTCCCCCCCCCCCGGGGATCCAGCCCGCACCCAGGCATATGCCCTGACATTGAATCAAACCTTGACCTCCTAGTTCATAGGTTGATGCTCAACCACTGATCCATGCTGATTGGGCTTTACAACCATGTTTAAATCCTCCAACAGCTTCCAGAGAAAAGGTGAATTTAGAAATCTTTCTTCCCTCAGAACTTTAAAGCTAATCTTCTATCTTGAATTATTGCAGTCTAGAAGTTGAATTTTCTCTGTTCTGTCTTTCTAGAATGTGTATTAATTTTGTTAGGCTTCATTTTTGTTCATAATAAGTTTCAAAATGTTTCATTTGTTTATCTTTCTATTTTTGTTCCTTGTGGAATATTTTTGAGTGCATCTTCTAAGACTTTCATTAAAATTTTGGCTGTTATATATTAATTTTAAGCTCACTTTATTTTTCTCAAGCTATCTCATATAGCATTCTGTAGATTTATTGGTGAAATATCTTCTCTGCTCTCCAAAGATATTCATTCTTTCCCTTGTCCAGATGCTCTCTTACTTCTCTTCCTTTGTTTATTTATTTATTTTTATTAGATTGTCTGACATTTCTTAGCTCTGTGTTCACAGATAGGTATTAAAGAATTGATGAAAAACATATGTTAGTGCAACTGTAAACTAATGGGTGCATCTGAAGCACAAAAGAGTGACCAGTAAGTTTCTTCACTGGGCCATGCAACTACGGTTATCTGTAGACCCGTAGTGGTTCACTAGAAAAGGATGCTCCAATCCCCCCTCTGCTGCTAGCATTTTAAGCATGATATTAAAGAAAATATGTGAGGTGTGTCTCAATATTCAGAATTAGATTCTCCCTAAATCACAAAATTTGCAGTTCCTACCACATCCCAGTTTCCTGCTATGCCTACTATCCTGGATCTACTCAATGAGCATTTTTTTGTTTGGGTGGTTTTGATTTGGGAAAAAAAAGGTCCGTTATAATTGTAGTTGTTTCAGGTCAGGTATACCCATTTGCAGTAGAACTGGTATAAAGAAAGTTATCACTCATTCATTCTTTAATAGTGAGTGCCAGATCACTTCTCAGGGCCTTCTCACTTTAAAGATATGTACTTTATGCCGAAACCAGTTTGTCTCAGTGGATAGAGCGTTGGCCTGTGGACTGAAAGGTCCCGGTTTCGATTCCGGTCAGGGGCATGTACCTTGGTTGCGGGCACATCCCTAGTGGGAGATGTGCAGGAGGCAGCTGATTGATGTTTCTCTCTCATCAATGTTTCTAACTCTCTATCTCTCTCCCTTCCTCTCTGTAAAAAATCAATAAAATATATTTAAAAAAATTAAAGATATGTACTTTAATATTTTTTAGTTTCTTGTATTATTTTAAAACAACTTTATTGCCAGCTATAGGTTTATCTGTTCGCTCTCTCTTTCTTTCCCATCCAACTGGAGTAGTCATGTGATATTTAATAGAGGGGGCTTTTTAATTTTGTTTTTATATTCTAAGTCAGTATGGTATAATTAAAGCATGGAATTCAGAATCCAAAAGACCTGTGCTAGATTTGTATGATGTTAGACAAACTTTCTGCAAGTCAAAGTCCTCATCATTTAAGTTAACTTCTCTGAGACTCTTCTTTCTCAACTGTGATATGAGATATAAACTTTTCTAGCTGTCAAAATTACCTGAATTATTAAATGTAAATTTCCTAGCACATAAACTTTCCTTAATTCCATTTATCCTTGGAATGGTAGTAGGCTAGTATATCAGTTAAGATTAAGCTTAGCTGTATATAAAGAAAAACCTAGTATAAATGTGGCTTAAGCAAGAGGGATTTGGCAAGTCCTATTTATAACAGGGATATAGGCTCTTTTTATCTTTCTATTCCAACACTTAAAAGATAGGGAATAATAATAATAATATTGCCATCATTTGGATATTAGAGGGATGACACATATGAAATATTTAACCCAGTATTTGTATACAAAATGTGCAATAAAAATATAGAACATTTAATCAGTCAGGTTACTCATAACCAATTATTCAACAACAAAAATGGAAATATAGTATGTTTATCACAAGGTATGAAGAGTGCACCCATTAAAAATCTGATAGTAAATTCTGACTCACTTACAAGTGTTTAGAGTGAAAACAAGCAACTTGGCAATCAAAATTGTGCCTCTAGTAGCAAATTCCCTGCTAATCCATTTTAGGGCACACAACAGCACTCTCCTAAACTTATTTCCTGACTCTTGCATTCTCAATCTATCAACTGGATAGAAATGATCATCATCATCCTCATCATCATCATTCCACATGCTCTACACTAGGTCATCTGTTCAGACGATTTCACTCATCTTCTCTACATTAATTTCAGTTAACAATGGCTTTGCCCATTTTAAGACACTTACTTTCTGTTTAAATTGATAATGAACTCAGTAAATTCTAGATATAACTTTTGTAAGCATTCCATTGTTCTTTCACTATCTTCCCTCTAGGGGCTGGCAGAAATGTTAAATTCTTCCTAAGACGAAATTATGATAACTTGATGAATAAAAATGTTTTACCTTTCCCATTAAATCTTCTCTAATAATTATCTGGAATACTCTAATTATCGTCTTCTAAGTAGTAAAGTGAAAGAATTTGCTAAAAATATTTTAGCCTACTTTTGAATTTTTGCTTATTATGCTCGAGATTTGTATGTCCCCAAATATTTTTAGAACTTATGGGAGCCAAACAATTCCTTAACGAGCACCGATACTTTATTGTACTCTATGTAAATTGCAAAAAAGCAAGGTTTTCCTTTTAATTCATGAATTCCGTTTGTTAACAAAATAGCATGTCTTTCCATCCCCCATGAGGACAGAGATAGCTTATTACTTACAATCTCAACTGAAGAGAGCAGGTCCAAACAACTATAAAATGCAAGTCGATTTCCACCATAGAACAGTCTTTTGTCTGATGGAGGTCGGTACTGTCCTCTTCCAATGATGGACAGATAGTGGAAAGTGTTACATAGGAAGGTTGTGCCCACTTCAGAATTGGGTTTCTTTTAAAATAATTCCCAAGAAAATCATGGACTAACTCCATTTTGTTATACTAACAATTTTCTTTGTGTATTAATGGTCGTGAAAATGTTCTGTTGTCAAATCTGGATTACTTCATCCCCAATGAAATTGTGATTTCTAAAACACAAAATCTAAGAAAGATGCACATTGGGCAGCACCAGCAAGGTCAGCTAATTCATCAAGAGCCAGGCAATAAAAGTCGACATGTTTCACTCTGCCAGGAAGCTTGTCTGTTTCTTGGAGTGCCAACAGCTCAATCCACTGAACAGATGATATATTGAATAAAGGAATCTTTTCAAATTCATGGAGTACTTCAGTTCTCATCTTTCCAATGTATCATTTGCTACAAGGATTCATTCTATCATTTTAGAGTCAGCAATGGATTATTTTGCCAAGTCAGTATTCTGGAGGTGCGGAGGTAGAAATCCTCTTGAGCGCCCTATCAGAATGATGGCAATTTTTTGGAACCAATTTGCTGTGTATCCTGGGGTTTCTAGAACTTCTCTTACACAGAAAATTCAATGTGACATTCTTCAATGAAGTTTTAACTTTCCATTCTTTCTTAACAATTAATAGAGTAAAAAGACAATAGACTTATAATTGGACAGAAGAAAAATAACTCAATTTAAGTGATTACATCTGGGAAATTCAATTCTGTATTCACAAAATATTTGACTGGGAAACCCACATAGAATTCACTCTTTTTTATTTATTATTTAAGAGAAAGTTATGGCACCACAACAGTAACATTGCATAATTGAAGTTTCTTTCCCTTGGGTCTAAATTTGCTGGTAACATTTTTTTTTGGAAGCCAATCAACCTTTATCAAACTTGTCAAGTTTATTTTTCACTCCTTTGTACCATATTGAAGGAATCATCACAATAACTGCTAAGGTTCTCGCATAATCATCATGGTCAAGAGGAAGGGGAGAATTTGCCCCTTTGCTTTCTGTATAGGCAGAGAAAACTGACTAGTGGCCACAAAGGGTGACTGATATTGATATAGCCAATGGTAATGTACGAGTGAAACAATTCTCCCATTTTCACAGGGATGAGCCTTGTTCTCTTCAGATGTGAAGACCTTACCCAGAAGATGGTGAGCATCTGTTGCACAGGCCAATAATAAATCTAAGAGAACAAACCGACGTTACACTGAGTGGGAGGTATGGAGACTGACAGTGTAATGTCTCTGAGTGAGAGGTGTTGAATGCTGAAGGAATCATGAAAGGAACTGATATGTTTAAATGTTTAACATGTTATTGTTTTGGTGCAAGGCTCTTCACATGTGTTAAGATTATAATAATGTCACTTCTCTTAAAGATCTTTTCATATGAGAATGGAACAGATGATCCCTACAAAGTCCTCCCTGTGCCATGTGTCTAAGTTGTGTGTGCTTGGGAAAGGTTTACTACTCTAAAGCCTTATAGGTGGATAAAGCAGATTTGGGCGATGGGTTCTCTGCTCTCAGGAAGCTTATGATCTATTGGTAGGAAAAGAGCTTAGACAGGACATACCCCAAGAGTAATATACATCACTAAAAATAAATACCCAAGTATATGGCACAGACGTGTGTGTCAGCTTGATTTATCATTGTATCTCTAGGATCTCAAACAATACCTAGCATACTACACTTGGCCTACAAATTCTTTTGAATAAATCAATGGGTGAGCTATTTCACACAAAATACACTCCAGTTTCAAGAATAGAAGTATCAAAACTGAACAGAGTTACTCTCAGAATGTTAAAATACTGTATGATGCTATGTATATAGCATTCTTGCAATGACAAAATTATGGAAGTGAAGAACAGATTAATAAACAGCAGGGGTTGGTAGTGAGAGGTAGGGAGGTGGTTGTGACTTACGAGGGCAGTACAAAGGAACCTTGTGATGGAACTGTTCTGTATCTTAATTGTGCTATCAATCATACAAATATACACATCAATAAAATTACATAGAACTAAAGATACACATATGCATGAATATAAAACTGGTGAAATCTAAACAAGTTTGATGGCTTGTTATCAAAATTGAATATCCTATTCAAGTTACTGTGTAATAAGTTACTAGTGAGAAAAACTGGGTGAAGGAGATGCCTAATCTCTGCATTGTTTCTTATAATGCATGTGAATCTATAATTATTGCAAAATAAAAATTTTATAAAAAATATCTCAAAACTTGAATAGGCTTATTGGAGAAAGGGTTCACAAAGAAGTAGGACTGGGGAAGGAATTGGATAGGAAGAGAAGAGAGTGCATGAATAATAAGATGAGTGGGCTGGAAAGTAGGTTTAGGAGAATCTCTATGAGAACAGTGGTCCATGGTAATATGGAAGAAGCTAGCAGAATAGTTAGACAGTTTGGTGGGATGGATTTTAGTAGAGAATAGATAGTATGAATTTTGAAGTCCCACCTCCCTCAAATGTACAGGCCAATTCCCACAGTCTCATTTGCATAAGGGTAACAAGCTCCCTAACCTCTGAATGCAGGGCTCCTCATTTGTATCACAGAGGTCATGATATATTCTTTCTAGAGATATGTAAATATTAAATGAGCAAGTGTATGTCGAAGGCCTCACTCATATTTTGGTACACAGCAGTTATTTAATAAATATGGATTCCTTGCCCTTGGATACAGTTCTACAGATACACCAGGGGTTCTTAGGTCAAGTTCAAGGCAGATTACTGCACACTATTACCACTGCTCAGTGTTGGGGAAACTAAAGAAGAAGGCAATGCCAAGAGCAGAGATCTGTCACCCATCAGCCCTTAGCTCCTGCATAAAACCCAGTATGAGGAGAGAATGTGAGCAAGAGATGAAGAGTGTCTTGAGTCCCTTCACTGAAAAGCAGTCCTGGTCTAGTGAGGGAAGAAAAGCAAAGTTTTCAGAGCAACCCATCACAACCAGCAATAGGACCACCATAGCCTCTTGCCTTTGCTTATTCTGGACAAGGCAAGGACATAAAGCCAGGATGCTCCTAGGTAGTGATGGCATGGTTCATGCTGAGCCCAGGCAGAGCGTCATTCCTTGGGCCCCTGCACATGGTCAGCCAGGATCCAAGCTGTTGAGGAAACCAGCTGGCCTCATAAGGATTACCCCTTCTAGCAACCATTGCAGCAGCCACAAGAACAAAACTGAAAACATTGAAATAAAATGTTTGCTCACATACCAACAATTTTCTTAAATCTACATCGAAAATTAGTCCCAATTTGGAGACAGACGAAAGATCTAAAATAATAACTTTCCAAGGAGTGTTTCTCCCTCATTTCCTCTAATTTCAAAATTCTAAATGATTACTATTTTGAAATCTTGGTTTGTGTTTGTGTCTGTATGTGAGTGTGTTGGAGTGTGTGCGTGTGTGTGTGTTTTGTCTACAGTGAGCATGGGTACATTTTCTGCTATTTTCCTCCAAAGACCGAAAACAGACTGGGGAGATGAAACCCTAGGCTGACAATATATAGTTTTGTAAGTACAACATGTAACAAATACAAGCATTTACCAACAGACATTAGCTGTAACAACAAGCATTCCACGGCTGAGCGGTATAAACATATTTAGAGCTATTGCTGTACAGCATGCTACCAAGGAAGTAGGGTCGTGTTTGTTGAGATGTACAGTGAAACCTAAGAGCTGATTGTACGCAAGAAAGGAATATAAATAGACTTCTCTGAATGTCTGCTGCTTTCAGGTAATAAAATCCGAACAGTCTGGACTCTAAACAAAATCTCTGTCAAAATGGACAGTTAGTTTAAGATCCACTCAGAAATGTCAGGTGGTAGTGTTTTAGTGCTGTTTTTGTTGTGTGTGTGTGTGATGGGCTTTTTGGGGGTATGGTTCTGTTTGTTATCTGTTTTTGCTGCTATTGATACATCAGGCATCCAATCATGAAAAACAACATCCATGTCACTAAAATGGCCTCCAGGCATCCGGTATATCTACATTGGGGTTAAACATCTGTGTGATGATGTGACAGCACACCCTATAAAAGGTATTATTGAGTAATATAGACTTTCTGTAATAACCAAACAGTAAAGAATATAGCTTTTTAAAGGTCTCCCCATGGCTGATCTCATGACTCAAAGATAAGACACTGTGCTGCAAGCTAAGTAATAAAATCTGGTGGGTACTCTGGGCTCGCCTGTGACAAATCATATCAAAGTATTATTAAAGCAAGAACTTGAGACCCAAGACTATTATTGATTCTTGACAGAATTTCTTATAAATAAAGTGCTGCAATCAGGTCCCGGACTTGCCAAGGTCCTGGTAGAATTCTTCCTATTATAGGGGAGGCTGCAAAATAGTAACGCTCCATTAGTGAGGGCCGAAAGCCTCTGCGTGCAGCACCACAAGGATGGGTCATGGTCAAAAGAGAGCCAGCGAGAACGCAATTTCCAAAGGCTTTTTCAGGAACTCTTTTTTGATCCCTCTTTGAAATTGGTAAAGCTGCCTCTGAGCTTCCGCATGAAGCAGCTTGTGCCCTGAGTGTGTTAGCAGAATGAGTCTGTGACCCTTCAGAGCACTGAGGACACACCTCCATTAGTGTCCACATTCTTACAGGGCAGAGGCTGATACAGTCAACTGAAATGACAGGGTGATAAATATAAAACCGCTATCATCAATAAGGCTGGAATGTAAAAGCACTTAGTTTCAGCCTAAGTAACTTGCAGAAAGTTTGGTTTCAAGACCCAAGGCGTCATCCATCACTACTCTACCTTCTGTTGACAAAGTAATTGTAAGATATCTAGAATGGAGGCTCAATACGAGCTGACACTTTTGAAAGGGGGAATTGTATGCCGTACGTACTCGTTAAATGTATTTTTCCTCCACAAAAGATGTTTCTTTTTTTAGTTTATGTATGAATAACTTTAACTAAAGTTCCCTTGACACTCTCACTTTGCTCTGAATAGCACCTATGTTCATTAACATAAAACCTGAAAAAAAAATAATTTTAATGTAGTTTTTAAACACTTCAAAAGCCTCTAACAAATTGATCAAGCACAATTATGCATTCTAAAGGGATTATAAAGAGATCACAGAAGGTTGAAAAGTTCTGGTTTAAAAAAAAAAGACTTTGGGATGGAAAAGAAAAATAAGCCCCTAATGTGAAACTTTGCACACTGAATAAAAGGAAATAGAATTTTTAGACTTTTTCTGTGTGTTTTTCAAGTTTCCTGTAAATGCAGTGTTCACAGAGAAGAATAAACAATAAACCACAACAAGGTGAGGTTCAGAATTTGACAGAATGAGGTATATTTTACGCATGTGTATGAACCTTGGAATCTGGCTGACCTGCGTTTGAATTTCTGCTCTGTCACTTACTACCTGCATGATGAGGAGGAAATTACCTTTTTTTTTTTTCTCTCAGACTCAGTTTCCCCATTTGTAGCTGATGTCAGAATTAAACAATACATTTTTAGAGCACTTAATCTGTGCCATACACAAAAACATTTAATATTTTAGTTCTCTAATCTCCATTTCAAGCAAATCATGAGATGATCAGTTCTCCCTTTCTTAAATCCTACAGCAAGAACTAATTGTCCTTACAGCAATTCCAGGGTAGGAATAGGACAATAAGATGGGTACATTACCTCAGGCTAAAATTCCCACCCCTCTTCACCAGCAAGGGCACATTCTTGGAATTTCTTCACTTCATATATTGCTCTCAATCTTATTGTGTGTTTTTTTTTGTTTGTTTTGTTTTGTTTTTGTTTTGTGAGTGTGTGTGTGTGTGTGTGTGTGTGTGTGTGCTTTTGCAAAGTTCAGTTAAATCCTACTTTCTCCAAAGAGCCATTTCAGATTCTTCCAGGCAGATACCCACTCTTTTGGTAGCATATTGTTGGACTTCATTTCCACTATATAGTGAGTTCCAGGAGCACAGCGACTGTGTCTTGTTTGCCTTTGTACCCCACAGTTCTTAGCACCAGCCTGTGCTGATGGTGAGCATTCAAGAAACGTACCTTGAATGTCTATTGGTTGGCTGACTATAAAATTAACCCCAGGGTAAATTCTCAGAATTTGAAATAAAATCCTTGAGCAGCTTTACCAGTCCTTTTACATTTTTTAATTGTGATGATTGTGACCACCAAGCATCATTGCTAAAATTCAGGCTGTCCATCCAAACCAATGTACTGAACTCCAAAGCGTTGTGAGTAAGGGATATGCAAGAGAAATGAAAAGCTGTACACAAACATTTGAGAAACTTACTATCTCACTAAGAAAATATACATGAGGGGGGATGTTTCAAACACACCACCACCATATGTAAGTTATAAATCTCAGACTGCCAGGCAATAAACCTCAGCGGATATGTTCCTGGTTGCCCCGAGCCATTGTATACAAGTTATAGCACTGAGAGTGTATCAGTAAAACTATATTGGACCTGTTGCTCTGCATGACGCTAGATTTATATTTAGCCAGAGAGTCCAGGCAACCAGAACGGGTCTCCTCTCTTTGTTTCAAATGGTAGTACTTCCTAGTGGTTAAGTACAGGGGCTCTGGAGACAGCTTCCCAGGTCTGTCTTTTTTACCTGTGTGACCTTAAACCAGTCACTTGATCTCTTTGTGTCTCACTTTCTTGCCTGTAAAGTGAGAGCAAAAATAGCATTTGAGGAAGAGAGAAATTCAATTAGTAAATTCAAGACAAGCACTTCTAATAGTACCTGGGCCAGAATGAGCTCTCAGTAAGCACTATTTATCATTAATTATTTCCTGGAAAGCAGCATATTTTGGCAAGGACATCATTCACTAAAGCTCTTGACTCCTTAGCAAAATTCATTCTCCAAAATTGATAAGCTCACTTTATGTCTTATTGTTCACTGGATTTTCCTTGTTCTACAAATTACATTGGCCTCATAGATTAAACCTGCAAAAATATAAAGGGGGGAGGAGAAACTAAGATGGCGGCATAGATAAACACCGGGAAATAGTCGCCTCCCACAACAATTGAAAATTATCCCAAAGGACGGAGCAAGCATCGTCCAGAACAACAGGAAGGCTGGCTGAGTGTAATTTCTACAACTAGAAGAAAAGAAAAGCACGCTGAGAGCCAGAGGAGCTGCGGAGGCTGAGTGCAGAGGTACGGCGGCGGCTCGCGCGAGCGGAAAGGGGGTGGCACCTGAGGACGCGGCTGTCTTTTTGAATCACAAGCTCCTGACTGCTCTGAACTCCGGTTCTGGGAAGTCTCTGGGGACCCAGGACTCATACGGGGAGAGGCTGCTCTGTCAGGCGGCAGCGGGCGAACTTGAGGGCGGCTTTCCCTCAGAGGTGCTTGCAGCCTTTACCGGGACACTGAGACGCGCGACTCCGGGCGCGGAGAATCAGCCATAGCTTCTTTCTCCGCCCTTTTGACTCCCTGAGACCCCGCCCCACCCAGGCTGCAGCAGAGGCTTTTGCATGTGAATGTACCTAACTACAGCCCAGCCAAGCAGACCCGGAACTTCCAAGAGAAGGCCCAAGGCCCCGCAGCGGCTTGCATTGCTTCACAGCTGAGCCTCTTTGTGGCTCCGGCTGTGTGGCCTCAGGCAGGGGCTGAATTAGCACCTCCTTAGATCCAGGAGCCACTGTACCCAGTGGCCACTGTACCCAATGGTCCCCCTCTGACCATTCTCCCACTTCAGACACAGCTGCTTCCCACAGCCAATTGGCCTGGAGGTCAATTCCTCCCAGTGATCCTACAACAACCAAGGCACCAAGAGTGCACCAAGAGTGTCCACCCCAGGTAACTGGGGAGGCTGAGCCACTGGGCCCTACAGGACACCTGGCGCGCAGGGCCACTCTATCAACACAGGGAAGCAGCCAAAATGTGGAGACAAAGAAACAGGTCACAATTGGCAGAAACGGAGGAGGGCAGACGACTGGATATAGAGTTCAAGGCCACGTTTATAAGGTTTGTCAAGAATTTTATGGAAACAGCCGATAAATTTAATGAATCCCTCAAGGAGTATAGTGAGACCATGGAGGACATGAAAAAGGACCAACTAGAAATTAAGCATACACTGACTGAAATAAAGAATAATTTACAGAGATCCAACAGCAGACAAGAGGATCCCAAGAATCAAGTCAAAGATTTGAAATACAAAGAAACAAAAAATACCCAACCGAAAAAGAAAAAAGAAAAGAGATTCAAAAAATATGAAGATAGTGTAAGGAACCTCTGGGACAACTTCAAGCGTACCAACATCAGAATTATAGGGGTACCAGAAGGAGAGAGAGGGCAAGATATTGAAAACCTTTTTGAAGAAATAATGACAGAAAACTTCCCCCACCTGGTGAAAGAAATGGACTTACAAGTCCAGGAAGCGCAGAGAACCCCAAACAAAAGGAATCCAAAGAGGACCACACCAAGACACATCATAATTAAAATGCCAAGAGCAAAAGATAAAGAGAGAATCTTAAAAGCAGCAAGAGAAAAACAGTCAGTTACCTACAAGGGAGTACCCATACGACTGTCAGCTGATTTCTCAACAGAAACTTTGCAGGCCAGAAGAGAGTGGCAAGAAATATTCAAAGAGATGAATAGCAAGAACCTGCAACCAAGATTACTTTATCCAGCAAAGCTATCATTCAGAATGGAAGGTCAGATAAAGAGCTTCACGGATAAGAAAAAGCTAAAGGAGTTCATCACCACCAAACCAGCATTATATGAAATGCTGAAAGGTATTCTTTAAGAAGAGGAAGAAGAAAAAGGAACTCTTACCATTTGCCACAGCATCGATGGAACTGGAGAGCGGATAAATACCACAAGATCTCACTTATTTGTGGAATATAATGAACAACATAAACTGATGAACAAGAACGGATCCAGAGACGGAGAGGCTTTGATTGGACTGTCGGGCCTTGGAGGGAAGGTAGGGGAGGGTGGGGGCAAGGGGGAAGGATCAACCAAAGGACTTATATGCAAGCATATAGGCCTAACCAATGGACACGGACAACGGGGGGGGTGAGGGGATGAGCGGGGGGGGTACACATATGTAATATCTTAATACATATTAAGATATGTACTTAATCAATACATAATTGATTAAGATATATCTTAATCAATAAAAAAAGAAAAAAAAGAAATAAATATATATATGTAAAAAATATATATATATAAAGGGGAACGAGGTAGAAAGGGCTAGGAGTGGTGTCTAAAGCAACTCTTAGATAGTTGGTGAAAATTATGAAACAGAAGCAGTAGAAAAAGGGTGATATCACAGAGGATTTTAATCATTTACCTGAGGAAGTGGGGCAAGGAATAACAGACCTTAGGTATGCATAGATCTTTCAATAGTAACAGTTTGTCCCATACTTTGCATGCATATCTGTATACTTCCAAACGTTCTTTGACACAACTTTTGATATCCCTATTTCAGAGTTGAGAACATCTAGATTCTGGGGTGTTGAGTGACTTGTCCATGTAGATAGTACATGTTGAATTGAGGATTAGAACTCAATTCTCTCTTTCATAACACCCTTCTTCCTATGAAATAGTTCTGAAAGTAGGGGAAAAACCGATGTGCAAGAACTCAAATGTAGGACCTACTTTTCACCTCACACACTAGAGCCATCAGTAAGTCAACTCTAGAAATGAGAGAACGACAGGCTTTAACCAAGATGCAATCTATGTGTCATTTGCACCAGGGACAGAACCTCTGATTCTTTACCTTGATACTTTTTCTGCCCCAATGCAAAATTTGAAAGGCAAAACACAAATACACTTTTGCTGTTTAGATGCTCTGTTTCCCTTCTGCAGCAGCATTTGGGTCCCTAGAGCACTTAAACCCATTTATTTTCCATCTGTTTCTTGCCTTCCTAAAGCAGTTTCATGGTACCCCAGGAGGTTTTTCTTCTCTCAATTAGAGAGAGGAGATGCACTCAAAGACATACAGGATGCACCAGAGGCTTTGCAGGTAGGCAAGGAGGATAAACAAGTTCAAAAGTCCAAGAACATAGATATCTGATCTTGTGACACTTAGACATGTGTTGGCCTGCCTGACTTGGCTGCAGAATTACAATTAAAGAAGACCCATGCCTAGGAGTCCATTTTGTGGAGGAGAATTTGACTTTGTCAGAGAAAAGTGAAGCTTGGGTGCTACTACAAAATGGGAAAGCCATACAAGTGAAATTGGTGAGAGGGGGAATTTTCATGTGTGGTGTTCAAATGTATTTCATGTATGATGTTTGGAATGTTATAGTGCAGAGCATTCAGAAGGCTTGGCAAATCATCATTCTCCCTTTGGATTGCCTCACATTTATCCCTATGAAGCAAAGGACATCTAAAGTCTTTTATTTTGTACCACTGACTGGCTACTCCTGGAGAAAGATTCCCCTATGAAATCCTGGAAGGTGTTTACCTAGAGCCATGCTAGGTTTCATGGCTCCTGTTTGGATCCAATTAGGCCTGGCTTGGGAAACTGAGAGAACATAGAATCAGCAGGGGTGGGGAGATGCAGTGGAGGGCAAAGGGGACTCATTCATAGCTTTTCAAAGGGCAAAGGGGACTCATTCATAGCTTTCAGGTATCTGAAAACAGTGTTCACTCATGACTTCTCCTACTCCAAATTGTTATGAGAGCCAATTATTCCACCTATTAAGGTTTTAATGTGGCACCAATAAGTCAAAACTGGTTTAACAACTAAGAATTATAGTTGGTATAAAATGTTTGAATTTGGGCTAATAACATACACTAAGTTATTAGACAGATGAGATTTAAAATGACTAAGGTAAGAAATTGGGTTCATAATGGACACATTAATAGACCACTAAACTGACTTTAAAGGTTCTGGCAGGCATAGTCAAGACACCAAATATATCACAACTTCATTCATCTTGAGATTCCTCATCATGTCACCTAATAGAATTTCAAACACTATTAGCACACTGATAAATGCTTATTATATATTACTCATGCATTCAGTCTTTAGAATTAAAAGACAAGAACAGGCATCTGCTACTTTGTTGGATTGGATCATCATTCTTTATCTTGATGCTGAAATGCTCAGTTTACTTCTCTTGATTATTGGAGAAGTCATAAATTCCCTTTCCATTTCAGAAAAACTCTTTTGGCTAGAATGACCCCAGGTATGACTGAATAAATATCCAGCACAGCTTGAGAAAAAATCATTGAGGACAGCTTCTGTGTGACTGAGCTGACCGATATCTTAGCAACTAGACCTAATTCACCATCACCATCTCTGCCAGGCCAAGAAACATCATCACTCATTTACTCACCACATATTTTTTTGAGCAACTGCTTTAAGCTGGGCACTGTTCCAGTTACTGAGAATATGATAACAAACAAAATGTGTATGATCTGTGCCCTCATGGGGCTTAAAGTTTTATGGGAGAGATAACAATGAAACAAATAACCAACGAATATTTAATTATAAGTATACTTACTAAGGAAGACAGAGAGTCCAATAATACTTCTACTTCTCTGAGGAATAACAGTTAATCAAAAATCTGAGTCATACATAGGTTTAAGTTAAAAAAAAAATGGAAGAAAAGGATGCATAGAAAGGGTCTGAAGCAGAAAGGAGCTCTTCTATTCCCCAAAGAAGAGTAGGATGATTAAAGATCACTCCATGGAGAGTACCATAAGGATTTAGGGTTTTGTTCTAAGAGCAAGGAGAGGTCATTGAAGAGATATAAGCAGGGGAGCCATGAGCTTAGATTTGAGTTTTTAAAAACACTACTATTACTGTTATATGAAAAATGGACTGAAGGGATCAAGAGAGACAGCTAGAAGTGTAATTAGGAGGCTATTTCAGTGACCCATGTGCAAGATGATTGAGGTCTAAGTCAGGATCAAAATGCTGATAGTGGAAATAAAGAGCACTAGAAGGAATCAAGAAGCATTTTGAAAGTAGGATCAATAAGACGTATGATGTATAGGATATAGGGATGGAGAGAAAGGCAGGTGTCAAGAATGACTCCCAGCTTTCTGGCATGAAACATTACATGGATAGCAATGCTGTTTAACCATGAGTGCTTATGGTAGAGGCATAAATCCATAAGGAAATTCTATTAAAAGTACATCAATCCCTTGTCTGTTGCAATTGCTTAATTTCTGGAAGACTCATAGATGGAGAACTTAGTTAAGTATAAGATAAGACTTTCATGGGAGCCAGAGAGATATTATGAAACCCATGAGATAAAACTATGAACTTTAGTATAGAAAAGATCCTTAAGATCTCAATCAAAAACCACCTTTTACTCTTCCTTTAAACATAATGTATTGGACTTTGTTGTATAACATTTAAGTAACCATAGAAATAATTACACAAAGCAACATACAAAAACAAGTGGATAATTCCACAAAAGAACATCCATTTGCAGTGTGAAAAGGCATATATGGGAGTTTTCATTATTTTGATTATAGTTGCTCAAGAAACATACTCTTTCCTCTCAACTTTCCCTATCTAACTTCCCTATATGACTCATTAAAGTAATTTCTATTTATGCTTTTATTTCCCTTTTGTCTTTGTCCTTTTTAGTTCCCTGCCTTTTCCTTATTCCTTATCTTTGCTTTCAACTTTTTTCTTGGAAAATACAAAATTAGATTTTCAATCATTGTAATTAGATCAATGAGAAAAGGCCCACAGAAGGTTGGGGAGAGTTTCTTTGATTGATTGATTGCTTGAGAGAGAGAAACATCAATTTGTTGTTCCACTTATTTATGCATTCATTGGTTGATTCTTTTATGTACTGTAAGGGGGGATCAAACCTGCAACCTTGGTATATCAGGACAACACTCTAACCAACTGAGCTTACCTGGCCAGGGCTTGGGAGAGTTTCTTAAAAGTCATAAAATACATGAAGGAATATTGTAAGAACCTCTACAAATTCCCATTGAAGAATCACTAATGAGGCTATGATCTTAAAAACATACAGACTCTTATTTATCTTTGTATCCCCAGATTTTGGCATAATACCTAGGAAAACTGATTTAAAATAATGTGTTGAATAGGCATAATATTAAGCAGATAATATTGAATCCTCAGAAAGGGTCAATACAACAGGGACCATTGTAAAGGTAGTGGGTGGAAGAGCAAATTATACAAAAGTGACAAAGAAATAATTTAGGTTAGATGTTAGACGGCTTTTCTAACTGTCTGGGTAAAATATTTTTTTCATGTTACATTACTCTGGAAGATTGTTGTATCTCTGTCCATTTGCATTTAATTTAACTTGATATTTTTATTATTTCACAAATAATATTATAACAAATTGAAATAAAAAGGAAACATGAATTCAAGTCTCTAGAAATTGAACTACCATTTATATGATATTTTTCTAGTCCCTGTACACACACAAACTAAGTAGTATCTAAGAATTAGGAATCATACTAAATATACAGTTAAGCATTTTGATTATTTTATGTAATATTATAAACTTTGTACATAATTATCACAAATATGATTTTAATGATTGATCAGTTTGAAAATGATGATCTGAGCACCTATCCACACTTTTAAAGATTTAGTGAGATAACAGTGAAAATAGATCAAAGTAATATATCAAAATCTATTTATTCATTTGTTTTTTCATCTATTCATTTAACAAATATTAATTGAGTGCCAATCATGTGTCACATACTTTCGTATATTCTAGGTATATGGTGGGACTAAGAGTGATCTCTGATCTCATACTGGTTACCATATAATGAGATTGGAAACATTCCTCCCAGGGAAGCTCAGAAAGATTCAATTCTGGAGTTGGCAGACATGAAGATCAGGAGTGGGTTTTGGTGCATGGTTCAGGCCAATTAAATGGAGGAATGCCTATAAAACAGCTGGGATTGCTGATTCTTCTACCACCCACAAGGGTATACAGAGTAGCATTTGCCTCCATTTTAATTAAGTACTTGAAAACTTGTTTCTAAACAAAGTATTAGATTTACTCCAGAGGATCCTTATTGGGTGGTTGGGATTAAAGATAAGCAACAAAATCTAGAGATGACTTTACAGCCGTGGGCAAACTACGGCCCGCGGGCCGGATCCGGCCCATTTGAAATGAATAAAACTATTGAAATAAAAGACCGTACCCTTTTATGTAATGATGTTTACTTTGAATTTATATTAGTTCACACAAACACTCCATCCATGCTTTTGTTCTGGCCCTCTGGTCCAGTTTAAGAACCCGTTGTGGCCCTCGAGTCAAGAAGTTTGCCCACCCCTGTTTTAGACCCACATAAAGGTCCCAAATATGAGCTGAATTGGGGGATGGGGAAAAGATAGCTACAGGCTTGCAGAAAAATGAAGTAGAGAACTCATTTTATTTACTCTGGCCCCAGAGTGGATTCTCCCTATTAATGGCATTTCTAGGAGCATTGGACCTATCTACGTATTTCCTGCCTACACACTCTACAGGACAACCTGATTGTCAGAAGCTCCGCTCCCGGTCAGCCTTACCAGGGAGGAGTCCTTTGGTAAATCAAAGTAAAGGAGTGACAACAAAACTTTGCAACTTATGCAAATTAAATGATCCTCATCTCCCTATGATAATAGTTAACTGACCAGTAGCATTTTTAAAAAAGGATTAACAAAAGGAAAAAGTAGAAAATAATGACCTTAAGGAAATAAGCTAGTATAAGTAACAGAAGAGAATCCTCCCAAAAAATCTAATTGATATCTTGGGAGATATTCAAGAAGACATTACATCCCTGAAGAAAATTAGACCATTCTGAAAGAGGAGTAATCAGAAAATAAGACAGATTTTTTTCAAAAATTAAATAAGATTTTTAAATTGAAGAAAAATCAATGGAAGAATTCAATAATGAATGAGCATGGCTGAAAATGAATTTGGGTGATTTGGCAGATAAAGTTGAGAAACATCTCCCAGAACTAAATACTAAGGAAATGGAAACTATGAGATAATGCAAAAGACATGAAAGATCAATCCATAATAGACCATAATAACTAATTAGAATTCCTGAAGAAAATAATATTATACTCTTTCCAACAGATGGAAATATAATCAAATAAATTATACAAAAAATTTTATCTGAGCTAAAGACATAATTGGTTATGCAAACTGAAACAAAGACTTTGATGCATTTTTTTGTGAAATTTGAAATCTTAAGAGCAATGAGAAATTCTAATAAGTCCCAGAGATTAAAAAAAAAATAGATTATCAACAAAGGATTAAAAACCAAACTGGCATCAAACCTTTAATCATGAATGAAAGCTAGCAGGTATATATATCCATTTTATTGGAGAACTCACACAAACTTTCTAAAATTAATATTTCCTTGAGGTTGTATTCCGACAAAACAAAACAGAAATTTTGAAAAGTATAAGACATGGGATTGGACCACAATATTACTAATACAAAGCTATGCAAAGAGAAGATCATCATGCAGCCAGCCTATTAAGCAATGGGTAAAATTAATGAGAATGCTAGGTATATAAAATATCTTTAATAAGCAAGTCAATTCTATCACTCGGCTCAGAAATTGATAAGATGAAATCACTTGTCTTTCCCCTCTTTTAATAAGAAAAATAAAGGCATTTAACAATTCTAGGATACAATAGATTCAGTGAAAGCCACAGTGCAAATAACAAACACACTATAAGGAAACACAGCTAGGAAACAAGAATCCATTTGCTCTTAATGCTTAGAATAGACATTCACCTTCAAGTTGTAGAAATTAAGTGACATAGATTAACATATTCTTCTCTCTGGACCCAAGCATTTCACTTCGATTTATGAAGAATAATATTTGCATGACAATTCTATTATATATGTGCTTATTTTCAGTTTATAGAATCAACTTATATATGAAGCATACAAGACAATTATAATTATAGAACACGTAACAGTAACTGTATGGTTAATAGGCTTTGAAATGTGGTGAAAGAGTAGGAGAAAAATAGATGGAAAAACAATAGGCTCACTAATTTTGCCACTTATCCAGTGAGAAGTCAATAGATACTCTCTAAACTGATGGATAAAGAATAAGTAGATTATTATTTAATTATAATGTAACTTCTGGAAATACTAACAACATAACCAATAAAATTGAGAGATAAAATTATATTGCTTTATAGTTTAGCATAGCTATAATATAAGTTGATAAATCAAGAAATAGATAGGTAAGTACATTATTTAGAATTTACCTAGCAATCCAAGGTAGATGAAACTTGACTGTCATTACAGCTTGCTGTAGCATTCATTTTCAGCAGATGACTCAGGAAAACAGCTCTCAGTAATAAGTGATAAAAGGGCTCATAACTGTCATTCAGTTTTATTTCTAATTTCTCCAGGAAAATATTTCCCATGGTTTTTGTGTCTGTGGTAGCCTGATTTTAATTCTCATGTGAAACAGAAACTGACAAAATGCCCAGCTCTGATGCAATAAGGACCAAAGGCGAACCTTCTTAAGAAGAGGAAATAACTGGTGATTATAAGGATTTTCAAAGAAAACTTAACTAACAAAGCACTGTGAAGGCCATATATTCCAAGTCTTGATTCTTGGTAATGTGTTTGCATATGGCAAAGAGAGAAGAATCTTGTTAGGATCTTTCAGAGTTCAAGCATTCTTCTCACGCTTTGGGACTTGAGTTTTGCAAGTTAGGCCTTTTTATTTTAATCCAATAACACTTGATTTTGAGAAAATATCTCATAGGAAACAATTATTTTTAATTGATCTTAGAGATAGGAAGGGAGGGGGAGAGAGAGAGAGAGAGAGAGACATTAATGTGAGAGAGAAACATAGGTTGATTGTTTCCCATAGGTACCCCAATCCCACAACCTGATTTGAACCTGAAATTTTTTGGTGTTTGGGATGACACTCCAACCAACTGAGCCACACTGGTCAGGGCCATTGGAGACAATTAATGATATTCATGAATCACGTCCAATATTGATCCACTCTGGACAATTTAAATGCCACTTTGAAGAAAATACAACTCTGCTGTTACAGCCCTCTCTCTCTTTTGAATATTTGGCAAAGAAAAGCTTAAAATAAGACTGTGCTTAGGGCATAGGGTATCAGGCTCATATCACCAGTAGCTGCAGCTGCTTAGGGCTGTGATCTTGCTTGCTCACCTGTGTGGCATCCATGTGCAGCAATGTGAAGCCAGACAGATTAGAGGACTGGTCGTGTTTCCTTCCCAAGCTATGTGAACATTGGCAATTATAAATCCTCTCCAAGTGTCATTTTTCTCCACTGAAAATTGAACATATTGAGGATAATTAGACATAATCTTCCTAATTCATCTATTTGTTATGGTAATTAAATGAGAATATTTGTTAAAAGTTCTTTGTCAGATTTAATGTGATCTATTTATTATTATTACTATTACATAATAATAGTGGATACATAATCATGGGGTAGATTTTAAGAAAACTCTTCTGTTAGAATGGGTGTTATCAAAGGACAAGTGATAAGTGTTGAAGATAGAGAAAAAGGAAACCTTGTTTGCTCTTGGTGTAATGTAAATTTGTGGTCACTAAAGAAAACAGTATGAAGGTTCCTCAAAAAATTAAAAATAGAACCACAATGTGATCCAGCAATTCCACTTCTGGGTATTTACCAAAAGAAAACAAAGCACTAACTTGAAAAGTTACGTGCACTCTCGTGTTCACTGCAGGATTATTTACAACTAGAGGTCCGGTGCATGAGATTTGTGAACTGGAGTGAGGGGGTCCCTCAGCCCAGTCTATGCCCTCTTGCAGTCTGGGACCCTTCAGGGGATGTCTACCTGCTGGCTTAAGCCAGCAGTCAGACATCCATCTTGCAGTTTGGGATTCTCACAGCCTGGGACAAGCTGAGGTGGGAGAGGATCCCGCCACTGCCGCTAGGCTCACCATCCATGAACCCGGCTTCTGGCTGAGCAGTGCTCCCCCTGTGGGAGCACACTAACACCAGGGACAGTTTCTGCGTTTAGCATCTGCCCCCTGGTGGTCAGTGTGTGTCATAGTGACCGGTCATTTCACCATTTGATCGATTTGCATATTACTCTTTTATTATATAGAAGAGTGATGGTGAACCTATGACACGTGTGTCAGAGATGACACATGAACTCATTTTTTTGGTTGATTTTTCTTTGTTAAATTGCATTTAAATATATAAAATAAATATCAAAAATATAAATCTTTGTTTTACTATGGTTGCAAATATCAAAACATTTCTATATGTGACACAGCACCAGAGTTAAGTTAGGGTTTTTCAAAATCTGACACACTGAGCTCAAAAGGTTCACCATCACTGATATAGGATAATATCCAAGACATGGAAGCAACCTGTGTCCATCAGTGGATAAATAGATAAAGTGTGACATATATATATAAAATATTATTCAGCCACAAAAAAAGAAGGAATTATTCCATTTGCACCAATATGGATGAACCTTGAGAGCACTATGCTAAGTGAAATTAGCTGGACAGAGAAAGATAATTACCATATGATCTCATACATGAAATCAAATCTAAAAAACAAAAAATCTTTCTCTTTGGCCTGTTCTCTCTTCTACTCTTGTCTAGCACTGAGTATACTAATGATACAGAATTTTAAAAGATTATTCCAGTTCATTGGCCTTCCTGCTCCCAGATCAAAGAGTTTCTTCAAACTGACCACACCAGCGAAATGAAATTTAAGTTTCTTTGCTCAACCATCACATCAGAGTTCCGATTTGGAATCTTTGAAGTTGGCTACTTCCATAATTAGACACATTTGGTGGTTCTTTTCTTCACCTCTCATTCCCAAATCCTTCATCTTGTATTATTCTAAGTGTGTCTCTCTCTGCAGTCAATGGCTTGATATCTTTTTGATTACTGGTCCCTCTGGCCCTTTGTCTCTTACCTGTCCTTTTGCATCATCAATAAACTGTCATTAGATGCTTAATATATAATCAGAATCCCTTTCATGTGAAGCATTTGAAGTATCAATTACTGATTGGTTTGTCCTGGAAAATGTAATATTTTGATTAAATTGGGCTCATGACTATAGATAAGAAATACACCTTTTGTGATAGGCAGATATCTGAATCAAATGGAGAATGCATCTCCAGGCACATGTCTCATCTCATTAGCCATTCAGAACTATGAGTTTTATAATAATTATTTTTCTATGTATTTTTCTAGTAAATGAATGAAGTAAAATGAGAGTTAGTGGTCTGTTACTATTTTCAGGTTGCAACACCTCACCAAGAACTGTAGAATATGAATTATTTTAGAAGACAAAAAAAATCTAAGTAGCCTAATTCCCCCATCATTGGTTCATTTCATGAAATGTAATTTTTAAAAAAATTTCATAGTACAAAAAGGGTTAGATGTGTGTGTGTGTGTAATTGTAATTTTGATACAATTATAAAAATGAATTAATTGCATAAAATATTATTTTGGATGTTGTATATCTATTGAATAAATAATTATAAGAGTACTCTGGGACTCAATCTGCAATTCTCTTCTTGATCTACACTACCTCCAGAAGTGATCTTATCTACTCCCTACCCTGTCAGATATATATTTAAAATATTTCTCAAAAAAGTAAAATAAAATAAAATAAAATAAATAAAAAATAAAATATTTCTCAAATTGAACTATTTTTTTTACTGTATCTACACATTCACCCTTGTCCTAAACACCATTACCTTTTACCTGACAATAGCAATGGCTTCCTAACAGGTTTTCCTGCCTCCATTCTGATTCTCTATTGTCTATTCCAGTGGTTCTCAACCTGTGGATCGCGACCCCTTTGGCGGTCTAACGACCCTTTCACAGGGGTCGCCTAAGACCATCCTGCATATCAGATATTTACATTATGATTCATAACGGTAGCAACATTACAGTTATGAAGTAGCAATGAAAATAATTTTATGGTTGGGTCACAACATGAGGAACTGTATTTAAAGGGCCAGAAGGTTGAGAACCACTGTCTCTGGCAGCAGCTAGATGACCTTTTAAACATTAATCAGATCAATGTCTTCCAAATGCTTCTTGGATTGTGTGAAATAACACCTAAAATATTTGCAAGGCCTACAAGGCTCTTAATGAACTGGCCTCCAACTATCTTTCTATTATTCTCTCACTGCCATTCCATCTCTTGTCTACTGAACCCTACACAGGCTAGTTTATACTTGCTTCTCCCTGTGCCGAGAGTGACCAGATAGTCTAGTTTGCCATGGGGCCCAACTGATTTCAACTAAGCAGATGATTTATTTTGTTTAGTATCATGAATCCCTGACTGCAGTTTAGTTAATATAAACTGGAATAGGTTCGGGAGGCCTTTACTTTGCAATAATGCCAGTTGGTGGCATGTTCATGTCTAATAGTATGAGAGTAGGGTGTGCAGTGAACCAACTTTCACTTTAGCATATAGTGAAATATGAAAAATTACCAAGAACATTCTGTCACTCTTATTTCTAAATGCAGTATAACCAAGGCCTTCATTTTAAAGGGGCATGTGGTCAGATGGCTAATGACAACTCATGTCTAGTTTCAGCTAGTGGTGGAGAAAATATAGAATGCCTCCTACTTTGTCCACCACTGGTGTGCTCAAACCCTGTGGGATGCATGAAGTCACCAGCTTGCCAGTCAGGGGTCAATGGGTAATTAAGGAAATGATGGGTTAAGTGTATATGAAATCTATATAGAAAATTAGACTAAGCAGTCCTTCTAGAATACAGCATAGAAATTATAAACTTAATACTCTTAATACAGAGGTCCAGTTACCATTTGCTAATGGTATACAGCTATTTATTTAATTTTGATAAATCATATTAATATTTTAAATAAATATTTCAATCATAATGAGCTAAAATGTATGTGAAATAAAAATGAAAGTGCTGATTTTTCATTTTTCATGTTGACTTAAATGCTTGTCTTGCCCATAATGCTTATCAACATTCAATGTTTACTTTGGTGGCCATAAATGATATTACTGGCATGTAAAAATGAGAAGGCATAAATCTGCTGATGAAACATCAGTGTCTACTTCAAAAGTTAGTGGTTATTTTAAAGCCAGAGACCAAAAAAGATAATTTAACTGAGGCAGCTGCAGAACGTGTGTTTATGAATCACTCTGAAAGCCATGACTTTTCATTTAGATCAAAGGATTGTAGTTTTAAATTAATTGTGTTTATTTTCAATTCATGTTTTCTTTTACATGAATGAAAAGCCAAGCCATAGCTGTCAACATGTTAGACTTACTATCAGGAGAAGTGATGCCAGTTTCCTATCAGTCTCATCAGATGCTTGAGATAAAAAATTAATTAATTCCAAAATTGGGTCATCTACACTAATAAAAGACAAAGATACTAAATTGACCATATCTTCGCTATGCCCAAGCCATTCCCACCAGCCAATCAGAGCGACTATATGCAAATTAACCCAACCAAGATGGTGGCCGAAGCCACAGAGCTGGAGCAAGCAGGAGGCTTGGTTGCCCCGGCGATGGAGGAGGCCAATCTTCCTGCCTGCTCTGGCCAGCTGTGTCCTCTGCAAAAGGCAACAAAGCTTCAATTATAGAAGCTAAATAAATCCCAGATACCTGCTTCCAGCCAGCCTCCACTGGGAGCTTGGGTGACTGGGGGATGTGGCCAGCCTGCAAACAGGAATCAACCCCTCACCCAGATGGCCACACCCTCATGGGGTAAGGGTCCCTGCTGGGGGGCTTGGCCAGCCTGCAAACAGCCATCAGCCCCTCACCCAGACTGGCCAGGGACCCCAGCAGGACCCCCACCCTGAAGGGGCTGTGGCCAGGCTGCAAACAGCCATCAGCCCCTCACCCAGGCGGCCACACACTCAAGGGGTGAGGGTCCTCGCTGTAGGCCTTGGCCAGCCTGAAAACAGCCCTCAGCCCCTCACCCAGGCTGGCCAGGCGCCCCAGCGGGACCCCCACCCTGATCCAGACACCCTTCAGGGCAAACCAGCTGGCCCCCACCCATGCACCCGGCCTCTATCCCATATAATAAAAGGGTCTTATACAAATTTACTCTAACAGCAGAGTGACTGGGAATCACTGGTCACTATGACACACACTGACCACCAGGGGGCAGACTCTCAATGCAAGAGCTGCCCCTGGTGGTTAGTGTGCTCCCACAGAGGGAGCACTACTCAGCCACAAGCCAGGCTGAGGGCTGCCAGTACAGCAGTGGTGGTGGGAGCTTCTCCCACCTCCTCAGCAGCACTAAGGATGTCCAACTACAGCTCGGCCTGCTTCCTGCTGGCAAGTGGACATCCCCCCAGGGTTCCAGGGATGCCAGAGGGATGTCTGACTGACAGCTTAGGCCCGTTCCCCCAGGGAGCAGGCCTAAGTCAGAAGTTGTTCATTCTCTGAGGGGTCCCAGACTGTGAGAGGGCACAGGCCAGGCTCAGGGATCCTCCCAAGTGCACAAATTTTTGTGCACAGGGCCTCTAGTTTTTAATATGATTCATGGAATCAAAGCAAAGCTTTGGAAGTTCATTTTGTTAAAGAAGGATCATTTGAAATTATTGAATGCTACTGTAAAATTAATTTCAAAGTAAAACACTAAAGCTACAATTATTTGTTTATTTGTGACAATAAAAAACATAAATTTAATAAGCATAGTATCATAGTAAAGATGTAATTTTTACAAAATTAAGAAATCTATGAAGCATGCATATACTAGGAATGGATTGTGATGTATACGTAACTCACAACTGTGTCTAAATAAGTTGGTACATTTCACTAAAGACAATAGAAGCTGTGCTTATAAACATGCATGCATGCACACACACACACACACACACACTGCAGTTCAACAAAAAAATGAAATTACTCTGATATTGAATATTTAAAAAATACTGCAACATGGCAATGTAAACTTCCTCTTTGAGATCCATCATCCAATGAATTTTAGAAATATTTGCACTTCTGAAAAACTGCTTTTAAACAACTTTCTTGTCCCATATGGATATTGTGCATTTTTATAAATGATCAAATATTTTTGTTATATTCTGCTTAAAATTAGTGAAAATTTTTAATAAGATTATTTAGCAAATTGAGTGCTTACAGACTTCAGCTTTTTTTTTTAAGACTTCAGCTTTTGAATCTTTTAGCATATTGCAATTGTGAACACAAAGATTTAAAAAATTGATCCTTACAAAAGCAAGGGAGGGACTGAACAAATCAAAGAATTAAGCCACAAATATTGCACAAAATATAATTCTTAAATTTATAATTGTGCTTGGGAATAGCTTGATCAGTAGAGAAATACTAGTAAAGTTCCTATTTTTTATTGGATAAATCTCTATTATCTACTGGACTCAGATAAAATTAAGAAGGTTAGTATTTTGCAGCATCTGTATCTGACAAAGCATTAAAAAATCATAGTGATAACTTATTTGGAGAGTTTTGTCTTATAAACATATTTGTCAAAAATCATGGGCAAAAAGACAGTACCTGTGAAAATATTTGGCCTGAAATATTTAAATATCTTAATATGAAAAATTGGTTTGAGAGTATTCTCCATTTTGCAGAATATGCTCCAGAGTTACCTGGTACCTCAACATTTATAGAAAATTATTTTTCTCATCTCACAATATTGTACTGTAGAGAGAAAAATTAATTGAAGATGTCAAAGATTTTATATTTATTAACCTCATAATGCAACATGGAAGAAAATTGCTGGGAATTATTATTTTTTTTTTAAGTAAAGGGACCATAATGGGGAAAAAAGCACCTTGTTTCATTCAAAATTCTCCATAGAAACAGAACTATTATAATGGACTAGTGGCCCGTTGCACGAAGATTCAGGCAATAGCCCTTCCTTCCCCTGGCTGCCGGCACCGGTTTTCCTCCGGTACCCGGGACCCAGGCCTTTGGTCCGACCACAGCAGCAAGGCTTGGCTTCTCCGCTCTGGCTGCTCCCAGCCCCTCCTTTCTTTTTCCAGCTCCTTGAGCAGAGCCCAAGGCAGGCTGGAAGCCTGGCTTACCCCCAGTGACCCAGGCCCCCAGCCACTCCTTGAGCAGAGTCCAGGGCCCACGGGAAGCTTGGCTTCCTCCGTCGCTGGGAGCAACCCAAGCCTCCTGCTTGCTCCAGCTCTATGGCCACCGCCATCTTCAATTGTCTTCAGTCTTTGCTTTGCGCCTGGGTATGCAAATTAACCACCATCTTTGTAGGTTAATTTGAGTAGTCGCTCTGATTGGCTGGTGAGTGTAACGTAGTGGCGGAGTGACAGAATGATGGTTAATTTGCATGTTTCTCTTTTATTATATAGGATATGTACTGACTCACATGATTTGGAGACTGAAGCATCCTACCATCTGCCATCTACAAGCTGGAGATTCAAGAGATCTAGTTGTATAGTTCCAGTCTAAGGACAGGAGACTGATGCTTCATCTTAAAAGTAATCAAGAAGAGATGAAATCTCAGGCCTCCAATAGAATGGATGAGGCCCACCCACACTTGGGTAGGCAATCACTTTACTTTGTCCATTCAAATCTTAAACTCTTCCAAAACACCCTATAGAGGCACCCCGTATGAGGTTTCACAAAATATCTGGGCAGTCAACCTGATGAGCAACAAGTTTACATAAAATTAACCATCACAGGGCTGTAACATGGTGTTAAGATAGATTATGACTAAGAAAACTGATTAAAATATCCTATATAAAAAAAGCCTAATATGCTGTGTCTGGTCAGCCATTTAACCAATCAACGCGTAATATGCTAATGATATGCTAAGGCCACTCAACAGCTCACTATAACATTCACTAACCACCAAGGTGCAGATGCTTTGACCGGTAGATTAACTTGCTGTGGTCCAGCCATTCGGGACTGAGCAAGATGGTCTGGACATGCCCTGGTGCCCTGCCACATCCCTCCTCAGTCCTGATCATGCACCGATGGGGTCCCTTGGCCTGGCCTGCACCTTCTTGCAATCCGGACCGAGGGGAACCGCCCCCTCCCCCCCTAGTGCATAAATTTGTGCAGTGAGCCTCTAGTATGAATATAAATGTAAAATAATTACCCATCTTATATTTTTTAAATGTCCCAATATCTAATATTATATTTTACTTTGCTTATGTTAGATTTAAAATACCTGAGTAATAAATATCAATAGTTTTTTCTCTCTATTTCCTAGATACATGAACTATAGAAACTTTTTTTCCTTCTGTTTGTCTTTGTTTATAACAGTTTGAGTTGGATTCTCTTGCAAGTCAATGCATCCTAACACCATACTTAATAGTACCCTTGAAGAAATAGAGAAATAGCGAGATAATGTTTGTGAAGCATAGCATCATGTAGAATATATCATAAATTCTTCATAATGGTACCTATTCCTAGCAATTTAGCAAAAATAAGTAAGATCCAATAGAGTTGTGTCCAAATGCCATGGTAGCATCAAGTCCCAAATGATATTTTCAAAGCAATATGGCCCTTACTCCAACTTTTCCCCTATAGTTTGCTACTTTCAATTGATTATTCAGCCCTCAGTTATAGCAGTAATCAATATTCATGGTTACAGAGTTTGGAGCAGCTGGCCGGATGAATAAGCTGAGAAGTTGGTAATCTTTATAGTGTAATTTAAGACCCAACCTAGAATACTGACTACTTAAATACTTTTCTGAATCATGTTTGAATTTATGTGACTCTGAATAATGTCTGAATTTCTCCTCCTTTTAACTATTGCCTCCTCTAGCCTCTTTTAGGTTTTGATGCAAATGTTTGTGAAAAGAAAACAATCATGGGTAATTAGACATTCATTTTTTCATTCAACAAAGATTCATTGAGTATTTACTATGTGCCAAGCACTGCTCTACTTACCTATTATGCATCAGCCTAAAAAATAAAATTTCAACCTTCACGGAGTTTATAATATAATAGATGGTAACAGAAAATAAACAAGAATACTTTTAAGTAAATTAAATAGCATATTAGGAGGAAATAAGTACTAGGGAGGGAAAAGAACAAAAAAATATATAGATCCTATTATGGTGGATAAAGTAAAAAGACAGACTGAATTTCAGTGTTAAATAAAGTAGTGAGAAGAAGCCTCAGGGATAAGGTGGGATTTAAGCCAAGACTTGAAGTAGATATTTGGGAAGGAAGTGTTCCAAATAGAGAAAATAGCTAAATTAAGGTCCTAAAGTGAGAGAGTGTCTGGCTTGAGTGAGAAAGGGGCAAAATAGAGGTGATGGCATTGAAGCTGTGGCTTTTACTCTGCGAAGTGAATTACTTTACAAATTTCTCTTCTTACTGGAAAGAAAGCACCCTATACTTAGAAAGAACTTGGATAATATGTAAAATAGGGGGGAGCACATATTTGACGGTAAAAAGTGAAATAACTCATTGTTTTCCCTAGGAACATATTTGGAAGTAGAATACATTTAAGCAAAATTGACAAATAAAACAAAGGGATTCTAGCTGGAGGAAGAGATGTGGCAGTTCTCAACAGGAAAGTGAGGAAACATCGAAGCCTTGGACTGTGTTATTTGATTGAATGAGTCTCAGACCATTTCCATGGTAGCTTTTGCAAAAAAAAAAAAAAAAAAAAAAAGTGATTGATTCTCAGAACTTTAAGCTGGTATACTTTCCACACTGCTAGAAGGCTACTAGAAAGGAGGGCCAGATGTAGTGTTTCTCAATATGTGTTCATGGACCACCAGCATAGTATCACTTGGGGACACTTGTGAAAATGCAGACTGCTGGGCCCTCCTCAGATGTACTGGATTATGCTGTCCAATAATTGTGCTGTAATTTCTATGCATCTAAAGTTTGAGAACAATGAATAGAAAAAAACAATGTCTAAAGGGTCTCTCTGACTCTGGATTTCTATGAATAGAGTTTCCCACACTATGTCCCCAGAATGTTCCATCCTGGTGTGTTTTGTTTGTGGTTTTCAGGGCCACAAGTCTGTGAATTGGGTGAAAAGAAAATATTCTAGTAAAATGCCTTAAGATATTGTAACAGGGAAAGGGAGATAATTTAAATGCATTTTTAAATCATTGTTAATATCTATGACTGTACAATCATTAAAAATATGTATAGTTACTGGATGGAGGTCACCTTTTTCTCATGATGTTTACATTTGAACAGATCTTAATTCCTCTGAGTGTGCAGTTGCTGATTGTGATGATTTGAGCCAATAAGAAGTAATGATGGCTAAATACCTAAGATCTATTGCCTTGTTAGCTATGCTAACAGCCAATGACAACATAATCTAAAGAGATTTACTGTTTGGCTTTAGAAGAAGTATCAAGCTAAAAGTATAATTAAAACGTTTATTAACCTGCCAAGTTGAAAAGGGTAGGTTAAGACTTACATGTCTGAAGAGTGGCAATGTTTACCATTTGATCTTATGCCCACCTTGCCCCATGGAATATTCCCACCTATTCTATTGAAACTGGGAAATGGGCTCACTCTTTTTCCTTGATTTCTATGTTAGCTCTAAAAAAAACCACAACACTTTTAAAAATCCTTTATTGCAAAGCCAGCAATTATCAAAGTTTTCTAACGACCTTGTCTGAGACCTTTCTTCATACTGGGGTGATGCAGACTGTCTCTTGATTTTTTTAAAGGTCAAATTGCCTTGCTTCAGTATCTTCTGGTGATGGACCAAATGAGACTAGCTTAATTTAATATGTCTCTGCTACTTTTCTTTCAATCCAAAGGGGCATCCATCATGGGCTTCTCATTCTGACTGATATTGATCAGGTAATTGCCCTCAGCTTGTCAAACTATCATGATTTTTATAAGAATGAGTCTTTTCTAGAAGAAAGTAGACCCAGAGAGAGATACAAAGATTTTGATTAGAAGTTTGCCCAAAAGCAAGTCCAAGTAGAAGCCAAGATTAAAAGGAAAGAGGGGAGTGAGGGGAGGATTAGGGTGAAAGAGAAAGTTAAGATAGTGTGCTATGTCCTTCTAAAATGCAATAATGTTAACTACAACAATCCACTTGATACAATTCAGAAAAAAAGTTCCATCCCAGCACATAACATATTTCAGTACAAGACAGCTTTGACAGTAGCCAAACATGTGGTTATTCAGAGCAAGCGTTACTTTTTTAAAATTTAAAAATACCAGTTTTATTTTACTTTCTGTCTCAAAATCAAGGTGGATACTATCCCTGTGGCTCAGGAACATCATTTTCATTTTCTGTGCTAGTTCAGCGTAAATAAATATTAGCTAGCTCTCTAATTTATACTAGATGATTAAGGTAAAGGTGGAATCTAAAATAAAATGAAAATACCCTTGCTAGGAAAATATTCCTCCAGGAGATTGTCTAATGTTGGTTTGAGGAATATCTTCTTAATGTGGCTGACATGCCAGCACAAAATTTGCTTCAAAACACACTGAACAGTGTATGATACAAATTCAGCTGTGTGATTTTATGTGAACTACAGCAAGGTTACAAAATCTTATGTGAAGAGTCTAGAATGTCAAAGTGATCCCACACCTAGAGTATTATTATAGTTAACAACCTGTTCCAAGTAGTTCAAGGTGTCCAAGAGCTGAATCAAGTCAGCAGGGACAGCCAGCCTGCTGCAAGAGCTTCATATAATCAACTGCATCCCTGCAGATATTCAAGACTAGCTTGATACCCTCCAATTGAGAGTCCTTAAAAAATAAAGAATGCAGCTTTGCCACCTTCAAAGAATTCTAGAAATAGTCACTTAAACTACCAGTACCTTCAATAAAGTTGCTTTAACTTTTATTAAAGTTATGATTCTTTATCCAAATTTTTAAGATCCCTACTGGCCTTAGGTCCTCTTATATTTGGAGGTCTTGCCACAAACATATAAGCATTTAAAATATATACCTATGTCCCACATTAAACCTAATATTTGTATAGTTTTTTCTTTCTTTTTATATTTTTATTTTTATTATTGTCACTATTACAGATGTCCACATTTTATACTCTTTGCCTACCTCAATCCAGCCCCTACCCTGCTTCCCTCTGGCCATCACTACACTGTTGTCTGTGACCATGGATTATGCATATATGTTTTTGGGTTAATTGCTTCACCTTCTATCATCTAATCTCCTCTGCCCACCTCCCCTCTGACAGCTGTCAGTTTGTTCCATGTACTAATATCTATGGCTTGGGCTTCTATTTTGTTTGTCAGTTTATTTTGTTCATTAGAGTCCACATATAACTGAGATCATATGATATTTGTCTTTCTCTAGCTGACTTATTTCACTTAGCATATTGGTATAAATTTTTTCAAAAAATATTTGTGAATTTATTTTTGAAATTAGTTGGCTACGAGTAACTGAGTTGATTTACAACATGTTATGAGTTCTCAGCACTCATGCATAGTTGAAATTTTATAGAGGAAGAAAATCTAAACCTACAAATTCAGTGACATTTTAATAAATACCAAAATTAACAATTAATTATGGTGGCATGCTATGACAACATGTAGATATTTATTAGAATATTTATTAAAATTTGTTGTGATTTGCTTTTTGGTATTTTGGAGCCATTTTTTTATGAAAATGCTCAATCTTTTCAACTCCTCTTGGCTGAATGTGCTTTCTAATCTTCCAATGGTGGTAACATGAGTATAATAAATATGTTTGTTGGATCTTCACAGCAATTTTGAAGTAGAATTTTTTTAAGTTCCCCCTTTGCAAAGTAATTCTCAGATTGCAATTCATCTCCTATTAAGAGCCAGAAATATCCTGAACAACTGAACTACTCTTGGACTAATTACATGGTACTGGATGTTTTATTAACATAGGAAGGAGAGTAGTGCAACCCAAAGGCAAGAACAATTCTGAGTTCCAACTGAAACTACTTATCTATTCCCCAGAGAAAGATAATAATAAATTGAAGTTACTGAGGAAGGAAAAGAAGATACAAGAAAAACAACTGAAGAAAATGGAAAGTGGTTTTTCAATTTTTATTTCTGGATTTCAACATTTCTCTTTCTATTTTAATTTCTTTCTCAAATACTTTCCTTTTACTTACCTATGTCTCAAAAGAATTGTCAATGACATATTAAACTAACACAGTAAGCACATATAGATGCAGCAGATCAAAGATTTATTCCATTATGTTTCTCCACTCTCCCAGTTTGCTTCCCCCCAGAAAGACACCAATTACCGACTTAGTTGAGTTGTATACATGTCATGTCTGCACATGAGCTGAGTGCATATGCACATACATTCACAAGTGGGTGCTTTTCCTGTTTTCTGGTTGGGATTAACCCTCCCTAAATAGCAGGTGAGGCTATAACCTTGCATCAAGTTCACCACAAGATCTCCCCATCCTACACCCTCTTCTTTCTTGGCCCCTGGCTCCTGGCTCCAGGGGATATTAAACCAAATGTCACACCACCTTTCAGTTGTGCAATCTTAGATGCTGAACACTTTCTGTGAATCTACACAAGCACCACTACTAAGGGTGAATGCTGTTTATTTTGTTTATATGTCTTGTACTCACATGACATCACAATTTTTTCTCTCATGTTCAATGGCAATGTATGTTTACATATGTGTGTGTCTATCATCTATCTATCTATCATCTATCTATCTATCATCTATCTATCTATCTATCTATCTATCTATCATCTGTCTTTTATCTATCATCTATTTATTATCTGTCTATCCATCTATCATCTATCTGAATATCTATTTAACTATTTATTTGGTGTATTTCTTAAATTGCCAGCCAATTTAACATATCTATCCTTTCACATTTTTTTAATTAACCACATTTGTGAAAAGGATAAACCCTCCATTGAGCTCTTTTTTTCCCTTAAATTGTGTGTGGAATGTGTTTTTGGCTCTTCCCTGTGTAAATAATGTGCAAAATAATCAAAGTGCCATCACGGCCTGACAGCTCAGGCCTTTGATGAATAGGGCTGTATGTGGGATTACCATATGACATTTCCAAACTAAATTATATTTATGAGTCATATAGAGTACTATTGCATTATCATCCCTCTGTGTGGACTTTGTACATTTTGCAAGGAGTATATGAAAGATAGGGACTTGGAATTAAATTCCTTTATTTTTTAACATGAAATTTAAAAAAAGGAAGCTTTGTTTATTCTTCCCTCATCTACTCATCTAAGGTTCCTGAACTTCTGAAAGGAAGACGATGTTCTCAATTGCCTCTGAGATTCTATTACTTCATATACTTAAAATCAATGTGTTCAAAATTTTGGGGGAATGAGCTAATCCAACACTCCTTTTTTATAGATGAGGGAACTCGACAGTTAGAAATGCAATTCAGAGTCCCCAACCCCTTTAACACTTTTCCACCTAGCCTTAGAGTTTTCCTAGACAACCATATACACAAAACCTTGGTCAAAAGATGGAGATGACAGCGCATAAGTGAGGCAAAGCAAAGGTATTGTACATATGGAAAACTAGTTTCTAAACGGAGTTATCTACGTACTTTGTCAGCCATTTTGGAAGACAATTTACCATTCAAGTCAAATAGCAGTTTTCCTTGATTAAATTCAAAATAATTTCCATCCTTTGAATATATTACCCTATAATTTCTTAGGAACTATAATAGAAAAAGACAAATATGGTTCCCTGATCACCTTTTCTTTAACCAGAGCCCTCAGAAAATAGTAACAGGGGTGCTTCAGTCTCCCTCTCATTTCTTTCCACTGGTCCTCCAGACATATGGCCATATCTGCCAGCTCTAACCATGGTCTACTTGATTGTGAGAGTGGCATTAGGCAATTCACCATCACCTCAAGGAATGGGCAGGTTCATGGTAACTTGTGTGTACTGAGTTTTATAAGCACATTACATGTTAAATGTTCTTCCAAGGTTAGATAGTGAGGTTTTATATGGGTCATTCTTTTGTAAATAGAATGCTATCCAGTCAATTCTGTATTTGATAGTTTGATATTACAACAGGTAAGATCACTACATAATGTGGCAATAAAATAGCTGCTATTACTGCTTTCTAACAAAGAAAACTTTAAAAATTACCTATAAATCCACTAGTCACAAGAACAAAAATTTAATACAGATATGGAACTGCTGTCCTATGATGTAGAATAAAACAGTATCCTCTATCCAAATCCACTGTATATCCTAATATATAAAGAGCCAGGGTCCGTCACGACCTAAACGTTCACATGGATGACCAAAAACCAGGCTAGGGTTCCAGTGATCTGTGGTGGAAGTTAGTCCAGGGTCCCGACAGCCCATGGTGGGGAGCCGGTTCTGGATCCCGGATGCCTGGGGCATGGCAGCAGGAGGAAGCTGTGGGAATGGAGCCATGCTGCCATCGGACTGGCCTCTGGGTCCCTCCCCCTGCCTGTAGGCTCTGGGGAACCAGAGCCATGCTGTGATCTGGGAATCTTGGTCCCTCCCCCTGCCCACAGACTCTGGGGAACCGGAGCCATGCTGCAATCAGATTGGCCTCTTGGTCCCTCCCCCCTGGCCCACAGGCCCGGGGAACTAGAGCCATGCTGCAAAGGGACTGGACCAGATTGTGAGAGTGTGCAGGCTGGGCTGGGAGACAACCCCCCCCCCCTCCAAGTGCACGAATTTTCATGCACCGGGCCTCTAGTAAATGTATAATTCATCTGATCCCATTGTTGACCCACATGGAATTATCTGTATATTTTAAGCAAGATAATTTGACCTAAAATAAAATCAAAATCAAATATACTATAGGGAGATAGTCTTTATCAGTCTCAATAGGAAGAAATACATAAAACATGATAACTAGAGTCTTCCAAGAAAGTAATTAAAAAGTCCTTTGAATCATCAAACTGAAATTCTTAGCAAATTGCTGGATATTTCTTAAGTTCCTTTAGTGTGGGCTAATATTCCAAGGAGCAAGGAGATAATAAAACAAAATTCTGACAAAGGTGTTGTAACTTCTCTTCCTAATCTACACTAATAAAAGAGAAACATGGTAATTGGCATACAACCGCTACCCTTTTCATTGGCTAATCAGCAAGATATGCAAATTAACTGTCAGCCAATATGGCGGCCGGCAGCCAGGCAGCTTGAAACTAACATGAGGCTTGCTTGCCTCAGTGACAGAGGATCGTTGGAGGAAACCAACGTTCCCCGCCTGCGGCTGCAGGCCTCTGAGCAGGCAGTTTAAGAAACATTGTAACAAATACCGCCGGACTTCAGCCAGCAGATTCGCAACATTGTAAGCAAAGGCCAGAAACCTACTTTCAGCAGCTGAGGCCTAAGAGCTGGAGCCAAGCCTCAAGGTAAAGCTGGCCCAGAATTAAAAAAAATACGAAAAAAAGGAGCGGTTGGGAACTTCAGTCACTCCCAGCCTGAAAACAGCCCTCAGCCCCTCACCCAGACTGGCCAGGCACCCCAGTGGGGACCCCCACCCTGATCAAGGACACCCTTCAGGGCAAACCAGCCAGCCCCACCCATGCACCAGGCCTCTATCCTATATAGTAAAAGGGTAATATGCCTCCCGGCACCGGGATCAGCATGACAGGGGGCAGCGCCCAAACCCCCTGAGCAGCCCTGCTCTGTGCCTGATAGGGGGAGCTCCCCAACCACCCCCCACGGGCCCTGCTCTGTGTGTGATGGGGTAGAGCTATAACCTCCCCATCGGCCCTGCCCTGAGTGTGAGAGTGGCAGCGCCCCAACCCCCTGATTGGCCCTGCTCTGTGGGTGACAGGGGGTGGCGCCGCAACCTCCCCATCAACCCTGCCTTGAGTGTGACAGGGGACGATGCCTGAACCCCCCATTCGGCCCTACCCTGAGCGTGACTGAGGGTGGCATTGCAACCTCCTAATCTGTCCTGCTCTGTGTATGACAGGGCAGCACCCCAACTCCCCAATCGGCCCTGCTCTGAGCCCGACCAGGGGCTGCACCTAGGGATTGGGCCTGCCCTCTGCCACCCGGGAGCAGGCCGAAGCCAGCAGGTCATTATCTCCAGAGGGGCAGATTGCGTTAGGGCACAGGCCGGGCTGAGGGAACCCCCCTCCCCTCCGAGTGCACAAATTTTTGTGCACCGGGCCTCTAGTCTATATATATAAAAGCCTAAGCGACCGTAATGACCGGTCACTATGACACGCACTGACCACCTCAAAGCAGGTGGTGCCCCCTGGTGGTCAGTGTGCTCCTACAGCCAACCTCCTCTGGCCGGCCACCTTTCTTAGTCCCTCCCCCTGGTCAGCAGGACCCGATCATCTGATCAGGGCCAGGCCCAAGACTGGGATGGGGAACCAGGGATGGGTGGAGGCAGATGTGGCCCCTTTCCCAGGGGGTCCAAGGGCTGGCTCCCTCCTCAGGGCTGCCAGCAAACCTCCCATGCCCTGTCCCTCCCCCCAGCTGGAAGGCCCTGATTGGCCAGCCACCCACCCACCATGGTGGAGGTGCCAGCGATGGAAGGAGTGGGGGCAGGGAACCACATGGTGGTGGGGTGCCAACAATGGCAGCGCTGGTGTCAAGTGTCTGCTCCTTCTGTGCCTGGCTTGGTGACCATCACCTCTTCTCTGAACTGGCCCTGATTGGCCTGGCCCCAAGCGGCCCTAATTGGAGACCAGGCCTAGGTACCCCACTCGTGCACGTATTTTGTGCACCGGGCCTCTAGTATTTCATAAATACCAGCATTGACATTCCTAAATTCTCAAAGCTTTCCTTCTCACTCTGATTCAGAAAGCCACACTTCTTTGCTACAAATGACATAACCACTAAACCAGAAATTTACTGTAAATACTAGTAACACAAATTTGTGTGACCCAAAGGAATAAAACAGACACCATGACAACTTGAAAAGAAAACAAAACAAAAAAAAAACAACACCTGGTCACACTTTCTCTTCCTTTTTATATACTTCTAAATATGCAAAACAAGCAGTCATGGTAGGTGTTTATCCAGTTCACTGATTTTGAAGTAGCCAAATTTGGTTAAATGATGAACCTCCAATCTTATCAGACTTACCGTTAATATAGCAGATTATTTCGTTAAACAGTCAAACTAAATGATCTAGATTATATCCACACCATTTACATAGCAATAACTGTAACTTGCCAAATGTTGAATTTCACCTGAACCAATTCAGAAGGTCTGGATGTTCATGCAGAGAAACTCACTCATTGTCATCAATTGAAAATATGTGGGTAAATAGAAACAGGGCTCTCTTCACAGTGATCTTTAAAACTTACAAAATTGAATCTCTACAACATGGGGCAATTACAAGCAGAGAAAACCTTCTCATGTACTCAATCATGTGCAGATGCAAATATCTCTCACGTTAATGAAATAATGATACCGTTTTCGGCAGTTTCATTGACAAATAATAAGAAAGATGTCTAAATGGGTGTGGCAGTGTGAGAGTTAAATCTGATTGTAATTAGATTGCAGTATGTATAGTCATGTGGTTAATAGTAAATTTTCCTTGATTAACTGGTCCTGTTTGTTAAGAGCTCCTATTAATAATACATTAGTGCTCTCTGTGTTGGCTGTAGAGACACACCATGGACCAGTACAAAATTAATGAAGGCAGGTACGCATGCTGATTAGAATGTGGCAGTTTAATAAACTCTTCCAACATTAAATTATTTAATGCATTCATGCTCATGCAGGCTATTCGATGGTCAGCTTGACCACCTATGTGTTAATATTGGGAATTGAAATGCAGAGAGTGGAAGAGATATAGTGGCGTATGAGGCAATTAGCTCTCATGTCTGATAAATGGGGCAATACCTATGTGTGCGCATGTTTTAGCAAACCACAAATAGTGCTTTCATTAGCTGGAATCTTCTGTGGAAATTTTTATAAATGTTTAGTTTCATTTTTGCACCATAAACAGAGGGTCTGATAGCTGTAGTCACTGTCAGTTGAATGTTAGAGGCAAATTTAAAGTAAGCTATAAAGTAAGTTGCCTTGTTAAAATAAATGGGTCACAAAAATTAGATAGGAAGCTTATCAATAAACATCTCCAATCTGGACATAATCTCTATCTATCAAATAGAAAATACTTTATATAAATGTAAATTATTTCTATATATAAATGCAAATAGCTATTAGATGTTGAGCAAAAGAATAAGATTTTACATTTGAACAATCTTTATAGTTTACACAAAGCTTATAAATGTTATTTTGTTTCATTTTCATCATAACCATTTTAAATGAAGAGTGAGTATTATTTGCTAATAAGTGGCCAGTCAGAGCCTTAAAAATCTCAGTTCTTATAACTCAAAGTTCAGGGCTTTTTAGCACAATTTTACAGCTGCCTACAAAACTAGTATTGGTGAGAATAAGCTATTATTTATAAACAGTATACTTTTAATTAACAACAAAAAGTTACTTTTTTGCAGTAGGTAAGCATTCTAGGAATTCAGCCTCTCTGGGAACAGGATGCTACATAGATTTGGTAGAAACACAAAAGAAGACATTCCTATATTTTAACACTATCTAATTATAAACAAATAAGTTTGTAAATGACATACATTTTCTTAAGTCCCAGGATACTTTCTGGCTGTATTTCAGGTATTCACAGGAACTTTCACAGTGCTTGCATGGAAAACATGCCAACACAGTATAATTCAGGCTCTGGACCTTGGAGATAGTGTAGAACTGTCTTTGGTGAGGTCACCAGCAGGTCTAGTTTTGCTGATTTACAAGACCATCCTTTGTAGAAGTAAGCCCTGGAAAAATGGTTGAATGGATTTATCAGTCTGGGGAATTCCATGACTTTGCCGTTCTGTCTTCAGTTCTTCACCCATTCTTAGGGTGTCAGCTAAAATAATAAAAAGGAGAAAATGATTCTTACTCAACAAAATCAAAGGAGAGTAGCAAGGAAGTCTGGACAGACTAAAATGCACAGGAAGCCAGGATAGCAGGTCTGTCTACTAGACTTGTACATTCCCAGGAACTGTCAGACTGACTTTGAGCAATTAACTTCACTGGGTCTCCATAGATATTTTCAGATGTAATTGAGGAAACTGAGGAAAGGAAAGAATTATGTCCAGATTGGAGATGTTTATTGATAAGCTTCCTATCTAATTTTTGTGACCCATTTATTTTAACAAGGCAACTTTCCTTTGGGTTTTTTGTTGTTGTTATTGTTGTTGTTGTTGTTTTATCAGGAGGAATAATCCCAAGAATCCTTTACACACACACACACACAAAGCATGGACTTCTGTGGCGGACAGAAAACACTATCTTTGTATGGCATACTGTGCAATTCTGGGGCTTTGGCTGGCCTGTGATTTCTCTATGGACCTTATCCAGCCTGGATGGTCTGAATTCCTGCTATTGGTTCCCCCCACCCCACATCTCTGGCTAGCTTCAAAGAATGCTGTGGTCATGAATTAATACTGTCCTCTTGGTTAGCTATTACAATGTTGGTTGCAGTATCAATGGTGCTTGTCCTTACTGCTTCCCTTTGACAATGTGGACAGTTATTGATGTCTGGCACTTGTTAGAGGTGGTTGGCAGCTACACGAATATTGTAACTTACAATAGGCTTTCCACAACATTGCTGTGTGCCCATGAATTCTGACAGCTATCTGAAGGATATAGGAGCTGCCAGTCCATTTTTTCCAGTCATGGTGTGTGCTGACAAAATGGGTTTTACTTTTCTCTGGATCTAGCAGAAACATTGCACAATTAGAAGAGTGAACAATTTCAACTTGTTTGTATATTTTCAGTCAATGAGCTTTTGCAAAATCATTGCATTCTACACATCTAAGTTACTTATACTAACAAAAAAAGTAGCTTAAACAAGGCTAATTCTTAACTTCCAACTTTCAAGCCTTTGGCTTCTGTGAAAATCAAATGTGAGATGCAAAAGAAGACTACTCCCAAAAGAAGACAGGGTCTCACCTGGCGCACAGAATGAACTCAAAACAGCAATAATAATTAAGCATTGAGGATAGCATGATTGGAATGCTGGGATAATGGTAATGTTTTGAACATGGAAATACAACTTCAATATCATGCATTTTTCTAAATGCCCTGATAGACATAACTAACTTTATAGTAGACTTACTATTTGTCAAGTATTTGGAATTTATTTAATTTTGTGAAAACTCAATGGGAATAAAAACAATTTTTATATCTGTTTTACATATTATGAAATTGAATCTCAGAAATTTTGACTTGCCCATGGTCAAGAGGCACTGAGACAGAGACAATACTGAAATCCAGAGAGTCTTAGCGTTCTCAACACTTACAAACGGTACAGCCAACCCTTCATAGTTCAATATGTAGCTATTAGTCACGTGTAGCTATTGAGCAGTTGAAATATGTGTAGTTTGAATTCAAATGTGTTACAAGTGTAAAATAGACAAGGTTTGAAGACTTAGTATGAAAAAAATAATGTAGCATATGTAATTACTAGATTTGTTACATTGCTTACAGGTTGAAATGATAATGATTTGATTATTTAGAATTAAATAAAACATATTAAAATTAAGTTTACTTGTTTTCTTCTTTTTTATAGCGGCATAGTATTCCATTGTGTAGATGTACCACTGCTTTCTAATCCACTCATCTGCTGATGGGCACTTAGGCTGTTTCCAAATCTTAGCTATGGTCAATTGTGCTGCTCTGAACATAGGGGTGCATATATCCTTTCTGATTGGTGTTTCTGGTTTCTTGGGTTATTTTCTTATAAGTGGGGTTACTAGGTCAAATGGCAGTTCCATTTTTAATGTTTTGAGGAAACGTCATACTGTTCTCCACAGTGGCTCCACCATTCTGACAGGTGTGAGGTGGTACCTCATTATTGTTTTGGTTTTCATCTCTCAGATGATTAGTGACTTTGAGCATGTTTTCATATGTCTCCTGGTCTTCTATATGTCCTCTTTTGAAAAGTGTCTATTTAGGTCCTTTGCCCATTTTTTGATTGGATTGTTTATCTTCCTTTTGTTAAGTTGTAGGAGTTCCCTGTAAATTTTGGAGATTAAACTCCTAACGGAGATAACACTGACAAATATGTTCTCTCATGCAGTGGGCTTTCTTGTTGTTTTATTGATGGTTTCTTTCACTGTGCAAAAACTTTTTATTTTGATGTAGTTTCATTTGTTTATTTTCTCCTTAGTTTCCATTGCCCTAGGAGTTGTGTCCATAAAGATATTGCTACGACAAATGTCTTCTATTTTGCTGCCTATGGATTCTTCTAAGATTTTTATGGTTTCCCGTCTTACATTTAAGTCCTTTATCCATTTTTAGTTTATTTTTGTGTATGGCGTAAGTTGGTGGTCTAGTTTTTTTTCTTTTCTTTCTTTTTTTTTTTTTTTGTATGTATCTTACCAGTTTTCCCAACACCATTTATTGAAGAGACTGTCTTGACTCCATTATATGTTCTTGCTCCTTTGTCAAATATTAATTGAGCATAGTGGTTTGTGTCAATTTCTGGGTTCTCTGTTCTGTTCCATTGATGTATATGTCTGTTCTTGTGCCAGTACCAGGCAATTTTGAGAACAGTGGCTTTGTAATACAGCTTGATATCTGGTTTTGAGATCTCTCCAACTTTGTTCTTCTTTCTCAGGATCACTGCAGCTATTCAGGGTCTTTTTCTATTCCAGATAAATTTTTGGAGAGTTTGTTCTATGTCTGTGAAATATGCCGTTGGTATTTTAATGGGGAGTGCGTTGAATTTATAGATTGCTTTGAGTAGTATGGACATTTTAATGATGTTGATTCTACTAATCCATGAACATGGTATGTTCTTCCATTGGTTTATGTTGAAGTGGCCTTTCTTATCTGTTGTTGTGGCCTTCGCTTTGATATCTATTTTATCAGATTTAAGTATTGCTACACCAGCTTTTTTTTCACTTCCATTTGCCTGAAAGATATTTTTCCATCCCTTCACTTTCAGTCTGTGTGAGTCCCTTGTTCTGAGGTGGGTCTCTTGTAGACTGCATATATATGGGTCCTGTTTTCTTATCCATTCAGCTACTTGATGTCTTTTGATTGGAGCATTTAGTCCATTTACATTTAATGTTATTATTGCTAGGTAACTGTTGGTAGTCATTTTTATTGTTTTCACTATTTTCTACCATAAGATTACTTCATTTATACTAAGAATCTCATTGAAAAGAATAGGTTGAAACCATAACTCCAACCAAAAACCACAATGCCCCCCAGTATTGGCTATCTCATGCTTCATGTGCATAACCTGCTGTGGGATGTCAAATAGTTGTCCATCAACAGTAACTATAAACCAAAGTTTGCTGTTTTACTCAGTTTGCTAGGAACCATCTCTAATTCACAATAGCCATATTGAAATCTTTCAATGTTGGGAATTCCTGGCCAGTTGTTGGTTAAACATCAGCATCTACAAGGTGCAATTGCCTTTCTGTGTTGAGGACTTTAAGAGTAGACATCATATATTACTCATTTTTTGTAAAATATTCCAGTACAAGGGTTCTTGGTGAAGCCGATGATAGTAGAAAGAGACTCTGGCCCAACAGCACCAGTAAAATTGTGTCTATTAAAGAGGAAGAAAAATGATTACCTCATGAAGCCTAAGACAACAGTTCATTTCATTCACAATTATACAAATATCTGAGAACCCATATTATCAACCAAAACACATTTAGGGCACTTTTCACACAGAAGTTTTTCTATGAGAATAAAAGAGTTAATATTAAATTGTCTATAAGTATTTGTCGCTACCTGACCAAATGTGTCTTCTAAATGAAACTACTAAGTCAGCAAGGGTCAGGAGGTGCATGCACTGAAAAGAAAACTTAAATTCCACTGTGAGAATTTACATCAAAAGTAGAGCCAAAGGATTATTTCCTCAGTATTTACCCTCATGATGAGGATATAACACATATGAAAAGCCATAAAGCAAGAGGTTTTAAGCATTGATGAACATGGGTAGGAATCAATCACATACACTGGACTTTTGTGCAGCATGTAAGTCAAGACATTAAAGAAGACAGATAGGTAGATATAGGGGGAGAAGCATATTTAACCTCCACTTATGAGTTTTAATTTGATTTATGGGCAAATTGTGTGCTATTTCTTAAATAATTCATTTAGAGTAAATCCTAGTTTTAACTTTTGTTGAAGCACTAAAAACAAAATCAAAAATTTAATGTTTTTCTCCTCACCTATAGCTAAAAACCAGCTGAATTTTAAAACCAAATTTGGCAGGCACTTGATGATGTTTTAAAGATAAAACTATGGAGAAAACTTTAAACATGAATGGAGGTCACAAGGAAAATTCCTCTCACACAATAGAATCATCATGTCCATCTCTCCAACTGTGTGTTTTGGGCTCTAAGTTGGAAGAATACAACAAGGTACGTTTATTCTTTCTCCACTTCCTTGGGTTCTAAGGATAAACACCCTTTAAATGTTTCTATAGCACATCTAATTCATCTCTAATACATTTTGCTGGCTTTGGTGTTCAATTTAATTTAAATCAGTGGAATAATCCAAGTGAATCTAGGTTGTTGTAATGTTACATTAGGAAGATCAGATCCATTTGCAGCTAAGGTACACCCAAATTCATTAACATTTGCTCAATAGGCTTCCAGCAGGTGACTTTATGAAAGGAAACAGATGCATCTGAATGTCACCTTACCACACATGTGACTATTAATAGATTTTTGTTCTGTCCATATACTGTAATTGATGCATCTCATTCTAAGGGAATATGGATAATGGCATTAGTTTACTTTCAAATACACAGAATTATCCAAAAATGTTCTCTAAGAGGCTTTGACATTTAAATAACTCCAAATTTTACACAGGCGCAATGGGGATTAACCTCAATGACTTCCTAAGTGCTAATTACTAAACCTAAATACAGGATAGCTCAAAGGGCTAAACCACAGAGAGGTTGTAGGTTCTAATCCCCAGGTCAGAAATATGGCCAAAGGCAAGACTTCCTAGAACAGAAAAGTAAAAAGAAGCAATCTAACTGGCTGGCTTCTGCATGAAGGCAAGGAAGCTGGCTGGGGACCTATAGGCTCAAATATGGACTCTGTACATTTTGAAGAAACTTGCCAAAAGGAATATGTATACTTGAGCCAGCCATTACAATGGAATAAAATGAATACGGACAGGAGTCACAGCACATTATTAGTTCTAGGACTGGCAGGTCTCTGAGCCATGGTTTCTCTCCTGCATGAAATAAAAATGACAGTGCCTGACACGTAAGTGTGCAAAATTATTGTGGGGAGAAGAAATGAGACCATGAGTATGAAAACATTTACAGACTGTAAAGATCTTCTGTGCTGATTAAGTTGTTATGTATTATTGGGCTGCTGGATTGAAGTGATGGTAAGTCTTTCCAAAACATTTGCATTAGAAAAGATAGCTTTTGGCCCATCCAACATGGCTCAGTGGTTGAGCATTAACCTATGAACCAAGAGATCACAGTTCGATTCCTGGTCAGGGCATATGTCCAGGTTGTGGGCTGGATCCCTAGTGTGAGGCATGCAGGAGGCAGCCAATCAATGATTCTCTCATCATTGATGTTTCTACCTTTATGCCCTTCTCCTTTCCTCTCTGAAATCAATAAAAATATATATTTAAAAGAAGAAAGAAAACATCTTTCAAACAGTATATTAATATTGTTTGGAGAGGAGGGGTAGGGGGATGGTATACTCCTTTGGGAAGAGCAACGCAAGACACTGAAGGCATATTGCAGTTGGTATTTGTGTCTACAAAGTCCTCTTAATGAGGAGAGAAAGGGTGCTGCATTTACCTTCTCTCCATAAGTTAATAAAATAAGTCCTATGTTAAAATTAAAGAAGGAGAAAAGAAAATGGAGAAAATAAAAGGAAGGGAAAGGGAGAAAGAATGATAACCTTTACCAAAGTCTCTTGACTGGTGCCAAGAATGAACAGCATTGCCTGGGATTCAGCCATTTATCTATTCACTAGAGGCCTGGTGCACGAAATTCGTGCATGGCTGGGGGGGGGGGGGAGTCCCCTCAGCCCAGCCTGCACCCTCTCTAATCCAGGACACCTCGGGGCATGTCTGCCTGCCAGTTTAGGCCCGATCCCGGGGATTGGTCCTAAACTGGCAGATGGACATCCCTCTCACAATCTTGAACCACTGGCTCCTAATTGCTCACCACCTGCCTGCCTGGTTGCCCATAACTGACCCCCTTTCCAGCCTGATTGCCCCTCACTGCCTCTGTGTGCTGGCCTGATTGCCCCTAACTGCCCTCCCTGCCAGCCTGGTTGCCCCTTATGGCCCCCCCACCCCCGCTGGCCTGGTCTCCCCAAAAAGCAGGCTATTCAGTTGTTTGGTCATCCCTCACTAACCCCCCTGCTGGCCTGGTCGTAGGCAGCCATCTTGTGAGAGTGTGAGGGTTAATTTGCATATTACCTCTTTATTATATAAGATACCTGATAGACTTCTCTCTAGCTTGGTGAACCCTCCATTTCTCTCCTCCTCTTCTCTTCCATACTTCTCCTCTTTCTTTGCCTTACAACTGCTCCTCTACTTAACTAACCCTCCCATAAATTCTCTACTTAAACCTGGCCTCCTGATCTCTCTTTATTCCCACCTTCTTCCCATTTTCCAAACAAATTCTGTTCTGCTCTGCATTGCTGCATGTCCTTTCTAGTCAATGTTAGTCTGCTCTTTCTTAGTTCCTTTCCATTCTTTGCTTTCCCATTATTCTAAGTACCAAAACAAGGGCCAAGAACTAAGCAGACGAAACAAGATCTGCCTCAAGGTGAAGGCAGAAAAAAAGACTGTATTACTGTATCACATAAGAGGATGATTTACACAAATATGTCTATGGTATTCCAGACATTGTTTTGAGAGCTTTACATTTCTTAACACCTTTAATTCCCTCACCACTCAATGCAAAAGTACTTTATTATCTCCATTTTTCAGAAGAGGGCAATGAAATCCAGAGAGAATAATAAATTTGGCCAAAGTCACAAAGCTTTAAGTCTGACTAAGGAGCCTGCCCTCAGCTACTGAAGGGGATGGATATCTAATTAGAGAAATGAATCAGTGTACAAAGTATTGAAGTGGGCTGTGTATGGTTTGAAGTGTGGGGGGGGCTGAAATTTCATGGTTAGACAAGGTAATGGCTGCCAAATGGGTCATAGGCAATCCCAACACAACCTATCACAAATTCATGACGTGGTACAAAACTATCTAAAGTTAACCTCTCTATAGGTAATGTTTTCTTAAAAGTTGAATTTGTGGAGTGAGTCATTTTTGAGAAATCAAATCTGTATTGGCTACCAATTTCATTAAATTCAAGAAATGGAAGAGTCTAACAAAGCAGAATGAGAACCAAAGTAAACTCAGTGAATGTCCATATAGTAAATTTAGTTTAGATCTGCCAAATTATTACAGCTCTGTGAAGATTGCTAGTCAGGGGCCACAGAACATCCCACATTCCCCATACATGCATATAAGAATGGCATGGCTTGTTTTATAGGTACTGCATGAAGGTTGTCATATCATCTATTTTGGTTCTTCCAACATTCCCACACCAACTCTATATAGGTCTGGAAAGATGCAAAAACCATATGCTATTGTTCCAAAAGTTCAAGTAATTTTTATTTATAATTATGGTTTGTGTGTTTTTAATATTCATATTTTCTCTCCTTGATTCCAAGAAAGTTTATACTGTCTGATATTGAGTTTGACTAAAATAAATTGTTTTCATGTATTTAAGCTTTAAAAGAAATTCTTCTGGTACATTCCAGAGTCTAATAATTGGCTATTATTAGCATTAATAAGAATTACACAGCCAAATCCCACTGCCCTGCACTGAAAAGATACCCCTTAGGATCAAGACTCAGTAATATTTTGAATGTGTTGAAATATAATTTCCAGTTCACATACCTCTCAAAAGGTAAAACAGATATGGGAGTTTATGTTTGAGATAATAGAAAAGAAACTTCCTTGTTCGTGCTGCTTGGAATTAGAAATGTATAAGTAATCAAATTTGCTATGCAGAGGACAAGCAATCATTCCTATGAGAGACTCTTAATAGTAGATCTTTTTTATTCATTTCTTCAAAGGAAGGCTACCTCTTGCTGTATTTTTTTTTTCTGTTAGAGCCATTTCCGTTGCCTTCAAATTTCTGTAATACATATTATTTGAATATCTGGGAATGTATTTATTGCCTTGTAAGTATATTGTGAAAAGTACCAGCCCACACAAATTTTATCAGTATGTCTCATGCAAAATAAATTTGCTTTTTTTCCTCTCCACCTCATACTTACCTATGTCTACTAATAAACAATTATTGATATATATATATATATATATATATATATATATATATATGTTAAAACATGGGTAAATTCTTTAATAAGATAACCTAGGCTTTCCTGATTCTGCCTGTTTAGACAACAAATGGGTAGCACCTTTTGTATTAGTCTTTCTGTAATGATACCACCAAGGAAACACCCCAGCTATTCCACTTCTCTATGTTAGTATCTTCTGTATTTTAAAACTTTATTCAACAATCATTTTATACCAGAGGATATATCATGACTTGTGAAATGTTCAGTTGCTTTCAATAAAAAAAAAAAATTAAATCATTTTACATAAGCCAGTTTAAAATATCAGAACAAAAATGGATCTATTTGGAATTGTTTCTGAAACAAAACTTGATTTTTGTCAGTAGTGCATAAAAAAACAATGAAATAGCCAAGAAAACATTTTCGTATATCACACAGTCCTTTTGACAGAGGGTCCGTCCTAGTCTTTTAAATTTGGCATCCTAAAATAATATCAATATGTTTATTTAGAATGTTTTCTGAAAGTTTGTTTTCAGTGAAACCAAAATTAAGATGAATTACAACAAAATATATTAATAAACTACATCATGTGCTGTTTTACTGATGTGCTTAATGGAGAGTTTTGTTCATTGTTTTATACTCATCTTAATTTTTTAAATTGCTGTGTAAGAGGTTTCTGCAGCATTTCCATTGTGAAACATACAACCATCCAAATCCCAATTCCCAAAACTTTAAACAAATATACTATGAAGACATGTCTTTCTTTTATTCAAAACTGCAACCAGAAGTCAGGTCAAAATATCTTGAAAATGATTCATTTCATATATTTCCTGAAAAATTCAAAAGTGGTGACTATCATCATAGGGTCTGCAGAAAGGAACTTCTTGTATACAAAGACAACTTTGAGTAGAGCATATTTTCTTCTTTAATGTACTTGTCTTCCTCTGGAAAAAAATGTTCTAGTTTCATATCAACATTAGGGTTTGGGGGGTGTGTTTTTTTTCCTGAACCATGAGTAAATTTATGAAACTCTTTTTCCTTCTAAGAACCCAGAGAAGCGATCACTTTCATTCTGTAAAAGAGTGTCCATTATAATTGTGGTAATTTGTATTTACAGAATCAAATTACCTAAAAAGATAGGAATAATGCTCTACTTCTTATAATGTGGCTCTTTTTTTCAAAAGTCTCTTGAGATAAGAAAACTTATCCCTGAACATTGACATTGCATGGGTTTGAATATGTCAACATTCCTAAAAAACAGCATGGCCTGTAAAGGGCCCAGGAGTGAAATGGAGGCACTCCTATCAATGATAATTTTGAAAATGGAATATGATTCCCAAGATTCTTGAAACAGAAATCAGTAGTGGGGGAAAATTGATTGCTCCATTTGCCATTAATGAGATGGAGGAAGTGACCTCTAACCAATGAGCAAGGGACACTAGGACGCAGAGCTAAAAACAATCTTCTTTTGTGAGATGAATGAAAAGAAAATACTATTGCACAACTCTAAACAGTTACTTTTTTTTTTCTAAAGGAAATGGGCTAATTTAGCTGGGTCAGACTCCTTTCCTTCCTCTTGATATTTATTTGTATTCTACACATTTTCTTTCTATTTTACAGCATTCTTAAATGCTTCCTCTGCGCTTGTGGGCTAAACACTGACATTTGAGTGGCCTCTTCCTGGCCTGTTGTGTCTCCTCTGGCCTCACTTTGGGCTTTGGGGCCTTGATACCTTTGCAAGGGGAGTGCCTGAGCTGAGAAAGCTCTTCTCTATCATAACCCATCCTTTCTCTAGGACCCAATTCAAAGACCTCTTCAGTCGGAGTTCACATTCTATCTCCTAACACATTATATACGTGGCATGTGCTTGCTATGTAATGGGTATGTTTCTGAATGAATGCATATCACTGATGATTTTACCACTCATACACCACTTATCAGCACTCCTGTGTTTAAATGTTAGATCTTCCCAAAAAGACTGTAATTTCCTAGAAGCAAGAAGATATCGTTCACTTTGGTACTGCTTATATAATAGATCAATGATTATACTTTAGTGAAAAGTACACAAGAGATGTAGTAGAATATATGAAGACTCTTAACATAAAAAGTACCTAATATTTAAAAGTATATTCGCATTTGGAAAGCAGCATTTTAAGAAAAAAGAAATCTCACCTAAGAATGGATCTTAAAAATTTCACTATAGTACACATTAGAAAAGAAATCATTAAACTAAACTGCAAAATTCAAAAAACAGAACACTTAATTTTTCACAAAGAAAATCTTTGAAGGATATTAATGTCACACATACATGAGGAAAAGACAAACATGTTTAAATGATTAACAATATACAAGTTCTGATTCAAACTGCAAGCTGCCCTCCTCCCTTTGGGGGGCTGGAGCAAAACAAAAATTGTCATGTATCCTAAAAATAATACATTTAATTACAAGGTGTATTTTACATAGGAAGCTTGAAACATTCATCTGCCATGGCCATATTAATTCTAGGGGTAGTGGAGCCAGGAGGTATGGAAAGTCCAGTCACGCAGGGTCAGTAATCTGATCAAAAAACAAAACGTGCCTTCCAAATCTTTGACTCATTCTTTGGCCATGGACTTACATTTTCCACATTCCCCATTTAGGAAAAAATGAGAAACATAATTTTTTAAAAAACTACTAATAACCACCAAGTTGAGAATTTTATTAAAACCACCTTTTCTTGTCCGTTCCCACCGTCACTACACTAACCTAAATTCCTTTTAATCTATCAGTAGGTGATCGCTGTAGCTTTTGGCAAGAATCTCAAGTTCAAGTCTCTCCCTTTACCAGATGTCCCTCTTACTACTGTGACATGTCTCCCCAAACCATACAGCTCAAAGGTAGCACTGCCCCAATCTCGTTTCTCTAATCACTACCTAAAGTCTTATAAAATCTGATCACACACTAACTTTGTTTCCCTACCATTTAAGAGAGTAGAACATAGAACACTTTCTAATCAAATCAAGTAAATGGATCTTGACTTTTCAGATCTATCTCAAATGTTGGTAGAATCAACAGGTATTCACAATTCCAGATACAAAATAAATGCCCAATATACATACACGTATGCTAATTGATTAAATAATTGAGAACATTTTTTAAAGTGCTTGTGACGTACTGGTAAGCTGCATGTAATGTTACCATCTAATCATATAACTGTAAATATTAACAGGGTCAGTAGTTTTAGGAAAAATCAAAAGAGGCCCTTTTCCCTTTTCCCATCAAAATTACTGTACTCTAAAACACTCCTCTAACAAGATTTGCCAGGGTTTCATCATCTTTTTCAGAATTATAAAGGCTCTTCTATTTTTAGAGGTAGTGAATTTATTTGAATACAAAAAGGCTAAACCCCGGGTTTATTTGCCTTCACACAAGCACTTCAATAAAACAGACCCAACAGTTATCAATTTAAGAGTAACATCTGGATCTCTCATACTTGCCTAATAGATGCAGTGTTCTGCTCAGGGATTCTAAGACAATATGTAAGAAAAAATAAAAAGCTAGCAAAACAGAATAAAGACCACAGCTCATTTTTCCACAGTTGGGAGAAATTGAGAATATTTTCTCTGCAGTTCCCACTGCAATTAGTTGGAAGATGGAAACTCTTGAGGAGAGATTGCATCCATCTTGAGTCTTTGCAGGACAGGTATTCACACATGTCCACTTTCCCTAGTTTAATTTCAGTATTAGGTGGGCAAACAAGCATATAAACACACTAGATATCCTCTTGTCAACCATGATTAGCTTCTTTGCAGTTTGGTGGTGACCCAGTGAGTGTTACAGTTGGGTCACTCATGAGTCACTTCTTTGTGATTCCCCATCCTGCCCTACCTGTGTCCAGCAAGGAGACAGCATTTTTTTGTCTGTTCCCACCAGACCACATCTTAGGTAAAGAGCAAGATAAAATGCACAATTTCTAATAAGCTCTTTATAGCGGTCAGATTCCTGGCCAGCTATTTCCTTGTAATAGCTGAGAGAATCAATGTTACAAGAAGACACCTGACATTTTGCTTGAGCATGTGTCTCTGGCCAGTGATAATTAACCTGGAGGTAAAGAGCCAGTCATTTTCTTAATACAACAAGGCACCACTTTCAAAGTTGGGGCTCTTCCTGTTTTAATAATCAAAAGGAAAAGACCTTTGGTACTTAATATTTAAACAAAATGTTTAATATTTACACAGTAAAGTTCTTCTTCTGATATTAAACCAGCATTAAAGCAGGGATGGAAATTGGTTTATAATCTCTGACACCAGGCCTGGAGCCTTGTAGTGTAGTAAACAATGTCACTCTTCAGATGGGCACCACCTGCAATGGGTTCAGAAATGTCAACTGTAATTAAACATTTTATTTCAAGGATAATTCATAGGTTATGTACATGAAGGACTGCTTTACGCCATGAGAAATTTCAAAGTACTGGCCTGTGTAAATAAGAAGCAGGTCTTTTTTTAGTGTGTGTGTGTGTGTGTGTGTGTGTGTGTTTAAGTACATGCAAACGGCCTGAAACCTAATTAATAATATTCTTAAACATGTGCTTCATATTTTGCAAAGATTTTGAAAGTCCATTCCATGAAGCTTGACTGGTAATGATATGCCTCTGCCTTACCAATTATTTCTTCTAGCTACAAGTAAGAATACTGCAGGCGGGGGGAAGGAAATGGTTTTCCATCAGCTCACATGGTAAAATAATGGCAAAGTTGGAATTGGTCTTCATCAATGCTAAAGTCCTGTTTGTGGACTCCAGTTTCAACGTATGGTTTCAATGAAAACCTTAAGAAAAGTTATTATTTTAAAAAGGATGACAAGTTTTTCAAAGGTGTGTGGATCACCGAGACCCTGTAATAATGCTTCTAATCCTAATGAGAATTGAGTGAAATTATTCAATTAAGAAGTGAGTGAGTATGTGTGTGTGGTTGTGTGTGAGTATGTGAGTGTGTGTGTGTGTGCATGTGTGTGTGCTTCTGCAGGCGCTCAGACATGCACGCAAGAAAGAGAGAGGAAGCAATGCTCCATTTTTTCTATATAAATAAAATTTCGCCCCCTGTTCCATTGGTAGAAATTTGTTAAAAGCTAACATAATGACTCAGAGATTTAACATACACCTTTCTTGGCCCCCTACTCTAACATTCTATATCATTTTTTCCCAAAAAAAGCAAGGCTTAAGAGGAAAACCATTAAGTAAAAAATGCTATTTAAAAAATAGAAAAAAATGGGTGAAAGTTATGCCTTTTTTTATACATTTAACACAGTCCATTATAAAGAGTACTTGTTTCTCTAATTATTTAAGGCAGCAGGAAAAAGTATCCTTCACCCATCTCTCACTCACTGGCTTTTCCTGTCCTTCCTGTATTATTTCACAGGCTAATGTTTATGACATATATAATACCAAGAAGAAGGCCTTAGGTACATGAGCAAGCTGAAACACAAGGTGAAGAGTCAGGCATCTGATTGGGAATGCAGAGCCTCACCTCCACAGGTGGGGTGGGGGCCCGGCAGAGAGGCCTGGCACTGAGCAAATGGAGCCACTTCCACTTGGTACTGTTCTGACATAGAATGTTAGTTCTCTGTCATTTGGGGGAAATTTGTTGTTAATAGCAAAAAGCAACAGATATCAATTCTTCTAAATCACTGTTCAAAAATGAGTGTAATCTGGTTATTTGTTAAAAGAGTTTTGACTGCTTCCATTAATAATATTTTCTTTGGGCAATATGATCATTATAAAAGCAATGCAAAAATATGGGGAAAATGGCACATTAAGAAAAAATGCTGGAAGTAATATGTATACTGCTGAAAATTGTATTAGAATGAAAAAACTGATATATAAGAAATACTTGAAGAAAATATGACCACAGTATGTTAGGATGGTGGGGTTATGAGTAATAATTTTTCCATTTCCAAGATTTTTTTAGTGAGATCATGTGACTTTAATTATTAAACATCTATGTCCAGTAAGAAGATGATCACCTTGGGAAATGAAAAAGTTCATAGTCATGCACTTGTTCATTGAACCACAGTAGCGAAGAGGTGGAGAAAAAATTTGGTGAAGGCTCAGACCAAATACAATTTAAATTTCTTTTCCTCCACACCTCCCACTTAACATATAGAGAATAGTCCAAGGAGATTGTTGGCACAATAAGATGAAAGGAGAAAGTAGAAAAACACAATGTCAGAATGCTTAGTAGGTCTGAACCTCCAGTTTCTATTAACCTGTTTTCAGTTCCTCAGTATTAAAGAGTCCGTTTATCTTACTGCTAAAATGATGCTGCCCTGGCTGCAAGACAGAAGAAAGACAAAAGCTCTCTCAGTCCAGCCATACCACTCCTAATTAGGAGAGTAGTACAGTCTGTGGTTTTGTTAAAAAGCTTATAGTTATGACAAAATAAGATTATAGCGTAGAACACATTGTTCAGCTACATAAGCCCCCACTAGATCAGACCAGATGTAGAATTAAATTGATAATGCATTTTCAACTCAAGAGTCTAAGGCCACAAAGCTAGTAAATGGCAGAACTGGTAAGATGGAAGAAATAATCAACTTGATAGTTCCACAAATGTCTTTATTCAAGTCATATAGGCAAACTTCTTTTGTCTCAATCAATTAGCATTTGGTGAATATTTGTCATGTGACTTAGAGAGCACTTTCCCTTTCACCCTAACATGATCCCCCACTGCATCTCCCCACCATAATTGCCTCTCTGTAAAACACGCCATGATTGCAATGGACCTGCTGTAATGACAAACCCCATTAGCCAGCTTTGCAGCCTTTAGGGTAGAGAGGTACAGGGTTTGAGTTTGAGACCTTTAGATTAAAAAAAAATAAATAAAGGGAAGGGCATGGCAGCCGTGCATAGTAATTAGAAAAAAAAATGTTATTCCCATACAGCCTTCTCCTTTGGCGATTGAGATGGAAAAGACTTAGGAAGAAGAACCCCAAAGCACTGCACCTGAGCAAATAATAAGAATTCATTTAGAACAAATATAATATTAAAAGCTAATTTTTTCCACCACAAAATTAATTGATTAACTTTTCCCTCTACAAATATATTACTAAAACTTTCTCACTGCACAAACTCTCCGAGCAAAATTAATGGTTTTGTTTTGAAAATTAATTTAGATATTAAAAAATTATATTTTCCACCAAGATCTCAGTTACTCAGATTAAATATTAACCAAAAGCTGTCTTCTGCTTAAATAGAATTTAGCCTTTGAAGTGTTTTTATTAATCTCTTCTGATGTAGGTGCTTGAAATTCTATGAAAGTGCTGCTGCTACCCGCTCTGTGCATCACTTACTGTAATTTATTTTCAGAACATAATTCTATTTATAAATGAAAATCCTATTAAAAGAAGACAAGAAAAATTAGTCCTAGACTTTGCATTGGTAGAGTAGAAACAAAATGAGCGGCCTAACCTGAAGTGACATTTACAAATTACCTGTTAATTTAAACCGGGGTGAGGGATGACAGAATTTAGTCAGACTGACAGGAAGTACCGAAGGAATGACAGTCGGGTCTGGTGTGGTCATAAAGCTCTTACTGCTGGCACATTTATCTGCGTTCCTCGCTACCCCACCACCTCCCCAAAAGCTTCCTGCCTAGTAAATAATATGTTTGTAAAAACATTTACATTTTTGTCAGATTAGTGACTAAAGGTTGTACACAGCTGGAAACTCTCCCCCTTTGTTTAAGGGGAGGAAATCATTCATTAAAAAAGACTTCTGGCTGTAGTTATGTGGGTGATGCCTCCATCTCAAATATTTAGGCCCAAATATCAGTTGTTTTCTTCATGGGTGTCTTTGACTAAGCATGTGGGGCAACCAAGGCTACAACGTGATACTTCTCTGTGGACATATACATATACATGTCTCTCTCTTACTCCACCTCAATGTTTCTGAGCACAAGCTACCAGAAAGAGCTGGTGCTGCTTTTACTTTTTCCACTCCATTTTTAAAATGTAATACCTGGAATTATCTTGTAAATAAAATATCTTGTAAAATAACAATTTTTAAGAGGAAGCCGAAAAAAAGTGTGTGTGGGGGGGGAGTACTGTAGACTTGGATAATTTTAGTTCAATTTAAATTACTATCAGCTAGATTACACATCTGCAGATAGTATATATATACATATATATATATATATATGTATGTATGTATATATATAGTGTGTGTGTGTGTGTGTGTGTGTGTAGAGTTTAGTGTGTAGTAAATAAAACGTTTTATAAAACATCTATTTTCTATTGAACTTATAAAAAGGTATGTTTTTCTATCTGGTAGGCATGCCCTTGATAGTACTAATAAGAGCTTTACATATGCATAGAGTAGAAATACGCATGGGTACAAATGTACACACATAACGTGCATAACACAGAACACATAGATGGGACATATACCAAGTCACCAGGTTTTCCACGAACAGGGCCTCTTCGGATCTTAGAAAAAAAACTGGCGTTTATTTTCTAAATAGTAAACCATCTTTCTATTCACAAATTAATGACAATAAACACATTTAGATAAAGACAAGGTAGAAATAAAAATACATTGAAATAAATTAAAAACTTATACAATAAAAATGGAAGAGAATCTTTGCATTCTTCAATTAATGACAATGGATTAATCTTGGTGTTGCATCTGCCTGCTCCTGCTCTATTCTGCCTTCTTTAAATGAATTTCTCCATTTGAGATTTCAGCAATTTTTAAGGAATTGTTGTTATACTCCTTCTTATTTACCTACTACTAGTAGAGGTCCAGTGCACGGATTCATGCACGGGTGAGGTCCCTCAGCCTAGCCTGTGCCCTCTCGCAATCCGGGACTCCTCAAGGGATGTTGGACTGTCAGGCTGAAACCCAGCAGTCCGACATCCTCCCAGAGGGATGTAGCAGTGCCAAAGCCAGGGAGGCACCCCACCTGGGGCAGGTGAAGCTCTGCTGCTGCTCATCCTGGCCCCGCTGCACCTGCCGCTGCCACCACTGCTCGGTAGCGCTGCCATAGAGGCAGGAGAGGCTCCTGCCACCGCAGCTATGCTTGCCAGCCATGAGCCCAGCTTCTGGCTGAGCAGCACTCCCTCTGTGGGAGCACACTGACCACCATGGGGCAGCTCCTGCATTGAGTGTCTTCCCCCTGGTGGTCAGTGCACATCATAGTGACCAGTTGACCAGTCTTTCAGTCGTAATGGTCACTTAGGCTTTTATGTATATAGATTCTGGAATTCTATGGACAGTGAAGGGATAATTCTGTAACACAAAAGTAATTGCTGTGAATTATTCACACCCTGATTCTCAAATCTTCACACAACTTTCAGTAACTATTCTGAGGTGGAAAATTATAGGGTGTAGGCCTACTTATCTAAACAAATGTCTCTACACTTGGCTTAGGATCCTACCTTGACTATGACCCATGAATGGGTTGTTTTAGAAGAATGATGTTTCCAAAGAAATAAAGAATTATATCTTGAAATTTTGATCCAATGTCCCTGATTTTGTAACACTTGTTATCTAGCAATAAAGAATAAATCAACCTCTTAATACTAGGATAATCAGAATAATTAGATGAATAATTAGTATTTCTGAATGAGAAACTATTGTGAATAGAATAAAATGTTAATTTTGAAAGATAAAGTTTGAAATCTGAGATTCTGAAGGAAAGTCTGTTGGGAAAACAAATCCTTTTCCATGCAGTTCTTCAGCCTTGCTGGATGAGAGCCAGTCCATGGTAAAGTCCACTCCATACAAATTCCATGATTCTGTTGATCAAGCCATTTAAAGTTAACACCAAATTTAAATAAAGTTCAGAGAGAAAACCAAGATAAATTATTCAGCTCTTCCTCCATCCCCCCCCCCACAGAAGTGCCATAGGAACCTTCCAATACCCAATAAAAAAATAATTAAAAGATTCCCTTGTCCTCTTTGATACAAAAAGAAACACTTTTTATACTAAATGCCACTTCTGAGTCTTTCTTCAAGCTGAGTTTGGAGATAAATTATAAATTATCTGTGTCTTAGAATCCTCTGTCACATTGCTGTCAAGAGGCACATGCCTGTTTGGACAATCCTGGTGATTTCTATAAGATTTATGAAATGTTACTTTGCTCCAAGATTGATATCCATGTCCTTATTCAGTATATCAAGGGCATATGATAATGATAGCGATCAATGTTATTTTAACACTGCACAAAGGTTGGGGTGTCAAGGCCATCACTTCATTAGACAACAGGACTATTGATTATTAACTAGGGACTGGCTAAAATCAAAATACCTTTACGATCTCCCCATGACAAAAAATTATCAGTGGGCGAGCAGATTACATAATCCGTCAACCTCTATGGAAGTTTCTCAAGACTAAACAGAGGGTATGAGGAGCGTTTCAAAGGGCATTTCACATGAGCAATTTCTCTGTTGTGTCCCCTGAACTTCTGCTATCCTCCCTCCTAAAGCTGAAATCATTTTAGACTTGCAACACTGCTCAAGTCCTGACCTTATGATGTAAGAGCTCATTAGAAATTGAGGGGAAAAGGGATGAGAAAACAGTTGAGAGTGAGAGTAGAGGGGAGAGAAAGGAAGTAAGGGGTTACAGATGTGAAGGGAAACAATTAAGGACTATTTATGCTCTATCTTTCTCTAATCTTCCTAGTTCAGCCTTTTAAAAAATAGATATTTTGTAAACATCACAGGACTAAAAGAAACCAAGTAGTTTCCCCTCCCTGGCAGGAGCTGTATTATTATTTAGCTGGCTCCAATTGGTTTTTACATGCAAATTTATCAGAGCCCATTCCCTTTGCCCTGAGCTATGAGCTATGAAATGTGTACACTCATTGCAGGTGTTACAGAGGCCTCTATCCTGGAATAATATATTTGGACTCCAAGGCAATTTTCCCATCATGTCTGCTTTAATTGGACCATGTTTCCTAATTAGCATAATTTCCCCCTTGACCAGCCCTCTATGTGCATACCCTTAGAAGAAAGGAAGTGGGTTAAAAGGAAGGCATTGGGAAAACACACACACACACACACACACACACACACACACACACACACACAGCCTGTTCAGAACAGTGACTTGAACACTTCCTAATGGAGCTCTAAGAACTCATCCTAAGTAAAGCAAATGGCATGAGGCATGTGGAAAACTGATTAGTGAGGACCAAAGCAGACGTTTATTGCCCAGAGGTAGAAAGTCCACTAATCTTCCTGTTAAACCTCTCTTTTCATTTCCTTCTCAACTAACCTCACTCTGGACCAAATTCATCACCTGTCTGAAGCCTCCAGTTGCTACTGAAATCAAAGAAGCCAAGGGAACAGGGAATAGAACCTCACGGGAATTTATTTCCCCCACCCCTCCCTGCATTCCCAAAGACCTTTTTGAAGTGCTGACATGTCAGGGCATTGACCCCTATGATTTTCACAGCATTTTTGCTTTTCAGAAGCAGCCTCAGGAATTCCACATCATGGCTCTGAAACCATGCTGGTAGCCTTGGGGAAGAGAGATGGGACTGACTTTGGTGAATTGTCAAGCACACGGAGAAGACCTAAATCTGTGTAATGGGAGACTTCGATGTCATAAGATTAACTTCCTGGCCAAGCTTTTTTTTAATGGCGTTAGGCTAATATGGTGGAGCCCTTTCGATAAATGAGAAACCCTAAAAATTCAAATCGTGACCAAAATAAGACCAAAGGCATGGGTATATGGAACAGACTGACAGATCTCAGAGGGGTGAGGGGAAGAGGAGACTGGAAGAGATTAGCCAAAGAATGTATATGCATACATGCATAGCCCATGGACACAGACAGCAATGTGGTGAACGGTGGGGAGCAGGGCAGGAAGGAGCTGGGTGGAGGGGGGCAGAAGGGGGTAAAATGGGAGACTTCTGTAATAGTGTCAACAATAACAAATAAAAATAAATGATCATCAAAGCTGGAACAATTTGAACAACATAATAAATAATAACATTGGACTATAGCCCAAAATATTAGATATGTATCCATTCTGCTATAAATAAATGAATGAGTAAATAAATAAATGAGAAAAAGATAAAAATATCCCTCTCAGAAAATTTTTGAATGACTTATGTACTCTCCCCTCTAGAAATAGTTCTTAATGCCCTGCCTGTACTGCCCCAACCACCTTCTCTGCCCTTGAATTAGACCAGTGATGGCAAACCTTTTGAGCTCGGCGTGTCAGCATTTTCAAAAACCCTAACTTAACTCTGGTGCTGTGTCACATATAGAAATTTTTTGATATTTGCAACCACAGTAAAACAAAGACTTATATTTTTGATATTTATTTTATATATTTAAATGCCATGTAGCAAAGAAAAATCAATCAAAAAAATGAGTTCGCGTGTCACCTCTGACACGCGTGTCATAGGTTCGCCATCACTGAACTAGACTGTATTTAGCGACTTCTTGCCAAATAACAGAGTATGCAAGGAAAGAGTAGGGAGTTAAGTTTAGAGTGGAGAAGTTTGCCAAATGTTACCTGGGCCAGATGACCAAGATTAATATCACTAGTGATAAGTCATGTTGATAACATGTACCCTCATAAAAGGATGTGACAAGAAGGCCACATTATTTCTGTGGTATTCTCTCCCAAAACTATAACACCAGCCTAAAGAAGAAAAACATCAGACAAATCCAAATTAAAGGGCCTTCTACAAAATAATGACTAGTAATTGTCAAAACTATCAAGGTCATGAAAAGAAGAAAGGACTGAGAAACTGTAACAGACCAGAGGAGAGTAAGATGTGATCTTTAAATGGATACAATGTTTAAATGCAATGCAGTATGATAATTTTGATCCTGGAAGAGAAAAAAGGAAAACTAGAACACAAATGAAAAAACTAGTAAAATCTGAATAAAGCCTGGAGTTTAATTAATAGTAATATAGCCATGTTGATTTCTTAACTTTGACAAATGAATCATGGTATGCTAAATATGAACGTTAGGAAAAGCTGGGTGAGCAGTGAGGGGTATACAGAAATTCTCTGTATTATTCTCTTTGCAACTTTTATATAAATCTGAAATTATTTCAAAGTAAAAAGTTAATCTAAAACATCTAAAAACATCTCTGTAATCGTGAGCCTAAAATTTTTTAATTGTGTAAAGAAAAAGAATTAAAATTTAGAGTATAGCATTTTTGACAAGAAAAAGAATCAAATGAAAAAGGATAATCTATTTGTACACAGCAGAACAAAACAAAACAAACATACATATACACATATACATACATGTACATTTAAGATATAGATGCATAGGTGATAGATAGATGATAGATGTACTATAATATGTAACTACATAGATAAATCAGTATGATCACTACCATTTTATTCATTCATTTATTATTTTATTCATTCACTATTCATTCACTCATCTACTATTTTGAAACAGTAACTACTACATGTGAGGCATTTTACTTTGGCTGGGGTTCCAACCATGGACACAATGAATTTGAAATTTACCCACCAGAACCTCCTATATAAACTCATTCTTTCATGTTCCAAAACTTCTAAAACTTTAAGAGTTTTATGTGTGCTTCGAAAGTATTAGGGTTTTGTTTTTTTCTTTAGTAAAATTCTTGGGTTCCAGATACAGAAATACCATTTATTAAATATGCAGTTCTGAGCAAGATTCTTAACATCTACCTGTGGCTCAGTTTCCTGATCCAGAAAGTGTGGATCATAATAATTACTACCTCTCAAAGATAAGGGTAAGATAATCCTCACATATGTTATAAAATGCTATACAATTGTTACTTGCTACTCAAAGGACAGTGATCACGGTATCTAACAGAGCTCATTGGAAATAGGAACCACAGTAGAAAAAGAAAAGGGAGTTCTGACTTTGGTGATGGGAAGGAACTGAGAAAAAGCATCTCTATTCGTAATCTTGCCTGGAGAGAGCTTTGGAAATGAATATGTTAAATGTCCAGAAGAAAAGTACAAAAAAGTAAAGAAAAGTCACACATTACTATCCCCATAAATGGATGATGCATCTGAGACCCAAAATATTGAATAACTTACTTAAAATTCCATACTGAGCCATCAGCACATGGAAATTAAGAATTTCGTCTCCTTGGTATTGAGAGTTTTTTTGCCATTTAGCACATCCTTTGTGCTATGCCTACCTTATCAGGACTCAAGACCTAAAACTTCTGTTTGGATTTATCTATGGCTGAAGTTGGGAGGTTTTTGTATCATTGATTTTTGATGTGGACTATCAGAGACCCCACATTTCTGTTCTTCATTGCAATCCTAGTTAATGCTTTAAAATTCCCCACTTCCTGCTCATGGCCTGTTTGATTATTGCTAACCCCACACCACTGGTCACCATAGAAGTTTCTAATGCAAGCTCTGTGCCAGTCCTCACTCTCTTCCCTTCCCTTCCCTTCCCTGTTTGTATTATACAATTAAATCCTGATGTATATTTGTATTTCAATGTTATATTTAAAACTGTACATATGCCCAAAAGGCTTTAGTGGGAGTTACATTTTTATATATTGAAAAGAAAATACATATTCAAAACATCAGTTTCTAAAAAGCAAGAACATTCTTTTATTAGTTTTCCTTTTTGCCAGACCAGAGTAAAGTCAAAGTTTTCCCTAGGCTAGTCTAGGAAGAATTCGATTAATTTGAAAAACATTTTTTTGCTTTTATTGAAAAAATTCTGATGGTTCTTCTAGCTCACATGGCATTTAGGTGACAGTCCATTTCAACTCACTATTTCAAGTCAATGACCATTTACTGAGTTCTAAATTCTTGAGATAAATAAAATGAATGGGTTTCATTCCTCAAAGAATTTACTATTTAGTGAATGTGGAATACAAAGCAAATAGCTACAAAATAATATAATAACTTTGTACTGGGTTTACATATAGGTTGCTATTGAGGATTACTTGGGTTTGTTGGAGAGAGAGTCATGAAGAAAAAAAGTAGAGAAGAAGAATAAAAGGTATTTGAGCTGGATCTTGAAGAATATATACAGATATGCTAGAACAAGATGAAGTATACTGTATATCTAAGCAGAGACAACATCTGAGTAGAGAGTCAGAAACAATAATTATAGGAGATTCATGGCACTAGGGATTTGAAAAGGCAAAACCAGAAATGATAAGGCAAAATATGGTATGGTTGGGAGCGTCTTTTGAGGGCTCTTATATTCCCAATTAAGGAGTTGGGGTCTTTAACTTACCAGCTATTTAGATCTATCAGAGAGTTTTATGTAGAATGGGGATTTAGAGAGGCATACAGAAGTCATGAATAAGAACAGAATACAAAAAAAAAAATAAAAAGACTAATGAAATCATACAAGCTATTTAAATAGTATTCTTGGAAAACATTCATTAATTCACTAAACAAAATTTAATTCCATTTTAAAAATATGAACTCACTGATAATGGCTTATATCAGTCAGAGTTTAGTCAGGGAAACAGAAACCACTCCAGATATTTCAGGCAGAAATAGATCCAAAACAAGGAACTAGAGATTTAATATCTCTTGGACAGGCTGGGGGAGAAGAGGTTGGAAAAGTTAAGGCTAGCACCCAGGAAATCAGGAAATGTGTAAATTTAAGGAAAATGATCCTGATTATTTCAGCTGTCTTGAGCACCTAATTGTTGCTAAGGAATTGCAGGGAAATTCCTAGAAATCTCTGGCAAAATCTTATTTTTTGAGATGTGACATAGCCCAAACACCGACCCAATGCTGCTCAGAAGCAATAGTGGTTCCTGTTTCTCTTTGGCCTTACAGCTCTTGCACAAGTATATTTCATTGGTGTAATCTAAAGCAGAATTCTGCTGACAGGTAGACTAAGAAATTTAGTTCTTATGCTTTAAAGCCCTGACATACTGGTAACGCAGAGAAGATGGAAAATAGTATTGACTGAGTTGCCAACAGACATCCTGGCACATTGTACAAGATCTAGGGCAAATATTATTTAAATGGCATGAGAAATAAATTCTGCAGTTTTTAGATACACTATAAAATCAAAAAAACAAATAAAACAAAATAAAGAACTAGTTCCCAAGAACTCCTGGTCTCTGTTTCCCCCTTTTCTAATTCCCCAAAGCTCCCCCCAATTCAGATGCACCAAAAAGAAACTGAGCTCTTTTATTTGAACTCGTTTAAGTTACACATGTCAATCAGGGCTCCTGAATTCCTTTTCCTTGGCCAATTGAAGTCTCACAGTCCTTGAGTTCTCCGTGAACCTCAGTTTCCACCAAAGCTCACAAAGTTCTGTGCCTTGGGAATAGATTCTGTGTGTGAGGGAGAATGAGAAGTTTCAATGAAGAGAAACCATGGTCTCTGAATCAGACTCTGCCATTGACCAACCTGGGGGGGGGGGGGGGGCGGGGGGCGGGGGGAGGGTTCTGGCATCTAGTCCAGGAATGAGAAAGCCGTTTCAGCAGCCACACCACCCTCTTTTCTTGCAACTTCTCATCTGTGGCAGCTGCATCTTCAGAGTGGCAGTTAACCAAAAATGGGTGAAATTAGCTGGAAAAGACACTTATTTGCATGCTATTAACCTAAAATAGGCCATGGGATGGGGGAAGTATAGAACATTTTGATCCAAAATTATGTAGACTATAGATAGCCAGAAGAAGTTGGGCTGCTTTTCCTCCAAATGTGCTGTCAATAAGTGATTGTCAGATGACTCATGCTTTTACATGTAAGCTAAATCAAAGATCCAAATGCAAAGCCCAGCACTCAGGGACATCATTTGGATATTTAATGCTCCCTCGGGAACCTAGAGCCCTCAAAGCAATGAATGGATTACAATGAAGCATAAATACAGAATTTTCAGTTCTGACAGATATAATCTTATTCTAAAATGGCCTGCTATTTAAAGGAAAACTATATCCATATTTTAGCAGCCCAACATTGAAATTTCAAGAGTTAAGAATCCCGCAGCTCAGATAAATTCACCAACATATGAAAATTAATTTTGTATTATTCTTTGAGACTTCACACTTATAAGACAAGCAGCAAAATTGGCGCAGTCTTTCTGTTATTCTGTCAACTTAAAAGGAAAGAACACAATTAGGGATGTGGCAATTTTTCCATTCCTTTTTCTGCCCCTCAGCAGCTGAATGACATCATTGTGCAGTAACAACTTAAAGAGTCGAGATGCTGATGATCATCAATTCATTAAGTAATCCCACAAGATCAGGTTCAATATGCAAGTTTGGGAATTTGTTGATGGGTAAGCCACACACACACACAGCAGCTAGCAAAGACACCATTCAAAAATTGCCTGGATAGAAGTAAAGTATGGGGGTGGAAAGCATGGGCTCTGAAGCCACATCACGCACATTTATCTGTTACCAACAGTGGAACTCTGAGCAAATCATTTATCCCTCTGTACCTCATTTTTCTCATCTGAAAAATAGGAGTAGTAATAATATCTTCCAATGCTTGCTGTGAGACTTAAATGAGCCAGTAAATGGGGAGTGGTGAAGACAGTCATCTGGAGCATAGTAAAACAGATAAATGGTTTCTATGAAGATGACACCTTCATAGTATCTTCAAGAGTCTAAAGGCTGGACTCTTCCTCTAAATAAACATGCCCATGGTTACCTTTTGTTATCTTCATTCATTGCTAGGTGTCATATACTTACATAAATATGCTCTGAGTGATAATAACTCTGTGTTTATGGTGCTAAGCCACACATAAGTGTTCATCTAAGGCAGTTTCTGTAAAGGGCCAGAGAGTAAATATTTTAGGCTCTGCAACTGTTCAGTTCCGTTGTCTTAGCATATAGCAGCTATGGGCAATACTTTATGAATGAGTATGGCTGTGTTCCAATAAAACTTTATTTGCAAAAACAGGAGGCAAGCTAGATTTGGCCCCCAGGGTATAGTTTTGCCTACTCCTGATCTAATGAATTCTTCAACTAAGAAAATTTTGCGTAAGTAGTTTCCTACCTGAAAAGATTTGGAGAAGTAGTATTCAAATTTCCTTAGATATTTCACCCAACCCTTCACAAGGCATTCTGTACATTTGAGTAAAGTCCTTCCTGACATCAAATTTAAATCCTACTGAGGCATTTAGGAAGCCTCAGTTTCCACCACAAGTCACAAAGAAAATGCCAGAATGATAGCAGTTTACTTATTAATAACAATAGCCTACCATTTAATAAATGTTTACTCTATAGCTGTTGATGTTCCAAAGAAATTATGGATCATCTCACTTTAATGATGATGGCAAATTTTAACTGCAACACTTTCAGAATATATCCACCTTCTGCTCACTTCTTCCTACAGGACCATGGTGATCTCAGGCCCCTTCATCCCTTCTCTGGTTTATAGCTATAGCTCTAACTACTCTCTACATTTTAGTTTTTAATTTATTTTAGAGAAAGAGGAAGAGGGAGAAAGAGAGACAGAGACAGAGAGAGAGACAAAGACAGAAACAGAGAGAAACATTGACCAGTTGCTTCTTTTATTTGCCCCAACCAGGGATGGAACCAACAATCTATATATGTGCCCTGACCGGGAATCAAATCCACTATCATCCAACCAACTGAGCCACACCAACCATGGCTCCCTCTATATTTTAAAACTTGCTCCCTATAGCCCATCCTCAACTTAGCAGCCATGGCGTCCCTTATAGAATGTGTCAGATCATGTAGCTCTTCTACTCAAAACCCTTTTGCAATCCTCTGTCTCACTCAGCAGAAAAGCAAAACTTCCAAACTAGCCTACAAGACCCTCTGAGCCGACCCTTATTTTCTCTCTGGACTCATCTCTGACTATTGTCACCCTCTGCTTACTCCAAGTCTTCTGCCACAGGAGGGACTGAGCTTACTCAGTTTTTCCCTAGCCACATGGCTTAATCATCTCCACTTTTAGGTCTTTGCTCAGATATCACCTTCCAAGTAATCCCACACTGAAAATCCTATTTTAAATTGTACCTCTTCCTATTGGCCCTCTTATCTTCTCTGCTTCATTTTTCTCCATACCCCTTATTATATACTAGAGACTTGGTGTACGAATTCATGCACAGGTGGGTTCCCTCAGCCTGGCCAGTGATCAGTGCTGTCTTGCCCAGTCTTGGCGGAGGGACCATGGGAGGTTGGCCAGTCACAGGAGGTTGGCCTGTGGAGCACACTGACCACCACGGGGGAGCTCCTGCATTGAGCATCTGCCTCCTGGTGGTCAGTGCACATCATAGCAACCAGTCGGCAGGTTTTTTGGTCGACTGGTCACTTAGGCTTTTATATATATATACATATATATATACACTAGAGGCCTGGTGCACAAAAATTTGTGCACTGGCGGGGGAGGGGGGTGTCCCTCAGCCCCACTTGTGCCCTCTCACAGTCTGGGACCCCTCAGGGGACAACGACCTGCTGGCTTAGGCCCTCTCCCGGGTGGCAGAGGACAGGTGCAATCCCTAGGTGCAGCCCCTGGTCGGGCTCAGAGCAGGGCCGATTGGGGAGTTGGGGCACCACTCCCTGTCATGCACAGAGCAGGGTGGATCAGGAGGTTGCGATGCCACCCCCAGTCATGCTCAGGGTAGGGCTGATTGGGAGGTTGGGGCACTGCCCCCTGTCACACTCATGGCAGGGTCGGTGGGGAGGTTGCGGCGCCACCCCCTGTCATGCACAGAGCAGGGCCCATCAGGGGGGTTGGGGAGCTCCCCCCTGTCACGCACAGAGCAGGGCCAATCAGGGTGTTGGGGGCTCCCCCGGTCACGCACAGCGTAGGGCCGATAGGGGAGTTGGGGCACCGCCCCCTGTCACACACAGAGCAGGGTGGATCAGGGGGTTGGGGCACTGCCCCCTATCACCCACAGAGCAGGGCCGATCAGGGGTTTGGGGCACTCCCACCTGTCACACTCAGGGCAGGGCCGATGGGGAGGTTGTGGCTCTACCCCGTCACACACAGAGCAGGGCCCATGGGGGAGTTGGGGCGCCACACCCTGTCACACACAGAGCAGGGCCAATCAGGGGGTTGGGGCACCTTCCCCTGTCACGAACAGAACAGGATGGACAGGGAGGTTGTGGCCCCGCCCCCTGTCACACACAGAGCCACAGTGCAATCAGGGGGTTTTGGCGCTGCCCCATGTCACGCTGCTCCAGGGGCCAGGAGGCCTCACAGCTCCACTGATCCCAGTGCTGGGAGGCCTCATAGCTTTGCTTGACACCTGGGCAGTGAGGCCTCACTGCTCAGCTGATCCAGGTGCTAGAAGGCCTCGCTGCTCCGCTGATCCTGGTGCTGGGAGGCCTCGTGGCTCCGCTTGACACCGGGGCAGTGAGGCCTCACAGCTCCGCTGATCCCGGGTTCAGGAGGCCTCGTGGCTCTGCTGATTCCTGTGCTGGGAGGCATATTACCCTTTTACTATATAGGATAGAGGCCTGGTGCATGGGTGGGGGCCAGCTGGTTTGCCCTGAAGGGTGTCCTGGATCAGGGTGGGGGTCCCACTTGGGTGCCTGGCCAGCCTGGGTGAGGGGATGATGGCTGTTTGCACCTGGTCACACCCCCTTCAGGGTGGAGGTCCCCACTGTGGTGCCTGGCCAGTCTGGGTGAGGGTCTGAGGGCCGTTTTCAGGCTGATGGGTGACTGAAGCTCCCAGCCTCTCCTTTTTTTCTTTTCTTTTTTTATTCTGGGATTTATTTACCTTCTATGGCTGTCACTGGAACTGAGAGCCAGCTTTAGCTCTGAGGCTTGGCTCCAGCTCTGAGACCTCGGCTGCTGAAAGCAGAGATCTGGTTTGATTGGGTTCTATAATTGAAACTGTTGTAACTCCAGCTCGGCCAGCTGGCTGAAAGCATGGGGATTATTTGCAACATTGTTTCTTAGAGTGCAAGCTCAGAGACAGGCAGCGGCAGGCGGGGAACCTTGGCTTCCTCCTTCACTGGAGAAAGCAAGCCTCCTGTTCGCTTCAGCTGCCTGGCTGCAGGCCGCCATCTTGGTTGGCAGTTAATTTGCATAACTCGCTGATTAGCCAATGGGAAGGGTAGCGAAGTTATGGTTAATTACCATGTTTCTCTTTTATTATATAGGAGATAGATAGATAAATAGATATACATATAGATATACATATAGATATAGATATTTATTTGCTTTTTAAAAATGTCTTATTTCTTCCATTAGAATGAGAGCTAAAGTGGATAAGAACTTTTGTTCACATCTGTCTCTCCAGCATCTAAAATAATGCTGGACCCATCCCACAATCAAGTATGGTTACAAACACTTTAAAGTTATTATCTACTTTAATCCTCACAATGTTGTGAGTACATGCTTACAATCCACATGTTCAGGAGAGGAAACTGAAGCAATGAAAGGTTAAATGAATTGCACAAAAACACATGGCATTTTGGCCATGCAGCCCCAGCCTCTGTGCTCCCAACCACAACAGTCTACTCTCTTTATTTAGTCCTCACTTCTCCTTGAGTGAGGGACTATGATTACCTTGGTTTACAGATGAGGAAAGTGAAGCTTAGTGACATCAAGTAACTTGACCAAGGTCACAAGGCCTGTAAATTGAGAGGTGAGGATTCAAATGTATGTTTGCATATCTCAAAAATCACACACACACAAAATGTATCACAGTCTTTAATGCTATGTGATGTGATAGACTTTGAGGAAGGAAAGCTGATGGAATTTTACAAACACAGAACCTTTCATGTATTGATGGGCATAAGGCAACCTTCCTTGTCCAGCATCTCACTAAATGTAGCCCATGATTTTGATAATCTTCCAGAACTAAGGGTTTTGTTTTATAAAATCTAGTAAGCTTGGGTATAGACATTGCCATAATTCTCAATACATTAAGGAGAGAAAATGAAAGAATGGTAAACAATAAGATGACAGGGCTACCTGTAATGAAGAAGAAGATAAATCCAAGGACTTAATGATTCAAATTTGGCCAATTAGCTCATTCTAATGCTCTCAAATTACCAAATTAAATTCTAGCCACTTAAAGTTTGGCTAAGTACAAGCCAAGCTGGTATTCAAGAAGAGCTCTAAGATGGTGACAGTGTGCATAGAAAAAAATAATAACTCCACTTGGAACACAGATGAAAGCAGTGCCTACTACTGTGCATGTGTTGAGTCAGGATCACTATTTTAATATATATTTTTTATAAATTTCAGAGAGGAAGGGAGAGGGGACAGAGAGATAAAACATCAATGATGAGAAAGAATCATTGATAGGCTATCTCCTGCATGCCCCCTCCTGGGGATAGAGCCTGCAACTCAGGCATGTGCCCTGACCAGAATTGAACCTGGGACCCTTCAGTCCGCAGGTTGACCCTCTATGCACTAAGACTAACCAGCTAGAGCAGGACCTCTTTTTCATGAAAGAAATGATTGAACAAAGTTCAAGAGCAATAGGTGAACTAGACTTCTCATCAGTAACAGAAAGGGCTGGACAAATCCAAGCAAAGGTGACAAACACACAGGAACTGCTGTTTTCATTCTGCAAGAGAATAAAAAAGAAAAACTCACCTGGAAATTCAAATTTTTAAAAGGACATGGATAAACACAAATGCTTTATTTTATTTAAGAAGGCTATAAATACTACAGGCTCACTCTTGCTTGTATTTTAAAGCAGTTAAAATTTGCAATGATGCATCAAGAGGTATCACAAAAGACCTGGCATTTTAATAATTTGGAGAGGGCTTCTGATGCACAAAGGCAAGGGGAGGGATTAGATTCTTGATATCCAGTTCTCATCACACCAGGAATCTCATATTAATATTTGTTAGGAAAAGGAATCCACCATAATTCCTGCAGCCTATGTTGAACAGAAATGTCAATATGTTTTATTCAACCTTTTATTTTTCTTCATAAGGTAAAATCTGGCTCATATATCTAAGTGCATAATAATTCTCAAAATGTCTAAGGAAACAAAATATATACTTACTAGTATATTTTATAATTGTTTGATAATTACTAAGCTCCCATCATTATCCAGAATGCACAACTACAATTAAAAATTATATTATGTATAAATTCATGTATATATACATATGTATAAACACACACTAAATACTTTTAAATATTTCTCAAATTGTTAAGGAAATAAAACACTATAAGAAAAGTCTAATATGATTTCAAATGTTACATGTGGAAGAACATTTTAAACAGGTTCCACTGTGTCTATATACATATACAACTACACACAATCAGGATCCGTATAATAAAAGGCAATCACAAAATCTCAGAAACTCGACAATGATGAATAGAAATAATTTGATTAGAGAATGTAACCTTTGACGCTAAAGAAAGCTACATAAAAATCCACAACACGGAGCTCAATACTTGGAGGTTAAAGGAAAGGAGAAGAAATGAGGTTTTAAAAATATTTTAGAATGCTGCTCTGAAACTGTTTCGTAAGTGTGGGCCATATCTTACTATTATGTACAGCCACACTCGTGTGTGCATGCGCGCACACACACACACACACACACACACACACACATCCCTAAGTGGAATTTGTCGCTATAGGATATTTACAAGCCAGACTTGCTGCATTTAAAATGTATGGAATTTATTTTTAAACCAGCCATATCTGAATTCAATGCCTTATATTTTGAGTTTTAATTCCAATCATGCTAATTTTAAGTCACAAACATATATCTGCCGGTAATGAAGGTTGTTTAATTAGGTCCAGATAAAATAGCTCCAATTCTGTTTCTGATCCACCTGTCAAAGCAAATCAGTCTTTTACATGGCTAAAAAAAAAACAAATTAGACTAGCTGATGACTTTTTGAATATTCAAGTAGACACACCGAGGATAAATCCAAACAGAACTTGTGACTGAACAAAAGCCTGAAATATGACCTCAAGGATAAAGATGCCTCATTCTGCCAAAAGCTGATTTGCGAGCAGGGTCCTCCCAATATTATGGAGTCGAGGACAGGGTGCTAAGAAGAAGTTATAAGAAGGCCAACTAAAACGAAACAAGTACTATGGAAATCAAATCTGCCACAGCTCAGGGCAATGCACCCACTCAATGCGGTGCAAAATAAATACAGGCAATGACAAAAATTGTAATGAAGAGGGTCCGTTTACCATTTTTTTTGCCAAGAAAATTTCAAAACAAGAGACATCCTAACTCATGGAGTACCCATTATTCAAAGTCACATCTAGATTATTTATAAGGTTTCTAAAAATAGAAAAACTGCTTTCCCTACAAGTCTAGTATGAATAGTTTTAGAATATTTTCTTCATATAGTTCTAGTTTACTTGTATATAATACATTATACATTTGGGGACAAATCCATGAAATCAGCATGATTGACATATGATAAGAAACTTTAGTTCTCAGGAAAGGGGGAGAGAAACAATAAATAAGCATAATATGTAAAATAAATAAATAAATAAACTTTAGATGGGAGGATACAGAGGGAGAAGAGAGAAAGAATAACCAGAAAGCCAAATCCTTAGAGTCTGATTGGTAATTGCTAGTAGATAAGACCCATCCTCACATGATTGATTTCCTGAGTAGAGATATGAGATGGATCAGTAGTCAAGGCTCCGGACATATGACCATCCTCTAATTCCTTACTCTCCCATATGCATTCAGAAAGGAGACTCATGCTCAACTCTTTCATTCCAAGTTGCTTTAAACAAGAGACACAAAAACAATAATAATAATAATCTATGGCATAAACATTTAATAGAAGTTTCTTTTATATATACATAAATTTATTTTATTATAATATACTATGTATTTCATATATTATTACTTATTGTTATAGGAAGAAGTAACATCAATATTATATAATAAGTAACATTATGACAATAAGTAATAATATATAAATATATGATATTATCTTACCTGATATTACATATAGCTTATATATACATGTATATAAAACTTATTACATATATATAACTTATTACATATACATATATATATATATATATACACACACACACACACACACACACACATATGAACAGCATGGATAATTCAATAAGGAAAAGATAATAAAACAGTGAAACAATTGGATATCTCTTTGGAATAAACTGAATCTATAACCTTATCTCATACCATACACAAAAATAAAAATATACTTAAATGTAAAAAATTAAACTATAGACAAGTACAGAATAAAATTTTCCTTAGGGTAGGTAAAAATTTCCTAGTTTAAGACACAAAACACATGAATCATAGAAGATAAAATGATAAATTGGACTCCAAATTAAAGTCTTTGCTCTTCTAAATACGTCATTAAAAAAATAAAATACAAATTAAAGACTAAAAATTCTTTGCTATAACTATGCCTAAAAAATAATAAGAAAAACAACTCAGTTTTTAAAATGAGCAAAAGATTTGAACAAATACTTCACAAAAGGTGTTGTACAAATGGCTAATGAGCACATAGAAAGAGGTTGATTGTCAATAAGTCATCAGGAAAATACAAATTAAAACCACAATGAAATACCATCACACACATATTAGAATGGTCAAAATTAAAAAGACTGATAATAACAAGTATTGGCAAGGATATGAAGCAACTGAATTCTCATACATTGTCAGTATAAAATGGTACAAACACTTGAAAAACAGTGTGACAGCTTCCCATTACCTTAAAAATACTCTTATCATATTACCCAGAAAACCCATCCAAATCCACTTCAGCTCTGATTTCAACCATGACTGGAAGTTACTTGATCCAGAAACTAGGGAAAAAAATATCTATCTACAAAATATTGCCTGGAAAGTAGTACAAAGTAGCATTTTGAAGAGGTGGACATGTTTTCTAGATTTTGAAAACAAGGATATTAAATTTGTTAAAACTCAATGAAATATATGTTAAAATGGCCATATTTTACTATATACTAGAGGCCCAGTGCACGAATTGGTGCATGGGTGGGGCCCCCTGGGTGGCCTGCAGGGATAGGCCGAAACCCGCAGTCCAATGCCACCTGAAGCTCCTACCTGCTGTTCCCTCTCAGCCAGGCCCCACTGTGCCTGCCGTGGGCTCACACCCAATCAGTCCCAATCAGGAGAGGCCACAGCCATGCTTGCCAGCCTGCATCTGGTGCCCTCCCAAGGCCAGTGGCCTGTGGGATCTGCCCAAAACTGGCTTTCCAACATCCCCTGAGAGGTCCTGGATTGCAAGAGGGCACAGGCCAGGCCAAGGGACCACACAGGTGCTTGATTGGGGGCAGGGGAGAGACCATGGGAGGGCTCCAGGGCTCATCCCCCTCAGTCCCAATCAGCCAGCAAGCTAACCTACTGGTCAGAGCGTCTGCCCCCTGGTGGCCAGTGCACATCATAGTGAGTGGTTGAGCGGCCTTAGTATATTATTAGCATATTATGCTTTGATTGGTTGAACAGTAGAACAGTCACCAAAAGACCAGACACTTAGCATGTTATGCTTTTTTTATGTAGGATAAGTTATAACTCAATAAGACTGATTTTAACAATATTAGATTTGGAATAACACTTCAGAAAACACCTATTCTAACCCTTTAATGTTATAGATGAAGAATGAAGACAGGGAACTTGGTCAGCCCAGTCAGACAGCTAATAGAGCTAATAGAGGAGGGTCAAAAATCTCATCTCCAAAATCTCAGCTCAGCACTCTCTCTGCTTAACTGCTACCTTTTCACTGAACTACATAATTAATTTAAATGGAATTTATCCTAAAATGGCTTAGAAATTAGGACTTTTAATTTCTTAAAACTTAAATTTTGCAAGGGTGGCACATGATGATGATGGTGATGAAGATGCTTTTGCCTCTAAAATTTTATTTTCTCTTTTCTAAGAAATAAATGTTAGTTTCCATTCAACTGTTACCCACTCTCAATCCATGGAGTCTGGGGAATGGATTGAGTCCAAGTGGTAGTATGTGCCTCAGGTTGTAGACTGTCATTGTCCAATACAGTTCCCACAAACCACATGTGGCAACTTGAAATGGGACTGCTTAAATGGAGATGTTACATTCTTTTTCTTATGAAAGGAAAAAATAATGTAAAATAGCTATTTATAAAATTTACATTGACTCTACATTAAAATAGTATTTAGTATATTGGATGGATAGAATATATTTTCAAATTAATTTTGTGTTTTTTTTAACATCTCAATAGAAAATTTTAAATTACATATGTAGCTTGCATTTTTTGGTTAGCATTACATTTCTATTAGACAGTTATGGTTTAAACAGTTGTACCCATAAGGTCTACCATATACAGTCCTTTTCAGAAATGCATATGTCAGGTTATAGCAGAACTGACTATTCTTAATCCAGTAAGCTATTATATCCTGGCCAGTTTATGTTGAGTTGTCACTTGCAATTGAAAGTGTCCTACATATTACTGTTCCTAGACTGGGTGTAAATAAAAATGCTGAACTATCTTGTTTATGCTATTGTATAGTTCTTGGGCACTTTCACATTCATTATCTTACTTTGTTTTATTAGTCATTGTTACCATAAGGAAACTGGGGTTCAGTGAGGGTAAGTGAGCTAATCAAGGTCAAGCTAAGAGATAAACAAAGCTGAGTTGCTAAACTCAAATGGTTGGATTCCAGGCCTCATTTCCCCTTTTGGCACCATACTCTGCTGACCCACTTGGAAAGTTAACTTTTGAAGCCTTAAGTAACACAGTCAACATAAATGAGGTGATACATCATTTGTGGATCCACTTAAAAGATGATTTTTGGCCAAAACCGGTTTGGCTCAGTGGATAGAGCATCAGCCTGCGGACTGAAAGGTCCCGGGTTCGATTCCGGTCAAGGGCATGTACCTGGGTTGTGGGCACATCCCCAGTAGGAGATGTGCAGGAGGCAGCTGATCGATGTTTCCCTCTCATCGATGTTTCCGGCTCTCTATCTCTCTCCCTTCCTCTCTGTAAAAAATCAATGAAATATATTTAAAAAAAAAAGATGATTTTTGACCAGCTGCTCATGAAATTGATATGCATTATACATGTTATCAGAACGTATAAGGCACGTGGTATCCCCTTGTTATACTGTCAGAGAAACACTATTTTATGACTGCAGAACTAGACAGTAGGAGTTGGCTCAGGGGTGGGCAAACTTTTTGACTCGAGGGCCACAATGGGTTCTTAAACTGGACCGGAGGGCCGGAACAAAAGCATGGATGGAGTGTTTGTGTGAACTAATATAAATTCAAAGTAAACATCATTACATAAAAGGGCGCAGTCTTTTTTTTTTTTAGTTTTATTCATTTCAAAAGGGCCGGATCCGGCCCGCGGGCCGTAGTTTGCCCAGCCCTGATGGTGAAATGACCAAGAATGTTTGGAAGTCTTTGAAAACAATAATAAAAAAGAGGAGGTTGTATAATAAAGAGTTTTTACCTCTTCAGGGCTGTCCAATGGAGAGTTAGACTCTATACCTTGGGCCCAAGGTGCAGGCCACCAGAGATATTTTCTATAGGTGAAGGGACCTGGAATAATTCTGTGTGTTCAATAGTAGCCTTGGTAGACATACCATTCCAGTTTCTCCAAGAGTCTCAGATTGCTTACTTGGTTTCTTAGATGCCCTGACTCAGATATAAACAACAGTTCATAGAGATATAAATTAAAAGATATATTTTTCAGTTGATCAACTGAAGGACTTATATGCATGCATATAAGCATAACCAATGGACATGGGGGGTAGGAGAGGCCAGGGGATTGTCAAGGGTGGGGAAAAAAAGGAGACATATGTAATACCCTTTGTAATGCTTTAAGCAATAAAACTAAAAAAAAAAATAATAAAATAATAAAAATAAATAAATAAATAAAAGATATATTTTTGCATTAAAATAAATAAATAAATTCTACATTCTGGATCTTGTATTAGCTTAAACAAATTCCTTGAAGTATATCTGTCCCATAAAGAGTGTAGCAGGCCTCAAGTTTTTAGCACAATGCACACACCCTGAAAACGACAGCTGACTACTCTCCTCCCAATTTTTCCTATAAAAGAAAGTGCAATAGTTATGGTGACATATGTCCTGCACTTATCAGAATGGCCCTGATTTCAAAATCCTTTATCATTGTCCCCATGAGAAAACAACTTATGCCCTGATTAAAATATATGACCTGGTTTTTAGTTACAAAAACCCAAGATAAGTGTTACACACGTAAGCTCAAATTCTCATCATCACGGAGATTGCGATCTAGTTGGGAAAGTGAGGAATGATGTATACGAAGGGAATAGAATGCAAGGGTATTTACATTAAGTGCCAAAAGATAGGGCATGCTCTCATGAGGATGTGCCAAGAAACAGTTGCCCAGGTTACCTGTTCTCTGTAGGGGTCACAGGTGGGAACATTTCCTAGCAGGAATCTAGGCAAATAGGATAGTTGCCTAACTTCCCTGCACCTTAGTCACCCCATATATAAAATAAATATAATACCTACTTCCCAAGGATGTTGTGAGAATTAAAACGTGTGCATGAAAGCACTTAAAACAATGCCAGGTACACAATAAGTGCTCTGCCCATGGCATCAACAAAGCACACCTCAATGGTCATTACCATTCTTTCTCCAGTGGGTCTTGTTGAATTTCCATAAAAAAACAAAGACCTGTTTGTTGCTCCTTCAAAACAAGCAAGCTTGACTCTGTTTTCCTGTGGAATATGGCAGGCCAGGAATCTTTAGCGACTGAAATTGTTTGAGGCGAATGGCATAGCTTTGCACCCAGGCCTTGGCCTCCAACGTGGTGAAGGGGCAGCAGCAAGTCTAAAAGTTATGAGCCAGTAATTTTCCCCCCGTATGTCTTTAAAGCTTCCTTTCCAATTCAGTTTCCTCCAATGAAAGTTGCTGTATAAGCAAAAAATATTATTAGTATTAATAAAAATATTTCAGCCACGCTGCTTCTTGCATCATATGTAATTCATTAGCAGCAGCTCGTAGGCGAGGCAAAATTTTCATGTCAAATAATGTTTTATGGGTCTTTAGAACATTATACTCACTGGGTGTCCCCACGTCATGATAAGACCTCCCTAGAAGGGAAGACAGCAAAGGCTTTTTGAAGCCCCGAGTGCGTGTGCGTGCGTGTGTGTGTGTGTGTGTGTGTGTGTGTGTGTGTTTAGATTTGCTTGGGAAAAGGTTACTTTCTGCTCTCCTGTTCTGCAGCCACACTGTGCCAGGAAGTTTAGGTGCTTTTTGAAAGGGCGCCTGTTGTCTTGCTCATGGAGACGGGATTTATAATGATGTTACCTCAAAACAAGGAATTCCATATAAAAAGGTTAATGAAAGGTTTCAGTCACGATGACAGTGACCATGATCAATCAAAGGACAGAGAAATTGCTGCTTTACAATTAAAATAACCTGGTGCATTGTTATTTATCACTATTGCTGTATTGTAGCAGCAGGCCACAATTAATCATATAAATCACTCCCCTGAACGAAATTCTGAGCTTTCCTTTTATTGTTAAAACTATTGAAAAGACTTTCTTTCTTCTGATATTCTGATCTAAAGTGCTCTTGTTAAAGATCTCTTAGGCAGAGATTATAGGAAGAACTCTAAGCAAGAAACTTCAGTGATTTCCTAAAAGCTCATTAGATTTCCAGGGTGGGTAAATACCTCCCATTCAAATACATAATACTGTGTTCACCAAGGTTTATTAAAAGGTGAATTAGTAGTTATTCATTCACTCATTCATTCATTCACTCATTCATCAACCAGTAGTTACTGAGGGCTTATTATAAGCCAGGCACTCAGCTAGGCTCCAGCAGCCATTGTCCTAATCTCATGTAATTTACAGTCTACTAGAAAAGAATGCCATTGAACTAGTAATCACAAAAGTAGAGAATGTTATGAAAGATAGCATATGAAGACCTAGAAACTTACAGGAGTTTGGGTTGGGATGGTAAAAAAGAGGCATTCAACTAAGACCGGAAGAATAAGAAGGAGGAGTTGGACAGTTTGTGGAGAAATATTCAGGAAAATAAATTAGCTTGTGCAATTGATCACTGCTATGTTGCCAGGATGTGGCATATTGTATACACAATAAATATTTGTGGAATAAATTAATGCTGATTGTTCTATTTTGAGAGATAAGTGGCTGTTTATAGCCAGAGCCATTCCCTAAAGATTGATGGGTCTCATTAGGAGAAGTTACCCCTCCTTCTCAGTGATGCCTGATTCCTCGGTAGTGAGGCACATCACCTCTTTTTTTGACTTCTTCCTTTCTCCAAAAACAAGATCTCAGTGTGGTCACTCTAGATCCTTACGTACAGGCTCACTTACGTACATGACCCTATGCAGTGTGTACCCTGCAAAAGGCACCACCAGAAGTGCTGAGTAGCAGCTGAAACAAGCCTGGATGCTACTCTCCAAGTTAAAATCCCTGACATGGGGCTGTTACCTCACAGAAGTGTCATCTTTTCCTAATTTGTTCACCACAAAGGAATTTTTTTCTAAATTCCCACAGGCACCTTGTAACCCAGCTGCATCTCTGTTCCCTTGTATTCTTCTTCCCCTTGGATAGTGGATACATGTTTATTAGTTTCATATTTGTCACTCATGTTTCCACCAAAAAAAAAAAAAGATCTAAATCAAATTATATCAGCAAAATGGAAAAGTAGGCAGATCTCTTCTTGAATGGGGATGATGTTATAAAAATGGAGGCCTCTGTGGTTAAAATTTGTTCTTCTAAAATGCCCCTATGTGGACAAAAAGTCATTATTGTAACCCCATTACCTCCATGACAAAGCAGCATATTGCACCGGGAACCTCTAATTTCACAAGCCCAATACATAAAGACCATAGAAAGGGCAAGTTAGAGCCAACAACCTATATTCTTCAAACCAAGCAACTTGCAAGCAATCAAGTTGAAGCACTTTACCGTTAAAACATTTCCTCACGTCTATGTTTCATGGAGAAAACAAAGAGGTATGAGATTTGTCCCTGCCTTTAGAGAATTCACATATAGTAAAAAATGTGGAAAGAACAGCCTTTTTCTACCATGAAAATATGGATTAAAACTGTTCAGCTGCACAAACATAAGATGGAAAGTAAAAATGTCTGTTCCTGTTTATGAATATAGCATCTGGAAAATACGTGTCAGGACTAAGAGTCATCACATGTCAGAGTTAGCCTCTGCTTTACAGGTTTAAGAGTGCTTTCAAATATATTATTCCAATTGAACCTCACAATAATCTCAGGAGGTTAGGCAGGCTAAACACTTTCATGTTCACTTAATACTCTAATAAAATAGTTCCTGGGAAAAGTTAGTGACTTGCCCCAAATCACGTGAAACTCAGACCAAAAATCAGAAATCTGGCCCTACGCTGAGTGCTTTCTTTACCAAAATGCAGATAAAAAAACCATGATATGTGTCCCTTGTACATGTGAGGCCATGGGATTGCTGTATGATTCCTGGTAGGACTACTTTTGCTATAAATTATTAAAAGTATCCAACACAAGAAAACCTGATGCATGAGAGGTTCCAACAACATGTGGCAGTTAATTGAGCACATAATCAGGGACTGCACCACCGAAGCAGCTCTGGATTATATCAACAGGCATAATGATGTTGCTAAAATTACGCTCCCATAATTATCCCTTAAAGGTAGGTGATAAATGAATTAAGTACTAGAAACACAAACCTTCAAATATTTAAAAATTGCTGACAAGTGTATGGTGATAGCATCATATAAAAAAATAGGCATTCTAAGTGATTAGTATGCTCTTTCTTCATAGCAGTAATTTAGTAAACTATTGCTATAAGTGTTCCATGTAGTTGAAACATCAAAAATAAAAAAAAATAAAAACTACAGAACAAAAGGAAGCATTGTAAGTTGGCTCTAGCAATAGGAGCACAAGCATGTAGAGAAATTTAAAAAGGCATCAAAATAAAGCAGAAATGATTTCCCAGGCAGTACGGTACAGATGATCACTGTGAGAGAAGAGGGGGTCATTTCCTGCACCAGCACCATTCATGATATTTCACTACCAGGAACTTCTAGATGAGGGTTAGCCAACCTCTAAAAGATGTTGGATCAAGAAGTGGAGGGAAAAAGGGTTGCGTGTCCAGGGGATGGCAAGCAAGCAGATGTCAGAGGCATCGTGGAGGATGGGTCCTGAGATCTTCACATGCTAAGGAGAGGGGAGGTGGGAATGCCAATTCTAGAGTCAGGAGAAGAGCTTAAGAGTTGAACACACCTGGCTTGCAGTCCCCACCAAGTTCTCACTAGCACTGCATGCACAGCGCGTATTTAATTTCGTTTAAGCCTTCGTTTCGTTATCTGGGAAAAGTGGATAATGATTGTCCCAACCTCACCAATTTGCTGTGAAGATTAAACACATAAATGTGAATGTTTAATCCAGTATTTGCTGCAGAATGATTGCTCTATAAATGGACACTGTCATTATCGTTTCTATCATTGGGCTTCGGACCCCTACAATGTGCATATGCTATCGATGACTGTGGAAGCTTTACTGGTCTAATGGCACCAAGTCATTAATCATGAAGTTCCTGCATCGGTCTCCATCAGTTTCTGCTCTGTGTTTTATAGAGATACACGTGCTCATCCTGCAGTGCGCCTCCTTTGCTGGTTTATAGCATTTTGATGGGAAGGCTATCAGCCAAAATAAATGAAAAAGTGACCAAGATCAGCCACCATAGCAGTTCTGGTTCAATATTTGATGGAGATGGAGGTTTAAAATGAATTGCATAAATGAGGATAGAGAACCACCTCTGTATTGTCCTCATCCATGCTGGCCAGATCCCCATTACCATAGATAATGGAGAACTGACTGTATTTATTCCCAAAGACTTCCTTAAAATGGAAAGATCTCTGTAGCATCTATAAGATTCAATTAGAGGACCTTTATAAGCACACATCTAGTTGAACCAAATGAGAGATAAATTAACCTATAAACAGCATGCTTTTTCTTGTGGAATCCTCTAATGGCCTGATTTAGGATATCAGCAGATGGGAGGTCAGTGCCCAGTGCTTTCAGAGTTCAACCCATTCATTACAATCAGGCTCCCAGTGCCACGAAGAGGTTCTAATGAAATGCACTCCAGGAAGCCTCAGAGCGGGGACAGCTCGTGCGTGTGCAAGGCGTGGGTTTAAGGCAGCAGACAGACTGTGATTTTGTATTTCTAGACAGGTAGGGGTCCAAACAGAGCCACTGCACATTTATTAAGTTGCATTCTTTCAGGGAAGAAACTCTTGCCGAGACATCTGACCTATAAGCTCCTTTAAGCTTTTAGCCGAAATGCTCTAGTTCACATACAAAGAAAATTGCACTGTTTGTCACTAGTCAATGTCCTCTAACATCAAGGTTTTAGTGGGAAAAGAGACACATTAAAAAGGTAGCTGATCTTCCCTGTATCTCTTCCTATACCAGCAGAGAGAGCTTTCTCTGAATCTTTTTTTCTCAAGTCTGGTGGGGGAAGTAAAAACTTCCTCATTTTTGATCCTGCCAAATTGTAGCTCCAAATAATACAAATAGGTGCCTGCAGTGCATTTTTTTTTTAATCAAAATGCTCCAGAGGCCTACAAAAAAACACCTGCTTTTGTAGCCATGTCCACAGACAAAAAACTTTATAAACTGTCTAAATCTAATTAAGAACATCACAGAAAAAAAATAAAATGCACTTTAGCATCCATGGGTTAGAAATGCCCAGTTTTATGTGGAGCTAGCAGATGACGGCTAAGATAGCCTTGTACACGGACTGCACAGATGATCCTGGGATACAATGAGATGAGCTTGCCGATGAATTGTGGATAACACACTGAAGTCTTGATCTAATGCTTCCCCCGAGGATGCATGCTGAGAGGTGCTCTTCGAGACAAGAGGGCTTTACTGAGTTTGCATTGGTACTTCAATAAATGAATCCTCTCAGATAAAAGTTTCAAGTGGTTCTGTTTTATATTAAATTCCAACATATAACAAATAGTTTTTCAGTCTAGTTCCAAAAACATTTTTCTTATAGTTTGCTATTAATAGTTTTGCTCCCATATGAGTGTATTTATAAATCTATTTGTTTTATCTCTGTGCAGCTAATTAAAATCATTATTGAGCTCTGGACATTCTTTCACTATGAATGCAGTAGAGGTGGGTCAGCTGATTAAAGCTAAGAGTATCTAAGTTAAAAAAATAAAATATGAAACTTTGGCGCTTTATAATTTGCATTTTAGAAGAACTAAATGGCCTACCTCACCTGAAAAGTGGTTTTAGTGCACATAAAATATTCTCTTCTAACAATAAGTACCAAACTTTTTTCCTGGTCAACATTGTTTTAAATAAACAAGATAAGATTTTCTTTTTATAATAATTAATATCCACCCCTCTGCTATGTATTCACTACCATTCTGACAATTAAAATTGACCCCAACCCAGGAGAAAAGTCTCAATATTATATAGACAGTGTATTTGGTATATCCTAACAATTATAAAGTTGTAACATTGTGCTTAATGGTTCCCCCAAAAGAATTATATGGCTCTTCATCTATGTTGCAGAAAGTTCTTCAGAACTCTTAAATGTCTTTTCATGTCACTCACTGATTTAGGTAAGTTTTCTTTCATCTCAAACTTACTCATTGTTATAATACATGCATTTTTTATAAATATGGCTTTGACAAGTATTCTGTCAAGCACTATGCTTGGTACTGCAGATATAGGAGGAAATACATTACATCAAGACCATAGTCCTCCAAAGCTTAATGTGCCAAGAAATGAAGACAAGTAAACAGACAATTATAACACAGTGTGGGAAATAATAGAGGAACCACATGGGAGGAACACCTCATCTAGATTTGATGAAGGCAGCAAAGCTCCCAGGAGAATGGGATATCTCAATTTCTTCATAATGAAATTGTACGTCATAATGTACAATTATGTTGTACATCATAATGACTTGACTTACATACATGGTATAATGGTTACCACAATTAGTTTATATCTATCATTTAATATAAATTTATATATATCATAATATACTGTATATAGAGATATAGATGATATATAGATAGATATAGATATAGATATAGATATAGATATAGATATAGATATAGATATAGATATAGATCTCAATTCCCTTGTGATGAGAACTTTTAGGATCTACTCTCTTGGCAACTTTGAAATATACTACACAACATTGTTAAGTATAGTCATCATTATAGTACATTACATCCCCAATACTTATTTATCTCATAATTGGAAGTCTGTATCCTTTGACAACCTTTACCCAATTTCCCCTAACCCTCACCTCTGGTAACTACAAATCTGATCTCTTTTTCTGAGTTTTATTTTATTTTATATTCCATGTAAAAGTGAGATTGCACAGCATTTGTCTTTTTCTGACATTTCTCCTAGCATAATGCCCTCAAGACTCAAAGTTTTGGAGGGTTATTTTTGGAGCAGAGAAAGAACTTAAAGACAATTCTGAAGTAATCTGAATGCAAATTTTAACTATCTTATCTACACCTGAATTTTTAGGATTTTTTTAATTTAATCTCCTCAAAGTGTTCAAATTAATTTTCACAGAAATAGCTCTTTCTAAAATTATGTAATTTTTTGATAATTGTTTATTGTTTTGACTCCTCCTGAGGGCTTTAAATTTAAGGACCCATTGTATATTTAGGTCTTAGAATATTTCCTGATACCTAATGGGTATCAATAAATATTTATTAAATGAACGAACATGATGTTAGGGAAGCATATTTTTAAAGACATAGCAAGCCAATAGTTCTTCAGAACTCTTAAATGTCTAAGGAGTTTGAATATTTGGGTAGTCATAAAGAGATTTTGAAAGAGGAGAATGGCACAATTGAGACATGATATACTTTTTATGTTAAGAAAATTCTTCTGGCTGGTGTACAATTTTTATGTTAAGAAAATCCTTCTCTTATGTTAAGAGAATGTGGGATCCTGAAGCTGAGAAACCAGTTAAGAACAAATGTGAGCATGGTGTAAGCAGTAATGATAAATGTAAATTGTGAATAGATCTGAAGTAAATATTTATTAAGAAGTGTTTGGGAAACAGAATTCACAGAACTCACATTGATGATGGTTATTTTTATGTCTCTCTTCTCCATGAAATTAATATCTACTCCCTGCCTTAACTATCAAAGAACATCAGTTAGAAACTCCCTCTTATTCATCCAGTATTCTCCCAGAACAACCAGCAGTGTTTGTATGTATAATATATGTTCAGTAAATGTTCCAAGGTCCAATAACTGTTTAAACTTTTAGTTTGTTTTGACTCATACAGGAAACTTGAGCTGAATGTCAAAGAATCATAATGAGCTTTTACCCATGTTCTCAGGACCTAAGATAAACAAAAGTAAGTCCAAGGAAATCAAGCATAAAAGACTTTCAGAAATCAAACTGTTTACAGTGCCTTTTCATGTTTTCCTTGAGAGATTCTGCAAAAAATGATAGGTTTGAGGAACTACCTTAGAAGCAGAGAAGAGAGATGCTTGGTAGCACTTATCCAGTCATTTGGGGGAGGACAATGCAATGGGTTAGAGAGCAATGTGAATGCAGTTGGCAGCAACATTTTCTGAAGACATCAGTGAATTAGGCTGACAGAGTATCAGTCCTTCTAGAAAGAAGGGCTTTCAGGTACATTTGAAACAAGGATTAGGAGAAATGGAGAAGAGGGGAGATTCCTTTAAGTATAGGAATAGGAACATACTTGATAGGAAGAAGCCTTTTTTAATCTCTGCATTAATTTGTGAATTTTCTTAGAGACTTTATATAATTTTTTATTATTATATCTATAATGCCTATAATGGAATCTGGCCAAAAATAAAATATTCTATGAATAAATGAATGTAGGGTAGTGATGGAAGCAAAGTTGATGGGGTATTTCTGATCTTAAATGTCAAGTGAAATTTCTCTACATTTCAGTAGGCAATTGTTTTTGAAGGGGTAATAGGAGTGAGAAAGAGTGAGAAGTGAAAACCAGCATTTTGAAAAGATTAATATAGCATCTTTGTGCAGGGGGAGTAAAAAGAAAGAGGAAGTACATCTTAGGAATAGTCTGAACCTGGGATCAGAAAGAAAATGACAGGTGTAAATGATGTAATAAAGAATTGTATGAACTTGAAAATGAATCTTATATGGGAAGAGAAAGGAGGTGAGGAGCCCAAGATAAAGATGGGATTTGACATTGCTGCAATGGGTTCAAAAGACAGAAGGCAGTTCTGAGCTCCTGGGAGGCTGAATCCATCCAAGTCTTGGACCAAGGGGCACATGCCCAAATGACAAAGCAAAGGCAATAATTAGGCAACAATGTAAACTGACCAAGTTAGAATTAAAAAGACAAAAAAGAAATGAAACAGTCAACCAACAGAAATCAAACCCAGTTCTAGGTTCTCAAAGTCAAGAAGAAAGCCATGATGATGGTAGAGAAAGGGGGTGGGGGATGGAATTCTGGCTCATAATGCCAATGACAGCTAACATTGGAGAGTTCCTACGTGACAGACACAATGCTATTTTGTCTTCACATAGATTATGTCTTGATTTCCATTTTACAGATGAGAAAACCAAGACAAAGGAAGGTTAAATGACTTGCCTAAGATCACACAACCAATGCAATGCCAGACCCTATATTAATAATCACTTGTCCATACCCCTGTGTAAATTTATCAATTGGAACAGTCCATACTGGAAATTCACGTCATCAACAGAAAGAGGACAACTTGTGGTTAATAAATGCCCTCAAGGGACCCTTCCTCAACTAGAGCCTGGCTCACTGGCTACCTCTGTAAGTCAATCACCCCCTTCCAGACCTACCCTAACAGCAACAGGAATAAAAATCTTCCAAGCCAGAATGCATAGTTGCAGTCCCTATGAATTTAGAAAATATGAAGGTTACCAATAAAATAACTAAAACACATGGAATATAATAATAGAATCTCTCAAATATTGCGCAATTTAGGTGGAGTTATAATTTACATCTTCCACACATTGCATATCAATTTCCTAAGTTTTTACATCTAACAATTGAACTGCTTTCTAGTATTCCACTATCTTGTTATGCAAACCTATATATGATTCCATCTTTTTACTGTTTAAAATGTGTATATATATATGTAAATTATTATTCATTGTAACCTTTTGCATCTGAGATATAAGTGCTGAATCAAGGTGGGGACCATCAAGTGTCTGTTTTAACCTGACTTGATTATATCTAAATATAAAGCATTTTATTCTTGGTTGTATTTATTGTTGTATTATATCATGCATTAATTAAAAACATGTGTTTTAAAACACCTAATTTACAATTCACCTGCCTACAACACCATGAGACCAAAATTTGTAAAGACTAAAAGATTTATGCTAAATTTGAACAGAATATAATAAATATATCCTTATTGATTATTTTTTAGATTTATTATCAACTTTAGCTCAGTATTAAAAGTCTAAAAATAGAAGATAATCAGGTTCCAATATGTCTGTGTTTTGTAATGTTGCCAAACATCATTTTTCTAGTCTATTGATGTGATTGACACATAGATATGATTCAGGAGAGAAACCATTATTAATAGGAAGAAAAATTATGACTATTGATTCATGACACTTTGCAGTTTTAAGTAAATTTCTGGCTCTGTGTTCTCAAAAAGAACATGTTGAAATGGAGAACAGGTTAAGGAGCCTGCACCTTTTTAAAAAATCAAAACACTAATGGAATGAGGCATTGAGATTTAAAATAAAATAAGTACCCAAAGGTGGAAAGTGTCAGAATGGCTACAACACCAAATCAAACTGTTCCCAGCTTCCTACTCCCACCCCTTTCTCAACCAACCCCCAGCCCTGCTTACGGGAATGTGAGCCTTCCACAGTTGTCATGCAAACAAAAATTATGTCCATGCCATTGGCTGTGAGTTATCAAAGAAATTTCATTTGGCAAAATATGACTTGTCTACAAAATTTGAGGCACGAACTCTCTGAAATGCAATGAGAGATCCTAATGGGAGCTACTTCATCATTTATTCTAGTAGCCTTGTAATGTATGCCTCCTTTAACCTTAGCCTTAGAAATAACGGGGAGCTCTTGGACATTGGAGAAGTAGATGATGGAGGTGGTGAATACAACCCTGCAAATCTATCATTATATTAGGGGGGAAATAATTGACAATATTCTGTAGTTGATGTATCATTTTTTGAATCTAAGTACTCTATCTTTGAAATGGGTTTGGAATCCATCCTACCATTATATCCCTAACTTAAGTTTTCATCATTTATTGTCTAAATTTGAAATTGACCCAAGCTGGGTTTCCTACTCCCAGTCTCCTACACTTGAAATCATCTACCACTTTCCTAACAGAATTATCCTTTAAAAGTATAGTTCTAATTATGCCATTTCCAGCTCCCAAATCTTTGTCAGCTTCCTTTGTCTCCTAGTTAAAATTCAGAGCCTTTACATGGTATTCAGGACCCTATATAATTCGGCTCCACTCTCTCTCTTCTGTCTTATCTCCTTCCCCTCTCCTTCAAGCTCTAGACATCTTACACTACTTGCTGATCTCTAAACATGCACACTTGTCATACCCCTGAGCCTTTGCACTTGATGTTTCCTCTGTTCGGAATGCTTTCTTTTATTCCTCACCTGATGAAATCTCACTTTTCTCTCAATGCACAAATCAAAAGTTTCCTTCTCTGTGAAGACCTATGACCACCACCGTCCATATAATATGTGTCTTCTTTGTCTTCTGAGAACACTATCATGCCATGAGCACTTCTCTCATTGTGTTATACTAAATTGAATCTCTTCCTCTCCCCGTAACAGACATGTAGGCTTTGTGATATAATGTCTTATTTATGGGGCAAAAAAGGGCCTGTGTTGCAGCCTTACAAACTCAGAGACCTAAAGTAACTACAATGGATGTTCTGAAATTAAAACTTTTTAACTAAAAGCAGTTTATGGCAGGTAGTCATGTCCTAGGCCAGAATCTTTCCTGACAAAAGTCAGTCATTACCTTAACTAAGCCTGTCTGTTGTCTTTTTTGCATCTATGATAACATACATTTGGAATGCCAATACAATTTCCTTTTTCCTGACCCTTCAAAGCACAGGTACTGCACCAGATGGAGACCACAAATTCTTTCATTGCTATTGAGTTAATTGTTGACTGTTAACTATCCTGCACCACCTATGCAGAAGATGTATGTGTCTATCATTTTAATTTTTATCCAATCCCAGAAGTTTCCTCACTTTGCTTTCTCCCACCTCCCTAATATATCACAAACGAATTTCATGTAACCCACTTACATCTTCTCTTTTCATTGTACTGTATAAAATAAGTTTCAAAACTGCCATTCTCTAGAGCATTTTTCTCAATCATTGAGATTTTGTTTCCAGGCAATTGTCAACAGTTTGGCTCAAATAAGCTCACAAAAATTCTCTACAGGTTTGAATGTTTCTTACATTGACATTTATCTTTGTGTTTCCAGGGCTTAACACACGCTCAATAATTATTTCTTAAAGTTTAATTTGAAGAAAGTTGTTCTCTTATTCCATATAAAATAGAGTAATTTTTAGTTAAGTAGAATAAAATATGTAGGCATTCAGAGGTATTGACTGAGTAATAATTAAAGATAATATTTGTAGGTTTGCATGTAATGTGATCCTAACTTTAATAATGTTATAGACTCATTAGGAAAACACAAATAAAAATAATTCATGCATTAATTCAACAAGAATTTGTTAGACACACCATATGCAAGACATTCTAATAAACAAATGCTAAGTAAATATTGTAGATATGTATTACAATAAATTCAGAAAAAGGTGAAATTATCAAATGGCACAATTGGGAGAGGCTTTATGGAGAAGTTAAGCTGTCAGTTGGACTCTGAATATGATAAATACTCAAAAAAATGTAAATGGATCATATATGTAGAAGACAGCAAATGGTAAAGCAGATTAAGTAATGGGAGATGCAGGTAAATTCATTCAGCCATTGATGGCTATAGTTGGAGCTGGACTACATATTTAGCTGAAGATTGGATAAGAGAGGACCCTAAAAAAGCTTAGGAGATGGATCTTACTTCAAAGACATTGGTGAGTCATGGAAAGTTAGAGAGTAGAGAATAGTATCTTGAGGCCATTATAAAATACAAGGAGAGAGAAAAATAAAGACACTTTTTTAATAAATCTATAATAGTGCAGTCTCAAGAGGATTAGAAAATGAATTGGGTGGCAGTAGTGTAAACAAAAAACTTCCAGGTAATAAATAAAAACTAAAAACAGTTGTGAGTCCAAGCTCTGAAGTCTGACGTACCTACTTGTGCTTAAAATTCAACCCCACCACTTAATAGTCATGTGAATTTGATGAAACTTAATTCATCTACGCCTCAGGTGTTTTTTCTTTTCAATTCTAAAAGGAGGACACTAATATACTAATATATATTATCTATTATGTAATTATATATTCATGTTATATATAATTCATTATACATAATGTCTCAAAAGTATATACACACACTTTGAATAAATATAAAGGCAGTGTTTATTAAAATACATTTTATTTTCAAAATTGAGCTATCAACTGTTATAGTGTATATACATTTTGGGGGGACACCCTGTATATATCCCATAGTTATGTAATGGGAACTAAATGAGATAATGCATATAAGACCAATAGAAATGCACAAGAAGGCAAAGATATATAAGACAACTAAAAGGGGTTGAAGAGTGACTCTATAATTTAGAACCTCTGTAACTGGGAAAATAATAATCTCACTGACAAACTGAGAAGCTGGATACATATATAGATTTGAGGAATAATAACAGTTTGGTTTTGGACATGTCAAGTGTCAGGTGACAGAAGACATTCAATTATAGACAACCAGTGGGCAGCTGAAGAACTAAGACCAGTGCACAGAAGAAATAACTTTGACATAGAAGTCATTTATATATCTGTTCAACAAATATTTTGTGAGTGCTTTTTTTCATTCCAACCACTGTACTAGATGTTAGGGGGAAACTTCTGCTCTTACATAGCAATCTATTGAGAACACCATAATCATACAAACACTAAAAACTATGATAAGTAATGTAAATAAAAAACCATCCTTTGAAAAATCACAGCGTACACTAAGGGAATGTCTAATATAGCCAATGCAAAGTGCGAAGAAAAATGTACAGAAACTGATCTTTGAGATGCAGTTTGTTAGACATTGCAAGGCATTCTGGTAATCAAATACCAAATAAATATTGTGGTATGTATTTTGGAATTTCAAAAAATTCAAAAAAGTGATATCATCAAATGGCACAATTGAGAAAGGCTTCATAGAGAAGCTAAGCTGTGAGTTGGACTCTGAATATGATAGATAATCAAAAAGAGGTAAGAGAATCGTATATGTAGAAAGACAGCAAATGGTAAAGCAGAATAGGTAATAGGGGACACAAGTAAATCCATTTAACCATTTATGGCTATATTTAGAGTTGGACTACATTAGCTGGAGATTGGATAAGAGTGAACCCTAAAATAATTTTAGGAGATGGATCTTACTTCAAAGACATTGGTGAGTCATGGAAAGTTAGAGTAGAGAATAGTATATTGAGGCCATTATAAAATGCGAGGAGAGAGAAAGATAAAGACAATTTTTTTGATAAATCTATAATAGTGCATCTCAAGAGGATGAGGAAATTAATTGGGTGGCAGCAGTAGAATGAAAACACTTCCAGGTAATAGATAAAATATTCAAATAATTGGAGAAGATGATGCAGTCCATGAACAGGATCAATCAGAATAAGTCAAACCAGGGCACAGGAGGATTGTGGAAACCCTGGAAGAAGGATTTATGAAGAAAGGGAGGAACGTGCAACAGTGTCAAAGTATACAAGAAGTTCAAGGAGAAAGAAGAGTAAAACATATTGGAGTCAACACTTGGGAAGACACTGAATCGCTTTGATAGCACATTCTCAGAAAAACTGCAGAGAATGAATACTCAATGTGCTGGGAAAACTGTGGAAATGAAATGGGAGTATAATAGTGTTCAGATCAGTTATTGGAGAAGTCCAACCCCAGAAATCAGCAAAATCAATAATGCAAATGAAGAATGGGAGTATTATGTAGCTGTGAGCAATAGATTTAAAAGACAGGACGAAATACAAAAGTAAAGCTTATATTATTGTTGGGATTATCAATGAACACTTCACATGTTTCATTTAATTTAAAAGCATCTATCAGTCTAATGGTTCCTTCTCCATTTAAAATTTTGTAACTTTTGTTTAATTTTCAGTTATGCAAATAGCTAAAGACTTCTAAGTATGTCAAGCAAGGAAACTTTATCATCTGCTACTATGGATTGGCGTAACTTAGGAAATAAGGGTGGAAGTTAGACATGATATAGTCCCAGGATTTTTTAGTCTCACCAGCCTACAAAACTTTTAATATGAGATGATGCAACTGTAATATCAGAGAATTCCTAAATCTTAATTACCAGTGCTAATTGGAATACAGCTGCAATAAAACAGAGCACCACAGAGTGATCCCTCAAACTACCTCAGTTTCCCCCCAACTCCTTCAGTTCACCCCATTAAATCAACCTAAATCGTTTTAAACACTTAGTCACACAGATAAAAGCATCAAAACTGGTGTGGGCAATAGGTCCATACATCTGACCTGTGGTCACATGGCTCTACAAAGATGAACCCAAGTAGGGGTGATTGCAAAGGAATAACTCCAAAATAAAATTCATTGAGTGTTGTATTTTTGACTCACCATTCACATCTGATAGAATTTAAAAGGAAAAATACTTGAGAATGAGAATGCGGAAACAACCTCTATTACACACCCAAAACGGGATGGGCAAGAAAAACTTTGTTTTGAGATTCTTGTTTAGAGCAGTTATGGAAATGTTTATTATTCTAATCCAGGCTTCTTTTGTGGTCATAGAGTATATCCAGCCCTGCAGCCATACCTTCCAAAAAAAATTTATGGAGGCTAGAGTGATGATGAGGGCTCATCTTCACATCAGTACTTTATTGTAAACTTTTTGCAAATACAACATTCTCAGCTAAAAGACACAAAAGAACCTCTCACATGTTTTGCAGCCTTCCTCTAAGATGTGAAAGAGCCTGAGGTTAGACCTTTGTTAGCACAAGTAGAAACTTGAGCAGCAGTGGGTTTCTCCCATAGTTGTTGGACCAGACAGTAATTAGCATTTCCACCGGGCCACTTCATAGGGAAGCTTATGACAACACTAACCCAAAATTTCTACTGATGTATAAATTCCCAAACACTGGAGCAACAAATATTGTCCCTCAGTTGAAAAATAATCACATTCTCCCTGTATCTCATGTTCAAAATTATTTGATTGATAGGCAACAACCATTTCAGATTCTCAAATGATCCCACTCTGTCTATACTCACAGATTGACGTGAAGGAAAAGGGGGCCCAGCTGATCAATGACGCTTGCCCCCATCATCTTTTAGCACAGTGATGAAGAACACAGGTTCTGAAGTCAGGCCATGTGAGTTCAAATATAGCTGTCACTTCATTTGTTGGGAAAATCACTTAAATTCTCTTCCCCAAATTGGCATTTGCAAAACGTGGATACTGATCCTACTTACCTGGTAGAGTTGCTGGAATATTACAAGCAAACAATAAAAATTTTGGCTAATAGAATATATAATAATTTTATTCCATTTATTCAGCAGTTCACACATTATCAACGCATTTCTTTATTCTTTTATTGCGCCCCTGTCTCCAGATGAATAAACCAGGGTTACCTTGGGAGGGAGCACTCTGAATTTTTATTCTGCCAGGTAGGGGTTGAGGTACTCAGTGGAAGGAGGCAGTAAGTCATCTAAATAGCATCCTCAATCCAACACAGGTGAGAATCCATCCCAGGGGTGGGGCGATCATTCCTCTGCCTGCACCCCACTATTGTGCAAAGGAATCACATTTTCTTGTTACTGTTTGCATGTGTATTATCCTTACAACTTGATGAGCCCAAGGAGATGAGCTTCACAGATGCACAGGGTCCCATACTCAGATAGGCCTCAGCCTTGGCTTAATGCCATGAAATTATTAATCATTTTTGCACAAGACACCCTGCATTTTCGTTTTGCGTTGGGCCTCACATATTGTATAGCTGGTCCTGCCCGGGGCCATGTTTTTTTTTTCATAATTCTAGGAACACTGCTGAAAGCTTGATCAATTCTATTAATGACATTTATGAACAAATGTATGGATTAAATGTATGAATGAATGAATGAATGACTCTGAAAACACTCAGAAAGTAAGATATTTAAATCTAAATTATATTTGTTTTTCTCTTAAAAAGACAGTGGAGGGCCAAGCCCTACCCCAGGAAGGAAAGGATATCCTGGCATTGCCAGGGATGCTGTCCCTGAGTGGCACAGAGGGAGGGCCTGCCCTTGCTGGTTTCAGCCATGGAGCTCCCATCAGTGTTAATGGGCGCAGGGAGAGGGGATGGATGGTAGGCCTGAGTCAGGCCTGCAGTATTCATTTTGATAACTGGATTCAGTCACATTTACTCCTTAAAGGTTATTAGTTATTTTAAATAATTTTGTTAAATGCTCGAGAGGGAAAATGAAGACATATTAATAAACACACAATTATGCAGGTTAGAGCAACAATGCAGTGCTGGTCATTCAGGAACCTTGTGCTAATTTTAATTAGCTGCTTTCCCTTGCTTTCAAATGTAATTAAAGGGGCTTAGTTGTGCTCAGTGATGCAAGCCACCTTATTTAATCACTAACATTATTTCCCTGAACTATTAATGATTTTCAAAATGCTTGTTTATGCAGAATTAGAACAGTAATTACCTTACCAGTTAATTTTGTACCTTCACATTTCACACCTAGCTCAAACGTCATTCATTTACCACGGCTTCTCTGTCAAAACAAAGAAATGCTTGTTCTAAATGTGCTCCTGAGTGCCAAATTGAAAGCCAAGTTTTGTAACACTAATAAAGTAGCTCCCAAGTGAAACAGGTGTAGTAATTTAGACCCTTCCTGTCTCAAGCTTGCACATACATGCTATGTCTTTTCTTTATTAGCTTTAAAAATGAGAGCTTGGTGTGCAAAATAAGCTATTTAATGCAGACTTGTGGAGCAGAATATAATCTTTAATTTAAACTAGTGCAGTAAAAAGAGGCCTTTAATTTTAACTGGCATGTGCGTGTGAATTTGAATTAATAATCCAGAAAATTGAAACTGTTTTGTCGCTGTTGCTGGATATTGACTGTTCTTCACATGCTCTTAGTTTCACTCACTCAATTTCGCTCCCAAACCATGGCTAGTGCTCTCCTTCCCATCTTTCCCCCTTATGATGTAGCTGCTTTATGCAAAGCAGAGCTTTCTGAAAAAAGAAAGGTCTCAGTTGACTGAACTCCCTTTAACAAAACCAAAAAAAAAAAAATGCTATAATAAAGGAACACTAAATCTGTATTAATTTAGTTTACAAAAGGAATATAATTGATGTATTCATTATATCTACTTAAAACGTAATTCAAGTGCACTCTGAATTCATGCCTGATTGAATCCTTCGATGGGGAAATGATCTATCCACATTCCTAGTGATGAAACCCCCTGACTCCAGGGGCACCGATTCCTACTCTGAAGCTTGTTCTCATATCAGAAGCAACTCTTTAGAAATATATGTGTAACAACAATTACACCGATGATGTTATAATGATTATAATTTGGATATAACTCAAACACAACCACCCGTCAGGGCCTGTGCATAAGGATCCTTACCCAGGAAGCCTCCAGGTGCACTGCTGGCCCTGCCTGGGCACTCCTTCCCTTCACCCCAGGAACCCTGAGCTTGTGTAGCACACAGCTAGCTTCAATCACGGTATATTAATTCCTTCACTAAATGCAGGGCATTTGTAATTAATAACATATTTGTTTGTTTAAAAAAAATTTTCCGATTCTTAACAGCTTGGGGCTGGGACCATATTTTCAGTTAATATTTTCATGTGATTCATACAAGTTTCAAGGTGGAATTTGATTAATACTAGAGACATAAATGTACACTCCAAGTCACAAATAGGTGGGCTATTGTGAAAAAAAAAAGCATTGAACTGAAAGAATATCAAGCATATTAGGGAACATAAAATGTGTGTATTAGGGCAGACAACAGCCTAAGTGCCCATCAGCAGATTAAAAAACTGTGGTACATCTACCTAACAGAATACTACGCTGCTATAAAAAGGAAGGAACTCCTACCATTTGCGACAGCATGGATGGAACTGGACAGCATTATGCTAAGTGAAATAAGTCAGTTGGAGAAAGATAAATATCACATGATCTCTCATTTGTGGAATATTATGAACAACATAAAGTGATGAGCAAAAACAGTTCCAGAGACAGACCATCAATGATCAGACTGTCAAACCTCAGCGGGTAGGTAGGGGAGGGTGGGGGGAAGTGGGGAGAGATCAACCAAAGGACTTGTATGCATGCATATAAGCCTAACCAATGGACACAGACACTAGGGGGGTGAGAGCACACCTTGGGGGGGGGGGGCAATGGGGGAATAAGGACACATATGTCATACCTTAACTGATAAAGAAAAATAAAAAAAAATAAAAGAGAGATAATAATTTGATTAAGACCAGGAGAGGTTACTCATCATGTATGAAATGCATTTAGGTTAGAAAGAGAAGAGAAGAAAAAGCAGAAAAGGAAAGTCCTGACAAGCTAGTGTATCCGGATCAAACAACCTTGAGAGCAGGCCGGTGACCAAGCTGACAGTGAATACACTCAGCCTCTATTTCCCCAGGAAGAATCACCCATCAGACCTTCAACAGGAGGAGCCAAGCCCCTATGAGAGGAGAGAGTGCCTTTCTGAGGAAGAGACCAGCGATGGAATCCTAATGGTCCCACTATCCTCTAAGCCAAATATAGAGGATAAATAGACCGCCAGCTAGAAATAGATATGCATTTATGTAAATGTCTATACCTTTTGCTAGTTCATGATGCTCTTTTAATAGAAGGCAAAGATTTTCATTAATTAAAGCTTAAAATTTAAATTGCTAGAAGGCAATTACCTGTGCAGTAAGACTCATTCACACTAGAATGTAACAGTCATCATGGGTACATAATAATCCCAAGTGATTTCAGCTGGATGCTATAAAGAGAAGACATGTACGGAGGCAATTTGATGTTGTCCAGAAGATAAATGCCTCTATTTCTGCTTCCAGCATACCTTTGTTATAAAGATCCTTCATTTCCAGCAGATTTTTCAATCAAGGTATAGGTATGGTTTTTTATGGTACAGTTTTCATTTCTTTTAATTTGGTCACATTTCCCCAAACTAGGTTTCACTGGAGTAAACAAGCTCCTCAAAGGCAGAATTCATGTTGTATTCACCTATCGCCACTTAGGGCAAGTACTGTGCTCAGTAAATAAAATAAAACAGTGGTAACCAAAATTTGATAGTAATTGATAGATTGCTTGAATCGTTGTCTACCCAAAACTAAATTTTGCCAAACTTCTCAGCCTGCTTCATTTTTTGCACATACAGCTCAGCACTGGGACCTCCTTAGCATGGGTCATGGCTGTGCCTTGTACGTGCAGTTTTATTTAGCAAATATTGGCTCCATGCTGACCAACTGCCAGGTACTGTGCTGAGCTCTGAGAAAGCAAAGATTAGTAAGACCCTGCCCTTGCCCCTAGTGTGGGAGAGAGACATATAAACAAATAAGTTGAATATGAATGGGAGTGAATTACAAAGGGGGAAAGAATCTCTCAGAATAGATTGTTATTATCAATTATTTGAAACATTGCTAGGGATATTTGGGATATTTGTATTTGGTTCCATGTTGTATCGTTTTTCCTTACAGTAATGGTCTTTTAGAAGTCTACAGAGCTGAGGATCTTTCAGCTCTGAAATGTTGACTTACTATTCCTTAAGTCAAACTGGCATATGTTCTAATATAATTTAACAATTTCCTATTAAAAATTTCTTGATCATAGAAAAAAGCTGCTCTTAATTTCCTGTAGAAAATTTTTTATGAATCTTAAGATAATAATTAAGCCAATGTGTAGCCCTCTCTTCTCTAGAATAAAATATGCCTGTTATAGTAGTCTTCCTTCATAAAGGGTATTTCCCATTCTTTAATAAGTATAACCCTTTAATAAGTATAAAGTATACTTTGAAAATATAATATAGAAAGTAAGCCTCAAGTTACTTTCCCTATTATTTTCTCATTCATTTTTTTATGTTTTGTTTCCTCCCTCTTTCCATCCTTCACTTCTTATAAACATACTAGAGGCCTGGAACACGAATTTGTGCATGGGTGGGGTCCCTCTGGGCGGCTTGCAGGGATAGGGCCTAAACCTGTAGTCCAATGTAGCTCCTACCTGCTGCTCCTGCTCACCCCGGCCCCACTGTGCCTGCTGTGGGCTCACACCCAATCAGTCCCAATCAGGAGAGGCTCGCGCTGCCGCAGAAGCGCTTGCCAGCCATGAGCCCTGCATCTGGTGCCTTCTCAAGGGAAGTGGCCTACAGGATTGGACTGAAATTGGCTCTCTGACACCCCCCGGAGGGTTCCCAGATTGTGAGAGGGCGCAGGCCAGGCTGAGGGATGCCACCGGTGCACTATCAGGCCAGGGAGGGACCACAGGAGGGCCCCAGGATGTGTCCAGCCCATCTCTCTCAGTCTGGATTGGCTGGACCCAAGTAGCAAGCTAACCTACTGGTCAGAGCATCTGCCCCCTGGTGGTCAGTGAACATCATAGCGAGCGGTTGAGCAGCCTTAGCATATCATTAGCATATTATGCTTTGATTGTTTTTTTCTGCCATTTGGTCTATTTGCATATTGCCCTGTTATTATATAGGATAGTGTTGTAAGACATTCTGCATGGAATATGAAAGCTGATAAAACCAATTATTGCTCTTAAGGATCTTACAGTTCTATCAGAAAGATTGCTTAAATGTGTTACTAAGGAAACCACAAATAAAGTACTTGGGTGTTCAGAGTAAAAATGAATAATCAGAAAAAGATTGATAAAGTAGATAGGTGTAATTTCTATAGGAGGAAGAGTTGAGAAAATACATTTTAGGGGGAAAATAAATAAATCATATAACAAGGAGAAAGTGGAGGTGGGGGAAACATTTGATGTACTTAGGGAATTCCAAATAATAATCATTTTGGGGTGGATGTAGAAGAATACCAAATAATTACAGTGAAAGATAAGGCTACAAAAGCAAGTAGAAATCCAAGGTACAGTGTCCTTTTCTGTCACACAGCAGTGGTTGGACTTTATTTTCTAGGACAATGTAGAGTCACTGAAGACCTTTGAGCAGAAGATCAAAGTAACTTAAAAAAAAATTAGTCTTCTTGCCTAATAGAACATAGACTAAAGCATGAGTTTTAAAGTCATGTAAAAGCAGTTTAAGGTCCAGCTATTCCTTTTGCCAATTGCTTAATCACATAAACAGTTCTTTGGACTCTTTCCTAACCACAGTTTTCTCATCTACATTAATAAAAGACAAAGATGCTAATTGACTGTACCTTTGCTATGCCCTAAGCCATGCCCACCAGCCAATGAGAGCGACTATATGCAAATTAACCCAACCAAGATGGCGGCCGGCAGCCATGGAGCTGGAGCAAACAGGAGGCTTGGTTGCCCAGGTGAAGGAAGAAGCCAAGCTTTCCGCCAACCCTGAGCCAGCTGTGGCCTCTGCTAAAGGCAACAAAGTTTCAATTATAGAAGATAAACAAATCCCAGACACCTGCTTCCAGCCAGCCTCCACTTGGAGTTTGGGTGGCTGGGGGATGTGGCCAGCCTGCAAACAGCCATCAGCCCCTCACCCAGGCTGGCCACACCATCATGGGGTGAGAGTCACCAATGGGGGGCTTGGCCAGCCTGCAAACTGCCATCAGCCATTCACCCAGACTGGCCAGGCACCCCAGCAGCACCCGGCCAACCTGAAGGGGGTGTGGCTAGTCTGAAAACGGCTCTCATCCCCTCACCAAGGCTGGCCAAGCACCCAAGTGGGGACTCCCACCCTGAAGGGGCTGTGGCCAGCCTGCAAATAGCCATCAGGCCCTCACCTAGGCTGGCCCGGGACCCCAGGGGGAACCCCCACCCTGAAAGGGCTGTGGCCAGCCTGCAAACAGCCATTAGCCCCTCACCCAGGCTGGCCAGGCACTCCTATATAATAAAAGGGTAATATGCAAATTGATCCTATCAGCAGAACCACTGGGAATGACTGGTCACTATGACACACACTGACCTCCAGGAGGCAGATGCTCAGTACAGAAGCTGTCCCCTGGTGGTCAGTGCACTCCCACAGGGGGAGCTCTGCTCAGCCACAATCCAGGCTGCCGGCTGCCAGTACAGCGGTGGTGGTGGGAGCCTCTCCCGCCTCCTCAGCAGCGCTAAGGATGTCAAACTACAGCTTAAGCCAGCTCCCCACTGGCAAGTGGATATCCCCTGAGGGCTCTTGGGCTGCCGGAGGGATGTCTGACTGGCAGCTTAGGCCCGATCCCCCAGGGTCTAAGGCCGCAGGTGGTCATCCCCCGATGGGTCCCAGACTGTGAGAGGGCACAGGATGGGCTGAGGGACCCCCCAAGTGCACAAATTTTTGTGCACTGGGCCTCTAGTCTATAATAATAAAAGCATAATATGCAAATTGACTGGATGATCGTCTGGACATCCTTCCAGATGAAGTGGGTCTGCAACCACAGGATCAAGGCAGTCGCCTCGGCTGTGAGGGATCAAAGCAGCCACAGCAGCTGTGAAGGCCTGCTCTTGCATGAATTTCATGCATCAGGCCTCTAGTTGATATAATAAACCTTCCTCATTGATGTGTAGTGGAAGTGAATTTCTGTGCTATGGTAAAATGTCTATGCCTGGCAGGGAGGATACGCTCAACCAAAGTTTCCCATACCCCTTTCTCTATTTCCTATTTGCTTTAATTTTATCTCTGATTCATTAGATACCTCATCTCCCCTTTCCCACCCAGTAAATAAACCCTGTCAATTTTATCTCTGCACTAGCACTTGTATCTATACTTTTTTGACCTTCTCCCATCCTCTACCCTATTTTAAAACTTTATATCCGCTTGCTTGAGCAATCACTTCAGGCATGATCCTAATTTAGACCACCTCTAGGCCCTCTACCCTCCAGCCTACCCTACTAACTGGCTGGTTTCATCTTCATATAGCTGGTTCTATCACTGCCTTATTTAAAAAAAAAAAAATATGCATGGTTCTTAATAGTCTGTAGAAATAAGTCCAAACTCCTTAGTTTCACAGTGAGGGTCCTAAAATTCCTGATCCAACATACCTTTTTCAATAAACTATCATTAATTCCCATAATTTGGTCAAATAAAACAAGTCTGGTTTCCTCTGTTGCCCTATGACTTCCTGACTCTGTACCTTCACTAATGTCGTTACACTTCCTTCCTTCTGTTACACTTCATTCAACTATGAAGGAAGCTGATTTGTTGAGGAAGGCATTAAGTAAAGTTAAAAATAAAATGGGTCTTTGGTGACATCATTGGATCACTGCATTAACTAGTCTTAGGGCCACCCAAACTCAGGACTTCTTGTTTAGTGAGCTAATAAATTCCTATGTGGTTTAATCCAATTAGTTTGGGTTATTTTATTACTAGCAGTTGCAAGTGTCCTATATGATAATGTGGCCACTCCTAATAAGCTCAAATTCAGTGTGATGATATAGGAGAAAATAACTGATAAACAACTAATATTTTTGATGAGAATAAAGCTTATTCCCCAGAGGAATTCATGTCTCTATACTCTGTGCCCCATGGAACCAGAATTGTTAAATCAGTCCGCTTTATTGGCCACAGGAAAACAAAGAATTCAGAAATAACTATAAAGTTTATCAAAATTCACATCCATCAGTTACACCACCCACTGGCCTAGAGGTTAGTCCTACTTCTCCCCTAAAAAGGTATGAAGACAAGAGAGAAAGTATCTGCAGGCCTCCCTCCCTGCTAGGTCCATGCTGTTCCTGCCATGGCTTTCATGTCTGGTTTGACAGTTGCTGGCCTTTCAGGAGATCTTTCTTTCCTGACATAAAATTTATTTCAGAAAATTTTAGATGTTCTAACTTTAGAATGAATAAACAATCTTGTCCAAATTTAACTTTTTAAAATTCTCCACTTTCCTTCTCAGAGAACATATGCCAACTCCTCAGAAGCCAGACCAGGAGACAGTGCAATGCCAAAGCCTGTTGTCCTAGAGATGGACCGGTCCCTTTGCTTCCTGACTCAGGGGGATTCTTGGATTATCATTCTAAAAAAGCTAATGTGATCATTTTATCCACTTATTATTTTTGTCTAATGTTTGTAAGTTCAGGCTCCAAATTTATTTTCTCATATTTCCAAGGAAATCCAGAAAATAAGACATAGTTTTCCTGGTGGGTGATCCATCATGAATCTTGTGATCTGAACATCTCCAACTGTATCACTAACTTTTACATTACAGTGTAGTTTGAGTGTATGCGTTATCTTGGTTTGTTTGCTGTCAAAAATGAGAAGGATAGAGAGTAGGTATGTATAGGATGGGATGAATGGGGAGGAGACAAGCCAGCAAAGCTAACTGGAAGGCAATGATCCAGAAAAGAGGAAGTAAATGCCTTTCCTAGGCCAATGGTGGTGGAAATAGACAAGTGAACGAGATTTTGGAGATATTAAGGGGGAGTGACATAAGAGATTGTGATGAACTGATTAAGAAAGGAAGGTAAACCAACCTCACTATGGAATATGAAGGACAAAAAGTTTAAAATAACATTAAATGAACATCAGAAAAGAATGAAGAGCACATATGAAAATGGGAATCAGAAGAAATGAGTTTAGTTTTAGGTTATTTACATTCCTGCTGATTGGATAAGCAAAATTCACCATAGATGCTAGTAGGTATTCACTTGATGGGCTAAGACCTCAGAGTGTTGCTCTGAAAATATTTCTTCTAAAATATCAACAGTTTTCTGCCAAAATCTGTGTTCTCTATTCCCTGAGAATGGAGCTAGTGTATATCTCCCAGCCACTCCTGAATCTTGAGGTGGCTATTTGACAGCTCTCACCAATGGACTACGAACATCAGTAAAATGTGTCACCTGTGGACCTCATCCGTGAGACTAGTTATGCCTTCTCAGGCTCTCCTCCTGGTCACTGGTTAGATCCCACAGCAACCTTGTATCAACTATGATAATGCTAATAAGGGCCTGAAGGATGGATGGAGGAGCAATATGATCAAAAACCGGGATCCTTGAACGGAGAGCAGAGCCACCAGCTTACCCAGAATGCTCACCTTGGATGGTTACATCAGAGTTAAATGAGCTCTATTTTTTTGAGGCCATTGACATGGTTGGAGTGTTTTGCTATGGCATTACCTGAACTCGCTCAGCTGCTATGTTCTGTTTGCTTGGAGATCCTTTGGCTTTAAAATGAGTCATCCTTACCCTGAGGCTGGGGAGAACTTCAATGTCTCTAAACTATTTACTCATTGAGATGAAGTAAAAATACTCATAGAAAAAGAGGGTAGACCTTAGGGATAACCCTCAGGGTAACCTAACGTTTAGAGGTTAAGTTAGCTATACAAGTTTTAAAGAAACTTTCCTTGCTGTCAATATCAGAAAAACCTGGTCTGGTCCCAGGCAGAAAGTTTGTTTTCATATAAATCCCAAACCAAGTGCCTTTCCCTCCTTGCTGTGGTTTCTAGGAAACTCGGAGACATATTTGTGATGTGATAGCAAATATGGTAGCAAAGATACAGGCCTGTGGACACGTGATCTGTAAATTCTTGGTCACTGCTATCATTTTATGCTTACTCATATTATCTCTCTTCACTAATTATCTCAACTATAAATTATGCCCTCTTTAACCATATAAGATAACTGTAAGTCACTTCAAATCATTTCAGGACTGAAATGAGACATAAAAGAAAAAAAATAAATGCATTTCAAAAGGACTCTTTTCTAAAAACTGAAGTTTTACTGTATATGCAGAAGCTATAAAACTCGATGAGATAATGAGTACTGTTCCAAAGGTGATTTCAAAACAGCACCATTTGGATAATCTACTTTGCAGCCTGCAATTTTGTGCTTTTTACTTGCAAGAATATATTTATTAAGCTATTTATAGATTTTGAACGTATAATTTAGTGTTCTAAACACTTATTTCTTGATCTTTGCTCTTTATACCAGACATCCATTTAGTACAGCATATATTATTCAACTGTCATAATAACAGGGGCAAAATGAAAACACTCTGCTTTAATTTAGCACAGAATTATATTTTAGTAACTTCTTTCCTGCTTTTTGGTTATATTATTTATATGTAGAAATTAAATAAATCATTTTCATAAGAGTTTTAACTACATTTAAATGGGATTTTTGTAATGGCTTCTACCTCCTACAAGTTTAATGATACCATATTGAAGGAATTATATAATCACTAAAAAGATTCTAAAAGGTAGCACAGTAGTCATGTTGCACCAATTCAAAAGTTATTCAAAAGGTCAATTTTATTTCAGATTTCAAATATATACCCTAATTTTAAAGCTGCCTAACACTTTACATATAATCATGAACACTTTATGTATAATAGTGTCAGTGTTAGTTTAAGAAAAATATATGTTGAACTTTACACTAAATACATTTAATATTTAAATATATATTTTAAAGGCTTAAGGTGACAAAAAAATATTTCCAATATTTCTACAATGCCCAAGATTCATGGTCTCCAGGCAACTAGGGAGCACATGGCTGCACAGGGCCGGACCTGTTCTCCCAGCACTGTTATGTGTTCGGTTGATGATTTATTCAAACCCAGTTTCAAACCTGCTATTAGCTCTCTCATTGCTTTAATGCAACTAGTCCACCATTCATAACTGTCAAGGACCAATTCGTCGAAACTAGGACATTTTAGGCCACCAAACTCATAAAAATGTCTTTTTTCTTGCTTGCGTATATGAGACTATAAACACTATTTTCCCCATTCTTTCATATTTTCCACTTTTGTAAATACTTTGGAAGACATCGACCCAATTTTAAATGAACCTGTCAAAGGAAACATACTTGAATCATGAGTACTCATGGCATTTTTAGAGATTTTTTTGCTATATGCAAAAGTGATGATCATTATGGCCCCTGAATGCCTCTCAACTAGTCATGGGTAAGTAGCATTGGCTTCATAAAATAAAAATAAACCACAGAATATACACCTTGACAGGAATAAGTGATCCAGTGACTAAAAATTTGATGAGATCTTTAAAAGGTGACAGAGACGTGACCACTTAACTTAGATTGCTCTGATTCTCTGCAATTTAAAAAAATAATAATTTGAAGTAATAGATGAATCTCAAGAGCACAACAGTTCAGGAAAGAAGTCAAAGAAAAATCCATAGAGCATAATCCCATTAAAATAAAGTTAAATTTTGCAATTAAAAAAAATAGAAGGATTAACCAAAATTTTACAATATGGTTACTTGGGGGACAGGAAGCTGAGAGAATGGAATTTGAAGAGACAGCTAAGGGACTTCTGAAATTTTTGTGAAAACTTTTAAAAAAACAAATCCCATATATCAGAAAAACATTCAGATTTTGGTTGTTGTTTGATGGGCAAAACCTTGTTTCTTTATAATTTTGGTATGAAAAGCTTATTAGTATTTTTAGAGAACAAAAGGTTTATGGTATACTGGATCAGTTTAAAAATGTCAGTCTTGTTATTATGAGAGCTCAGAAAGTCTTCTTGGGAGAATTTCCTGAGGTTTTGCCCGTCTCATCAGGAATGTCGTCAGAGGAATAAAATGGCACTCGATCTTCTAGACAGCTTGGTGTTTGTCTTTGGCTGTCAAGCAAAAAAAAAGCTGTGATTCCACTCATCTGGAGAAGATTAGAATACCCTGCAAAATCAGAGAAAATAGAAAATGGAATAACAGAATGCCGGCCAGTCATTTTCTCCAACTCCCTTTGGAAGTAGGCATAGTCCCACCTCGTAGAGCATGAATTAATGAGTTACAACCTCAACAGATAAACACAGAGAGATGGCAATGTACCAGGGAACTCACATTTTGGGTCATGAGGCATAAAGAGTACATGGAAATTCAAAGGGAAAAAAGCACACTCAATAGCATTTTAGTTTTGAATCTGAAAAATTCTGGAAATTAATCATTAATTCACATAAACGAAAGGTTTTTTGTGTTAAAATGCACATACTCAGAGTCAGAAAGCTCACAATTTCAATTCCAAGTTTAAACTGAATGATTATGACATTTTTCAGATGTTTCTCTAAAAGCACATACACCTACTCTAAGAAGAAGGCATTTACTACTAATATTACCTGGAGACCATTTAACTTCAGGATGAAATATATATGCATGTGTATATGTACATATATACACACATGTACATACAATCACCCATATATACATGTCATATATATATACATACATACATATATTTATTGCAGTAAAAATGTGAATAAAAATACACTTTTGTTTCCTTAAAATTAACTTAAAATCATTTTAAAACTGCATTCCTCCTTTAATACCACGTACTGTGCAATAAACCTTGTATTACATCATTATATCAACTGAACACACACATTCCCCAAAGAACTGGCTCAGGAAAGTGCCACAACATGGCAGCCTGTCCCATCCCCCTTTGGCTTAGATTCCAATTAAGTCTAACCATGAGGGAATGGCTTTCTGCCAAGAGCACAACAGAGGGAAAGGACAATGTTAGTCTTGGGCCATGGGGAAATTAAAGGCAATAATGGAGACTGGTGCTTCTGGAATTGCCCCCTCTGATCTAACGTCGAAAATGCTGAGAAGGACCTGGTGTGAACCAGTCAGGTCCTCCTAATTTCTGATTTGTTTATTTTTCTATAATACACCTCTAGTATGTTATTTTTCTATAATAAACTTCTAGCATTAGAGTAAAACTCCAGCACACAGGCTGAAAAAAGGACAAGTCCCCTGAATCCTGTGTTCTAATCCTTGCACCCCTTCTGACAGCTGTGTATCACCACCACCCTTTCTCTCCCAGAGCTTAATTAACTACCTGAACCCAAGTTTCCACAATAGGAGACAGGTGGAGAACTAGCATTACACCGCAGTGTGGACAAAGCTGGTCCTTTGGTACTTGAATCTTGATATAATAAAGAAACAGGATACCTGATTTCTAATCCCAGCTCTGCCATCGACTCACTGTGTGCTCCTGGGCAAGTAATTTCACTTCTCTGAACATTGTTTCCTCCTCTATAAAATGGGATACTTTAATTGTTTTTCAAATGTGGACCATATTTTCAAAATGGCAGTTTCTGAAATCTTTTCAAGGTGTTTGTGAGATTGCAACAATTTTCATAACAATACTAGGATGTTATTTGCCTCTTTTACTCTCATTTTCTCACAAGTGTACAGAAGCCACATGAGAAGGACATTAGACTGGGGTGCTCCAATGCTTTGTTAGCCTGCGTAAGCAAATCAAAACCTAAGCCAGAGTCAATGCATTAGAATCTGAGAAAGTGAATCTTAAGAACAACTAATCACAAACAGCCAAGTAGGCTTTCCCTAATAAGGCAACTGCTTCCAGGGGTGGGCAAACTTTTTGACTCGAGGGCCACAGTGGTTTCTTAAACTGGACCGGAGGGCCAGAACAAAAGCATGGATGGAGTGTTTGTGTGAACTAATATAAATTCAAAGTAAACATCATTACATAAAAGGGTACGGTCTTTTTTTTCAATAGTTTTATTCATTTCAAATGGGCTGGATCCGGCCCGCGGACCGTAGTTTGCCCACAGCTGGCTTAAACTATAGCCCGGCGGTTCTCAACCTTTGGAGGTCGAACGACCCTTTCACAGGGGTTGCCTAAGACCATCCTGCATATCAGATATTTACATTGTGATTCATAACAGTAGCAACATTACAGTTATGAAGTAGCAAAGAAAATAATTTTATGGTTGAGTCACGACATGAGGAACTATATTTAAAGGGCCAGAAGGTTGAGAACCACTGCTGTAGCCAATCAAGTAATTGCCTTTTTTGGCTTCTGCATCTTCCCTGTAAAAAGTTTGTCCTTACCTCCTATTGCTGGAGTGCTTCTAGCCACTTTCAGTTTGATGCTGCCCAATCTGAATCAATGTATGTACAAATAAACTCTTAAAAATATCAATGTGTCAGATTATCTCTTAATACATGTAGTATCACAACAGATTAAATGCTGAAGCCGATAAAGAATCTAGCTATCCAGCACAATTCACCATAGCTAAGATTTGGAAACAGCCTAGGTGCCCTTCAGCAGATGAATGGATTAGAAAACTGTGGTACATATACACAATGGAATACTATGCTGCGGTTAAAAAAAAAGGAACTCTTGCCTTTTGCAACAGCATGGATGGAACTGGAGAGCATTATGCTAAGTGAAATAAGCCAGTCAGAGAAAGATAAATACCTCATGATCTCACTCATTTGTGGATTATAGAGAACAACATAGACTGATGAAAAGGGACAGACCCAAAGACTGAGAAACAGCGATCAGGCTATCAATCCCCAGAAGGAAAGTAGGGAAGGGCGGGGGTAAGGGGAAGAGATCAACCGAAGGACTTGTATACATGCATATAAGCCAAACCAATGGACAAGGACAACAGGGGGATGGGAGCATGAGTTTGTGTGTGGGGGGGAGGTTGGGGGTTAATGGGGGGGATGAGGACACATTTGTAATACCTTAACTAATAATAAAAAATAATAAAAAATTAAAAAAAAATTTAAAAAAAAGAATCTAGCTATCTTCCATGAAACCAGACCTTAAAGAGATTTACCAAAATAAGTAAAACAATACCATTTTTCTCACTAATAAAAGTGTGTTGTTTCTCAAAAATGTACATTTTTGTTTACTCTTTAATATTTTTAAATTAATACACGTTTGAAATTTTAAAAATCTAATATAATAACTAATGATAGATGCAATTCACATAAACCAAGCTCTTCAGGGTTCTCAATTCTCAATAACTTTTAAAATTGTAAAGTAGCCCTGACATCAATAAGTTTGAGAATTGCTAGACTAGATAATTCCTGAGACCTTTTCAGCACTATGATTCTTTGATATCCTATACATTATCACCTTTTATTACTTATAGTGAGCAATTTCATAGCAGAACTGAAATCACCTATTCATCTTGTCTCGTACAGACATAACATATAAACAAATAATTAAACATATTTTCTTAATTAAATAATAGTTAAATAATTGATTTTCCATAGAGATAATCTATTAGGCCCACAATCTTCTAAATAAAGCCACATTTAATTACTCATATGTGGGTTACTCCGCATTTTGAAGCCTCTATTTATGAAATTTGTATTCTAAATGTTTGGACCAAGAATTAGCACCTGTTCCAAAGTCAGCCACATGTGGAATATAACTTTGCAAAATTCTAACCAATACGGTCATTATATACTGAACACTAAATTAGTCAATCAGATCTTAACCTTAGAGGATTTGAAGGTGCCAGAGCTATAAAGAATCGGATGCCACACACTCTGACAGACACACGGTGGTAAACTGAAGCTATGAAGCAGTAGAAGCCATACAGTAGTAGAAGTATTATGTTAAAAAAAAAAAAAAGCCATGAAATAAAGAGAATCAAAGTAGAGAGAAAAGCCATCCGTCGATGCCGTGGGGAAAAAGGGAAGTGGAAATAGAGGGAGAAGCAAAGACTGATGGAAACTGCGACACCAGAAGGGTATACTGCTAGAGTTGCTACCAGCCTGCTGGGACAGTCTCCCAAAAGGCGCTTCAAGTTTCCACAAGCCTCGGTGAACTTTTCCAAGCACTTCTTACAAACATGAATCAACTGGGCTCTCCCCAAGAGGAATACTAATGAAGGAAATTTCCTTTATATAATTACAGAAGTACTTGTGCAATGAAGACAAAGGGTTTCAAGCCATGATAACTGGGAGAATGATTGTGGATTTAATAGAAATCTGAAAATAAAGAGCTGGCAAAACAGCACAGCACCAGAACCCAAGGGAGAGGTTAGGGCTGGGAACACGAATTCAGAGTGCATTCAAGATAGAGTTCAATAAATGACAGGAATAAGAGAGAGTACAGAGAGAAGCAAAGCCTAAGAAAATAGCAGAGGTAAGTCCTATGATAATGAGGCAGCAGCAGAAGCAGGAAAGGGAAAGCGTAAAGAAGATAACGAAGTAAGAAATCTAGAAATGAAATTGGAAAAATGCTCTCCTTTAAGCCAGAGCAGGAAAGTTTCATGTGGCTCAGTTGTGGAGGCCAAAGCCATAAGAACCATCTTTGACTCCTCTCTTTCTCTCACACCCTGTGTCCAATCCATTAGCAAATCAGGTTGACTCAACCTTCCCAAGTTTGGACACTTTTCTCCACCCTTGTCTTCTCTACCAGCCTGGTAGGTCCAAGCCATCATCTTCTCTCCCTGAGGTTGCTACAGTCACCCCTGCTTCTACCTTTGTCCCCGATGTTCTTGGTCCAACACGTCAGTTAGAGTGTTGGCTCTTAAAATGTCAGTCAGATAACATCACTTCTCTTCCCCAACACCCTTCGCTTGCTACCCTGTCTCTTAAAGCCAAAGTCCTTGCAATTACTGACAACTGCCAGTGCCCATGTGATATCTCCATATGTTACATCTCCCCACGTGTCACCTCTCTAATCTTATCTCCCACTGCTCTCCCCAGCTCACTCCCTTTGCTCCATCACTGGCTTTCTCCTCCTGCTAGAACCTAACAGGCACACTCTTGCATTTGGGCTTTGGTCCTGGCTATTACCTTTTCTGAAATGTCCAATGAGATCTCCAGGGCACAGAATTTAAGGAGGTGAGTCAGTGCAAGTGCAGACCCTGAGAATGAGGGTCCACTTAAGTGTTGAGGCTTCTCACTGGACTCACCCAAGCCCTGTGTCCTGCATGCCTTCAGTTGATATGGCTCCTATTTAGCCTATCAGCTACTATCAACTACTCATTTTCTACACCCGTCCTTTAGAATATAAGGGCAGAACTTTTTATTTGCTTTGTTGGATACATTTCAAGCACCAGACACAGTGCTGGAACATTATAGGTACTCAGTACATGCTTGGATGAATAAATGGAAGATGGTATGGCTCAGAAACATTAAAGGTTGCAGATTTTAAAGGGATTACCATATTTAGGAGTAAAATGATTGGTACTTCTTTCTTAAAACAGAGTTAAGTTCAGAAACCCACATGTAGATGGTTAAAGAATGATGGTTAAGAAGTAAAAGCCATGAGTGTAAGGTCTGCTTTCTAGAAACAAGATAAAAATGTTCTAAAGAGGAAGGTGGTAAGCATGTTACCTTTCCTTGGAATTTGTCAGGGAAGGAAAGTTGAAAAATAAGATCTTTGCTTGTAAGAGCAGAGACAGTGTGAGATATGGGATGGGCTGGTAATCATGGCTTGTAAGAAAAGAGAGACCCATGGTTTGCAGAATAAAAAGGAGAGATCCAGAGAGCATTAAATTGTTGAAGATGCAAGAGGTAAGTGATATATGGCTCTGGGGGAGGTAGGATTAAAAGGAGGAGAGGAAAACAAAAAAGAAAAAAATATGAAGCAGTTTAATAAAATGGCACACTGCTCATGAGATCATTATTACATTACATATTAGTGGTTCTCACTCCTGTAGAGAAGGTAGAATTCAGCAAGGAAGTAGTGTTTGAACTAACTAAATTGAAGACTAGTCCACAGAGGAAAGGTTTGATTGACGGCAATAGGTGAAACACATTATTAGTCAGATCTCAAGATAAAAGCAAGTGGGATGATGTCCAACTAGTAAAGTTAAACTGACAATTTTAAGCATCTAGAATGGTGATCAAGTCTGCTGTTTCCTATCAGGGAACTTCTGAAAAAGCACAAAACCCAGCTGAAGTTCAGAGAAACAGTCTTTCCCAGAGGGTTTATCAACGTACTTATCAATATTTCCCACAGAACGTGGTCCCTTTCCCCAGGATCTTAAAGAATATGCATACCTCCCGCCCACCCCCTACTAGTAAGTCCCTGGAAGATCCACCTACACATTGCATCACTTCGTTATTTCAAACCTGCCCCAATTGGGCACACATTCATTGTTATAGATTCAGAAAATTCTGAGTGATAAATTTCATTTCTATTGTACCAAAAACATTTTTCAAAAATAGGAACCCTTTAAGTAAAACAAATATCATATGTATCCAAAGCACTCAACAGCTTGCCAGGCTTACTCAAAATCTTTGTTAGTTTGTATAGAAATTTTAATTGTGTGCATCTGTTTTGTCTTCTAAAGCATAACAAGGCTCACACATCAGGAACAGTAAGCACACACTCTTTTTAGCAAATTCTATTACTATACAAAGTTTCAACCCAATAGCCACAGGTGCAAGAGGCAGTGTGTCTGCAGTTCTCAATCACATTGTCTTTAATATGGGCTATTTCAGCCAGCAGCATCTATAAGGAAGGTGTCGGGTTTAGTGTTCTTTCAGAAGTTCCAGCCACTGTCCATATACCTTTCCCTTGGTCCTGAGAGCAGAAGAGCCTCAGGGAGGGGTGGACAAAATTGGAAAATATAAATAACAAATCAAAAATTACAATTGATTGGATAAACAATTTCCCTTAGTCTGTTTCTTAATAAGTGATCGATTTTATGATCAATATTCATTATTTCCCAGAACATACCAAACTGCTTATTGAACAAATGAATTGCTGAAACTACAATGACATAGAATCAAAAAGGTGAACCAATTTCTTTAATAACATGGGTTGAACGGACTGTCTCATCTTACTGGGTTGTTCCACACCAATGCACTTTTCTGCATAGCCCTTTGCAAAAAGGCTGAAGTTCAGAGAAACAGGGGAGGTAATTCATTACTCATTAAAAAAAATGGGCTATGGGAGAACGTGTTTACACATGTGAGGGCTGAACTGCCATTTGCGTTTAGCTGTCTTTAGTCTGTTTCAAGTAAATTCTCAAGCTGCCAAACCAGGCTCTCCCCCAAGGCATTGTCTTTTGAATTTGGTGTACACAATGGAAGTGTAGAGAATTGAAAAACCCAGAGCATAGTCACTTTCTAGATAAATTATTTTAATCAAAGAAAATGATATACATACTCGGGGTGAAATCATCAAGGTTAAATCAACTTCTTGGTAGCGAACACGGTCATTTTGTTTGCTGTTCTGTGATAACTTGCAAAGCATTTCATTGAACTTATCCAATTCTGATAAACTCATAGACATCTAAGGTATTCTACTCGGGAGTTCCCTTCAACATCTAGAAATAATATGATGACCAATATATTCTCAGATGGCTGTCTCCTCCTTAATTTTTCAGACTTCCAGTGGTCTTGTGTACATACAAAGAGGCTATGGAGAAATGTAATTGCATCGGCAGTTAGTATCAGCACTCAGCACTCACTTCATGAAATTGCTAAGACTAATGTGTGACCAAACTCCAACTATTAGCAGAAGTGGTGAGCAGGAACCCTTGCCTAGTGATGCACACACTGTCTCAGGCAGAGCTCCAGCTGTGGCTGCTACCACATCCTGCCCCTTCGCAGCCTGTCCAGGACAGGAACCACAGTAGCTTGTTTAACCCCTTTGGGCTCTCCTTTCTCATCTCTCATCACATAGTCCCATGGTGTCTACAAATTACCCTGCTCAATGAGAAATGCTGGACTGGTCAATCATGAAAGCAGCAAATGTTGTACCAGCTTTAAAAAACACAAAACAAAAACAGCACACCACTTACTTAAAGTCAGTCAGCCAAGGCTTATCCAAACTACTTAGGGAAATCTCATTAAATCAGACGCCTCTAATTAGAAACTAGATAATTCTGACAAGAGCAAAGCTAAAGTTTACCTTTGTACTGTCTGTAAGAAAATGTATTTTATTTTCAAAGCAAAGGAATAACATAAACAAGGCTCAGTGATTTTGTAAATCTTGAGTTCTAGGGCGGATTCAACATTCTGCCTGGTATCTTGACAGCAGCAAGTCCTCAACATTGAAACTCTTCATTCTGTATGTAAACCTCCACCTACCAAAAAACACTCAAAGCTTTAATTGTAAAAATATTCTTATCTATCACTAAAGTAAGTCTCAGAAAGACTTTACTAGGTAGCATAATTGGAGCCCAGATGTAATTAAATATATTTTAATGTATGCATAAATGTCTCATTTATATTGCATCAGCACGAATTCATACAGGTAAAATTTCCAGACAACTGAGACTTTGGCTTTAAGCAGCAACACTTACTTATTTTAATTAGGGAGATATGACACAGTCGTTAAGTGTGGGAGCTGAGTCTGGGACTATTTCTGTTTCCACCATGGGCAACTGAATGTTTTTTGGCTTCAGTTCCTCATCTGTAAAATGGGGATAATAAAGGTAACTCTATAATGTCATTCTGGGAATTGAATGAGGAGATACATGAAAAAGCCTTCAGATCAATGTTTGTTCCAGATTAAATGCTCAATAAGTTCAAATTACTATTATTTAATCCTTTTAGAAAGAACTTCAGAAAATATATTGCACAATTATCTGCCTTATCAAGTAGAATGCACTGAGCATAATTTAACTCATTCTTTATTTATTCAAAATCACCATCATGAAAATAATTGTATTATGCCTTAGAGGACCACTTTTTCCTTTATTAAGTCATGTCAATTATCCCTCTTACATTAGGCTTTAATAGTTCTTCAACTCCCTCTTCTCATTGTTGTTTATTATCTGCTCTCTGTGTGTCTCTGAATATATATAATATATATATTTAATATATATAATTTCAGAGAAGGAGGGAGAAGGAGAGAGAGATAGAAACATTGAAATGAGAATCATTGATTGGCTGCCTCATGCACACCCCACACTGAGGACCAAGCCCGCAACCTGGGCATGTGCCCTGACTAGGAATCCAACCATGACCTCTTGATTCATGGATGGATGCTCAAACACTGAGCCACACTGGCTGGACAAAGTGCCTTATTTTATACACAACGATTCAGATGAGGTTTTGTGAGGAATGCCTGATTCTCATATGAAGCACATTACATGTGCTTTCTGCACTGCCAGCAAGACCTTTGTCGTGTTCTCCTGAATTCTAGAGTCTAGTCTGGATGAATAAATTGGCTAGACATCTGGGTTCTCCATAAGTACAGCACTATTCTATTTAGAAGGACTAAGTATATATTCATTGAAAGTACCATAATCCAGAATTTTCACTGAGAGTGGCCATTCCCCAGGTACTAATAGTTTATAGAATTTATTTCTATGTCTTATGAGATCCTTTTAATTGGTAGAGGATCACTGTAATCAGGCTTGCTTATTTGGATTCTGTAGAGGAAGATGACTTGATAATGTACTGTCTTCAGTCTCTCTCCATCACCCCCTTTCACCTATGAGTTACATCAATCTAAAAAGTATACAAATTTGGGGGAGATTTTTAGTAGAATTTTTACCCAGTCTTTCATCATCTAATCTGAATTCTTCAAAATAAGACTCATATCAGAAAAATGAGATATGGGAAACTGTTAACAGCATAGTCTCCAAGCATGGTGAGTTCATTCCTCTAATAGGTTTTCATCCATCAGCATCAGACTCAGCACAAACAGAGTATAGAGTACCTTACGTATGCTACATTGAGGGTTTTCTTTTCCATCATAGGGAGTGTAACATAAGCTGATGTGGCATTCAGGATTTGCAGAAAAGAGATGTATTGTTACTCATCAAGGAAGAAGATATTTTCTCGAGAGAAAAGATAGACATCGCAAGATACATATGCTCTAAAATGTAATATTAGAAAATGCTCATTTTATTCTTCTCAATGTCAAGTATAAAGGAACCATGATCTAATTATGCCATTGGATGGTGATCATTTGTGATGGTGAATACCATAAAGATGTCAACTACTGGTAGTGACTTCCTTTGTCTGGAGATAACGTTTCAGCAGAGAACAGTGTGAATGAAAGAGAGAAGAAAATGGAGGAAAATGGTGAGGAGATGGCACCCTCATTCCAGAAATTAAAATCATAGAATCCTCTATTTCTGCTGCCAGACTCAAATAATAAGAGGGAGAACCTTACCAACCCCAGTCACTGTCCTGAGAGGCTTGATAGTCTTTTCGCCGCTGGCATGTGGGACCTTATTGAAACACAATTAAGCTGAACACCTCAACTCTCTCATTGGAAAATGGCATAACCCATCAAAGCTACCTGAACACTTAGATTTTAGAACTCAGAATGAATGCCAGACTGTATTCATGACCTAACAGATGGTAACTAACCATCCCTGGAACAATACCATCCTTTGGGTTCAAATCACCTGTGCTTTGACCAAACACCTTGGCCATGACTGGGGGCATGCCCTGGCTCAAGGTTGAGGCTTGGCTATGCCATGGGCCAGCACTTTTCCTTCTGATGGGCCAGTTCCAGAGCTGCACTCTCAAGCGGAATGAGAGGGCAACTGAATTCATACTTTGCCCTGCTCAATACTCCTTAATTCTCACCAAAGTAAGGGGGGGGGGGGGGAACTGCTGCAAAACCCTAGAATTTATGTTTCATTCTCTTAGCTTCCCAGTTTTGTACATTACCTTCTCCATCTTTTTTTGAATTCCACAACCACTCACCACCGCCAAGGGCCAAGTCTATTTATTTCACTCATGTTCTCACCCTATCAAAATCTGTTTTCAAAAATGTTGGATTAATTCACACTGAGTGACATCATTTCTTCAAGTACTTCCATCACCCAAAGAGATTTGCATTATAACAGGATCAATGCTATAAAAGGCAGTTTCCAGTCTGGGGTACCTATGACATACTCGGCGGGGGGGTGGGGGGGGGCAGGAAAATAGTAGTTCTTCTATTCATATGTATTTTCCATGTAAAAAAATAAAAGGTTTACTAATATTGAATATAGATTGAATCTAGTACCCCATTCAGTCTGCCTGCCATGTGGTCACATGTCACAGAATTTATATAACGTAACTTAAGAACAGGAGGTCCCATGGAAGGGTTAACAGAACTGCATCAGATTGCTTACAGGTTTTTGCGATATCATGCAGCTTACTTAGGCTTAAAAACTTAAGTAGATCGGTGTGTTATATTATCAAGTTGTAACTAAACTAAGCTGCCCAAAATGTAGGAGATTTTTTAACTTATGTCAAAAAACTCTAAAACCTTCATTGGCATTATTCATAAGCTATCATAGCAAAAAGTTGAAGTTCAAAGTCCTACAGGATTAACAACCATGACACCCACAAACCTTTAAAATAGAGTAAAATATTTATTTCTCTGCAATAAAATAGAGAGGGCCTATAAAATTATTTTTGTACCACACAGAGTGCAGCTGATTATCTCATGACCAAAACCTAGAAAATCTTGTGACTCATATATACATAAATGTGCATTTCTCTTTTACAAAACATCCAGAGGTATGAATTTGCTGACTTTGGGAAAGAAAACATAATTGATCTAACTTTTAAAGTTTAACTTGATGTTTCAATCATGGATGAGTAACACGGCATTACAACAACAACAACCAAAAAAAGCCTAAAACTTGGGCTATGGTAAGAATATTTAAAAATTGGTATTTAGAATCAATTCCATTTTAAAATGATTTTACTACTGAAAATGATATGTCTGTCACCTATAAAAAGCTCCCATATTTTCATACTTCTTAACAACTTGAAAATAGAACATTGTAACTTGATTAAAAATCCTCCAGATCAAAACTCTCAGAGGGATTTGAATCCATTTGTTAAAAATATAAGAATGTGTATCTTCTAATTAGTTTTCAAAGACAAATGATTAGCATTTGAGAATATGACCATTTGTTTGCTAAGGAGCAATACAAATGCCTGTATAATTTTGGCGGGCAGCTAAAAGCCGGGTATCACAAATCACAATGCCTTTTTTCATTTTACCTCCACATTTTAATGAAGTATTCCTTTTAGCTCTAACAGGCATTAAAACAAAATTTTAAAATAAGCTTAACTTAGAACCAGACCAAGCTAAATCACAAGTATTAAACCAAGATGATAAAAATGTCTGATTGATAACCAATCACAGTCATAATAATTTTTGTGAAGGCAAAGGACTGGATACCACTATTAAATAAAATATTTTATTTCATTTTTGTCTCCTTCAGTTAAAATGTTTGCATATGTTCCATTATGTATGAATATATTCATGGAATAATACATATATAATTTATAAATCAATAAATATGCATACTTTGGGGTAAAGTACTCAAAAAAGTTTATTGATGTGATGTATAACTTTAGAACTTTGGACCACTACTTTTAGGAGTTTCCTTTTAATTCCTTCTCCTATTCCTTTAAATAAAATATCATAAGTGGAATTTCAGATTGTAGTAAATACATGAAAGGCATGGGTACAGTAAGGTCTGTCCTTTCACTTCTGGCAGTATTCTCAGAATCCCCCTATGCGTGAGGCAGTCTTCAGCACATGCCCCACCTCAGAGCTCAACTAGATAAATGTTGTGGGGCTAACATATAAGTAAAAACTTCTACACAACTGGGTTAGCCTCAAGTTGGAAAATGTGACATTTCTATTTATTCATTTTTTTAAATCTTCCTTGATCTTGAATCCCCATAGTTCCCAGGTGCTGTAGCAACAGAGATGCTTTAAAACTCATTTATTTCTGAAAGAAGTCAACACAGCTTATTTCCCCTTTGCCTAGGGAGGGCCCACAAGAACCCAACTTGGAAGTAAGGAAGCCATATGAAGCAGTTATACAAATTGCATTTGCAATGTGTCTTTAAATTGCAGGGAGCAGAAGTGCACCTGTGATTTTAAAACATTCCTAACAGTGTCCTCTGGATATGCTCCACCTTCAGTTCCCAACATTCTGCCGGCAAATGCTATTCCAGTCATTCTATTTCCTTCCCCGGCCCTTCTGTTGCTCTGCCCACACGTTTCACGGAACTACCAGAAGCCACCAGGCAGGCAGCTGCCACAGAGCACCAAGCAAAGATGATGATTTTAACTTCTTGGGGTATAGTTTTCAAATGCCAGAAAACACAGAATCAAAGAAAATTAGCTATTCTGACAATCACACAGTTCAGACAAGTGGGCAAATTCGATTCTGCCCCCAGTTACAGGGAAAGGCAACTGTTTCAAGATCTGTTTTGTGTACTTGTGGTTCAGAAACATTTTCCCTGAAAATATGCTGGCAAAATAGCTCGGACCTTTAATACAGACCTGAGAAAGTACCAAAATTCTGAAGCATGGGCTTAACAAAGCATGACACACTTCCATACACGACCTGCCTGATGTCCACTTTCTCTCCAGGCTTCTTCTTTCCAACTTCCAAAGAAATACTCATATCAGAACCTAATATTTAACAATGCAAAACAACAAGGTGCACCTTTAAAAAATAAACATATAGGTGGGAAAAGTATAAAGATATGCACCAACCAAATTCATTGTCAGAATTACTTCACAGAGGGAGAGTCCAGCAGTGCTCTACTGAGAGGTAACCTTTCTGTCTTATAGTGAGGGGTGAGTGGGTAGTCTTTACACCTTTGGAGAGTCTTAAGTGGATTTTGTAATACATTTTTAACCCTAATGCCTTTGATTCTCTATGACACAAACCTCCTCATTACCTAAACACTCAGGGTAAGGAGATGGAAACCTAAAGTCAGATAAGCGGAAGTCAAAACCAGGTCTGTCACTTACTCGATGAGGCAACTTCCTTAATTACTCTAAGAATTGGTTTGATCTATCTGAGAAATATACAGAGATAACTGTATCTACTTCAAAGGTGGTTGGGTAAGATAAATTAAGTAATCAAGCAAGACCTTATTACTCTGCCTGGCACATAGGAAGTACTCAGTAAATGTTAGCTATCATCAGTAAATATTTATGCTTTCTTCATGGCCTGCCTACTACAAATTCACTCAACTTTGGACTATATTCACTGAGCATCCCTTTCCATCTGTCCTTTCTGAAGAAACAAGTAAAATATAGAATACCAAGGGATGTGAATCTCCATCAGAGAAAAGTCATACCCTTAGAGACAAATTCTAGAAGCGTTTAAAACAAACTACTACTGCTCTAGAAAATCGTCTGGTTTGTTCTTTTTAGCCCTTGGAATGGTTTTGCCTTGGTGCTAACGCACCAGAACCAGTTTTTAATTGACAATAATGTAAGAATAGTTTTGCCATGAATTAGATACTACCGATGCTCAGCCTGTTGGCTTTCCCACAATTCTAGACCTGAACATTATGATAATTATATGCATATGCACATATATAGTGACCACAAACAGGGACTCCGGATCAGTGTCTTTAGCTGTCATAAACGAAGACACTTCTGTAGCACTTCTACATATCCCCATCCAGACAAAACTGCCCAGCATTTACTAATACTGCCCAGCAGTATACCATATCGTCAGATATCCTTTCAACTGAAAAGTCTCCATTGGAATCATACAACTCAGATATACATGAGATGCATTCAGCCCCTAAGTTGCCATCACTGCAGATAGGTTGGCTGCTCTCCATGGATCAGGGATGGCTCTGTGTGAGACCAAAGAGGTAATTTCAACAGCAGCATCAGTCGCTTGGCTAATTGTTATCAGCATTATTCAGGGAGCCATGAGGGTGGGAGGTGATCCAGGAGAGATTTCAAAGCCTTTGCTAGCAACACAAAGACCACATCTGCTGCCTGACCATTGGCCATGGCCAATGAGCAAAGCCAAGAGGCATTCTATTTTCACTTGATTTTGTTCACTCTCCCCAGGGTGGTAAAGCTCCCCACATTAACTGTGGAAGCTTCATTTTATATACATTTATCTTCAGGATTTATGGAAATGCTGCATTTTCCTTTGCAGTTATCTAATGCAGGAACCCGAACCAGTTCTGTCCTCTGGTTCCAAGATGTGGCGGATAAATGAAGAAGGTGACTCCTTTTCTCTTTTAGGTTGATTATCCCTGATGCTTAACATAAACTGACTTAATTATTATCATCAACTTTGAGCTCTTCACCACAATCCACACAAGTCAATCTCCAACTCTGTGCTGTGATCAGGTTCTCTTGTTTATGGGCACTTTTCTAGGCTCTTATTCCAGAGAGATTTCTGTTACCAAAAGTCCAAGTCCAACCTATTAAGGATTGCTGCTTCCTGTTTGACCTACATGTGGTCAGTAGCAGGAATGCCCTATCTGAGTAAATCTGCCCCATTTTTAAATAAGATGTGCATCTGCATAATTATCTTTCATTGGTGACCTAGTCCTTCCAGACATCTCAAGACATAAGTCTGTTACTCAGCTCAATGTCCGCTACTGGAACGTGTCTGTTGAGTAACAAGGAGGAACCAGTGTCTCTTTACTAAAGGCAAAGTTTCTCTCCACCAGATCCTGGCCTCTACACTAAGCCCACCACCCAACTCTCCCACCCCGACTCAGATTCCTCTTAAGACATTTTTCCTCCAAATCTGCAGCTCCACGTTCAGAAGTCATTATTACTTTTTAACTTGTTTGTATCAATCATAATGCACTGAGAGTCAGGATGCCTTTTTAATTACATGAAGATGAGACACTAGTCTCAAGCAACTTTCACATTTAAAAAAGCAAGAACAGCTTAGATGTAAAGAAATAGATTTCAAACACATGAAACATAATTTAAGTATTAAAACAAAACACACAGTTTCATCCATAAACATGTCTTTAGGTCTGTTTTGATGTAAAGCTCCCATTGCTTTTCTGGGTTGACTTCAAAAGTATCTTGTTTTCTCCAAAAACTCTGTCTAAGGAATCTGTGTTGGTTGGAACTCTAAAACTTTTCTGATTCAAGCTTAAGTAGACTGGCATTGTGCATATCATGCATATAAATTTGTAAGTGTGACAATTCCTTGAAAATTGACCTCAAAAAGAAAGTATGTGAATGGGCCTAGTACAATGGCTGGCAGATAATAATAACAAGGACTCAATACATCTGAAAGATGAATTCAAGCCATTTTGTCATAAATTATGATTTACATTTTTTTTCTATGAAGGACTATACAAGAGAAATGAATTTTTTTCTTGCATTAACTACAAATTCTAGCTCCAGAAAAAAAAACTTGAAAAATATAGTCAAGGACACTTACATATGTATTTGAAGAGGAAAAAATAAAACAGGCAAATCCGATAGGAACAGCCCATAACTGGTGAAGCTGTCATCGAATACTTTCTTCTACATTTCTGTAGCATTAAGATACTTGTTTAATAAAAAAGTCAAATAAAAAAAGTCACAGAAATCTTCTTTTAAAAAAATTCTCACAAGAAAATAAAAGTAATTAAGAAATGGTTATTCACCCAATTCTTCTCTGGCAGCCATCTTGCTTACTACACTAACATATAAAGATAGCAATTCTAAAACAATAAAGATAGTGTGGGGAAACCCCTTACTAATGAAACACTTTAAATGAGTTCCCTAAATACTTTAACTAGCATTTAATTTATTTTTAATCAGGTGCTTATCATTTGTTAAATAAATTCCAAAGGCCCCAGGATTCCACAGCCCTTAGATAGGCTAATCTCCCGTTGGGAAGCAACACATATTAAATAGTTGCTAAACCTTGGTAAATACACTTTTAATAATTAATTCTAGAAGTATTTAACTTGCAGTACTATACCGGATATTTCAGCAATAGTGTAATCCATGGGGTATTGCCGAGGGATTTCTCAGATTAACACATTTGGGTCCCTGAGTCCCATCTGTATTCCTCTACCTGAATTAACAGCAGGTAATTCAGCACATGGCTACGAGCCTCCGTGTGTTTGAGTGGCCACTGATTTTATTGCCATATCAGTGAGATCAAATCAGTGAAAGGCATCAGCCGCGGAAATGCTTAGTAAGGGATGAGACAGACAATGGCTTACAAGTCAACCGGGTTTTCAAAAATGATAACTACTGAAAAGAAAAATTACTTTTCCTGTTGAGATGTGTAAATATTATGTAGATATTCTAACTCAATCTCTGTGATGGATGGTGCTCAATTTTAAACATATTTCAGTAATGCCTTAATTTAATAGAACGGGAGATACACAAGATGCTGAAGGATCAAGGTGAGAATAAATTTTCTTGCACGGATGGTTGAGTCTTGTTCTTAAAAATCCATGGAATTCTTACACTTCTTGCTCTGTAATAAAAAAGGGGCTTTGCTTTTTTTTGTTCCTTCTTTAAAATGAGATACTGTAAATAGCCACTTTGATACATTCTTATGGCCCGTTTAGTTCTCCTTTTCCTCCTCTAAACCCTTATTTGGTGTAAATTGCAACTCACACGCTGTATGCTACCATTGAAGTTAGGTATGACCTTTGTCTCAAGCAGAACCGGCCACTTCCCCACCCAGACTGACAGGGAGCACAGACTGACCAGCAGATGGTGCTACAGAGCAGGCAGCAACCCAGGACTGAACTTGGAGCTCAAGGATCTGCAATCTTCGAGCTAGTCAGTTATCTCAATGAATAAGGGATTCTCCATTCCCCATCTTTTCTCTTCTCCACTTCCCCCCTCACCCCAGTTTTATAAATGTACTCTTACAAATAGCTTGGTCTTTTCCCCAGCACCATTCTGCGGCCTGTTCCTTCAGGGCATCATGAAATACCTGTGCAAACGTGAACAGTACAGATAGCCCTTTCATTCCAAAAGAAATACCCAGTTTCCCGCACCTGCTAACGAAAGCCTGCGCCATGACGATGTTTTAGCAGTGATAAAAATCAAGCATTTTCTGGAGCCAGAATAGTCTAAAATGTTAATGCAGTTTACTTTTTAAAATGTGATCGATAGATGTGGGGGAGGAGGAGTGCCCATAAATTACTAAAGGCAAAAAACATTCTATTAGCACGCAGTGGATTTTGCAATGTTTGTTGGTCGCTGTTTTACTAGGGGGAGAATTTTTAATTTACTGAGAGCTTGAGTTTTATTTTGTTTGTTTTGCTTTGTTTTTAAATACCTGCCTTTATCTTTCTCTGTTCAAGAGGAATATTTTTAACATGAGTCATTTAGGAAATGTAATTCTAATGTGGTATAGCTATAGGTTTCAATTAACATTCTACCTTTCTGACAGCCTTTACATTACATGTTTTATGAAATCATTAACTATTGTCATGTTTCTATTATGATACTATTAGGAAATAAAGAGACTTATGTAAATGGAGATGTAAAAGAAATGTATGACAGTTACTCCGAGCAACATCTGTGCACTATCATACATGCTCGCACTAATTTTCTAAAGATTGTTCCATTCATTATAGAGCATTGTTAGTTGCAGTGGCACAACCCTTATTTCCATGCATTTAGGGAATGAGGCAGAGAGTGGGTAAATGAGAGCCTAATCAATACCACTTTTCATTTTGCATCTAATGTGCTGCCTTTCCCTTTCTTTTCCTCATGCACAAATCCAAAAAAGATCCTGACGTTACAGTCATAAAATGTAATTCTTCTGCAGAAACACAGACAATAATGCTTTCTGTATTCAGGCGTATTGCATATTCTAATGGCATTTGGCTAAATTGAGTATGGATTTAACATCAAAGGCTTCATGAATTTTTCAAATGAGATATTAAAGTCAATATTTCAAGTGAAAGATATTTCAATTTAGTTGCATACACAACAATAAAAAACTTCTACAAGGTAGAGGCACTAGTGGCTGTAGCAGTATTAGTTCATTCAAGAAATTATTAGTTTATAAGAAAATCAAACACGAGGTTGTGATATGGCAACGACTCTGAATAAATTAGACTAACCGATATGCACTAGTGTGCTTTATCTTTTGCAGACTGAAGCAGTCCACTTGCCACGGGCATGTTCAGGGCTCCTGGCTGGTTTTTTCTAAACTCTGTTGATTAGCGTGAAGATTTGCACTGCCATTTCATAAATCTCCTTATTTTCCTTTGTACCAGTGGAAGACTTAAGATATGGAAGACTTAAGAGAGAAAATAGGAGCTGTTTTTCACCTTGCATTTCAGTGAATCTTACTTTAAGGTGTCAATACTAAAGTGGGTCTCCACAGTGATGCTAAATGTTGCCTTTCAGGCAGGTTTGGAGGATGCTCAGGTTCAGTGTGTGTGTGTGTGTGTGTGTGTGTGTGTGTGTGTGTGTGTGTGTAGGCACTGCAGCTTGCTGACAACCATCCATGTCATGGCAGATCACTGAGACTTTCAAACAACACAGCGTTTATGGATTTCTGAAGCAACTTTCCACCAAAGAACTCCAAGCTCATCCACACATGTTTCATCCATTGAACCAAATCCCCAGTGAGGAAATGTGTCTATCCCATTTCTCAGATGGGCAAATGTAAAGCACAACACATGAAAGCAAGTTGCTTTCCTACCGGCCTGTGGTCTTTTGGAGAATGCTGTAATGGCGCGGTCTGCACTAAAACTAGAAATGGAGCCATGTCTTATTTCCAGAACAAAGCCCTAGATATGGAACCAAACATGTTTCCTCTTCAGCCACATTGATGGCAGGTTGATCTGCCTGTTTGTATTGTCTTTTTGGCTTTGCTCTGTGGGCACACAGAAAGGCAATAGCCTGAATTTCCTGGGTGCCAGGCCCCATCTTACTTCTTTGTTTTGACTATTGTAAACTATAGTGCCTTTTACCCAGTATGTTCAAGCCCTTCCTGGGTTTATCCGTGGATTAACTAGACGACAGATAGACACCCTGCACTCACAGACACTTTAGGTAATAAAGCGTAAAGCAGCCATAAACCTGCCATCCTAGAGGAGATGGACATTTCTAGATGAGGACAAGCAGATCACCCCACTGACCAGTACGCGAAAATGTGTTCCTATAGGTCATGGCAAAGCCAGGCAGCGAACAATGTAAAAGCACTCAGCTCTGCTCCCTGCCTTTAACCTGTCTGCTACCTGTGCAGTGTTGAAACCAGTGCATTGTCAGAATCCCTCACTTGATCGAGGTCTCTTAAAAGAGATGGCATTTTAAAGACCCAACAACCCTGAAATGCATAAAGATTTCATTCTGTAATTTGAAGGACGATTGCCTATCTTTGAAACAGGATAAAAACACCCTAACTTCACAAATACTCTGAAATGAGGAAGATAGGACAATGTACACCATCACTAATGCTTTTTCTTCTCCCCCTTTTTTTTTTTAACACACGCAAACTATTAGAGCCATCATTTCTATTCAAAGGACATGGAGTACCCCAAGAGGGGGGTCTCCCTTTGGCCCATCCACCACACACATGTACCCACAAAATACTCACCTCACCTGTGTAAGTTAACACAACCCACAGGACAGGACTTATGTTGCAGTGGGATTGCATGAAGCTATTTTTCAGTGTCTCTATACCCACCCCCAAGACCAAAATCAAAAAGCCTCCTGAACTGAAGATTCTTTCTTTGCTTCATTACATCTAAATGATCAGACTCATTTCAGCCTCAATTCTCAAACTTCCCTCCCTCCTTTGGTTCCCCTTCCTTTTTAAGGGCCCCTATTATAGGAGGGAAAACAAACCGGAACAAAGCTACAATTCAATGCTCCTTTTGAGGCTTTCAGTTATAACAGTGCTCCTGGGCATGACTATTACATATTGGCTTCTTTGGAAAACTGTTGATCTTTTGATGTTTACCATTTCTTTATTTAAACTGTAAAAGGGAGCTTTGTGGAGAGCTAGACTTCATCCCGAACTAAGGCCTGTATTAAAGTTTGGCCCTGGCCATGAATGAAAATGGAGGCTGTGGTCTCAAACTATTCCCTCACTGGCCCCTGCCCACATCATAAAACCAGCAAGCTATTTGGCACAGAAGAAAAGAGATGGGAAAAGGCAGGAACTAAAAGCCAGGGCCGACCATGTACCTAAGAGCCACGAACATAAACACAGAAGGAAGTGTTAGCTTAGCTCGAGGAGGTGGCAAGGGGGACATCAGAGGTTTATGTGATATTCAGTGTTCATATTCCTAAAAGAAAGTGCACATTTTAAAATTTTCACTGCACATCTGTGCATTGCTGCATTTTTAAGGGCCTGCGAGGACTGGAATTACAGGAGATTTGAAGCTCGCAACTGAGTAGCTCTGGCAAAGCTGCATGGGGGAGGCAGGCTACTGAAAATCATGGGGGAAAGGTAGAGCCCGTGCCAGAGAGGAACATGAAAAAAGGGTTCTCGCGGAGGAAACTGTCAGCTTTATGTATGGGAAGTTGAAATGGAAAAATTGGTAGTGCCACTGAACCTTAACAGCAGCTGCGAAATCAGAATTTACTCCCTAATCTGAATTAACTAATCAAAACCAGGTCACTCCTCCACCTTCCCTCCACTCCCCACCGCGTCGCCCCTGGGTTGTTTTTCATGACCAGTAGCATTCTGCAGCAAAATAAATAAAGAGCAAGGAAAACAGAAATACTAAAGGTCAACGCTGCCCCACCAGACCCAATGCACTGGAGATTTATCAATGGAAGAAAAAGACGTAGGTGTTCCACCTTTTGGCTTTTCATCTTTGTGGTGCATAGACTTACTTAAAAAAGACCAAGGTTACAGCTGCATCACGAATGCACTCAAACAGAAACCAAGAATGATTTTTAAATGATGACTTCTGAGATCTCAGCTCCAAAGAACACTGAAAGGGAAGGGCTGCATGAAGCAAAGGGACCACTGTGCTCATCATTTAAAAAAATTTTTTTTTTTTCAGATTCACAGCTAATTTCATACACAGGCACTTTTGAATCAAGCATAAGTTTTTAATAAGATTGTACTGGTAAATTATCTAAAGAAATGCAGTAAAGGGTGTACAATAGCCAAAGCACGATTCGAAGCTCTTATTAACTGGTGATTATCTTCCCTGATCCACATTACCATTCAGTTGCAGATGTTACTGACATTAAGATGTATGATGCGGAGGCTGGAGAAAAAGCCCATTTAAGACAGGTGAATGCTTAATAGTAATTCAACATACCCGGCACAAAATGTCTTTCACAGGAGTTCAAGGATTTTCCCTTTTTTTTCTCTCCTTGCAATTTTATGTGAATGTTTATAAATAAAATGAGAAATGAAACTCCATTTGGTAGCCATTTGACTTGTTCCAGTGTAATGGCCATTTAAAACTTTGCAATTTATCATCTTAGGCTTCTTTCTCATCTGGCTTTATTTCTATTTATTTATTTATTTATTTGGAATTCTTCCTTTGCTTTGAATCCTTATGAAAGATTCACATTTTAAGTATGCAGATAAAATATATCTGACATGGAGTTACTGAAACTAAATTTATCTTTTCATTTCAGTAACTCCACGACGGATATTGCATCAGTTAACTGACTGCCCACTGGATCCAGACAGACCCCTTAGGACCTGGAGCACCCCCTCTTCACTATCCAACTGCTCAATATTGCCCAACGACCCACTGCCTTCACCCTCAAGGCCGCCTACCTTGTGCTATGCACCCTGAGCTCGATGCAGACACTGATGTAGTCTATGTCTCTAAATGCAATTCCAATAATAAGCAACCAGCTTATTCGAGATGCTTCTCATAAGTTGACTTTTAAGAAAGAGAGCCTAGATAGCCCAGGAAGAGGTAGAGACTCAAAGTCAAGAATTCCATGGAGAAGCAAGTCAGCACCATTGGAAGATTTTGAGAACAAGCCAGGCAGTGAGTCCATCTCACTGTCTTTCACATACAAACGCCACTTGATTCCTCATTTTATGCACAGGTGATACACGGACTGCGTAGGTAGCAACAAGGGCTCCTGCGGCACCTCGGTCCTCTCTCTGTACAGTTCGGATTTGAAGTGTGTGACTGTCTCGGATAACGCGCGGCACCCTGCGGGTGGTCAGTGTCTCCCTTCCAATCCAGACTAAGTAATGTTCCCCCAAACCCAATGGCTTCCCTCTGTTCCCTCCTCTCTGAATCTTCTCAGTCCTGTATATTACACACTCCCCTCATCTGCTCTCTGCAGGATTGATTGAAAATAAAATATTAAAGGTCAATAATGACAAAATATATGCCATGCCCCAGCTGGTATTTCTTTTTCAGCAATTGCTTTTATGCAGAGGAGTAGGTAGTGGCAGACCCAACACATGCAGCAACAGGGCCTGTGGAGAGTATGTTTTGTCTGAGAAAGTTTTTTTTCTAATCACACAGCATAAGCATCTACTTATTCTGCATAAGCATAACTCTGATCCTGTAAACATACACATATGTGTATTCATAGTTTTCTCTTCCATATTTAGAAATATATATGCATTGCTAGCTATTGTATATAAACAGAAATTTTACTTTCTTTAAGGGAATCTATATTATAAAATGTATAACACATTCAAACATGGAGTTTCCAATATTCAGACAAAACAGAGAGTAAAGAGTGATTCTCTGAAGGTCAAAGGACATGAGTCCCAAGGAGTCTGAGTTGTCTTGAGCCACCAATTTTCAGACTGTGTTTAGAAAAGCTATACCTTTCCTCTGAGTTTTCTAAAGGGAATCTTGGGGGAAGACATGAGAAGGAGGCTGAATCTGAAGGAGTTTCTGTCCTTACAAACTCCTTCCTTAACCAAAGCAACTCTACTTTTATTGATTTTATGTAAAAGAAGTTTGGGAAAGATTTTCCTACAGACAATTCTCCCCTGCTTAGAGACAGAATGTTGGCCTCTTTCCAGGAAGAATGGTACTGGGATGAAGACTGACTCTAGGGGCCCAAAGGGAAAGGAGACTCTTTCTACTGAGCCATCTTTCTTTATTGTTAGAGTCCTTAGCACATTTCTCTGTCCTGGCTAGTGATTCTGCTAGGGACTTTTCGAATACTAGGCCCGACCCAACATTGCCATTTTCTAGGTTCTCAAAGGCCTTCAACAAAGTTCATTCTTGATATCCTTCTCAGGAATAGAGGTAGATATATAAATAACCTATGCTTATTTTACTTCTCAAAGAGACAGCATTTCTAGGTGATAACATCTAATTTGTCCATTTGCATAAGGATAATTTTATTTCTTTTGTACAATCCAGTGAACTGAGCTGTAAGATGACAAACATCCTTGCAAAGGTCTCACTCAGAGCTGGTCCGTAGCCTAAACCAGTGGTCGGCAAACTGCAGCTCGCGAGCCACATGCGGCTCTTTGGCCCCTTGAGCGTGGCCACGAAGTTTCAATAGGACTATACGTGCATGCCCGCACGTGGTATTTTGTGGAAGAGCCACACTCAAAGGGCCGCAGTTTGCTGACCACTGGACTAAACTGTTAAACTTTCAGCTGCCAAGTTCTACTTTACGCATAAGTGCCCCCTGCAGCAGTGTCAGACATGCATTTTATGTTTGTGGCAGTGGGAGAATGACATATTTTACAGGCTCTTTTCCTACTAGTCATTGTGCTCAATAGGTGGTAATACAAACATAGCTGGACTCAACTATGGTAGGCACTTTCTGAAGGCAAGTGTTATCTCATACTGTATGGTCCGCCATCACTTCAGAATGCATTTTGCCTTCCTCAACGGGGAGTTGCTAAACTAGTTATCTCAACCTCTGAAAGTGGGGTGAAAGAGACAATAAAAACTAAAATCATAATGATGACTAAATAATAATAAAAAATGTGGTCTCGCTTTGTCAGAATCTGAGAAATTCCCATTTTGCAAAGGATTTCGCACTTCCTACATCTCTGCATCCCATATGGTGTGTTCAAGCCGATGTTAATTACAGTTCATGTTTGACTGTTGATTCATCCCTGTTTCAGAGAGCAGTGGCAGGCAAAGGTGCTCACACAAACTTGGAGCTACCAGCGGCACCAGTTCATCCTTCGGTAAAATTGATGTGCAATCAATTAAGTTCTAAATTTGAAATGTCATCAAAAGTCCAGCATCGCCCTAACAGGTTTGGCTCAGTGAATAGAGTGTCGGCCTGTGGTCTGGAAGGTACCGGGTTAGATTCTGATCAAGGGCATATATCTTGGTTGCGGGCACATCCCCGGTGGGGGTGTGCAGGAGGCAGCTGATTGATGTTTCTCTCTCATCAATGTTTCTAACTCTCTATCCCTCTCCATTTCTCTCTGTAAAAAGTCAATAAAATATATATATTTTTTAAAAAAGTCCAGCATCAAAAGTTGGACATGCCAGGGGGTTACCAAACTGTGCATGTCCAATCAAATGTTTCCTTTGGTTCTACATTTGAGAAAGCCTCGTCTCTCCTTCTCTAACAAAGGAAGACAATGCTCTGGTAGAACATAAAGAACATAGAAGGTTTTCCTACTAAGGCAGTTATGTGGTACAGGAAGGGCTCTTTGTCACCAGGCTGCTCGTGGAGAATAGTGTGGTGCTTAAAATACAGTAATTACTGTTACAGTATGTGCATAGCAATGTAAGAACCATATCTAGAGCTATACGTGGTACCGAGAGTCAAGAAACAGCTGTAATTTTGGCTTTAAATATGTTTATGAGCATTCTGAATGGTTTAAGCTTGCTGTGCAACATATGATTTTAATTTTCTTTATGGATATAGGGGGGCCATGAAATGCTGACTTTTGCTATAATAATCTTGCAGGTTTCGGAGGAGCTATATAGGAGGCCAGTCAGTTCTCAAGCCTTCCTCTTAAATCTCCACATATAAATTTCTCAGTGGTAGATGTAAGTTAAAAAAATTATACCACACATTATATAGTAAGTCTTATGTCTCTGAGGTGAATGAGCCCTTTCAGTGGACTACTGGAGCTTGAAGAGAAGAAAGAAAAGAAAATCTGTAGAATGGAGGCACGTATCTTATTTACCAAATCGTAACTCTTTCCTTTGGAGCAGAATAAATAGAGTATTCCAAAGAAAAAATTAAATTTCCTTATTTACCACAGACAAAATTCAAGGAATAGTCATTTTTATATCAAAACTCATATTTAAATACACTTCAAAGCAAATGCTAAATTGGTCACTTCTTAGAAATTGCTCAAGCAGATTTGCTTACAATTAAAAAAAAGAAACATTTGAATTGCCTCTAGTTATTGTAAGTTAATTGTGCCTACTTTGCTTTATTTCATTTAAAAGAAAACATCCCAGACCAGTTTGTAGTTGAAAAATTAGTGATGAGAAAAAAATGGATTCTACAAAACGATGCACTTAATGAAAAAGAAATGATGTTACTTCCTTCAAATGAATTCTGTTTGTGAGAGCCTAATAACACCCATTTGACTAAAACTAGAGAATATGAACTTTGATAGACAAGTACTATTTGCTAAGGTGTGGACTCAGGCAGGTGATTTCATCTGCTCTTTAAAAATATTTTTCTGCATTATAATTTTCCAGCAACATGTCTTATTTCTGTCATCAAGGTCTGAAGTTACTTTCAAATTAAAAAAAAAAATACATTTGCCAGTCAAATATTTCTACCAGCTTCTGTTCACATCAAGAGAATATAGCAAATGACACACTAAAAGCTCAGGAATGTGTTGACAATTAAGTCCCAAGAAGCTAATAGCCAATCTGTTGTGATTAAAAGTACATATATTTGAGGTGTACAACCCGTTCTATGACAAGGGCGGTAGACTCTATGCTTTCTTAGATGACAGTGTGGCAAGTGCAAGGCTGGGTCCATCAAACTTCACTTTATCTTTCTCCTGGCACATAACTAGATTACATTTCCAAACCTTGCTTGTAGCTGGAGTCATTAGAGCGAGCTCTGGCCAATAAGATGTGGTTGGAGTTATATGTGCAACTTCACTCTTTCACGTTCTCCCTGGTGTTCCACTAACTGAAGGATGAAGTCCCAGGACATGGCAGAGCCACGTGACTGAGCAACCCTCATCCTGAATGACTGCATGGAGCCAAGATGTGAGGGGAAAAACACCTTTACCATGGGGAACCACTGAGAGTTTTTACTAATGTAAGCAGTTACATCCCTGTATCTCACACATTTTAGGATCCAACTGAAAACCACAATAATAATAGAAAGCCTAGTTTTGTCTTGTTCATAAGACCCCTCAGAGAAGTAATGAGTATATTCATTCAAAAATATTTACTTAGCATTTGAAAGACACATCCCTCCTCTTTCTTTTTCTAAAATATGTTTTTATTGATTTCAGAGAGAAAGGGAGAGGGAGAGAGAGATAGAAACATCAATGATGAGAAAGAATCATTGATTGGCTGCCTCCAAAGCGCCCCCTACCAGGGCTTGAGACCACAACCTGGGCATGTGCATGGACTAGGAATCAAACCGTGACCTCTTGGTTCACTGGTTGAGGCTTAACCACTTAACCACACCAACCGGGCATCCCTCCTGATTTTTACAGTCCAATTGAAGGAGGGAGAGCATTCCTGGGATTATAGTCTAAAGAAGGATATATTGTATTGGGTGCTAGTATACATGCAGGAGAGGCTTCTAGCACAGGCTATAGGGATTATTGAGGACTTCATAATGGTGGTTATAATTCAAATAAAAATGTTAGTGGGCATGGGCCACTTAAAAAGCGAAGCTATGCATAATGGTAGGAAGGCTAAGGATGCCCTAGGTTCCGTGCCATGATATAAGGACCTCATCACTCAAGAATTTTACAGTGCTGTGGATTTATTATATACTGGAGTCAAATCCCATGTTCCATCAGCTGGTTTCAAGACAGAAAAACCTATTTTTCTAAATTTAAGCATATAATCACTCTCCAGGAAGGAAAAAAGCTACATCCACAAAAAATACGGTTCAAATGAACCTCTTACTAATTCCCTTAAATGTGACACATTTGGTCCATTCCCTAAAAGTGATGAGGATGTGGGAGCTTTGTTAGTTTTCAATTTTGGAAGAAATATCTCTATGTTTTGGCTATATAACATTAATTCTTTTGGCATTTTCTTAGAGAACCAAAATGATAATTTTGTGCTCTTAAACTTCAGACTAATATTTGAGTATATATCTAGATACTAGAGGCCCAGTGCATGGATTCGTGCACCAGTGGGGTCCCTCAATGTGGCCTGCAGGGATTGAGCAGAAACTGGCAGTCCAACGCCGCCTGCCGCTCCTGCCTGCTGCTCCCACTCATCCCAGCCCCACTGCACCTGCCACGGGCTAGTGTCCAGTCAGTCCTGATCAGGAGAGACTCACGCCACCGCAGCGGCACCTGCCAACTGTGAGCCCTGCTTCTGGCACCCGTCAGTCAGCTTAGCAACACTCTCGCTGTGGGAGCACACTGACCACCAGGGGGTAGCAAGGAGGAGGAGCCTGGGGTAAAGAGGCAATGATCGCAGCCCAGGCTCCTGCCCATCAACCCAGGGTTCGCAGTTGGAGCAGCCAGTCAGCTGAGCGGCACTCCCACTGTGGTAGTGCACTGACCACCAGGGGGAAGCTCCTGCATTGAGCATCTGCCCCCTAGTGGTCAGTGCGTCATAGCACTTCCCCCTGGTGGTCAACCAGTTGTTCTGGTCATTCCACCATTTGGTCACTGGGCTTTTATTATACAGGACTAGAGGCCTGGTGCACAAAAATTTGTGCATTCGCGGGGGGGTCCCTCAGCCCAGCCTGTGCCCTCTCGCAGTCTGAGACCCTTCTGGGAATGTCCACCTGCTGTCTTGGGCCTGCTCCCTGGTGGATTGGGCCTAAGCTGGCAGTCAGACATCCCTCTGGCAGCCTGGGAGCCCTTGGGGGATGTCCACTTGCCAGCAGGGAGCAGGCCTAAGCTGCAGTTGGACATCCTTAGCACTGCTGAGGAGGCGGGAGAGGCTCCCACCACCACTGCTGTACTGGCAGCCGTCAGCCTTGCTTGTGGCTGAGCAGAGCTCCCCCTGTGGGAGCACACTGACCACCAGGGGGCAGCTCCTGCATTGAGCGTCTGCCCCCTGGTGGTCAGCATGTGTCATAGTGACCAGTCATTCCCAGTCATTCTGCTGTTAGGGTCAATTTGCATATTACCCTTTTATTATATAGGATTGTTGGGAAAAGTATGGTTATCATTCTTTGAATTTCAAGTGCATGAAGTTAATCATCAATAGAAGTGTGTTGCATATTATAATTAATGGGGCTGTTTTTTATTTATTTTTCTATTTGCTTGTTTATTTATTGTTGGCTTGAGTAGGAGATGCTAGTTTTTCTTTATCCATGCTTTCTTGACCAGAAGATGAGGAGAAATAAACTTGTACAGTTTCATTCTCGGATTAAAGAAAGTGAGTTAGAGAAAGGATCCACTCAAAACACTGAAACTGACATTTCTCTGAGGCAGAGAAATAGAGAAAAAGAGAGTATTTAAGAATAAAGCTCTGTTTCAGGAATACCAGAAAATAAAAGTGGTTAAGGTAACATAAATAAGCAGACATTAGGTTACAAGACATTGGTCACTAGCTTTAGGCAATGTACTAGGTTCAGACAAAAGTAACCAATAAAATGTATCCATGCCAATGCTATGTTGGATATGTACAGAATTTTTCATAAAACTTTGGGCATCATGGAAAATAGCAGAGAAGACAATAACGCCCCAGGAAACAATTGTACCAATTGTATGCATAGTATGTCATTTCCTAGCTACCTGCAGTGTTTCTCATCTAAATCTTTATTTAAAATAAAAAGGCCCAGACTATTCTGATCATGTAGGAAGGCTTAAATTTATTTTGAGTAGCAGAAAGACCACATTTCTATAAAAACATGAAAGAAAGGCTTCTTAACATGAAGAATTGTTTAGGAATCTCAGTCTAAATCTTGCCTACATTCAGTTCTAAGCCTCTGAAAGCAGAAGGCTTTCATAGAATGGAACATGTGCTTGTCAAGTCTTTTATTCTACAAACAATAGATAATATTAGAATACGAAAGCAAAAATATATGATCATACTTAAAACCAAGGTAAGGATCCTTTGGGCTCCCAAAGGAACATAAATGCAAAGCCATGTGCTGAGATAAAGCTGTGCAGCTCCTGGGTTTCAAGTCTGCAAGCAGCAATGGAATTTGGAAGTCCAGGTCCTGGAGGAAAAGTGGGAATTCAATTGCTTCAAATGAGATTGTGGAGTTGGGGACAAGGTCTGGGGGAGGGCGGAAGGGGGTTGGTGAGTGGAAGAGGGTATAAGAAGAGAAATCAGAACTTGGTGTGCTCTGAAGGCAGAAAGTGGAACTAGCTAGTCTCCCCTGTAAAGATGGCTTAAAATAAACTGTTACAACATGACATAATATTACAAACCAAAATATGTTGCTAACCGTCATAGTCAGGAGTTGAGTCAATCCATCCATTGGCTCAGCGGATACGTCTGTGAGATCCCCATCATCACTGTAAAACAGGACATCAGAAATAACATGAGAAGACAGGTGTCTGAAAGGAATAGAGGTCAGAGATGCATGGATAAGAGGTAGCAGTCACAAAGAACAGGGAGGGTAACACATAGAAGGAGAAAGAAAAATTAAAAACACAGCAACAAAATTATAACAAAAAGTCCCTCTCAAAATAAGTTTTAAATCAAATTATAAAGCTCATTAAGAAACACAATGTAAAGAAAGGTAGCTAAAAAATTAATTTTCAGACTAGTAATCATTCAAAGAAATTAGTTTTATAATGTAGTCTGACAGAAACTTTAATAGTAGTAAATTGAGGATACTCAGAGAAACAAATGAAAAAAATAACCCTGATTAAAAATGAAAAAGGTATTTTCAAAAAGAGATATAAAACAAAAAACAGATGGATATAAAACACAATTAGAATTCTGGAAAATCAGCTCGGAGAACCAAGATGGCGGCATAGGTTAACGCCAGAGTTTGCTGCTTTGAACAACTACTTCAAAAGTGAAACCAAAAGACGGAAGGGACATCACCCAGAACCACAGGAACGCTGGCGGAGTGGAAGTCCTACAACTAGGAGGAAAGAGAAACGCATACGGACACTCAGAGGAGGCGCAGTGCTGAAGTCAAATTCTGAGGTGCGGAGTGCGCGGAGCGGGCTGGCGGCAGAGGGCGCCGTTGGCGTTTTCATTCAGGAGGGAGTCACAGACTCTGAGCTCCAGATACAGGCGAGTCTTTAGGGACCCAGACTCAAACGGGAGAAGCGGGACTGTCTGGCTTCGGTCAGAGCGAGTGCAGCTTTCTCTCCGAGGTTTGCAACGGGTGCTGGGACTCAGAGAGGCAGAGCCCCTGGGGACAGGACTGAGAGCCACCATAACTGCTCTCTCGGGCCCACCCTGTTGATCCTGTGCGACCCGCCCCGCCCAAGCCCTGCACACAGGCATTTGCCGGATAGCCTCAGGCAAAGGCTAGATTAGAACCTCCCTAGAGGACAGAAGTTCTCTCACTGCAGACACAGCTGATTCTCATAGCCACTTGGCCTGGAGGTCAAACCCTCCCTGGTATTAGCTACAACAATCAAGGTTTAACTATAAGACTGCGCACAAAGACCACTAGGGGGTGCACCAAGGAAGCATAACAAAATGCGGAGACAAAGAAACAGGACAAAATTGTCAATGGAAGATAGAGAGTTCAGAACCACACTTTTAAGGTCTCTCAAGAACTGTTTAGAAGCCGCCGATAAACTTAATGAGATCTACAAGAAAACTAATGAGACCCTCGATATTATATTGGGGAACCACCTAGAAATTAAGCATACATGGACTGAAATAACGAATATTATACAGACTCCCGACAGCAGACCAGAGGAGCGCAAGAATGAAGTCAATGATTTGAAATGCGAGGAAGCAAAAAACACCCAACCAGAAAAGCAAAATGAAAAAAGAATCCAAAAATGCGAGGATAGTGTAAGGAGCCTCTGGGACAGCTTCAAGCGTACCAACATCAGAATTATAGGGGTGCCAGAAGATGAGAGAGAGCAAGATATTGAAAACCTATTTGAAGAAATAATGACAGAAAACTTCCCCCACATGGTGAAAGAAATGGACTTACAGGTCCAAGAAGCGCGGAGAACCCCAAACAAAAGGAATCCAAAGAGGACCACACCAAAACACATCATAATTAAAATGCCAAGAGCAAAAGATAAAGAGAGAATCTTAAAAACAGCAAGAGAAAGAAACTCAGTTACCTACAAGGGAATACCCATACGACTGTCAGCTGATTTCTCAACAGAAACTTTGCAGGCCAGAAGGGAGTGGCAAGAAATATTCAAACTGATGAATACCAAGAACCTACAACCAAGATTACTTTATCCAGCAAAGCTATCATTCAGAATTGAAGGTCAGATAAAGTGCTTCACAGATAAGGAAAAGCTAAAGGAGTTCATCACCACCAAACCAGGATTATATGAAATGCTGAAAGGTATCCTTTAAGAAGAGGAAGAGGAAGAAAAAGGTAAAGATACAAATTATGAACAACAAATATGCATCTATCAACAAGTGAATCTAAGAATCAAGTGAATAAATAATCTGATGAACAGAATGAACTGGTGATTATAATAGAATCAGGGACATAGAAAGGGAATGGACTGACTATTCTTGGGGGAGAAAGCGGTGTGGGAGATGCGGGAAGAGACTGGACAAAAATCATGCACCTATGGATGAGGACAGTGGGTGGGGAGTGAGGGCGGAGGGTGGGGCGGGAACTGGGAGGAGGGGAGTTATGGGGGGGAAAAAGAGGAACAAATGTAATAATCTGAACAATAAAGATTTAATTAAAAGAAAAAAAAAGAATTCTGGAAAATCAGATATATCATACAGGAAGAAAAATAATAGTATGTATGATAAACCTTGGACTGAAAATGGTTGAAGTATTAGAAAATTGATAAACAGAACTGAGGACTTTATCCAGAATAAAGCATATAGAAACAAAGAGGATTCAGAGTGTTTTTTTAATATAAAATATTAGATACAACACATGGATAATACATGACTATCTAATTTATGTCTACTAAATGCTGCAAAATTGGAAAGTTGTGAAGAAGTATTATTTGAAGAATTAATAACTTTGAATTTTGCAGAACTGAAGAAAGACATGAGTATTTAGATCTGAGTTACTTCTCTTACTAAAGAGCAGGGTAAAAAGAGATAAATCTTAGCCAAAAGTCATCTTAAGAAAACTTTAGGATATTGAAGAGGTAAAAACAAATATAACAGAAAAAAAAGAAAAAAGAGATAACCCTGACAATTATACTCATAGTAGATGTGTCAGTAGTAGCAATAAATGCCAGCAAACAATAAACAAATTTTTGAAAGTGCTCAGGAAAAATTATTGTCAATTTAACAGTTTTTACCCAGCTAAGCTATTTGTCAGAAAGAAAAGCAAAACAGAAGCATATGCAAAAACAAAGGTAGCTTACTACTCACACAGTTTCACTAAAAGATCTATTAATGAATGCACTTCAGGGGGGAAAACATACAAATTAACACGTAAAAAAGTTGTGGGAATTAAGGATTAGTGGTGAGAATAAAAATTGATAAAATATGCCAATAAATATAATCATAGATTAGTTGTGAAAGTAATCTTTGTGTGTACATTTAAAATAAAGCAATTTAAAAACTGCCATAGTAATAATAAGTACTGTGTGTGCATTGGGGGTAGAGGGAGGGGGGTGTTATTCATTGTCTGCTAAGATAAGTGGGATGCTAGAATTAGTTCACATAAGCCAGCTGTTAAATTTTCAGGAATTTTGGAAGCCAGTTATTAAATACATTATTAAAAATTTAATTATATAAACTTAAAATGAAATAAATTATATTAAAAGCAAAGGTAATACATATTAAACCCATCACTTTCTAATTATTTTGCCACATTTAACTATTTCCTATGTTCTTGAGGTAATCTATATTTATTGTATCTGCAATACATCTGTTAATGTGCTATAGAGCATTTATTCCCATCTATACATTCAATGGCATTATATTTATAACTCAAAATCAGCCATGGAATTTCAAATGGAAATATTTACACCAAGGAAATCAGTAAATACTATAAATCAGAACTTGTTCCCTCCTCCATATAGTTGGTAGCTACACATTTACCAGCATAGCATTGGCTAAGATTCATATTTTTAAGAGAAGGCTAGATATACTAAATAATTTTATACTTGATTATGTTACATATGCTTACGTTAAAATTAAAAATAACCACTTGAAGGAAAGCAAAGAGAGAGGAAGAAAGAAAGGAAGGGAGGGAGGAACAGAGAGAAGAAAGGAAGGCAGGAATGAAGGGAAGAAGGAAGGGAGGATGGGAGGAAGGAAAAGTAAGGGGAAGTGGGTAAAAATATTATTGAAAACTTGATTAATCCAAGAGTTAATAAAAGAAGGAAAAGAGGGAAAACACAGAAAAAAAAATCCATAATAAGATTTAAAAAATAAGCTCAAATATAACTATATTTATAATAAGTAAAAATGGAAAAAAGAGAATATCAAAATAGGTAGAAAAGATAATAGTACTGTATTGCTTACTAGACATATGTAAAACAAAATGATACAAAATGTTTAAAAATAAAGTGATTGAAAAATATCAGAAATATACAAATTAATACAGAAGGAAGTCGTGAAAATTAAAGAGCATTAGTGAGATAAGAAGTCAAAATAAAACAAGTCTAGCTATACCTTTTTCATCATAAGCATATATGACAACATATTAACATTTGCTCAACCCACTTGTTATATTATTTTATTGCTCTCTAGAACTTTCTGTGTAGTAATAATATTTTGTAATAAAAATATTATTTAAAAAAGCAAGTATATTCAATCCAGGGAACCAGGAATTTTTAAATAAATTTCAGCTATGTCACTAGTTTTTGTACCTCCATAGCCTTTAAGTAGAAAATTAGAATTTTGGATTTTCAGTGGTTCATGCGTCTGCTGCATCAATATCATTGTCACATGTTAAAAATATCTGCTGGATCACTCCACTGGGGCTAAGATTGATACAAGGAAGGCAGGTCTACTTTTAAAAACCTATTCCCAACCCTCATGAAGAATATGTGGTTTTGGAGACCATTGATAGATGATCTCTCATTTCAAAAGAAAATTTGACTATAATGTGTCATAATATTGGAAACAAACTACTAAGAATCTTTACTCTTCCCTTTCTGTCAGAAAGATCCCAAATGTAAATCAAATAAAAGGCTAAACGACATGAGATTTACATGTATTAGCAAGCTAAGCAGAGCAAAATAATTATTTGTGGTAAATAATACTTTAATAGCTTCTAACACTCACTTCAAAAGTTCTTAACCCAGAGTTGAAACTCAGAGGGTCAACAGAACCCCCTAAAATGTATATATTTGTGTGTGTGTGTGTGTGTGTATGTGTGTGTGTACTTTTGCAGGAGGACAGGGTCATTAGCTTTCATTTAGATTGTTACAAAAATGTGTAACTCCAAGTAGATTAGAAACCACTGCTTTAAGAAAATGACCAAAAGAAACTAAACATACTAGAAAGAACCTTCCACAAACCTTATAGCATTTTAGTGTTGTGTTAGAAGTCATGACTAAATGTTGCTACGAAAAGAACTGAGTTCAGCAATAAGAGGTGGTGACTGAAGATTCAGGGGAGGTAATTTATAATGAATTACCCTGAGGCTTCTAAAGTGCACTGAATGGAAGTGGGGAATCTGTAAGCAGGTGCTGCATAGAAAATCCAGTCAGCTAGGAGTGGCTGAGGAGGACTGGAAACTGGGTTCTAGGCCTGTCTCACTCCAGAATGAAGAGTGTCCATGGGCAAGTCCCCTGGCCTCTCCTAATCAACAAATGAGAAAATAGTGGCACCTGACTTAAAACTTCCTTCCTGTTCTAGATTCCATAATTCTACCAGAAACACTGTTCTCTGCTCCAGAACAGAAGAAAACCAACATCACACCAACTGCAGATCTAAACAGAATCTAGAAAATCCTATTATAAATGAGAGATTTTTTTAAAAAAATCCAATTTTAGGGCCAAAAATTAATTTTGCTATCCTATATAATAAAGAGGTAATATGCAAATTGACCATCACACCCTCGCACAAGATGGCCACACCCATGTGGTCACAAGATGGCTGTGTCCTTGTGGTCACACAATGGGTGCCCCCATGCAATCATAAGATGGTTGCACCCATGTCATCACAAGATGGCCACCACAAGATGGCTGGCAGGGGAGGGCAGTTGGGGGCAACTGGGCCAGCAGGGGAGGGCAGTTGCAAGGGGACCAGGCCTGCAGAGGAAGGTAGTTAGGGGTGACCAGGCTGGCAGGGGAGATTTTATGGATGATCAGGCTGGCAGGCAGAAACGGTTAGAGGTAATCAGGCAGGCAGGCAGGTGAGCGGTTGGGAGCCAGCGGTCCCGGATTGTGATAGGGATGTCCCAGATTGGAGAGGGTGCAGGCTGGGCTGAGGTACAACCCCCCGGGGCACAAATTTCATGCACTGGGCCTCTAGTCTCAATAATAAAACATTAATTCCATGAAAAACTAGCGTAACATACTGTACCTCTTTGAACACATAATTGAGTTTCAGCAAACAAAGACCATTAGAATGACTAAAAGTAACGGCTGTGATTCTCCATTCAAGGTGTTTTCATTTCTCTTGAAAGTTCAAAATCAACAAGTAAGCTTGGGTAGGCTTTGATTTGCTTGCTGGCAGTGAGCCCAAAACACCATTTATCCCAGGAGTCCTAGGGTCTAAGCGTAATCATATGAAGTTTGTGCTTACTAGATCCCTAGAGTTGTGACTGCATTAGTCTTTAGCTGACCCTAGCTATTAGTATTTAATATTCCTCAGAATCCCTCTATTTAATTCCATGTTTCCCAAACTGTGTGCCAAGGTAATATGGAATATTGCAGGAAATTCACAGTGCACAGGAATATTTTCAAAATTTAAGGGACACACAGCCACACTTCTCAGACATCCCATGAGCAAGGTCATTCAGGGTTTCAACATTAGGTCTTGCTACATTCCTTTCAATGACATTGTACCTTTGCAAAAGTAAGTTGTTCCTTTTCATGATTTCTATGATAAAAACTAACATATGAAATTCATTGTGGGATAAGAAATGAGAGGGGCAGCCCTGACCGGTTTGGCTCAGTGGATAGAGTATCAGCCTACAGACTCAAAGAAATGAGAGAGGCAGTATCCAATCTGATGGTTGGATGTGAAAATTTGAGGCATTCAATAAGTATACTAGTACATATGCCATTAATGAGTAATTGTGATTAAGAATAAAATTAAAATCTGATTTTGTCTTTTTCATTTCTGTGTATTTCTTTTTTTCAAATGTTATGCTAGAATATAAACACTTACTAAGTTTATTTGGACTTACCTACACATTTACCAGCACAGCATTGGATAAGATTAAGATTTTGAAAAGAAGGCTAGTATTTATTTTGGGCACAAAAAAGTCATTGAGACACCAAAAGTCTTGAGAAAGTCATGGTAATATTTATAATAATGGTTATTAACTGAGCATTTACTAAGTACCAGGCTTTGGGTTAAAGCATTTCATCTAACTTAAATTCTTTCATTCTCATAACTGTTCATCCAGCCTGTGTGCTCTCTGTTGAATTTTCTCCGTTCAGGTTAGCAAACAGCAGTCCTAGAACCCCTTCCAGGTACCCTTCTGAGGCACTTACAATATGATAACTAAAGCAGCCTTGTTGCATTTGTTATGATTGATTAGTGTTCCTGCCTTCTTAATCCTATATAATAAAACCCTAATATGCAAATCAACCGAACAGTGAAACAACCTGTCGCTATGATGCGCACTGACCACCAGGGAGCAGACGCTCAATGTAGGAGCTGCCCCTGGTGGTCAGTGTGCTCCCATAGGGGAGCCAGGGGGAACACCACTCAGTCAGAAGCCAGGCTCACAGCTGGTAAGTGCAGCTGTGGTGGCAGGAGCCTCTCCCTTCTCTGTGGCAGCGCTAAGTACTGAGGAGTGGGCCTAAGCTGGCAGTTGGACATCCCCCAAGGGGTCCTGGACTGAGAGAGGGCAGGGCAGGGCTGAGGCACCCCCCACCCTAGTGCACAAATGTCGTGCACTGGGCCTCTAGTTGTGAAATACTTAACATTCACTTCGGTTAACTCCTCACAGCGATGTGGGTGTTGATCTTATTCTAGTTCTATATGACTCCCAAGTCCATGTTCTTCACCACCATGTGTAAGTAACTAAGCACAGTCTAGTTAGAACTGTCCACATTTCTAATGCATGCTTGACCCAATAAGCAAGAGGACCAATCCTAAATATGAGGGACTCTTTCCACTAAAGTTTTTAATTATCTGACATCAACTTCCCAACTTGTAAGTACACTAGCACATATTCTATATCAGAATTTGAACAACCAAATATTACATATTCTGCAGGAAGCAAATTCCAGTGGTTTGAATATCATCATCCCTTGCTTTTCAATAGTATATGGAAGCAATCATCTTAGTAGCAGGCTTTGTTGGCAGGAGTACCTTCCCCAAAGTCTACTGGTGAAATGGCCTTTCCTGGTCCCAGGCACCCACACTCTCCCAGGGTGTTCTCAGTGTTACTAGAAGGAACCTGGAAGTTTTCCTTCTGATTTGACTCAGGGCTATAGCTTCTCCAGGAGACTGTATGTCTACTGATAGAAAAACACATCCAGAATTGCCTCCAGACCTCTTGCAGAATGAGGTCTGGATTCCCCTACCACTGTGACTAGTGGAAAAAGGAGTTGTCAAAAACAATCATTCTATTTTTTTAAATAAGGAGAGGGTGAAATCACCTCACCCCACCCAGAGTCCTTTGTATTTCAACTATAGGACAGGGTTTCCTCCCTCTCTAATTTTGTGATTTCATCAGAATGCCCACACAATGTGCTCTTATTGGGTAATACCATGAGATTTCTAATGGTCCAAAAGCAGCCCCCTGCCCCTCCCTCCCAGTGCGAGGTCTTCCCTCTTCTATTTGTGTCTGTTCTCACCTATTCTGAGGCCACCCTTCCATTCCACTGACACAATGCAAATTATTAAAACTGCAGTGATTATAAAATGATCTCAGTAGCACAAACAGCATCAGGCTTGGTTTTGTGCAAACAAGCAACTTTCTGGAAGCAAAGTGCCCTTCGCTTTTCCAGGCACTATTAAGTACATTTCCTCTTCCAGGACTCTAATCAGCGCCTTGCAAGGGCAGATTCATCTTCTCTGGGTAATGATTTGCTCCCACTGACTAGTTTAATTACTCCACCTCACCAAAGGTTCAGGTCCACCGTAATTAGAATTCTATAAACTTCAACTGGGTTTCGCAAGGACTGTCATTTGTGTCTGTACTCTGCCCTATTTTTTACACATTCTTAAAGTAAGTTTTCAAAACTCTGGATATTCAGATATTCAGACCAAGTGGATTGGCTTGAGGCAATCAGAGAAGCCTTCCTTGCTGAGAAATGGAAGGGTGGGGTTGGTTGTTTGATATAAAAGTCAGTGACTAAAGATTGGAATAAGTTGATACCTTTATTTAGGTAACCAACACAAGCAAAAATTAGATCTAAATTAAGAGTAAAACAAATAATCAAATGATCATATTTTAGAGCTGACAGGCACTTAGCTTCTACCTCCTCAGTTTAGAGTTCAAATAAATTAAGGTTGGTGGAGGTTATCATCCAAATTCACATAGCTGGTTGAGGGCAGAGCCAAATTAGAGCCCAAGTCTCTTGCATCTCCAGTCTCCATTGTTTCCCATACACCATATGGCCCCACCAATCATGTAAAAGGAAGAGCTACCCTTTTTTTGTAACTTTACTCTTTGTATGTTCTTTGATTATAAATACAAAGAAGCAAGTCTAAACCTCCAATTTCACTAAAATCAACTTACTAAACCTTTTCCATGTGCAAGAAACTATGCAATATACTAAGGGGAGGGGAGCTGGAAAGTTGCTCAAGGTGTGCCCTCTGCCATCAAGAAATATACAATCTAACAGCATTGACCCATTTTACCTGAGCAAAATAGAGATCCAAGCTTTCTCTAGCCAACAAATGAAGTAATGTATCCAAGCTTATTCCAAATTTTTACCAAGTTTTTCAAACAGAAATTGATATTTTTCTGATTTGATAGCAGTCAGCAGACTATAATCCTTTCTAAAATATACCATTATGTTTTTAGAAGTGGAATTGCTATGTCAGGAGGCAGTCACGTTTATAATTGTACAAAGTATTATGGAGATTTATAGTAATTTTTAAAAAATCTTTATGTTGAAAGTATTACATATATACACTTTTTCCCCATTGTCCCCTTCTTGGACAGATCATGTCCTTAGAGCTAAGCATTCCCCCTTGTCCCTTGCAAATTTGAAATTCAATTTACAGGAGCCACACCTGAATGAATTCCTAATGATCTATTTTAACTATTGTGAATTTGCCTTAAATAGTGTGATTAACCTATCCTGTAAAAGATAGTTTTCTAAATATAGAGCAGAGTCACTTTAACTGAAGAAGCCTCTTTGTAAGCCAGAGTTTTCCCTCAGTCAGGGAGGATCAGGTGGAGAAGATGCATAGAAGTCACCAGAAGAAACTTCTAAAATCAACTCCACTATTTTAATGAAACCCATGTTCTCCCTGCAGAGGAACAAATGGGGTTTCTAGGAATATATGGGAAATAAATGTCTTCCATTGATGATAAAGCTCCCACACTAATTTTGCTTACTTATAAATTTCATAGATAGAAACTGTATTAGAGAGAAGACAAGCAAAACCATTCAAAGTCAAAAAGAAATAGGTGTAATTTAATTCCATCATTAACTTATTGAAATCAAGAGCAAGAGTCCAGGGCCCCCCATGATCTGTAATACATTATGTGTCCTGTGCCTTCTAAGACTCAAAGAATAACAAAAGTAATTGAGAACAGTATTTTGAAGATAATAAAGTGAAATTCAAGAGCATACAATGCCAACAGTGATATAAATATCCGAGAGTCTAAGCAAGTTCAAGATAGAGTTGAGTCTTCTTACTCATGACCATCAAATGATGTGTCAAGACAAACTTGTGCCATTTGGGACTTCCAGCCCAACAAATCTCAGACTCCATGTGTGGCCTAAAAACAGCTGGTGTGAAACTGCAACCACTCTGGACCTGATTGTCTACTATGGAGTTGCACAGTCAGTGTCTCAAATGAGGCCAGGACCGATATCACAATTGTGTTTTATCTTCTGCACAGCCAACTCAGTGCAGCTGTTCTTCCCTCCCACCACCATGAGATCTCTCCTGTCAGGACTGCCTCTGGAAGAGCAAGACCATCCTTGCTCAAACAAAACAGAAGTCTGGATTCCGAAGTTCAATCACCTCATGCACATTATTGAGCACCTGTAATTGGCAATGCAGGGCACTGAGGAAGCAGGATAAATGAGACCCATCCCAGCTCTCTGCCTCTCCCAATAGGTCACAATGACCCCACATGCAGGACAAACTTTTTTCCAAAATATGTGGTCAGAGTATGTGAGTGACAGAAAGGGTAGAACAACAAAAGGTCAGAGATATAGGCAGAGAAAAATTGTGAGAGCCTCTTAGGTCCTAAAAAGTTGTTTGGATATTATTTCTAAATACTCTAGAAAGTTATTGGAATACTTAAGTAAGAGATTTGTATGATCTGACTTACAAAATACCCAGTATGGGGAGAATTATATAGCTGGATAACAGTGAACCAAACAGGAGAATATTGCAGTTCCAAAGTAAGAAATAATGAGGATTTGGCCAAGGACATAACAGCAAGAACATAGTCTTATTCCAAAGGCACAGCTGTCAAAGTTGTGGATGCCTTGGATGTACAAGGTAATGGAAAGGGAGGAATTAAGGATGTCTCCTCGATTTTGCCCTGAGCAATTAGGTGGAGGTGGTATCTTTTGGTGAGTCATGGAAGAGTGTGGGAGCCTCAATTTGGATAGATATTTGGAAGACCAGTAATTTTGTCTTGCTCATGTTAAGTTTGAGATGCCTTTAAAACATTCAAGTGGAGATGCTGAGCAGATGTTTGGAGTTCAGAGGGAGTCATCAAAGTAGAGATATGGAAGTCATCAATTGGAAAGTCATAAGAGTAGATTTAAATAAGTCGTGTACATAGAGTCATCAATGCATTCAGTAATTGGGACTAAATGAATTACCTTGGGGAAATAGGATGGACAAAGTTGAGAAAAATAAGAGGGCTGGGGACATGGAAGAGGAACAACCAGCAGGCAGGAAAAACCTAGGAGAGACGCTCTTGGGAGTCTTTGTCCTCACCTTTAAAAGGGAAGAAAAGAATACCATCCCAGGAGAATGATAAAGGTCAAATGAAATACTATAAGTTAAAGAAAGCAATTGAACTTACAAAAGGCAACATAAGTGGAGAATATATATTTTTAATTATCTCATCTCTGCCTTGTACTAAATTTATAAATTTGAACAAGTTACCTTTCCTCTCATTCTCGGTTTATGAATCTGTAAAATGATACTGGCCCCAAAGCATTTTGTATTATTTTAGAACAAATGAAGTAACATGTGTTAAACACTGAGGTTGACTGGCTTATAGTAGGTGTTTAAAACATGGTGACTTTGATATGCCTCTTTGGCCTTATGGTCTGCAGGAAAAGAGCCTGGACTTTTTACTCAATAGGCCTTATTTTAAATACCAGGTCTGCCAATGTACTGGTAGGGTGACCTTCAGAAAGTTATCAAATCTGTCTGAGTCTCCTTCCCCATCTGTAACATAGAGAAAATAATAGCTACCACTTGGTGGCCTAGTGAGGATTAGAGTGACAGGTGCAATGTACCTGGCAAATAGAAACCATTTAATAATGTAGAGTGTTTGTTATACTTATAACATTATCATTGCCTACGCCACATGGCTAGAGCATAGCACAGCTCAGATTGCAGCTTCCAAATTCCAGCTCTTTGACTATAAATTCAGTGCTTTTCCCACAGGATCCCATCACTCAGTAAGCACTCTCCAAGCAGTCTGCCTGTCATCTGTAATGAGGAGAAAAACACTTTCCCTACAATTCTAGAACCACCCCACCAACCATAAGTTCACAATCATGACCATCTATGATCTAATAGTTTCCCAATGCCTTGGCACTGAAAATATCTTCTCTGGGAGGAAAAAATAACCTCCTGATTTTTCCACTGGGATTGTAAAGGTAAATAACAAAACTCTTTTCTTTGACTGCACTGCATTGCAAGCTAGCAGAAAAGGAAAGTGAATTTCCATGTTTACCCAGAAAGAGGCCATGCTTTCACATGCACCAAACTAATATTTTAGGATTTTAAAAAAATGGAGTCCTCTGATACAAACTTAATTGCATATTTGACCCATCTATGTTTTGACATTAAAAATTGGTGAGAAAAATAGATATTACAGATTATAATTACTTTTCAATAAGAACTCTGAATTCCTGAGATACAAGCTGTTTATGTGGAGTATATAAATGACCATTCTTTTATGATTAGCTATATTCTATCCAAATAATGCTTAGTAAAGTGTGTGAATAATATCCCTATCCACGCATATTGTATTTTATATTTACATTTTCAAGGTTTTATTACTATATGATTATTATTCAAATAGTTTTCTCTAGCCAAGTTCTGTATGTTTACTTTGAATAACAGACCTTCACTTGAAACAAATATTTTTAAAATGGCTCCCACACAAGAAAATAAAAAGAAGTGAGATGAAGTTTACTGGTTATACACATATACATGGAGCATGAAATGAAACGTGCTGAAGAAATAAAAAGCCTTTGAAAGAGATAAACTTAAGAGTTTGAGTGGTAGATGTAATAAAGCGAGGAATCAAACAAATTCCCTATGATTTAAACTAGGCTACATTTATGCTCTTACTGGATTCTAAATACATCTGTAGACACTCCAAGTTATTTCAAAAGATGTAGTTTTTACCCATAAGGAGTTAATAGGCTAACCAGAAGCAGTGCACACACACACAAATATACAAGATACACACACTTAAAATACTTACAAAACAATATAGAAAAATGCATAAAACATACAGAAAAAAACTTCATTTAGGCTTATATCTATAATAAAACCCATAAAGCAAATCTACATATATGAAAAGGTACACAAATATCTCATTAGATTTATTTATTCTTTTGAACTAACTTTCAGTTCTTTGGGGCAGTCAAAATTGTGTTTGTGCAAAGCACTCAGATCGATGTAAGGTAATCATTCTTCAACCCAGAATGTCCTGACAGTGGACAAGCTTTCAAGGCTCCCTGCTCAATCAAGCCCATTGAATAGGCTATGGTGGAGATGCTGCAGGAAATGCTTGAGTCTCTTTAAGTTCATGCATATTTCACCAAATAGCCTCAGAGAAAGATGTTTTTGTAGAAATTCCAATATTCCAGAGAAAATATCAGAATTTTAGAATAGCTTAATAGCTAATTAATATGACTCCCAAGACCTTCGGAGGGGGAGTGATGGGGCAGTGGATCACACTTTCAGGGAGGTTTAACCATCTAATAATAACACAGCTGAGATGGGGGAAGAAGAATTATGATTTTGTCCATGAAAAGCCAGCTGAACTTCAGAAAGCTGCTTGCTCTGGATTCTCGGTACCACACAAATGACAAGTGCCAATCTAGTCTTCAGTGGAAAGGCTCACACAGGTGATTATTTCGACCATTTCTGGTTACAAGAGTTCCTCCAAAGAGAAAAGGCCAGTTCCACACCAAGGGCCGTGAAGATCAGCTACCTTTTTATTTAACAATACACCACCCCTTTCACTCCATCCAAGTTCTATGCCCTTACCAAGCCAAGACCAAACCCCAGTGCCTCCAGGTCACCCTCCTCTCCTCCCCCTTCTTTGGTTTCCAATAACACTTCCTATGCCACATTATTTGTTCTTCTTATTGAATATGGTAATAAGATGCTTCCTCAAATTTGCCTTGTTCCTTTCCATAGCCTTTCTAAAGCATGGACTGTATTTCATACATGTGTTTATTTCCTAGGGAACCTACCACGGTCCTTTGCATTGCATCTTTTAGATTTCTTCAGGGTACCTATTAAGTGAATCATGAATAGTCATTGAATTGACACTGTTGAGTCTTTAATAGTGTTAACCAAGGATAACATCACACTCAGGACTGACGATAGTTATGAGCATGAAGCTCCTCAAGCAGCAGCAACCATGACAGAAGGTTACAAGGCAAAAACTACAGTGGAGGACACTGGCTGACTGTTCAACACACATCACCGAGTGTCTTCTCCGTGCCTGACCTAAGCTAGGCACTGGGGATAAGATGTGCTGTCAGCTTGTTGCTCCAAAGCACGGGGTGCCTGCAGCTGCTCTGGGTCTGATATCTAAAGTCAATGAATGTCGGGCCACACAGTCTCTGAAGTCAGTGATTACAAAGCAGCCATAAATATACAGACAAAAGTTACTCTGGCCCCATCTATGAAACTAGGGCTAAATTGCCTAGCCACCCAAATCTATAAAATGTTTCAGATGATTCTCTAGTTGAGTAGATACTTCTCTGTGAAGATCGTCATCGTGTCACAGCAATAAGTGAAAACAGGCCCCAAGGATGGCCCAGACTATTCTAATGCAGGCCTGTTTTCACATACTACAGTGAAGACCTGTATTTGGTTTGTGAACTTTTTAAAACCATGTTATCTAAGACAAGAAATCATTTTTAATTAACAAAATTTCCTATTGCATTCAGACACTAGGCAAAATTTGTCCATTTAGAAAATTTGTTTAAAATCAATTTAGTTTTTTTAATCAAACTCCATGTAATATTAGAGAAATCTGAGTCAGGTTTGGGTGCCTCTGGGATAAACCTTTAATGAATATACCCCCTCATGACTAAGAATTTGCAAGGGAATTACACCTTCATCCAGAAACTATTCAATGCCTGATGATTTTTATTTTTTTAATTTGGCTAACCAGGAAAAAAAAATTTACCTTGTACAATTTGATATGTTCTGTTCAGGCTGAGACTCCAAGAAACATATGAGATGCAAGTGCATTTGGTCTGAGCCCAACAAAAAATTTTCTGAACTCCTTGCAAACTGGATTCTGTGCACGCACCTCTGATATCTCCTGTTATCTCTATGATTAACCAGGCTAATGGATCAAGTGCATCACATATATGAAATGGCTCATAAAAGATACTGGGAAGTATCATATAACTTCATGAATAATTGTGTTTATAAATTTAGTCCTACCAGTTACAGAGAAACATAAAAGACACTGCATATCTAGGGAGAACCAGCTATGCAATAAAAGATGGATTATCCATTCTTCCGCTGGAATAATTTATTGCTTACAAGCTAATACTCCACTGGACCTAGGTAGACATATTCCATAGAATCCCAGCTGATATGCTTATATATTTGCATGCTACTCTGGGGATTATTTCTGGCGATTATTTAATCTGAGAGTCACATAATGCACAAAATCAAGGTTGGAGCTATGTGTCAGCGAGCAGGGCTGACTGATTAAACTAAGTTCCTTTTTAAGACTAAAATAAGGAATGCCTGAGTTTGGGCACTGCCTTTCTCAGGGGTATGCAATCCCAATTCAGATATGATATTTTTCTTCTATTTTGTTTTATTCTATCATTATTTATATATGTTGCCAGGTCCTGTGCTAGGTACAGGAGACTAGAGATGACTAAGACATGAATTCATCTTGAGATAAAGGTAAAACTGGCCACAGGTGCACAACAAATGCTCACAAGTCAGCCTCAGTACGTTTTCCCAGCTCAAAGGCACTCCCCATAACTGGGTTCTTGGACTCACCTCCAGGCTCAGATCTACCTAATACTCTCACTCTCCTTTGTTCTCAGGGTCAGTTCTAGCTATATACAAAAGTGACTGAATATTTAACAGCTGATTACCAGTCTTTCTGGGCTTGAGCCACAATTTGCCTTTCAATATTAATAAATGTCAGAGACTAGACGCAGCTCTTTCCAAACATTGTTTGCTCATATACTCAAAATAATCCATCAAATTATTGTTCAAACCATTTTACAGAAGCAAAAACTGAGAATCTGAGAAATGGCATATTAGTCCCTAAGTCACAATGTCAAGTATATGAGGAACCTATACTTGTAGACCTCAGAATACTCCAAGAAGTTCAAGATCTGACTTAAAGCTCAGCTGTGAGTTTTGCTGATACTTTCAGTTCTCATGAATGCTAACCCCTTCCTTCCTATTGCCTGTCCTTCCAAGGATCAATCTTTTAGATTCCCTGTGACTGACACCATCTCCTCCACCTCCCCCAGCCACCATAAAAGACTATTTTTCTGACATAACCACACCCCCAGAAGGCATTTGGTTTTCCAGAAGGAGATCCCACAGCTCCAGCCCCTACTGGTGAGGAAATCCAGTGCCAAGTCTCAGCCCCATCCCATCTGGCTGAAGGGCCACGGTTGACTAACCATGATCTTACAGTTTTTAAAATAACACTTTCCTACTCCTTTCTTCATTGGTGTGTAAGAATCAAGAGTACAGAAGTAGCTTGCCCTATGTTCACAAATGCCAAAAAGGACACAAAGCAGTAACTATAATCTCCCCCTCCAATTATTTTTTCTAGGGATAGCCAGACTTGAGGTTTTGTGAAGATTCTGGACCTCTAATAGCATACCCTGTAGGCCAGTGCATGTGGTCTAGTAATTGTTTTGATTAAAAGACAACACTACATTTAGAAGCAAATATAATTGTTTCAATATATTCAGTTCTTTCTTCTTCCTTTCCTCCTTCACATCCATTTCCAAATGAGTATCAATCAAAACAAACAGAACAGCCCTGGCTGGTTTGGCTCAGTGGATAGAGCATCAGACTGTGGACTGAAGGGTTCTAGGTTCCAGTCTGGTCAAGGGCACATGCCTGGGTTATGGGTTTGATCCCCAGTAAGATGATTAATGATTCTCTCTCATCTTTGATGTTTCTATCTCTCTCTCTCCCTCTCCCTTCCTCTCTGAAATATATCCTATCTAATAAAGAGGAAATATGCTAATTGACCCTCATGAGGTCACAAAGATGGTGGCACCCAGAGCCAATAAGGAGGAAATATGCTAATTTACTGCCCTGCCCTCAAAGATGGCGGCGCCCACAGCCACAAGATGGCCAGCAGGGGAGGGCAGTTGGGGGCTACCGGGCTGGCAGGGGGGCAGTTAAGCATCAATCAGGCTTGCAGGGGAGTGGTTAGGAGGTGATCAGGCTGGCAGGCAGAGGGGTTGGGACAATCAGGCAGGCAGGCAGGTGACTGGTTAGGAGCCTGCAGTCCCAGATTGTGAGAGGGCTGTCCGACTGCCGATTTAGGCCCGATCCCTAAACAGGCAGTCAGACATCTCCTGAGGGCTCCCAGATTGGAAAGGGTGAAGGGTGGGCTGAGGGACACACCCCAGTGCACAAGTTTCATGCACCGGGACTCTAGTGTATACAGAGAGCGGGTCTAAGCCAGCAGTTGGACATCCTTAGCACTGCTGCAGAGATGGGAGAGGCTTCTGTCACCACTGCTGTGCTCACCGGGTGTGAGCCCAGCTTCTGGCTGAGCGGCGCTCCCCCTGTGGGAGTGCACTGACCACCAGATGGCAGCTCCTGCATTGAGTGTCTGCCCCCTGGTGGTCATTCTGCTGTTCAATCGATTTGCATATTAGCCTTTTATTATATAGGAGATATATATATATATATATATATATATATATATATATATATATATATATAATTAGAGGCCTAGTGCACAAAATTCGTGCACAGGTAGAGTCCCTAGGCCTGGCTGGCGATCAGGGGCTGGCAATCAGGGCTGATCGGGGCCTTCCTTTCCCTGGCTGCCGGCTGCCAGCCAGGGCCTTCCTTTGTTTCGTGCTGCCCCCTGGTGGTCAATGCACATCATTGCAAGCAGTCAAATTCCTGAAGGGACAATTTGCATATTAGCCTTTTATTATATAGGATATACCAAACCGAACAAGGACATTAACCCGGGGTCTAAAATAATTCTGACTGGGATTAGCAGTTTCACAAATGAAATCTCCTGAATGTTCCTTCTAGATTTTAGGTAGGTCCACCATGATTTCCAATATCATTTACATGCAAATAGCTCCTTTTCTTTAAGGATCCCTAAGAGCTTTGTGGATACCAGCATTTACTATTTCCATTTTATAAAATAAAAATCAAATGTTTAGAGAGGTTGAAGCATCAGCAAAGAACCACAGAGTGACGTGATAAAGTTTTGCAAGGAGGCCTCCAGAAGTTTAATTTCTAAAGCAGTGTTCTAGCAATTCATTCATGCTACCACTCATTAAGATGGCACCTCCCATTAAGATGAAGCATAATTATTAAAAATCCTTTTGCTTTCTAACATTAACTACTTTTTTGCATCTCAAGTCTAGTGCCTCACAAAAGCTCGGAAGTGAATTAGACGTTTTATTTAAATGCTACTTAACTAAAAGTTAAGGAGTATAATTTTCTATTGCAGAATAAGAACCAGAGAGACTAATTTGGTGGAGTTGTTAAATTTTACAAAGCCTGAGTCTCAATTTCCTCACAAATATTGTACATTTATTTATTGAAGTGAATGAAACATTTGCTATAAAACTATTCAATGGAAAGTTTTTTAACAAAGCATAATTTACTTTTCATTTACAGAACAATGGAAAGTAGAAAGAAATCTTCTCCAAGGTATTAGAATCATGTACAGTTTCATATTTGACTAAAAAATTATTTCCCCAGCTTGTTTTCTCAACTCTAAGGATATGCAGAAAAGTATCGCTTGCATTCATCATGAAAATTACAGGAAAATGACTGAAACTACCGAGAACATTATTAAATAAAACATACACTTATTATCTCTCTTTTTGTCTCTGTCTTTTATTCTATAGTTTACAGAACATTGGCTCTTCCTTACTAGTCCTCCTACTTAGAAATTAAATTTCACTCTACTCCCACATGTGAGAAGTCAAAGAACTCCCACACAACTTCGTCTGGGGCATTTGAGGGTGAAATCCACACCCAGGCTGACGATCCAGGCTCACGGCAGCCTACAAAGAATGCACACTGCAATTTAAGTGTGGCAAATGGGGCAGCGACAGGCCTTGTCTTACCCCAACAGATGGCAAGCAGAATCAGAGGTTCTTTGTTCCAGGTGCATTGAGTTTCAAAATGGGGATGGGGCCCGTTTCTCCTTATCTGATTATGCATGTGCACAGCGTCTCAACCCAGGAGGCTAAGGCAATGAATATGTGCCCTGATACATTCAATGTGATAATATGAAATTAGGGGGAAAAAGAAAAAAATATGTCCTTGTTACCACCAACTATTCATATTCAGATAAAGATCCAGTGAACTGAGCTTGGCACTTTAGGCACTTGCCATCTTACTATTTATTCCAGAAAATCCTATCTGAATCCCTGGTCACCTATTCCATGCAAGCGTAAATGTTTGGGGGCATGTAACAAACAATAAGTTGTAGAATCAAAGAGATAACTGATATGATTAAAATACTTTTTTCTGGTGGAGTACAATAGAGCACACATTATAAATGTGTTGCATGTATGTCTGTGTTTTTATGTGTGCATGCTTGTAGGGAACTTCTCAGTTGCACAGGATATGACGATGCCCCCATAAAGACATGGATAGCTATGGAAGCATACTGCTGACTTCAGTGAGAATAGGCTTCTAATGTAGACACACAGGTATCAGGTACCGGACCTAGGCAGCAGTAGAGAGGTGATGGTGAGGAGAAATATGATGGAATCAGGACCCAGCAAACAAACAGACGCAGTGAGAGCCAGATGAACTCTTAATAGAGGTCCCAGCAGCAGACAATAGATTAAGACTTTCACAGGTGAGTGGGGTTCCATTAGACTAATGCTTTTTGAGCAAGGATCAGTATTCATTGTTGTTTTCTCAGGAATAGAATAAGCATACAGCAAATGTTTGCTAAATGAATGAATGAGGAATGAATGAGACAGTAAGCAGAGGCATAGGTAGTTGGGACTAGGGAGATCCAACTGTAGGTAACAGGGGCTCAGGTCAAGACTACTCCCAATCAGAATTTGCTGGGAGCAAAAAACTGTGGAACTGACAGGGGGTGGAAGGCACAAGACTGAAATTAGCTATTGCAAGTGAAATAAGTGGACTCAGCGACTCTGAACAGCAGGAGAGTTCAGATCCTGAAATCAGCATCCACTGTCAGAGGAATCCAGCAGCCATGTTGACATGATGCTAAGACCTTGAGCTGGTGAGGGGGAAAATGGCACATGGCTTTGATTTGTGATTAGACTCTCCTAGGGGAGAGAGAGAGAGAGAGAGAGAGAGAGAGAGAGAGAGAGAGAGAGAGAGAAAGAAGAAGAAGAAGAAGAAGAAGAAGAAGAAGAAGAAGAAGAAGAAGAAGAAATAGAAGAAGAAGAAATGATAAAAGAAAACAAAAATGAAGAGAATGACTATGGAGCTTTTTCTTATTTCATTTATCTATTCATTCAAACACCAACTTTTTTTTAAATGTCCACTTTGTATTAGTCACTGTTCTGGGCACCAGAAAGACAAAAAGTCAATTTCATCTGGGGATTCACAAAGAGAATATGGAAAAACAAACATTGGTATATATATGTTCCTCCCAGAGCCTGGGAAAGGACCACAGGCATGATAGCAGTAGCCATCAGCACAGTCCATGGGTGGTGGAGGAATGGGCAGAAGCGTCAGATAGTGTGCAGGTCACTATCAGCCCACCCTTCCTCTACCATACAAATACTGTTTCCGCTCCCTTGGAAATCATAGATGTCTCTCTTGATAAATCACTGCTTTAGGTCCAGAAAGCAGCCAAATAAAGAAGCAGAGGATGATGATGCAAAGAAAATGTATCTTACTCTATAATTCCTACAAAACTTCTTATAGAAAACCTAATGCTTAAAGTTTTGGATTTTGTTAAGATAAAACATCGTTTCAGCAGGCAATCAGGTAAAAAAGTTTTACCACTTAACATTACATAAATAAGATGATAAACACGTTCTTAAGAGATAATACATAACATAAAAAAGAAGGCTTTATGAAGACCTAGTTCTATCTTCAGATACCTGAAGACATGAGTTCTGTCATGTGGAAGAGAAATTACTGTTATTCCATGATGCTCTCAAGGAGCAGATTTAGGACCAATGGGCTATAAGTTCTGCTTCAATATTATAAATAAACTAGAGGCCCGGTGCACAGATTCATGCACCGGTGGGGTCCCTTGGCCTGACCTGTGGGAATCAGGCTGAAACTGGCTCTCTGAGATCCCCCAAGGGGTTCTAGATTGTGAAAGAGTGCTGGCTAGGCAGGTGGACCCCACTGGTGCACAATAGGGACTGGGGAGAGACCACAGAAGGGCTCCAGGGCATATCCAGCCCATCTTGCCCAGGACCAATCGGCAGGACTCCAACATCAAGCTAACCTACTGGTTGGAGCATCTGCCCCCCTGATCGAACGGTCAAACACTTAGCATATTAGGCTTTTATTATATAGGATTGCCAAACTGGGAGTTATCCGCAGAAGGAATGTGCTATTATAAAATGGATTGGCTCAAACACACAAAGCATGCCTAGACTTCTCCCAGCAGAGAATGACATGGACATCTGTGTGGTCAAGATCTGGAGAAACTGACCAATGTCCTTTAAGACTGAGAACTAAAGAATCCAAGATGCCAACTCAGACACTACGGTGGTAAGTACAGCAACAGTAATATAACACAGGCAACACTCCTAAGTCCAGTGGGTTCATAGCTGTATACTCTCAAGTGATCATTCACTGAGAGCAGGATTCCAGCAAACATCTGGTTGACAGAAAGTGAAGTGGGATCAGTCCTTACCTGAGTGACAGAGTAATTTGTCTGGTACCCTGAGCAGGTCTTTAAAGGGTTAGCTTGTAACATTCATCAGAATTATTTACCTCACTGTCTTACCTCTAATTTTGTGGTTTCCAACTATATTGTGTGAAGCCGTCCTGGTCTAAAAAAGTTCCTCATATGAGCGCTGAGGAGAAATCTGAGAAATTAATAATTTGAAATCCCTATTTCCTATTTTAAGGAGCAACTTATTTGTTTTATTTATGTAATATTTCTTTGAAGAAATGTTGGTCTTCTTAATTCCAAGCGGTTTGTCCAGTGCTCAGCTCAAGATTGAAAACTATAGCTATAGAAAATATTATGGCCTTCACATCTCATTCCAACCCAGGGAGAAGAAAAATCCAAGGACATATTGAAGTTCTCCTCAGAGCACAGTTGGGCTACGATAAGTAGGGAAGGAGCTTTGGATATGAGAAGCCAAAAGATGAAGAGCTCTTCCTGCTTCTCTGTCATGCCCCAGAGTCCCTATGTGATGGATTTACATTGATTAGCTCTTTCCTATCTTCCTCCAATGTTACTCCTTTGTTGGTTCTAACTGCAAGGCCCAATAGGACCAGGGAGGCACAAGAAAATGGGAACATTGCTTTAGTTAGCTCTGCTCCAAACACCAAAAGTATTGCCTTCTTTGTTCTTCTCTCACTCTAAAAATGACAAGTTCCTGAAGGCCACAACCATCACGTGGAGATTCAAGCTAGAAAAGTAAAAGGAGTTCTCAAAGTGTATGTGTAGTCTAGTCCAATGTATAAGAACAGGACAAAATGGGTGACAGGGTTACATCAAAACATGTTTGCTCAAAGAGACTGTGTTTTGAATTGCATTCAGGAACTCAGGTCACGGTGGATGCCTGGACTGGATTTAGGATTTTGGTTACCTCTCCATAGAGATCTATGTAGTTATACAGCAAGGCAGACTCATATGAAAAGCTTTTATCCACGAAAGATGAGTTTACTTGTCACTTATAATTGGGGAAATCAGACACCAGGCCAATGCAGAAAAGTAAACTCAAGCTTTTGCCTGCTGAGGGGGTGAACCAGCAGCCCTAGGCCTGAATTTCAATTGTCCAGAGATATTACTGAAAATCAACGATAAAAATTCCTTGGGAAGACAGAGACAGTATTCCTTAGATGAATTCAAACTTGAGCTGGAAATTCAAACTTGAAATCTGTTTGCTGTGAGATGTGAGAAAGAATTTAGGTTTGGGAACTCATTCACATTTTTCAAGCCCCACTGCTTCTACTCCCACCTCTAACATGGATTGCCAAAAGAGAGCTCTCTGATTCAAGGCAATCGAAAGTACTGGAATAACATTTTTGAATCCATGAAGACAGGGATATGTTTGGTTCATCTTTATATTCCCAGACTCGCACATAGGATGAGTCAGTTATTCTTGATGGTTAAGTGAATAAGGAAAATAAATTTAAGAGATAATGGGATTAGATGAACTTTAAGGGTTCAGAGCTCTTGAGGTTCTGCAGTCTATGTTTCTAAGTAAAACATCACTAAAGGGGAAATTATGTGATTCCGAAACTCAGGGTAATGTCCTCTCTTAGTGGTGGGGAAGGACAAGCCTAGGTCATCTTTTCTATAGTTCATTGAATATTTTAAACACATAAATTGTTACTAAAATATTTCCCCACTATCCTGGGTAGACCATTTGATTTCAGTCTTCACAAAGTCTAAGTAAAGTCTATACTGCTTTTTCTGAAAAGCAATTTGAGTTTTTCAGAACCCAAAACTACATACATCCCTCCCCCTTTCCTATCTAGATTTACCAGGAGGCCAGAAGTCCATGAGTTACAGCTTTGCTGGCTGTTTCCCAATGACTTGCTTTCAAATTTAAAGAAGCATTATCTGGAGTCATTAAATGAACCATACTCTCCAGTGCACCCATTCTGTCATCCATCTGCTTAAGATGCTTGTCAGATGATATGCTCCTGTATCTGCAGTCTTCATCTGGTATTCAAAGCTATTGAACCTGGCTCCAAGGTAGTTCGCCTTCTGTTCCAAGTGACAAAACTGCCTCTCATCTTTCAATTCTAATGACTAGGTTGGGACAAATAATCCTCCTCCCACAACTCCCCGTTGAGGGTATGGGGTTTTTGGGATACATTTATACCTGGAGGAGGGTGAATGGAGAGCATTTTTGGGATCAGCATATGTAGAAAGATGTTTCTAAGAGACACTCAGATTGTTGCCCTCACTGTCCTTCAGAGAGTCTGAACTCTGAGTCATCTTACCCTTTCCCATATGCCGGTTCATCTCTTACAACTAATTTGAGAGCCCCCTTCTTTCTTCATCCCCTACAATAATAATAATAAAAATGTTTGGCTAGCATTGGAATATAACCAAGACTTTGACTTCGCTGTAAGAAAATCAAAATGTAATCCTCAACTGCAGAGAAATTCAGTGAGTAAGAAGGGTAAAGGGAATAATATCACAAAACTTTTGAAACATAATTATTTTTTTAAACTTTCCATGGCTTACTTTATTTCAACTCTTTGAACTGGCAATCAAGGTCCTACCTGATATAATCTCAACCTTACACCTTCTCCCCTAAATCACAATTATACACCTCTACTCCAACCAATTTGATTGAATTGTACTCAGAAAGCCCAATTACATGTTTTTCCATATTCAAACCTCTGCTCAGACCTTCTCCCTTGACTTAAATTCTACACTGTCCCTTTTTCCATGAACATCTCTGCAACTACTGGCATCTTCAGCCTTCAGCGGTCCCTCATTCTAAACTCTTACAACAGTTGTTTTCTACATCACTCACCTAACACCTAACATTCACTGCTTTTCTTTTTTTTCTTTCTAAGCCAGTAGTTCCCAAACTTAATTATTCATCAGAACATTTGAACTGTTGTGTAAAAGACAGAGTTTATTGGGTCCACTGAAGAGACCCAGATTTAGTAGGTGTGGTAGGCAGAATTCTAAAGATAGGTTCCCAAGACCCCCACACCCTATTTATTCAATCACACACTAATTGAGATACTGCTGTGAAGGGAGTTTGCAAATGTAATTAAAGTCTCAAGCTGATGCATCTTAAAATATGGAGATTATCTAGCTGGGCCTACTCTAATCATAGGAACCCTCTAGAAGCAGAGTTTTCTCTGACGTGTAACAGCAGAGAAGTCATAGCGATTCCAACCATGAGAAGGACTCCACATGCCTTTGCTGGGTTGACCATTGAAAGGGTCATGTGGGAAGAAATATGGGTGGCCTTCAAGAACAGAGAGCCACTCCAAGCTGACATCCAGCCAAGATCTGAAGTTTTTCAACAACCTGAGGGGTCTTGTAACTGGTTTTGCTCCCAAAGCTTTCAAATAAGAACTTAGCCGAGTGGGGTGCCGATTTCAGCCTTGTGACACCTTAGACAGAGAAACTAACCCAGCCTGCATAGACTTATGAACTCCAGAGCTAGGAGATAATAAATTGATGCGGTTTTATACTGCTAAGTCAGTGGTAATTAGTTATACATCGGCAAAAAGTAATACAATATGTTTGGGGCCAGACCCAGAAATCTGTATTTCAATAAGTAGGTAGTCTCTGACCACAATTTTTAAAACCTCATTCAAAAGTTTCTTATTGTAGCTATCCAATAAACTAGATTCACAACTCTTTTTCTACTTGGGAAGATAATATGTTTGCCCCTTTGTAATTAATTCCACCTCACACGGATGCATCTTTAAATATTTTTTAACTTTGTAAAATTCTCTCAGGTGAATCAAATATTTATATCCAAAATGTGATGCCTACTGCCTGCGTTTGGACAAGTCCTCATTCATGGAGAAGACAAGAAAATGCTGTGAAAGCAAAGGATGGCTTCCGATGGGCCATTAACTTTGTAGCTGTGCATTGGCCACACAGCAGTAAGCAGGAGCGCATCAGTCTACTCGCATGAAATCTTGACAAGGGTGCCCTAAAACTGTAGTTATAATTGCCATGCATTAAACTGTTCTCTCAGCATGACCAGCCGCCTCAGGTGTTAACAGAATTTTGTCAGGTAATGTGTGGTAGCAGGTAGCCAACTTTGCAGAATTCGGAAAATGCAAGGCAGAGAAAAACAAGAATTTTGAAATTCTGTTATCATGGGAATTCTCCCACTTTGCTTGATGGAGGCAGTTGAGCACAGCCTTTCTGAAAAAGAGAATCATCAATGTTAATGATGGAAAGAAACTTGGGACTCATATAGTTCAAACTCCCACCCCTAACTCTGCTTTGCTGCTTTCAGGGATGGGGAGCTCACCACCTCACAAGCCAGCCTATTCCATGTCTGGAGAGCTGTGGTAGAGAGCGCTTCCTCCGGCAGAGCCATGATCTGCCTCCCAGGAGCTGCTCCCTGCTTGCTTTGGAGTGGCTTTTGCAGCCACACCATGGTGCTAACCTGGCCCTGAGCAGCCTGTCGACATTTGAAGACCACCATCATTCCTCGCTCCTTTGCTGTGTATGTTTGTAGTGAAAATCTTGGTTTCAAAATGAAGAAAGGGTATGATTAATACCATTCTCTACAATACGGTTTTCTTAAATATTTTTCCCACACCATTCAGAAAATCAACCACATCAGAAAGAGTGGGAGAAAGCAGTGTTTACAAAAGGAAGAGATGATAGTGAAGTAACAAAGGGGAACAGAGAGAGAGAGAAAAAAACGAGAAAGTGACACATTTGTAGGACAAGGAGTTAGTATACAGTCCCTCACAGCTCTAAAGTTCCAAAAGGACAGGCAGGATCTGAAGTAGCATATTTAAGTACACTGCTACCTTAAAAAAATAATTTCCTGTCATCACGCCACTGTTTTATAGACCTACCTCATTCACGTCCCTATTTCTGCCAGAATCATAAAGCAGCTGCAGTCAGAGGCATTAATGGAGTCTCTAACCTGAGCTAGAGAACAAAGAAGATTTTAAAGACAAAATGAATAGATTGCCGGGGAGGAGAAGCAGCCCACAGTCCCTTTTCACCCAGATAATATACCAAAGACTTTGTCTTATCTGTCAATATCTGTGAGTCTGAAAAAAGCTAAATATGTACAGTGCTTATGTGTCTAGACAGACAGACAGTTCTAGACAAATCGTGGAGCTGAATTTTTATGCTTTGGAAATATTTTAAACAAAGATACTGCTGTGGGGGTTTCAACATCGCACAAGCTCGTAGCTCGCATGCAGCAGGAATTCAAGCAAGCGTTTTCAGGTTCTGATGGAAGGGGAAAGATCTGACATTACAAAAAAGTTACTTTTCGGTTTCCCTCTCCCCTCCCAGCAGCCCGGCGCAACACCTGTCTCATCAGCAGGGGAGCTCAGAAGGGATGGGCCTCAAGGCACCTCGGTCCCAAGATTCTCCATGCCTCATTCTTCATCCACGCTGCTCGTAATGTTCCATCACTGGCACAGTTACACCTGAACACTCCGGTGCTGCCAAACACCTGGCCTGATTTTCCACTGTCCAAATGAAAAATAAGCATAATCTGCTTTTTGAGGATACAGCAAATGAGGGAGTTCATGACAAATTGTGTTGGTTTATGCAGAATAGTGATAATAAGATACAAATGAGAATTTTTTGCTTAATGAATAATACTAATCACGTTTCAACAAATGCTGTGCCCTTCTAATTAGAGAGACTGCATAAAATCAGCTTAATTTATTTGTGACTAGTTATACAGAGTTTAAATATTTACTGGAGATTTACTCAAATGTTTGAGAGGATTTTAAACATTTCCTACAGTTGAAGCAGCCTGCCTAGTTCTGTGGGGTGTGGTAGCAGCTCTAACTCATGGGAGCGCTCTGATTTTGCTGTGTGACATGAAAATCCTGGTTTCAAAATGAAGATGAAAGGATATTATTGATTTACATACTAATTCTCCAACTGTTACTCATTTTCTTGACTCCAGCTTCCAAAGTTGTTCCCCCACCATTCATCACTGTGGTACACTAAAGGGAATGAGCATCTTTTCAATAAATTATAGGAACTATGACTAATTACAGTGATATTAACTATGCAAAGTAATGTGTAACTTAAAATGGATACGTTCATCATTTCAAATTATGCCTTTGACTTTTGATGGTCTAATAAAGTCGTGATCTTTTTGTACTGAATGTGTGCTATATTTTCGATGAGTCTCTTTGTAATTCTAGGTTCTGCTCGTGAGCATACTGACCTATGAAAACTAAACTTCTAGAGCCTTTTCAATAACCCAGAGTGATTAAAGGGAGGACATGCAGATAACCATGAGTGATAAGGAGTGAAGAGACATATACATGTTATGCCTCCCTGGCATGAAATTACATATAAGAGGTCTGAATGAGAAGCTTTGCTGAAATCACTTATATTTTTCAAAAGCATGTTGACAATGAATTATTTTTGTTCAATCCTAAGGCAACCTTGGGAGTTTTTAACTATCTGTACCCTTATCTTCTGGATGAAGACACTGAGGTACTGTTAGGTTAAATGATCTGTCCAAGGCCACAAGCTAATTAGTGCCAGTCTGAGACTCTACCCGAGACTTTGTGCCATCTAGTCCTTATTATAGTCTCTAGACCACCACAACTGATGTATAAGCTCATTAAACTAACTTAGAGAAAGCTTCCAAAATTCTCCCTTTACTTGAGCAATATAATTGATTCCATCACTCGTTTATGTATGTATTCCTCAATCTACAACCCTTTTCAAACACTTTTTCTGTGTCAGGCACTGTGTAAGATATGCAACTAGAGTGTGAGGACACAATCCTCACCTTACAGAGCCCTCCCTTTGGTGAGGAAGATTGACATGTAAAGAATTACAAAACAGCACAGGAAGGACTATAATGTATAAAGTATTATGGAGCTCAGAGGTGAGAGAATTATTTCTAAGGGACAAGTAAGGAGGTGGTTAAAGGAGGGTTCTCCAATGGGGTGATGGTTAAATTTAATCTGAAAGAATTCCCAGGATTTCTCCCAGCAGACAAGAGCAGGAGAGGCATTCCACATGCTTGAAAGAGCAAAGTGTGAAGGGCGCAGCACCTCTTGGATGAAGAGACTGGAGAAATAGGCAGAAGGTTCTGTGGAGGTTTTATATGACATCCTAAGGTGCAGACTCAGAGGAAGGTTGTCAGAAGAACAGCAATGGGTCAGTGCTCTGTCTCAGCAAGGTCACCTGGAGACGGTGTATAAAATGGAATGGAAGGGCGGACCTGCTGGAAGAGACCAAGCAGGAGGTTATTACAGAGCTGTAGGGGCAACTGGTAAGGGTCTGAGTCTGGACTGGGGAAGCAAAGGAGCTGTGTAGGGGAAGTAGATTTGAAAGGTATTTAGGAATAAACTGCTTTATTCAATTATAGTTATGACAGACACTAGAGGCCCAGAGCACGAAATTTGTGTGTGGGTACAGTCCCTAGGCCTGGCCTGTGATCAGGGCCATCTTCCCCAACTGCCCGCAACCGGTCCCACTCCCCACCACCACCCACCCCCACTTCCCCATTCACCATCAGGTGATCGGAGCCTGCCAGCTGGGGAAGGGGCCAAGAGGTGGTCAGTGCGCCTCATAGTGACTGATTCAGTGGTCATTCTGGTCGTTCTGCCATTAGGGTCAATTTTCATAATACCCTTTTATTATATACTAGAGGCCCGTTGCAGGGAGATTCCTGCAAGAATAGGGCTTCCTGCGGCTGGAGCAAAGCAGAGAAGGGAGCGAAAACCGCCGCCCAGCTGGTTTCCCTCCCGCCCCGCCGTCCGGCTGGTTTGTTTTCCCTCCCGCTCCGCCCCGCGGCTGGTTTCCCTCCCACCTCCCGCCTCCGCAGCCTTGGCTCTGTTCCTGTCTCTACTTTGCTCCCTTCTGTAGCACTTTGCTTCCACGTTGTCTTCAGTCTTCACTCTCAGCTGGTATATGCAAATTAGCCGCCATCTTGGTTGGGTTAATTTACATATATTTGCTCTGATTGGCTGGTGGGTGTAGTGAAGGTGCAGTCAATTAGCATCTTTGTCTTTTATTAGTGTAGAGGATAAGGCCTGGTGCATGGTGGGGGCCAGCTGGCCTGCCCTGAAGGGAGCCCCGGATTGGGGTGGGGGGTTCCCACTGGGGGAGGTGCTGGCCTGGGTGAGGGGCCATGGGTGGTTTGCATGCTGGCCATGCCCCCGGCTTTGTCAGGAAGGATGTCCAGAATGAATTCTGGAAGACATCTGGTCTATCCGGTCTAATTATCATATTACCCTTTTATTATACAAAGGCATATTTTCCCCAATCTTTTGTTTCTTTGTTTCTTAGATGTTTAAGTGACATGACTCATTAGCCCTTAAGCTTCTGGAAGACAAGAATAAATGTTTGTCAAAGGGAAAGTCTTGTTATTCTCTTGACATTGCACCTATACGGTATTCACATTATAACTGGCATATTGGTGGATAAGGGTTTTTGACTTGTGATTGGCTAACATGTTGTAACATAATGGACTTACCTCCAACTTACAAAGAAACCAAACAGCTACATCACAATAAAAAACATTGTGCCTATAAGCTCATATGCTTATTGGAAGAATATGTTACATTCCAAAATGTATCTCCCCCTAGACACCAATTGTAAACAACACTGTGAACTTCAAGGACAATATTTGTTCCCATTTATAATATACGAGAGGCCCAGGGCACGAAATTTGTGCACGGAGTGTGTGTGTGGGGGGGGGGGTCCCCTCAGCCCAGCCCGCACCCTCTCCAATCCAGGACCCCTTGGGGGATGTCCGACTGCTGGTGCCCTCTCACAATCCTGGACCACTGGCTCCTATCACTCACCTGCCTGCCTGCCTGGTCACCCCCAACTGCCCACCACCAGCCTAGTCACCCTTCACTGCCCCCCCTGCCAGCCTGGTCGCCCCTCTCGGCCCCCGCACCTGGTTGTCCCACACAGCCTGCTTGTTCAGTCCTTTGGTCATCCCTCACTAACCCTCTGCCGGCCTGGTCATAGGCAGCCATCTTGTGAGGGTGTGAGGGTTAATTTGCATATTACCTCTTCATTATATAGAATAGCCCAGATTTAGGTATTTAAGATGGCATATAGTGTTTCAAGATAGCCTATGATGACATGACTCAACATTTTAAAAATTATTGTATACTAAGTGGGCTAATTATGAGCTCTGGAAACTACTGCCTTTCTTTAAATTCTGCCTCTACCATTAAGCTATGTGACCTTAGACAAGTCATTTAACCTTTTGTGCCTTAGTTTCCTCATGTGTAAAATAAGATAATAAATAGTAACTACCGCTGTAACCGGTTTGGCTCAGTGGATAGAGCATTGGCCTGCAGACTCAAGGGTCCCAGGTTTGATTCCGGTCAAGGGCATGTACCTTGGTTGTGGGCACATCCCCAGTAGGAGGTGTGCAGGAGGCAGCTGATCAATGTTTCTCTCTCATCGATGTTTCTAACTCTCTATCTCTCTCCCTTCCTCTCTGTAAAATCAATAAAATATATTTTAAAAAAAAATAGTAACTACCACAAGGGTTAATACAAGTATTAATAAGTTATATTTACAGATCTTAGAATAGCATTGGCATTATTATTACAATTGCTGTTATTATTTATTGTTAAATTAAAGAAAGACAGGCCTAGGCCTTAATAACAACATGTGGTTTTACTCTATACTCTTAATTATGATGATAATAGGCTGGCTATCTTCAGAATCTAAAATAAGATAACATCATCATTACTAATTATAATGAGAACAAAGGAATTGTTTCTCAGTCGTAGCCAGGTGCCTTTCTCTGATATAAAAACATGGTTTACTTTGAGAAAAGCAATTTCAACAGATTAGGTCTGTTTCAAATTATTTTTTCTAGTTATCTTTTAAAGCCTGTTAAATATAGAACATCCCTTAATTTATATAAAAAACTTTTTTGGAACTTAGTGATTTTTCCAATCTTGAAGTGAAAAGGCCTATTTTTTTTTTCCAGCCAGTATTGTTTCAAATTTGGCCTTAGTCTACTTTTTAAATCTTCAGAGATGTTAAACCCATTTACCCTCCTGAGACTTGATAGCTAAATCAGTGCTTTCAAATAAAGGACAGGGAACATTTATTGAAACAGTAGATGCTCAATAAATGTTTGTCAGGCTAGACTCCAATATGAGCAGATAGGATGCTCACTATACAGATGCTCGCCTATATAATCCTCATGGCATTAGGTAGGTAACAATTACCATCTCTGCTATGCAGGTGAGAAATCTAGGGAGATGCACAGTCTTACTCAGGATCACACCATTAACGGGTGGCTCAGAAGGGATTCACGCCCTGAAGTCACCTGACTTTAAGTCCCTGTGCCCAGCCCCAGCGATCAAGGTGATTGTTGGCTTTCAGTTCCTCATGATGAAGAATCTTGATTCTCTTGAGACAAAGTTAGCTTCTCCCATGTGTTAAATATTTGGTTAGGCTTTTCTCAAAATATTCAACTCCATTATGTCATTTTCTTCTAAAGTCAATTCAGCACCCTGAACAACATGCATAAATTCACATACAGATACGTCATGGTGGAGTGGAGTGTCTTAAACAACCCTCTAACTAACTATATGGCATCTTTATCTAAATCTCAGTGTGCTGAGTGTAAGTAGAAATTCAGAAATTAGCATGATTTTAGACCTTGGTCATCTCAAGCACTATTCAGCGACTGCTTGGGCTCACATGTTATTACTATTATAAAATAAAAATTAGTTAATGAAACAGAATTTAAAAGATCACTAAACATTTTTTAAAGTCTTTAAAGAAGTGGCCCTTTAAAAAGAAACTATTAGCTGTCAGATGCCTTTCACAAACATGTAATGCATTCTAATTAGAAGAGAACAAATAGCTGAGGCTTTTAGGGCCCCCGAAATCATAAAACTTTAGGCCTCTTTTCTGGCACCAACAGCTTTAGGCCTCACTTCACCCCTGGACAGTTGGCGCCCAGCGCTGCAGCCTTGAAAGGCAGCCGGCAGCAGCTCCGACTGAAGTTGTTCTGGCTGCAGAAGGAGGCCCCAAAAGCATCTGATTATTTTAAAATGTGCTTTCATTGTACTGCTTGCAGCTGTGAGTTAATTTTGTTTAAAAAAAAAAAAAAGTACTTGCTTCTTTAAAATCCAGGTTTATTTTTTCCCTCCTGCAGAGCAGCTGCAAGGAGAGCAGCTCTGACTTGAAAAGCCCCCTGCCTCCCTGAGAGAGCCAGTTTGGGAGGATGCCTTCCTCACCAGCAGGGAATCAACAGGTGGTTCCAGAGAGTGCAGGCTTCCAAGGCTCTTCTCATTGGCTGATTTGTGCAGATGGGCAGGTGAATGGACCAATTGTAGAGCTGCAGAATTTTAAAAGCACTCTTGTGGACTCTCAGCCCTTTTTACAGGTGAGAAAACGCCAGGACAGAGAGGTTAAGTGGCAGGCCTAAGATTTCACATCTAGTTAATGGCAGCCTCATTATGCCTATAATCTGGAACCAGGAGCAAGGCCATGGGGCGGGGGAGAGGGGGGGGGGCCGGGGGAGGGGAATAAAGACAGGGGTGCCATCATTAAACAAATTCTCCCAAAGAACATTCTCCTTCCCCAAGGCTGTATTTATTACAGCCGTTTATTTGATATCATAAGGATGCCTCCAGTTCCATGTCTGAATCACCTCAATAGACTCCTGAATTATGTCTCTTATCCTCACCATTTGCCTCTAGCTCAGTTCCTGAAAAAATACACTCTCTCCAATGATCATGCCTTTTGTTCTAACCAATTTGATGTGACTGTAATTCATTAGCTGTGAATATATGCCCAGTTTAATTTACTGCTAGCTTTTGCAATCCACATTGCTCATCAGGTTTCTTCCTTTGACCACACTACCACATTAAACAAAGGAGTTCGAGATCCTGGCTTTGAAGTTTCTTCAGTCAGCATAAGATATCCAGTGTCTCTAGGAATCCCTCCAGGATTCTATATGTTCAGAATGAGCCACATGGTGATAAACAGTAGTGCTCAATCCTGTCTCTGCCATTGCCCCATTAGCAAGAAGGTAGCTCTGCCAGTCACTTGCCAATCAATTTCACAGGATGTAGGTTGAGCCTCACCCAATTCAAGTCTCCTAATTAATGGAGTGACAAAATGTTGACATTTTGTTGGCTACTCTGGCTCTTGTGGGAATTGGGGGAAAGAATTGAAGGAGGTTTAGGAGAAGGTGGAGAATAAGGAGAGAACCACACACTGATTTAATGAATCTTTGCCAGTTTTCAGCTAGCAGCAATTTTTTTTAATAAACAACTCTTCTCTAATTATAAAAGCAATATATGTTTGATGCAGAAAATCTTTTAAAAATACTGTAATACATGAAGAATAAATTGAAAATTGGTTTATTTAAGTTTGGTCTGTTTTATTTTCATGTAATGAAAACCTCAGTGTCATTAGCCTAAATGATTAGAAATATGTTAGCTCATTCTAAAACTAGGGCAGACCTGATCGAGACATGCGACATGCCACCAGATACAAGGTCTCATGCCATCTCTGCTCTGGTTTCTGTGTTCACCTTAAGGCCAGCATTCTCCTATGGTCACAACATTTCTTCCAGGATCAGCTGGGACTCCATGTTTCCTCACCAATGGTCAGGGAAAGAGAATGGCTGTCTCCTACTCCATGAAAAGTCTTTGGACTATTCTGATTGGATCAAATGACATTGTAGGCCTATCTCTGAACCAGACAGAAATGCCAAATTGATGCTTTGCAGTAAATGGCTCAGGCCTGAGTTATGTGTCCACCTCTAACCTAATAACCATAGCTAAGGGAAAGGGGTCATTCTGATTGACCTCACTCAGTGATGGACCACCTGTGGAACTCAAGGTGAAGTTGATCTGACCAAATTGCAACGTTCCTCTATATGGGGTGGAGGTAGAGGGGATAATGGGACGGATGCTGGGGAGTCAATCACAGTGTCTTCCGTACACTAGTAATCTAAGTGCCTAGGGAAGAACCATTGTTGGTTTTGCTATACAGCTCCGAACACACACAAATGCCCTTGGTGTGTTGGTTTGTATGCATATTGCAAATCAGAATTTTATTGTATATATTCTCTTATGGTTTCTTTATTTTTCATTGATAAAGGTATCATCAGAATTTTCTCATGTCATCAAATGTTCCAAAAATTATTTAAAGGTTTCATGGGATTTAAATAACACCTAAGATTTGGACACGTGTTAAATTGTTATATTTTTCATCTTTAAAAATTAAGATGCAATAAATAAACTTGCACATACAGGGTGTCCCCAAAAATGTATACACACTTTAACAACTGATATCTCAGTTTTGAAAGTGAAATGTATTTAAATAAACACAGCCCTTATAATTATTCAATGTATGTACATTTTGGGGGACACCCTATATATTATTGTTCACATATAGGCTTGTTTTCATAGGATGGAGTACTAGAAGTGGAATTGGTGAGTATAAGAGTATAAACGAACAAAATAACAACCTAAATATAGAGTGGTAATTTTATAGTCTGGCAATAGTACATATTAACATATTTAAGAATCCACACCTGCTATAATTTTAAAGCCCCAAAGTATAAAGATATTGTTTGAAATAGTAACTATATCTATGGAAAAGTAAAAGGAGAGTTCACTGATTTATTAAAAACTTAGAATTCAGAATACAGAAACTCTTGAGTTTTTTCAATGTGTGATGCCTGTACCTGTCCTAAGAAAAAACAAAATAAGATTACGTTTGTGTGAAGAAGAGAACTAAAGTCCCTTCAGTGTCCTTAGTATGCTACTCTATTAGTCTTGGCTCTCCGATATGTAAATCACAGGCTTGCAATTTGAGCTGCCTTAGGCAAAAAAGCGAAATGTACTCACTCATATGACAAGGAAAAGTAAGAGAGTAATTGGGAATGACTAGAACCAAGGACTTGATGGTAGCGGAATCTTTCTTCAGTCATTACCTCACCCCTATCTATGTCTTCTGCTGCAGATCAGGACCCTCCCAGAAGCTGCACACCAGCTGCCAGAAGCTTCTGAGTCTGCATTTTCTCACCTTCGCCACCAGAAAGTCTCACCCTACCCACACGTTCACAGATCCAGAGCTATACTCTGCTTGGTTAGGCTCAGCGGTTCTGCAGATCCCTTGTTTTGGGGAGGATGGAGGTGCACATCTGCAGAGCAGCCGGTTACTAGTTGGTGGGCAGTCTCTTACATATCAGACGTGGTCTGTGCAGTAGTGAGCAGTTCCTCTAGTGGAGAATGGTGGCATTGGAAGAAGTGGAAGGCATGCTAAATTGACACTAGTAACTGGTCTTATAAATATTATATTTTAAAATCCTAAATCTAGCATGCATCAGGGGAGAAGGTGGTGCATCATTTCCTTTGCCTCCCTTTGGCTGCCTACATGTATAAAAAATATAAATTATAAATAAATAAATAAATAAATAATAAAATAAAGTCCTTAAACAATTCCATCATATACTTACTATCATAAATGTCTAAAGGAGGAAACTGAGACTCATTGAAATCAAATTAATTGCTTTGGGTCCCTCTCTCTCTCTCTCTCTCTCACACACACACACACACACACACACACACACACACACACACAAACGTGATGGAGCAGGAATTTAAAGCCTGGTCTTATGCTCTTTCACTAATTATACATTAAACATTCCTTAGCCCCAGCCAGATGGCTCTGTTGGTTGGAGCATTTTCCCATACACTAATAAGGTTGCTGGTTTGATTGATTCCTGGTCAGAGCACATACCTAAGTGGTGGGTTTGGTCCCCAGGAGGAAGCCTCTCTTTCTCTCTCTCTCTCTCTCTCTCTCTCTCTCTCTCTCTCTCTCTCTCTCTCTCTCTCTCCTTCTCTCTCTGGTAATTAAAAAAGACTAATACAACAATATATCCTCAGGTGAGGATTACAAATAAATTTAAAAGCATTCTTTAGCAATATGGCTGTTAGGTAAATAAAGATACAAATAGTTGAATGGTAGGCAATAACAATCATCTTAACCACCACCACCTCCACCCCACACAGACACATACATAATCTCCACACGTGGCATTACAGTATCCTGGCTTGCCATGTATCCATGCAAGAAATGTTTTGTGTGGGTTCACTGTCAGCTCTCTCTCTGAGCCACAACTGCCCAGAGCTGCCACAAATCACAGCGCAACGGGGAGAAGGAGGGCACACGTTGAAGGAAACAGACAGTCTTTCCTTGGCCCTCTCCAGGTCAAAACCTAACATTCACTCTAGGAACGTATGCTGAATTTCCATTTGGTTACCTTTTTTTTTTTTCCCCTCCTTTTTTTTTTTAATATATTTTATTGATTTTTTACAGAGAGGAAGGGAGAGAGATAGAGAGTTAGAAACATCGATGAAACATCGATCAGCTGCCTCCTGCACATCTCCTACTGGGGATATGCCCGCAACCCAGGTACATGCCCTTGACCGGAATCGAACCTGGGACCCTTCAGTCCGCAGGCCGACGCTCTATCCACTGAGCCAAACCGGTTTTGGCCATTTGGTTACCTTTTAATCATCTGCTCTTCTGTACTGCAGGACAGCAGGCTAACTCTTCCCTAAAGTGCGCAAAATGACTCCTTAGCGTCACAGTCGAGCTCGTACACTCCGTCTAGTTTGTACATCTCATTTTGTGGCCTGAGGGAATCATAGTTAGGCAGACTAAATGACTTGCCCAGAGTTAAAAGCCAACTAATATCATAGGCAAATTCAAACTCAAGCCTCACATCTCCCAGGCTAGTAATCGCCCAGTCACAATGGGTGTTTAAGTCAATCCAAGGAGAAATAAGCTCTTCGGATAAAAATTAGCCTCAGGAAGCAGCTCCAGAGAGGAAGGATAAAGGACAGAGAGTATCTGTGTAATCCCAAAAGAAGAACATTCCACCATCTCCTTGGAAAGAGATGAGCACACATCCGATGACAGCAGTGGGAAAGAGTAACGGAGGACAGCCGTGGAATTAGGACTGAAGTCAACAAACATTTCTTACATACGAATTAGATGCTGAACACCTTTTATGACAAGGTTCTGGCACTAGAGCAATAAACAGCACAGATATGGTCACTGGCCTCACAAAGATAGCAATCTAGTGAGGAAGATAGATGTTAAACAAAAAAAATCACAGGTGTGATGACTATATGGAAAGGTCAGGTGCAGGATCCTGTAGGAATGATGGTAGTAGGAATTGCTCAGAAGAGGGGAGTTTCAGCTGAGACTTGAAGCATGAAAATGTGGAGTAGAATAGTGGGCCAGGCAAAGGGAAGAGCCTGCATAAAGGCCCAGAGGTGAAAGAAAGTGATGACGTGGGGGTGTGAAAGCACGTCCCTGTGGTTAGCGCACAGAGTGAGGGAGAGGGTAGAACAATTGTCTGGAGAGGCAAGTAGAAACCAGAGTATGAAGAGCTCCCTGAGCTATGTTCCAGAATTTGGTCTTTATCCTAAGAACAATACAAAGTGTTTTAAGCACGGAGAGACAGAATTATCTCTGTATTTTTAAAAGATCCTTCTAACAGCAGCATTGAGAGATTAGAAGGGACAGAAACTGAACGTAGTGAAAAACCTCTCAGGAGGCCTGAGCAGTGGCCTGATTAAACCACGGTGGTGACTCAGGTATGAGAGTTGGCAGTGAGGAAGGGGAGGAGACTCAAGACTTGCTTCCATTGTTCCCCGAACCAGGCATAGCAGGGAAAGCAAAATCAAACCGAAAGTCTGTACAAGAGTGGAGTCTCTGAGAATTAGGACAGAAAAGAATCCAAACGGCCTCCCATTTACTAGGAAAAGATTAGAGAAAGGAGTACATGGAAGAAAAATAAATTTAGGTGTAGTATTTCTAATTCACAAACAATATTTCCTGGCCAGATGCTACTGTAGAAATTTCAGAAACACCCACTAAAATCATAAATGAAAATCACATATTCGTCACATTATAGAGAATACAGGCTGAATTTACAGCCACTGAATGAGCGCTACGGATGAAGATGTTGATTTACTCATGGAAGATGGAAATATACATGATAGAAGAAAACAATACACAGAAATGTGATAAACATTTGCATGAAAATGAGTCACTGGAAAAACTCAAAACTTCCACAATGCTTTATGCACCAAATTATCTTCAGAGCAGTCAAAAAGAAATAGTAATAAATAATAATAGTGCATTTTCCTGCCATTAATTTTTTTTTTTACCAAACTTCTGTTGACTTCAGTGGAAGTTCTGCATCTAGAATGTGGCCCAGGAAATTTATAGTCTGTAACTCAGAGTCCAAAGACCTTGAACATCAAGAAAATCTCTTACCCTTATTTATATACACTGTTCTTTATCACAAAGGAAGAGCTGGTACCCATTCCAAGTAACCAATCATTATGCAAGGAATATTCTGACTCACCCAGCATCCCTAATCAGTAAATGCTGTGCCAATGGAAAGAGAGTGGGAAGAAGTCACAGCATCCATTAATAAAAAATGACTGGGGCTTTCTATCAACAGAAGCATCATTAGGAAATGTATGGTAGGAAAATAGTAGGCTGTAGATTTGTGGTGGCAGGGATGGCAACGGAATACTAACATTTATACCCTCTTAACCACTTAGTTTTAAAATGATGCCAGATTTCAGTTAACTACACATGTGCTTCATACAGTATTTTTCATTTTCAATTTCTTGCTAAATTTCTGACTACAGTCTCAAAAGATGGGGCTGCCTTACCTGACCCTTTGGTCCTCCTTCCCACTTCAAAACACAAATATTTCTCTTTTTTCCAGTTTCTTTGAGGTAACACTGTATACATTTAAGGTGTACAACTTAATGGCTATATATCAAAATGATTACCACAATAAGTTTAGTTTACAAATATAGAATACTTCATGAATGTGCATGTTATCTTTGCTCAGAAGCCATGCTAATCTTCTCTTTATCATTCTAATTTTTTTAGTGTAAGTGCTATCTAGATAAGCACCACAGTTATTTCTAAAAGGTAATTGATTATCATTGTCTGAGCATTTCTTCCATAAATGCATTGGTCAATTGTTGGCAAAAGATTAATCAGATATGAAGGGGAAGGACTCCGATGAATCCAACACTTCCTTGAACAGTCTCCTCTCTTTGCTGCCCTTGAGTCCCAATCTGTGAACCCTTGAGTAAATACAGAAAATATGATTCACATCTCCAATAAACTGTGTAATCTGTATGTCAACTGAGGATGCTCCATGGTTACACAGCAGACTAGTAATTCCAAAGTAACTGTGTTGCATTTTGAAAGAAAACAAGCCAGTCTTGTTTCATTAACAGAAAGCCTTCTCTAGCATGTCTCCTGTTAGGTTAAAGGGATCTGAGTCATTCACTGAGAGTGAATGGGAGAATCATAAGTTCATCTAAAATACCTACAAATCTTAATAGAGGGATAAACTAAAACTACAGAAGTCCCCGCTACTGTATAACTTTTCAAGTATCACTAATGCACATCACCAGTGGGTTAACTAATAGCATCCTGCTTTAATAGCATGTCTGCCCTATCATTAACCCAAGCATGGTCCATAAAGTTACTCGACTATCCATAAATAAGCTTACTAAAGTTTATGTGATTTCTAGTTCTATCGCCTCAATAAGAAAAACAGCATCAAATTTCCCATTCGGGCTCAATTGTGTGCATCTGAAGCTAAGGATTGGATGATAAGATCAATGGCTATTCAAAATTAATTCAAATTCCTGTCAGTATTCCATGCCTTGTTTTCAAAAGATCATGCTTCTGATCCTAATTTTGCATAGTAAAATGATATTGCTTCGAATGATATTTTACTATTAATCTATATTCTACTTTCAGACAGAACCTGAATAGATGATGTTTTCAAATCACTACCCAATCTATACAAGAAATTATACTGGTTTTGATAAGAAGTAGTTGGACTATACCACCCCCCCACCCCCCAAAAAAAGTTCTATTTAATCCAATCTTCTATTGGAATTCCAGGATTTATGTCACTATTATAGAAAAACTCATTTTGGTTATAGCACCAACATGGCCAAATAAATGACTTCAAGATGCTAGAAGAAAGTATTTGGCCAAGATAAATAGGTGTTCAAACAGGCCTCCCTAGCTTGCTCATTTTGCTATATGGAAAATGAACTAACCGAGTTTAATGTACACCAAATGAGATTTGGAAATACGTTCTAATTCACTTCATTTTGTACCAGAACTGAGCAGTTTTTTATTTCCCTGCTTCCACCTTTAACCCCTACTGTTTGTATTCTCAACAAAATGGTCAAAGCGATCCTTTTAAAATATATATCAGGTTATGTCACTCCTCTGCTCAAAATCCTCCCATGTCTCCCACGCTGTGAATGGTGCAAGCCAGAGCCCTAGCAGTGATCTGCAGGCCCTTTACACTCTGGCCTCCCTGATCTATTTCTTACCCCCTCCCTTGCTCACTTCACGCCAGTTCCACTGGACACAGTTTCTCAAACATGCCCAACATATGCACACCTCAGGGCCTTTGCACTATTTGTCCCCTCTGACCAGAAGAGCCCTCTTATCTCTAATATTCCCAATATTTCATTCCCTCGCCCCCTGCAAATCATTATTCAACAGTCCCCATCTCAAAAGACAACACTGTCCAATCTATTTAAAATTATATTTCACCCCTTCTCCACACACTCCGAATTACCTCTTATCCTATTCTATTTTCCTCCATAGCTCTCATCACCTATTCTAACATTCTACATGGCTTTCATATGTATGTCTCTCTTCCCCACTAGAATTTAACTTTCACAAGGACAGAAATTATAGCCCATTTTGTTCCCTACTGTATACACAGAGCTTGAAATAAGACACAGCACATGGTAGGTACTTAATAATATTTGTTGAATGAATTCTAAAGTTGCTGAATATGGCACAGATGTAGCACACAGAAAATTGGCAGATGTTTTATTAAAAGCCATGATTTAAATTCTGTAAGCCTCAATCTTCCCATCTGTAAAATAGAACAATTACAGTACCTATCACTGAAGGTTATTGTACATATTAAGGGAGAATAAAATGGAAAGTATTTAAGACAATGCCTTGCATATTAATTCATTATTTTGCTTAGTCCACAATGAAAGTAAGAATAATAGACATAATAGCTAACATCTGTATAGAATGTTATAGTTTATGAAGGACACAATTGTGGTCATTATATCTTCTCAGGATCCTCCTAGATTCATTCCGGGAAAATATTAATGACTGGATCCTCAGTGTCCATGCCTTGGTAATGCTAGGTAGGTAGCTAACCACAGGCTGTGAAAGATAGAAGCGGGGCTCAAACTGAAGTCCTCTGCGGCCAAGCCCTGTGCCTTCTCCTTGATATTAGAGAAAGAAAACATCACTTTCAGCTCAAGGCTTTAACAGAATAAAAGGTTTCTGAAGTAACGTTTTGTCTGGTTGTCCGTTTACTGAGTCTGGACATCTGCATAAAATGGGGCTTAGAAGAGGTTGTAGTCATCAACACCCAGTGCTGTCTGCAAGCTCTGAGTCCAGACTTGACTGCTGGAGACCTCTCCTCACCATGGATCGTGGGGGCATATGTGCAGCTGAGAATATTTTTATTACCTATGTGTGTCCCGACACGCCTTTAAACACCCCAAGACAAGGATCAGGTTTTTTAGGGGAGCTCCACAACTCCTCATTCAGTCCAATTTACATGGTAACTGGGTAGTGAATTTTTAATGAATAAAGAAATGAGGGTGTTTGGGGTTTTTTTTTCTTTTAAATGGGTGAGTTTACAGGCACTGCCTACCTTATCTTCCATCACAAATTGTCTCCCATCTTTTCTACTAAAGTTACTAGAGTACAGGCAGATGTCTACAGCCTCCTCTACTGTAACTGTGTTAATTGTAAAACTAGTTCCCCAGAATGTTGTGCACAAAAGAATTACACCTTTAGAAGATGATGAATTAAACAAGTTCAAATGGGTGTTTTCACTACAGGACTTCTCAGAGCCTTTACTACACTAATAGTCATGGCAAATCTTCAAAATTTACATAGTAACTACAGCATTTTGCAAATTTATTGGATCATATGCTCCCCCCACCCCCCACCCCCGCCCTAGAAACAAAGCTTTTTGCATGGAATTTCTCTAAAGTCAGTTTTCCAGAGAACGTGTTTACCTATAACAAACACACTCAGGGTCTTCAAAAATGGAATCCATAAAAAATTCAAATGAAACACCAGGAACATGAAGAAGTCAAGGAGAGTTCATATTTTTGTAAAGCTGGATAACTTACAGGCTAATTTTACTTAGATTTACTATTTACTTCCTATTAAGTCTAATACTAGGTTTGTGTAAGCCCACAGATACTGAAAAGGCATTATTTTGGAGGACGCTTTACAAAACTAATTTAAAAAAAAAAAATAAGGCATTGGTTTGGGGCCTTACACAATATCATGGGCTTTATGTAGAAAGCCAATGCTCCTCATAGTTCACCTGACGATGGGGAGAGAAACGAACCACAGGGTCTCTGGGCCCGAGGAAAATGAAAAGTTCTAAACAAAGGCAAATTTATCCAAAGACTTGCATCCACTCAATTCATCTTGCCTAATTTAATTGATCAGATAAGATGAAATAAACCTAACAAGAACCTGAGGGTGCAGACCACAAAAGGTACATATTTAGATGAGGCCAAGAAGAGGATGGTCTGTCAGGAAGGGTGAGGTCAGGGGGGAGAGGGTCATTGGGCTCCCTGAAGGAGGTGAGGGGAAGGTAGTATCAGAAAGAAGGATCCAGTAAAATGGGAATGAAAGAACCTTGAATTCCACTTTATCCACTTTATACTTTAGCCTCATGGTAGCTTTGATGACAGAACGTAAGTGTTGGAAACAGTAAGCAGAAAGCCAGGAGACCTAACCTGGTTGTATAGACGTTATTGGCTAAAGATACAAAGATACATAGAGAAGGAAATAGCACCCAAAAAGGACACTGACTTTATCAAATATCAGAAGTTACTGTAGTAAGAGGTCCCAGAGCCTATTATAGACATGCAAACTCAAAACAAAACAAAACAGCCTTTTATGGGGTTTTTCCAGAAGTATCCCATGTCCGCCCTCTCTCCACTGCACACCATGCATCCATCCTTATAGCCCCTGAATAAAGAAGGGATAGAAACTAGCCTGATTGCCTCTGTTGTGTGACAGATTTCCACATGTACTCGTATATTAACACGTACCCTCTTCATCACTATTGCACTAGGTCCTATGTTGTATTTTTTCAAGCTATAGAAATATATATGGCCTCTGAAAGGTAACCAAATCCCCTCCTCTCCTTCTGAAGATTCATGAATGTTAATGAAGTCACTTGCCTCTGAGATGCAGTCTCCTTTGGAGACTCGCCCTAAACTGTAAATCTGTGGTTCCCCATGGGAGTCGGGTTCCTTTCTGTTCTCCACATTTCCTCTAGGCTAGTTCTTCCATGCCTTTGTGAATGTCTGTGGTGGCCTTCTCTCAAGGCAATCCCTGTTAAGCACAGCTATCTGAGACAGAGACATTCTCTTAGGGCTCCTTAATACGGGCAGTTTTAATAGGAAGATTTTAAATGGTTTCATCTTGAACCCCGAATGAGTCACATGCCGCTGAGGGAGGGGGCACGGTGCCCGGGATGAGCAGGCTCACCACTGACCCACAGGGCGGGTCCTCACTCCTCTCAGTCTCGCCCCGCCTCCTCCCTCAGAACTGCTGCAATCTGCTCTTCCTTTATCTTCTTAAGAAGATCTCATTTCCCCTGGATCCTTTCCAGGATAAAACCCACTCGTTTCCTTGACTCGCAGTGCCCTCTTGAAAACTAAGCAGTGAAAGCAGATGCTCTAACTCAGACACATATTTTCTCACTCAAACATTCATCGCAGCTTCCCACCCAACGCCGAGGCGCTATCTGCTGGGAAATTCACCATCTCCAAAGCCCCACAGAAAGGCTGTTCTTGTGGGTTCCATAACTATAACTTTCAATTGATCCAAAATTTTGTTTTATGAAGCCTCAGTGTCCTCTCTGCTTTGACTCCTACAAGAGATCCACAGAAAAACAGTTATGCTTTTCTTTCTGAGCCGTCTGTACTCCCTCTGGTACTCCTACCATTTAAAAACAACAGCAACTACAACAACAAAGATATTATTTTTCTTGGAAGGAAAAGAAACCTGCTACCTGGAGATTACTTTCTTTGGCCAGTCACACATAAATTGTTATGCTTTCAACTGGACCCCCGAATGAGGGGAAAAGGCAAAATCTAAATAATTATCTCTGCATATTCCCTGGTCTTTCTTTCTCTCTCGGGATGTGGGGGGAGAGGAGAGCATATAATTGGCACGTCATTTCTAATTGTTTCCATAAACCAATAGGCCCTATACCTTGAACGTGACCCTACTTATAATTGCATCATCTGCTACAGACCCAAATCTTTCCCTGTTAAAGAAGCCCAAAAGCAGACTGTTACAATAACCTTGTGCGTCTTATTAAATGACTGACTCAAAATATAAATAAATAAAATGAATGAATGAATGAAAAAGACTCACATCCAGTATTTCATGTGACTGCTGTTGAGCCTCCATGGCGTGCACAAACTTTTTTTAGAAATTGCGGGAAATGTCAAGACCCTTACTTGTTACAATTTAATTTTCTGCTGCTAAGGCAATTACAGTTCAATGAATGATGATTCAAACACATCGAAGTTTTCATTACTCTTTGCTTAATTTGTCAGTTAATGCCTTTGAGTTCTACAGTTTCTCTGACAGTCTTAACTTGCCATTAAAAACTTGTCAAGGAAACAACCTTCTGATTCCGGAAGGTTTAAAGAGTATGTATCCTTTCATTGTTAAGAAAGTTAGAAATGGGTCCTCAACCAAAATATTCATACTCGAGGAATCCTCAGTTAGGAAAGTTTGCAATAATTCTGGATTATTATTAGTGTTTTCTAATATATCAGCACTGCAATAAATACCCGAAATAAGAGTTCATGCTTAAGATACTATACATCATAAGAATGTTGCTTTCTATCAATGTTTCTTAGTGGTTTATGGATGCCTGATAAATGTTGGACTTTTACATTCCTCTCCATGTCCCAGGCATCTATTACATTTACACATTTTATACTTCTCTAATATTTTTGCAATACATTTTCCTGAATCAGCTGATGACATTTAATAGAATGTTTAAGACACAATATAAAACCTAAAATACTTTTGCGTATTCTGAGGCGAAGATGTGCACACAGATTGGATTTCAAGTTAAAACCTACTAATGATGTACCCAACATTTTTGCTTCTGCTATACATATTAAAATATAACTAAATGCTTCTTATGCAACACTACAGCATCAGAACAAATAACAAGCTCTAGTACTTACAAGCAAGCTAGATGATTAAGGACCTTTTAATGAAGGGAAACAAAACAACAGTGCTGGGATGTAATAGTCCATGAAATTCTTATTGGTAAAAGGAGAATCTGCAGTAAATAAATATTAACCTAAATGTTATAGAAAACATAAAGAAAATGGGGGGAAATGCATTCTTTAAGCTAAAATATAGGTTAAAATTTGCTGACGATGTAAGGAAAGCCTATTTGCATACCACAGGGCTCCATCTGCTGTGGAAAATATAAGCTGCAAGAATGATTTAATATTTAATAGAAGTAGTAGCCACTGTTAATTATAATTTGCACATTTACAAATCAGCGCTGATAGCAATACAAATTATGAAATATAAGGGTGTTCTGCTGGATACTCGGGAAAATAAGATGACAGACAAAGTTAATGGAGTATCCCTAACCACAGCTCTGTCAGAACACATCAGAGAACTAATCCAGTTACAAAGAGCTTGCAATGGAAAATCTATTTAAAATATTAAAATGCTGTTTGGTAAAAGCTTTTTCACAGTGCATTTTACTTAAACAGTTGCTTATTGCTCATGGGTCATTAGCTGTACACCCAGATGCATTCTGCAAACTGCCATTTAAAAGAATAGTAGAAATTAAATAAGAAATATATTTCTGCAGCACCTTTTTCTGATATATAGAGTCTGTGAATATATAGGCTATATGTAGAAAAAACAGTGTGTGGTCACACCATGGTGTAAAGCTGTGGAATTAAGCACTACGCTTTGCCTACACTGAGCCATAAAATGCAACACAACTTTTCCCTCTAGACCTGATCTTATTTCCATTTACACTTAGATGCTAATAGTGATAATACAAATTGACTCTTAGTTAGTATGAAGACAGAAATTACCATTGATTTTTTTCATTAATCTTCTATTTCACCTCATTTCTCTCATCATCATATAACATGAATTAGTGGTGGAATCATTTTATGCACATGTTTTAATAGAACTTTTGTTCTCTAAATCATGAATACTGTTAATTGTAGCCTCTAGAATCCCTAATTTATGGAACTGATTCTTTATCCAAACTCCCTCAATTTGCTATGATTAGGAAATCCTTGCTCCATGACAATGATTTTTAATGTATGCTAAAGATATTTCTGCATCTTGGAAAAAATGTAGACCAAAGGCTATACCAAGTATAAGGTTTTAAATACATAAGCCTAAACAAGTAAAACTGTTATAAATGACATATAAATTAGATGTTGTCACAGTATATCGGAAAACATTAGCACATATTTAAGCATATACAAAATTCATGCACTGGACAGGGGGGGTGGGGGGGGGTGTCCCTGAGTCCAGCCTGCACCCTTTCTGGGACCCCTCAAGGGATGTCCAACTGCCCGTTTAGGCCCGATCCCTACTGCTGGCTGCCAACCACTCGCCTGCCTGCCTGCCTGATCACTCTTAACCACTCCCCTGCCAGCCTGATCGATGCCTAACTGCTCCCCTGCTGGCCGAATTGCCCCTAACTGCCCTCCCCTGCTGGCCTGGTCACCCTTAACTGCCCTCCCGTGCAGGCCATCTTGTGTCCACATGGGGGCAGCCATCTTTGACGACATAGGGGCAGCCATCTTTGTGTGTTGGAGTGATAGTCAATTTGCATATTACTCTTTTATTAGATAGGAGATATATATATTCAAAATATTTGTTAGTATAGGCCAAGATAAAATCCTAGCAGTTTCTGAGTCAACTACTTCCAGGATGTGCTTTCTCGGTCATCTCCTTTTTGAAATTTGAACCTTTAGATAGTGTATCTATCCCCTCTCATTGTCTTACTAGAGGCCCGGTGTACAAAATTCATGCATGGGGTTGTCCCTCAGCTCAGCCTGCACCCTCTCCACTCTGGGACCCCTCAGGGGATATCTGACCACCTTTCACAATCCAGGACCTCTGGCTCCTAACTGGTTGCCAGCCTGCCTGCCTGTTTGCCCCTAACCACCTCTGCCTGCCTGATTGCCCCTATCCACCTCTGCCTGCCTGATCACCCCTAACTGCTCCCCTACTGGTCTGATTGCCCCTAACCACCTCTGCCTCACCCCACACCCAGGACCCAGGATTCCCTCCTCCAGCCAGTCGCAGGCACCTGGGACCTGGGCTTCCCTCCCTCTGGCTGGCCATAGGCACCCAGGACCTGAGTCAGCTTCCCCCAGGCCAGCCGCAGCAGCAGGGGACCGTGGATGGACAGCTTCACCTGGGCCACAGCCGCAGGTGCCCAGGACCACAGGGCAGGCAGCTTGTCCCTCTCTTGGGCTGCAACCTGGCTGATCCCCATTCCTCTCTCGTGAGCTCATTTGTGCCTGGCTGGTCCCCATCACTCTCTCCCCAGGGTTGGGTGTCTGAGCCATTATAGATTGACAGCATGAGGGCGTGATGACTATTTGCATATTAGCTCTTTATTATTGTCTTATTTTTAGTGACTTCAGACCTTTACATTATCTTCCTAATCATTGTAAGTATTGTTCCTGGCTTAAACAATTATTTTACAGATCTTTTAATATGCTGTTATATTCATTCTTGGATGTGTTAGATGTGTTTTTCATTACCCAACACATCCAGGACATCTAGACACAGTTATATCCCACTGAAGGACCCATGAGATGTGTTAACATCATTAATTTGAGACCTCAAAGGTGTTATAACACTAGAAAAATATGTTGAAAACATCTGCCTACTAGCCTTGAAAATCCATTAGGACTAGTTTGTCTTCATCAGGACCTAGGTGGAAAATATATACATATATATATATATATATATATATATATATATATATATATATACTTTCACACTATACCATCTGTGTAGTGAGAAGCTTAAATATTATATAAGAGTGGTACCAACTTAATATCATCAAGTAGTACCCACCAGGAGCAAGTATAAGTTCTTTCTGGAGCGAAGTACCCCCATGTTAGTCTCAAACCTCCTACAGAAGAAGTTCAACAAAAGATAAACTCATAACAACAAAAAACTTACTAAGAACATGAAGAAACACTCTACCATTTATGAAAATTAGCAGAAACAAACCACAGAATTAAACCCCTAGCTCTTAAAGCTCTGAAAGTATTAGTTGTAGACTGTAAAATAATTATAAATCAAATGTTTTTAGAGAGAGAGAGAAATCATGACATGTAATAAAGGAATGAGATACTATCAAAAATGACCAGTCAGATTTGGAAAATAAATAAATTATCTTGAAATAAAACACACACACATATATATATATATATATATATATATATATATATATAGAGAGAGAGAGAGAGAGAGAGAGAGAGAGAGAGAGAGAGAGAGAGAATTATTAAAATAAGTAGAAGGTAGTTCTGTTTTCAATAGTAGTAGACTAGATATTTCAAATCAACTCTCCAGCTTAAAATAGCTATTAAATGTGGGCAAGGTATTTTAATATTTTTAATTAATTGGAAATACAACAAAAAAGTAAAGAATTTTGAAGCCAAAATTCAGAAGAAAATAAAAACCCAGACAAATCAATCTACATTTGAAACTTTTCCCCTATATGTCTTTGTTATTTCCAAAACAAAGAGCTGAGGGGCTGAAAATCTGAGCAAAGCTTTTAACAGACACGTGAGACAAGATTGAAAAAAATTCAAGTTCAGAACCTGCCAACTGGGAAGTAACTGGCAACTCTCCTAGACTCTGGAATAAGGGTGAACAAAATAAACCAGTCTCAAATGATCTAAAGCCCTATCTGAATTAAAGGAAACCTTGACTACTAAAACCCTTAGCCACCTGTCAGAAACAGACATAAATTTTCTCTGGTAACATTACCCTAAGCCTCAAGTTATCTTTATATATTTTTATATGCAATGACTATAATTTAGCAACAAAAATACTAATAACCAGGAATATAATTAATCACATTAAAATCTAAGAGAAATAATATAACATAGAAGCAGACCCACAGAGGATCTGAGTAATAAAGTTATCAACTAAGAACTTATAAATAACTATGCTTAATATTTCAAAAAAATAAAAAACAAGATGATCAATTTCAGAAGAGAACATAAATTATAAAAGTGGAAATTCTAAACAGAAAAATATAATAATTGAACTTAAGAACTCCATGACTAAGATTAACTCTTGAATACACAAAACTAAAGGGTCTACTAGTAATTTAGAATATATCCAGCATATATTAGAAAATATACCTATATGTTAAAAAGCCATATATTCAGAATGTATGCCAAACTTCAAGCAAGATAAAATTTAAAATACTACACTGAAGCACACCATGGGTTCTATATCCCATCAGAGAATAAGGATACTCACCTTCAAATGAGCATCAATAAGACTAATAACTGACTTCCCCACAACAAAAAAGTCAAAGATAAAGGACAATGGAATGATATTTCAAAATGCTGGAAGAAAATCCTGCCATTAAAAACTGCTATACTCAACAGAATAGTCCTCAAAAATAAAAACTAAATAAAGACATTTTCAGAAAAGCAAAAATTAATTCAGGCCTGAACTAAATAAAGGTTTTAAAAGGTATTCTCTAGATAGAATAAGAAGATTCCATACGGAATTGAAACATACAGTTATAAATGCCTAGGTTGATTAATATGCCACATTCATACATAGAATAGCATAATGTAGATGATATAGCAGTTTTCCTCAAATTAATCTTAGAGGTAATAAAATTAAACTCAAATCCAAGCTAAACATTTGAGAATTCAACAAGTTAATTCTGTAATGTATATGGGCAAAGTGCTAAGAACAGCAAAGACACTCCTAAATGGGGAAAGGAGGAATAAGATAATAAAATATTTCTACCAGAAATCAAGGTTTATTATTAAACTGTATTACCTCAGCCAGTGATGGATTTGAACAAATATAGGAAAATAAATAAAAGAAATATAATAGAGAATCCAGAAACAGATCCACATGTACCCACATATGACAATAACATGCAGGTTATTGAGGAAGGGACTAGTCAATAAATTGTATAAAAAATAAATTATTCATTTAAAAATGTATCTGTACATTATACACAAAAGTATATTCTAGATGAATTAAATTTATATATGTGAAAAGCAAATCTTTCAGATTTTTAAAGGAAATATAAGAGAATATCTTTATCACCACTGGTAGAGAAGATTAAAAATAAGACTCCTTAAATAAGACTTAAAACCTACTAACATAGTTTAAGGCAAAATTGATGAATTTAACTCCTTGGTATTAAGAAATGATTAGCAGAACATTTTCTCTGCAAAACGTACTGAATATGGACTGACTTTCAGAAGCTACTGACCTGCTTTCCAGTTATCCCATACTTGGGCTGTATTTACCAAAACCCCTTCAAGTTCCCAAATCTGTTTTTCCTGCTTGTATTATTTATTATATTTATGTTTCTGATTGTCCACTTTAACCTTTCTGGTTAATCTGCTATCTGCCTTTACTATAGACAGACATGATTTAAATGACTTTGTTATTTAATAAAATATTAGCTTATACTCCACATTCAAAAAATAAAAAAAAACACCCAATAAACTTAGAGAAGGCATTGTCACAACTATACCCAAAAATGTTTACTATCCATGATATATTTAAAAATACAGCAAATCAATAAGAAAATTCAAATAATCCCTAGGAAAGTGGGCAAAAGATATAAATATGTATTGCACAGTAAAGAATACACAAATGGTGAATAAACATTTTAAAAGATTCACAACTGGATTGGCTACCAATAAAAGGCAAATTGAAGCTCTAATCTGATGTAATTTTATCTCTATTAGACCAGCAAAAATAAAATGACTGACAATATTGAATAATATGAAATAAGCAATAGTTAAATTGTATAGAATTTTTTTGAAAGTTGAGATCACTGGTGCAAATTCTGGTGAAGTTTTGAAAAAGATATATAATGTATTTTAATAAAATTGCTAGCCATAGAAGTGCCGACTGGTTGTTTATTTTCATTGTAATGATTGCACCAAATCTCTGGGATTTTTTTGGTTGTTTTCCAGTAGATGCTATTCTGAATGTCAGTGCTAACACAGTAATTTAAAATAATTTTGCATGTCAAGTAATAGATTGTATGAATTATTTCATGAACTTCAACTTTATTAAGCCAATGGTAAAAAAAAATGGCTTGTATTTTTTTCCTTGGATTTATAAACTGTTTGAGGTGTATAGAGTAGTAAAGAGCACTTATTTAACACTAGAGGCCCAGTGCACAAAATTCGTGCCCTTGGGGGGTGGTCTCTCAGCAAGGCCTGTGCCCTCCCACAGTCCGGAAGCCCTCGGGGGATGTCCAACTGATGGCTTAGGCCCATGGGGAGCAGGCCTAAGCCATCAGTCATACATCCCTCTCACAATCTGGAACCCCTCGCTCCTTACCACCTGCCTGCTCACTGCTCCTTACTGCTCATCTCTCTGCTGTGGAGGCAGGGGAGGCTCCTGCCACACCACTGCACTCGCCAACCATGAGCCTGGCTTCTGGCTTAGTGGCATTCCCCCTGCAGGAGTGCACTGACCACCAGGGGGCAGCTCCTGCTTTGAGTGTCTGCCCTCTGGTGGTCAGTGCGCATCATAGCCATCAGTTGTTCTGCCATTTGGTTGATCAGCATATTAGCCTATTATTATATAGGATTGTCTAATAAATGGTATTTAATCATTTAAAGCTTCTTTGTGGCCTGCAAAAAAATGTTACACATTTAAAAAAATCTATTTTCCAATAATAATTATAATTATCAGCTAAATTTAAAGAATAAAACTCAGAAATGAAGAGTTAGCCTGATATTTAGGGAAATGTTAATAAATGAATTACATCACCTACTGGTTCCTAGGATTCACTGTCTGTAAATATAGTATCAAAACAAGCATAAAAACAAAAAGAAAAACAACAAAAAAACTTGGCAACTCTGCATATCCATGGCCTTAATTTTTTCAGCAGCTAAGTAAAAATATAACTTCATTGTTTTCCCATGGTTGTTGTGAAGACAAATTAATAACTCATAAAGAAGCACTTTGCAAATATAAAGTGGCCTGTGTGTGCTAAACATTAGTATTTGTGGAATAAAGTACCAATGAGGTGTTTTTTATCCTTTTCACATTAGGCACTATGACAATTAACTATTTCAAAAGGCTGTATGGCATATATTCCTGTTTACCTTTTCACCTTGGTACTAAAATAAAGTAAGGAATTTCATTCTTAACTTTGATCAATTTAAAACAACTTCCAAAATGTCTACCAAAATTTGCCTTATGTTCTTAAGAAACTATACATTCTTTATAATACACTGGAAAAAATATTGTATAGTCTTCCCTTCACTCTGCTCTCTATAATTCTATTATTATTTTAAGCAACATTTTGTGAAACTCTTTTACTAGGAGGAAATACAAAAATCAGGCTTTTGGGTCTGGCATTGGAAAAAAGCTTGTAGATAATCTCTACTAGCTCCCCAAACCTACAGGACTCCATTTAATTACAGCTCTGACGAGCTCTGGCCATCTATCTGTTGGAGCACTCTCAGTGAAAGGCATTGATTGTGGAGATGATGGAAACTGCCTCAATTGTTTCTAGAATAACCTACTAAAAATTCTCTCTGATAATTCTCCAAATTATCCTCATCAAAATGTGTACCCAGTGATGCGGTGCATGTTCTTTAGAATAAGAAACAGCAAACCTATCCACTCTTTCATGATCTTTCAAAAGTTTGAAGTACTGATTCAGATTTTTCTTGTAGGCATTTCTTATCTAGTTCCTATATGATATGGTTTCTGTAACACCATGAGTGGTATTCTCAGAGCAGGCTCTAGTTTATATACCACCTTGTAAACATAGGGAGCACAGAACTGAACATTTGACTTGACACATGGTTTAGCTAATGCTGGTTGTAGGACAATGCTTGCTGTCTGTGATCTTTTTTCACTGATGTAGAATAGTGTATTCAATTGGCTTTTTAGCAGCAACATTACACCAAGTCACACAGATATCATGGGCAACTAACTACAAGACCTGCAAGAACTTTTCCATGAATCACCTGTCACAGCAGGTTACCCTGATGTTATCTTAGTGTATTTTTTAATCTAAATTCAATTTTATTTTGTTATATTTTACTCAGACGTTTTATACTTCCATGTTTATCTTTCATCTTAATATAACATGCTAATAAAATCCTATTTCACTGTCTATAACTTAGATAACCAGCTTTATATGACTTAATCCAACCATTGATAAATAAGACAGTTAAAAAGAGAGTCCTATCACATATCCCTAGAATATTATATTCTCTTTGACACAGTCCAAGTTTATTCATAATCTCAAAACCACCTTTGCATCTAGCCCAAATTTTTAAAATTTATTCATGAGTATACTGATATTTTTGTGCTAGTTAATTTCTTCAAATCAAGATGTTTATGAGAGTTTTTACATGACTACCTACTAACAATAGTTATTTCTTTAATGTAACTGGTTCCTCTAGGAGGCCTTCCCTATTATATCCAGACTTTAGTTCTGTGCCATATGATTGTTGATTGTTTTGTGATCAGAAACCTTTAGAGTTTATTTTTCTTTGTACTCTCACTGCCTTCACAGTACTTATACTTAAATTAATTTAATTGAGAAAGGAAGAAGGGCAAGGAAGAAGGAAGAGAGAAAGGAGGAAGGAAGAAAGGAAAGGAAGAGAGAAGAGAAACCACCCCTATACACTCTTTCTCTCTCCACATTATTCATTTCAGTACTTAGTCCTCAGTCAGAAATCTACATCTTACAGAAAGATTAAGAGCAAACCGTTAGAGACCATTGAGGATGGAGTTGATATCATCTATGGACTGATATAAGTAGATACAGAGGATAAGAAAAAGTTGAATAAATTAAAGAATTACAGCAGGTTGTTAGAAGATGTGCAAACCTATGAGGCAGTGAAATAGCTCTCTAGGTATCCTGAAACAGTTTTGACAGAATTGAGAGTGTATTGAATCATTCTGTAAGATACTCAGCTGCTGACACAGAGGAAAAGGAAAGGTTACTCATGCAGATTGATTAGTAGCAGGTTCAATATCCGGTGAGTGAAAAGAGGTATTAATGAGCCCAAAGTACGAGGAGACCCCTGGCCAAGAGTTAAAGTTTGGGAGAAAAGTCCATGAAGGAAATGAGGGGAACCAGGAAGGCCAATCAATTGCAGGTCACAGCTACAAGACTGCCAACCAGAAACTGAGTCAGCTTTACCTTCTCTTGTTCCCTCATTTCTCTACAGATCCCAAGACCCATCAATTCTAATTCAGAAATCAGTCCTTTGCTCCCTATTTATATTGCCATTGCCTAATTTTATCTCATTTCTTGTTTCAACAAATCTTCATGCCTTTAGTGTTACTCTCTCATCCTACCTGCTGCAAGAATTACCTTTTAAGTTACAGATCTTGTCATGTCACATTCCTAGATGAAATCTTTTTATGGTTCCTCTACCTACTAGATAAAGTTCTTGACCTGGCATTGGAGGTTCTTCTTATTAAACTTCAACATATTTTTCCAATACCACTTTCTATCACTCTCTAGCACACAGTATTCTTTAGTCACCAAAATGACTCCCTCAGCTTCTATAACCCTTGACTTTGCTCAAGTTTTTTCCTCTGCTACAGATGCTCTTCCCTTCTCTCTACTTCATATATTTCTAACTTCATTTAGACCAAGCTGAAATGTCAAGTACTTTTCAAAGATTTTCCCAGTTTCTCAATCCCTCTTTGAAATACGGATTATTTCTCCTCCCTCAGCACTTCCACAATACTTTTCACATGCATCTTATTTTGCACCTATTGAATTGTGACTTTCTTCATCTTCCTATTTCCAAAGGTTCAGAGTAAGTGCTGAATAAATGCATTAAAATTGCAGGAAACAGTTTCAGTGGTAAAAAGTGCAATAGGACAATAAAGAGGATGATAATGATATCTATCCTCTCAGTTGTAACTTGGAGTCATTCTAAAACAGTAGAGTTTACATAATCAAAATATGTATATTTATAAATTTTATGAGTACATATTTTGATGATTTGTTATTCATAATCTTCATTGTTCTGAAACATTCAAATATGTGGCAAGCATACTCCCATGTATCCATCCCACAAACAGTTGTACCAAGAACTGTTCTAGGTACTGGATTACACTGAGGAGTAAGATAGCCAAGGTACACTTATAAACTTTATACTGTAGTAGCAGTGACTGTGACAGGCAATAAATAAACCAACAATCTTACATTATGATACATGTTAAGTTCGACAGGATAATGTAATAAAGTAACTGGGCAGGGATATAGTTAGAAAAGAGCTTTCCAAAGACTTGACATTTGAACTGGGGCCTAAATGATGAGGAGTAAGCCATGAGAAGATACAGCTAGAGCACTTCAGGCTGGGAGAACAGCAAGTGCAAAGTCTGAGGAGACAATGGCCTTGTGTTTGAAGATAGAAGATCACTAAATGGTGCGCAGTAGAAGAAGAACAGGAATGCTGGGAAATAGCCAGGGGCCATACCAGATAGGACCTTATAGGCCATGAGGAGAATTTTATTTTCAGTGAGGTGGAACACCCAAGAGATTCCATTGTAGTCATTAAATTTGTGAGTAACCAAACGTTAACAAATATCTCTTTAAATTATTCTCTGATTTTCACCTCACTGCCTTAATTCAAATGCTCGTTATGTCTTACCTGAACTATTGCAATACCCTCCTCTGGTATCCCTGACACAAGGTATCCCTACATTAACCTATATTATTGCTAGAATTTCTTTTTGAAAAGAACAATGAAATTAAGTTAGACACTGTTTACAAATCTATGAAGTGCCCACAAGTTCACTCAATCTTTATTCTTTTTTATCTTTTTTAGCTAATTGAAATGAAAGATGTCATTCAAGAAAACAGACTTTTATGACACCACGAAAATGTCAAATAGCATGATAAAGAGATAGCATTTAATTAAGCTTTATATCGTAACGTTGAATACCTTCCCATTGTAGCTAATTATTTATTTTGAAGAGTATTATAGCCTAAAGTTTAGAATTACGTTTCCTGCCAAAGTCAAAACCAAAATTTATATAAAATTTATAAAAGCTGACATAATATGGCTCTGCCACAATCACCATAATTTTGTCATTAGTAACAAAAACATCTCTTAGCACTGCTCTTGCTTGTAACTATAATGTACATGTAGAGGCACTATAATGTCAACTGAGACTTTGCCTAACTCATTATTTAAGATATACATACTTTACATTTACAGTTTGATGCATTTTGATAAATATATATACACTTGTGTACCACCATTGTAATCAAAACATAGAACACATCTATCACCCCAGAAAGTTTATCTGTATCCATTCCCAGCCACCCCAAGTACCACTGCTTTCCTTTAATCTCTATTGTTGAAAGTATTACATATATCCCCTTTTTCCTCCCATTGACCTCTTCTAGCCTGCCCCTGCCCCACCCCCACCCCAGGCCTTCACCACCCTGTTGTCAGTGTCCATAGATTATGCAAATATGCATACAAGTTCATTGGTTGATCTCTTCCCATCCATCTACCGTCCCCTGCCTTCCCTTTGAGGTTCAACAGTCTGTTCCATGCTTCTATGTCTTTGGATTTATTGTGTTCATCCGTTTATTTTGTTCACTAGATTCCATATATGAGTGAGATCATGTGTTACTTACCTTTCTCTGACCGGCTTATTTCACTTAGCATAATACTTTCCAGGTCCATCCATGATGTTGCAAATGGTAAAAGTTCTTTCTTTTTACAGCTATGTACAATTCCAAAGCTTTCTTATCAACTCATGCATTGATGGGCACTTGGACTGTTTCCTTGATCACCCCTCAGGAGCAGGGGGAGGTGGAGAAACCCTGAGAGGTGATCAGGGCCAGCAGCCACTGCTCGCAACCGCTTCTCGCACCCGCTGACGGCGCCGAGCGATCGGGACCAGTGCTGAGCACCAGCAACAGGTGCAAGCATGGCCGGTGCCAGCAGTAGGTGTGAGCTCCAGGTGGGACAGTGGCGAGCAGGAGCAAAAGATTTTCTGTAACCACCAGAGGCTCACCCCAGTGACAGTGACCAGTGCTCTGCCTTGGTCTGGTGCCGTGACATGGTCAGCGCATGTAATAGCAACCGGTTGTTTGGTTGTTAAGTTGTTCTGCTGTTTGGTCTATTTGCATATTAGGGTTTTATATATATAGATTGGGTTTCTCTACATTGGCTGGTTGGATATCAAATGGCTCCCTGCTCTGTGGAGTCCTGGTAGTTGTCCAGTTTATAGTTCTTTAGTAGTTCTTCAATTTATAGTTCCTTGGTAGTTGTTCTTTCACAGTAATTAATTGTTCTTTGACAAGCCTTGTGAATCTTAACTTAAAAATGTGCAACTTACTATTCAGCTAAAACCTCAGTGGTATTGCAGAGATTTTTGAAGCTTTTTTTCTGCAAAGCTCCCTAATCTTCAGTATTTTGTCTTATAAATTCTGGAAATATATATATATATATATATATATATATATATATATATATTCACACATATATCCATTCTGGTTGTTTACTCATTGTTTATTGCAGGAGGGCTATCTTAGTACCAGTTGCTCTATCATGGACTGAAGAGGAAATTCATCATGGATAAGGATAATAAGTATAGCTCTGAAAGCACATCTCACAACATAAAAGTAATTCTTAATCCCCACAACTAGTAATGCTCCACCCATAAGTGTGACCTGTCCCCAAAATAAGCTGGATGGGAGAGTATGAATCATTTCTAGTACACCTGCTGCATTGGACTCTATTTCCTAATATTCAAGGAAAGATATCACAATACCAGTGAGAAAGGGTATTGTTACAGTGAGAATAAATGTGCATCTGGTTTTTACTTTTCCCATAACATAATTCATAATTATTTGTAAAACATCCATGTGTCCAAATACTAATGTCAAGAATCTCCATTAATTTAAAGATAAAAAAGAAAGTTAACACATGATTCTTAAGATCTGGCTTCCCACAATGTCTTCAGCCTCATCTCTTGTGAATCTATCTTACCCACACCATGTTCCAGCCTTAATACATTTCACATTATTCCCAGAATGCATCATGCTTTTGCTCAATGCAATACCTTTTACAGGTGTCTCTTCCTCTCCCTTAAAGATAAAAAAATTAAGGCTTAGAGAATTTAAATACTTACTCGAGGTTACATAGCTATTAAGAAGGAAACAGGGATATACTAAATCCAGATTTATATGACTTATATGCTTGTGCTTTTAATCAGTATACTTGTCGTTCTTAAATTTTGTTACATGTTAGAATTACCTAAGGAATTTTCAAAATCTCCATACCAATTAAATCAGAATTTCTTGGCGTAGGAGTCAGATATTAGCCTCTTAAAGTCCTGAAGATAATGCCAATGTAGCCAAATTTAGAAATCAGTGCACTTTTTCTTCAAAGTAATTTGGTTTTGGTAAATGCAAGCTCAAGGATGTGGCCAAAATCAAGTTTATTATACTGAAATTTAGCATTTACCAAATGATTATTTCTTATACCATCTGGAAGGATGTGGAGGAGGTAGAAATCAATTACTCAATGCAGTCACAAGCCCAAGCACCAGGCAATTGTTGAGTAATTGAATATCAAAAGTCTACCATTAAAGCAATAACAAACTATGCCTGGCTTGTTATTGTGGTTGGCTGATTCTGTCTAAGTTACTGTTCCCTAGGCATTGCAGGGTACCATAAAGTAAATAAGAGACATTACAAAATTGCTTTGTAAGTATAAGTACAGAATATAATACTGTTATATCGTTAAGTACATGCACTGAGCACTGCACACTATTAATAACCTTTGAGGAAAAGAGTGGAATCTGAGCTCATGCTCAAGTGAGAGAAATTTAAATTCACCCATCCATAATTATTGAGGACCATAACATTATATATCAGATGAGAACATGATTTTTTTTAAATCTAGTGATTAAGTGGAATTCAACACACACCCACACTGCCCCACTCCCCACACCTCCCCATGCACATATTGTTTCTAGTGACTTGCTTAGAATAGAATTATTTCTGGTCCAGTAGAAAATCAGCTTCAGGATTAGAAATAATAAAATTCAATTAACTCCCTAAATTGGTCTGTATATTTACAAACACCAATGTATCTAATCCCTGCCTGTATTTATCCCCTAATTAAATTCTGAGTTACATAGATTTACTTAATATTACTAGTGCTTGACCAAGAAGGCACTTTATAATATCACAGGAAATGAGACACTTTTTCTATACAAAGTAAAACTGCTTTTGAGAAATGTACATATTACTTAATTTTTGTTTTGTTTTATTAAAAAGTATATATACCAATGTTCAATATTAGAATATAATATTTTAAATGCAAGCACTTTATCAATATTCATTTAATATCCCCATTTTTTAATGGGAGGATGTACCTGTTAGAATATAGTACAAAGACAACAAAATCACCAAAATAATGGCGGTTTAAAACAATAATGGTTCACTTCTCAAACACACTACCATCCATCACAGATCAGCACTGCAGGCTTCAGGTTTATCACAGTCATGAGGATTTGAGCTGATAGACTGACTCTTGAAAGGTGCTGGTAGCTACACCAAAAGGAAAGGGAGAACATAGTTAACCACTCCCTAACTCAAAAAAAAAAAAAAAGCAGGAATGTACCCTGACCAGGAATCGAACTGTGACCTCCTGGTTCATAGGTTGATGCTCAACCACAGAACCACACTGGCTGGGCAAACCACTCATTAGCTCTTTAAGCTTTCACCCAGAAGTAATTTATTTCTACATGTCTTGTGACAAAGAGAGCAAGGAAATACAAACCTACCATTTGTCTGAAAAGAAAACCAGAAATTTTTGGAAAACAGAGCTGATGACTACCACAGTCTTCCCTTCTGCTTATGAGACTTTTGGTTCATTCTCATTCTTGCATGCAAAACATATTCATCCCTACCCAGGAGAAACAACTCAAACATTTTGTATGATTATAGCATCAGACTCAAAGCTCAGGATCTTAGGACAATGTATAGTGGTCTCTGTATCATTGATCATCACCACATTCGGAAAAGGGAGCATAATTCACGGGAATTATTGGCCATGACAAATTTAACTCCTGCGAAGATGTTTTGAGAGTACCTATCCTGGAGGTGAGGAAGAATCCTTGATAAGGCCCTGATTGCTTCCTTGTGCATAGCTCACTGTGGTCCTTGGGTTTGTCTTCTGGAATTTTTTTCCTTTCCATTTTGTGCTTTGGCCACATATAAAATAAACATCAGGCAGTGTGCCCTCCCTGGGGGCTGAGCAGCTTTTTCAACCTACTTCCTGACCTTAGGACAGTGATTTTCAACTTTTTTTAATCACAAATTACTAAAATTCTGAGGCATACCAAAAAATATATTTTTTGCCAGTCTCACAAAAAAATAATTACAATTTTGATTCATTCACATGACAGCTATTGTTGTATTAGCTGTTGTCATGTTTTCAATTTGACAATCTAAGGGAAAAGAGGTCAGTGCTCCTAACTAAATAGTCAGGGGTGGCATGTTTTTTATTCTTGCAGCACACCAGTGTGCCTGCCACAGCGCACCAGTTGAAAATCGCTGCCTTAGAGAGTTAAGACTCCAAGAGTCATTTTAAATCTTGAGCTTTGGTAGGATTGTGATTTCTTTGGCAGTACAGGAATTTTTAAAACTTAGTAGGCTTCTAATCAATATTAATCTAGTAATTTTCACATATCAATAATAATACCTATAATTCTTTTTAGACAGAATTCTTAGATTTGCTATATTCCTTCGCTTATGGCCTCCCCCACCTCTCTCTTGTTTTAATTGCTGATACTTAGGGAGTATCAGGTTTTTCTGAGAGTCCAAACTTCAATCTCTTTCCTCTTGCCTTTTTGTCCAACTGAAAATTGTTGTTAGGTGTAAACTTAATCCATTCAGATAAATATACATATATGGCTAATATGCAAAGTGTCCCCACAGGAGTTAGACCAGGAGACTGGGAGTTCTATTGCTCTCTATGACATGTACTGACTAACAGGGGATGGCGCACAATGAAGGAAGGCCCCAGCCAGCAGCTGGCAGCTGGGGAAGGGAGGCCCCGGCCGGCAGCTGGAAGGCCCCAATCAGCCCTGATCGCCGGCCAGGCCTAGGGACCCTACCTGTGCACGAATTTCATGCACCAGGCCTATAGTCCTATATAATAAAAGGCTAATATGCAAATCGACCAAACTGTGGAACAACCGGTCACTATGATGCGCACTGACCACCAGGAGGCAGATGCTCAATGCAGGAGCTGCCCCAGGTGGTCAGCGCACTCCCACAGGGGAAGCACTGCTCAGCCAGAAGGTGGATCATGGCTGGCGAGTGCAGCGGAGGTGGCAGGAGCTTCTCCCGCCTTGGCAATAGTGAAAAGTATGTCTGACTGACATCCCCCAAGGGCTCCCGGACTGTGAGAGGGAGCAGGCCAGGCGGAGGAACACCCCCCCAAGTGCACAAATTTTGTGCACCAGGCCTCTAGTATATATATAAAAGCCAACAGGCCAGAATGACCAGAACGACCAGAATCACTGGTTGCTTTGATGTGCAGTGTGGCCCTGATTGGCACCTCCACCCCAATTGTGGGTGGGACCAGCCAGCCAACTGCCTTCAGAACCACCCCCCCCCCGCCCCAGACCCACCTAGCCCTCAATCAGCCTCCCTATCTGGGGTGGGACCAGCAAACCTCCCAAGGCCCCTCCCTCAGTCTGGCCAGGCCTTGATCAGCGCCCCCCCCCCTCACCCTGACCAAGGGTGCAGCCAGCTGGCCAACCTCCCGTGTCCCCTCGCCCTGCCAGCCGAACCTTGATCAGCCCTCATGGGGTGGCCGGCCAGACCCCACCCGTGCACAAATTCGTGTACCGGGCCTCTAGTTTAACAATATTGTTGTATGCTCCTTGCAATGACAATAAGAACTTCTCATTTTTTATCTTTTACTATTTGGACTGAAAAGAAATCATACAAGTCTGAGTTTTTAGGTTCTTCCTATTCCTTTTAATTTCTACTTACAAGTATACCAAATCTTTAGAAAATAAAATAAATTAGTCTTTCTTATAATGCCCTGCCAAACATACCCAATCACAGCCAAACCAAGTAGGCAGTCTCACATATTTTAAATTATTTATTAAACCAGAACCCAAAATTTTAGGTACCAATCCTTATAACAGTCAGGGTAACTAAGCTATGTTAACGTTACAAAGAGCTTCAAATATCAGTGGCTTAAAGTAGCGGGTGGTGTGGGGGATTTTTCTTACCCATGCTGCAAAACCATTGCAGATTGTCAGAGATACCTGTTCATTGCTGTCATTCAGGATCCCAACCACTGTTTCAAAGTTACTGGCTACCACATCAGACTTAAAGAGAGAACATGCTGAATCACACACTGGCTCTTAATCTTCCACCCAGAAATTAAATGCATCATGTATGTTAAAGCAAGCCACATGGTCATGACTAATTCTAAGATGGTTGAAAATGTAACTCTACTGCATGCCCAGGAGAACTACATATTACAAAGGAAGACAAAGAAAAAGATTTAGTGACTTAATAAGTAATAAAATAACTCAGCAAATCAAAGGAAGACATTCCCTCCTCCCCATTATCAAATTATACCTAGAGAATATCTAGATTATAGACACTACACAAAACCAATAAAATGTAAAGGAACAGTCTTCTAACTGCTTTCACTCAAAGAGAGACATCAAATCATTATCATATTTTAGCAAAAATATATTTTCCATCCTCACATCTGCTATTTACCAGAGGACAAGATTTAATCTGGAAAAGTTTCTTGGATGAAATGAGCTAGAGTTTATATATTCTTTCTTATATTACTTCTGGATGTTCTCTCAGTAGGCTCTATAGTCTCCTGATATAATGTGGGCTACAAAAAAAAAAAAATCTGAGATGGGTTTAGTACAGAAGAGAAATTAGTGCTTTACTTAGGCATAACCTTAGGCGAGTCACTTGTTATTACTTGCTAAGGCTTCCTATTCCTAAACATTTGGCACCCATCACTGCAGGAATGTTGGCAGGATTAATGAGATAATGTTGAGAAGTTCCTGGAACCACGAAAACACCAAGGTGCTAGAGCCAATTTAAGAGATCATCTTTTTGAATATGACTCAATACACTCATTTCTTGTTCCTCTACTAAAAATATTAACAGGAACTACCAAGTGCCATCGTTGAGCAGCATTAACAGATTATTCGTTAACATACCTCAACTACATAATCAGTACAATTACGTCCCATTATCCTGCCTTTCCTCAAGCTGTTCAGTACCTAAAAGCTCTTCAAGCTTTACTATTCAAAAGCTGAATGTGGGCCATCAATTTCTCCTTCTGGGCTGCCTCTAGTTGCCACAGCCTGAAGAGAGCTTCAAAGAAGCAGTTATTCATGTGACACTCACTCCCATTAATAACTCATTATCGTCCATAGTCCTCAAAGCCAACTGCACTGTGTTTACAAGACTCAAACAAAGATGGAGCCGAGAAGCGGGTGGGACGGTGCCACAAAACCTCATAAGTAACATCAATGCTCATCCAGCTTGACCTTAACTTTTCATCTCTCAGTTTGATCGTCCACTCACTGTCCTACTCTCCTTGGCCCCTTTTTAATGCCTCACTTTGTCCTACTAGCATTAATGCCTGGAGTAACCATCTAATTGAGATCTTATTCATTAACCATAAACCATTGTATGCACAAATGTGATACTTCTTCTGTTTAAAAAGTAATTTTTTCTCAAGCTGCTAAGATTAAATTAGGGGAAATTTTATACTCCCATATGATTACTCAAACCTTGAGCCTACCAGTATCAAATATAATAGAAATTCTTAGCATATGATTTGGTTATGAAAATGCTATGTGATTGACCAAATATTCATCATCAGATCAATACATAATATTTACCAAAGGGTTAGCAATTTATAAAGCATTGAATATGATAAATGGTTTTTACATCAAAATTACCAATATAGCTTTTCATTAAAAATATACTTCAAGATCATGATGATTCTCTACGTTATTTTTATAAAACTATTATTATACCAGAGATGGAAGTGGCAGATAAATTTTGTTAGTGGCATCAATTAATGACGTTCTGGTATCAATACTCTTTGTCCTGTCATTGTATAGCTTCTCCTACTCTTACTCTGGGTTCAGTCATGTAATTTTCCTTGACCAATTAAACAGGAATAAACCTAACACTAACAGAAGTTTGAAAAAGTACTTGCACATTTTGCTTCGTCACTTGTTTTGCCTTCATAATGTGAACATTCCAGGTTAGCCCACTAGTAGATGAGACATGCAAGGCAGAGCTGAGTCAACCCAATTTTCCCAGCCAAGGCCTAGGACACGTCACAAAACATTGCTGCCTAGCAGACCTGTTGCTGGCCATGTCATCAGTCTCATTTCAGATCATCCCACAAACCTAGAAGGAAAAACAAATATTTACTGTTGTGTGCCACTTGGGTTTTGAGGTTGATTGTTAAACAACATTTTTGTTGCCATAGATAATTGATATATCAAAGTACTGTTAAGTAGAAATTTGAGGTTAATAAAATGCTCTACAAGAGAGTTCAAAATTAGTTTAAAATTAGTCAGTACAAAATTATCTTGTAAAGTTACATAGTAACATATTATACAACTTCTGAGAAAAAAATATTGATTTAGAATGGTTTTAAATGTCATTTTTCCATATTGAGAAAGCAAACATTGCTTCTAAAAGTAATTCCATACCCTTCTTTTTCTCCCACTAAACAAACTAGGAAGACAGCTTGAAGGAATGGAAAGCACCTTAATGTGAAGTTGTTCAAAGCTGAGCATTAAGAACAGCAATGCCTCCAAACCAACTTTACCTGACCTGAGAACGCGCACCCTGGATCTAGTGAGAAATGAGAATCGATGTGAAGGGGGTCCCTGGAAAACTTCTCTGACATCCTCCCTGAGATTCTAAGTTGTATATATCACCCCATCCTAGAGGCTATTCTCTAAATGGAACATCCTAAAACCAAATCACCATACCTTTCTTGGTTATCAGTGTGGAACGGGATACCACACAAGTTCAGCATCCTGCTGAAGGTCTGTTTCTTGGACTTTGAACTGTACCTACCTTTACGCTTGAGTTGCCGTCTTAGAAAAGCAGGTGTCTCCAATGTCCTGTTATGGAGTTGGAGGCGCATGCTTCTTTTTTTAAAATGAGTGATGTGATTGCCCTACATTATCATCCACTTGGCACCAAAGCCTCCACTAAAGAACTTCAAAGCTCCCCTTGTCACTGCTTCCATTTCTCCCCTGACAAATTCACAGATACAGGCTTACTTATCCCCAGGAGAAATCAGTGTCACTGTTTTCATTTTATAATCTAAGGAGGCAAAACTGGTAATAAAAAGTATTGCAACACCCCCCTCCCCCCCCAAAAAAAAGCACTAGGAAAGGAAATTGGACCTCTAATCCCAACCCAGTGTTTTTGATAGGAACACTGGATCTTCACTACTGAACAAAAAACAATAAACAATACTAACATGCCATTCTCAAGTGGAAAGAAAGCTTTCCACTTTCTAGTTATTCCTGGACCAGAGGTACGCAACTGTTAAACACTTAATTGTAATGAACTCCCACTTAATCACTTCTATAATAATTTTAATTTTTAAGAAAAATGTATTTTATCCTGCTCCTTTCTCCTTCCCCTGCCTCTCTCCCCTGTTTCCAGGTCTTTCTCCAATAGTATCAGTTTTGGAGGAGATCATGAGAGCTCATGACCGATGGATGACCTGCAAGCTGGAACAAAGCAATCAGAGATTCCTTGCACCCCACCCCCACCCCCCACCCCCGTCCTTGGAATGTCCGTTCTACCCTCTACCCCCACACTAGGAGCCACCTCATAGGCACAGCCTTCGGAGAGTAATGTGCTGTTGAGACCATCCAGATGGTATATGTGACTGAACCCTGTTAAGACCCCTACAGAAACTTTTAAGATTCTGGCAGGCAGGTGTGGAGATTTACTGGTCCTGCAGCCACCAAGACAAACCTCATATGTAAGTTCCCTTGCTTATTAAAGCTGCCACCCACCCATCTAGAGTGGTCTGCGTCTTTCTCTGATCTCTCCCTGCCTTCCAAATACTGGGGCCAGTTTCAGACACCCCCCCAACCCCCACTCACAGGAAATTCACAGATTACAAACCAACAACCAGGAAGGCATTCCAACTCTGATTCAGAACTTTGAACAAGAAAATTCATTATTAAAGAAATTACTCAAATGGGTCCTACCACTCCCCCTCAAGCTTTGGAAAGAAATACTTCAAGGATCTTGGAGAAACTGCAAGAACTTTATTCTAAGGATTAGCTACCTAAACTTCATTGACCCTGGATATCACAGATGGATTTCAGAGAATAATGTGAATAACATAATACTAGCATACAAAGTTTGAGTATACAAATTCGCATGGCTCCTTTTGGGGAAAAGTTAATGTATATATGAAGATTGAAAGTAAGAAATTGGGCACAAATGCACAATTTCTGAATTGATGTTAGTCAGAGAAACCTTTAAGGTCTGTGCTCTTACTCGGTATCAGTGTGAATGGCTCCTCAGAGGGGGTTGACCACTAGTTAAAGCTGCTCATTCTTCCACTCCCACCTCCAAAATCACTTTGTGGCACATCATCCTAGAATTTCCTTTGTGATACTTACTCTTAAAAATTCACTGTGTTCACTGATTACTTGCTGGTTGCTGTCTCCCCCACTAGATCACAATATTTTTAAAACTTTTCATGCCTGCCCATAATGAAATTATAACTATTTGTAGGTATCACAAATATATTTGTTTTCACCCAAAAATATTTTTTTCTTTTTTTTTTATTGATTAAGATATTACATATGTGTACCCTCTACCCCCCCCCCTCGCTCATCCCCTCACCCCCCCATTATCCGTGTCCATTGGTTAGTCCTATATGCTTGCATATAAGTCCTTTGGTTGATCCTTCCCCCTTGCCCCCACCCTCCCCTACCTTCCCTCCAAGGCCTGACAGTCCAATCAAAGCCTCTCCGTCTCTGGATCAGTCCTTGTTCATCAGTTTATGTTGTTCATTATATTCCACAAATAAGTGAAATCTTGTGGTATTTATCCGCTCTCCAGTTCCATTGATGCTGTGGCAAATGGTAAGAGTTCCTTTTTCTTCTTCCTCTTCTTAAAGAATACCTTTCAGCATTTCATATAATGCTGGTTTGGTGGTGATGAACTCCTTTAGCTTTTCCTTATCTGTGAAGCTCTTTATCTGACCTTCAATTCTGAATGATAACTTTGCTGGATAAAGTAATCTTGGTTGTAGGTTCTTGGTATTCATCACTTTGAATATTTCTTGCCACTCTCTTCTGGCCTGCATGGTTTCTGTTGAGAAATCAGCTGACAGTCGGATGGGTACTCCCTTGTAGGTAACTGACTGTCTTTCTCTTGCTGCTTTTAAGACTCTCTCCTTATCTTTTGCTCTTGGCATTTTAATTATGATGTGTCTTGGTGTGGTCCTCTTTGGATTCCTTCTGTTTGGGGTTCTCTGCGCTTCTTGGACTTGTAGGTCCATTTCTTTCACCAGGTGGGGGAAGTTTTCTGTCATTATTTCTTCAAAAAGGTTTTCAATATCTTGCCCTCTCTCTCCTTCTGGTACCCCTATAATTCTGATGTTGGTACGCTTGAAGTTGTCCCAGAGGTTCCTTACACTATCTTCATACTTTTTGAATCTCTTTTCTTTTTTCTTTTTCGGTTGGGTATTTTTTGTTTCTTTGTGTTTCAAATCTTTGACTTGATTCTTGGGATCCTCTTGTCTGCTGTTGGATCTCTGTAAAATATTCTTTATTTCAGTCAGTGTATGCTTAATTTCTAGTTGGTCCTTTTTCATGTCCTCCATGGTCTCACTATACTCCTTGAGGGATTCATTAAATTTATCGGCGGTTTCCATAAAATTCTTGACAAACCTTATAAACGTGGCCTTGAACTCTATATCCAGTCGTCTGTCCTCCTCCGTTTCTGACAATTGTGACCTGTTTCTCTGTCTCCGCATTTTGGCTGCCTCCCTGTGTTGATAGAGTGTCCCTGCGTGCCAGGTGTCCTGTAGGGCCCAGTAGCTCAGCCTCCCCAGTTACCTGGGGTGGACACTCTTGGTGCACTCTTAGTGCCTTGGTTGATGTAGGATCACTGGGAGGAATTGACCTCCAGGCCAATTGGCTGTGGGAAACAGCTGTGTCTGAAGTGGGAGAATGGTCCCCCTCTGACCGCTGGGTACAGTGGCTCCTGGATCTAAGGAGGTGCTAATTCAGCCCCTGCCTGAGGCTTCACAGCCGGGCCACGAAGAGGCTCAGCTGTGAAGCAATGCAAGCCGCTGTGGGGCCTTGGGCCTTCTCTTGGAAGTTCCGGGTCTGGCTGGCCCGGCTGCAGTTAGGTAATTATCAGGTTGCAAAGGGCCGGGGCATTCACATGCAAAAGCCTCTGCCGCAGCCTGGGTGGGGCGGGGTCTCAGGGAGTCAAAAGGCCGGAGAAAGAAGCAATGGCTGATTCTCCAGCGCCCGGAGTCGCGCGTCTCAGTGTCCCGGTAATGGCTGCAAGCACCTCTGAGGGAAATCCGCCCTCAAGTTCGCCCGCTGCCGCCTGAGAGAGCAGCCTCTCCCCGTATGTGTCCTGGGTCCCCAGAGACTTCCCAGAACCGGAGATCAGAGCAGTCGGGAGCTTGTGATTCAAAAAGACAGCCGCGTCCTCAGGTGCCACCCCCTTTCCGCACGTGCGAGCCACCGCCGTACCTCTGCACTCAGCCTCCGCAGCTCCTCTGGCTCTCAGCGTGCTTTTCTTGTCTTCTAGTTGTAGAAATTACACTCAGCCAGCCTTCCTGTTGTTCTGGATGATGTTTGCTCCTTACTTTGGGATAATTTTCAATTGCTGTGGGAGGCGACTATTTCCCGGTGTTTATCTATGCCGCCATCTTAGTTTCTCCCACCCAAAAATATTTTATATATGCTCATCTTAAATGTATTTTATATATGCTCATCTTAAATATTTGATTACATTTTTTTATATTCTTTCAATATGACATTTTCTTTTGATGAAAGATTTGTCATATAGCATGTAACTCCAACTTTTGTCAATATAATCTAAGAAAAATTCCCTGTAATGTGCTTATGGTAATTCTATTTTACTTTTCATGTAGCATCATTTGACTATAGCAGAAAATATGTGTATTACTGTATTTCAAATTGTCTTTGTGACTAATCTGATGAAAAGGTAAGTTTTAATTCTCAACAATCTTTAGACACAAAGTTTTCCAGCCTCATTCAGGGTTTGCATTCCAAACCTGCCATGTCTTGGAATATTCCCAAACCAATCAGAATTTCACGAACGATTTGTTCGACTGATAAGTTCTCCCTGGTTAGAACAATCCACAGTGGAATAATTTGGAAACTAGCTGCTTGATCTAATTATTTGAAATACATTTTTGCTTAATAGCAATAGGAATACTGGAACTTCTTAAAGGTTTCTCCGGCTAACATCAATTCAGAAATTGTGCATTTGTGCCCCCACCCCCACCCCCCACACAACTGGAACACAGCCTAGCCACTCCCAAAACCAGGCTTTCCAAAGACACAATATACATTTTGATTTTGTTTTTCAGAACATGTTTCCAATTTTCACTTTCAATAGGAATATTTTTAGAGATCATTGAAAACAAAATGTCTTGAAAATGTCTTCTAAACTTCTCTAAGTTTCTTTCCAAATGTCATGATTTTTGGAAAAGACCACACCAAGTGGTAAAGAGATGGACAAGACTGCAAACACTTCTAAAATCTCTTTGGAGATATTCCATGTACCACATTATATATGAACTGAGAAATGAAACATCTGTGACTAATACAAAATTGAGTCTGTCTTAAATTATAATTAACAGCAATGAGAAAATGTTGCCTGTTCACTTTTTCAGAGAATCAAGTCATCTTTTTATCATTAGAAAGCTTGAGCCAATGATTATTATTTGTATAATTGCCTTGCCCAGTGCTTTTCCAAATTGCAGTTCAAGACTCACAATAGAATATGAACAATGAGGACTCTTACCACAATTTAATAGGCCTTCAAAAATTAGTTTTCAGAGGACTTTAAGGTTTTCATAATGCTTAATCTGTAAGACCTCTTTTGGCCCCATATCAAATATTCATATCATCTTTTTCTTTGTACAAAACACTGAGTTGATAGAACTTTAACTTCTAGCTTTAGAAAATATATAATACTAATTTTTCTCCTGACAAAAATTCCAAGAGAATGTAACAAAGGAGAAGAGAATGAATTAAATTTCTTGGGGGACCCATGCTGAGGCCTCCAGGCTGTGCTCATGGAAGAAGTGAGCTCCTTGCACATCAGTGCTTTATCACAGACATGGGCCTGATCCCCAAGGCCTCCCCAGCCTCTTCTCCCTCCCACTGCTCTGACATGGACCCTTTACTTCAAACAGTCTCGGCTATATCTGTCCTGCCAACATTCCTCACAGCTTGGGGCCCATCACTAATCTTTTCTAACTTTCTTGCAATGCATTCTTCAAAGTTCCTCCAATCTCACCTTCCATTTTGAAGTTTCTTTGACAATGAGCATTCTTGCTTTACAGTGAACTCTCTGTCCTATGAATTCCCATTGTAGCCCCATGGTCTCTCCTTCTTAACTCTGTGGTTGCCACATCGCCACAACTCAACCAGAAGCTACTCTAGGCATGGTGTTGCCTATCCTTCATTAATAGGAAGAGCAATTCTTTGCACCTGTAAAAAGACTGGAAAACCATAAAACTGGTTTTCAGATTGCAATCCACTTACATATCCCCTACTTCTTCTGTTTCACAATAATCCTGTGAAGTAGGCCAGGACAGTCTTCTAATATTCACACTGTACAGATACAGAGAGTTAGGCTTAGGCATAGTTAGTGGCAAGCCAATGGTACCCTAGCTGAGACTAGAAACTAGCCCTAGTGTTCTTTTTACTGCCGGTTGTTCCAATATTTTCACATGAGAATACTATTCAAACATCTAATGGACCCCCAAATGATTGTAGTCTTACTTAATTTATTATCTATCTGCCCTCTGGTGCTTACCCGCCAACTCTGTGTGCCACTCTGACAGCCAATCAAACCTGCTCTGCCTGCCATGCCTCCCCCAGTCCCCACTGCCCTCCTCTTCCCAGTCGCACTCAGTCTCCCAGCTCCAGTCCTGCTGGCAGGCCATCTCCCACTGCCAACTAGGGAACCCTTGTAACATAAATCTTAGTTTCACACAAAGGAACAACTCCCTTCTCAACATGTTCCTACATCTTGGCATTCCATACTATTGAGATGCTTGTCCCTGGGAAAGGGGATTCCTGCATGGGCCCTAACGGAGCTGAGTCTCTATATAGTGAGCATCAGAATATATTTAGCAATATATTATAAACTGGGGTCCACAAAGAGTTTACTATCCTCAAAGAACACATATATCTATGAAACAACTTTAATTCACAATGCTATTAAGATAAACATACAAAATTAATGCTTTAACACATCTTGTTGGCTCTCTGACAACCACGTTTACTTCTATTACCTTTTTCTTTCCTGTCTGTGCTGCTGCCTCTTCTCTTTTCCACCTCTCAACTAACCTGGGCCTTGAAGCATATGAAAAATGGTCATAGACAAGAAATGGGGCAAAAGCATTGTAGGCTGTGCGTGGGCAAAGAAATAGAGGCATGAATGGAAAGGTGCTCTAGTGGAGGGATTCGGGTCTGCCGTCAGGGAGACCTCGGCTCTACTTCAGATTCTGGCACTGACTAGTTGTGTGATTTTAGGCAAGTTGCTTACGCTCTCTGAACCCAAGTCTTTTTTTCTATAATGGTCATAATACAATCAATTACAGAATATAATCATGACATAATCTCAGTAAGTGACATACAACAATGAAAGGATTTAACACAAAATCTATCACATTTTTAATACCCAAAACATGGTGGATAGAGAGATGTGATGAGAGTATTGGTAAATAACAACCGAGGGAGGCGGGCCCTGTGGTGAGTGCCTCACATGCATCATTTCACTTTGTTCCCACCACAGTGAGGAACTGGAGGCTTAGACAGGTTAAGTAACATGTTCAATGGAAAAGCACTTCCGTTGCATAACTCTCAGCCTACTGGACCTGAACCCTTCAGAATGTTTCCCTACTACTCTCCCAAGGTGCCACTGATCATAAGGACTTTGGAAGCCAGACCATGAAATCTCTACTTTGTTCTGGAGACATTAGAGCCCACGGCATGTGTTCCCGTGGGCAGCGAGGCCTACCCAGGCTTCAGAAGGGTGCCTGGCATTCACAGGCATAATTGGGTGCGAAGGACCAGGCAGGAAGCTGTTAAACTGAAGTGGTGAAGTCCGGCCTGAAGCAGTCCGAGTCATGTGTGGAAAGGAGAACAGGGGCCGTGGCCAAGGAGGGTCCTGAGCAATGTGCAGGGGGAGGATGGTGCCATGTGGCATAAGAAAGATGCAGGAAAAAATGGGGAACTGTTTATTTCTTAATAAACAACGGCATTTCACCTCCTTCTCCTTCCAGATGCTCCTTTAAAACCTGCCTCCTATGAGGTAAAAAGAAGAGTGTACTAGGAGTCAAATGGTCTGCCATCCTTGCACTTCAAGCATGAAATAACAGGGTGGCGTGCTTTAAATAGCAGAAGGTGTTATTGTAACGCGATAGCCGATGACGTCTCTGAGGCACATGAAATGGACAAAATACAATCCTGCACCAGCTCCCATGGTATGGACTAATTGACTGGCTGATTATTATCCAAATCAGGTTTACCTGATTTCAACTCTTTTTCCATTAGTGCTCTCCTGACGCATTTATTCTTTCTAATATATCAGATTTAAAATATCAACTCTGGTGCCGAGTATTAAGACATTCACGTTAAAATCACTGGCTTAAAGTTTAATTGTATTGATCTGATTTTTAGAGGCAGCATTCACAAAAAATATTAGCTATGCTATGCTGCAACGCAAAATTGACTCAAATTGAACATAAAACTCACCGTGCAATAATGCAATCCGTAAACCCATAGAAGCAAAGACAAGCATAATCCAAGCTGATTCTCACCACTGCCCCTGCTGATTCTGTCTCTCTGTGGCTATCTCTGCAGTAGCCTGTTAAAGGGCCCATAGCAATAGGGAGTGGTCCACAGACTGAGAAACTGAGTAATCAACATGGTCAGGAAGGCATCATTGACTTCTGATTGATCATCAGAGACAGGTAGAAGGGTGGAAAGCATACAAGCCTAAGAAACAGATGAACAAGGCCTGGTTGGTGGCATTAGCTTAGCTGAATCACTATAAGCAAATCACTTATTTGTATTTCAAATTTTGATGACCGTAAAATGACACACTGACATCTGTGATGTGGACAGAACTACATTTGGGAGCCACACAGAGCAAGGTTCAAACCCAGGATTCACCGCTTTGGCTGGATAAAGCCTACTTTTAGCTCATGTTTCTTCTTCAAACTGGGAGAAATAATTCTTACCTCAGCAGCGCCAGAGCAAGGATTAAATGAGATAATGTGGTAAATGTACTTTGTACAGAACACACTCGATAAATGCTCTTTTCCTTCCTTCCTATTTTAAAGGGCTGTTATGGGAATCCAATTATAGTAGAAATGAATATACTTGAAAAAATTTGAAGATCTATGCAAGTGCAAAGCATTATTATTATGATTATGATCCTTCAGTTCAATTTTCTCCTCTTATTCATACATTGGTGTTCTTTTTTTATGGTTTGTGGATAAAAGACGAGCAGAGAGGAATAGAGTTAAAAAACTAATGCAGACAGTGGAAAGCTAATGTTTCTTTATTCATTCCCAGCTTTGTGGAACTTGGTAAATCAACAAATAAAACCAATCAGTCCCAATTAACTTTTCTGGAAGTGAGGAGGCAAAAATAAAAGAGCAAGTTATAGATGTATTTTTAAACTTTTCCAGTGCTGCAAAGCCACTGAAGTCTATAGAGCAAAAAATAATAAAAATGTGCAATGACACTACTACAAAATTACTACCGGAAACAACACTTCTAAGACACTCCCATGACCGGGAAAGAGCAAGATCTCAGGGTTCCTGCTCTCACTTGTTTGCTATTGCACTGCTGTGGCTTTAAAGAAAAAGTGGATTTCCAAAGTCTGCACCCTAAATTCCGCAATAATGACACCCCCAAAATAGAAATAAAAAGCAGAGACTTCAATCTCATTATGTGAAGCTACCAGTCAGTTAGCATGACTGACGTACCAGCAGCTATGAAAACTGGCCTCAATAATGCCACTGGTGGGCTGTTCCTATAAAGACACACACATAGTGGGAACGCCCCCAACTGGACTTGAGCATGGGAGCAGAGGGAGAGGAGTTAGAAGCCAAGACACTCAATTTAATTTCACAAGAGACATGTCAAGTTTCAAGACATATTAGTCCATTTCTTGTTTTTTTAAAAAAAGATACTACTCTTTCTCCATATTCCTTTTTAGAATAGAATTCTGCCCTAACCAGTTTGGCTCAGTGGATAGAGCGTCGGCCTGAGGACTCAAGGGTCCCAGGTTCGATTCCAGTCAAGGGCATGTACCTTGGTTGCGGCACATCCCCAGTGGGGAGTGTGCAGGAGGCAGCTGATTGATGTTTCTCTCTCATCGATGTTTCTAACTCTCTATCCATCTCCCTTCCTCTCTGTGAAAAATTAATAAAATATATTTTAAAAAAATAAAATAGAATTCTTCACGGTTGTCCTCCTAGACAGCCGTGGGCAAACTACGGCCCGCGGGCCAGATCCAGCCTGTTTGAAATGAATAAAACTATTGAAAAAAAAGACCATACCCTTTTATGTAATGATGTTTACTTTGAATTTATATTAGTTCACACAAACACTCCATCCATGCTTTTGTTCCGGCCCTCCGGTCCAGTTTAAGAACCCATTGTGGCCCTCGAGTCAAAAAGTTTGCCCACCCCTTGGTTATACAAGGAGCTCCTTCCTAGTACTGCTCACTCCCAATGAATTCATTCTTCATTTAAAACATGGAAGGGAAAGGAACTGACATAAATCTAGTGTTAAAATATAGAAAACATTGTAAAATGGCCATTTAAAGCTGAAAATCCAACCATTGTCTCCTCTCTTCATCCATAAATACTGTTTTGCTTCACTGAGGTGCCTACACATTAAAATCCAAACATATAGAATAGATTGTCTCCTTCAATACCCTCACTTCTCAAACAAGAAATACCTGGAATTCATGATTGGACCTGGCAATTCCTTGTCTACATGTTGTAGCTCCATTGGATTTGGAATGATTTCTGTTACAACCAATAAGCAAGAGAATACTAGCTTAAAGCCGGGGGGGGGGGGGGGGGCGGGGGGACCAAGGAGCATTGGTCAGCTGCTCCAGCGCTGTACATCACAGTTCTCTTCACTGTGGAGCGTTTTCATCTTTTGAAAATTTGGGAAAGGGATAAGATACATGCTGTTTTTTAAGTTCACACCATGTAATGAAACCATCCAAAGCATTTTGGTGTGCAGAGATTTTATTTCTAATCTTTCTGTGCAAAATGCTTTGTTAAATCCTGATGACAACTTTTATGCATAATGCATAAAAATAAACTTTGCCAAAATCTAAGGCACTTCTTAAAAATCATGTAAACCCCTTCAGAAGCCAAGTGGCACGTTCCCGGCAGGGCAAGGCGCTGCGGTTCACTGGGAGCACCACACTGCGAGGTTGGCAGAAAGCACTGTGCTCCGTACCATTACCTTCCGAAAGTCCCAGATGTGTGCTCACCTTGGTTTACTCGCATCCAAATCACATGCTATGTCTTATGAGACTCTTCATATATCCATGCCTCGCTTATGCACTACATAAATTCAGCTCTGTCTTTAACACTTAGGGGAATCTTCACACTTTAAAAAGACCAGGTTCTTATTTCATACAACCAAGGAAAATTTTATCACTGACCGAAAAATGTTTTTAAGATATGTGTGTGTGTGTGTGAATTAGTATTTCTACACATGTATGTATCGTTTGATAAATCAGATAGGTAACTGCAGTTCAAATCTTATGGCTGTTTTTTTGCTTATTTAAAACCATAAAAATAGAGACTGGGAAGGGAAAAAACTTAGCATTCAAAAGTAGGTGCTATAAATCCTGTCATGCACGAGCCAAATAAAAAATAAATAAATAAAGAGTCAGAATAATAACCATGTATCACTAGCCAGTGTCACTAAAATGATTTGTTTTACTCCTCTAATCTTTACCGTATCTAAGCTGACTATAATAAATGAATAATTGCTCCGAATACAGAGCAGTTAATTGAAAAACTGCACCAAGTATAAAAACCAAGAAATCATAACACAAAATACAAGGTTTCATCAGTGTTTAGGAACTTGTCTTTGTCAATATTTTTAAGGTTCAGTATAAATGATACTGTTTACTATCATATATCATAGACCATCATGAATTATGTTAGATGTCCCATGAATATTAATGGTCTTAAGTTACAGGACGTTTCATCAACACACATCCAGGTGTGAAATGCTGATGGAGTTTGTCTTCTTCCTGAGAGAGAATGGTGTGAAGATCTAGGTGAGTTTTATCTTGAAAGTCAAGTTTCTAAGGGTGGGCCCTATTCAAAAGGCAGGGGCCAATTTGACAAAGGGTGGCATCCCGTTGGATGTAGAAGGTGTGGCATCTAGCTCCTAGGCAAACAAATTTTTTGTTTTTCTTTCAAAGTTCCAGTCTGAACATTCATTTGCCATTGTGTGTACGAAACAATTCAAATCCTAAGAGGCGGCTGGGTATTAGAACGCAGAGACAAACATTGCATTGTTGATTTTAAACCGTGTTTTCCTGGGAGAGCATACCTTTGTTTAGGCCTCCCACAATACACAAAATAATTTTAAGAATTAGTTGAATGAAAACAGGGGCACAAAAAAGAGTTGTTAATCATTTGGGCCAGTGAAAAATGTCCTTTCAGGAAAATCTTTGAAAACCTATAGCACCTGCATTTGCATGAAAGTTGTATTATATGAATTTTTTTATTGAAAATAAAGCACTTTCGGGCTCAGTTCAATAATAACAGCTAACCGGAGAGTAATTGAAGTTATCCAATTCTCTTCCTATTGAAAATGACCTACAGAATATACACAGAGGCACACACAAAAAGTCTGTCATGCAATTTTATTGAGACTAAAGTAAAAAGGAATTGGGGTTAGGCACTGTGTGAGCATTTAACGCACACCAAATGATGATATGGTAAGGGAAAATTATCCCTTTTTCTTCACGTTTCTTTTCCAAATTTTCATCTTGTTCCACCCCCTGCTGAGCTCCTATTGACTTCAAAGAGAGGTCCATGGGGGTCCAGAGCAAGATGAGGATTTGGCCCCGCATGCATAATTTCTGTGCTCTCTTATTCATAACATACACAATAAGCACTGGATTTGAAAAGGCTCTTACAGAGACTGATAATGGCTCCCCAAGATCTCGTATCTTCTTGGTATACTAAACGATATGGCCGATTGTGCTGGTGGAAGCACTGAAAACTCTGAGGAAAAGACCATGCCAAGTCTTTGTTATTATCCTCATCTATTATTATTACTCTAGCTAATAATAGCAATATTTATGTGGTGTTAGAACCACAGTCTCGTCACTGTAACTTACAAGGCCGCAGGCATATCTGAATCTTTGTAATAAGGAGGATGTGCAGAAAATTCTGAAACCTTCTCCCAGGAAATCTCAAGGTGCAAGAAGACATCATGTGGACCAGCACACAACAGCAATAACAGAAAATCACTGGGGACAATGATGAAGAAATAATAGATGGGATAAAGTCACTTTTCAGAATGCTGGTAGGGAAGACAAGTTACTCTGTTTCGAGACTACAAATGACAAAGACACTATCAGAAGGGAAAGTTGAGGAGAGAGAAGACTGGAGTGGGCCTGGAGTCGGCGGGTGGGTGAAGCAGCAAACTATTTCAGCATTGTGGAAAGAATAAGATATGAGAAGTGGGGGGAGAATGTGAAAGCAATAATGGCAACCAGTAACCTAATGGAATCTGACCATCTTGGGAAGCAAAAGAAATATAATACCATGCCATTACTATCTTATTCACAAATAAAGGCATTTAATCACATGCAGGCAAATGAATAGCAGGTAAATAAAAATCAATATCCCTGATACACATTTTGGTCCATTATTATTTCATCCTATAAAGTTTTGACCTAGGTATGTGGTTGCTCTAATATTTTCTCTTACTTTTAGTTTACCTTCTCATACATTGATGTCTTACTATTCTACTTTAGTATCAAAAACTGACAAGATCACATAATTACTGAGCAATTCGCTCACATAAATTTAAGTTATTTATCATTGCAATATTTCTTGAGATCTAGGACCCTAAAAACCAGTTGCTATCTCGTCCACTGGAAGCACATTTGTAGCTTAGATGGCAGCAAGGCTGTATCCCCTATTTATAGACAAGGCCTGCAGCTTACAAAAGGTAGTGGGCAAAAGTTAAAATGGCGTCAAAACCTATGAAGCACTTTATGGCTTGTTTACAAAGTAGTTTCACATATTTTATTTCATTTGTGTCTCTTCACAATACTTTAGATCAGTTGAAAAGAAGAAAGTGGAACTTCTGATTATCAAGCTTCCAACAGACTTCCTTGCCCTAGCATAGAAATTTTTAACATTTTTCATCTCATGGCACACCTAAACTAATTACTAAAATCCTGTGGCACACCAAAAAATATATTTTATTTTTTGCCGATCTGACAAAAAAAGAAGTGTAATTGTGATTCATTCACACTGAACAGCTATTGTTGTGTTGGCTGTTGCCATTTTTTTTATTTGACAATCTAAGGGAAAAGAGGTCAGTGTCCCTGACTAAAGAGTCAGCTATTGCATGTTTGTTTTTTGGGATTTTTTTTTTTTTGTGTGTGTGTGTGTGTGTGTGTGCGTGTGCGGGGGCAAGGGGGGTGGTTGTTAATCCTCACCTGAAGGTATTTTTTCCATTGTTTTTTCAGAAAGAATGGAAGGGAGGGAAGGAGAGAGAGAGAGAGAGAGAGAGAGAGAGAGAGAGAGAGAGAGAGATTGGTTGTTTCCCATACAGGCCCCAACCTGGGGTGGGGAACTGGCAACCCAAGTATGTGCCCAGACCAAGAATCAAATCTGAGACCTTTTGGTGCGAAGGCTGATGCTCTCACCACTGAGTGATGATGGCCAGGGCAGGTATTGCACGTTTTAAAAATTCTTGAGGCACACCAATTGAAAATCGCTGCCCCAGCAGAAAGGGCACATAATTAAGAATCAGACATATTGCTTCTTTAGCCACTGACTTTACTTACTTGGATATGTCGCCTGTGACCTTTTCACACCCTTTAACATCGCTATTATCACACATATATGTAAAGGGGGGAGAAAATGACAGTAACTCAGAGACACTAGTATACACTGGGGTAGTAGTGTATATACCCTGCTTTCACTTCTTTGAGATGACTGCTCTGTACACACAATGTTATCTGCTGTGCTAGCTCTATGCTTCAATAATGGTGGTTCTGAGGACTGAACAGGAAAAACAAGGCTTGCTTGATACCCTCCTGTTTTTCCTTCTTTGACTCACTATTTAAAATGAAATCCATGGGCTTGTGGTTCTATTGGTCCCCAGCACCTGGCTAAGCTCTTAGTTCAGAGTAGGTAATCAATAAACACTCCTAAAAGGAATGAATGAATCAATCAACCAATGCATGTGTTGTGTGTAGAAACACCCTTTAAAAATAACTGAGTCATTTGCCTTTCAGAAGTTACTCAAACTTGAAACCAATTTAAAATTAGGGGCTCCATGATTCGTTTTTGTGTTTGGACAGCTACTGTGGGCATTTAAAGGTGGTCCCAAAATGGAGAATTGGACATAAGCATAGAATTAGAACCCAGGCTTTTTCCTAGTCCACCAGGAAAGAAATCTTACGTTAGAGGCCTATTCTACTTGTCTCTCTGTGGTTGAGGAATCCACAACAAAACACAACACACAGGCCAAAATCACATGTAAATGGTTGAAGAACGTGGCATGCAACTGTCTCAGTCTCACAGCCTTAAGTCGTAGAAGATTATCTTTTTAACGAGGATAATTTTATTTTTCACTAGATATCTATCAAAGGAAAGATTACAACATAGCAGCTGGAATGCTGGAACCTACATAATGTATTGCACATTTTAATCATGTTGGATAAAACACTCTTTCTATGGATATCAATTATACTAATGACTCTTATATAATACTCTCGTGTGCCTACGGGATATGTATTGTCACCCCTCTTTTGTCATAAAAATAGTTAGTCGCTCTGGATCCACACTGAAGTAGTTGCTTTCATTTTTATATAATGAATGAGCAACACTGTAAAAAAAGACATTTTATCCCATATTAGTTTAACAGAGTGAAGAGTTTCCACATATGACAGTGCTAAATATACTCTTAAGCTGCTAATAAAGCCAAAGCCTTCGGGGGAAATTCTAATGATGAGCAATGCCAGAAGTTTGTATTTCTGAAACTAAAGCAAAAATGTTCCACTTAGGTATAATTTCTAAATATCCTAAAAAGGTATAGGGATTTCTAATAATTTCATTTCCAATAAATCTCCCTAGTCAATTTGGAATTATTTTATTTGCAATAAATCTCCTCAGTCAGCCTAAAAGATAAGCTCATATTATTATTATTTTTTCTTTTCCCAGCATGCAATGTTGTGGAGGAAGCTCCTTTGAATGTGTCCTTAAAATTAATAATGACAACAGAAGGTATGATTCATAGCCAGACGACTATGCGCTTCCTTTCTGTCAACAGAACAAGAATTCCTGCTAGAATGGTTGAAGATTATTCACCTAAAAATAAATAAATGAACACGTGACCAAATTCTGTAAGTGGTGTTCTAGAAATGCCTCCGCTGAGAGCCCATCAGTGTTCCCATTCTTCAGAGTACCTGCTAGCAATGCTAGAGTTAAGGCTTTAAGAGAATTTCCATTATAAACTTCTAGTTTTCAGGTTTAATAAATCAGTCATAAAAATGTGCTCAAAGCTGAAACTTGGCAAAGCAATTTAAAGAAAATAAAAAACTTCTGCCGGGTCATTTTTAAGTTACACAAGTATAAAAAGATAAAGCTAGGAATAGGAAGGAGTCTTAAAGGCATTTTTCCTACCAATAGATTTGAAGGATATGATTTTAATTACATAGAAAGTTGGTCAAGTGATGGGTCCACAGTATAGTCAGATTATTTAGGGTGGTTTGAAAAAAAAAAAAGGTAAAATAATGAAGTTATTTAAATTCTATCTAGAAGCTTTTATATGTGCATTTTGAGTGTCATTCTCTTCAGTTCAACATAGGTTTATTTATTTATTTATTTTTTAAAGCACTGGATCATCACTTGCTTCTCATTTTGTTCAACTACATAGGGTATCCATATGAAAAGATCTTGAAAAAGTTTCTCTAATTTAACTACTGCATTTAAAAGGTATGTATACATTTGATTATTTATGTAGCAAAGTGGCATTGCCCATATTCATAAAAGTTTCTGATTTCTCCAATTTATTTTTATAAAAATGCTTATAAGTTTTGTGAGTTAATTTATTTAAACATGTCAATAGATCCATTTAAACACTACATCGTTGAGTACATATTGAGTGTTTCGTGGACTCTATTAATACAATCAAATAGAATGCTTGTTCCTTGGTTACATCCCCTGTCTGAGTTTGATGGCCATTGGAGGTCCTAGTGATTTCGCCTCAGCAATCCAAACTGTAATGCATAAATATAAGGATTAAGAGGAATTTTATAAGGCAAAGTCTTTGTAACTTAAATCTATTCTGTTTCCTTTCCAATAATGGAGACATTCGTTCCTTGCTATTTACATATTAATTTTTTACTATTCAGGACATTCTGAAGATTCATGTCATTGCATTTTTTAAATTTTTGCTCATGTTTATTATGAGACTGGTGTGTCAGAAGAATAACTTGGCTAGTGAGTGAGTCTAACCCGCTGCTCAGAATCATCCTAACTGAGCTTTGTTTTCTAATCACTTTTATGTATCCAGTAATAATATATTCATTCATTTGTGGGGGGAAAAAAACCTTAAAATAAAGGTAACTGGTATAGAAAGTGACATAGACTAAAAAGTAATAATTAATCATCATACAGTGAAGCAGTATAATATAGTGTCTTTTATATTAAACTGCCTGGATTCAAATCCAAGATTCATTCATTTTCTAATTGTGTGGCTCTGGGCACATTACTTAATTACTCTGAAGCTCAATTTCCTCACTTGAAAAAAGGGGGATTATAATAATAATAATACTGCTTCCTCCTGTAGTTTTTGTGAGAATTAAGTGAGTTTCAGCACTTATCATTGTGTCTGACACAAGATAAGTGCCGATTGACCTATTAATATTATTTTTATTATTACCATCACCATTGTCATTATCATCATCATCAACAACAGTAAGGAGAATTATAGGGGTGGTTCCACATAAATCCCACCAAAAATATCCAAGATTTTATAGCTTCCACCCTCCATATCAAATAGTTTTTATTCCATCTTCTATTTTAGTTCCTTTTGGCTTTTTCATGGTCACTTTCTCTCAACCTTTTAAAGACTAACTTTCAAGCTCAACAACTTGCCATTTTCATGTGAAACCAAGGGTTTCACATCTACTACTAGTCACCAGCAAGAATACTTCAATACCTGGCTAAAGATTTATAAATCATACTCATCAAATTAATATATGACACAAAGTTGGAAGAATTCCCTAATACGCTACATGACAGAATTAAGATCATAAAGGACTTGACAGACAAAAATAGTATGTTGAAACTAATTAGGTGTTCAAATCACATTTTGAATATTGTGTTAGTTGTAGGCAAAAACAAAGTAAATTGCATCCAAAAAGCAATTAGAATGATGAGAGGATATAAAAACCCCAATGTCTGAGGAAAGATTAAAATACTTGTGATCATGTCTCCTAGAAGAAGACTGGGGATTCAAACACACTTTTTTCATATATTTATTTGAAAGGCTATGATTTGGAAGTAATCATTCTTATCCTGAGTATTTCCAGAAAGTTTGACCCCAGGGCGAGTGAATGTAAATTGGAGGTATGTTTCAAATCATTAAGAGAAATTTTTTTTCAAAAGATTATTTCTAAAAAAAAGGGATGATTACCTTTATGAAAGGCTAAATTCCCAGTTTTGTCACCTTGATTTTTATATACCTTTATTGGGCAAAGCCAGTGATTTATATGCTCACCTCTGTCCTGACTTCTAGATCCAAATTTCCACTGGATTTCCAATAGCTCCCTCAAAACAGGTTCACTATCTAAACACCGCAAAATACTCCTATTCTGAGTGCCTGTCTCACTTCTCAGTCACCTAAAATAAAAACTTGAAGGGCCCAATTTATCCCTAATCCTGATGATGATGATGGTAATGGTCACAGTGGTGATAGCAACTACTTTCCATTGAGTTTTTACTATCTGAAGTCATTGTGCTACATTTTACATGTAGTGTTTTATATAATCTTTGCAATAATCCTGTAATATGTGCGTTGATATTCTCATTTTATAGAGGAAGCTGAGGCTTAGAAGGGTAAGGAGCAGAGCTTGGATTTGTAGTCAAGGGCCTCTGACTCTAAAGGCTATATGACTAGCCCCTCCACTATATAGCCTTTCCAATTAGTTACCAGTTCAAGTTCTTTACTGCAAGGCTTCTCACTTCCCATCCCCTCTGTGAGTGAGGGAACTCTGGTGCTTCAGATGGCTGGCTTCTCTCATACTTCATGTGGCACCTTGTATGTCATCCTAACCAAGAAGACTCTCTCCCCTTATTCTCATGGTGCCCTGACCATAGTGCTCATCATGATTGGGGGTCTTCAATACTTAGTAACTTGTTTATTCCTTAATTCTCTTAAAGAAATGGAAGCTCCATAGGAGAGAACTTATTTGCTATTCTCTGAATGCCCAACACTGAGAGTACTGAAACCTAGTGTGTGCTCAATCAATATTTGTTGATTGATTGGTAGAACTGGGTATACACTTTACTCTGCCACCTCATATGTAGTCTTTCTACCACTTCATATGGTTTAAGCTCTTATCTAATTTGGACAACACTGATCGTCACCATCTTATCTCCAGTCTCTCCTAACCAGAATACAAACACAGAAAGAATTATGTCCCTGCTCAAAACTCTTCAATGACTAGTGTTTGACTACAGAATAAGTCAAAACTTTTTAACATGGCATTAAAACATTGACATTAACACTGCATCTACAGTCTTCTATGTTCCGGTCATACCTTACTGCAGTATTGTCTAAGCAAGTTGTATAATTTCATTTTCTTGCATCTCTTTAATGATCCTCAGTCCCAGAAAGTCTTTTTTCCCTCTTCTGAAAAAAAAAAAATCATTTTTAAGGAATGATCTCTTCTGCAAAGTTTTTCTGGCTCCATCCTCCAGAGAAAAGTTAAACATTCCCCCACAACCATATGTTTCATTGCATTTTGACTATTATTTTCTTTAGTGTATATGGAATTGTATTACAGTCAATTATGCACTTTTCTTGTCTTCCCAAATAGATTATAGAGGTGGCATACAATAGTTGCTTACGAAATGGCCAAATTTTGAATAAAAGAGAAAGTTGAACTCAATGATATCTAACATCCTCTCATATTTAGTATTGTATATATCTTTAATGATTTTGTTATTATTTGGTAGCCCATGGCAAATTCTTTTCATTTTGATCCATGTCTACTCATTAAAAGCAGTTAATGTAAAAAAAAAAAAAAAAAAAAAAAACAGCCCTGGCCAGTGTGGCTCAGCTGGTTGAGTGTCATCCCATACACTGAGAGGTCACTGGTGGGATTCCCTGTCAGGGTGCATGCCCAAATGTAGGCTGGATCCCCAGTAGGGGATGTGCAGGAGGCAGCTGATTGATGTTTCTCTATCTCTCTCCCTCTCCCTTTTTCTCACTCTAAAATCAATTAAAAGCATATTTTTATAAAAGAAAATAAATTTGAAAAGATAAAAAATCTAACAAAAATATATAGACTGCCAAAGGAATGGAGGTTCTCAAATGAAGAAATGCTTGCATTCCTAAATGTTAAGTCCTATTCAGCAATTAAATTTCTTGTTTAAATTAAAAATCTCTTCCCATATTTCTGGTGGAAATTTAAATTGAAAAATCTATTTGGAGAGCTAACTAGCAATATCTATCAAGAGTCTATAAATGTTTATGGCCTTTGAGCAAGCATTTGAGATATAGGAAATAATAAACCAGGAAAACATAGAGATAGAAAAGCAGTTATATCACTAATTATCATTTTATTATATCGTATTTTATTTTATACTAAAATATCTAAACAAAGTTGGAAACAAGTTCAATAACAGGAAAATGAAGAAGAATAAAATAAATTTGGGTATTGTTATACAATTATAATATATTTGTGAATAATTAAGGACATGAAAAACCTAATTAACACAGTAAAAAAAAAGGTATTTACCATATAACCCCAAATATCTACATATGCATACATATAAACATATGTGTGCATAGGTAGGGTCCCTAGATCTGGCCGGCGATCAAGGCCAATCTGTGGGGTGACGGGTGGGGTGATCAGGGCCCCCACTCGCACCCACCTTGGCCTGGTGCCACCCACTCGCTGCCCCCGCCCTCCCCTGCCACTGCTACCTGTCCAGCCTGAGGGCTTGGGGCAGCTCCTGCAATGAGCGTCTGCCCCCTGGTGGTAAGTGCATGTCATAGCGACTAGTTATTCTACCAGTCGTTCCACCGTTCTGTCGATTTGCATATTACGGTTTTATATAGATAGATTTGTTTATTATTTACCTATTTTTATTCTTTCTATTTTTTCCATCTCAACAAAAATTAATATGTATTTCTTACACATCAAGTTTTAAAAATTACTTTTAAAACTTTTATACTCAGTCTGGCACTTTGACAATTTTAACTACCTTTAACTATCTAGAATCCTCCCTATATTAAAGCCTGGTAGGATTGTTAGCAAGTCATGAACCATAAACTTTGTTTCAAACAAATGTACCCTTCACACAAAGCATTTTCCATGCAGCATAAGTTACAAAATGTCTTATGAAAAATTAACAAGTTTTTAAATAAATGGCTCAGTAAAAAATTGGATAAAGAAGGGGGTGAGTCTAAAAAACAAAGGGCATACATAACTTTTAGATAAAGTTAATATATGAAAGTGATGAATGGTTAACATAATGTGCCAAGAGAAAGACATGTGTGGGAGAGATGCCCTAATATATCATATGTACATATTCATATCTAGTAGGCAATGCAAAATATATCCCATCTGTTTTCACCCTCTTTCCATCCCCTTCAGTTCCTCAAACAGCTGGTTGTGTAGCAGTGCACTTTCTTGGCAATCTCTCATTAGAGGAGGAGAATGGTTTCCTTTATTGCCTGGATGGACTGGAGATGGCCAATGGGACCAATCCAAGGTGGCAGCCACTGTCACAGTTTATGCACATATTTCCTGGCATGAAATATTGTTAGTTCAGTTTATTGTTCCTACTAGACACATTTTTTCTATACTTAGTTATAAAATATTAAATTGTCAGAAAATTTACAAAAATTCCTGCTTCAAATAAGGTGGCAGAAGACAAGAAATTCACACAGACTGATCTCATTGCAATTACTTCATACATACTATGAGTAATTCGATATTATTTGGTTATCATCACCCAAAGTATGTGCAAGGTTGAACCATAACAGCAAATACAGCTTTTTAAATATTTCTATTTCAATCATATAAATAGTGTTCTTTTTGACTAAAGTCAGATGGCCATGATCTCAAAGCTCCTAGGATGTTCTTAGATAATGAATTTAGTGTCTATGGGTCAGTGGAATATTCCTCCTATAAGCAATATCCTATATAATAAAAGTCTAATATGCAAATAGACCAAATGGCAGAACAATCAGAAAACCAAACAACCAAACAACTGGTCGCTATGACGTGCACTGACCACCAGGGTGGTGTGTACGGAACATGGTGGGCATTGGCAGCGGCAGGATAGTGGAGCAGATGAGCGGGGTTGCCAGACCAAGGCAGGGCACTGGTTGCTGCCATTGGAGCAAGCCTCTGGTAGTTACTGAAAATTCTTTGCTCCCATGCACCACTGTCCTGCCTGGCACTCGCACCCAGTGCCAGCCCTGCTCGCACCTGCAGCCGGTGCTGAAGCCACTGCTCGCACCTGCTGTTGGTGCCGGGTGCCCATCCCAATCACTCGGTGCCATGAGTGGGTGAGAGTAGCAGCTGCTGGCCCCAATCACTCCATGCTGTCAGTAGGTGGGAGTGGGGTCAGTGCCATCAGCACATGGAGCGGCGGTGGGAGGGGGACTGCCGGCAGACAGGGTACTGGAGGGCCACGGCAAGAGGGGTTGGGCAGGGGTGCAGAGGATGGGCCAAGACCCGCCCCTGTGCCTACCCCAACCTCGTGGCCCACAGTTCCTTTCAAGGTGCATGAATTCATGCACTAGACCCCTAGTTCAAACATAATGTGCTACAGTGGGAAGAACACTATGGGAATAATAAGATCTGTGTTTGGGTTCCACCTCTGCTTCTAATCATTTGTGTGATCTAGGATATGTCATTAAGTCTGCTCACCTTAAAATTTAGTATCTTCATAAGCTAAAAAGGAGTGAAACCCTAGAAGTCTATGTTTCAACCTAAGTAGTTCTAAATCAGGCATGACTTTGCCCCACCCACTCAAGACACATTTGGCAATAATGGGAGACATTTTCAGTTGTAACATCTTAGAAGAAGGAGTGACTGGTATCTATTAGGTAGAAGCCACAATGCCGCTGAACATCCTACAATGCATAGTACAGCCCTACACAAGAAAGAATTATCCAGCCCCAAATGTCAATAGTACAGTTTTGTGATACCCTGACCTACCTTGTAGTTTCATCAGACCATAGAGGAGAAATTTCAAATGACTGATAGATAAGAACTTTAAACATTTACATTTTTAGGTTATTGAAGTTTGAACATTTATAGTTGGATTCTAGACATTTCAGGTGATTGTAGGTGAAGACAGAAAATATTCAGGAAGATTTAGAATATCACCATTGATTTCAACTGTCACAATTGGTTAATTTAATATAGCTTGTTCATGTACAATTAGTCTTCTACACCTTAAGCACCAGTCACATTTTCTTTTCTCTCAATAAGGGCAGTTAAAAATTTTGTTTTCATACCACCAAATTCTTAGCATCATGAATATAGTATAACTTGGAAATCAGTGTGGGCTTACCTCTAGGTCAGACAATTTAAATGGTTGACCATCTACTTAGAGGTTATTTCCTTAACCCTGAGCTTGGTTATTTTTTAATACTAAGCTTGTCAATGGCTTTTTATTATTGGAGTAATATGAGGATTATATGATAACATTCTTTTTAGAATTTCATTTCTAAAGGGATAGAGAATATCCTAATATAAATTACCATTAATTAAATGCAAAGATTAAGAAAATTCCATAGTTGAGTGTTCTTTTAAAAAATATTTTAAAGCCAGAGTTTTATGAGATTAAATAAAGCTATCTATAAAAGCTATGCTTGTTAATTTGTATGCTTTCCTTTCTTTAACAGGAAAGCAATGAAAACCTCTGTTAGTTATGGTAACCCACACTGTAGTTCGATGTGTTCTTGGGAAAAGAGATGGAGAGAAAAATCTAACTTATCTTTTTTTCTTAAAAATTACAACAATTTTGAAATAATTCTTGTCACCATGGATCCTCAAAAAAAGTAAGATTCATAGTGGAAGTTTCTACCACTTACCTTGCAGATTTCAGCTGAGATGCTGTCAACTTCAAAGATCTGTTTTCCTTGGTTTCCAGTGTTGCCACACCCTATTGATATAGTGACAGGAGGGTCAATTTGCCTGAGATTGGAAGTTTCAATATAGAAGTGCAAACACATATCTCAACAAGAGTCTTAGCTAAATAAGTCTTCTGAAAGTCCTTCAGTTAACACAAAATAATTTTTTTCTCAATGATCAATTTAGACCTCAAAGGGTTCCTGAGTGGAGGACCAGAGGAAGTTGTGGAAGGACCAAATGAACTTGTACATTATAGGAATCAGAGAATTGTTGGATAAATATACACATATTTGACCTTCCTGCCATGTTTTGTTTATGTCACAGGCTTTCTTGTGAAACTTTGTGTAGTTACTTCCATTTCTTTCACTTATAGTTGATGCAATTTTAGCAAGCTCTAAAAGCCTTGAACTAACAGTCAATCAACTCTTAAAGTGCCTCGTCACTCTTGTCAAATCAGCCTTAATGTTTCTTGGCAGAGAATCCAATTGTTTCTATAAAGATGGACTTAAAGAAACCCCAAGTTAATGCTGAGAAGGATTCTCCATTTTCTAAAAGAAAGACATACAAATGCTTTCACTTGATTTGAGTGCTCAACCTTTAGTCTTTTGACAATATAAATTTTTTTGCTATGCCAGTCTGACATCATAGACAGAGCACTGGACTTGAACATCAAAAGTTCTGCCTAAAAATCACAGCTTTCTCATTTAATAGTGTTGAGCTTTTAGGTGTAATTACTTCACATCACCGAGTTTCAGTTACTCTTATGGGATAACAACACCTAACACACAGGGTTATTGTTAGCATTACATGGAACAATGTTATGAAAGTAACTTGTATATTGTAAATCATTATGCAACTATGTATATTTATACTATATTATAATTTCTGCCTCTATGAATACATTGAGTGGATATACTAAGTAAATGATTCTAGGGGTAGATATGGTAGAACACACATCACTGTGACCTTGTGTATTAACATCATAACCATACAATCTTTTTCTGTATTACAAACAACCCATTTATATAAATTGTAGAGGAAGAACCAGCGTGTATGACAAGTAAGTTATTATCCTTTTCTCCAACAATATGAAATGTGTAGCAAGAGGATGACCTCATGATTTTATACAGATGTAACAGTGAGGAGAGTTTATGAACTATGGGTGCACAATAAAAAGAAAGCCTAGCCAGGGGAGACATCACTGCTGAGGAAAGTGGTTCCCAGTATTCAGACGTGTAACTCAGGTACATATTCTTATAGAAACGATGCGAGGTGCAATAGATCTAGTTGAAAAAATAATTTTCCATCACTATCCGTACTTCTGGTTCCCAAATACGTGCAATAGGGCCTTGCTAGGCAGCCTCTGAACCCAAATATTGCACATGCATTCTTCAGGAAAATGTGTTTTAAATACAAACAAGTAAGTTTACATAAGCACAGTTCAACTCTGCTCAAAGTTAGGGATTGCTTGTATAATCAATTCAATATAAATTATATTGCAAATTCTACTGGGATTAGGTTTCCTGAGGAGAGAATCAGGAATTCACCTGCCAGTGAATTCACAGTGGTGACCTGCTGCCCTAGGATGACCTGTTGAGAATCCTGGTGTGGTGGGAATGGTCTCTGTCTGCTTTGGTGCAGATCATCTTTCTGTGGGTGTTTTCCTGTTGCCTTGCATTGTGCTTATCTGATAAGATGGTGTTTTGTTACAATATTTTACTTGTCTGAATAAGAGGAGGAAGTCAATGAAATTGACCTTGTCCTTCTTCATTGCCAATGACTCCATTCTTAAACCACAGTGCTCTTTATAACCTGATGCAAATATTACGAAAGACATCACCTTCTTAAATCCCTAAGGAATTAATGACAATGGTCCAGATAACCTTATCTCAGCTGTTTCTATCTATGTCAATTACTAGCTGTGACTGACTCAGTTGTGTGAGGATGTGGAATAACTGCTATGAGTACCAATATTACCGTGTCATTTTAGAGTCTGCTTATTTTAGCCCTATAGACCCAAACTAATTCTTTTTTTCCAGAAAAGATATCATAAGTACTCACATAAATTTGAATGTACATTTTGCAATTTCCTAAACATGACATGCAGTTTGCTAAATATGTCATGGTTCCTTTGTACAGTCTGTTACCACTGCCTGGAAGCCTTCCCTCCTTGCCTCTCTGGGGAACCAACCCCTCTTTTCCCTCTCAGAGTGTGTTCAAACGCCAGCTTATCCACATGGTCTTCCCTACTCCTTCCACTCTGCTCCCAGCCCAAACACAAATTCACTTGCTCCAATCCTGCTCTCACACAGCACTCCGCACTTACCTCCACTAGCACTTACATTACCACCTTATAAATACTTGTTTACAGACTGCTACAAGGAGGGAACATATTATTCATCTACAGTAGCTATAGAATAAATTGTGAATCAAGTAAATACTCAATCATTCTTTTCTGACTATGTGAGTAAGTGGTATTGAGAGTCAAGCATTGTGCTTGTGATGTTTTGGCTTCCTGACAGCTGAGATATCTCTCGGGGTAGTCATTAATCCTATTTTTTAATCCAGTGACAGAGAAATAGTTGTAGCTTCTCTATATCCCTTGCATGGACAAGAGACTATGGATCCTGCATTACCTCTATCCTCCTACCATGGAACAGTGATATCTTGATTCTCTCACTGGAATCCTCAAGCCATAATTCTACCCTGGTGCTCTGGGTGCTTATCTGAGAGTGACATGGAAGTCTGGTTCCCCAAGAATAGGTTTAGCAGTAGACTTGAGTTTGGTTGGACTCTTGGCAGTTCTACACAATACCTGTATACATTTTGGAATATTATTTAATCTCTCAGGAATCTTGGGTCCCACTTTTGTATAATGAGAATGATACCTATGTCACGGGGTTGTAAGACAATATGTGTAAAACACCTACGAGGGTGCCTACCTATACAGGGAATCATTACATGTTAGTTCTATCTGCCTATTTCCTCCTGTCCTCTTTCAAGGACTAAATTTGATGTGACCATGTTGAAGATAACCATAATGGTCACTATAATTCTACCACAGGATAAAAGATTGTAAAGTGAAATTTCTATAAATTCTGATTACGTCACCTGCTTTGAAAAGGATCTATAATTCCAAACACCTCATCCATTCATTTATTCATTAAGAATATTTTCTGAATGCCTGAAATATGTCAGGACTTTTTCTAGGCTTTGAGTATACAGCAGTTAATAAGACAGGCAATATTCCTTACCTTCATAGGGCTTCCAGTCTAGTGGCCTGTACACTATGAAGAAATCAAATGCTTGACGTTATATAGAAAGCTGGGAAATAGTTTATGCTTCCTAAGCATGAAAGTTTTTTTTATTGTTTCTTAACTGAGATAGAATTTTCACATTGGATTGTTTACCAATAATATATTTTAAAGTTATCGCAATGTTTTGTACATAGTGGCTGCTCAAAAAAACATTTGTCAAATTAATAAAATTTTAAAGAGCCTTTATGTATTTTAGCTTTAAAATGCCTATGAAGACATAACAATCCCCAAAAGGCCTTAAAAATAGTCATTGCATGCGGAGCAAAGAATGTGAATTTTATCACCCATTCCAGCTCTCCCGCCTCCACTGGGGAAAACAGACAGGTTGGCTATCTAAATAAATAAAAATTTTTTACAGCTGGTGATTTTTGGTATTTAATTATGAGAAAAAAAAGGAAATGTTTTTCTTACCACAGAGGAACATGAATTGGTCTCACCCACTGAAATTACTTAAAAAGCATATTATTCTGAGAATAAGTTATACAAGAAAAAAAGGAAAAAAACATCCACCCACTGGTACGTGAACATACTAGACATTCCTTCCATTGTGCTTGCTGTCAACTTCCTCCTTTTGCTTTTGAGAAGAGACCTGGGAGCCTTCCTATTTTGTTGTGTTGTAACTAGGGAGGCCAATGGTGCGTCATTTGGGTTTCTCTGCAATTAAGATGCATCTGTATTTCTTCAGGGAGTGAGGTTCTCACTGCATCACATGATGAAGAATACCCTCGCTCCAATCCCCACATGGCATTATGCAACACTCACCCAGGCAACACTAACTTCATGTTCTGCTCTGGCACATAGGTAAAATTTGGGCGCTAGATATGTACTTAGGATTTCTTAGTTGTTTGATCACATTGATGAAAGGATATGCAATCAATCTCTCCCTAAGACAGTGAGTGGTATTGGCCATAACTCATTACTCCGTCAAGGATTTGGCATTTCAATCGATGGGAAATGATGTGTGATCATTCTAATTTATTATACATCATTTCCCATCAATCGACGAGCTGAAGCCTTGACATAATAAGCACTTACAGACACTGTCAATCATTCTTGGTCCAAATACCTCCCAGTGCTGCCTTTTGGGATATCTTCAAATAGTCATGAAAATAGAATGTGCCCCAAAGTTACAAATGTAATTGTTTCATTCAGCAGAAGACTTGGAGATGACCTCAACTGGGGATTCCATTAGCAACTACTTAAACATGGTACTATCCACCAAGCTAAAGGGGATGAAATTGATATATACACTGATTAGCCATTATTTCCCCCTAACTTCTCCAATGGGATTCATAATCATAGGGGTACCATTTTTCCTTTGAAAAATGCTATTCTTTACACCTACCTCATCTCAGAAAATGTATTACTTCCTGAGTGCTTTTTGGAATAATGTCAAATCCCACTAATTTCCCAGCCTTTGTCTGCTGGGGTCCAACCCCAGCAGGTCCAGGGGTCCCCAAAGGTGTGGACGGAGTCAGCGAAGACTACCCACTCTCTTCCTAGGGTGGAGTCCTATCCTTCCCGAGAGTGGGGCTTACCTAGGGGTCCCTGTGCGGGCGCCAGATGCTGGGGTCCAACCCCAGCAGGTCCAGGGGTCCCCAAAGGTGTGGATGGAGTTGGCAAAGAAGGAATGACACGGAGACAGCATTCAGTTGATCAGCAGCCTAGCCAGGATCTCTAGCCAAGTTCTGGTCAGGATCTCCAGCGAAGTTCTGGTTAGGATCTCCAGCCAGGTTCTGTGTCCATGTTCTCTTGCTAGGTTCTCCAGCCAGGTTCTGTCCAGGTTCTCCAGCCAGGTTCAGTCATCAGTCATCAGGTTCTAGTCAGGTTCTCTTGCTATGTTCTATCCAGGTTCTGTAGCCAGGTTCTGTCTCTAGGTTCTTCAGCCAGGTTCTCTCGCTAGGTTCTGTCTCTAGGTTCTGTGGCCAGTTTCTGTCCAGGATCTTTTGCCATGTTCTCTCGCTAGGTTCTGTCTCTAGGTTCTGTCTCCAGTTTCTGTCCAGGATCTTTTGTCATGTTCTCTCCAGCAAAGTTCTTCTGTCTCTAGGTTCTGTGTAGGTTCTGTGTCTAGGTTCTGTGTCCTGTTGTCTTATTACATCTGTATTTATACCAGTTGATTCCAATCCTATCAATCTCTATTCCAAAGGTTAGGGCGTTTCCTATCTCCATTCCAGGGAGTAAAGATTATGTAGCTTAAGCATGATTGTTCATAGTGAAAGTGATTAATTACCCGCCTGGCACTTAGTTAAGGGGTTTTATTCCCTCCCTAACTTCAGGGGAAAATCCCTACCTGGAGAAACAACCTTTCTCAGAGAGATGACCTTGGTTAAAACACATAGTGCCAAGAAGGTGAGCAAACATATTAAGAACAGTATGCCATATATGCCAGGTCCCTTGAAATAGCAAGGATGGACCGGCTCCCGGCATTTGTCACTGTAGGGAATGCCATCACAAGACAGCATATCACCAAATAGTATCAAAACAGCAGAATTCATGAATTACCAGCACTTTTAAATAAGATCCCTCCACTGTCATTACTGCCCACACTGAAGCAATGGCTGAAAACTGTCTGGTTTGATTAGTTCTATACATTTGAAGTTTGATTCTCATGAAAATAAAATAGAAAAAAAAAAGAATCTCCGGTGTATGTTCTTAAGCAACAATGTCCAAAGTTGTCATTCTGGCTATCACATGGTTTTCATGGCAATTGCAAAATCTGCCTGCTGTTACACATGAACATTTTTGGTAATTTTGAAAATATGTCATGACATTTTCAATTTCTACTTTGTAATATTTTTCAGAAACAAAACCATATTCCCATGAAAATTTTCATGTGTATTAGGAGAATTTTCATTTTCACCAGCAGCAAAAGGAACATTTTCCAAAGAAAGGAGGGTGATGTACTCTCTATACCTAACATACATAGCAACACTTTTGTGAGGACAGAGGAAAAATACTGCATTTGGGCTGCAAAAATTGCTTTCTTTGCTATGAATATTGCCTCTTCAGTATCTGGGAAAATAATAAGTTAAGCTAAGCTGCAGAGAACACTCCTCTTTAATAAACTTTAAAAAGGGGAAAGAAAAGAAAGACATTCTACATGATTCTTTTTCACCAGCAACATTTGTGGCATCAGCTTTTTTTTTTCTTCCTTTATTTTTGTAAGGAATCCAGCTGTGGATGGCTGATCATTTTGAAGGAAGCCAGTGCTTTGCATGCAGTGTGCGAGTATGATCTGGAAGTCAGTTCAGGGATTCTAAATCACCGCCAAGAAAGTTTGCTCCCATCCTGTTCAAGGGCCCACTATTCAAGAGATTAAAAATGACAACTAATACAATGGAATTTAATAGAATCTTTCTCAATGGATTTCAAAGCATTCATTAGCTCATTCAATCCTCACGATTTGCTTGAACCAATAACTTGCTAATCTTGCGGGGGAGGGGGATAAGTGCCTTCCCCACTCCTCCCAGCACCAGCGTTTCCTCTTTGCTTCCTCCTCAGCAATCAGTGAGTCTTGGCAGAACCAGGACTTACTGGGGAGACAGCTGGCTCCTTTAGCTCTTCATATGCTCTGGGGCTTATCCAGGCTAAGAGAATCTCAGTTCATTATGCACCTTCTTCCTCTACCCACTGTGAGGAAGCTCCAGTGTGTATCAGGTTTGGGACAGGAGGCATCATCGCCACTGAGGCTGCCAAAAAAGAGCTGCCAGTATCCTTTGGAGGAGTTAAGGGACATCAAAATTTATAAGAAAATGCACCCTGACCCCAGAAGAAGTCGAGAAAGGAACCCAAGGATGCAGAAGAATTAGTGCCATTCACTAATTCTAGCCAGCTATACTGGAGGAAGGCAGCAGCCACCATCTATTAAGCTCTCACTATATTCCAAGCACTGTGGTAAGCCCGGTGCAAATATTAGTTCATTTAGATCTGAAAACAATCCTAAGAAATTAGTACTATTGTTGTCCCTATTTTTTAGATGAGGAAACAGAAACAGGGAATTACATATGCAAAATAACTTGCCTAGAATCACATGGCATGTAAAAGAGCTGGCACTTCCATCCGAGTCTCAATAGTAAGCCCATCTTCTTACCTGCTATCAGCACAGCCTTTAAGAAAGGAGAGGTGCCATTCAATTCAAAAACAAAGAGGAAAGTAAGTCAAGGAGGGCTTTGTTCCGTGAGGAAAATGAAGTAGAAAGGAACAGAGGAAGAAAAATGACAAGCATCTAAATGATCAAGATAAGTTTCCAAATAAGGTCCGACTACATGAAAGTATAATCTAAAGAATCATAAGAGCGTCCTTATGATAATTAGGGCATCTCTAATAAATATTTATTTTTAGAGGAAAAAAAGGTAGGAGCATTTAGAAACTCGTTTTCAGAGGGGGAAAAAATCACATAAAAAAAGAAACTTTTTTCAAATATCTGATGCAGAATCAACCAGAGTACTCTAACAGAAATGCCATTTTGTAAGAAATGAGGCCCCTGCTTAGGAACCTTCACTAACAAAAGAAACAATGCCTACAGTGAGTGCTCACATTTGAGGTGTGAGTTTGATATGATTTGAAAAGCTTGAGTAATAAACTCCTGAAAAATAGGGTTTGGTAATGAGCAAGCCTTTAACGACACAGACATGTTGCCAGGTACCACTTTAATAAACTATTACAATTGATCGATGCAGAGGTGTTTCCAACAGCTGTTTATGCAATGCGGCTGGAAGAATTCTTTCAGAAAGAAGCTGTTAGTAGGAAAATTGGCTATGCACGGTTGTGATGTCAAATTCATACATAACAAACTTTTTCCTGTCAATCAACAATCTTGCCATAAATTGATCCATTTCTAACAAGCCTTTTTGTGAATTGACAACTTCAATGTGAATAATAAAAGGGAGTCTTTAAAGAAAGTGAACTCAAAATGGCTTTTTGCAACTCTTTAACACATGGGGAGAAGTGACAAAGCTTTGTGACTTTTCATTTATATTGGAAAAGGTGGGCAGCAGCTCCAGACACCATGGTAGCTTTCCAAAGGCCGCTGAATACAGCAAAGCCCGGTGACCTCTCAGGTTTGGCTCTCAGAGGTTAGGCAGAACCTGTTCATGTCCAATGATAGACACAAATGTTAGGGCATTTCCCTTGACTGTCTAGGACATTAAAACCAAGTGTAGATGAGATCATTACATAACACTCCTGCTTGCTTTCTGTCCAGTGAGATGTAGCCAGCCCCAGAGCCTCACTCAGGCAGGTGAGTGTGGGTGATCAGCATCATCACAGTAGGTATATCAGGCAGACCCTTAGACCCTGCTATTGGGTTCCGTTGTCCCAGCCTTGACCTTGACTTTCACCCATGTTGTTGCTCAAACTCAATTATCTCAGGTTTCTGTGTCTTCCCCTCCCCCCCCCAAAAAAAATGTAATTCACAAAAATCACAGGGTTGTAAAGAATGCCTAGATGACATTAGGTAGGAGTTTCTATGTGCTTCATAAAACAATACCTAAGGCAAGAGTTGTGTTCTTAAAGATGGCTGGAGATGGGAGACCATAATCCCTTCAGGGATCCCTAACCCAGCATTTCTAACTGCTGAGTTGTTGTTGTTTTTACCTTCGTGTATTACAATGGCCACTGTCATTACTAAAGCCAAAATGAAAAACAAAAATAACCTGACTACCCTGCCTATTTTTCATGCCTAAATTCAACATGCTTTGTCTTCTAGTGAAATAACATCTATTTCTGGAGCTGAGGGTCCCTTTTTCTAAAATTCTTTTCGTACATATAACATTCCTGCCCTCTTCAATCTTCTCTTCACCTCTCCACTTAATCAAACCAATCCAAAAACAGTTAGGACTAAATTACTCTCAGCAGGTAAGAAAGCTGAAACTTGTATAACAGACCAATAGGAGTCTTTGTTTGCTTTACATTTTGTTTTCCTGCGCTGGATGAAACCCCACTCTATATTATCTACAATTATCCTATTATTTTGTCCTTGAAGAGAGAAGCCCCAATTTGGACCCACACCAAGGCATTTCTCTTCACAGTTCCTCTCTGTTAAGGAGGCTTATTCTGAGATTCCTCTGTTCTTGCTCTGCCCCACTGGCATTCTTGCTGAATTGCCTACCTGCTTCCTGTTGACCATACCCCTTTGCCTAGTGGATCTTTCCAGACAGATTCACACACAGATACAGGCAAGTCGTGCCTAGATCTATCTGTTTCCCAGGTGCTCTACCTTTTCCACTGATTTTGGCCTCTCCGATTCCCTCATGTCTTCATTTTGGCAAGGGCACATGGAATTTTAAATCTACTCTCCAAGTACAACCTCATTCAACTAGGCCACTCATGCCTCTGTAGAGCACACATCCCCAATCGCACCATGTGGCGGAGGAAGAAATTTTCCTCTACTCATCTATATTTTTTCAGCTATTTTAATATTCACATAAATATGAAAGGGATTATTAAGGGAAAGTAACCAAATTAATTATATACATACATATGAGAACCCCACATACATGAAAGAATTAGCAGCCTCACATACATGAGCAGTTCAGAGACTAGATGGTAATATGAGGAATATATGACATTGTGAGCTCAGGAATGAGGTCAGACACCTTGGAGATTCATAGGGTGGCAGCTCACTTATAGGATGATAAGGAGAGCAGATGTTCAGTAATAGAAGTGTGTCCTGCCCTATTCATAGGCCACAAAAAGTTGTTTCTGCGATAAATCTTATTATGGGCAAGGCCACAATTTAAACTATTAAAGGGAAAGACTAAAGTTCTCTTGAGCCATAGTCTCAATTGTCTTCAGCTCAAAATAATCCACATAACAAAGTAGTACATCTTGGGGGGATTGTTTGAACCCCTTCAAACATCACAGTCATTGGTGGAAGTAACTAGGCCTCCTCACAGCACAGAATCTATAGGCTGCAAGGATTTTCAGATGCAGCATAAAGCACAGTGAGAATCACTCCATCACTCCGGAGGCATTTCCTCTCTCTCTCCTTTGGTCTATCACAATGTGTTTTATAACTGAGTAGACTCTCATGTGTTTGTTCAGTGAGTGGAAACAACTTCTCGTGGGCAGGGAGTCTACATTCCCAAATATCATTGCATGTGAATTTTAGTTTAAATTTCCTCAAATTAAGTTTTAGCGTAAAGTGGAAAAATGTTATATCTCTACGTATCCTAAGAAATTTCTCCAAGGATCTTCTTCAATATTCTCATATTCTGTGACTGTGAGGGTTTTTTTGTGTGTGTGTGGTTGTGTTTTTTTGTTTTTTTTCTTAATCACTTCACCTTTCCCATTTAGCCCCCAAACCCTTTTCCCTCTGACAGCTGTCAGTCTGTTCTTTGTATCTATGAGCCTGTTTCTATTTTATTTGTTCGCTTATTTTCTTCATTAGATTTCACATTTAAGAGAAATTATATGGTACTTGTCTTTCTTTAACTGGCTATTTTCACTTAGCATAATACTCTCCAGGTCCATCCATACTGTCACAAAAGGTAATATTTCTTTTTTTTTTTTATAGCTGAGTAGTATTTTATTATGTAAATATACCACAGCTTTATCTACTCATCTACTGATGGGCACTTGGGATGCTTCCAAATCTTAGCTATTGTAAATAATGCTGCAATGAATTTAGGGATGCATATATTCTTTTGAATTAATATTTTGAGTTTCTTCAGATATATTCCTAGGGAAGTTCCATTTTTAATTTTTTGAGGTAACTCCATATTGCTTTCCACAGTGACTGCACCAGTCTGCATTCCCACCAACAGCGCACAAGAGTTCCCTTTTCTCCATGTCCTCACCAACACTTGTTGTTTATTGATTTAATAATGAAAGTCATTCTGACAGGTGTGAAGTGTTATCTCATTGTGGTTTTAATTTGCATTTCTCTGATGACTTGCATTTCTCTGATAATTTGCATTTCTAAGACAACAGTATGGTGATTACCAGAGGAAAAAGAGGGTAGGGAGGTAAAAGAGAGCAAAAGGGGGATAAATGATGATGGAAGGAGATTTGACTTGGGGTGATGAACACACAATATGATATACAGACACCTGAAACCTCTATAATTTTTTTTACCAATGTCACACAATAAATTCAATAAAAAAAGTATTCTCATCTTTTAATACAACTATACTTTGCCTCACAGGGCTGCCAAAAGACAAAATGCTAGTATATTCAAAGAGACAATTACAGTCCAATCGTTCAAAGCAGATAAAGCAAAGCTGTACCTATTTTTAAGAAACACATTTGTCCAAATTGTGGGAAGTATCTTATATATTTAATGTTGAGGAAGTAATAACGTGCTCATCCCTAATACCTCGATTATCTTTTAGAAGTTATCACCAAAATAAGTAGATTGGTGTCAACTTGCTTGACGCTAAATGTGACTTCTTCCCTTTCTTGCTTCTTTCCTTCAATATTCACTGAGCTCTCTTCATGTGCAGGCTCAAGGAGGCCGTACCACCCTCAAAGCCAGGGTTTTTTTCTGGCTACCGCACTCCAGCTGGACCCCAATGGCAGGATAAAGGTAATGCAAGAAGTTATCAGCCAGATTTATTTTGTATTCTTTTACAAAGCTTTACTGAGGGCCAGGCACTGTTCTAAGTGTCAAAGTTCCATCAGTGACAAAACATCTAAAAACAGACAAAAATTCCTACCATCATGAGGACAGTCAATGCAAGCAATTCCTCCTTCTTTATCTCTACATTTTATTTTGCTGACTCTAAACTGACTTCAATAATCCAAAAGATAAAGAAAAGGACAAAGAAAGTGTGCCTGAAAGAAAAAGGTGGGACAGGAAGTCAGGGAGATGGGTTTGAGTTACGTTAATGTTACCGGAGAAAAACATGCCTTGTCTTCCCCTGTTGCTGGTGGGAGTCCGGTCCTTGAGATGTCCTGAGAAAAGGAATTCTCTTAGACTAGCATGGGAGAATTCAACATGGTAGGAAGCTTTATTACCATGGAGTTACAGCCCTAATTTCCAAAATTCAATTTCCCTTAGTCCAGTCATAGAAATGAAGCTGGGGTTTCAGTAGAGCTAAATTCAGAGCCAGTGTCCAGAGTTTCTGTTCCATGTTGGAGCAGGTGCCAGTACAGCATCAGGCTAGTTGTGATTCATTAGTCCATTGTGTGTGTGAGTCCACATGGCATGGGCCACACAGGAGAATGCCAAGAATCCAAGTATGAGCCATGAGCCACTCTTGCCAAGAGAGCAAACTTTTTTGTTCAGGAAATTATATATTGAAGTATGGTACCTATTTGCTTTGTTTAACAATGGACAGGTTACTTTGATTTTCTAAATTGGATAAGTCATCCCATTCGATTGACTGCCTTATCGATTGAATGACTATTCCATTGATTGTTATCATACTGGCCTTAGAGAGCACATTCTACTGTACCTGGAAACAGGGCAGCACAATTACCCTAAATTGTTTTAGTGGCCACAGGTGGTGCATTTCAGTGACTCAGTGGTCCCGAGACCAGGACAGCACAATTACTCTAAATTGTCCTGACAACTCAGTGGTCAGGAGACCTGAGGGCTCTAAATAATGTGTTTCTATCAACTCAGTGATCCGGAGACCCAAAACTGTAATTTAGATAACATGCCTAAATTTAACCCAGGGTACCCAAGGGCTCTAGATAATGTATTTCTGTCAATTCAGTGACCCCGAGACCTGAAACTGTAATTAACATGCTTAATTTCTGCTTCTGTAATCTGCTTTTTTGCGAGCCAGGTGCCTCATTCCAAACCCTGAGATGTAATCAATACCTTTGTGATTTTTGCCTATATAAGTCTGGTTTTGACACCATCTTATTGCTATGAGATTTGGGGATGCCCCCTCATAATCCCGGATTGCAATAAATGTGACTCTTTAATTCAACTTCTTGAGGCGTCCTTCTGTGATTCGCGGGGTACGTTACAACAATATCCCCAATATCCTCTCCCTTGTCATGGCCACTCCCATTCTGGCCAACCATGGCTGTCCCCAGGTGTGACCAAAAAATAAGTACCTTCCCTGTGTCATAGCAACTTTACTAGGCATGCATCTATCTTCCCTTTGTTGGATCCCTCCCCCAGTGTTTTTCAGGGAACATGCCTGTCATGCCTGGCCTTCCCTTTGCTTCTTTCCTAACACTAATAACTAGCTAATCACAATGGTATCATTAAGATCAGATGTTTCTACCAAGCCTCCTGCATTCTGTCACCCCTGCCACCTTTTATTTTGGACACTTCTTTCCCACCCAGCTGTTGTAGAAGACTGAAGAAACCCAAACAACGCTTAGAGAAATGGAGTTACACAGCTTTATTGTCTCAGAGGAGTTGCCTCCAAAGTCTGAGCAAACCAATATAGTGGAAGCTCTTCTTTTATCCCCTTTGGTTTCTTTGTCCCCCAAATATGGGATGAGACTTCCTGACCTTTCTCAGGCTTTGCAAAAAGCCCCATGTGTTGGGGTGGTGTCTGTGAGACCACATCTAAAGGCCTGGCCTGGTGCCAGCGCTCATAACCCCCCCTGGGGGTTGTGTATTGTTCATGGTTTATGGCCTCTGTAAAATTTGAGCATTTACGTAACAGGTCTTGCAAGACCAGATTGTGGAGAAAGGGGCAGTGACTTAATTATAGGTTATCAAGAATGTACATTAGGTTACTGGCACAGATTCAGATTGCTAGCCCCCCAAACATCAGGGTTACATTGGAATCAGTCTTTTAGCCTTCTCACTGTGGACGAAAAGGGGCCACATGCTGACCTGACAAGCTCAGGAGAGGCCTGCATGGCAGTTTTGCAGACTCGGAGACCTAAAGTAACCACAAAGGATGGTCTGAAATTAAACCTTAACTAAAAGCAGTTATGGTGGGCAGTTAAGTCCTAAGCGGATGTCTTCACTGATAAGGTCAGCCTTTACCATAACTGAGCCTATCTTTCTTTTTGCATCTAAGATAACATGTCCTTGGGATGTCTGGGTAACTTGTGACTTCCTTTTTTATGGAGCCCCTCGGGCACAACCAGGTGTGCTGGGCCCAGGACAGATACCACAGATTCCTTGTTAATTGTTCCTGCACCCACCTAAGTATGTGTCCATTATTTTACTTTTTATCCTATCACAGAGGTTTCCCCGCTTCGCTTAATCCCACCTCCTTAAATCTGTCACCAATGAATTTCATGTAACCCACCTATGTCCCTCTTTTGATTGCAATGTATAAATACAATTGTAACCCCGCCATTCTTCGGAGCACTATCTCAATTCGTTGAGGTTCTGCTTCCCGGCATATGTTGACAGTTTGGCTCAAATAAACTCACAAAAATTCTTTACAGGTTTCAATGGTTTTTTTTTTACATTAACATCACCATGAGCAGCTTCTTTGCAGGAAGGAGCAAGCCAAAAACTGGCTAAGTTTACCATTTATAGACATCTACGACTTCCCTCCAAATCCCTAAAAATAAAAAAATAAATAAAATGGAGTGCTATTGCCTAGATGGGTAAATTAATTGACATCCTTAAAAATTCATGTAAAAAAAATCCATGTATAACGAAGAATAATAACTGTAATCCTAGGTGATTACATGGCTCCACTGATCTCAGGGTTCAAGTTAGCATCATTGCCAGTCCTCCAGTAGGGGCAAGGACCTCCTTTTGCCTGCTTGTATTGTTTCTTAAGTTCACACACCCTATTTAACCAAACAAGGATGGGTTGGCAAAATCTGACACCAAGTTTTCTAAACTTATTACTATTTGATAATGATACTCTTCCCAAGAAAGACATTCAGAGAAAACTAACAAGAGCCAAAAGTTTAGGTGAGTATTTTTGCTTTTTATATTTTTTAATTAGGAGCAGGACAAATGGAGATCTTAGGATAAAGTTACTGTAAATAAGATCTTTGTCTCTCAATGATCTTACTTCCTCAAAACTGCTTTTTCTTTTTGACTTGAACTGTTCAGCCCCACTTTCAGTGAAATTCAATCACGTTCATTAGCATTTCTAAAGATGTAAGCTACTCAAAACAGCTGCATTGTCTTTCGTTTTCAACTGAAACACAGCTTTTCCTTCTGAAGGGAGAACTCTCTCTTTAGTTTCCCAATTCTTTCTGCTTGGTATCCATAATTTTCAATGGTAGAGCCAACCCCCACGAAACAGGAAGTGCAATCCCATTTGATCTCACTTGAAAGAAATTGTAAATACTTGGTAAGGTCGGAAACAGGGTCTCAAAGAAAAATACAACGAAATAACTGCGGAAGAAAAACAAAAGCAAGAGAGACAAAGTAAGAATCATTGAAATGAACTAACTCTGTGTCCCTGGAACTAACACTCTCACTGTCAGGAGCGTTTAACATACTCCCCATGGGAAGCTGGCTGCTGTCTGTCAGTCTTCCTTCTATTTCACTGGCTATTCCAGCAATTAGAGAGGGAAATATTGTCTCTTTTTAATCTCTTAGGTCTATATAAAGAACATTCCATATGCTTCAAATGATAAAATCCCCTGCCTTTTTTTAAGGTGAGTATTGATGGAAATATATTGCAATAAAGAGCCAAGGGTTTACAAGTTCATTTTTTTTTTTTTTTCACTTAGGAAATTATCTTTTGTGTTGCCTAGCTCAAAATTCTGCCTGTAATTTTACTGTAAACCCAATTTTGTTTGGTTAAAGCCTAGGAAATAAGCTGTTATTTATGAAGGAAGATGGTGCCCCAATCTATGTTGAGGAGGGGAACCCTGGAGCTGTGTTTCAGAAAAGGTTTGCCATCATCTACACTGATGTCCAGCTGTCCCGTGTGATGGTGCCATCAGGCAAGGTGAGAGGGGCTGAAGGACCCACTGATTGCAAGTCTTAACACAGTGAACTAAGCAGGCACAGAGATGAGGAAGGTTCTGGGAGTGCCAGAAATGGGGACATTACGCATCTACATTCATATCTGAACAGAACAAAAGAATACAAAACTGAATCAATCTTCTGTTGCCAGTAGATATCACAGTGAATTGCAACACTCTAATTTATAAAAAGCTGACCGTAAGAACTTTTAAAAATGCAGCAGCTCATTAGTGGAATCTACTAATAGCAGCTGGGTCTGGTGCTGTGGAGGGTACGGACAGAGGCAGTCAGGGCTCCTGCTACTAATGGGTGTTAAAAAACAGGGATTCACATGTGATTTGCTCAAATTACTTCACTTGTGAAATTAGTAAATCCCTAAACAGGTGTGTCAGAGCCACTTGCTATGTTTAAACCTGGCAAACCAATTCCCTTCATGGAAACTGCTGCTGATCTGGGCTGAATAAGTAGCTCATAAGAAAGAAAATCTGAATCTGAGACTACAAATGGTAATCAGACCTATTCTACAATTTTGTGAAATGTAAATCTTTCCTAAAGGAACTTCCAAATTCATACTTATGGGGCACAGTATGTCAGAAATGCCAAACTGCAAGTGACAAGTACTTGCAGAAGTGCCTCTTCAGAGACTGTCAGTCCCTGCAGAGACAGGCTGGTTCACTCTCCAGCATTCTTGGGATGGAAATAACAAATTGTGGGCAGTTATCCACATGTTACAGGGCACTGATTGGACAATATCTTTAAAAAGAAATGCATAGGATCTGCGGCAGGAGCAATGGCCAACCCATGATGTCTATCATTGTTAGGCACTCTCTCAGCTGGGACAAACAACAGCATTTCCTTGTGCTACCAGCCCAAAGCGAATATGTATCTGACAATGTCACTTGGAAGGAGCCTGTGGACTCCTGGTGGAAGCTGCACCAACCACCTTCCTGAGTTGTGGTCATGGTGGATGCAAAGATTCAAGCTGAAAACGTATGGTCCTATCGGACTCCATCCTTTCTGTAGTGAACTTTGCCAGGTAAATTCTACTCTTCAAGATTCTTTCATTCCAATCTTGCTCTCCTGATAAATCTGTCTAGTGTGTGTGACCCCTGACTTGAGAAGGTTAAAAAGGGCTAATTCCAATGTAACCCTGATATTTTTGGCGTGGCTAACAACCTGAGTCTGTGTCAGCAAGCCCAGTATACATTCTTGATAATCTATAGTTAAGTCACTACCTCTTTCCCGGAAACTGGTCTTATGGAACCTGTTATCTAAACACAGAAGCCATAAAACTATGAACAGTGCACTGCCCCAGAGTGGGGAGGTTATTAATGCTAGCACCAGGCCAGACCATCAGATATGACCTGGAGACCCCCAACACCTGGGGGCCTTGTTGCAAAGCCTGCGAAAAGGACCAGAAGCATAATCCATATTTGCAGGACAAAGACCTCAGAAAGATATAAAAGAGAAGCCCCTTGCATGTTACTTTACTCAGATTTGGGAATTTATTCTGCTGAGTCCGCCAGTGTATTAAAGAGTGTAACTCCTTTTCTCTAAAAGAGTTGCTTGGTTTTTCTTTGGTCTTCTGCGACAGACTCACTTTCAGGATGTTTTCTTTAAAAAAAAAAAAAAAAGACACTAGCATGGAAGGAATGGAAGAACAGATGTGTGCACATATCCTGAATAATTATATAACAACAATATTGATATTAGCTGTCATTTATTGAGCTCTCACTTTGCGCCAGGGACAATGCTAAGGACTTTGTATGCATCAGTCTCTTTCATCTCTACAACAACACTATGAGAAAGATGCCTCTATTAACCCCATTTTACAGGTAAGAAAGATGTGGTGCAAAGGGGCAAAATGAATGGAACTCTTACAGTTGACCATACAGCTGTCAAATGATATGGTAGGACTAGTACTCAAGTGTGTTCATCACCAATCCCTTGCACTTAACTAAGATACTTCAATTTCCTATATCAGAATGGCTACAATATCTCTGTCCTAGTAGAGCATTTGTTCTGTTTTGTAAAACTATAGAGAAAAATCATCCAATGATTTGCCCATTTCTACATGACTTTATAACTTCTATGGCTCAGCTCCAGAAACTGCACTTAAATTTACTTTTAGCAAAGATAAAGTGTTCTAAAAAGCTACAATGTCCAATATGGTACCCACTAGTCACATGTGGCTATTGTATATGTAAAATGTGGCCAGTGTGACTAAAGAACTGAATTTTTCATTTTATTTAATTTTAATCAATTTAAATTTAAATAACCACATATGGCTAGTGACTACCACATTGCACAGCTCATCTCTAGAGGGAAAATCATGATGCTTGTTAAACTGAAACTATTTAATTTAAATCCTTCATCCAATAGTTTCTGAAAGCCTACTATATACCACACTCATTATCAGGCATTAGGCAGACTGTGGTGAACAAAATAGACATTGGTTGCAGACCAAAAGCAAGAATAAGAGAAAGAATCAGAGATGTTGGAGAAAACAAGGGGAATGTGACATGTAAACTCTGAGAGGAGAAAGTTTTTCACAATGTGGACCCCTGCTCTGCTATAGACTGCTGCTAAAAAGACAGGAAGGCATGAGCTGCATATGTCATCACCACGAAACGTGATTGCATTATCAAGAGTAGTTTCAGTGAATTAAAGGAATTAAAAGCCAGATCAGAGTGGGTTAGAATAAATAGGATATAAGAAACTGAAGACAACCTGTGTAGACAATACTCTTGAAAATCATTACTAAAAAGGGAAGTAAAGAAATGGGGGTGATATTAGAAGGGGCATGCATGGTTTAGGCATCTTGTATACCCCATATTTGCAGGCCAAAAGGAGTAATCTAATAGAGAAAGAAAGGTTGACAAGGCAGAAAAGGGCAGGGTGTTATTGAGAATGCAGGAAGGGAATAAGTTCCACAGACCAGTAAGGGGACCAGTCTTGGCTGAGAGGGACAACTCCTCAGGTAAGAGAAGGAAAGAGAAGCCAATTCAAGTGAGTGTAGGCTTGTAGATTTGTTCACTTAACTGAGCCAAGCTTCCCTGGAGAGTACCTTAGCCAGGAGTTGCATTCAAAAAAAATTAGTCTGGTATTCAAACATAATTGAAAAACAATTAATTATTTCTTGCAGTCTCTGAAGAAATCCCAAAGGGAATTACATTAATAATGCACAATAAAAACATAACTTCCAAAACTTTACTTCTTTCTCTCTCTCTCTCTCTCTCTCTCTCTCTCTCTCTCTCTCTCTCTCTCATTCAGCCTCTGTGTCTTTAACTTTTCTTGCCACTCCAAAGTTTCAAGAAAATCTCTTACTAAAAATATAAATGCAGTGTGATGAAATGATGTCCAATGCTAGCTCTAAAATTTTATAATTCTATAAGTGATAGAAGCTGATATTTAAAACCCCACCTTTTCATTTGGGAGAGGCCGGGCAAGCTTGGAGGGCAACTAAGCTTTCTGTACGAAGTTACCAACATGTCATATCATACATCATACTGTATGTAAAAAACTAATATGGAAAACCCCAAAATTGCAAGGGAAGTTAGTATGGGTGAAAAAAGGTTTTGGAGAAGGCAGGAAAAGAAGGAAGAGGACCACAGAAAATTGGGGAATCAGGGCCAGTATTGCCAAGCCCTGAGGAGAAATTAGAGATGTAGATGGAGGCATAACATCTGTTCTGTTCCAAGCAGCTTTTGTTTCCAAATTCACCTCCTCTCCTTTCCTTGCCTCTGCCAGGCCCTATCTCCCTTTTCTTTGAAATGACATAAATACGGGAAAAGCTCACCGAACAGTGGAAACTGCTCTTATACCACATCCCAAATAAGATGGGTGTACTTGGGCACATAGGATGATAATATTGCGACCAGGGATTTCTACTGATTTTTTTTTTTTTTTTAATTCAAGGGGAAGCAAAGGGAGGAGGTAGAGTAACTTACCTCTTAAGCTGTTTGTTTGAAAATAATATGCAGAAAGGGAAAAACAATCCTCAACTAGCAACTGGCTTCCTTGCCATCTGCTTAATCTAAACATTAGCATATCACATATATGGGTGAACTCAAATTGCACTGGAAATGGAGTGCTCTGTTCCACGTTTGCAGACCCTCGATGGGGGCGTCAAGTGCGAATTCTCTGTGGGATTATGTGGGCTTTCTGGGCTTCCAACATATGCATTTAGGGCCACATTTTCAGTCCAGCCTTAACTCATCATACTGCAACTGGAGGGAAAATTGTGCCCGGCTTAATTAGCACAAGGACTAATCAAGTACTAATGAAATTTGCCCACAAGCAGTTCTTCAGACTAGGGCACAAGTAGCGCACACAATTTCCGTATATATCACTTAGCATGTCAGCACAAAGGAGGGAAGTAATGAACAATTCCTCCCTAAAATGTGCTTCAGGCTAACCACAGGCAAACATCACCGCGTCCCAGAAGTCATCCATTAGTTTCATCAGTGTAAACTCCGTAAGTCCGCAATCGGCAAACTGCGTCCCAATTTGCCACATTAGATGGCAAATTTATAAAAATATAGTGAAGGTTATCCATGAAGACACTTCATTCTCACAGATTTATGAGCTTTTTAAGACGTGAATTTGGAAATGACTGCGATCTGTAATGTACCTTAAAATATATAGGCGGTCTTTTGAGCTAAAACATCAGTTCTAAAGAGGTGTCAATAATGTTGGAAAACAGCCCGATTTGTTTAAACTCAGAAAAATGACAAAAAGGAGGCCTGATTTTATCTCTTCCATCAGGGATCTATCCTTAGACTTACTACGTTAAATCTGCTATTAAGATCTGTCCAAGCATAAGAACTTATTTACAGCACAAATATTAATTACACGAAGAAGATGTCTTCAGTCCATCAATTATATCCCACTCATCAGAGATGCAGTAAGCACGTTGAAATAAATATTTACATAATCAAGCTTTGCACAGAGGGGACATTTTTGCCCTGGGTATCTCATGGTACTTTGCCAAAAATCAAATTCCGGGTCATCCGTTTTGGGGGGCCCGGGAGAAACAGTGATGAATTCCCAGACCAAGGTCACGTTGAAAAGCCGGGCGGAAAATTAAGAGAGGACTCCACAAGGACCAAATGCTGCCATCCCTTCTGCCCTGTAAACTGCACTTCTTCCTCCAAGGGCTGTTACATTTCTCGGGAGGAAGGATCTCACCTTTAAGAAGCTGAAACTTACCCACTTTAACAGGTGCAAGGGCCAGACGACAGGCTGTTCCCTTTATGGACTATCGACAAACATCACTTAAAAGAATAATGATCATTGGTGAGTGCTAAACACCAGCCCCTTCACACAATGCCTTCATAAAATGAAATCCGGGAGAGAAGAAAGCAAATAAGCCAGAACCGGGGGGACTAGGACGCAACCCGTCTGTCACCTGTGGTCCCTCGCCTCGAGAGCCTCCCAAACAGCTTCCCCGGTTTAGGACACGAGATTAATTTTGATATTGACTTCTCCTGCCCTTTCGAAGATGCTGTTGTCTGGGAATTGTGTTAGACTCGTTTTTCCATTTGTAAACATATCGAACTTATCTCTATAGGACAGAGGAAAGGAGGAAAAAAGGAATTGCTCGTCATGAGTGAGTTTTATTTTTCTTAATTAAATAAACGTGTGTTAACTATAAAGGGTGTCCACATTCAACTTGCTGTAAAAACAAGAGAATTTCATGCGGACCACAGCCATTAACAAAATTTAAGCCTGACATTCTTCAAAGGAACCAAGGGCCCCATCTGCTGATGCTTAAATGTACTACAGTAGCAAACGAATTAAAAGAAGCAGATGGAGAACTTATTGAACTGAAATACAACGAAAGAGCCTAAGGCTGCCAAATCTGGGGAGCAAAAGGCACCTTGAGAAGTTGGAGAACCTGCCCCTCTCATCCTCTTCGGTATTGGGGGGGGGGGACAGGTGGGGACCCGAATGAAAGTCATTCTGAGCAGATGCATAGTATTTTGTGTGTGTTTCATTTTGTTTTGTTTAGTCCTCAGGAAAGGAGCTCCGAGCACACATCTCACTGGCACCACTTCCCTGCTGAAAGACCTTTGACTGGAGCAAGTTCTCTCATTCCTAACTGCTGCTTCTTGTTTTGAAGTAACTTCGAATGGTTTGGGTCTTAATGGATTTTGATGCTGCCCCTTTGGATGATAAAGAAGACATTCTATTTGCCTTTCAGACTTATCTTTAACATGAGATCATTCTGGATCCTTTCTCTGAAGTGTATTTTTTTTATGACCGTGGCAGCAACTAAATAAGTAGATAAAGCAAGCGGGAAAGACTTTAGGTAGGTTAGAATGATGCAGTTCTGGAGTCTAGTTTCAGCTACCTCAAATAGTCACTGTTTGACTGTTTAATACCTATTCACCTTAAAAATAAGGTGTCAGAGTGTGTGAACTTTAATTCCTTTCAATGTAGCTCTAAAATTCATTGTTTTATCCATAAAGGTAGAAGGAATACCATATAAATCTTTGCATATTGCATACATTAGGTGCTCCAATTCGAGTAATTCCTAAGTAATTCTCCAGTTTATCAAAGTCATTTGCAGGCAGTAAGCAATTTTTGCCTTCTAAATCTTTTAGAATACCACATAGCAGTTATTTGTTCAAATAATGAATGAAGTGCTTTATGTCCCAAACTACCCTTCCCTGTTAGTTAACCCTCTTACTACATCATTAGGGTCAAAAGGAATGCCTTTTACTGGAGGTCCAGCAAGGCCTTAGGTTAGAAGCATGTGGTTTACTGGGTTTACAGATGGTGTGTTCATCTGTGATTGGGAGACTAAATCTACATCCCTTTCTAGATGAATTCTTGATTTTCCTTCTTTGCACCTGCCCCGCCCATTCAACTTCTAACTATACTTTTTCTCAGTCATATTGTAAGGTCCTAAGACCCCCGGAGAGTCCGACGGAGGAGGCGACGACCCCAAGTCAAACGCAGAGATCGAAACTTGATGCAAAAGCAAGAGGTTCTTTATTACAAGCGCAGCGCAGGGGCTCTCAGGCAGACAGGCAACAACACAAGGGGAGTGCTGGCTGACTGGAGCCCCGAGCAATTGCAGAGCAGGAGTTTATAAAGGCAAAAACCACACGCAGGTGGCCAGGGAAACAGGGAACGGGGTTAACAGTTAACTCATAACTCATCTCTTACAGGGACAGGCCTTTGTTATTAGTTGACTCATTTCCTAAGGGGCTAGGGTGGTCTGGTATGCGCAGACCGATCCCAGGGAGCGATTAGATAGCTATGCTATGACCAAACCAGGGCACCAGAGCTTTACGGGAAGGGTCAGTTGAGACACAGGAGGGGGGGGGAGGTCTTCTCTTTAATCTTACATTAACCAGAGCTTACTGGAAAAGTTGGTTAAGGGAAAAGGGAGGTTTCAGCAACCTTACAATATAAAGAAAAGCTAGATGGGCCACCTCATTGATTAAAATACCATTTCTCTCCTTTTTAGTCTGAGTCATTTAATCCTTTTATATCTTGTTCCGAAGCACTTCCAACATAACAGCTTCTTCTGCGTCAGCTCTCTCCCATGCCTCTTCCCCAGAGCTACTCTCCTTTGTTTCTTACCCAAGTCACTGTGACACCACCATCCACCAACTGACTTGGCCAAACTGAAACACCAGCATTTCTCCCCCATTACTCACCACATCTTAGAGATACCACGTATACAGCTGATTCTATTCAAGTAATATATCTTCGACATATTACCTCCTCTCCACTCCTATTTGCTGTAGGGATTCTTTTCACCTCTTACCTGAACTATCCTCCCACCTTGTGTCTCTGCCTCCAGTCCTGCCATGTTTTTATACATCTTTCATCTGCCACAGGAGGATGGATCTAAAACGTAAATGTGACCTTGTTATTTCCCAACACACATGACAATGGTTTCCCATTACATTCACTATGAATTCTAACACGGATTCTGCCTGCTCTATTCTTACCCCCCACCACCACTCTGGACTTCCTTAAAGTCCCAGGAAGTTGAAACCATATGTGCTTTAGTCCCTAAAACATATTTCTTTCTGCCCCAATTCCTTACGCATGCTGGTTCCTCTGAGTAGTTTAGCTTCCCACTCCTTCCTCTCCTAGCTAACTTTGACTAAACCTTATAGCCACTGCTTGGGTGTTATCTTTCCTAAGGGGTATGTTCTGACTACCCCTAGACATGGGCCAATTCTCTATGACTGGAGAAATATGTGCACCATATCCTCCTCACACATACAGGGCTACATCTGAACACAGTGCCTGTGTTACGTCTCCTTCTGTGTGAAGCCTTTGCTAAACAGACAGCTCGCTCTTAGTCCTGTGTTTGCCACGTGGCCATACCCTCTCGTCACAGTTGGTTGAATTAGGGATAGCAGGAGTGTGTAAAGGACAGCCAGGGTTCTTTGAAAAACATGGGCTGAACCAATTCTATCATCTTTTAAAGTACTTCGAATTGAGTAACACAGAGAGAAAGTTAGAAGCAGGGGCAAATTCTGAAAGCCCATTCATTATGTAGAGAAAAATCGTGACTGGTCCCTCAGAAGAGAAAGTTTTCAGTGAGTCGAAACCACAAGTAAGTCAAAGGAGTGAGGCGAAGTGGAGAGAGCGTGTAAGAACATGGCTACTACTCGGAAATGACTGAAACTCCCTAGGGCTACCAGGATCCAGAGCCACCCTTCAGTTCGTGCTGTTCCTGAAGTCAAGAGACTCTGCTTTCCTTGGGTTGTTGTGTGCTTTTCTTCTTATATTAACTTCTCTAACATATGAAGAAGTGGAGCTGAGTCTTTGTTCCAGTAAATAAAGGAGTCTAACCAAAACAGCACTGAATGTTCCTCTTTCTTCATGGGTCTTTGCCACAAGACTATACCCTTCCAAAGAGTAAGTAAGGAACAGATATAGTACCTGGAATGTAGCAAATACTAAATAAAATAGTTATTAGAATCCGTGAATGGAAAACCAAATAGAAGAAGGCTGTAGGAGGCATATGATAGGGATCTGCTGCTAGTGAGCTTAGGTTAACCATAAGGAGATTTATGTAAAACAGTAATAGAATACAATTGTCTCATCAACTACTTAAAGATACTTCATTTTTAATTGACAGTTCTGCAAGGGAAATTTTCTACACTACTCTCTATCTTATGAAATATGGCACCTGGAATCTGATGCTATGTAGACGTCATCTTTTAAATCCTCACTAGAGGATATGTTTATTGATTTTAGAGAGAAAGAGAGAAACATCAATGTGAGAGAGAAACATCAGTTGGTTGCCTCCTGCATGCACCCTGCCCCAGGATTGAACCGCCAACCTTTTTGGTGTATGCGACGATGCTTCAATCAACCGAGCCATCTGGCTGGGGCTATGTGCACTTCTTGATTACACTTTTATGGATTAATTAAACAAGGACTTAATGATTGCCTACTATGTGCTTAGCACATTGCTAAATGCTATGAAAGATACAAAACCAAAATGTAAAATTCCTGTTCTTAAGGATCTTATTTCAGTATCTGTTTTTTATATACAGCTTCATTATCATCCTGCTCCCTAAAATTTAAGCATTTTGAAGTTAATTTAACCATGTATATACCTAGCTTATAATAAAAAGGCTTCTAAAAATGTGGTATTTTAAAAATTCCACAAGTTCTAGCTTCTTGCCTCAGATAATCTAGTAAAAGCACGATGAAATATTATCAGCAGTAGACTTCATTTTTTTTTACTACTTCAGCCACAATAAAGAGATTATGAAAATTCTAAATGTCTTGCAACTTAAAGCATATAAACTCTATTTTTCAAACTATATGAATAGCTGGAAGAAGCAGCTAAGAGTAAAGGCAAGCAGGGAATTGTAGAATAAAACTTTCATAAAGTCTCTGAGATGTCTAGTGAGGAAGTCTCAGGGCTTACTGTTAGGATGATTTAAAACCTTAAACACCATTTTGTTGACACATAATTCTTTTATATATTTTCAGTCTATAAATTGTGAGCTCCTCTAAAGGAAACACCGTTTCTCACAGTGGAAACAAAGAAAAGAGCCTCTAACTCTTATTACATTTTAAACACTAGATAACTTTGCAAGTGGGTAACCGCGTTTATGAAATCATGTAAGTCAGCACTCTGTGAATTGGTGTGGCAGGAGGCATTTCCTAAGCAGACTTTCTATTGACACACATCTAACCCTTTTCACATTTATTATTTTTCCTCATGGCTGTTAATGTGCCTCAAAAATAGGGAAATGTGAAAACCAATAGATTCCGTGGCCACAAATTGGACAGTAACTAATGCAGACAGGGCTGATTTCTTTCCCTTTGGGGTCCTGGAAAGTTTTGAACAACAACAGCCAATGGGTTGGTTTCTGTTTCTTTGAAGAAAGCCTGTCTCATTCAAGACACTCTTTCCACTGAACATACTATCAGGTGGGGCTTTTTCTCTATTAAACTGGATAGGGGAAATTGATGCTCAGCAAATATTTATTGAACGTGTATTGAATAAATAAATTGAATATGGAAGAAGCAGTAAGAGATGGATAGGACCGTGTGGTGAAAATTGGGGCCAAAAGGTTTTTTTCAGATTTTTCTCAAATTTCTTATGCTCAAAACCCATCTAAGTTGGCTATAATCATAAGTTAGTTATCACAATATTTTATTCTGTGGAAAAGAACATTAGTCTTTCTTAAAATAATAAGGCTGTTCTGAGAAATCATATGACCATAATCATTCACTAAGTCATTTACTCATTGATTCAACAAATACTTGCCAAGCTCCTACTATGAGCCAGGAACCGTTCTAAGTACTGGGGATACAGTGAATGAAACAAAGTTACTCCCTTCAAGGAGCTTACATTCCAGGGGTGAAAAAACAGACAATAAACCAAAAAACAAATACTTACATACCTCAGTGTCTGTTAATCAGAAATGCTATGAAGAAATATAAGGCAGGGTAGGAGGACAGAGAGTAATGGGACCTCTAATATGAGGTAGAGGGGACAAAACGACCAAAAATCAGCATGAGATGAAAGAAGAAGCCTTGTGAGCATCTGGGCGAGATGGTAGGAATAGCAAGTGCAGATGATCTGAGCAGGAGCATGTGCAGTGCAGTGTGCTCCGGGATCAGCAGGGAGGCCAGCACGAGGGAGGTGGGAAAAATCGCAGGGAGCCAGAATAAAAACGGTCTTGTCAGCCATGGTAATGTCTTTGGGCTTTATTCTAAGTGTGTTGAGAAGTCATTGAAATAGATACCCAGACTTGTCCTTTTGTAGCTAGAATTTAAAAACGTGAGCATGGATACTCTAGAGTTCAAATGCATCAAGCAGGGCTCATACCATTAACCTCAGGTTCACAACAACCATTTGTCAATCAATTCTCCAAATGCAATTCCAAATTCTGTGCTTAGAGGAAGGTAGACATTTTTCTTAACAATCAATCAAAGGTTTATCAATGATAGGCCTTAAAAAAAAAAAAAAAAAACCTGACAACTTCCCATCAATAATAGGTGTTTGCAGGATCAAACTAAAGCTGAGCATCAGGAACAAGCCATTGACCATCTTGGTTCACAGGCCAAGATGAAACCTGACTTCGCTGAAATTTGGCCTATGCCAGGTCGTTTTTACAAAGAATCCATGGTAGACATAACATCTACTTGAATAATTTTTTAGGCCTAGTTCTAAGAAGCACAAATCTAATGATAAGTCATTGTTTGATTATAGTATTTTATGGTTTACATACACAGCCTAACTTCAAAGAAAGCATTTCTAAGTGAAAGCACTTCTTCAATGACTCATTAAATAAGTAATATCCATGGCTATATCAACAATTAAAATGTGTTAAAGCTCACAAATGAGATGCGAGTGCCTTGAAAATGGCACCATTTCTTGTGTTAGTCCGGGCAGACTAGCAGCTATTTCACAGTTTCCCAAATCCCAGAGTCCTGATACCTACAATATTACTTATTGGCCTCATCACAGCCCTGGTTGGCAGCCAGGGCCTCAGCTTCATTCATTGCCCAGGCTCCTCCCACCTCATTAATCTGCCCTCCCAGGTCCTTAGAGGTATCTGCATTCAACCAGTGGGTGGGAAAGTGAAAATGTGAGATTTTTACTCCACTTTCATGCCATCTTCAAAGCATCTCACTTCCTTAATATTCCTCCAACTTCGCTCTTCATTCCCTCTTTATCTCCTTTGCTGATTTCTCTTCTCATTTACTTCTTAATATCAAGAGATGAGGGGAGATAGGAGCTGGATATCAGTCCTGGAGTCTCATCTACTCTCTTTCTAGAATTGTTTTTTAGTAATACAGCCCAGTATCATGGCTTTAATAACACCTTAATGCTGAAGTCTCCTAAAATATACATGTCTATTTGGATTTCTCTCGCCAGGGTTCACACTTATATAACTACCTGCTTATTCAGCATCTCCACTCACCATGTCCAAAGCTAACTCACAAGCTTCACCAAAATTGGCTCCGCTTGCAGCCTTATCTGTGCTAACTGATAACACCTACCTTCCAGCTGCCCAGGCAAAACCCTTGCAGTCATTTTTGGTTCCTCTCTTAACATTACATTCCTGCTGACTCTACCTTCAAAATACATCCAGGATCCTATGAAGCCGTGTCTCCCTCACTGCTACCACCTAGCTGTGGATCATATCATTAGTTGGCTCTATTACTAAAATGGCTTCCTTGATTCTACTCTTGACCCTCTATAGTATTTCTGAACACAGTAACCAGGGCTCCTTTGTAAAGTACGTCAGGTCATATCGTACTTCCTCTCAAAACCCTCCAAGGGTTTCTCACTTTCCATTTCACTCACAGTAAAATCCAAAGTCCTTAGATACCTGCAAGGCACAGTGCTGTATGACCTCCTGCTGGCAGTCTATCCTCATCACCACGATGCTACCCCTTCCTTGCTCTGCCTGTATGCTCTTAGAATATGCAGGCACATTCCTGCCTTAGTGCCTTTACCATGATGAGAATGTTCTTTCCTCTGATATCTGTGACTAATCTCTTCACTTCCTTCACTCAAGTCTTTGCTTAAATGATACTTTAGACTACAGGTAACCCTGCCCATGCCATGTAATACTGAATCTTGCCCACTTCCCACCTTACCATAGTGCTACTGAAACACCTTACTCATCCATGTTTTTTTTTTTTCACTGCATGTATAACCTTCTAACATGCTATAAAATTTATTTTTAGTATGTTTATTTCTGTCTCTCCATCTAGGACTTAAGTAAGCTATTCGAGGGCAGAGATCTTTATCTGTCTTGTTCAAAGATTCTCACTTATCTAGTTCAGAGCTTGGCACATGATACTGTTAAATACTTCTGAATGAAGGAAGGAAGGACAAACATCATAGTAGAAGCAGCAGAAAAACTATTGAACAAAATTTGTTTGATATTCCTGGTACCTGATACCCTGCCCTTATTAGGTCCTGTTTCCTGCCTCAGCCACATCCATGGACTTTGGACTCTGGTTACCGTTTGGACCAGGTCTCAGTGACTGCCCCATCAAGGCCATGTAGCATGAGATACCAGTGTGTGGGCTCTGAAGTCAGACATGTAAACTCAATTCCTGGCTCCACCAATTGGGTTATGTTATTTCTACTCTTTAGCCCTCCATTTTCTTAACTATAAAACACCAATTATAGCAATACCTAGTTTATAGTGTTTGTGATAAATGAATGGGATAGTATAAGAGTGATGACTAACACTGCTTTCACAGTTTTGTATTTGATAAATATTAACAACTGTTAGTTATTGCCTTTAAATGGGTAGTCTTAAATGTGCTGGCCTGGTGGCCCATTCACAATGGTCCTGCCTGACCTGATCAAAACTTAACATTTGATCCCACAGACTACACCTTTCTCAAATTGTCACAAAATGAACTAGGACAGTTGAGAAAAGAGCTCCATTTCCAAGTGGATTCCATGTATGTAAATAATCTAATTGACATTAGTTGAATTATATAAAATTACTGGTATTGTTGGGAAAAAAATTTCAAATACTGGTAATTTTATGTGGTTCAGCCCAATGCTTTCAATTTGTTTAGAATACTCTTTTTCAATGTGACAGGCAAGTGTTAGTTGAGCCTATTTCCAGTTGTGAAGATGCAAATTGAGATAGAAATAATACTGGAGTCATAGAGATACATCCTAGGACCTCAGGAAATATGGAATTGTTTCCTCCTTTGCTTTCTTTTTTCCACTCATTTCAGGGGCTTGAATCAAGTTCTTTTCTCAGGAATTTTTACTTCCCCTTTTTATTTTTTCAGAGTCCTCCCAACCTTCCATAAGAACTCAGCCTTCCCCATTATTTTAGTCAGGGTTCTCCAGAGAGGCAGACCAATATCTATCTGTATCTGTATCTACATCTGTGTCTATATCTGTATCTGTATCTATACCTATATCTATATCATCCATATCTGTATCAGTATCTATCTCTATCTCTATCTGCATCTATATCTGTAACTATACCTATACCTACATCTATATCATCTATATCTGTATATGTATACTACTATATCTATATCTATATCTATATCTGTATCTAGAGAGATTTTAACTAATTGGCTCATGCAATTGTAGGAGCCAAAATTCATAGGTCACAACGGCAAGCTGGAAACTCAAATAAGAGTTGATGCTGCCTCTTTAATCTGAATTCCACAGGGCAGGCCAGGCTGGCTGGAAGGTCAGGAAAGGTTTCTATGCTGCAGTCCTGACAGTGGACTGTTACAAGTTGAAGTGAGTCCCTTAAAAATTGATATGCTGCAGCCCTAACCCCTAGTACTTCAGGATGTGACCTTGTTTAGAAATAAGGTCATTGCATCTATAACCAATTAAGATGGGGTCATAGTGGAGTGTGATGGGACCCTACACCAACTTGACTGGTGTCTTTATAAAAATAATGCCGTGTAAAAAAACAGATTCACACACAGAGAGCATACCATGTAAAAATGGGAATTGTGCTATCATAAGCCAAAGAAGTACCAGAAGCTAGAAGAGAGACCTGGAACAAATTCTTCCCTAAAGCCCTCAGAGCAAGCATGGCCAGCACTTTGATCTCTGATTTTAGCCTCCAGACTGCAAGATAATAAATTTGTATCATTTAAGTCACTCAGTTTATAACACTTGGTTAGATTAGCGCTAACAAACTAATCCACCCTCCAATCCAGAACTATCTTGAATTCCTTCCTCTCTTTCTCCTCAAAGTTTTGGTGAGTCATCATATCCTTGTCTATCATAACATTAAAAACATCTCTCCAGTCTGGTCTCTTCTCTCCCATCATTTGAGGCCATTCTCATCTCTCACTTCACATAGCATCCTCCTAAGTGGGACTCCCGAGTTTCAGGCTCCCTTTTCTCCAGCCCATTTCAAAAATTGTTTCCAAAGGCCCCTTCTAAAAATATAAATCTAACTGTGTCCCACATCTGGTTGGAAAACTCCACCCACTCTCCTTTACCAGATGTAAATGTGTGATTCCTTAGCACAGCACTTGATGATCATTATCTGGGCCCACCCTTTCTTCCTAGCTTTACCTTTCTGCTTTGCTTCTTTGTACCTTCTAACCACACCAAATTCCTCATTTTTATAAAACTATTGTCTTTCATGCCATTGACTCTGCTGACTGATCTCTTCACTCTGATAGAACCTAGATCCCCTCTTCTTTGATTTAATACCTTTTCCAAATGGCTGCACAGTCATTGTCCAATACCATGCTTCTCTTCCCACCCCAAGTTTAAATTAGCCCGGCTGTCAGGGACAGATTAGAGGTTCAGTATTATTCCATAATTCTGAACTTTATGTGCACGAAAGGAAGAAAAGAATTATGCTCAGAAGAGGGTAGAAGGAAACAGGTTTAAAAATAGAATGGGAGACAGTGGACTAGAGCAGGCAAGAGTCCAAGGTTGCTCTCTCTTGTAGAATGAGTTTCACAGTTTCTTCAGTCTACTTTGTTTTTTCTTTTCATGTGAAATTTCTTGGAGAGGTACGTCAAGATCCTTTTGTATAGAGCCTTGTGTTCAGGAATTTAGAAAGGCCGCAGTGGCACATTGTGTGTAAGGCTCAATTCCAATAGCCAAAATGCATTGGCTTATGTAAATATCTAAGGAAGACAGTGCTATATGGAATACAAGCTGTGGCAATGCAGTCCTTAGATTTCCTGAGACTGCGTGCTTGCCAAATTTTACTACCAGATGCTTAGGAAAGAGAGAAAATTATAATTCCAACTGGTCAGTGTTCAGAAGGTAATATTCAAAACATCCTACCACATGGATAAACAAGAAAATAATTAGAAATTAAATGTTAGAGAATTCTGCAGTGAGCATGAATGTAATCCATAGGATAAACAACACTTGGTTGACATTTGAGTGAATAAATTAAAACCCAAAGTGATTTGAATAAAAATTCAAGACATGTATCAGAGAAGTTCACAGGAGACAAAAGATGAAATCTTGCTTTTGACATTTGAGCTCTATTGGAGTTTATGGGTAGGCCTGGAAAAGAAGGTCAAAGCCTTCCTATAGCACTATGGGATAAACTTCATTGTACAAGGCCATAACTTGACTCTTGAGAAGTCCATTAAGATGAAACATGTACATTCAAGACAGTGTGAGGCTAAAATTACCATACTCACAGCAAATAAAAAGTCAATCCAAACCATCTACCTTGTCTCATGTTTCCTTGAAACAAGATTAATAATAACAAGTCAGAGACATTCTCCTAGCCTTTCATTGCTCTCTGTAAAAGAGCAACAATAACCAGCTACCCAGGTTAAGGTGCCAGATGCCTGCCTGTCACATGCATTAGAATATGTGCGTGCGTGTGCGCGCGCACACACACACACACACATACACACAGAAACACACATGTGTGATGGTTTTCTCTGAATAATAAGGACTCTGCTATCATAAAATTTACAGAATTGACTCTAAAGTTGATTTTGTTGTCCTATAGCAAATAATTATTTAACAGAAATGGTTCTATGAACCTTTCCCAGAAGGAGTTCTTGTACTTTTGGTTTACAGAAAGGATCACAATCATGTGCAAATCTGATTCCTCACATTGAAAATATTCACTACAACACACACACACACACACACACACACACACACACTCACATATACACTTACACACTTGTGCACACACACGCATACATAATATGTAGATTTTTGTTTACAACAGACTTAAAAAGTACCTGAGCTAATGATGGTTATATCAGTAGGGTGACAAGTCTCTGGGTTTCAGCTTTTGCCTGAAAAGAGGTGATTCAAGCAAGATGAAGCCCTGAGCCTGTGGTCTCCCTGGTGATATACTAGAGTGCTGCACTTGATATTGAGAGAAAAATATATACTCTGCACTTGGTATTTAGAGAAAAATATCACAGATCTTAGAATTCTGATTGAAGACAATATAGGATAAAAGGTTTGTTCTGGTGGCCAGTAAGGATGCAGCAACTCAATGACTACACAGAGTGAGTCAGGCCATTGCCTAATATATCAAATCCACCAAGAAAAATAATTACATCCATATCAATTATTGGTCTATTAGAAATAAAGTCCTGGTAGAAGGACACTGTCCAAAGGTGATTGTCTAGTGCTTTAAAAATAAATGTCTTATCTCTGCCTTGGCATTTTCTGTGCCATCAAAAGGCCATTATCCTATGACAGTTCCATTCCACAGACATTAACATTAGATACCAATTCTTTGTAAAGGCTCTTTACAATGCTTTGTCTCATTTGGTGGGTTTGCCAAATGTTCTTCACATTTCATTAATAAATTGACCGGCACAAATCCCCCAGGACTCTACGGGAAATTGACTTTCATTCTTTTTTCTTCTACTCTAATTAATACTATTAAGAATGAAAAGATGCTATCAATAGATCAATCAAGTCTAGTAAATTAGGCAGCATAATTTAAATGAAATAACATTAAATGGAAAAACTGTATTAATAAATATAACTATATATACCAACCGAATACCAATAGTTATGCTAAGAGCAGTACATGCATTTTATCTGTGCACACAATATTACTACAACACAGGTGTTATTTGTCTCCAGGTTATAGTTGAGAAAACTAAAGCTTGGGGAGTTACTAAATGTCGAAGTCAGAATCTAGGTCTGTTGGACTTCAAAGCCATGGCTTGTAGACATTCTGTTTAATTGCCTTTCAGGTGATATTTTCTAGGACTGCCCTAAACACTGACCTCATATAGACTCGCCAAGCCTCAGTTTCCTGTTGATAAAAGTGAAAATAGATAAACTAATCAATCTCACAATCCCTCCTTAGATGATCTTAATCACTTAGGCGGTTGGCAAAACTAAAAGTTATATCTTTAGGCTATGATTAAATGTAGTGGCATAAAATAAAATTATGACACATGGAGGAAGAGTAATATCGCTAAAATCTTACTAGATCATATTCTTTTTCTAGCCTCTACCTTTTCAATTGCTCCAGGGGAAAGTCAATTTATCATTAATAAAAAATATAATGCAGCTTGGCCGGCATGGCTCAGTGGTTGAGCATCAACCTATGAACCAGGAGGTTACAGTTCAATTCCCAGTCAGGGCACATGCCCAGGTTGCCTGGCTCGATCCCCGATGGTGGCATGCAGGAAGAAGCCAATCAATGATTCTCTCTCATCATTGATGTTTCTGTCTCTCTCTTCCTCTCTGAACTCAATAAAAAATATATATATTTTTTAAATACAATGCAGACTTCTGTCCTCTGTAAAGAGTCTTAGGGAGGTCTGTTCCAAAAAGCACTAGAGCCAGGTGTGGAAATGACACCTCAAGCCTGCGTCCCCAAGTTCATGAAGCATTCCACTTGTTCATAACTTGATTCTTCACTTGATTTTATTTTTTCCTTAGGAAAATGCAGCTTAATTCTCCTGAATGTATGGGTCTGCAATAACCAGCCCATTGCTATGATAACCTCTGGATGGTTCAGATGAGAGAATGTTGTAACTAAGTAATTATAAATCCCGGAGGGCCTCCACAAAGGAGTTTTTCTCCGTAACCTCAAACCAAGGAGAAAGTCAACGGCTGGCTCATGTCCTCCCACCAGATCCAAGACAGACTTTCCACAAGCACAATCAAGGGTTGAGAGTTAAGAAAAGGTGGCCAGAGCGTTTACCCTGGATGGAGGAAGAACCTTCCCTTAAGGTTTTACAGACCAATGCAAATCAGTTTTCCCAGTTTACAGAGAACAAAGACAGACTAAGGAAGATTGAGAATCCATAGCACTTAGGAGCTAGAAGGAACCGTGAGAAACTATTGGGCCCAACTCATTGCCTTCTGGTAAGTGAGTCAAAACTTCTCAAGACAAGTGAGGAAGTGTGAACTTTTAAAAACATTACATTTTACAGAGTGGTGGTCAAACCATGGGAAAGGGAAGAGAGAAAACCTTACTGAGAAGCCCAGAGGCAAACCAAGTTTCTCTTCTCCCTTCCCTGCTTCTCTCCAGGTAAAAGCCTGAAGCAGCCTAGTGCTCCTTCCCAGGATGAGGTAGATGCCCCTGGTGCCAACCTCTCCATTTCCCCACGTGCCTCACACTGTGAGAACCACAGCCTCTTGGATGTCCAGTTCAGATATGTTTGCAATATAGTTTAAATATAGTATGAATGTTGTTCCTTTTTTCTTTTAAAACTTTATAATATTAACATATTTGGTCTACTTACAATATAATTTTATTAGTTTTTTGGACCCAAACAGCTTTTTATAAAAATATTTAAAATATATACTTTCCATTATGATGGCAACAGGAAATTATGGCTTGGTACTGAGGAATTAATTTGCAGGGGGCTCTAGGAATGCATGGTGCACAGGTAGAGGAATCCCATACAACCTACACATAGAGTGTTTTGAATATAATGGGATGATGGAATGGGAGATGAGGAATCATATTTAAACAAGATCAGTAAAAAGTGAGGCTAACTTCCCTCAGTGTGAAGAGTTAATCCCAAATAAAAGTGAGTGATGAGAGCTTTCAAATAAATTCTCCTGTGAATGTGAAAAGGAAGAAAGTAAAAAGCAGGAAGTACGGTGGGGACTGAGGAAGAAACCACATATTTGATTATGCTTTAACTAGAGGCCCAGTGCACGAAATTCATGCCGGGGGGTGGGATGTTCCCTCAGCCTGGCCGAAACCCTCTTCAATCCAGGACCCCTCAGGGAATGTCCGACTGCCTCTTGCAATCTGGGACCACTGGCTCCTAACTGCTCACCTGCCTGCCTGCTTGATCACCCCTAACCACCTCTGCCTGCCTGCCTGCCTGATCACTCCAAACTGTTCCCCTGCTGGTCTGATGGCCCCTAACTACCTCTGCCTTGCCCCGCACCTGGGACCCAGAATTCCCTCTTCCGGCCAGTTGCAGGCACCCAGGACCCGGGCTTTCCTCCCTCAAGCTGACTACAGGCACCCAGGACTTGGGCCAGCTTTGCCCGGGCTGGCCACAGCCACAGGGGACCATGGGCAGGCAGCTTCACCTGAGCTGCAGCCACAAGCACCCAGGACCACAGGGCAGGTGGCTTGCCCCTCTCCCTGGCCGCAGCCTGTCTGGTCCCCATTCCTCTCTCACAAGCTGATTTGTGCTTGGCTGGTCCCCATTCCTCTCTTCCCAGTGTTTAGTGACTGAACCATTACAGTGTGAGGGCATGATGACTATTCGCATATTAGCTCTTTATTATATAGGATTACATGTCCTTTGTTCCTCAGCTATTTCTTCAGGTAAAGTTTTGTGCAAAAAAATTTTGGCATGTCCCCATGAAACTTAAGTGAAAGAAAGCTAAACCGTCAAATTGCATTAAAGCTGCGATCTGACAATTTAAGACAAAGATATTCAGAGTGAAGGTTGCTCCTCAATCCTTTAATCATCTGTTGTGTCCTGACATTCTAGGGGGTCTCAGAAGAGTGCATGACAAATAACGTTCCATATGTGCAGCTAAAACTATCTGCAACAAGGGTGAGTGACAACTGAAGCACCCTGGCTCTAAGTGATTAATATCAGCACCCTGAAGCCACCTCTTCTGTGATGGATAAAGTCACACACACAAAACGCACACGAGCTGGTTTGCTTCTGTGTCCCAAAGATGCTGCACTGATCTCCACCCTCCTGGGGGAAATGCTCACAGTTCACTTACTGCACAAGTTCATCTGCAGGTTTATGGCCACAGTCATTGATTACCTGCCGGGAATTCTCCAAACTGGAATCTAGCACATTTCCCTCCCCTCCTTCCCCTTCCTTACCAAGGTGCAATTACTGAACTAATACAAATTAACTGGCTTTTCTATTTTTATTTGAAGAGAAAAATGTGCTTCCAAGTTACCTTATAGAATGGTTCAAAACTGGATAGAAGTGAGTTTTCTGTGCTTCTGTATTATCTGTGCACTTCCAAATGCAGAGATATTTAAGGAAGGAACAGGACACAGGCAGCCATGGGTATGGCTGTTATATTGTGCTTGGTCTCCCATAAGACACACATAAGTACTCAAATATACATCATTTTTATCAAGCCTGCTCCCATGCATCCTGTAGACAACTGAGTTACTAGGAAAGATAACACACTATATAAGCTCTGAGAACATTTTGGTATAAACAATGAAAGAAGGTTGGGAATTACCCATCACTGTATGTGAAAGTAAGTGGATTTGGGTGCTTATGAATGGATTCATATCCTCATGATCAGAGTAATTCATAGATATTTTTATGGTTCAAAACACCAACACTTTGCTACAGCTGGAGATCGATAAGCACAATGTGTATGCAGTTTGCCTGCTCTATTGAGCTTTGTTTTGAATAGTTGTGTCATGAAAGGGTAAATTCTTTCCTAGACACACATTGGAAATGTATGTGTGTGTGCGCGCTACTGGAATTTCTATGATGTTGCAAAGTGACTTGATAATAATTGTAAGATTTAAATGCATCCCCAATCAGTATAAGAAATTATTCCCAACAAGTTAAAATATACTCAAGTCCTTGCGGGAAAACGTTTTCAAAGAAAGTTGTGCTTTACTTAATGAGAGCAATGTTTTGCTACAAAGGGAATCATTTTTATGCTTCAACAACCAAATATTTTCTGTTATATGCACATGTGATGAGAATGTACAATTCGGGGCAGTTATTCAGAGTCAAGTTCCTAATATTCAGCATTGTTCTGTATCCTATTACCCAGCACCCTTTCTTAATCATGCTATATGTAGTTGCTCATATAAATTCTGCAACTAAAAGAGGGAAGGAGGAAATCTAACAGAAAATTTCTTGCCAGATGGAGAAAATTGAAACATTACCCTTGTTTCTTTGCCAGCACAGATCCATTTTGACAGGCTGGAAATGATTTATGGGGGAAAAACGTATTTACACTGGCAGAGATGTTATTAATTGCCATACAATGTTCACATTTTTGCATTGTTTTGTATATGATTACTTACAAGGCTTAAATATACAGTCCAAATATGCTTTTTTTGCATGCTGATTATATGACAGACAAACTTACAATACATGATGCATGCTATAAATTTCATTTAAACCTTCACAGACAACAGCACAGCAAAGACATGACAAAGCAGCAAACCCACAAACAGCATCCAGAGAAAACAGGTCACTCTGTGTGTGCATACACACAGGCATACACACACAGGCACACATACACGGATGCAAATGGTTTAAAGGATTATGTGCAGTACATGGGAGTTGATAAATAATATAATACTCTCAACACATAGAAAGATTACACTTATTACTTTTCAGAGAACCATTGCTACATGAAACTACTACTAAAGGAAGGTTCCAAAATGTTTGAAAATGAAAATATTAAAGCAATATATAAGTTAGAGAATTTTGCATCATAAAAGCCTACTTACTGCGTATGCTAACTTCCATAACAGAAGTTTGGTAGGTTATATTTTGGTGTTTTACTTCAAATGGTTTAAAAATAATATATTTGGAAGGTAATTTTCCTCTCATATACATACATGGCTATAGGAAAAAGAAAAATTAGGCTATTTAGTGAGAATAAAAGTGGCTGCAATAACGACAAGGCAATTTATCATGGGCACTGACCATTAGCTGTCTACCTGTTTATTGCTTTTAAAATGCTGTCACTTTTTATACTAATATAGATTGATATATTTATTACTACTTGCAATTCCAGATTTTAATCTCATATTAGAAAGGTGTTCTCATATAACAGCTACTTGTCCAGGAATCGTTTACAATACATCTGTGTCCATTGAGGACATTTTAAGATACCCTTCTTTCTCACTGTGGAAATTAATTTCAAAGGTCTCAATTCCAAGCAGTCATATCAACATTCTTAGAAGCATTTGTACATAGCTGTCCCTTAAGTTTAATGTTTTAGTAGCACAGTCTCTCCGCAATTAGTTTTATGCTTCTTAAATGTAAATCAGATGTAAGCCTCTATAAACACTCACTCTCTATAGTGTTTTTCAGAGTGTTCCCATTGTATTAGGTTACTCTAGGAGGCAAATAATTCTAAATATGAAACAAAACGATGTGCATGTGCCAAAACTATAATTTAGCTGTTTATGATTTACCAAACTCAATTTTGCTTGAGAAAATGGATTCAATATGTCCATTTGAAATTAGTTCATAACTAAGAGCTTATTGTGAATGATTAATGAGTAGATCCTGCTTATAAAAGACTAATTCCATCCAAGGTCATTCTATCTCACGGGGAATTTGGGCATTTGCCCAGTGACCCCTTGTGGGTGGTATTCACTTTTCCAAAATGGGACACCCAAAAGGAACCAGGATCATCCAGCTGCCAAGCATCACATTCAAGCTACTTACTTCACTTCACCCCTCCTAGCAACTCCTGTAAGTTTCCATCCCAAAGCAGCTGAGAGGCTTGGCTCCATAGAATTTATTAGCTACATGTTTCTGCATATGTAATCACTGGCTCAAAAAGTTTTTCTTGAGCATCTACCTCATAGCCAGTCCCTGCTAAGCATGGTGGAGTGGTGGGAATCTAATACAAATCATTGTTGTTGTTGGTTTCATGAGGTCAATTGCTGATGATGCAGCAGACTGGCATCTTTTTATTTAGAGACTTTTGGCCTCTATTAACTCAAATTAAATGATCTCAAAAGTAATATTTAAATATGTAGTAAATGTTTAAATATGTATGTTGTTAATAGATGACTCAGAAAACAAAGAAATGAGGCTGGAGGAGTGAGAAAGAATAACTAGAGCATGTGTTTTCTTTTTTCTATCACTATAAAGAATACAGTTTTCAGATGGTTGTCTTAGAGGAACAGTTAATGTAGCATAACAATTAGGAACAGGGTGCTGGAGCCTAAAACTTACCTCTACCAGCCCTGTGAGTTATTGAACACATTCCTTAATCTCTCAATGCTTCAGCTTCCTTATCTGTACGTCAGGATTAATAAGGACAATGATAATGATGGTAATGATGATGACAAGACCTCAAAAGGTTGTTGCAATGCTATAAATTTTATTTAAACCTTCAATAAGAGTGCTAATTAAAGATAGCTATATTAGAAGTATATATTTGTTTTCATAACTCAACCATGAAGTCCCTGACATTAGGAATTATATCTATTCCTCTCTGTGTCTATATATATATATATATAATTGATTATGAGAGAGAGAGGAAAGGAGAAGGAGAGAGAAACATCAATATGAGAGCAGAACATGGATTAGCTGCCTCCTTCACGCCGCCTACTGGGGATGGAGCCCATGACCTGGCATGTGCCCTGATGGGGAATTGAACCAGTAACCTTTTGGTTCATGGGACAATGCCCAACACAATAGCCAGGGCTATGTCATAGTTTCTATCAAAGTGTTGGCACTTAGTAGGTGCTCTGTAATTATTTGTTGAACTAAATTGAATCAGTTAAGCTTTTAAATACTTTCAAAGTTGAGAATAATCATTCAAATGTTCTTCTAATTCTTGAGCCAATGGAGTCTTAAATTCTAATCATCTAAGATTTATTGAATCTACTTATATAAAAACCCTGGGTGTAACCTCATGGCCAGAACTGCGACCAATCTGAAGGAAGTCAGTCCTGCAGGGGTCATCTTGGAAACAACTGCACCCTCCCTCAGCTGTTTCCTGGAGGGTGAGCTTTCAGGCAGGAACCGGCCCTCAGGGTGAGTTTTCAGGCAGGAACCCGCCCTCAGAGCGGAGCATGGAAGTGAAATGATTTGTAATGGACCTATTATTGAAGCTACCTTTGGAAATACTATTTCTATAGATCAGAGTTTCTCAACCTTGGCTGCACATTTGAATCACCTGGGAATCTTTTTAAAATCCTGATTTCTGGGCCTCATCCTCTGGAAATTCTGTTTCTTTGTTACTAATGTCATGGCCCCACCTCATAACAAAGAAACAATTTCTAGAGGACGAGGCCCAGGAATCAGGATTTTAAAAAGATACCCAGATGATTCTAATGTACAGCGAAGGTTGAGAACCACTGCTATAGATAATATTAAAAATATATCTAAACGTGCAATTCTTTGTCCAAAAAATGAGCATGTTCAAAAATTAAATGAAGAAAATTTGGATATACTCGATGGAGATTTTCACACATATTTGAGTGATGATTCCATTGATTCCACAGATGACGCTGAAAAGGAAAATTTTCCCATCGAATTTCTTAATAGTATTACTCCTTCGGGAATGCCGTGTCATAAATTAAAATTGAAAGTGGGTGCAATCATCATGCTATTGAGAAATCTCAATAGTAAATGGGGTCTTTGTAATGGTACCAGATTTATTATCAAAAGATTACGACCTAACATTATCGAAGCTGAAGTATTAACAGGATCTGCAGAGGGAGAGGTTGTTCTGATTCCGAGAATTAATTTGTCCCCATCTGACACTGGCCTCCCATTTAAATTGATTTGATGACGGTTTCCCGTGATACCAGCATTTGTGATGACTATTAATAAATCACAAGGACAAAGTCTAGACATAGTAGGCATATTCCTACCTGAACCCGTTTTCGCACATTGTCAGTTATATGTTGCTTTCTCTCGAGTTTGAAGAGCATGTGACGTTACAGTTAAAGTTCAAATACTTCATCACAAGGGAAATTAGTCAAGCACTCTGAAAGTGTTTTCACTCTTAATGTGGTATACATGGAGATATTAGAATAAATTTAATCACTTTATCAGTCATTGTTTGCATCACTGTTGTTTTCATATCATGTTTCTGTTTTCATATCATGCTTTTGTTGTTTTCATATCATGTTTTTGTTGTTTTTATATCATGCCTCTATTGTTGTTATATCCTTTTGTTACTGTTTATTTATTAATAAATTTATATATTATTTTCATATATATTTTACTAACTTCCTTTCATCTCTCACACTTCTATTATAGAGAAAGGGCAAATAGCAATATTAAAATATCTCTGCTAATTAATTCCCTTTTTAAAAATATATATATATTTTATTGACTTTTTTACAGAGAGGAAGGGAGAAGGATAGAGAGTTAGAAACATCAATCAGAGAGAAACATTGGTCAGATGCTTCCTGCACACACACACACCCCTGGGGATGTGCCTGTAACCAAGGTACATGCCCTTGACCAGAATCGAACCTGGGACCTTTCAGCCCACAGGCCAATGCTCTATCCACTGAGCCAAACCAGTTAGGGCAATTAATTCCCTTTTAATGTGCACGAATTTCGTGCACTGGGATACTAGTAAACACATAATTCCCAGGAAGGAAAAATCTCAAGATGTCTCCTGCAGCAGCAGCAGAAACAATGAAACTCACACAAGGCCCTGGAGTTTGGGCAAGGACACAGGCATGAGAATGTGAGGAGTGATGCTAAGAAAGAAAACAGCAGCAGTCATTGAGGAGTAAGAAATCTCAGCACCAGGGACTGTGGAAAAAGATTGGTCTGGGCTTTCTAGTCACATTATCGGAAGACCTGAAGTGGACATTTGTCAAATATGTGCTTGTTAGTCTACCAAGCATGCTAATGTCTTCCCTATTTGAGAACAATTCCAACAGAGGGGGAAATCAGGGTGAAAGAGACAAGTAGTTCCTTTCTCTCCTCTCAGATGCTGGGTTGTAAGCATGTGACCCAGACTTGATGGAGATGGAGAGGCATAGAGTGGCTGTTGGCACTGGTTGTGGGTGGTTTGTCCAGAGATCCAGGGGCAAGTAGCCACTGGAAGCAGCTTCAATAGTAGCTTTTCAAGTTGACTATTTCTGGAGCATTTTCTATAGAATTTGCTGCCAAGTATCCTTTGGTGCCTGCCTTTTTTTGAGCCTGGCTCATAAGAACTTCCCGGCTATTTCATGAAATCCCTGATTTCCTTCCAATACATTCCTTTTCTGCTTCAGCTAACTAAAGTTGGTTTCTCTTGTTTATAATCAAGAACACGAATTAGTATAAGAATAGGGCCAAATGCCTATGTATTTTCCATATGCCAAAATCTTGATTGTTCCAAGTCCTACATCCTGTGATACTTCCTGGCTATGTGACCTTGGGCATGCTACTTGTTTCCAGATTCTAGGAATGATGACAGCAACTATCTCAGAGGGTTACAAGAGGATTAAATTAGATAATAAATGTGAAGTAATTGGAGAGTACACAGCACATAGTACTCAACATAGGTTGCCTAATATCATTGGCTATTAGTAATGAAGCAAGGGTGACAGATCAGACTCTGAGACCTTGTGGCAATAATTTTATCCTGTTTAAGTTACTCGTCTCACGACTGCATCTCCTCATTAATGAAAATATTTGGTCGCATTTTCATAGCTTCTCTTTAATTGTCTGATGTAACATATATAACGAAAACATTTATAAGGATATTGATGTTACAGAGCTTCACAGAAATGGAAGTGGAAGTTGACTTTTGTTATTTGTCCTCTTATGCTCTTATATCTCATACAAAGATGGCAAACTGGTCTTATATTGTCTGTGTATCCACACAATGTCGAGCACATAATAGGTGTTAAATATACACTCATTGATTGATAGCTCAGCATTTAATTTGATTACTAGAGCCATCTGGGCCACTAAGTGATGTAGTTTGCACCCAACCATCTGGAACTCCCTCTGACCTCAGTCTGGTCCCCATTAGCTGGGACTAGTAACACAAACCACAAAGTCACCCAGAGATTTGAAGGTGTGGCTCATAATGATCTGCCTGGATCAGGAGCAGAGATCCAAATCAGCTTTTTCCTCACAGCCCCTGTGCTGCCTTACATTGTCAAATCAACCAGAACTAAACCAACTTCTCCAGGACAGAACTAGCCAGGGATCGTAACAGTTTTCCTAAGCAGGTTCGGGTCCAGTGCTCCACTTACCCAGGCTGTGGACAGCTATGAGATTTGTTCTTCTGAGCCCCTCAGAAATGCCGTAATGATGAGTTTCAGTATCATTTTTTCTCCTTCGGGAGAATACTGTCACTGATTCCTCTCAGCGCACACACTTTATTATCGTCCAAGTTCCCAAAGGCACTTGAGAATATGTGATTAAAGAAATTCCCTACTGTCATATATACAATAAATCTAACTGGCTTTATTATCTAGCAGGGTTTTTTCCCCCTTCAATTAAATGCTTCCTGGCTGTAGCGGAAGCCACTCACCAAATTTTTCGAGCTTGAATTGAGAGGATGATGGTCAAGTGCCAAACTGCCAGCGCACTGGCTATTCCCAGATCAGATTTGCATGAAAAGATTCTATGTTTTGAATATTCTAGTGTCGTCTATGTAAATGAAATTTAGAATTCCCACATCTTCAAAGCAGAGCTTAGATCTGAGGCCCATAGAAATAAAAAAAAGAGCTTTTCTTCATTCCTGCTTAATGCTTCAATCCCATGCACCCATTTCTAAGTGGAGGAAGAACATGTATAAACACTCCTTCCCTTCTCCACTGGTCTCCTCGCTTTCTTTCTTAGTCAGTGTGGGCTACTACTGCAAACTACCATAGATTGGGTGAGTTCTAAACAACAGACATTTATTGCTCACTATTCTGCGGGCTGTATGTCTGAGATCAGGGTGTCAGCATGGTGAGGTTCTGGTGAGGGCCATCTTCTGGATTACAGGCTGCTGACTTGCTGTATCCTCACAGGGTGGAGAGCAGAGAGAGGAAGCAAACTCTACTATCAGGCACTATTCTCATTCACAAGGGCTCCACCCTCATGAACTCATCTAATCCTAATTTCTTCCCCAAGGCCCCAGCTCCTACTTGGGAGTAACAGGGTTTCAAACTATGAATTCATGGGAGACAGAAACATTTATTCCACAACACCTTCTCTTCATTCTCTTACCTTAAACCTCTAAGTGGTAGATGGAGGGAATGGTCATAAGAAAGAAACCATTCAGGGCCCTCACATATGAACCCTGAATCTTGCATATGATGAAAATGCATACTCTCGGGAGCAGAGGACTACTTTTTGGGTAGTAATTTGCCAGTTTGAGTTAGCTACTAATTTTACTCCTGTGTTCCCACAACACCATGTGCACCCTTTTGCCAAAGGACTTTTTTTATCTCCTGTTACAATTTCTGTTTTTATTGATTTTTATAGAGAGAGAGAGGAGGGGAGAGGGAGACAGAGAGAGAAATATTGATGAGAGAGAACCATGGATCAGCTTCCCCTGCACATCCCCTATTGGAGATCAAGCCTGCAACCCAGGCATGTGCCCTGATCGGGAATCAAACCTGTGATCTCTCGGTGCATGAGATGATGCTCAACCAACTGAGCCACACTTGCCAGGGCTTCTTTCACTCTCTTAAAGTGATGCTGCCACCTGTGAAAAAGCTTGGTCTAACCCACTGGTTCTCAACCTTGGCTGCACATTATAATCATCTGGGAATCTTTTTAAAATCCTGATTTCTGGGCCTCATCCTCCAGAAATTCTGTTTCTTTGTTACTGATGTTGTGGCCCCACCCCATAACAAAGAAACAGAATTTCCGGAGGATGAGGCCCAGAAATCAGGATTTTAAAAAGTTTCCCAGGTGATTCTAATGTGCAGCCAAGGTTGAGAACCTCTTTGAGGATGAGAGACCATATGGAGCAAATAGGGCACATTCCAACTGAGGTTCCTTTCACCAACCACCTGACAGTGAGAACCAACTGCTAGACATGTGATCAAGGCCATCTGAAGTCATTCAGTCCCTGTTTGGACACCTTGTGTGACAGCAGCCACATGAATGGCCCCAGATCAGACCAGGAGATGAACCACCCAGCTGAACCCTGTTAAATTACAGACCCACAGAACCATGAGTAAATAAAATTATTGTTGTTTTAGGTCATTGATTTTGGAGCTGTTTTGTTACACAGCACTGGATAAATAATTCTGAGAGTATTCAATATAGATTGGTTAGATAAATGAATAAATGAGTCAATTAATTAAGAAGAGAGAGGGGAATCTCATCTTACAATGGCAATGCCATGTTCTTATGGCCAGCTCAGCACATTAGCAGAACAGATTAGCATTTACTTGATGTGACAATTTTACCTGTACTTTTTAAAGGTAATGATCACATGAACCTGAATGGGTTAGTTTCCAGCCTGCATCAGATCATCCTCTAAAAATTCTAGTAGAGTCTTAGACAGTTTCATTGGAAGATTTTTCTTCCAGACCAAAATCTGGCACTGTTCAAGGAAGGTGGCTCTGGAGAAGTCTTAACCTCTGAATAAAGTAAACAAACATCTTGGTTTGCTTGGGACAATCCCCAATTTAGTGTCCCTTTCACTCCAAAGCATCCCACTTAGACAAGAAATTATATGGTCACTCAATCTCTGAGTCTCAGCTCATGACAAATGAGGAATAATAAGAGGGTTGCTTTTAGAACTAAAGAAAATAACGCATGTAAGTAAAAAGCACGGTACAATGGCAAGGCATTTGAAAGAATGATGGTTTGGAAGGTCAAATAAAACTAAATTAACCCCAAAAAGCATTCCTTCCACCTGCTATGATTACAATAGTAACCATAACCATAGTGAGTGCCAGAACCTAATGTCTAGGTTCCAGATAACATAAATGCCCCCCACCCTGCCTCTCCACCCACTGGTGAATATAAATGAATCCATTCACAGCAAACAATTCAACTGTTCTCCAAACTGGTTTCTGGATTTTGTGCAACAAAATCAATAAATCTGTTTCAGCCCAGCCGATGTGGTTCAGTGGTTGAGCGTCGACCTCTGAATAAGGAGCTCACTGTTAGATTCCCAATCAGGACACATGCCCGGGTTTTGGGGTTAGTACCTAGTAGGGGGAATGCAGGAGGTAGCCGATCAATGATTGCCTCTCAAAATTGATGTTTCTATCTCTCCCTCTCCCTTCCTCCTGAAATCAATAAAAATACATACATATATATACATATATATATATAGATTTTTTTTAATTACACCTTTAAAAAAAGAAATTTGTTTCAAAGGCACCAAAGATTCTGCAGTGGCTAAGAAATTCCATAAAGGTTTTTTTGACGGAAAACAAGTATACCTAGACTTTACATAACCATGACAGAAAATGTTATCATTCACCTCAATAAAATACTCTGACACATACATATATCATTAATCTACAAATCCTTATTATTATCCCATTTTGCAGAAGAGGAAACATGAGTCCTGGAAAAGTTAAATAGCTTGGCCAAAGTCATTTAGGGAGAGAATGGCAGATTTAACCCAAGATCTATTGATCTTAAAGCTCTGCTCTTAAACTCTCTTCTGAAGTCCCACATTTGGTTACATTTTATGGTAGATTACAAATGCAGGGCCACTACAAAAATATTTTTAAATTGTTTTTAAAATATTATTAAGGATGAGAAGATCAAAATAAAGCTAGCACATTAGAGCCCTGAGGTTTTAAGATGTAAATAGATCATGTTAGTGAAATGCTGGATGAGGGGCAGAGACCAATAGACAAAGTATTCAGGTGGCAATAAAGAAGTGAAGTCAAAAGAGGTGTGTGTGCAGAAGTGGGGCCAAGGCAGGAATACAGTGGGGTGGGATAGAAATCATGTAGACATGGGCAATGGGACCTCCCAGGCTACCATTTAGAACAAGATCTAAAAATGAGAGTGAGAAGTGCCTCAAAAATTGATTTTTTCCCCCTGTGCTGACTGGGGCTAGCCTAGCCTTCTCCATTTTTATCTAAAAGAAGCTGTGTTTTAGGCTAATTCATGAGCAAAAACACTAATGTCCTCCCATTATCTATTGATGGGTACTTTATATTTGTTTTTACTGTTACTTAATAAATAAATTAGGACATAGCTAAACTTGTCCAACAGCCAGTCATTAGTGCAGTTAGATCTACTGTTCAGAAAACTGAAGGGCTATTGACTCTGCTCAGTTTAATGAAGGAAAATGAGTCACAGGAGATCTGGGCAGGAATGACTCATAGCTGCACCAGCAGCCTTCTCTCCACTGTAAACTACTTTTCATCATTTATAGTCAGCAAGAAGCTAAAAGAATGTTTCTTTGCTGAATGGTTAGCTTCCTGAGTTCAGACAGACTGAAACTGTGGACAACAGGAAGTCAACATTTCTATGGTAAGAGACCAATTATATAAAAAGCTATCAGGCGGTCAGATGCCCCATTAGCCTTTCAGAAATGACATATGGTGCTGTCCTGAGGAGTTAGGAGACAATCTCATAGAGAATCTCCTGATAACAAAGGTCCTTTGATATAGTAATGATCAAAAGGGAGAACTCTTCTCAAAAATGGACCCAACATATACTGAATTCTACTCTAACATGATGTTACTACAAAGTTCTCAAGCATTTTTTCAGGTTGTCATGAGAGTAATTTCTCTTATTCATGTCTCAGTCTTAGAGGAGGGATGCTGGTGATATAGTTATATGTGTTCTTAATGGGGACAAGAAAACAATTGCCATTCTTCAGACATATAGACAATGATCAGTTGTAGACATTGACAGGCAGGCTAGCAGTAGGATTCTGCAAGCTAAAGCTATGGAAGGAAATAGATCCTTATGAAGAAGGATGGTGGCCACCAGAGAACCAGGGTAATTTATAAATTACATACAACTCTTGACTTAAGGAAACAAACAAAAAATATATGATTGTAAATACTCAGACCTCCGATAGTTCTCACAATATGGATATTTAGAAGCTTAGAAATGGAACTAAGGTAAGTTACATTGGGCAATACCACTTCTCTATTACTCCTGGCTTTCCCCTGATCTCAGTGTTAATGACACCATCTTGGGAAAGGGTTGAAACTCAAATTAGAATTTAATGCTCAAAGAATGATACACAACTAAATTCTATATAAATGCAGTAAAACTTGCTCAAACTTTTCCTAAAGAGAGAAGCTTCTATAGCATATCTTAAACTTTGTAACTGTGGAGCTGATACAATGATGAGGAACACAGAAATGGCTCTTGTACTCAAGATGCTTAAGGTGTAGTAGGTGATGCCAGCAAGCACACAGGTATTTATTGCACACTGTGGTGAGAATTGTGATAGAGACAGCACAAGGTGTTGGAGAAATACATAAGAAGAGGGCTTAACACAGGCTTCAGGAATCAGATGAAGTTTACTGTATAATTCAAGCTTCTTCAGAAAAACAGAACCAACAAGATGTGCATATATATACAGGGAGAGAGAGAGAGAGAGAGAGAGAGAGAGAGAGAGAGAGAGAGAGATTTTAAGAAATTGGTTCATGTGCTTATGAAGGTTTGCTGAGTCCAAAATCTGATGGGATGGGCTGACAGGTGGGAGACTTAGGTCAGACTTGTAGTCTGAGTCCAAAGGCAGTCTCTTGGCAGAATCACTTCTCAGATAGGGGAGATCAGTCTTTGTTCTATCAAGTCCTTCAGCTGACTGAATGAAAACCACCCACATAATGAAGGGCATTTTGCTTTACTCAAAGTCTACTAATTAAAATGTTAATTTTTTAAAATAAGAAGACTATTTTTATTTTTATATATTTTGATTGATTTCAGAGAAGAAGGAAGAGGGAAAGAGGGATAGAAACATCAATGATGAGAGAGAATCATTGATTGGCTATCTCCTACATGCCCTTACTAGGAATACAGCCCAAAACCTGGGCATGTGCCCTGACCAGGATTGAACCATGACCTCCTGGTTCCTGGGTCCATGCTCAATCACTGAACCACACTGACCAGGTGAAATTTTAATTTTTTTAAAAAAACACCTTCACAGAAACATTCAGAATAATGTTTAATCAAATATCTGGACAACATGTCTAGCCATGTTGACATATAAAACTATTTGTTTGTAGAAAAATTTAATTCATATTTATTAATATTTATCTCTTCACTTGGCACATTAAGCAGTCACTTTCCATGCTCTCCTCACCCAGTCCCTGGCAACCACTAATCTGCTTTCTCTCTCTATGGGTTTATGTATTGTGGATATTTTATATTATTGGAATTATATATGTGACATTTTGTATCTAGCTTCTTTCAGTTAGCACAATGCTTTCTAAATTTGCCCACATTGAAGCATGTAGCAGTACTTCAGTATTTTTCCTGACGGAATATTATTCCATTGTATGTATATGCCACATTTCATTTAGCCATTCTTTAGTTGATGGACATTTTTGTTTTTTCACCTTTTAGCTAATGTGACTAGTTCTTATCTTGATATTCATGTACAGGTATTTCTCTGTAATCCTTTTGGGTATATACTTAAGAGTGGAATTGCTGGGTAATATGGTAATTCTGTGTTTAATCATTTGTGGAACTACTGAACTGTTTTCCACAGCACTTGAATCATTTTACATTCCCACCAGTAGTTAGCAACATTTGTTATTTTTCATTGTTTTAAATGATAGTCATCCTACTGGGTATAAAGTATTAACTCATTGTGATTTCAATTTGCATTTTCTTAATGACTAGAGGTGTTGAGCATCTCTTTCTATGCATGCTGACCATTTTTATATCTTTTTTGGAGAAATTTCTATTCGTGTATTTTGCCCACTTTTTAAAAATTGGGTTATCTTTTTATTGTCAAACTGTAAGAGTTATTTATATGTGCTGACTGATAGATCCTTATTATATATACTAGAGGAGTGGTGCACAAAATTTGTGCATGGGGCAGGGGGGTGTCCCTTAGCCAGGACTATACCCTCTCCAATCTGGGACCCCTCTGGGGATGTCCAACTGCCGGTTTAGGCCCGATCACAGATTGGGCCTAAACTGGCAGTCGGACATGCCTCTCGCAATCCAGGACTACTGGCTCTTAACCGCTTGCCTGCCTGCCTACCTGATCGCCCCTAACCCCTCTGCCTGCCTGCCTGCCTGATCACCCCTAACCCCTCTGCCTACCTGCCTGATTTTCCCTAACCACCTCTGCCTGCCTGCCTGATCACCCCTAACTGCTCCCCTGCTAGCCTGATCACCCCTAACTGCCTCTGCCTCAGCCCTGCACTTGGGGCCCAGGATTCCCTCCTCTGGCTGGCCACAGGCACCCAGGACCCGGGCTTCCCTCCAGGACCCGGGCTTCCCTCCCTCTGGCCGGCTTCAGGCACCTGGGACCCGGCTGGCTTCACCCAGGCCAGCTGCAGCCACGGGGGACCGTGGGCAGGTGGCTTTGCCCAGGCCGAAGCCTCAGGCACCTGGGACCATGGGCAGGCAGCTTCCTCTGGGCCTGGCTTTGTTAGGAAGGACATCCTGAAGACTATCTGGAAGACCTCTGGTCTAATTAGCATATTACCCTTTTATTAGATATTCTCAAACATTTCCTCCCATTCTGTCACATCTGTTTTTGCCCACAACTATATCCCTAGGACCTAGCACAATGCCTGGCAATGAATATGTGTTGAATGAATGAGGAAAAAGGCTTGGAGATGTGAAGAGTCTGTAGAAGGTTTAAAATACCAAACTCAAAATTGTCACCAAGTGTTAATCATAGCATGACACTGTGTTTATCTCAAAGTCACAATATATGAACTAATAGGCCATAAATAAGTCTCATTTACTAGAGTGCTTTGTTTGACTCTAAATGTTTTATTAATAACCATTTGATAAAGATGTATAATTGTAAACAGTGAAATCTCAGAATTGTAACACATGGAGAATGAAGCTTCAGGTAGAGGTGATAAGACCAGCATGCCATAACAGTTACTTTTTTTTTTTCCTGGCAAGACAGCAGTAATATTACCTTATGCTTGCTTATAGAATTCTTTATCTTCAAAGTGTTTTACAATCATTAATACTCATAATGCTACTTTTAGATGTTTTTATTGCATCCCTACTCATACTGGCATAAAATGCTTAAGGCATAAAACAAACACAAAAAAAATAGCTTCTTTTCTATAGCAATGGGATACAAATAAATTTTATCTCATCATTAGTTAATATCTACTTTTAATCTTTTCATTTTCTAAGGATGTTTCCTCTAGATGCAAGCTACTGAGGTCAACAAGAGAAATTATAGAGAAAAGTGAGAATGGGACAGAGAAACAAATTTTCTCTCTTTATCCTCTCTCTAAACTCTGTTTTTGGAAGATGTATGGATTTAGAAGAGATTTTTTTAAAATAATATGAAGGAAGAAAAAGGCAATAAAGAGTTTTCATGCCGAAACCGGTTTGGCTCAGTGGGTAGAGCGTCAGCCTGCGGACTGAAAGGTCAAAGGTTCGATTCCGGTCAAGGGCATGTATCTGGGTTGCGGGCACATCCCCAGTGGGAGATGTGCAGGAGGCAGCTGATCGATGTTTCTCTCTCATCGATGTTTATAACTTTCTATCTCTCTCCCTTCCTCTCTGTAAAAAATCAATAAAATATATTTTTTTTAAAAAAAAGAGTTTTCATTAAGGGAAAAGAAGCAACTTGAAAGACATTTATAAGAGGAAACAAATCAAACTGGTTTAGAGTTCTAAGAAATATCTTTATCTTTTTACTTTGAAAGCAGAAACTTGGTGTTATGGACTCAATGGTGTCACCAACATTCATATGTAAAGCCCTAACCTTAGTACTTCAGAATGTGATTATATTTGAAGATAGGGCCTTTAAAGGGGTAATTAAGGTAAAACGAGGTCACATAGATTGGCCCTAATCCAATATGACTGGTGTCCTTACAAGAAGAGAAGATTGGGACACAGGCACAGAGAAAAGACCTTGTGAAAACACAGAGAGAAAATAGCCATCTAAGTGTCAAAGAGAAAGGCCCTTGGACAAAACCAACCCTGCTAACACCTTCATTTTGGACTTGTTGCCTCTAGAAATGTGAGGAAATAAATGTATGTTGTTAAGTCTGTGGTGCTTTGTTATGGCAGCCCTAGCAAACTAATACACTTTTTATATAGTGTTTAATTTGCTTTATTATTACAAGAATCCTTTCCAAATAAATTCTAGTTACATCTACTAGAACAAGTCTTCTAAATAAAAGTTTTTCACAGGTTGGTTTATGGAATCAACCAATGATTTATTTTTCTAACTTGAATTTTTAAGTTAGATCCAAGCTGGAGTTTTCATGAAAAGAACAAACCAAGAATTGAATTAGTTTAAGCCCATTGAATTTTCAGGAATAATTTTAACTAATACTCAACATTGTCTTAAAACAATTATAGTGTGTTTCTTCCCTTGTTTTGTTCCTCTCTATGAGTGTTCTCATGTCTATGAGAAGCAGAAGGTCACAACTATCTTTAATGGGCATTTCTGTACACTCTTAAAAGAATACATGTGTACCTTCTCTTGTAGTTTACAAAGTATAATAATCCATTATCCAATTTAATCTTCACAAAACACTGAGATGCATCAAGACAGATGATATATATATATATATATATATATATATATATATATATATATATATATGAACTGATGATAAAACTAAAGCTCTAAGAGGATAAATCACTTGCTCAAGGTCACACAGCTGGTAGGATCATTGCAGAAGAGACATTGCTATGTGCTGGCCAAGACAATTTCCTTTTCCTTCTAGACAAAGTGTTGGCAAATCCAGCCTGCCACCTGTTTTAGTAAATAAAGTTTTTCTGGAACACAGTCACACCCATTTATTTCTGTGTAGTTAGGGACTGCTTTTATCTTATAATGAGAGAGTTGAGTAGTTGAAACAGAGACTATATGACCCACAAAACCTAAAATGTAAAATATCTGGCCCTTTCAGAAAAGGTATGCTGATCCCTATCCTAAACATACAAGTAAACTATAGTCCCCTACAATTTCTCTTATCCAGGAGCTCCCACTTCCTTCTTCTGGGACTGAATGCAGGGAATCTAATGGAGGATTCCAAGGGTTTAGGGAAAGGCAGTGCTACTGTATGGGAGAGACTAGAGGGCTGTAGAGCTGATGCCCACAGCAACACAGCATTGGTCTAGAACTGGCATGAGAAACAGTCTTAGTTTCCTAAGGCTTGAGGTTTTTTTTTTAATTTATCATGGCTAAGAGAATAGTATAGCTTGAGTCTTTTTTCTCTAAATCTAAAACTATTTTCCCTTGAATTGTCAAAGTGACCAGAAATGAAAAAGAATAGAGGCCCTGGCTAGGTGACTCAGTTGGTTGGAGCATCAACCCATACAACAAAAGGTTGCAGCTTCCCAGCCAGGGCACAAACCTAGGTTGCAGGTTCGATCCCTGGTGCAGACAGCTGCAGCTGATTGTTTTTCTCACATAAATGTTTCTCTCTCTCTCTCTCTTTCTCAAAATCAATAAAAAACATATCGTTGGGTGAGGATTTTTTTTAAAGGAAAAGAAAAGGAATAGTGAGATAAGAACAGGTTCAAAACCATATTGCCCTGACTCTTAGAGTAAGGGTGGCTAATGAGTTTCATCACATGTTACTATTCTGATAGTGGGAAGTGCTTACTGACAATGATTCAGAGGCCTCCTCCAGGCTCCAAAGAAGCAATTAATACCAATTAACGACACATACCATGGACTCAAGGCATGTGGAGATAGGAGACAATCAAGGATTTTGCCATGCACACCTCTGAAAGACAACTGAATTATGAGAAAGCATTTTCTACCTTTAAGGATATGTGAGGGACAACTTTTAATCTAAGCCACACAAATATGCTGCTACTACTTAGCACAAGAAGAATCATGTCTTAGACACCAGTTACAAATGATTTGGTGTGAGGCAGGTGGAGGGAAGGGGAGGTGTTTCACTCAGAGAATCCTATCTAATAAAAGAGAAAGATGGTGATTGGCGTACGACTGCTACTCTTCCCATTGGCTAATCAGGGAGATATGCAAATTAACTGCCAGCCAAGATGGCGGCCGGCAGCCAGGCAGCTGATGCAAACAGGGAGGCTTGCTTGCTTCAGTGACAGAGGACTCCAACGTTCCCTGCCTGACTTGCCGGCCTCTCAGCTGCAACTCTAAGCAACTATGTTGCAAATATAGAAGCTAAAAAAAACCCAGAAACCTGCTTTACTCAGCCAGGATTCAGCCAGCCAGACCGCAACATTGTATCAAATACAGACGGTAAACAAAGGCCAGAAACCTGTTTTCAGCAGCCGAGGCCTCAGAGCTAAAGCTGGCCCCGAATAAAAAAGAAAAAAAGGAGTGGTTAGGAGCTTCAGTCGCCCATCAGCCTGAAAACAGCCCTCAGCTCCTCACCCAGACTGGCCAGGCACCCCAGTGGGGACCCCCGCCCTGAAGGGTGTGTGACCAGCTGCAAACAGCCATCATCCCCTCACCCAGGCTGGCCAGGCACCCCAGTGGGGACCCCCACCCTGATCCAGGACACTGTTCAGGGCAAACCAGCCAGCAACCACCCATGCACCAGGCCTCTATCCTATATAGTAAAAGGGTAATATGCCTCCCAGCACCGGGATCAGCAGAGCCATGAGGCCTCCTGGCACCAGGATCAGCGTGACAGGGGGCAGCACCCAAACCCCCTGATCGCCCTGCAGCTCTGTGCGTGACAGGGGGCAGCGCCCCAACACCCTGATTGGCCCTGCTCTGTTCATGACAGGGTACAGAACCCCAACCCCCCTGATGGACCCTGCTCTGTGAGTGACAGGGGGAAGTGCCCCAACCCCTGATTGGCCCTACTCTGTGCATGACAGGGGGTGGCGCCGCAACCTCCCCATCAACCCTGCCTTGAGTGTGACAGGGGACGGTGCCCCAACCCCCCAATCGGCCCTACCCTGAGCGTGACTGAGGGTGGCATCACAACCTCCCGATCGCCCTGCTCTGTGCATGAGAGGGGGTGGCGCCCCAACTCCCCAATCAGCCCTGCTCTGAGCCCGACCAGGGGCTGCACCTAGGGATTGGGCCTGCCCTCTGCCACCCGGGAGCAGGCCTACACCAGCAGGTCGTTATCTCCCGAGGGGTCCCAGACTGCGAGAGGGCACAGGCCGAGCTGAGGGACCCCCCCTCCCCTCCCCCCCCTGAGTGCACAAATTTTTGTGCACCGGGCCTCTAGTAGAAAAATAACAAAGTACTTTTCAAGGCACCTGGCTCACCCAAGCCACTTACTGGTCAACTAGACAGAGGCTTCTCTCAATCATCTTCTTTCATAGAAGGAGGATATTTCATGCATTTAGTTGGGAAAGTCTTGGAAACAAGATTCTCATGAAAAAAAAAATCATTTTCATTTGACCTGGAATAAGATACAACTAAGAAAAAGAAAAAGAAATTCTTTTTATGTCTTCAGCAACTTGAAGTTATTGCTCAAACAAACCACAGCTCTCAAAACTCTGCTCCAGTCTATTGTACTTTTTCCAGCTTTCTCCCCCAATGAATGCAGAAATCCTCAGAAATATGGTCTGTTCGGAAGTTTCATGATGTGTCTTTCATGAGTGTTTACTTTTACAGCAATTATAGTAAATAGAAATGAGGTGGAAATGTGCTATTTTCACCTGACCCCCTTTTTGCTTATTTTGGTAACATCATTGTAGGTCATTCTCCCCTTGCTGAAAATGTGCCCATCCTGTTTTCCAGCATATTATTTTGATGTATTTGCTGGTTGCTTACAGGCTCTGCAGCACCAGTGAGAGGTTTGTGAACCATTCGCTAAGTGGTTCCTGCTCCAATGAATCACCTAGCTTTCATGAACAGCCATGCAGAAGCAAAGCAGGCAGAAAAATAATGAATACATTTGTACCATGGCACTCTCTCCAACTATGAGCTTCTCACAACCATACAATTTCCCCATGAGGAAAGACAAGATTGCACTGTCATTAGAATAGGTAATCATTAGATTTATCTTTTATATAATTTGTAGCATCTTAAACTATTCTATGTAGCCTTATTACTGCCAGGAGTCCTCTTTAACTGAGTTGATAAGTAAATAAAGTAGAAATTACACACCAACAAGAACCTGGAATATGTTGTTTTAGTGTATGTCTGAGAGCTCCCTTCAGCAAACCTAATCTGCACAGCAGTTACCATTATTTCTACCTCAATGAGCATCTCCTAATTGCTGTGTTATTGCTTGTGAAGAAAATATATTATTAAAGTCCACAACTCATGACTTGTTGCACATCTACCCATGAAAAAACTTTCATTTCATCAGCTTTTAATCAGTTTCAAATGGGGTGATCAACAGAAGGGCTTTTATATCCCCCTCCCTTGAATATCTGCTCATTGCCTTTTCCTAATGCCAGCGTATCCTTCGAACTATCGAGATGCATTCATAATTTATTCCCATACCTAAAGATTTTATTAAGCCAAATCTATTTAATTCTCCCTAAATTGGCTCAAGATGATTTGGGTAGCTTTTAGTAATGAACAACAATTAGAAACTCCAAGGACTCAGAACCCTTTTAGGTGTTAATGTTTTATGCTCTGTTGTTGATCTGCTGCCAGATAAAGACCCACAGAGCACTAAAATTTTGTATTAATATCATCTTTACAAATGCAATATTGCTCAGTGAGGATGGGGTTTCCACCAACTTCTGTTTTGGGTGGTTGTTGGAAATTTTAGGTGATATTGAAGCTGACATCTTGGACTCTGGTTTTGGCACTTAAAAACCTCAAAACCCACATTCTCCCTCTCCTCTAGCTGGCTATTAGCCAAGGTGAAGTCAAAACAGCCACATGGTCCCTGAATGAATTTGAGAAGGGTAATAAGTTTGAAAAATAGAATGAATTTCATTATTCAATAACCTATTATGTCTGCCTTAATGATCAAAACAATATGGATCAAAGCTATATGTAAGTATCAATCAACAACATGGACAATAGCACATATTCCTGCAGGCTTTCTATGTTATTGCTTCTGAGGCAGGGATTTGGAAGAACGACCATCAACAGACAGTACATTTCTCCCAACATGGGTAATTACAATAAGTATTTCATATTTCTAACACTCTTAGATCATCATTAATGATATGGGTCAGAACTCAGATAAGCTTAAAATATTTACAAAAGTTGAAAAGTAGAGGTAAAGCTCTCTTTGATTAAACACTCTGCTATGGAAAGGACACACATGGGATGGTAAAAAATGAGGCTGGCACTCACCCAAAGGGGCCACATTAGCTAAATCACTCAGTACAGTTATCCAAGTCAGTGATCAATCTTTCCCCAGAGGCCTCAAAAGGATGGATCCATCCTATTATGACTGAGAGTCCTGGTCAGCCTGGTTTGAGAATGGGTGATGAAGAGCTTTCCTCATCTGCCCAGTAACACTCCTTTGCCCATCAAGAGCCTGGTCAACCTTGTAACTGCAAATATCAGATTGGCTTTATTCTAAAAATCCAGGCTCATAAAACACCAGACCATTGAGAAGATCGCCCCAGGCCAGAAAGCACCAGAGGAAGATCCCATAGTATTTTCTTCATTAGCTTTTGCTTCAGTATTTTGCCTTTAGCTTTTTGCAAATGTCAGAACAAAAAGCAAACCTAGGAGCTCTGCCTCTGAATTTTCCACAAAGAGAACATTAAAGATACTATCTGTGTTAGTAGAGCATATGGTTGGAGGATGAGATCTGCCTCAGAACCACCCAGGTTACAATTCTGGCTCTACCATCTACTACCTGGATGACTTCTGGCAATATTTTGCTTCAGTTTCCTTACCTGCAATGGACTTAATCATAGGCCCTAGCCCTAGACTTCTTGGGGAAATTAAATGGATTATTGCCCGAGAAGCCCTTAGAACAGCAAGTAAGTGCTCAATAAGTGTCAGTTATTCTTGCCTGGCCGCTGTGGCTCAGTGGTTGAGCATCAACCTGTAAACCCAAAGGCCATGATTTGATTCCTGGTCAGGGCACATGCCTAGGCTGTAGACTAAATTCCCAGTAGGAGGTGTGCAGGAGGCAGCCAATTAATGATTCTCTCTTATCATTGATGTCTCTATCTCTCCCTCTCCCTTCCTTTCTGAAATCAATAAAAATATATATTTTTTAAAAAGACACTAAATGTAAGTTATTTTTTCAATGGATACTTACTGAGTGCTCACTATGTTTTAGACACTATAGAGACCCTGAAGATTTAGCAGTGAGCAAAAGTGACAAAAATGTCTGCCTTCTTGTCTATTTCAGACAAAAAACAAATAAGTAAAATATACAGTGTTAAAATAATATTACATCAAATGGTTTAAGTGCTATGGAAAAATATTAAGAAAGTAGCAATATAATAAATACTGAGCCTCGCCAACATGGCTCAGTGGTTGAGCGTCAACCTATGAACCAGGAGGTCACAGTTTAATTCCGTCAGTGCACATACCCAGGTTGTGGGCTCAGTCCCCAGTGGGGAGCGTGCAGGAGGCAGCCAGTCAATGATTCTCTTGCATCAGTGATGTTTCTCTCTCCCTCTCCCTCTCCCTTCCTTTCTGAAATCAATAAAAATATGTATATTTTTAAAAAGAAATACTGAAGTTATAGCCTTAAGTGTAGAAAAAGGAGGCCTCACTGAGAAGGTGACAGACCTAAAGGCGAAGAAGAACCAGGCCAAAAAATATATGGAGGAAGAGTGGTTTGTGCAGAGCAAAGAGCAAAAGTTCTGATGCCTGATATGTTCTAAAAATAGTACAATACATCTTAGCTATTAGTATTTTGGGTGTTACTTTCTCAAAATAAACTGCTGACTTTCTGTGGCAGAATGGCATTTGTTTAAAAAGCAGCCCCATCTCATCTCAGATCTACAGAATCTCTGAGTTTGTATCCCTGGGATCTGCATTCAGATATTAGTAGTAAACACGTGTTGGTCTGATGAATGCAGTTTTATTTCTATCCAGATCTATGAGTTTGCATTGCTTCAGCTGTGCCTTGCAGCTGCCCTATATAGACAGATAAACATGGAATCTACTTTGGAGAGAGATGCAGTGTTTGATAAAAGCCAGAAATCATGCTAGCATACATTTACATTGGATGAAATACCAATTCCATTTAGCTAGAGTATGAAATGCTTCTTTTATTTGCATGGGAGATCAACCATATAAGGCATAATAACTTCTTTCAAAAGTTCATTTCTAGTCCCATACTAGCTTCTCCCAGCAGGGATGGCTGGCAGCTCCTCTTGCAGCAAGTAGAAAGCCATAGTCTGTCAAAGCATCAAGAGCTAATGAAATAAACAAAACTTTCCTTACCTGAGGCAGGTGCCAAAGCCTCCTACTCTAAGTACCCCCACTGGACAAAATTTAGACTTGCTTTCAAATGCTAAAAACAAATAGGTTCTCCTAAGTGCAATTAAAGCTAAGCCTCATATTGAATCTATTGATACTGATGGAGTTATTTTGATTCCAAGGCTCTTAAGGGTTGTTCCTGAAATATCACATAATTTGGTAATTATTGTTTTATGCTAATATGTGACAAGAAATGTCAAAAACATTCATGAGCTTTCTAGACTTTTTTTTAATAATCTTGAATCAATATTGAGTATTTCTCCAAAGAACAAAGTAGCTACTGTGCCATTATAATGCAGTATGATTTAATTTAAATGATTAAATATGCGGTTTTAATGGGATGTATTTCCATATTAAAATTCTTTATACCCCCTTCCTGTTCCATAGTTCCCCCTTCAAACTCTGGAATAAAAGATTAATTCCAAACCATGCCAATTCTTTTACTATTTCTTTTTGCTTAAGGGTTGTTTTAGAAAGATTTTGTTCTATTAGGTTATTCAAGCCAATCTGACTCACAAATATCTCCAGTCCTTACCATCAAAAGTTTATACTGTGGACAAATGAAACTTCTATGTTAGGATGAAATAGGGTACTATTAATCAGTATGCCAGGACAAACAGGCTTAACCCAGGACTGTGCCCAGCAAACCAGGAAATACAGGCATCCTTTTAGGCCTAAAGAAACAAGCATAAAAATGTGTAGATTCAATGCTGCTTATACTATCTAGAAAAGGTCTATTAATATGCATCTCGGGCCCACGTGAATGCTTCCACATTAACTTAGATTATAAGTAACCTGGCAGAGAGAATGAAAGGTCAACAATCTTTGGCCAGGAGAGTACAGTCTAGAATGTGGGACAGGACACCATTTATTAGAGCAACGTGGTAGAAGAAAGCGGCCAACTGAAGAGCCTGAAGTCATTAGGCCCCTAAACCTGCAGAGGGAGTTTCAGAAGACACTTGGAAGCAGTGGCCCACAGAGAGAGAAGAGAATACATAAGGCAAACTTCACCACGTGTCTTCTTCTCTAACATAGAAGAATTCGGGGTGCTTTGCACAATATTCAAGGCCCTGATGGTCCCCGTAGCAACCCTCCACCTATCCTCATCTTTTCTCCTCATTCTTTCTTAGGTTCCCAAACCCTAAGCAATGGCAGTTAGACACTTCCCCAAGCCCAGAGATGGCAAATACCTTTGTTCCCAGGCCCATAATAGATCACTAAGCAGAATGTACATCATAATTATTCTTGACACATAATTCAATCAGCCACTTATGATTTACTAGAGGCCCGGTGCACAAAAATTTGTGCACTCAGGGAAGAGGGTCTCTCAGCCTGGCCTGTGCCCTCTCGCAGTCTGGGACCCCTCAGGGGATGACCACCTGCTGGCTTAGGCCTGCTCCTTGGGAGATTGGGCCTAAGATGGCAATCAGACATCCCTCTGGCAGCCCGGCAGCCCTCGGGGGATGTCCACTTGCCAGCGGGGAGCAGACCTAAGCTGCAGTCGGACATCCTTAGCACTGCTGAGGAGGCAGGAGAGGCTCCCACCACCACCGCTGTACTGGCAGCCATCAGCCTGGCTTGTGGCTGAGCAGAGCTCCCCCTGTGAGAATGCCCTGACTACCAGAGGGCAGCTCCTGCATTGAGCGTCTGCCCCCTGGTGGTGAGTGTGTGTCATAGTGACCAGTCATTCCCAGTCTTTCTGCTGTTAGGGTCAGTTTGCATATTACCCTTTTACTATATAGGATAGAGGCCTGGTGCACGGGTGGGGCTGGCTGGTTTGCCCTGAAGGGTGTCCCGGATCAGGGTGGGGGTCCCGCTTGGGTGCCTGGCCAGCCTGGATGAGGGTATGATTGCTGTTTGCAGCTGGTCACACCCCCTTCAGGGGTGGGGTCCCCACTGGGGTGCCTGGCCAGTCTGGGTGAGGGGCTGAGGGCTGTTTTCAGGCTGGCAGGTGACTGAAGCTCCCAACCTCTCCTTTTTTTCTTTTTTTTTTCTTTTTTATTCTGGGATTTATTTACCTTCTATAACTGTCATTGAAGCTGAGAGCCGGCTCCAGCTCTGAGGCCTAGGCTGACTGAAAGCAGGTATCTGGGGTTTGTTTAGCTTCTATAATTGAAACTCTGTTGCTTTCGGAGCTGTTGCTTTCAGAGCTCAGAGCCGGACCGCGGCAGGCAGGGAACCTTGGCTTCCTCCATCGCCGGGACAACCAAGCCTCATGTTCGCTTCAGCTGCGTGGCTGCCAGCAGCCATCTTGGTTAGCAGTTAATTTGCATATCGCCCTGATTAGCCAATGGGAAGTGTATCGGAGGTATGGTTAATTACCCTTTTTGTCTTTTATTAGATAGCATTGTCATTGACCAATGAGATGAACGCTATTTATATGTGATTTTACTGGTAACCCTGGCCCAAACAAGGGTCCAGCCAACTTCTGTTGTCCATGCCTCCTAATGGTAGATGTTGAAAATTACACTATCATGGAAAGGCAATGTCATTGGACTGGATCATAATTTACCTAACAACTTCTCTGTTAAACACACTATTGCTCCTAGTTTCCCAAATATCGTAAGCAACATTGCAATAAAAATATAACGTAAACATACAAGAATATAAACTACATAAGTTACATGAGCCTGTTTTGCTTATCTAATACAAAGCCTGGACATCAGTAGATGCTTACTAAGGATTTGATGATTAACTGGCAGAGGGAAAGACCTTTGAGAAACACTGAATCCAAAATATAAATGATCAGGAGCACAGATGATAGAAAATTAACTTTACTTAAGAGGGATTAGTAAAAGATATAGTGGAGAATAACATTTGAGCTGGAATTTAAAGGATACTTGGAAATTTAAAAGAACAGGAAATGTGGAGGCAAACATTTCAGATAGAAGTAACAGCAGGAAATAGGAATAAAGATATGGAAATACATAGGCTTTTGAAAAAAATATGAGTCAGTGTAGTGTACATTTTGGGTTAATGACGTAAATCTAGAAGATTAATAAGCTAAGACTAGGTTTTCAAAGATCTTGTGTACATGCTAAAAAATATGGACTTGCCCAGCCAGTGTGGATCAGTGGTTGAGTGTTCATCCTTGCACCAACAAGTCCCCAGTTTTATTTCTAGTCAGGGCACATGACTGGGCTGCAGCTCAATCCCCAGTAGGGTGTGTACAGGAGGCAGCTGGTGGATGTTGATGTTTCATTCTCATCAATGCTTTTATCTCTCTCCCTCTCTTCCTTCCTCTCTCTAAAATCAATAAAAACATTTTTTTTAATTTGGACTTAATCTTAAAAGAAAGAGAGATAGCAAGAAGAAGAGGGTCCCTTAGACATAGCTATTATACTTTTAAACATTTCTCCTTAAGATTAATCAAACAAATATGTAAAGACATTTATTCAGGAATATTTATCACAAAATTTATTACAATAGTTAAAATTCTAAGTAATATAAATGAACATTAAAGGAGTTTTAAAGTTAAATAAATGATGGTCCACTCATAAACTGTTACCACTAAAAATGATGATGAAGATGTTAATTTAATGATAAAGAAAAATAGTCACACTATATTAGAAGAAAAACACGAGGCTACAAAATATGCAAGGCATGATCTCGTTTTTGTTTTGTTTTGTTTTGTTTATGTGATATATGCTCAGAAAAGAATCTCTAAGAATATATACCAAAATGTTAGCAATGGTCATTTCCTGATAGTGTGATTATAGAAAAAATTTATTTTCTTGTTTTATATATAGACTAGAGGCCTGGTGCATGACATTTGTGCACTGGAGGGGGGGGTCCATCAGCCCGGCCAGCACCCTCTTGCAGTCCAGGACCCCTTGGCAGTCAGACATCCCCCAAGGGGTCCTTAGTGCTGCCGCAGAGGCAAGAGAGGCTCCTGCCACCACCACTGTACTCACCAGCCGTGAGCCCTGCTTCTGGCTGAGTGGCGCTCCCCCTGTAGGAGTGCACTGACCACCAGGGGGCAGCTCCTGCATTGAGCATCTGCCCCCTGGTGGTCAGTACGTGTCATAGCGACCAGTCATTCTGCCGTTCAGTGAATTTGCATATTAGCCTTTTATTATATAGGATACGTTGCATATATAGTCCATTTCAGCATCATATATGTATTATTTTTATAAACTATAAGATTTTTAAATAAGTTAAGCTTATTGATAAATATACTTACCAAATAAGATTTACTTCATCTTTCTCTTTATTCCTATGTCTCCCTTTCTCTCTGTTAGGTCATAAATAAATTTATCTTTCATGGTCACCTTCACCCCAACTAGGAATACTTGAGGTCAATTAACTTAATTGATCCTAAATGCCTGAATACAGTTTCAAAAAGTTTGGCAAGAAAATAGTATACAACTTGCAGAACAATAATTACAATTATGGAAGTAGAGGTCCAACTGAAACCTGGTAAGAGCATTGAATGAAGAAAAGTAGTCACTGAAGGCCACAGGCATTGTAAAGAAACAGGAAGGAAAGCAAAAGGCAGTTTGAGGACATAATCAGTTGAATAATCATGTTGGGAAAGAGACCTTCACAACACAACAATGGTTATCTAAAATTGCAATAATTGTAGACCACAGCAGAAAATGAGGAGATCAGATTTTCCTGAGTGCATTAAACACCAACTCTTCAGAAACCAATTAGAATCTATAGAAAAATAAAAGTGAATTCAAGCCATAACTTGGGTCTATCCTGGCTCTTTTAAAACTCACATAGAAGAGAAGACCAAATAGCTCTGATGACATAGCTGAAATACAGGATCCATGATGAGATTATAAAATATATATTTCTCAAATTTAAAAAATATGAACGATAAACTAGGAAAATGAATGTGTATACTTCTCACCCAGAAGGGGGAACACACACACACACACGATATTTAGGGAATTCTTACTTTTATTTTAATTACTTTAAAATACTAGAGGCCTGGTGCATGAAATTCGTGACCAGGGAGGTTGTCCCTCAGCCCAACCTGCACATTCTCCAATCTGGGACCCCTCGAGGGATCTCCAACTGCCCATTTAAACAAGCAGTCAAACATCCCTCTCACAATCCAGGATTGCTGGCTCCCAACCACTCACCTGCCTGCCTGCCTGATTGCCCCTAACCACTCCCCTGCCAGCCTGATCAATGCCTAACTGCTCCCCTGCTGGCCCAATTATCCCTAATTGCCCTCCCCTGCCAGCCTGATCGCCCCCAACTGCCTTCATTTTTAGGCCTGGTTCCTCCCAACTGCCCTCCCCTGCCGGCCATCTTGTGGCAGCCATCTTGTGTCCACATGTGTGTTGGAGTGATGATCAATTTGCATATTACTCTTTTATTAGATAGGATAAGTATATATAACATTTGTTTTATAATTATTACTATTTATACATAAAAAACGCACTTATAGTTTACCACTATATTCTTTTTTAAATTTTTTTTTATTGATTTCACAGAGAGAGGAAGGGAGAGAGAGAGCGAGCAATAAAAACATCGATGAGAAACATCAACACTGATGGGATGCCTCCTGCACATCCCCTACTGGAGATCAAGCCCACAACCCTGGCATGTGCTCTGATAAGGAATCAAACTGTGATCTCCTGGTTCATGGGTCAACACCAACTACTGAGCCACACCAACCAGGTAACCACTATATTTGCAGTGACTAAAATAGTCCTGAAAACATAGTAGGTGCTCAATAAATGTTTATATTATGAATTTTTATTAATGAGTTTTGGAAGAAAAATATGTGATTGGTTTAGACAATAAATCAAATCAGAGAACTCAAAAATAATGATACTGGTAAGATATATTAAACTCTTGATAATAAAGACATCAGGTATGAATAATTAAAAAGGCATTTATATTTGAAAGGAAATGACCACTTTATGCATTGTCATATTGGGTGGAACAGACTTGGAAAGTCTGGGAGTGGAAATAAAGTGTTTGAATCCTGAGTCACCACTTAATGCTGTGACCTTGAATGAGTAAATTATGGAATCTCATTACTAGGGGTGGCTGCAGTTACCTCATCTTTAAATGAGGATAACAATAACATCTGCTCTACTAATGTGACTATTTTGCTATTAAAACCAGCTCACATATATTTATATGGTAACTTTTTAAAATTTCAAATAAGGGCTATTTTTGGTGGAGAAGAGTATTTTGATGGGCAAATTCGCCTCCTTTGTTATATTTGGCTCAGTAAAAGCCTTGAATATTGAGTGGTAAAAAACAATGATCAAGTGGTTGCCTCCTATTAAGCACATTATAAACATTATATTTTTTCTCCAAATTATAAAGAGTATCCTAATTTTAGAGATGAAAACTGATGTTCAAGCAGGTACAGTGCCATGCTCAATGCTATACAATCTATAACTGATGAAATGGCTCAACTAGTATTGAAATGCCTAGCTGCAGCATGTACACTGGATGGTATATTAGTTTCCTATGGCTGCTACAACAAAAGACCATATATAGAGTTGTTTAAACAGAAACTTATTATCTCACAGTTCTGAAGGTCAGAAATCTGAGGTCAAGGTGTGAGCAGGACTAGTTCCTACAAGGGGCTCTGAAGAAGCCTCCAGTTCCATGCTTCTCCCCTAGCTTCTGGAGGTTGCTAGCAACCCCTGCTGTCCCTTGCCTTGTAGACACATTACTCCAATCTCTGCCTCTGTTTTTACATGACATCCTCTGTGCCTTCACATCACCTTCTTTTAAAGACACAATGGATATTGGATTAAGGGCCCATCTTACTCCAGTATACCCTCATCATTGCAAATTACATCTGTACCAACCCTATTTCTAAATAAGGCATTCTGAAGTACTGGCAGTTAGGACTTTAATACACCTTTATGTGTGTTTGTTGGGGGGTGGGTACACAATTCAACCCATAACAAATGGGTATCCTCAAAATTTCAGGGTATTGAAAATGAATCAGATGAACCACATATTATAAGATGGGCCGTTTTATAAGAATAGTCACAAGAAGAGAAAAACATGTAGTGGTCCAAACTTTCATCAATAGCCATTGTTCAGCAAAAGTAAGTATTTAAAATCTTACAGAGGCAAATTTAAGAAGTAAATTAAAATATTTAAATGCACCCAGAATAGCTCCTAATTGTATTCACTTTATATAAAAGCACCTCAAAAAAAAAAAGAAAGAAAGAAAGAAAGAAAGAAAGAAAGAAAGAAAGAAAGAAAAGACTAACCCTCAGTGTTGTATTCAAATAAACAGCTTAGTAACCATATAAAACAGGGATCTAAACCCAAATATCTACTCACATACAAATCACCCTGAAGATTACTTTCCAGAGAATGGAAATCTGGAGGAGAGAAGCCCCCTCATTCTGTCATCAGTGTCTGCTGATTTTGGTGAAGCATAAAGGCACCCAAGCACAGAAAGGTAAGTAGTAGGAGTAGAAGGCTTGCCATTCATTACCCAGCAGTATAGATTGTGTTATTGCATCTGACCCTGAGTTCTGCGTGGTCAACCACCTCTGCACTGAGGACCCAGGGGATAATTCATCATAAATGAAAATGCTCTTGGTAGAGGTGGGGGAGGAATCAGTGGTCATGGCTGGAGCTGGGATTTATGACATTTTAATAAGTTAATTAACTGCTGCACTCATTGCTTTTTAAAGAATGAGAATAGCATATAAACGCACACACTTATTAGGAAAGATACCTTAAGGCATACCAAATGCTTGTTAGGGATGTCTTAAGATGAATTAAAATACAGAATTTTATGAGATCTAGGCCTATACCTTGGTCATAAGAGCTAAAGAATTACAGGCTAATGTTACTGTAAAGATCTGACTGGGTTACATTTGTGGGCATGTGCAAAAATTGCCAGTTCCAAAATATCAAGACAATACATACTAATAGGAATAAGTTAATTTATTCCAAAATAACCAGTATGCCTAGATTTTTTAAAAGATTCTGAAACTCGTGAATAAGCTGTTCATAAATGGAGAGAAAAATCTTGATGCATTGTTTTGAGTAATTTTAATACAAACACACTCATATAAACACACTCAAAAAATGAATCCAAAAATGCTTTTATAAAAAAAAAATGATAAGCACAAAAAAACAGGGTTAGAATGTTCAGGGAATATATTGCTACTCAAATCTCTAATCAAGAAAAAAAAGGATAACAATTTCACAAAAGAGATTTTTAAATGAGAATGGAATACAGATAGAAAAGATTTAGAATCCAATGTGGTTGAATATTAATACATTTTAAAACATCAAGGAACTTAATGCTTCATGTAAACTAAAATATATCAAAATTAACGCAACAGGTTAAAATTAAAATCAATTGAGAAAGTTATCTGATTCCCTAGAAAGAGAGTTCAGAGTCACAATAGATTTCCTAGTAAATTCCTTCAAACTTTTAAGAAACAGATCTTTGCCTCACTAATTTGTTTCAGAGAAAAGAAAATAATAAAAGTAATTAAGATCATTCTAAGAAGAAATTTCCCTAAGACATTTCTAACAGAAATTTTAGGGGAAAAAATGCAGCTGAATGTCACTTAATAAAAATAAGAAAAATATAAAATGCTAGCAAATAGAACTTAATAGTATAAAATTAACATTGTATGTCTAACCAAAGAGGATTTCTTATAGAAATCCACAGTCTAAAATGAGAAAAATCTGTTAATATGTAATATCAATAGATTTAAATTAAAATCAAATACACTTAAAAAGATAAACATCTCAATAGCAGCATATCTTCTTAACATATGTTTAAGATTTCTAATTCAAACCATCATCCAACATCTTATTTAACAGTGAAATAATAAAATTCTCATTAAGTTGTGATTAAAAGACAAATATATGAAATTACTATTATTATTCATTAATATTACTAATAGCATCCTATGACAAGAAATAATGTCTTATGTGACAATAAGTGTAATACTGCATTGAGAGATGTAAAAGTTTTTTAAAAATTAATAAAGAAAGAAACCTGTGTTACTAAATAAAAAGACTAATTTTTATGAGATACGTTTTTCTCAAAAATGTTAGTGCATTTATTAAAATTATATTTCAAATTCCAATGTAACTTTTCTGAAATTTGACCAAATGATTCTAAAATGAATTTGAATGTACAAACAGAAAAATAGTAGTTGTTTTAAAGAGGGAGGGATTAATTTTACCAAAATATTAAAACACATAAAACTAAAAGAATTAGAACTTATTGACAGATTTTTAAAAAAAGGCAAATCCATAGAAAAGACTAGACCACTCAAAATACACCTCATTATACATATATTTTCAGTGTTTGAGTAAACCTGTAGGTATGACATATCAGAGGAAAGGTAAAATTTTAACCCAAAGTAATCATAGCTTATCTACAATACGAATGTAAAATTTTATCTACTTTAAGCCTCTGGAGAGAGAAGGACTTCCTAAACCAAAAGTCAATTGGAAGAGAGAAAAGAAGCAAGGGCAGGCAAAAGCAATGCAAGACTGTTATAAATTAAATGAATTATTTAAAAGAAGAAATAAAACTAAAACTAGAGCAAAGTAAAAGCATAGACCACAAAAAGTAAAAACCGTACCAAAAAATAAAAAGCAGGTTTAAAAAATAAACAATAAATGAAGAAATATATTTGTAGAGAATGCATCATTTCAATGGGATAATGTCTTTATTTTATACTAGAGGCCCAGTGCACAAATTCGTGCACAGGTGAGGTTCAGCCAATCCGCCCTGATGGGGGCTCTTCAGGCTGGGCCAGCAGGGGTGAGAGGCCACAGGCAGTTGGCCGGCCACGGGGAGGAGCTGCGGGCGGTTGGCCGGACGGCCCCTCCCCAAATTGGGGTATTGGGAGCCAATCAAGGGCTGGGCTGGCCAGGGGGGCCGATCAGGGCCCAAATCAGGCTGCAGTGTGCATCATTGCAACCTGACATTCCAGTCGTTCTGGTTGTTCTGCTGGTCTGATCGCTGGGCTTTTATATCTACACTAATAAAAGACAAAGATGCTAATTGACCATACCTTCACTACACCCAAGCCACACCCACCAGCCAATCAGAGCAACTATATGCAAATTAACCCAACCAAGATGGCAGCCGGCAGCCATGGAGCTGGAGCAAGCAGGAGGCTTGGTTGCCCCGGCGATGGAGGAACCCAAGCTTCCCACCTGCTCTGGCTGGCTGTGGCCACCGCAAAAGGCAACAAAGTTTCAATTATACAAGCTAAATAAATCCCAGATACCTGCTTCCAGCCAGCCTCCACTGGGAGCTTCGGTGGCTGGGGATTGTGGCCAGCCTGCAAAGAGCCATCAGCCCCTCACCCAGGCTGGCCACACCCTCATGAGGTGAGGGTCACTGCTGGGGGGCTGTGGCCAGCCTGCAAACAGCCATCAGTCCCTCACCCAGGATGGCCAGGCACCCCAGGGGTGACCCCCCCCAAAGGGGCTGTAGCCAGCCTGCAAACAGCCATCAGTCCCTCACCCAGGGTAGCCAGGCACCCCAGCGGGACCCCCACTCTGATCCAAAACACCCTTCAGGGCAAACCAGCTGGTCCCCACCCATGCACCAGGCCTCTATCTTATATAATAAAAGGGTAATATGCAAATTGACCCTAACAGCAGAACGACTGGGAATGACTGATAACTATGACACACACTGATCACCAGGGGGCAGATGCTCAATGCAGGAGCCGCCCCCTAGTGGTCAGTGCACTCTCACAGGGGGAGCTTTGCTCAGTCACAAGCCAGGCTGATGGCTGCCAGTACAGCGATGGTGGTGGGAGCCTCTCCTGCCTCCTCAGCAGCGTTAAGGATGTCCGACTGCAGTTTAGGCCTGCTCCCTGCTGGCAAGTGGACATCCCCCAAGGGCTGCCGGGCTGCCAGAAGGATATCTGACTGCCAGCTTTGGCCCAATCCCCTGGGGAGCGGGCCTAAGCCAGCAGGTGGTCATTCCTTGAGAGGTCCCAGACTGCAAGAGGGCACAGGCCAGGTGAGGGACCTCCAGAGTGCACAAATTTTTGTGCACTGGGCCTCTAGTTCTAATATATATACATATATATATATATATATATATATATATATATATATAGAGAGAGAGAGAGAGAGAGAGAGAGAGAGAGAGAGAGAGTTCATATAGATTGATACACATCTTCTAGGTGGGGTAGGGGCCACACCACTGAGGTTAAACTCAAATGCTGAAAGGGCCCAGGTGAGTAATGGGGATGGATAAAAAGGAAAGGCACCCATAAAGAATATGTGTGTAGCAAATGAGAGATGGTGGCTCAGATTGGGCGGTGGGGGGACATTATAGCAGAGTGTTCTCATGCTGGAATATGAGTCCAGTATTCCCATATCTTGTGCTCTTTTCAGGAGAAACCCAAAATTCAGGTCTTTTTTAATGCTGGCAAATTGTTCAACAATGTGCTGACAAAACAAAGCAAGCACAGTGAGCTACATGCCAAAGAATCTCCAGCTTACAAGCCCTAACTGATGTGAACAGACAATTAGTTCAGGGGAAAATACTATTAGTAAAAATACATGAAAATTGTGATGAGGATCAACTACCCATCTTGTTTGTGATTTCACCATATGGCACTCATCTATATAGGGAACTCTTCAGAATGTAAAAAATTTCCAATGAGGAAGATGCAATAAGGGCAGCGTCTGGTTGCTGTCCTTTTTCTAATACCCAGTGGCTCAGCATCTCACCAGGGGGCCTGCACTGGCCCCTGCCATGAACATCCCTACATGGAGCTACCCTGGGTTACATCAGTTACTCAAACACTTGCATTCTTTTTTCCCTGCTGCTGTTTCTTCCTGGAATGTTCTCTATCCTATATAATAAAAGCCTAATATGCAAATTGTTCCCTCCAGAGGTCGTTTGACCGGGGGTTCGACTGCGTACTATGACGTGTGCTTACCACCAGGGGGCAGTGTGGTACATGGCAGAAGTCGGTGATACGGTGCTGGCAGCAGACAGCAATGGAGGCACTGCCAGCCCCGATGGGCCCTGACAAGAGTGGGACTGTGGAGGGATGGTGGAGCAAGTGAGCTGGCAGCGCCAGGCCAAGGTGGGTGCAAGCAGAGGTCCGATTGCCCTGCTGAATGCCCCACAGACAGTGACCAGAGCCAGAGGCGGGGGGCTGGGGGGGGGGGGGCTGCTGCCTGGCTCCCAGGCACTGAGGGAGCCAGGCGGGGGGCCTGGCCCAGATTGATCATCCTGCAAGCAGGATGGTGGAGCAAGTAAGGGGGTGGCACCAGGCAAAGGCAGGGTGCCAGGTGGGGCTGCAGGGCTGTGAGGCAGGAGGTGCGAGCTGGGGCTGCGAAGCTGAGGGTGCAAGCTGGGGCCTGATCTCTGCAGGCTACCCCAAGGGACCTCACCTGTGTACAAATTTGTGCACCGGGCCTCTAGTTCTTAATAAAGAAATCTTAATTACTCTTCAAAGCTTAGTTCAAATGTTATTCCACTGTAAAACACAATGACAGAATTAACTATAAAATCAACACATCTGTTGAGTATCTGCTCTGTACCAGACAGTGGGACCTATAGCAGCAAACACAATAGAAACATTTCTGTCTTCATGGAGCTTACATATCACTTAGCTAATGTGCTATACATAGCCCTAGCATGTTTCTATTTGTAATAATTAGTTATTAGAAATTGTTTTCTTCCCCCACCAGACTGTGATTGAGAAAGTAAATGTCTCCCCATAACACCAGCTCTTCCACGAGTCCCAAATTTTTATTCTCAACAATCTCAAGGTTTATAAATAGTTTATATATATAGAAGATACTCAATATATACTTGTTAAATGTGGGTGGGGAACTATCTACACTAATAAAAGGCTAATATGCTAATTACACCAAATATACTGGACATCTTCCAGAAGTCCTTACTGACAAAGCTGGGGGAATGGCCAGCCTGCAGCTCGCCTGTGGTCCCTTGCCCAGGCCTGCCCTGCTCCCCAACAGGGACCCCCACCCCAATCAGGGATGTGGTCTCCCAGGCTGGCTCCACCCCTCAGTGGGGACCCCCACCCCAATTGGGGACATGGCTGGCCTGCAAATCCCTGGAAGCCCCTCCCCCAGACTGGCCCCACTCCCCAGCAGGGACCCCAAACCCAATCGGGGCATGGCCAGCCTGTAAACCCCCAGTGGCCCCTCACCCAGGCCAGCCCCAACCCCAGCGGGGTCCCCCATCCTGATTGGGGGCATGGTCACCCAGGCCAGATCCATCCCCCACTGGGGACCCCCACCCTGATTGGGGGAATGACTGGTCTGCAAACCCCCAGTGGCTCTTTGCCCAGGCTGGCCCCATCCCCAGTGGGGACCCCCACCTACATTAGGGTGTCGCTGTCCTGCAAATCCCACAGCCCCTCACTCCAGCCAGCCCCACACTCCAGTGGGGACCCCCCACCCCAATCTGGGGCCCTTTTCAGGGAAGGCCATGCACCAGGCCTCTATCCTATATAATAAAAAGGTAGTATACAAATTGACCCTAATGGCAGAACGACCACTGGATCAGTCACTATGAGGTGCACTGACCACTACTTGGCCCCTTTTCCCCACCAGCAGGCTCCAATCACCTGATGGCCACCCACGGCAGGGGCAGGGCTGGCAAGCAAGAGGGAACAGCTGACTTCTCGGTGCCTTCCCCCAGCTGTCAGGCACCAATCACCTGATGGTGAACAAGGAACTTGGGGTGGGTGGAAGGGGGGGCTGGGACCAGCTGCAGGCAGCTGGGAAAGATGTCCCTGATCGCAGGCCAGGCCTAGGGACTGTACTCGCACATGAATTTCATGTACCTGGCCACTAGTCTAGAATAATAAAAGTGTAATATGCTAATTAGACCAGGTGGCCAAACAACCTTCCAAACATCATTTCGGATGTCCTTCCAGACAAAGCTGCCATGGTGCAGGTCAAGGCCGAAGAGGTTAAGGGCAATCAGGCAGGCAGACAGAGTGATTAGGGGTAATCAGGCAGGCAGGCAGGTGAGCGGTTAGGAGCCAGTGGTTCCAGATTGGGAGAGGGATGTTCGACTGCCAGTTTAGGCCCAATTCCACAGGGATCCCTGCAGGATTGGGCCTAAACCAGCAGTCAGACATCCCCCGAGGGGTCCCAGATTGCTAGAGGGTGCAGGCCAGGCTAAGGGACCCCCTCAATGCATGAATTTCATGCACCAGACCTCTAGTCTGTCTACACTAATAAAAGAGAAACATGCAAATTGGTATCACTCCACTACGCCCACCAGCCAATCAGGATGAGTTTGCAAATTAACCCAACAAAGATGGCGGTTAATTTGCATATGCAGGCACGGAGCAAAGACTGAAGGCACAAGCCCAGGCGAAGACTGAAGACTGAAGACGACTAAAGACTGAAGAGGCTTGGTTTCTCTGCTGCAGCCAGAGCAGAGAAGCCTCCAGGCTTGCCTTCTCCACTGGGCAGGAATGAAGGCCTGGGTCCCGAGTGCCAGAGGAAAACCAATGCTGGCAGCCAGGGGAAGGAAGGCCTATTGCATAAATCTCTTCGTGCAATGGGCCTCTAGTATATATATATATATATAAAAGGCTAAATGCAAAGTGTCCCCTCAGGAGTTGGACTGGGAGAATGGGAGTTCGATCTCTTACTATGATGTGCACTGATCATCAGGGGGCAGTGCAGAACATGGTGGGTGATCAGCGGCAGTAGCAGGGCACTGAGGGAGCAAGGGAAGGAGGAGGCAGGGAGGCAGGGAGGCAGGGAGGCAGGGAGGCGGGAAACCTGATCAGTCCTGATTGCCAGCCAGGCCTAGGGACCCTACCCATGCAAGAATTTCATGCACCAGGCCTCTAGTCTTATTATAAAAGGCCACCATTACTATGAAATCTTAAACTTACTGTGGAAAGAAAACTCAAAAGAGGGTAAATTTTTTAAAGGAATTTAGAAGTCACAACTCTTCATCACAATTTCCCAGTACTCTGCTACATCGCTATATTCTGCTTTCCCTAAAAAAGTGATAAAAACACTGAAACATTAATCAATCCATATATCTGCTAATCACTCTTACAGTTCATTTGAGCAACAGAGAAAGAAGTCAGTGTTCTTAAATTAACCCTGCAGAGACATATTAGCATAGAAACATAACACAAAATCCATTTTGACATCTGGAGTTCTGTGTAGTAACTACACTCAATACACAAGTATATTTGTCATGTTCTCTTAAAGAAACTGCAAAATCATTTCTTCTGCTATCAAGGCACAAAAGATGGTCACCATGGCTAAGGTCAATATTTTGGTTAGGAATAAAACAGTGTTCATGTTTAAGATACAAAGTGAGAGTGCAGAATTTAAAATTGCATTCAGTGTTGTTCTGGCTATGAGCTCCCAGACATCCCTCTCACAATCCAGGACCGCTGGCTCCTAACCACTCACCTGCCTGTCTGCCTGATTGCCCCTAACTGCTTCTGCCCGCCTGCCTGATCGTCCCCTAACCACTCCCCTGCCAGCCTGATTGATGCCTAACTGCTCCCCTGTTGGCCTGATCACCCCCAACTTCCCTCCCCTGCCAGCCTGATAGCCCACAACTGCCCTCCCCTGCCATGACCCACCAAGACCTGCCTCCTCCGCGCAAGGTGGCAGAGATGCTGGGACCAGCCTCTTCCTTGCCGCGCAGAGCCATGGGACCCCTCACTGCACGGAGCAGCCACTGGGCCCACTCCCACTGTGCATGCAGCCATCTTGTGACGATGTGAGGGAGTCATGCCACCTAGGCTATTATTAGTATAGATGAGCATAAGACAGAAGTCAGAGGACCTAATCGAACAATAAGAAAGACAGTAAATGGGTTCTTCCCTTAGACTAAAGTCTTTTTATTTACAGTTCACCATTTAAAAATTAAATTAACATGCCATGAGCTATCTCATGCTAAATACTAGAATCACCCAGAGCAACACAAAAATCCAAGTATTCTGAAACATTGACTTAATGCGGTAAATTTTCCTTAAATATAATCATTCAAAGATAGGAATTAGCTTATTGTTAGAAGTGATCATCATTTCATAGCAGACATCATTCAATCTTTCATTTATAAAATGTTTTTGAGAGTCAATATTGTAGGAAGATGAAGAGTGGTCATTAAAATCATACATTAGACATTGTCCCTTTCCCCAAGATACTTTTGTCTGAAAAGGGGAGAAAATATACACATACTTGAGATATTAGCTCCTTTTGTTAGCCAGAGTGGTGTAAAAGTTTTTAACTTGGAGATATCAACAAGGTACTATTCATTTGTTTCTCTACTTATCTATATTAGGAGGTCATGTGAGAGAAATGACTAATACTACATATAGTCATAGAATGTTAAAGTTTGAAGAATCCATAGAAATCATCTAGTTCCTCTATTCTCCTTACATATTTAAAAAAAAAAAAAAAAAGAATCCAGAAGAGCTAAGGGCATTTTTCAAAATTACACAGCAAAGCAACAAATCTGAGACAAGAACATAAGTTTTCAGCCCCTTCAAATTTTCTACTAACACCACATTATAGATATCTTTAAGAAAAATAAGGTATTACCCACATTTATACAGAAAACACAAAATGCTTCTAACATTAACGTGCCCAACTATGTATGCATTTGTCTTTCAATTGACTTTTAGCAATTCTCGCTCAGCTGTAGTCCAGTGACCCCCCACAACAAAATGCACATCTCTTTATACATATTTTATCATTTGTTTTAAGTTGTACCTTACAAGGTGTCTAAGTTTTTTTCTCTGGTATCCTGATTTTAGTTAATAGCAGAAAACAACAACAAGAGCAAAAAATATAAAATAACAGTCCTTGATCTAGATGTGTTTAGTGTGCCAAAAAAAAAATGAACCAGGGCTGCAGGCACATGAAAACATGTCAATCAGATGTAATTGCTCTCCAAGAGAAACACTTTTCAAGCAAGTAAAAAAGAACTCATCCTGAACACAAGGCTTTGTAGCAGCAACTAATCTACTAATGACAAGCTCGGTTTGTTATTCTCAAACTCGTTATTTAAGATTCAGCATTTGAAACATGACAGAAAAGGACAACCAGACCAAGTCAAAGCTCTGAAACAATTATAAAATTGATGTGTGCAAGCATTTATAGATACATAGGTAGACAAATAGATGATAGATAGATAATACACATATGTTATAATAATATTTCATTATATCCTTAATAGTTGCTGAGAATCAAAGTACCTTTTAAGTACTTTGTGATTACATACACCAGTGCAGATAAATATCAGAACTCCAGCGCATTATTTTTTTTAAAGTCCTTTGCTTTTTTGCACAATAACTCTTAAGGACACTCAATAGGCCGTTCTGCCTGAAGACAGTGAAGCCCACCTCCCATGGGGGAGCTATTTGAAGGCTATATTTGGCTGGGTGCATATAAAGACAGCTTTAAAATTCTTTCAATATCTTTTTTCTATTATTGCAGAACCTACTTAAATGGAAACTTAATAATCTCTGCAACAAAGGGCAATTGCTAACTCCAAAAAGAAAGAAATGGCCTCAATTTCAGCTGCTTACATTCATTTCCCCAAAACTGAGGTGTCATATTTTTATAGCTCCAAAGTTGAAGTATTCAATAACTAGAAGGTCTAAAAGTTAAACATACACACACACACACACACACACACACACACACACACACACACACAAATAAGAGAAAATAACAAATACTACAGTAAGCCTCAGCCAAGAATTCCATTGTAATCTCCACTTAAATTTACTAAATTTGGATGCCAGCTATTAAGACACTGTCATTCTCTGAAATGCTATATTTGGGAATGACCATAAACTATTTGTTTATAAAATTCATTTTAAGTTTTAAAATAATTGATTTTCTGTTTAAATATGGACATGCAAATGGAAAGAATATATAAAGTGGGATTTAATGGTAATTGGGCAAAAGGGATTCTTAGGTAGGATATTTTCTTCTCTATTCATTTTATTGCCTCACTTCATGGAAGAAGGTTAGGGCTCAACACTTTTGGCCAATCTATTCACTTCCTAAAAGCTCCTATCCAGCATGCAAGAGTGACTAATCAGATTGTTCATAATACGGAGTACAGATTAGCCACATTTCACTAGTTGCCATGGTTATGGTGATTTAAAGATAGATCTAGGTTCAATCCCTTCTCTTTTCCTCTTCCTGTACTCAGGCATTAGGATGTCTCTGCATGTGACTTCCAGGTTGTAAGTATGACCTCGAAGTGGCTTTGTCCATGTGGACTGTTGGTAAGAGTGTTTGGTTGGTATAGCAGACATTACAATGCACAGCCCAGATCCTCCTTCAAGGATGAACTTGTTACACCAACTTCTGGCCTTTAATGGCTCCTCCTCTTAGGATTTATTCATAGAGAGCCACCCCCTCTCCCCAAGATCACTTATCTTCCCAGGGCAGCCCACACCCAATAGCTTAATTGATACAGGAACATAAAAGCCTGGCATCTCGGCCCAACTCAGGAAAACTCCAAAGGCCCATTCTAGCTCCAGAACTCTCAGAGTCATCATTTGCCGGGAGCCGGTCCATGCTTGCTGTTTCAAGGGACCTGGCATATATGGCATACTGTTCTTAATATGTTTGCTCACCTTCTTGGCACTATGTGTTTTAACCAAGGTCTCCTCTCTGAGAAAGGTTGTTTCCCCAGGTAGGGATTTTCCCCTGAAGTTAGGGAGGGAATAAAACCTCTTAACTAAGTGCCAGAAGGGTAATTAATCACTTTAACTATGAACAATCATGCTTAAGCTACATAATCTTTACTCCCTGGAATGGAGATAAGAAACGCCCTAACCTTTGGAATAGAGATTGATAGGATTGGAATCAACTGGTATAAATACAGATGTAACAAGACAGAACTTAGAAGACAGAACCTACACAGAACCTAGAGACAGAAGAACTTCGCTGGAGAGAACATGGCAAAAGATCCTGGACAGAAACTGGCCTCAGAACCTAGAGACAGAACCTAGCGAGAGAACATGGCAAAAGATCCTGGACTAAACCTGACTAAGAAATTGGCAAGAGTACCTGACTAGAACCTGGTGACTGAACCTGGCTGGGGAACCTGGACAGAACCTGGCTGGAGAACCTAGCAAGAGAACATGGACACAGAACCTGGCTGGAGATCCTGAGCAAAACTTCGCTGGAGACCCTGACAAGAGAACCCGGCTATGATGATCACCTGAACGCTACCTCTGTGTCATTCCTTCTTTGCCGACTCCATCCACACCTTTGGGGACCCCTGGACCTGCTGGGGTTGGACCCCAGCATCTGGCGCCCGAACAGGCAGGTACAGGGGTCCCCAAAGGCGTGGACGGAGTGGGCGAAGAAGAAAGGACACGGAGACAGTATTCAGTTGATCAGCAGCCTAGCCAGGATCTCCAGCCAGGATCTCCAGCCAAGTTCTGGTCTGGATCTCCAGAGAGGTTCTGCTTAGGATCCTCAGCCAGGTTCTGTGTCCATGTTCTCTTGCTAGGTTCTCCAGGTTCTCCAGCCAGGTTCTGTAGCCATGTTCCCTTGCTAGGTTCTCCAGCCAGGTTCTGTCCAGGTTCTCCAGCCAGGTTCAGTCACCAGGTTCTAGTCAGGTTCTCTTGCCAATTTCTGTAGTCAGGTTCAGTCCAGGATCTTTTGCCATGTTCTCTCCAGCGAAGTTCTTCTGTCTCTAGGTTCTGTGTAAGTTCTGTCTTCTAAGTTCTGTCTTCTAAGTTCTGTGTCTTGCTGTCTTGTTACGTCTGTATTTATACCAGTTGATTCAATCCTATCAATCTCTATTACAAAGGTTAGGGCGTTTCTTATCTCCATTCCAGGAAGTAAAGATTATGTAGCTTAAGCATGATTGTTCATAGTTAAAGTGATTAATTACCCTCCTGGCACTTAGTTAAGAGGTTTTATTCCCTCCCTAACTTCAGGGGAAAATCCCTACCTGGGGAAACAACCTTTCTCAGAGAGGAGACCTTGGTTAAAACACATAGTGCCAAGAAGGTGAGCAAACATATTAAGAACAGTATGCCATATATGCCAGGTCCCTTGAAACAGCAAGCATGGACCGGCTCCCGGCAATCCTAGGCTGTGATTGACCTGCATCACAGCTTAGCTTCCTCCTCTGCCTACACCTGCTTCCTTGTCTCCCCTTTAGCAGGAATAGATCCCTGAGCACTCATTGTAAACTAAACTTTGACTCAGAGGTTGCTTCCTCAGGAACACAATCTGATCTCCATTCCTAACATTCTAGACTAGAGGTCTGATGCACAAAATTTGTGTATGGCAGGGTAGGGGGAGAGGTTTCCTCATCCCAGCCTGCACCTTCTGGCAATCCAGGAACCCTCACTCTTAACTGCCCACCTGCTCGCTCCTTACCACGTGCCTGCTTGCTCCTTACCGCTTGGCTCACTGCTCCTTAGTGCCGCTGCAGAGGTGGGAGAAGTTCCTGCCACCGCTGCTGCAGTCGCCAGCCATGAGCCAGCTTCTGGCTGAGCAGTGCTCCCACTGTGAGAGTGCACTGATCACCAAGGGGCAGTTCCTGTGTTGAACGCCTGCCCCCTGATGGTCAGTGAGTGTCATAGCAACTGGTCATTCTGGTTGTTCCAGTCGTTCCGCCGTAATGGTCACTGGGCTTTTATACATACTAATATAGATTCTATAGAGTCTTAAACTTGGATGTCATGAGCACATTCTAGCTATTAATAAAAACTGTATTTGACTTTCCTTTTGGCTACTGCTATCATGTCATAGCTCACATGTCATCAGAGCAGATTAGAAGTGGGCAATAGAACTTGAGCATCAAAACCCTGCTCCATACCTCTCATAAAGCTTATTCCTGACGTCAAATGGAAAGAAATAGTATGGAAATCCAGATATGTCAAGCCTTCTTTATCAAATCATTTAAATTTTCCCTCTTGAGAATCCTCACTTCCATGACAACACTAAGAGAGAGAAGTTAGTGAATAGTTTGCAAAATGCAGAAAAGTTTTAGAGACTGAGGAATTTAGGAATTAAATTTGACTAGTTAAATTAAATGCAGGTAAACTTTTCTTTGTTGTTTAATAAATGGAAAGAATATAGATCTGGCCTTGATCCATGTGCCTCATTGGTTGAGTGTCGTCCCATGCACCAAAAGGTCTCAGGTTCAATTCCAGGTCAGGGTAATGCCTGGGTTGTAGGCTTGATCCTTGGTGTGGAGGGTGGGGGAGCTGGGAAGCAGCCGATAGATGTTACTCTATCTTCTTCTCCCTTGCTCTCTCTATAAAAATTCAATAAAAACATTTTTTTAAAAAAGAAAATATGGATCTGAAAGAATAACTTTCTTACTCATCTCCACCAAAAGGAGCAAAATATGCCCCATTTTAAAAAAATACAGTCTTCAGGGAAATCTTCATTTAACTACTCAGAAGATTACAAAAATATTCACATTTAGGTGCATACTACATAGCCAGCCTTTGTAGGCAGAAGAGAATGATACAAAATGAATGCACACTCCAAGAAGGTGGTACCATGATCTGATACTTATTTAAGTAAACTTATTTTCTTTGTGCTGCTTAAGAAAGCTTAAACTTAGATTGCTGAGTTCAACCTACATGAAAATATAAAGATTACCTGTCTTTTTTTAAATGTTATATTATGACTCTGCAAATACTCTCTGCATACAAAACAAATGAAAGAAAAAGTTATCTTGATAATCCATAATATAGTAGTCAGAATCCACTATAATTTTATCAAAACACCTAATCTGGTCACCTACACATTTTCCTCCATCAAACTATAAATGTATCATAATGTCTTTGTGAGGCACATCAATAATGCTAGCCAATTTTACAGAAGAGAAAACCAAAGTTGAATTTAAAATTGCCCAGTAAGCACTGCTATAGACTGAATATTCTTGTGCCCCTATATTCAGATGTTGAAACCTAATCCTCATTGTGGTGATACTTGCAGGTAGGGAGCTCTGGGAGGTGATTAGGTCTTGAGGACAGAGCCCTCGTGAATGGGATTGGTGTCTTTCTGAAAGAGACCCCAGAGAGCTTTCTTGTCCTTTCTGTCATGTGAGGATGCAGTGAGAAGACAGCCATATATGAACCAGACAGCTAACCTGCCAGAGCATTGAACTTGAACTTCTCAACCTCCAGAACTGTGAGAAATAAATGCTCATTGTTTAAGACACCCAGTATATGATACACTTTTTAAATAGCAACTTGAACTGACTTAGACAACAACCAACTAAAAGATTACCATAAAGTCTTAGGATCATAAACATCCATCAGTTTGCAAGACAACTTGGCTTCTCCACCTCCTGGAATTACATTTAAGAAATTAAAATGTTCAATGCTGGTCCAGTTCAAAATCCAGCACATGCTTTTTAACATAACTTGACAGTTGACATTTCTATTCCTTAAAAAAGAACTGATGTTTTTGTTCCCAACATCTCCACCCATCACCTTATTTGGGTGATCAAATAAGTATGGATAACTTCCCAACCCCAGCTCTTAATCTGTGCCAGTACTCACCCCAACCAAACTGTCCAGAAATAATCTGAGCTTTCCTGTGACTGTGCTTTTGCTCACCCTTTTGCCCTTCCTTATAAAATAATTCTAGCAATTTACATTGCAGCTTTACAAATACTACATTAAGCCTCTCCTCTTTGCTTATCTTAAGTCTTCAACAATAGGAAGCGTGCATATATTTCTTATGTAGGCTATGAACATTTCTTTAAAAAGTACATCCTTATTACTACATACATGTTCACAAGTTAATAAGTATCTTGAGAGTCAAATGCTATATACATCATTTTATATCCCAAGTTTAAAACAATGTCTTATAGGAATTAATATGTTAAAATATTCTGCTGTTTTGATATGGCTGATATAAAATTCCAGTATGTAGTATTCCTATGGTTTTATGAAATATGAATTAAAACCTTTATTGAAATGAAAGTTAACTTGACATTCTTGTCAAAATCATAAACGGAATGTGTTACCTTGTTATTAACGTAAATTATTCTGAACCTCTTTCAGGTCATTTGTACAGCTTCTTTTAGTTTTAATCACTTTCTAGATAAAGACACAGTTGTTTAATTTGGGTTCAAGATGGCAGACCAAGCAATTTGCCTCCCATCCCTCTCAAGATTTCACTAAATTAAAGCATAAAAAGTACATAAAAGGAGTAAATATGTAATAAATATGTAGTAGAAGGAGACTTAGGGTTGTGTAGGTATCAGTGAGTGAGACATTTTAATTCCTGGAATAAGGGAAAAGAGCAATGGGTAAAACAGAGAAAGCTTCAGCCTTAAAAATTATAAGGCAAAACTTCTGCAAAGATGGAAGCCAATTATATATATATATATATAGTTGATTTTTTACAGAGAGGAAAGGAGAGGGATAGAAAGTTAGAAACATCGATGAGAGAGAAACATTGATCAGCTGCCTCCTGCACACTCCCTACTGGGGATGTGCCCGCAACCAAGGTACATGCCCTTGACCAGAATCGAACCTGGGACCCTTGAGTCTTCAGGCTGACGCTCTATCCACTGAGCAAAACCGGTAGGGCTGGAAGCCAATTTTTCTAACAAAATGCTACCAAAGTCCTGGACTTAAGAGTCAGAAAATATGGCAGAAGAGACATAAGAAGTGGGCTGAAAGTGGCATAGACAACAAACTTATGAGTAAAGCATTCAACAATGTATTAATTGATTTTATTGTATTTTTCCCATTCCTCTTTCCCAGGAAGAGACAATGGGGGGGGGGGGGGGGGTAAATGGGAAAAATCCAAGAAATATGAGAGTTTTCTAGCATTGAAGAAAAAATATCTTCAGATTAAAAAGATTCATTGAATGGATACAAGAAAACAAATTCTGAGGGAAAATCCTTTCAACTTTAAATTCTATACTCAACTAATCTACAGTATTATTAAATTTGAAAATAAAAAATTAAGACACTTCCCTATATTAAACATTCAGAAATTCTACCTCTCACATATGCACTTTTTAAAGCAAGTTCCTAAGGATATGGCCCAGGAAAAAAAATGAAGAAATATGCAAAAGAAAGAGAGAGAGAGAGAGAGAGAGAGAGAGAGAGAGAGAGAGAGAGAGAGGTCTAGAAAGCGCAGGTCCAGTCAAGGAGAAGAGTCAAAAGAAGTCTTGGGATGATGACTGCACATTCACTAATCCAGCTTGAAATAGGACATAAAACTACAAACTATTGCAGGGAAAGAAGGGCATTTGATAGAAGAAAAATTGTAATTTAAGTGAGGAGGGGGAGGGAAATCTAATAAATTAAAAAACAATGTAATTTTTAAATTCAGGATATGAACCAACTATTAATCTTTCAAATATGAAATCAATTAAGGCAAGAAGCAATTGATGGTACTCTAGGAAAAACTTTTCATTGTAATTAATGCAAAGAAGAGTTTTAGTCTTGTGGCCCAAATACTTCTTTTAACTACATGGTACTCCAGAGAAGGAAATTTAACACCCTAATTGGACCAACATTAACAATAGCCATAATCATGCAAATATTGTTCATTGCTTTTCAACTTTTCTATTCATTTCAAAGACAAAGAATGGAGTACTTCATTGTGACTATAAGGCAGAATATGTTTTTAACAGTCTTAATAATGTAAAAATGAAAGTGATGCTGACAGGAACTGTTATGTGAAAGGAGAAAGAGAACAAAAGGAATGAATAGGAATACTAATATTTTCTTCTTAAAAAGTTGGTAGTCAAGAGATAATAGAGGAAATTGATGAAGCAAGAAAAATGTTTAAGGATATTATTTATATGTACAAAGATAATGTACAAACTAAAAATTATATAAGTGTCATCTAGTTAGAGGGGAAAAGTGATATAAATGAGCCAGATCCTCATCTGTCATTTCAAAGAGCTAATAAATATTGTCCAAAGTGAAGGCATTCTGAAACAGAAGCAGAAATACATTCTCGAGTCTTTTGGTGAAAGGATGCATCAAAAGGAAGGGTAAACAGTTAAATAAGATTGACTTTTGATAATGGGATTTAGGGAAAGGAGAGAATTTGGGGGAAACTGACATACTTGCATTATTTATTGCCATATGTATCAAATTTATTGTTTGATACACATAATAAAAAACTTTAAATGAACATGTGTTGAACTCCCTAGAGAGAGGTATATATTTTGAGGAGCAGAACTCTCACTCTTCCCCAGGGTAATCTGTCTTTCTCTCAGCCTTTTTCTTAGTCACTGTGTCCACCACCCAGCTCCATGGCTCTTCAATGTCTACTCTCAATTCTCTTTCTTCTTTTTCTCAGAAATTACTTCTAATATGGAAACTTGTCATGTCACTGTGACTTCCATGATTTTGTCTGACATCCTGCACCTCTTCCTGTCGCATTCAACAGAATGTGAATATAAATGTGATAGAATGACACATGCCATTTTTAAAGAGGCAAAATATCTTGGTGTTTTATGCAAGTACAAATCGTTCTGAACTCTTTTGATTACAAGTAACAGAAACCAAATTCAAACTTTTTAATAAGACAAAGAAGTAATTATTGTCTCCAGGACTCCAAGGTATAGTTCAATGACCAAATCACAGAAGTAGGAGTATAAGGGGGCCTCATAAAATGGGACCAGGAACTTAAGCACTATCAGGATTCTCTATCTCCATCATCGATTTTTCTCTGAACACCAACTTTGTCCTCCACACTGACAACCAGGGTCCTCCACAGGGTGGCACACATGGGGCATGATCACAGGCAGCACTCAGTCCTCACAGCACCTAACTTGACCATCAGAGAGACACTTCCTCAGGTGCCCAACTTTGGATGAATTAGCCATGCTCAGAAAATATTATCATTGGACAGGTTGAGGTGTGCCACATTCCCTCATCTCCCCCACCCACTACTGTTGTCTGGGGGGCAAGGTCATGTAAGAACAAGGCAGCTCTTACTGAAACTATATGGTTAAAACAATGGAAAAGAAACTCTTGAAAAAAAAGAGAGATGCTATTCCAGGGAGTGGGATTGGGAGATAAAAATACTAGACTGATAAAACAGTAAGTTTTTGCTAACAGGAGATAAAACTATTTCAAAGAAATTTCCTGGTGCATAAAAATTGTGGGAAAAATCAGTTTTCACAGCACTGGGATTGTACTATCCTATATAATAAAAGCCTAATATGCAAATTGACTGAATGGCAGAAGGGCCAATCAGTGGGACAACCAATCAGCAGGGGAGGTCGGGGGGGAGGGGGCAGTGAGCAGGCGACTCCAGGCCAGTCAAGGCACCTGCCAGTAGGCAGAGGGAGGGGATGGAGATCCGATTGGCCAGCGTCATCCCCTGATTGCCCGCCTGGTAGCCTCCCACAAAGGGAGGCCAGACTATGGCTTAGGCCCGCTCCCCATGGGAAGTGAGCCTAAGCCATCAGTCAGACATCCCCTGAGGGCTCCCAGACTGTCAGAGGGTGCAGCCTGGGCTGAGGGACTCCCCTCCCCACCACAAGTGTATGAATTTTCATGCATCGGGCCTCTAGTTGAGAGATAATAGTTAAAGCATTGATTTGATTTCATTTTTCATAAAGACCCATAAATGGGAGGAAGAATGATTATTTATCAACTTAAAGATTATCTAATTTTTACCCATCATCCCCCTAAAACAATATCATTTGAATATTCTTAAAGTTGACAAAATTTTGTCCTTAAATGTATATGTAGTTTTAAAACAACTCAAATTCAATTGAGTATATGTGAGAGGAAAAATAAGGAAGGCAACCAGGCTAAAAGTTTTGATTTTAAAACAATGTAAAATAAAATGAAATAAATGACTATAAATAATACAACCAGTTTTCCTATGTGACTCTAGAGGTAATTCCAAAAAAAGGTTAAATATTCCAATAACATATTTGGAGCAAGAGGAGTATTCTTTAAACAAGTGTGTACCAATCTAGAGTTAGTTCTTTGCTATAAACAGATCATTTGAAGACAGGTGTCCATTGGTCTTGCTCCTCCATGCAAGGGATTGAAAAACTTTTTCTATAAAGGACCAGATAAATAGTTTAGGCTTAGCAGACCACACCTTCTCCATAGGGACTATTCAACTCTGGCAGTGCTGTTTGAAAACAGCCATGGACAGTAGGTAAATGAATGGGTATGATTGTGTTGCAATAAAGCCGAGTTATTGGAAATAGCCTCTAGGTCACAAGTTGCTGGCCCATGTTCTATATTAACCAAATAGTCATCACCTGCATTCTCTCACGCTCTTCTTCTATATGCCCTACCTGCTACTTTCACTCTGTTTAAAGCACAAAGTAAAAACTTCGAATGAGAAATTCCAGTTCTGGTCAAGACAGAGCAGATTGTATCATACCATCCTCCCTACTGAGAAAATCTACAAAAGTGAAATACAATACAGAACACCATTATTTGATGTTAACAGACAGGAATCAAGGTACCCAAGATTTGAGGGGCGAATATCCTAGAGAGAAGGGAAGCAAGTTTCCCCCTCACGCATGTTCCAGTTCACAGCACGGTGTGCAGAGGCTGAACTGAAGGAGCAGCATGGAGCTTTGGCGTTCTCACAAAGTCCAAGAGGAAAGGCCAAGGCTTCCAAGTGAGCCAGGAGTTTAGGGACCAAAACCCCAGAGAAAGGGCAGCTTCTGCACAGCCGTCGGCAGGGCTTTCACTCTCAAGGTATTGGTCCACTCCGAGGTTATGAAGGACTGAGAGGCTCAGAAACCAACTTCTTGACTTGAATGCAACAACTTGTTCTGTGCTTTGCACACCATGAACATTTAGGGAACAAGTATTTAGTCAAGAGCCAAATGGCATGGCTTTCAACCTCAACATACTTGCTATCTGATTGGGAAATACCTAGAATCCGAAAATGAAATTACATTAAAACAAGAAGGTGCAAAGAAATTAACACAGAATAATGAAACATTGGCACTGATCAAACATCAAAATCTTTCGGGTTCTTCAACCTGTCATTCTTTAAACCTCTATGATTTCAGTTCATCAAATCTTCTTTGTCAATTCCTACATAGGTCTAATTAATTTTGTTAAATCATTTTTCCTATAGATCAAGTTCAACTTCCTTGTCTATTTCCAAAAGTACTTTAAGACAAGTTTTAGCTTTAACTCCAAATTATGACGGTCATTTATGCACTGAGATAACAAGTCCCATACACTATTCACATTTATGTTTGTGATCTCACAAAGAAAGCATCAAGATCCTTGACCTTGTAGATATCAATGTCTTTTTAAAAACTGCCTGTCAGCCTACTCTTCCCTTTTGTTACTTATTTAAACACCTTCTTAGGCAACATGTAGCAATGTTCTCATGTAGCAATTTTACAAACTCGTTATGAAACACTTTGAACAACATGAAAAATATTTTAATTAAAACTCACTTGATGCCCAACACTCAGTAATAATTATTCTTAATATTCCTGAAGAAAATGTTTAAATAGGTGTATTGATGGGTAGCATGATAGGCAGAATAATGATTCCCCCTGAAGATGTCCACATCTCAATCCCCATTGCCATGTTATCCCATATGGCAAAAGGGACTTGGGAGGTATGATAAGGGTTATGGATGCTGCTATGGGAGATTATCCTTGATCTCTGGGTGAGCACACTAATCACACATCCTTAAAAGCAGAGGATTTTTTCAGGTTGCAGTCGGAGCAATGAAATAATGAAAGAAGGATCAGAGAGATATGTGAGGGCAAGACCTACCTTTTCTGGCTCTGAAGATGAAGAAAGAAGGACGTGAGCTGGCGGAGTGGCTTCTAGAAGCTGAGTATGGCCTTCAGTTTATAGCCAACAAAAAAATGAGGACCTCAGTCCTATAAACTCAAAGAACTGAATTCCACCAGTATTTCAAAAGAGCAGGAGAAATATTCTCCCCTAGAACATACAGAAAGGAACAAAGTCCTGTCAGCACATTGACTTTAGTCAAGTGAGATCCAAGTTAGACTTCTGTCTACAGAACTGTAGTTTTGGTGATTTGTTGTGGTAACAATAGAAAATTCATACATATACATAAGTGAAGAAATGGATACAGGATTCCCACAAAATAAATCATTCTATATATCCTATTTTGGAATAAAAAAAAAACCTTTATTAAGTTTTATATGAATTTAATAAAAATCAAAATTCAAACGTTTCTTTACCATAAGAGATGTGTTTCTAAAAAGAAATTCACTTAACATTAAAAAGATTATTTAAAATATTGAAAGTTGGGATCAGTTTCTTTTGTTTGTTTGTTTAAATATATTTTATTGATTTTTTACAGAGAGGAAGGAAGAGGGATAGAAAGTTAGAAACATTGATGAGAGAGAAACATCGATCAGCTGCCTCCTGCACACCCCCCACTGGGGATGTGCCCACAACCAAGGTACATGCCCTTGACCGGAATCTAACCTGGGACCCTTCAGTCCGCAGGCCAACGCTCTATCCACTGAGCCAAAACGGTTATGGCTGGAATCAGTTTTTTAAAATATGTTTTTATTGACTTTAGAGAGTGAGGAAGGGAGAGAAAAAGAGAGAGAAAAAACATTGATCAGCTGCCTTCTGCACTAACCCTGACATGTGCCCTGACTGGGAAACAAAGCTAAAAACCTCTTGGTGCATGGGACATCACTCAACCAATTGAGCCACAACAGCCAAAGCAGAATTAGTATTTTTTAAAGTTATGTTTCTGATTTAAGTAGTATCTATTGACAGCGGACTCTCACAGCCAATTAGCCTGGAGGTCAAATCACCCCCGGTATTGCTGACAACAATCAAGGCTTAACTACAACAAGACTGCGCACAAAGACCACTAGCGGGTGCACCAAGAAAGCATAAAAAATGTGGAGACAAAGAAACAGGACAAAACTGTCAATGGAGGATACTGAGTTCAGAACCACACTTTTAAGGTCTCTTAAGAACTGTCTAGAAGTCGCCGATAAATGTAGTGAGATCCTCAAGAAATCTAATGAGACCCTCGATGTTATGATAAAGAACCAACTAGAAATTAAGCATACATGGACTGAAATAACGAATACTATACAGACTCCCAACAGCAGACCAAAGGAGCGCAAGAATCAAGGCAAAGATTTAAAATGCGAAGAAGCAAAAAACACCAAACCAGAAAAGCAAAATGAAAAAAGAATCCGAAAATATGAAGATAGTGTAAGGAGCCTCTGGGACAGCTTCAAGCGTGCCAACATCAGAATTATAGGGGTGCCAGAAGATGAGAGAGAGCAAGATATTGAAAACCTATTTGAAGAAATAATGACAGAAAACTTACCCCACCTGGTGAAAGAAATAGACTTATAGGTCCAGGAGGCGCAGAGAACCCCAAACAAAAGGAATCCAAAGAGGACCACAACAAGACACATCATAATTAAAATGCCAAGAGCAAAAGACAAAGAGAGAATCCTAAAAGCAGCAAGAGAAAGAAAGTTAGTTACCTACAAGAGAATACCCATATGACTGTCAGCTGATTTCTCAACAGAAACTTTGCAGGCCAGAAGGGAATGGCAAGAAATATTCAAAGTGATGAATACCAAGAACCTACAACCAAGATTAATTTATCCAGCAAAGCTATCATTCAGAACTGAAGGTCAGATAAAGAGCTTCACAGATAAGGAAAAGCTAAAGAAGTTCATTACCACCAAACCAGTATTATATGAAATGCTGAAAGGTATCCTTTAAGAAGAGGAAGAAGAAGAAAAAGGTAAAGATACAAATTATGAACAACAAACATGCATCTATCAACAAGTGAATCTAAGAATCAAGTGAATAAATAATCTGGTGATCATAATAGAATCAGGGACATAGAAAGGGAATGGACTGACTATTCTTGGCGGGGAAAGGGATGTGGGAGATGCGGGAAGAGACTGGACAAAGATCGTGCACCTATGGATGAGGACAGTGGGTGGGGAGTGAGGGAGGATGGTGGGGCGGGAACTGGGAGGAGGGGAGTTATGGGGGGAAAAAAGAGGAACAAATGTAATAATCTGAACAATAAAGATTTAATTTAAAAAAAAGTAGTATCTATTATTCTCACTATGAAAATGAAGAAACTAGCATATTCCCACTTCTTCCCATTTCTCTCCCATATCACCAAATTTTATTAATTATATTATTCATTTTATTTTATCAGGGTTTACAACGTTTACATTTTGTTCTCCAATCTATATTTTCAATAATTTTTCAGTTATTATTTTTTTATCTTCCAATGCTTAATACCCATCATTTTTTTGCCACAGCTGCTTTATTCATGATTTTAATTTTATCATGTTTTAGTTGGCCGGAATTACCAAATATTTTTTCAAGAAAGGCTCATGAGTGTTGTTTTCCCTGAGTGTTTGCATATGAAGAATGCTTTAAACTTAAAGTTGAAGAATAAGATGGTTGAGTATCAAATTCCTTGATTACATTTTATTTCCTTCAGAAATGTACATATATTTGTACCACTGCCATCTAGCACTGGATGCTGCTGTGGGGAGACTGAGGCTAGCCTAAAACTAAGTGTGTGCACATTTTTATTTCTTAGTTCTTCTTCTCCTGATAGGAAAGTATTCTTTCTTTAGCTCTGAAATTTTCTAGAATATATCTCGGTGTGGGTAGCTTTATATTAATTGTTTTCTAGGACTCTGTTTACCTATAGATCCAGGTATTTAATTCAGGGAATGCATCTGCTATTATATATTATTTCATAGTGGTTTTTTTTTTTCCTGTTCCATTTTTTGTAGTCTTTTCTTCATTAACTAACATGGCATTTTCTGTCACATTCATTCATTTTTATTTCTATATGGCTTTCATCACCCAATGTTTTTATTTTCTCTTCCATTTCTTTTAGAAACACTGCAATCTCTCTTTTCATATCCTCTAGATTTTTTATTATATTTTTTCTTTGAAAAGTAGCATATTTCCTTTGAGCTATTTTTAAAGAGAAATCTGTGAACTACATTTTCTTAAACCTGAAAATTTTACCTTTTCCTATTTAATTATTTCTGTAACATATTTTTTCATTTATCTTCTCATTGTTATTTCTCTTATATTTTATAGTTTCTATCCCCCACACTAGTTCTTCTACAAGTATTACTCTTATTCAAATGCAGCTAGCTACTTATGGAAGAATGTGTGAGGGGATGAAAAGAGAGTTAAGTCAAAGCAATCAATAGCTTCTATGGGATATGCGTTTTAAACACTCTCTTAACAAATCTGTTATTGCCTGAGGGGAAAAATGTGACTAGAGATAAACATATAAAATTTTTGCTGTCCCTGAACACATTTGAAAAAAATAATTCCTTTTCATACATTTCAAAATATTGCATCAGTGGGGCAATATTTTAAGGAATATGTCAAAATGATGCCTATAATGAAAAGATTCTAGGGATGGTTTGCTTATTGTACAATTCAAGAATTAGTGTTCAGACTGTGCTCATTCCTTAAACTACAAAAAATCACCTGTCCTATAACTTATGCCAACTCTTCTTCACCTATAGTACCTCCTCCTTAAGATAGGTGATTTAAAAATTAAGAGTGAGGTGGGGAGGGGGTGAGAGAGTGCAATGGGGGAACGAAGGGGACATATGTAATACTTTCAATAATAAAGATTTATTTAAATAATAATAATCCTATATAATAAAAGAGAAATATGCAAATTAACCCAACTAAGATGGCAGGGCTACAGAGCTGGATCAAGCAGGAGGCTTGGGTTTCCCCCAGTGATGGAGAAAGCCAAGCTTCCCACCTGCCCTGGCCGGCCCTGGGCTCTGCTCAAGGCTACAAAGTTTCAATTGTAGAAAATAAATCCCATTAAAAAAAAAAAAGAAAGAAAAAAAGGAGAGGCTGGGAGCTTGGGTCACCAGGGTGGGGCGTGGCCAGCCTGAAAATGGCCACCAGACCCTCACCCATGCTGGTCAGGCACTCCAGTGGGGATCCCCAGCCTGAAGGGGGTGTAGCCAGCCTGAAAACGGCCCTCAGCCCCTCACCCAGGCTGGCCAGGAACCCCAGCAGGACCCCCACCCTGATCCAGAACACCCTTCAGGGCAAACCAGCAGGCCCCCACCCATGCACCAGGCCTCTATCCTATATAATAAAAGGATAATATGCAAATTGACCCTAACAGCAGAACGACTGGGAATGACTGGTCACTATGACACACACTGACCACCAGGGAGCAGACACTCAATGAAGGAGCTGCCCCCTGGTGGTCATTGTGCTCCCACAGGGGGAGCTCTGCTCAGCCACAAGCCAGGCTGACAGCTGCCAGCACAGCGGTGGTGGCAGGAGCCTCTCCCCCTTCCTCAGCAGTGCTAAGGATGTCTGACTGCAGCTTAGGCCTGTTCCCCGCTGGCAAGTGGAGATCCCCTGAGGGTTTCCAGGCTGCCAAAGGGATATCTGACTGCCAGCTTAGGCCCAATCCCCCGGGGAGCGAGCCTAAGCCAGCAGGTGGACATCCCCCGAGGGGTCCCAGACTGCAAGAGGGCACAGGCCGGACTGAGTGACCCCCCCCCCCCGAGTGCACAAATTTTTGTGCACCAGGCCTCTAGTAAATAAATAAAAAGTGAGATGGCTTGCTGGCATGTTTTCTCCTTCAAAACCAACTTGAAGGACAGTTGTATTTAACACATTGTATGTGGGAAACGTATTTATACGTTTTACGTATTTATATGTTCTTCCAGTGTAGTAGAGCGCGGGGCACGTATTAATATGCTTTTTATAGACTAGCGGTAGAATACAGGTAACATATAAATACATAAACTAAAGTTATCGTAATTTTACTGAACGTTGCCATTTGCGCAAAAAATTAGCAAAAATGGCCCACGCCACCTGTTAGCGCGCGTTAAAAACTACCCGCAAACAATGTGTTAAGTTTCTTCAGAGTTACTTCCCACTTCTTTCTTAGCACACCTACTCCCCTAGATGTTATCTCTAATAAAAAGACCCTTAGATAATATCTTTTAAGAGCAAAGAAACTTACTTTTAGGGAAATATAGGTTCCACTCTGGGTTCAAGGTGGCATTTGTGGACTCCCAGCCTCCTTGTCAATCCCATTCAAACTTCACACTAGGTAGGTAAGCTTCCTTACACACATTTTCAGTTGTAGCAGATACTTTACTTTTTTGTATGGTGTGTTTCCTTTTCTAGTTTACATTTCTATCATTTTTATGGGTAGATTTGGAAGGAAAGAAGTTGAAAAAATGCTTCTGCATTTTTAACTTTGGGTCTCAGATAATTTTTTAAACTAAATAAATAAAAACCCTAGCCCCTTGGCTATGAAGTTGAGATAGAATTTGGACATAGGTAAACAACTTGGACATCAAAATGATGATCATTGAATGAAAAATGGGAGGGAAAGTCAATATCAGGATGACGTTGTGAAAAGTTAGCATATTCAGGTCACAATTTTTTAATCTCAAGAGTGATGTAGTGAGAAACAGCAATCTTCAGAAATAGTGAGTATAATTTAGACTCTTGGTTTTGGAAACAACAGATAGATCTTCAGCAATATTCTGAAAGGATCTTGAATATTCCACACTAAAAGCATGAAAGGTTTCTGCTGCAGTTTCACATCATTTCTAGCAAATAGGAGTGTGAGGTGGCCCATCATAGATTGAAACCTTGTTTATGTCATATTATCAGGCATCTCTCCCTAAAATAGATGAATTTCATCTCTGTGAAGACCCATTGAAGCAAATTACCCTAGTTGTGATCATCCCAGCAAGAGTAATAGGGAACTAACTCCTCGGCAGTTATAGCTCCACATTCAATGTGCTGACCACTCACTTTGATGTTGTGCAGATTGGAGGAAGTTCCATCTGGGCTTGATGAAAGTCTCATCGGTGATGCACTATGCTTAGCTTTCAGGTTCTCAAATTCTTAACCTTCCACTGAATAAACATTAAGCTAATGTGAACTCGGAATTTACTTTGATCTTCTAGCCATGCACTCAAAAGATTTTCCATCAATCACATATTTTCATCTCTTGTTAATTACAGTTGAATGTATTCATGCTGTACTTTTCACATTATGGCTGACTCAATGTGTATTTCAGAATTTTCTCACTGTCAAATGTCTAATTCACAGTGAATTGCAATATGTATCATTGTCTCATCTCTTTCCATTTTTCAATGATCTTAACTCTGTTTACATCATAACCTATACCTCTCCTTACTTGAATTTGCACCATGAATATTATTGTTATGTTGGCATTAATAATACTCTAAAACTCCTCAAATCTAAACAGTAGAACTGTCAATCTGTAGGCTTACAGAAATGACAATAGCTGAGAAGAAGCTGCTTGTAGCCAACACTGGTCTATTAGAATAGTTTGCTCTAATGGTTATTCTTATTTAAATATTTGTGAAAATATACCTCTTTGAGGCTTGAGAGGCAAATTACTAATTCAGTAATGCTGCCTTCCTGGAGCTGTGATATCAATTAGAAATATGGGCAAATATTGCTGAATATGCACCTAAATGTATTAAAATATTTGGCTAAAAAAGGACACAATGGTATTACAAGGATCTTCTTTGTTTGTTGTTGTTGTTGTTTTAAATCTTTATTGTTGAAAGTATTACACATGTCCCCTTTTTTTCTTCCATTGACGCCTTATAGCCCACCACCATTCCTCCACTCCCTGCCCCAGGCCTCCACCACCTTAATTGTCTGTGTCTGTGGGTTATTCATATATGTATACAAGTTCTTTGGTTGATCTCTTCCCACCCACCCCGCCACCATACCCCACCCCAGCCCCATCATCCCTCCAAGATTCAGAGTTTGGACAGTCTGTCAAGGATCCCTTTTGTATCTAAGTATTCACCTAAAGAAAATCTTGGCCATCACCCCCTACTTTGAGAAGACAGATCTTGTTTTAATGATTACCAATTATATTATTTACTAGAGGCCCAGTGCATGAAATTCGTGCACGGGGGGGGGGGGGGCGGTGTCCCTAAGCCCAGCCCTCTCCAATCTGGGACCCCTTGAGGGATCTCCGGCTTCCCCTTTTAGGCCCAAACCCGATCTAGCAGTCAGACATCCCTCTCACAATCCAGGACTGCTGGCTCCCAACCGCCCGCCTGCCTGCCTGCCTGATTGCCCCTAACTGCTTCTGCCTGCCAGCCTGATCACCCCCTAACCACTCCTCTGCCAGCCTGATCGACACCAAACTGCTCCCCTGCTGGACTGATTGCCCCTAACTGCCCTTCTCTGCCAGCCTGGTCACCCCTAAGTGCCCTCCCCTACAGGCCTGGTTGATGCTAACTGCCCTCCCCTGCTGGCCTGGTCACCCCTAACTGCCCTCCCCTGCCAGCCTGATTCCCTCTAACTGCCTTCCCCTGCCAGCCTGGTCACCCCTAAGTTCCCTCCACTACAGGCCTGGTCGATGCTAACTGCCCTCTCCTGCCAGCCTGGTCACCCCTAACTGCCGACCCCAGCTGGCCTGATTGCCTCTAATTGCTGGCCTGATTGCCCCTGCCATCCTGGTTACCCCCAACTGCCCTCCCCTGTTGGCCTGGTCCCCTCCAACTGCCCTCCCCTGCAGGCCTGGTCCCCCGAAACTGACCTCCCCTGCAGGTCTGGGTCCCCCCCCCAGTTGTTCTCCCCTGCAGGCCTGTCACCCACAACTGCCCTCCTCTGCAGGCCTGATCGCCCACAACTGCCCTCCCCTGCAGGCCATCTTGTGTCCACATGGGGCGTCTATCTTGTGTGTTGGACTGATGGTCAATTTGCATATTACCTCTTTATTATATAGGATCATAGCACTTTCTCTTTTAAAAGTCTAGATATTTTCTGCTTAATGCTCTTAAAGTTAGGAAATGTATTGCTATATTTTTACTTCCATTTGTATAAATGTGAAGGTTGCCCATGGGAACCAAAGGAAGCCCTCTTGTCATCACTGACAGTTAGATGAAAAACATGCACTGTTCATTCATTTCCAATTTGCTTAACTATTTAGCTCATAGACTTAAAATACGTACTTTCCACTTTCTCCCTTCTCAGCTCAGTACCTTATACAGGCTATAAAGGCACATAATCAAATATTTTTATAATAAGAAAGGTGATTATTTGACATTTATGTCTACCATGCAATAAAATGGCATTAAAATCTTCTAATTCTCTGCTTGGGCTCAAATATGTTGTCAACAGTCTTAAATCCAAGGCCAAAATGTTGGCTAAAAATTAATAAGAACCTCCTTATCACCAGCACTTATCCACAAGTTCGTTAAAAATCCCACACAATTAGTTTTTGATTGGTCTATCACAGCCATTACAGACAAAAAAGTCATATGTCATTATTTCCATTTATTTCTTCACAAATACACACTTTTCCAAATGGAATTCTATGTTTTTTCTTGAAGGAAAAAAAAAATGAGATCTTTGGTATGATTGCTGTTTTTTAGGATATCATTGAAATACATTTAACTAGGCATCTACTGTTTGGGGAATTTGCAGTGATTGAGTTCCAGTTCATTACTTTCAGGGCTACGATGCTATTGTCAGGGCCTCAAAATCAGTCAGAGAGGCAACGATAGCACAAAGGCAATTATGCTGCAAGAAAAATGTTGTCCACTAATCAGCTGGCAATCAATTACTAAGAAGAGAAGATAACCCTCTCCCCACTCAAGCTCTTCAGTATTAATAGTGCCATCGTGTAATTACTTTCGGCTTGGGCAGGTGCATGAAAGAACAGACTCTATAGCACACTGCATCGAAGATTAATGAGTTCTGTCAATTTGCCCAGCAGACATCTGATTCTCCAGCTTTCTGTATCTACTAGTTTTACACTTGCCTCAGGATTCCACCCCCACCCCCCCCCCCACCCCCCGAAAAAATTAGCTAGTAATTTAAATACATTCAATAAGCATACATCTTTAGGGAAGGAAAAAATACCCTAATTTTGAAATGAAGTACGAACCAGAAAGGCTCATCTGAATATTAACATGGCAAGTGATTTATAATGGTGGTATTCTTTTAGTCATGCTTTATCTTTCAATGTTGCGATTAGCGATGTACACAGGATCCAGAGGCTATATAAACTCCTCAAAGTGGGATCATGTAAACCCAACATCCTCGCTATTCTCCATTCCCCTGGCTGACCTGGTGGCTAAAAAGGAAGAAAAAAAAACCCTGAGAGCTCCAATAAATAATAGAACTCTTTTAAAGCCTCCTACAATACAAATGGCTTGACTGAGAGGAGACTGTTAGCCTCCCCATTTTCTGGGTAAAAGCTATTGAGACTACCCCACGCCCCCACCCTACAGAAAAATGCAGCATTGGCCCACAGAACCTGGTCACCCAGGCCTATACATTTGCGTCAGAACAGGAATTGCCTATAAACTGAATGAATATCAGGAAATTTACTGTTGCTCTAAATTGATATTTTATAACCCAACTACTGTAAAATCTCATAATCTTTAAATACACGAGGTCAATGTACTAAATGGCTATTTTATGACACTTCCTAAAGCCTCCGATTTGTTTCTCATGAAGACCTAAGTCTTCTTAGTTCATGGCCCTCCCTCAATTGCTCTTTCCATGAGTGGCTGAATGAAAGGAGACAAAAATCTGACTCAGAAACACGAGCTGTTCCTTTCCTTTCTGCTTCAATTTGATATTACAATCACCACCCATGGAATTTTTTTCAGACTACATTTACTGGATATTAGATTTTGCTAATTAATTCTTTATATTAATTTCTTCTGAAGCAATGTCATCAATCATTCCCAGTAAAAGGGGGGGGGGGCGGGGAGCTGAAGAAAAAAATCCTAGCCCAGCCATAACTTGATTTTCACATAAAGGTATTTAAGCCTAATGCTACAGTCATGTTTATCATTGATCCGTGTTCATTGGTTGATGCTATTTAAATTATTATTTTCTAGAGTAAAAGACAATACAATGGGAAATATTTTTGATCTGGAGAAACTGTTCCTAAGAAGATAGCAGTACCTCTGCTTCCTTGAAAAATAAATGTCTCATGTCTCTGAAGTCACTAATCTCCAAAGTTGGAAATATTTTAAAACCCACATCAGACACAGAATCTGCATCAAAAAGAGATGAGAGGAATGTTATCAAAGCCATGACCTCATATAAATCAGCAAGGACTGATGCCACCTCATCCCCCACTATGAAAAATATCTTAGCTGCTTAGATTTTCCTTCTTATAATATTTTTACCTATGTTGCTATTTTTTTATTCATCCAGGGGTTGCAAAAGAGATTATTTTCCCCAAATACCTATTACCTTTTAATGAAGCCCTTAGCAGGCATTTCATAAGAGCTGTTCTTCCTGAAGTCATAAATCTAAGAGTCTAACCCTGATGTCTAACAACTCTGAGTGGTGCCACAACAGGTGTCAGAGACAAAGCTAATTTTAATCACATTTATTCAAATATATGCACACATATGTATATTTAAATAGTACTTTAATACCATTCCAAATACTAACTCCTAGTCAACAGAAGCTGGTTACTTTAGAAACTAACATTTCAGATATATTTGAATGCTTTATCCAAGAAAGAAAATCTAAGTAGTATAAATTAAATGGGTAGGCAAGAAAAACAGGCAATCCTATAAGCAATATTAGCTCTCTGGTCCAAAGGAAGTCTAGGTCCACTAGTCTCTTAATACCATTGCTCCATGAGTGGATATATTATTGACTGATCCTAAAGGGGAAAATTATTATGAAATGAAAAAAGACAACTCTTAGTAAAGATATAAAATGTCTGGACCCCCATAAGCCCAGCCTAAACAGGCAGAAGAAAAACTGGATTTAATTTCAATACATCTCTAAGGCAGAGGAGATAAAAAAAACTTAAGGGTCTACAAGCAGAAGAAAATTCACAGGAGAACAGGGTGATTTCCCATCTCTCACCCTCATCAGTCCTGGGGGGTGTTTTATCCAGTTGGTTCTCTGTTATAAGGCAGAATGTTTCTGAGGTAGGGGCTTCCTTTAACTGGAAAGGCTATGACAACCAAGGCCAGACTTTTCTTCAGTGCACACCAAGCAGGTAGCTGTATAGAGAGGTCTGCTTATATACCTGAAACAGAGGGGCATTTCCTGAGGACCCCAAACTTCCCAGCTTCTTTCATCCTGAAAACTGATTTAATTATCATATTCTGAAAGAAACAATCATCATCTATCAGTGTTTCTGGTCTATGAAGTCTTCCAGGTCTATGAAACCTATCACCACTTTTGAAGTCCCTATACCAGTGGTTCTCAACCTTGGCTGCACATTAGAATCACCTGGGAATCTTTTTAAAATCCTGATTTCTGGGCCTCATCCTCTGGAAATTCTGTTTCTTTCTTATGGGGTGGGGCCACAACATTAGTAACAAAGAAACAGAATTTCTGGAGGATGAGGCCCAGAAATCAGGATTTTAAAAAGATTCCCAGGTGATTCTAATGTGCAGCCAAGGTTGAGAACCACTGCCCTATACAGAACCTACCTATTATCCATGAGGGGATAAATTCTCAAAGCAGGTCACATTTAAAATTTAGACCCTCAGAAAAAAAATTTTCAGGCCCACCATCTCTCGAAACACCCTCATCAGTACTCCAAATATGAAACCATATAACCTTGTAAAATACAATTTCATATTTTAAATTCATAGTCTAAAAACATTTTCAACTATCTATATACTAGAGGCCCAGTGCATGACATTCATGCACTCGATGGGGGATCCCTCAGCCTGGCCTGCACCCTCTCGCAGTCCGGGAGCCCTTGGGGATGTCCAACTGCTGCAAAGGTGGGAGAAGCTCCCATCACCACTACTGCGCTTGCCAGCCATGAGCCCAGCTTCTGGCTGAGTGGCACTCCCCCTGTGGGAGCACACTGACCACTAGGGGGCAACTCCTGCATTAAGCATCTGCCCCCTGGTGGTCAGTGCATGTCATAATGACCACTTGTTCCACCGTATGGCTGAAACCGGCCTTCCAACATCCCCCGAAGGGTCCTGGATTGTGAGAGGGTGCAGGCCAGGCCAGGCCAAGGGACCCCACCAGTACACAATCAGGACCAGGGAGGGATGCAAAAGGTTGACCAGCCGGGGAGGTACTACGGGAGGGCTCCAGGGCATGTCCAGCTTGTCTTGCTCAGTCTCAATCCACCAGACACCAGCAGCAAGCTAACCTACCAGTTGGAGTATCTACTCCTGGTGGTCAGTGCCCGTCATAGCAACTGGTGAACCAGTTGACTGTCTGCCCCTGGTGGTGAGTGCACGTCATAGCAAGCAGTTGAGCGGCCTTAGCATATCATTAGTATATTATGCTTTGATTGGTTGAAGGGCCAACCGGATGACCAGATACTTAGCATATTAGGCTTTTATTATATAAGATATAAAAAGCTAATATGCTGTGTCCCTCCTACCATCTGACTGGTTGCTATGACACACACTGACCACCAGGGAGCAGACACTCAATGCAGGAACTACCATGATATGCACTGGCCAGGACCATGGAACTGGCACCAACAAACCAACACTCGGCATCCCCCAAGTGTGACACAGGCCCCGCCACCACCCTGGAGTGACACCCCACCAAGTTGCAGCCAACACAGCCAAGACCCCATGGTACAAAATGCGGCCCACAGCCCAGCCCAGCCCAGAAACGGTGGCTGTGGGCGCCGGGTAATGACGTCACTTAGCAACACCTGGTTTCCTCTTTCTAGCGACTAGCATCCTTAGAGTTTCTTCAACCCAAGAACACGGGTGAAAACATTTTACACTTTAACCAAATGTCTGTGAAGCATTTTCCCATGTCTCATTTTATTTGATCCTCACAGAAGTCCTGGAGTAGGTAGTAGGAGACTCAGTGGAATCCTATTTCATTAGCTGGAAAACAGAGATTTAGAAACTTGACCAGACTGACAAGGAGTAAGAAATGATGGACCTTGAAAATGACTTCAGGTTTTCTCACTGTGCAGAATATAGTCAAACACTGCTGCAGTTAAATATTTTACCCTTTGTTCTCCCTGTGTGATCTACAATAATAATCTGCTTCGTGTTGATATTTACTGCTGTGTTCCTGACAATTACCTGAAAAAGAAGTTGGGGTGCTTCACTGGGCTGGAAAATTTTAGCTAAATTAGAAAGCAAGTCTAATTAAGCAAGTTTATTCTATATTCATACAAGGCTAAGTTGACTCGCGCATGTGCGATACATATAAAGCTCTTGCTGGCACCAACCACACGTGTGTGTTTTGATCTGTCATTGTCAATCATGAATTTGATTAACACTTGTATTATAGAGAAAAGGTGAATAGCGATATTAAAATATTTCTTCTGATTAATTTCCTTTCAATGTGCATGAATTCATTCACCGGGCCACTAGCTACAATAATAAAAATAAAAAATAATAGCTAACACAATTACTCAAGTCAGGTACCATTGTAAGTGCTTTACATGCATTAACACTTTTAATCCTCATAAAAACTCTGTAAGGTAAGCACTATTATTATTCTCATTCTGCAGATAAGAAAACTAAGATGCAAATAGGTTTAGTAATTTGCTGTCAAATGGCTAAGTAGAAAAACTAGGATTCCAATTTAAGGAGTTTTCCTTCAGAGTCAATGCTTTTTACCACTACATTATGAACAGAATTTTTAAAGCAATCATACTTAACAAAAAAGGACAAAATAATGGAAATAAATTTTTAATTGTAAGAAAAAATAGCTTCAATAGTGAGCATCACAATTTTGCTCACAATAGTGAGCAATGTTGTGATAGAGATATTTAATCAACCTAACATATCAAAACATCCCACTTATAAGATAAAGTTTGAGTCAATCAAAATCCTAAATTCACCAAAGTTTGTCTTCAATGCTCACCCTGAATGCTCATTGTTCATCCAACTAATTTTTGTGGTGGTTGGCACCACGCTGATTGCATCACTAGATTTCATCCACAAAACATATAATATTCTTTTCTGGTCAGAGTGTCTATGAGGATAAGCTTGAATGGAAACCCATCTCATTCTTAGAGAACTTACTAAAGATTGAAAGAAATCATCAACATCCTCCAGAACCCCGCATTGTCTGCATGTCCTACCTCTAATTCCCCAGACTTTGATAGGTTTTGGGTGGATTCCCAAGACACACTGATGACAGTTTATCAGCTGCCTTGCTGTGTCATTTCAGAAGTAGGTTCAACTACAAATAATAGAAAATTGAATTTATGGTGGCCTAACCAAATAAAAGTTTGTTTGTTTGTTTGTTTGTTTTCACACAATAAGAGGTCAGAATGTAGTAAGTACCTGACTGGTGTGGCAGTTGTACCATGATGTTACCAAAGCAAAGCCTTCTTCTATCTCTGCTTCACCACATGCCTTGCATGTGAACCCAGTCTGAGTAGCCTCAGACACTATGATGCTGGCACAGACAGGAAGAAAGGGGAGGAGTAAGGTGAAGGTACATGCCAGCTGTCATCTAAGAACTTGCCTTAGTCCTGTGACTTTTTTTTCCCCTTAGTCCTTAGACTTTTCATTATATGTCATTGTCCAAAATTACATCACCTTGCCATACCCAATCAGCAAAGGAGTCTGGGAAATGTGTTTCTCAGCTGCACACTTTGCCACCTGGGAGAATAACTTGGATTATGATAGCAATAAAAGAGTAGAATTGGGCCAACTCTCAGTCTGCTACACTCACATTAGTCATGCATGGGAGAATCCTGACACTGCTGTATCTTGCCTCTGCTTAACCAAGTCCATAATTTGGAGTCTCTAGACCGCATTTATAATATGTAAGGATATTTTTGGTCGTTAGTGGGGAAAAAAATCCAAAGTAGCTTAAAGTAAAAGAAAACTAATAAAAGCACATAAATTAAAAGCCTGGGGTATATTTGCTTTGGGTACAGCTAGGTCCAGGAACTAAAACAGTGTCATTAGAGTTCTCCTCTACCTCTTTTTTCTCCTCTCCATCCTCCTCTTCCTATTAGATAAGCTTTCTCTGTGTAGCAGAGAAACAAATTGGCTACTGGTCATCCACATTCTATACACTTACCATTCCCATCGGAAACAGTGATTGTGTATGGTACTAAGGTTCCGAAGATGAGTGATAAATGATCCTACATTTAAGGAGTTCACAAGTCTAGTGGGAATGCTTTAAATTTGGAGTGAGAATCAGCTATGTAAAGTATTATTCTCTCATTCATTGCAAATACTTTTAAATGTAATGCTCATCACTAGTCTGTGCTAGTGCCCATCACTATTACATAAATATCCCTTTGACTCTAAAGCCATATGACTGGGCATCGAACCCCAAAAGGTATTCCAAAAAGCAAAAGTTCTGCCATGTTACATAAAAAAGGGGTTCCATGCCAACTAAATGTCAAAAACCATGTATACTATATCTTATTTTTATAGATTTAAAATGTTCATTAACATATTAAGGACTCCAGGAAGTCCTGAAGTCAGAACACCTGTATAATTTTTTTAAATATATATTTTATTGATTTCAGAGAGGAAGGGAAAGGGAGAGAGAGATAGAAAATCACTGATGACAGAGAATCCTTGATGGGCTTACCCACCACTGGGGATGGAGCCTGCAACCCAAGCATGTGCCCTGAATGGGAATCCAGCCATGACCTCCTGGTTTATAGGTCGACGCTCAACCATTGAGCCATGCCAGTTGGGAAAACCTGTATAATTTTATATAATCCAACGTTTATCAAACATTACCACACAAAAGATTTTAAGTTGAGTGAACAAAAATCATCCCTACAAAGCCATCCCTTGGATTTAATAGAAAATATGAAAGGTAGGAAAGTAATGAGAATCATAATATACTGTCAAACAATCTGCCTTTTACCTATAAAGACATAATTCCATGTTCATGACATAATACAGGTCATAGATATAGCAAAGGTAAGCAGATACCCAAGCAAAGAAAAGATAAGAAAATTATTCACTTTGGTATATACTTGGAGATTGAGTTATTTCTTTTAAAAGAAGCTCTGTCTTCCAACAGGAATCCAAGTGCATTTTGACAGTTTAATGCTGAATGGTTCATGTTGTTTATTCTTCAGAATTTCAGTTACATAATTATGCACTGAAGTACCTGGAAATGAAATATCTCTTTTATGTAGCACATACCTAATAGAGTGCTGTATAGGTTGAAACTACATGGCTCTCCTTGTACTCTGCCATGTTGCTGCATGGCTTAAGTACTAATAGGCTCTCTTTGTACTTGATGTAGACAATATCCATGAGCCTTGAGCAACAACTAAATCAGTTTAGTGACCATTTCTCAATACACTTTCCACTTCCCTACATTCACAGCATGGTGCGAGCTATTCCTGTTATGTGCATGCCTATTCTGAGGCTGATGAAATTCCACCAAATTTTGATTCCATCTTCTCTGTGAAGTTATCCCAATACTAGTTAATATTTAGTAGGCACTTAACATGTGCTATGGTTAAGTGCTCTATATACATTATTTATTTGCTCCCCACATATATTAAAGCCCTATGGGGTCAATTTAATAATTATTTCCATTTTATATAAATCCTAGTCATCATACCCTGGTCATTTTCCATTTTAGAAAATTCTCACTGATGCATGGATCTATAGATAGCATAGCACTGTTCCCATTCCTTGACCATTTTGACACAGCACTAGTTGTAGGTGATTTGTGTCAGATTGCCAATATAAAAGGTTATATAGAGTATATGAACTAAGGCTAACTATTGAGGGACATGGTAGGTTGTTAAAATCAAGGAAACAAGAGCTTACTGTGGCATATGGATCTTAAAAATCACCATCACCTACCTACTAAGCCATCCAAAGTCTGGATCAGATGCTATAAATAAAGTCTGTTTCATCAAAAGAAAAAGGCAGGAGTCCGTTCACCGAAACAGATAACGTGCCTTTAAAAAGTATTTGATTTGAGCATTTAAAATAGTGTGCTTCACTACTGGTTTAATTTTTATAAATGTTCCCTCTCTTATAGATCTTCTCAATAGCCACATCAGAGGAAAGTGAAACAAGAATAAGCTCCTCATTCAGGCACTCAGTACACTCCTGCTTGATTGGAATGGATATTGTACATAATATGTCCCTACAGATGTTTCCTCCGTGGGGCACATTGAATTTCATTTAAATGCCAAGGCACAAAATCTAAAACAATGTGACTTTAACAAAAAATCTGATGAGGAATTTGATGAGAAAATGGCAAGAATTCCTGTGGCATTTGGGTAACAATTTCAAGCCTTCATTTTAATAGAATAAACAGGATCATATTTCATTCAAATCTGGCAATGAGATGAGCTTTGGGTATTACATTGATATAAACCAATAAAGAATTTGCAAATTTGAAGCACTAATTAACAGACACAATATTAAATGAAAAAAGTTTGCTCCAGGGGCAAATATATTTTGAAGACTTTAAACTTTTATTAAAAGACTTTTCTGAATCACTTCTTTTATAGTTTACACTTTTGCTGGTTTTTATAAAATAGGGAAAGACTATAATATTTCCAAACTGATACCTTTAGTACAGAATCTGAAATTCTCTTTTAACTTTTTCAGGCAATGCATCAATGTCATAGCATTTTAAAATGTAAAAGAAAAATAAGCCAAAACATGAGCCCTAATATTACAGAACAATCAACGCAAGTTTCATTTACGATATTCTGTCAGTGCTCAGCCAGTGTGGCTCAGTGGTTGAGTGGCATCCCATGCACCAGGAGGTCACAGGGTTCGATTCCGGTCAGGGCACATGCCTGGGTTGTGAGCTCGATCCCCAGCAGGGAGGAATGTAGAAGGCAGCCAATAGATGTTGATGTTTCTCTCTCTCATGGATGTTTCTATTTCTCTCCCTTTCTCTCTCTCTCTCTAAAAATCTATTTTAAAAAACATAGTTTAAAATATGATATTCTGGCCTGGCTGGTGTGGGTCAGTGGTTGAGCATCAATCCATGAACCAAGAGGTCCCTGGTTAGATTCCACATCAGGGCCATGCCCTGGTTGCAGATCCAATCCCCAGTAGGGAGTATGCAGAAGACAGCTGATGGATGTTTCTCTCTCATCGATGTTTCCATCTCTCTGTGCCTCTCCCTTCCTCTCTCTCTAAAATTAATAAAAACATTTTTAAAAAGATATCCTGTTAATGGTTACAGGTCAACAAACTATAGCTGTTCAAGTTGACCACAGCAGTACATCCTATAACAATGATGGGCGGGGGAGGGGGTTAGTTTGGCCTCCTTCTTAGCATCACCCTTGCCTGGGGTATAGCAAATAGGCCAACCACCCCCAAGGGCAAGTGCAGTATTCAGAAAGGCTGTCGTAAGGGCAGAAAGATCTGGTTCTACCACTTTGGACTGGAAGAGATCTCAAGATTCTATTCATGTAATGAGGTAACTCAAGTCCACTACCACCATTATGCAGGGCATATACCCAAACCCACTATGGTGGTGATGAACTCCTTTAGCCCTTTCTTGTCTGTGAAGCTCTTTATCAGACTTTCAATTTTAAATGATAGCTTTGCTGGGTAGAGTAATCTTGGTTGTAGGTCCTTGCTATTCATCACTTTGAATATTTCTTGCCATTCCCTTCTGGCCTGCAAAGTTCTTTTGAGAAATCAGCTGACAGTTGTATGGGCACTCCCTTATAGGTAAGTAACTGATTTTCTCTTGCTTTTTTAAAGATTTTCTTGTCTTTAACTCTTGGCATTTTAATTATGATGTGTCTTGGTGTGGGTCTCTTTGGGTTCCTTTTGGGGGGGACTCTCTGGATTTCTTGGACTTGTATTTTTTTCACCAGGTAGGGGACGTTTTCTGTCATATTTCATTAAATAGGTTTTCAATATCTTTCTCTCTCTCTCTTCTCTTTCTGGCACCCCCATAATGAAATGTTGGTATGCTTGTATGTGCCTTGCCAGCACAGCCAGGGATTCGGTGAGCCTGAGGAGGGGCAGTGAAGGATTAAAGAAAAGACAGACAAAGAGAATATAGCTGGGGCTCAGTGGATCTCCTGTGCCTGGATGAGGCCACAGAGAGGGATCCAGCCAGCAAGCTGAGGCTTTATTTTATAGTCAGAGAAAAACGAGGTAGTGGTCAACATAGTTACCATGTTCTCGTGAGTTTCACTTGTTTTGGCAGCACTTGCTGCACCTCCCATAGCCCATTAGCTACCCAGGAAGGATCTAGGGGGCAGCCATAAGGTCAAGCTTAATTATACTAAGAGGGCTCTGCCCTCTAAGCTGGGACTTGTTTGTGGCTCTGCCACAGGTCAATCCAAGGCTTAACTCTAGAGCTGCTCCCTACATTTATAGTTGTCCTAGAGAGGCTCCTTACTTTATCTTCATATTTTTGAATTCTTTTTTTCTCGACTTTTATTTTAAATCTTTATTGTTTAAAGTATTACAGTTGTCTCCCTTCCCCCCGAGTGACTGCTTCTAGCCTCCTCCCACCCCTCACCCCAGGTCTTCACCGCCCTATTGATAGACAACACTTCTTAAATGAATGACCTATTACATTTTTAACATTATGAAAAAATTATTTCATAACAATTCTTGAGGAAGAGCTCTCTGAAGCCTTAGCTTCCTGGTCATGATGGCACTACAGAAAGAGAATGTTCTCTACCTAACCGCAGTGCTGCACAGAGTTACTTTCCTGAGATTATAATATCTAAGACATATGTATCTAAAGACTTATATTTCAGAAAATAGGAATGTCAGCCAATTTGTTAAAGAATCAAATATATGAGACTGACCTTCACGTAAGATATAGTAGGCTGGCTGTGTGTGTGTGTGTGTGTGTGTGTGTGTGTGTACACATGCAAGTGCATGTCTTTGTTTGAATGTGTGTATTTTTAAACAAGTAGTCATTTTATCCTAAGCATGTATTCAGCAGAAGTCAGCTGGTGTTAATATTACCTGTACCAATAATTCTGCAAATCTGTGGCCACTTACAGGTTTCAATTGAAAAGTAATTTGTTTGCATTATAACTAAATACCACATTCTCCAAGAGAGAAGGGAAGAAAAGGGAGATTAAGTATAGTACAAGGAGCTTTATATACATTTATTCTCAGAACCTCCTAAGAGAGAGGTATAACTGCACCTATGTTACAAATGAGGAAAGCAAGACCCAGAAAGATTAAGTAACTGACCCTAGATCATACAACCAGCAACAAAAAATAAAGAACCAGAATTCCAAACCAAGTAGGTTTGGCTTCAGAACTTAGGCTTTTCTCACTATGCTAGAACATCAGAAAAGTTGGTTGAAAAGATTTAATCAAATTAGTTAAGCCATTAAATAACTAATTTAATTTACCTTAACTCATTTTTCACTCTGAAGCAACTCAAATCTAATCCAGTGCCAAAAATGTCTATTTCATGGAAACTGTGACCCAGTTTTTGTCATAGAAAGCTTAGGAACAAATCTGTACTTGCCCCACGCCCCTGTCCCTCTGTCATGCTATCATTAGAACCTTATTCCTAGCTCCATTTTACCTCACTTGTTTTTCTATTTTGCCAATTTGTCATATCTTGCATACCCTTGTTAACTACAAAAGAATGATTCCACTTAGACTGTATTCACTTGACATAGAACTCTCCCACTTTCACAGACCAAGCACAAATTTAGTAAACTGTCCATCTAGTTCACTGCTAGGGAGGATGCCATAATCACCTAGCTGATGCCACAGATCTGTGCAAGTCGAGACTGTTCTAACTAATGCTTTGACTCTGTTGTCCATTATAATAACCATGCCCACCTTGTTTGTGGCAATGAAGTGCCACCACGTGGCCCCTGACATTCCAGGACTCGGTTTTCCCCATTCCATTTAGTTGTCCAATCCAGCAGGAGCCATTCCCACTGTCACCTCTGACCTACCAAGAAGGGTGACCACAGACTCTTCAAGGATACTGGAGCTCCTTCACAAATGTGTTTCTCACAGTGGCGGTGCAAGGTGTATCCTCGGCACCCTTCTAAGGCAGATGAGCAGACCTCACATGATAAATCCACTCTAACATGCAAGAGTTAGGTATGTGTGAACATATGGCTCTGAGAGGAGGAAACAGAGGATGGTATTTAAAAATAAAATAGAAGTCTGGTAGAGATTTTAATAATAAGTGTTTTATTTCTTTCAGTGCTAGCTGTATCAAACCACAATCTTACAAGCAAGGACTTGGCTTTTCCTTGTGGTTGACTATAGTCTTTCCAGGTCTGGGACATCTCAGCATCCTCCACACTAATTTTCTCTATCTTCCAAAGATAGTGACATAAGCTTATTTCCCATTTCCAAGCAAGAAGTAAGTGCTTACAAATATAAATGAGCCACAGCTTGCAGATGAAGTTCCTGATTGTCTTTTCAGACACTGGCATGAATCAACGCCAAGAGGGGAGGAAAGCAGTGCCAGTCCAGCATTGATACTATCAACAAAACTTGAAGAAAATTGAATTCTGTATTTAAAATGTCATTAACTGTGAAAATAATTTAACTGGCACGTTAAAACAAATTATCAAATGTCTACCCCAATATCCATGCTAATAGTTTAGCCTTGCCACTTTAGCATACAGAACTGTTTTTTTTTATTATTTGTTTATTGAACTTGCATACATACCTTCAAATAAAAAGTCATCTGGGAAAGTGACTTACATATTACACCATTGTGTTAAGGCTACAATGGGTTTGCCTCCTAGTCTAGTGGATTTGAGACATAAATTTTTCTTATTTATTTTGGTGACTACTGTATGTATCTGCATTCTATTCATGTGAAAAACCATTTTCCTCAGATATTTGTGGAAACATTGGTTTTACATAATTAAAAAGGAAACCAAAGGTTGGGGTGGTTTTTTTCCTGTTTCTTCATCTATGCGTACCTTTTAGGTTCATCAATACGAGTATTATTGAGTCATTCTATATCATTCAAGGACTGATAAGGAAAGTTTGAATTTTGAATATCAAACATTGTTTTTTAATTCCAATTGACATCTAAAATTGCCTATACCATATTATTTTAACTATCTATTTATGTTTCTGTCTGCCCCAATAGAATGTGTGCTTTTAAAGACAGAGCTCTGTCTAATTCAATTTTTCATATTCACTGGCTTACATTGTACTTGGCAAGAATCTCTGTTGGTGTGGTGTTTTAGCCTAAGACCCCCATGTGAAGGTTTTCTTCAGTTCTTGCAATCAGAGGGATACAGCAATTTAGTGAAATAGAATTATTGGAGAAAAACTGTCTGTGGCACAATCTAGCTAACAGACTGTCTGTTCCCTTGTCCACAATCACTACAACCACTGTTAGCATTACAAAATAATACTTTGTAATAGTTGAATCTTAGAAATCTCCATCTCCATTTAGTATAGAGCTCATGCAGCAGCCTGGGGGCAGAAGTTCTAGGAATCCTGATACTATCTCTGGAACTAAAGCTATCAATCCCATCCCCATATTCTTACTTTATTTTAAACCTCCAGTGCATAGGATTTAGTTATTGCACATTCCAGTTTATGACGCATTGCTATCATTCTGGTACCTGTGCAACTCAGCCTTCGGGTGCTGGTGTTCTCAGAGGATAAATCAGAACATAACAAAAGTCTTGTGCTTGTAAGATGCTTACAGAAACAGGTAAGAACTAACTAGCCTCAGATAAGTATCTTCTCACCCTTGTTCCTCCAAACATCCAAGGATGATGAGTTACAATCTATTCAAGTCTTACCTTATAGCTGCTCTCCTTGGGGTGCAAAGATCTGATCTAAGGAATTTTTTGGTAGTCTATGGTTTTCTGGTGCCTGGACTCTTCAACCCAAATATCACACACACTATCACACACGTTCTCTTTCTCTCTCTCTCTCTCTCTCTCTCTCTCTCTCTCTCTCTCTCTCCCTCTCCCTCCCTCTCTCTCCCTCTCTTAAATACACACTGAACTCTTTGGAGCTGACCTTGACAAGGGTCTTCCGGCCTTCCTCTATTTTAATTTCCTAAAAGCATACCTGGTACTCACAGGGGAAAATGAACTCATGAAACAAGACAAAAAAACAAGACTGTTGAGCACAACTAATTCAATGTACTGCAATATGGATATCATTATAAGGAGAAATATTAGGACAGACAGACCAAGATTTCAAAACTAAAAAACATGTGTTTTTTTAAAGATATTAGTATATGGAGCAAAAACATTAAAAGGGGGCAAGAAAGGAAGGGTTGGCAATTTCAAATAAGGGATCCAGGGTGGCTTCACTAACTGGTAACACTTAAATAAAGACCAAGAGAAACAAAAGGAGTTTGTCATGTGGATACCTGGGAGAAGAGCAAAGCAAGTGTGGAGCTGGAGCCAAGAGAAGGGAGGAAGAGAGAGTGGTAGGACAAGAAGCCTGAGAGGGGAAAAGACAGACTATTGGGCCATAGAGGCCGTTGTCACAACTTGGTCTTACTCTGAAGGGATGGGGAAAGCCAATGGAGGGTTTTGGGTCAAAGGGAGACATGATCTAACTTATGTTTTAACAGGATTACTCTGTTAAAAATGGACTGAGAAGTGTGGGGCTGGGAGCAAAGTTGACAACAGGAAAACCAGCCAATAGACTGTTCCAGGTGAAATGATGCAACTAGGACTAGCATGGTAGCACTAGAGGTACTGAGAACTGGTCAGCTTCTGAATAGAATGGAGGGAAGAAAGGGGTGGCCATTTGCTGAGTTAGAGGGAGGATAAGGGTTTGGAAGAAATTTCAGCAATTTCGTTTTGGATATGTTAATTTTGAGAATGCTTGTAGAACATTCAAATACAATGTCAATTAGGCAGATTGATATAGAAATTCTGCATGTTAGAGGAAACATCTGAAGTAGATGTAAAATCTTGGAAGTCATTATATTAAAGAACTAAAAAGTTTTTCAATGTGATAAAATAAATGAGTAGATTTTCTGATTTTGAACAATGATATTATTCCTGGAATGAAAAGTACTCAATCATGACATATTAGTTTTTAATACAATGAAAGATTTAATTAGCTAACATTCTTTATGAATAGATTTTTATATCTATGTCCATGAGTGATATTGGCCTATAAGTCTTTTCTTGACAACAACTTTCCAACACTTGTACAGACCTACCTCAGAGATATTGTCAGTTCAGTTTCAGCTCATCACAATAAAGCATGTCTTAATTTTCTTGCTGGTGGTGGGTCATTTTCAATTTTAAAACAATACAACACCTGTGAAGTGCAATAAAGCAAAGTGCAATAAAACAAGGTACCTCAATGTGGGTAGTAGGTTTTACTTACTAAAAATAAAATACATAAAATGAGTTTGGCAGCTTTTCCTCTTTTGCTAGTTTCCAGAACAATTTGTATAAAATAAAGTCTATGCCCAGCCAGCGTCGCTCAGTAGTTGAGTGTTGACCTATGAACAGAAGGTCACGGTTCGAATCCCAGTCAGGGCACATGCCTGGGTTGCGGGCTCAATCCCCAGTGTAGAGTGTGTGGGAGGCAGCCTACCAATGATTCTCTCTCATGATTGATGTTTCTATCTCTCTCTCCCTCTTCCTTCCTCTCTGAATCAATAAAAATATATTTTTTAAAAGATAGAATTTATGCCTTAGACCAAGAAAAGTACTTTGAGGTTCATTCCAAGTGTGATGGTAAACAACATTTGATTAATAATTTAAACAGATTAATTGGACTGTGAGGTGGCGGATGAATCATAGGAGGATTATTGTTGCAATAAACCAAGTGAAAGATAATGGTGTCTTAAACCAGAATAGTAACAGTGGAGATGAAAGAAAGTGAACAAATTCACAATATATTTTGGAAAAACCTACTTGGTGATTGTGTATGTACAACGAGCTTCTAAAAGAGAAAGGAGCAGTCATCGTGATGATGGTGACTAACTTCTTAAAAGTCAAAAGAATCATGTGATAGCAGGACAATAGCTACCACACATCTGACATCTTTATCTAGCCCTACTCCCAACCACAAATTGAATGTACAAATTACATTAAAATTTGTATTAACATAAGGATTTATCACAAGTTTCTTATAATATGTTTCACATTTGTGAGGAGATATTTTCAGTACATTTTGCATTACTGCCAGGTGTTCATGACTATTTTAAAAAAAATCCTAGACTAGAATTTTTTTTTAAAATATATTTTATTGATTTTTTACAGAGAGGAAGGGAGAAGGATAGAGAGTTAGAAACATCGATGAGAGAGAAACATCGATCAGCTGCCTCTTGCACATCCCCTACTGGGGATGTGCCCTCAAACAAGGTGCATGCCCTTGACCAGAATCGAACCTGGGACCCTTGAGTCCGCAGGCTGAAGCTCTATCCACTGAGCCAAACCGGTTAGGGCAGACTAGAATTTTTTTAAATTAAAAAAAAAAACAACAACAACTAGATCTCATTTTTGTCAAACAGAAAAATCCAGCTACCAATCCCAGGTGAGGATTTCCACTGCTTGGAGGATGGTGAAGCATGTTAACAATGTCAACCACCAGAAACAAGAGCCCACAGACATGGACCTACACATTTTCTACAGGTTGTGAGTCACCAAAAACTCACCACACAAGACACTGGTTGGAACAATGCTTTACTCACATAAAGGAAGAGATACAGCGAGATCAGGGTCGGTAGTATGCTTCTGTCTCTCACGCCTAAGGGAGTCTCTCCCAATAGCCCAGGCAGGGTGATGAACTGTATACATCCCTCTTGGGCTGCAGAAGAAAGTTGAGTGGGGCTGGCAAGGTGCCTGTGGCTAACACGCTTAAGCAGTATAAGAAGTTCATGGCAAAGAAGAATCTAGGTCCAGGCAATAGCTTGGTATCCAGACTCCATACGGGGGGATGTTCCAGTCACAGTGCACTGATTGCACAATCCCTGAATGGACAACAGTTCCTGCGATGACTGTCCCCAACAATTTTTATAAGCACCTGCTGTTTATTCTAACTTTTCTATTCTCAAGTACTTTTTCACATGCACATCAGAAGGGCTACTGATAGGAAATCACAAAATACTATTCAGAAAAGGCTATTAAATTGTACAATGAATTCAAACTTTCCAATTCATCCTTCTCCAACACATGTCATGTTAATGAAGAAAATGGCTGATTTTGGAAATAGTAAAGAATAATTGTTATATTGTTTGCATTGTATCAAAAATAAGTGTATCATGGGGAGTCAAGTAAGGTAGGAAATGCTCATCACACACAAAATTCATTGAAAAAAATGTGCCTATAAAAAAACTATTTTTCAACCTTTCAAAAGCAGCAGGTGGGTTATGGAGTTCTACCAGTTCAAGTAATTTCAGTCTCTGCTTGGAGATGAAATTGCTTAAATCTTTACCACTACACTGCTTACCTGTAATATATACTTGAATCAGAGCAGCCTTGATAGATATCTGCTAAGAACCCCTTCTGTAACTTAAGAGCTTATAGTCACTGGTCCCCACAGGACTGTTCATTTTTATGAGTTTACATATATCGACTATACTTTATTTAATAGGCTCTATTTAAGACTATCAACACAACTTGTATCCAACTGCAGACAGCCAAAAAGTCTAATATGCTACCAGTGAGAGGACCCGTGGAAACAGATTGAAAAGGTCAAAAAGAACTTACTGCAGATTTCTTTTCAGCACTCTGCTTGTTGAATGCTAAGCTGTCTATTCCTGAGAAAGAAAGAGAAGTCCAATCCCCACGTATATAAAGCTAACATAATATGGTGTCTGGAAACCTACTGAGAAAACAGGACCCCATCTTCTAAAAGGCAAAATACAAAGCTCCTAAAATATACAAGCCACGCTAGGAGAATCTGTAGCCCAATTTGAGACTGTCATCTAGTGTTTACTGGTATAATGTTTTGGTAAACCATACTACTGAGACGACATTTTATTTTTCAATTACGTTCTTGCCACGTGTGTGACTATGTATATTTCTCTCATGTTAAAGCGCAAAGTGGTTCGGGTCAGGGAATCTGGCGTAACGGAATTAGAATAAATCCCCACGTTGAAAGACTTGATTTGGAAAATCAGACATGACACTTTTCAGGCGTTAAACCTTAGGCAAGTCCCTGAGTCTCAGTGTTCTCCTCTGTGAATGGGAACAGCTGCAACAGCTCCTTCCCAAGGTTTCAGATGAAAAGGTGTCTGAGCAATGGATGTGCAAACTCTAGCGCACTCCACACATACTGGATGACTGCTGTTGAATACCTTGCACCCCCCAGGGTGAAGCACAATGTTCTGAACGTTCGTAGCGCTCAGCACCTGCTTGTTGAGTAGAAAACAGTTGAAATGGTGAATTAATCTTAAATGAAAAGAATTGGGAGTTTTCTTCTTCGTGAGACATGTTTCAGAGGCAGGGAAAACTCAAATTGCGAAGCAAGCGTAGTGTTCCCCAAGATCCACAGCATATTTAATGACCTCAAGTTGTCCCTCCGGCATCTGCGCGTTTATTACTTTCCTGATTTCACCCAGACCCCTCTCCTATCTTCAGTTGTCTACTTCTCAAGCATCTCATTTCCATAAAACCCAAAGTGTCAATTATCTAACTGGGTCAACAATGCTTTGCAAATAGAAAAATAAGAAGTATAGAATCCAGTATCACCACTTTCCGACCATTATCTCAATATTTCCCATTTTGTATATATTAATGAATCTCTCACAAACCCTGGGTCCCCTTCTGAGCAATATTGAAAGCCTGCTTTTTAAAAACAGAAACAGAGAAGCATCGATCAGACCGTCAAACCTCAGAGGGAAGGTAGGGGAGGGTGGGGGTAAGGGGGGGAGATCAACCAAAGGACTTACATGCATGCGTATAGGCCTAACCAATGGACACAGACCACAGGGGGGTGAAGGCATGAGTAGGGGGGCGGGGCGGTGGGCAATGGGGAGATAAGGACACATATGTAATACCTTAATAAAGAAAAATATTAAAATACATATATATTCAGTTGTATTTTATTAATATTGCTGTCACTGTCCAAATTTCTATAATTATTATGAAAACACAAGGTTCCACCTGGACAAGTTTGAGTTTCCAGCATAAGTATCCTGACCACCAGATATAACATATGAAAAATGATTACTAATGAACACTTAGGCTAAAAGTAGAGATATTCTTCAGATGTATTTCCTACATGAGGGTCTTCAGAAGTCAGAGAAATTTTCAAAATCACAAATACTATGATAAAACAATTATGTGGTATTCCTCTCTTCTTGATCCAGAGTGCTTCCTGTCAAATCAGTAAACCATAATGAGTAGAAAATATAGAGTCAACCAGTGAAAATTTGCATGCCAACTGCTCATTAGTTATGTGATCCTGGACACATAGCTTAGCTTCTCTAGGTTATAAAGGGAAAAATAATAGCACCTACCTCTAGCCCCACTATAAACTCATTGGGGCCTATATAAAAAACCTGCTCCTTCCTCAAAGTTCTCTATTATCTGCTAGAACATTGTCATTATATGTAGATACATAGGATGTACCCCTCAAATGTATACACACACTTTGAATAATTATGAAGGTAGTATTTATTAAAATAATTTCATTTTCAAAATTGAGTTATCAGCTGGTAAAATGTGTATACATGTTTTGGGGGACACTATATATATATATATATATATATATATATATATATATGTGTATAAAGAAGTGAGCAAAAGTATGTTTACAGTTGTTCATATAGAAAAAGAAATGCAGGTTATGATTATTACAATAGCTCTATTAACTGTTTTATATACTCACAACTGTATATACAAATCTACAGTGACCACCAGTGAATGATATTTCCTAGTTTATGCAGCATACAACCTGCAGAGCACATACTGTGAGGATCCCTCCCTCATAAGCAAATGAGATTTTACCAGGTTATTTAAAGCATTTAGGACAATTTCAATAAATATTTATTATTATTATTATTATCATTATGTCTACTACTATATGTATTAATGCCCAGTCTATATCCTATCTAATAATAGCCAAACATGGTAATTAACCATACCTTCGCTACGCCTCCCATTGGCTAATCAGCGATATATGCAAATTAACCACCAACAAAGATGGCGGCTAATTTGCATACTGCAGGCAGGGTGGGACAGCGCAAGCCGCCATCCAGGCCCCCATGGGTGATGCCAGAAGCTGCTTGCCTGCCTCCCAGGCCACAGGCGCGCCAGCCCCGCAAGCCCCAGGAGCCGCCTGCCTGTCCCCCGGGACCATATCCGGTCCCTGGCCACAGGCACGCTGGCCCCACAAGCCCCAGCCCCACAAGCCCCAGGAGCCACCTGCCTGCCGCCTGGGACCGGATCTGTCCCAGCCACTGGCGGGCCCCAGAAGCCCCAGAAGCCGCCAGATATGGCAGTAACTCTATCAGTAAGCACTCTGAAAGTCAGTGGCATAAATGCACTAATCAAAAGACAGATTATGCCCTAACCGTTTGGCTCAGTGGATAGAGCATTGGCCTGTGGACTGAAAGGTCCCAGGTTCGATTCCAGCCAGAGACATGTACCTTGGTTGTGGGCACATCCCCAGTGGGAGGTGTGCAGAAGGCAGCTGATCGATGTTTCTTTCTCATCAATGTTTCTAACTCTCTATCCCTCTCCTTTCCTCTCTGTGAAAAATCAATAAAATATATTTTAAAAAAATAAATAAATAAAATAAAAGACAGATTATGAGGGTGAATCAAAAATAAAACCCACTTTAAATATAAAGACATATATAGATTAAAAGTATCTGAATTAAGCTGCAGCCTGCTTTGCTCAGTGGATACAGCATTAGCCCTTGGACTGAAGGGTCCCAGGTTCAATTCCAGTCGAGGGCATGTACCTCAGTTGCTGGCTTGATCCCCAGTCCCTATCAACTCATGTACAGGAGGCAACCAATCAATGTGTCTCTCCCTTTCCCTTCACTCTCTCTAAAATTCAATGGAAAAATATCCTTGGGTGAAGATTAACAAAAATAAAGTAAATGGATTAAGTAACATTAAAGAGATTATAAGAAAAATATATTCCAAATTTTGTTAGTTGTATACTGGTTATGTTTAAATTATTAACACCTAAGAAATTGGGTGAAGGGTACATATAATATGCTGTAGTATTTTATAGTTTTTTTACATGTATGAAATTATTTCAAATTAAAAAATGAAATATTAATAAAATATTAATTGAAATGTATCTGCATTACATGAAAAATTTCCTAATTGCTTCTAGCATAATTTATTAAATTGTGCTAAAATTTACAAGGGTTCAATTAAAAAATATCTTAATTCTAAATGATATAATAGAAAATATATAATAGTGCAGTTATAAGCAGTTATCTGAAAATAAAAATTTAAAGAAGTGAATTTAAAGAAAGGATTAGCCAAAGAAAATATATGCACAACCCATGGATACAGACAACACTATGGTGATGGCCAGAGAGAAGTGGGGGGCAAGAGCTGGGTAGAGAGGGCAAAAGGGGGAAAATAGGGACATCCTATATAATAATAACAATAAAAGGCTAATATGCAAATTGACTGAATGGCAGAATGGCCAGTTGCTATGGTGCACACTGGCCACCAGGGGGAAGACACTCAATGCAGGAGCTGCCCCTTGTTGGTCAGTGCACTTCCATATGGGGAGTGTCACTCAGCCAGAAGCTGGCTCATGGCTGGCCAGCGCAGAGGTGGTGGCAGGAACCTCTCCCACCTCAGTGGCAGCACTAAGAATGTCCAACTAATGGTTTCGGCCCGATCCCTTGGAGGCCTAAGCCTTTAGTCTGACATCCCCCGAGGGCTCCCTGGCTACCAGAAGGATGTCTGACTGCATGCTTAGGCCTGATCCCCTGGGGAGTGGGCCTAAGTCAACAGGTGGACATCCCTCAAGGGGTCCTGGACTGCAAATGGGCGCAGGCCGGGCTGAGGGACGCGCCCCCCCCCCCCCCCCGCAAATGCACAAATTTCTGTGCACCAGGCCTCTAATATATATATGCCCAAGCGGCTGTCTGACCATTCAACCGTTCGACAGGTAGCTATGACACGCACTGACCACAAGGGGGCAGATGCTCAATGCACAGGCATGGAAACATGGAACAGTCTGATGAATAGCAGAGGGAAGTGGGTAGGAGGGAGGGGGGAAAGAGATTAACCAAAAATCTTACATGCATATGGATTCATGCACCAGTGGGATTCCTCAGCCTGGCCTGCAGGGATCGGGCTGAAACTGGCTCTCCAACATCTCCCGAGGGGTCCTGGATTGCAAGAGAGAGCAGGCCAGGCTAAGGGACCCCACAGGTGCACGAATCTGTGCACTAGGCCTCTAGTAAGTCTATGATACCAAAAAGACTATAACATTGATATTGTCCTTCCCAGACAATAATAAGCATTAAAACCATTTTCTAAATACTTTTCAATATTTTGGAGTCTAGTAAAGACTCCACCCAGAATTGGCACTGACCAATATATATTTATTAATGCCCCTCCTGTTTTCCTTTTCTCTATTTATGTCTTCTTATATTCCTTACATTGACAGAAAATAAGCATATAGCTATATAGCCAAGTATTCTTGCAGTTCAGCCCTGGACACAGATTCCCAGGAAAAGCAAGCACAAAAGAAATATCAAGGGGAAAAATATATTTAAATTATATTGTTTCCCTGTTGAAATGAAATTGAAATTTCTTTGGAAAATTAAAATGTGCTTGTTTTTTCTCTTTGGTTTGGTTTTGTTAATTTTATTTTATTTTTTAGGGTAGAGGTGGATTGTTAAAAATTTGGAATAGGGGACAAGAACCCTTCATTTTTAAACAGAGTAGGTTTATAGATCAATATTAATCTGCATATATATATATATATAAAATCTAGATAGATAGATAGATAGATAGATAGATAGATAGATAGATAGATAATAGATAGATAGATAGATGATAGATAAAAGAAATCTTAGTTCAGCCTTTGAGCTCCAACCTCATAGCTACAATCTAGTCTAGAAGCAGCTTCATTTACATTAAATTCAGGGGGAAAGAAGATGTTTATAAATGGGGAAAAAATACTTTATAATTAAGCAGAGCTGAATATTCTAACAGACAATATGCAAGGAATAAAAATGAAAAACATTTTGGTCCTTCTTTTGCTTTCTTGGTCTAACACATCTCTCCTTGATGAGCTGGTCTGACCACAGCTGGGCTTTACATTTCTGTAATTAGCACAGCAGAAGCCCAAGTGAGGGCACAGCTTTTCCTCTTCTATTGTTTGCACATTGGGGGGCAGAATCTAAATGTCAGATGCTTCTTCCTATTACAAAGTGGCTTACTAGCTCCTCAAAACTAGTTTGAAAACCTTTCAAAAATCATTGAATTGGGCCCCATGTCCCACATTAGAAAGGGATTCTAGCAGCAGGGCCCTCCAAAGGGCTGCTCAGTTCTTTTAAGGGAAAAATAAATAAATAAATAAATAAATAAATAAATAAATAAATAAGCTTTTAGGTTGCCTTGTGGAAAGCCCTGGGGCAAATTGAGAGGACCCTGACCCTTGATTTCATTTTCACATCATTCCGTTGAAGGAGTGATGTTTTCTTTTAAGTCAGCAGAAAAAGCTGGAGGAAAAGGCAAAGAGTGACTTCTGTTTTAAAGTCTTTGCCACCCATCCAGTGCTATTTCACTATACTGTACAGATATTAGCATCCCAATTGTCCACAGTGTAGGAAAAAAGAATTCCCAGGCATTCATCTTCATCACTATCTACTAGCAGCTAGATTTCCTAAGTCAGTAAATTACCTAAGAATAAAGTGTTTGGATTCTCGTTTTCCTGACAGTTATATAATATGTAGGCCCTGTAAAACACTAGGCACAGATTTTATATCACTAGAAAACTGCTGGCTATCCAGACACCTCTAAGTTTTATATAGTCCTAATTACTGCAGTGGAGGGTGGCAAGGAACTAAATCAAACATTCATTTCCCCCCCTATGAGTTTCCAACACCTGGAAATAAAGCCCAGGATTAACTTGAATGAGAAAGAAACCCTATGTTGCTTAGGTTATTTGAAAAGTGCATGTAACTTGGACACCACACACTTTTGTCTACTTTGCTATTTTTCTAAGCTAGATGAAGCTGTAAAGACCATGATGCAAAACAAAATAGTAATCATTGTTCTGGGAGCTGTGCAGGCCAGCCTTGCCTAAGCACCTGTGACCCATTAGCAAGTAACATGGTATAAAATTCTACTGAGCAAAGCTATGTACATCACCACAAAACCAAAGAGCATGATCACAGATTCGTAGCATGAAGGGCAAGAATCAGGGTAGTGATGGTGGGAAAGAGGATAGGCAATATCAGAAGCATGCAGGACAATTTTTTACCCTTGGTGGGTCATACTCTCATTCCACTACATTAGACAAAATTTCCTAAATCCTTCTCTACTTTTTTTTATCTGAGAAGGGAAGAAATTGGTGTCACCAACAACAGAACAGTCTAGATAGAAAGGAGGAACCATATCCAGAAGATAGGAAAATTTCTGTTGATAAATGACATTTCTTCCTCATATATCAATCAGTAAGTTCATTATTCAACCAAGTGCTTATCTGTGAGGTAGTTTTTAATGTTTAGAGAATGAAATGAAGTAGACAACTGAAAGAGAGAAAAATAAAATTGGAAAGAAGAGTACTGCTTTGTACTTACTTGGGTCTGTTCCATACTTAATGTTAATCTCTAGTGATGTTCTCCACCCCCTCATGAACTTCTATAATTTCTCATCAAATCAATACATTACTTGTCCGAAAGCAGAAAGGATATTATGGAGAGTCACATGCAATTCATGTATTTTGATCCATTATATTTCCCTTCCCTTATATATGTATATATATGTGTGTTCATCCATATGAATGTGTGTTCATCTGTATGCATATGTATGCATGTGTATGTGTACTCAAGAATGTGTATGTGCCTGCAAAAAGCCTTAATTCTCAAAAATACAGCTCGGTGCTGTCCATTAAAACCTTTATAATGTTGGAAATGTTCTATATCTGCACTGTCTTTTAAGTAGCCACTGGCCCCATATGGCTATGGGGGATTTAAAATGTGGCTAGTGTGACTGATAAATTAAAATGTTAATTAATTTTTTTTGGATTGTTTTTGTTGTAGTTTATTTCTAATATTATGCCATTGTGGTCTGAGAAAATGTTTGACATGATTTCTATCTTCTTGAATTTGGGGAGACTTTGTTTGTGACCCAATATGTGGTCTATTTTTGAAAATGTCCCATGTGCACTTGAGAACATATATTCCGTTTCTTTGGGGTGAAATGCTCTGATGATGTCAATTAAGTCCATCTGATCTAGTGAGTCATTTAGGATTGCTGTTTCTTTGCTGATTTTTTGTCTAGAGGATTTATCCAGTGATGTCAGTGGTGTATTAAAGTCCCCTACTATGATTGTATTGTTGTCAATCTCTCCCTTGATATCTTCCGGGAGTTTTTTTTTTTTTTTTAATGTATTTGGATGCTCCTGCATTGGGTGCATATATGTTTATCAGGGTTATATCCTCTTGTTGTATTGATCCCTTTAGTATTATGAAGTGGCCTTCCTTATCTCTTGTTATGGCCTTCATTTTGAGGTCTATTTTGTCCAATATAAGTATTGCTACCCCAGCTTTTTTTTTTTTTTTTCATTTCCGTTTGCCTGAAAGATAGTTTCCCATCCCTTCACTTTCAGTCTGTGTTAGTCCCTTGTTCTGAGGTGGGTCTCTTGTAGACAGCATATATATGGGTCATGATTTTTTATCCATTCAGCCACTCGATGTCTTTTGATTGGAGCCTTTAGTCTGTTTATGTTTAAAGTTACTATTGAAAGGTACTTGTTTGTAGCCATTTTATTTTTTGTGCCTGTGTTCCTTCTTACCTTTTTATTTCTTCTTTTCACAGCATTCCCTTTAGCATTTCTTGCATTGCTGGCTTGGCGGTGATAAACTCCCTTAGCCTTTTTTTTGTCTGTGAAGCTTCTTATTTCCCCTTCAATTTTAATGATAGCCTTGCTGGATAAAGTATTCTTGGATTCAGTCCCTTGTTTTGCATCACTTTGTAAATTTCCTTCCATTCCTTTCTGGTCTGATGTGTTTCTGTTGAGAAATCATTTGATAATCTAATGGGAGATCCCTTGTATGTAACTTTCCATCTCTCTCTTGCAGCCTTTAAGATTCTCTCTTTGTCCTGAACATTTGCCATCATAACTATGATGTGTCTTGGTGTGGGTATTTTCAGGTTCATCTTGTTTGGGGCTCTCTGCTCTTGTGTGACTTTTTTCTTCCCCACATCAGGGAAGTTTTCTGAGATTATTTCTTCAAATAGGTTTTCTAACCCTTGTTCCTCTTCCTGTTGTTCTGGCACCTCTATTACATGTATGTTGCTTTGTTTCATGTTGTCCCATAGGTCCCTTAGGCTCTCCTTCTGTCTTTTAATTTTTTTCTCCAATTGCAGTTCAGTTTGGGTATGTTTTGCTTGCCTGTCTTCTAATTCGTTAATTCGGTCCTCCACTTCTCCCAGTCTACTGTTGAAACTTTCCATGGTGTTTTTTATTGCAGCTATGTCACTCTTCATTTCTTCTTGATTCTTACCTAAGTTGTTGATTTTTTTCATCCATTTCTTCTTGATTCTTACATAAGTTGTTGATTTTTTTCATCCATCTGGTTTATGAACTGTATGACCCTTATTCTGAATTCTTTTTCTGACATATGCATGCCTCTGTTTCACTTAGCTGCTTTTCTGGCGATTCCTCCTTTCCTTTCCTTATCTCGCACCTGTTAGAATGGCTATCATCAAAAAATCAACAAACGACAAGTGCTGGAGAGGATACGGAAAAAAAGGAACCCTCGTGCACTGCTGGTAAGAATGCAGACTGGTGCAGCCACTGTGGAGAACAGTATGGAGTTTCCTCAAAAAATTAAAATTAGAACTCCCATTTGACCCAGTGATCCCACTTCTAGGAATATATCCCAAGAAACTAGAAACACCAATCAGAAAAGATATATGCCCCCCTATGTTTGTAGCAGCACAATTCACCATAGCTAAGGTTTGGAAACAGCTTAAGTGCCCATCAGCAGATGAGTGGATTAGAAAACTGTGGTACATCTACACAATGGAATACTACACTGTGGTAAAAAAGAAGGAATTCTTACCATTTGCAACAGCATGAATGGAACTGGAGAGCATTATGCTAAGTGAAATAAGCCAGTCAGAGAAAGAGAAATATCACATGATCTCACTCAGTTATAGAATATAATGAACAACATAAACTGATGAACAAAAACAGATCCAGAGATAGATAATCATTGATCAGAACATCAAACCTCAGAGGGAAGGTAAGGGAGGGTGGGGGTAAGGGGGAGAGATCAACCAAAGGACTTGTATGCATGCATATAAGCCTAACCAATGGACACAGACAACAGGGGGGTGAGGGCATGAGTGGGGGGTGGGTAAGGGATGGGGGGTAAGAACATATATGTAATACCTTAATCAATAAAAAAATTTTAAAAAAGAAAAAGAAAAGCAAAAAATTTATACATAAAAAAATGTAAATTTAAATAGCCAACTTGACTATTGGCTACTATATCAGACAGAGTAGGTATCATGTCTTTAATATATATAATATTAGAACATCTTGGCACAAGTAAACATTGTGATTGTTCAAAGATCAATCTCAAATACACAGAACAATAGATGATATTTACTATATATAGTATATATGTAGTATGTATAGTATAGTATCATATGAGTAGATGAGTCTTAGCCAGCTCATTTGTCATGAACAAGTTATGCAGTCATTCGGGAACTCAGGACTCCAGGGACTTCCAAGGTTGTCCTATGGATTTCCATTCCATTTAGCTAGAATGGGAAAGAGCATGGAGGGGGGCTATTCAGAGATCTGGATACATCAGGGTTGGAAATAGAATACTTCCAGTTATGTCCCATCGACTAGAATTTAGTCATATTTGCATCTATCAGCAAAGGTTAGAAATATAACTATGTATTCCAGAAGAGAAACAGACTTTGGTAACCAACTAATAGTATATGTCACTACAATTGATCTTACTCTTTCTAGTATGAAAGGTTTATATAAGAACATGTGTTTCCCCAAAACAAGAGAAAACAAAAGTAAGTTTCTTTTTTTTAAGATTTTTTTTAATCGATTTTTAGAAAGAGAGGACGAGAGATGGAGAGTGACAGGGAAACATTGATGTGAAAATGAGACATCTATCAGCTGCCTCCCATACTCCCCCTACTGGGATGGAGCCCGAAAGCCAGGCATGTGCCCTGACCAGGAACCCAACCTGCAACCTTTCCGTGCTGCCCCACCAACTGAGCCATACTGGCCAGGGCAAAAGTTTCATTTTCAAAGGAATACTAAATATCTTTCTATAAGAACATATAATAACTAATATCTAAGTTTGAAATACACCTTTCAAGCCCTTGAAAAGGATTAATATGAAATAGGCTTTGTGTATAGAAAATATAGAAATTAAAGCTGAAATGAATTTTTAATATCATCTAGCCATTTGTCAGACAAGTCAGTGTTTCTAAATCTTTTTTTATAATCATTGCCCTCCCAAAGAACCTTTTTAAAAATTTTATTTCTAATTACCCCTACTATGAAATTTTAGTGCAACATATATGTTGTACATCTCTTTATGTAATATAGATAGAGAGAGAGATGTATATCATATAGAAATCTATATGTCATATATAAAAATAGTAAGGTTTTTTTACCCACTCACCCCTAGAACCAATTTTTCACCCCTTTGGGGGCAATATCACAATGTGATAAGGAACCTGAGTCCAGAAATTTAAGCTACTTATCTAAGGTGACAAAGCTAATTAGTTGATCAACCAGAAATGATACTCAGGTGTCTTGCCCACCAATCCAGTGCTATTAAACTATACTGTACACAGATTAGCATCTTACATTATAAGACAGATAAAACTACAACTTAGAATATCAATTGTCCACAATGTATAAAGGAAGGGGAAAAAAACGAACAATGTCTTAGGTACAATATAGTTGCTGTTTGGAATTCTGTTGTTTGCTTGTTTTGGGCTAGTCTATTTTATTTTTATTTTAGGGTTTTTTCCCCCTGTATGATAAATAACACAGGCACTGGTATACCAGGGTTTTAATAACTTTCATTTGTACAAATGCTGTGGAAGAGGAAATGAAAATCAAAGTAAACCTGACACACAGCCAACTATCCAATTGACCTTACTCAGGTCAAAATGTCTTTCCGTCTAAGTGCTTCCTTCAGTAGCAAAGAATGGCGCCAGGAAGTGTGATCTGACTGTGCCTCCCAAGTCCTAAACCAAGACTTGTTTTAAACAACAATTACAAAGAGTCTCAGTGTGGCCAGTACCAAAAGGATCAAGGATGGCTGAATGTTCTAGGGAAGTAGCATTGCCATTGTTTCCAAGTAGGCACTAGCTCATGGGAAATATGAAAATCAAGAACCACCTCTCACAAGCACATGCTTTGTGCTCAGATCAAAAACAAAGGGCAGATGTGTGTCACACCAGAAATGGCCTTCCAAATCTATGGCAGTAATTTTTAGAGCTGCTTTAGAATATTTTATACAGGAAAGATGATGGCACTGCTACACGCATTAGAATAATCTGACAAGAACAAAGTTGATGATTCCAATGTTACATCCAATTAATAATAATGACATTTTTGTTGGATTCTGTTGTAGGTTATTGTAAGTGTATTTGAGAGTGAGAAGAAACCTCAAAGTTACAGAATAATTTTTAAATCTCTGGAAGTACTTCCAGAAATAAGCATAATCCATTTCTTTTTAGGAACTGTTTAATCTTTTAAAAAAGATGTATTCTTTCCTTTTATTAGGGCAGGTAAGATTGTTACTTAGAACATCAAGTCATTAATTTTTTTTTTTGTTTTTTTTAAGAATCATTTCTTAGATTCCATAACTGTAGGTTCTAGGTAATTTCCTACTACCTTTTGATGGAAAGAAAAACCTGACTAAAATTGTACAATATGACCTTTGCATTAATAGCCTTGCCTTTTGCCTGTCAAGCTAATAAAGAGTTTGGGGAATCATAAGGACTCATCTGGAAATGATAGAATTTCTGCCTTTGTCCTTCCTCCCTGGACACTAATGGCTTTTTGTCAGTCCTCTTCACTCAGTGTATGACACATGAAGCCATTCCATTTAGTTGTCCATTAACTCCAAGCATTATGACAAGAACAAAGCAACCCCCTAAAGAAACTAAACTCAAACACTCATATTAAATGTCTCCAGTTCCTCAGCTTATAAGGTGCTGTTTTCAATTGTCAATAATGTTCATAAGAATAAGCGCTATCCATTACTAATTAAAACAAGCTGTTTAAACGAACATGAAAGGTCATCAAGCCGGTAGATCAACATATTCCTGCTATTGTTTGGTTTCCTGGTGCATTACCATCCGAGGATTTGTTTCTATCTTCCAGTCACCTGTTTTTCTAAGTAACAAATATAGAGAATAAACACACAGAAAGCAACCTTCCATGGTAGGTGCCATGAGGCCCAGGGCTCCAGTGCAGCAGTGGGTATTGTTCCCTTCAGATCAGCAGTGTGCATCTTATCGCAGCAAATGAAAGCAAAGAAGTTTTGAGTTATTTTTCCTGAATTTCTGGAGATCAAAGGCATAAACTACAGGGGACATGCAGTTTTTATTAGGAAAAGTGACACTTGTTTTCTGCAAGATTTTTAAGCAACCTTTTATCTATATGGATGTGCTATTAAGGCACAAATAAAATGTAATGCCTTGTTTGACATGCTGAACAATGGCTTACTTTAAAAGTTTTCTTTATTTTCATGCCACTAAGTCCCCCTATAAAACACTTTTAAACTATATGCTCAATCTTCACTTGAGCACTGACATTGGAAACTGACTTTACTTTTAAAACTGTATTTTCCAACAGTATATTCATTCCATAGAGGAGGATATAATCTCTGAATTAATATCAAACCAATTGAGCAAGGCACTGTAAGGAGTAAGATAGACTTTTTAAGCTACTTAACATTAGGTTGTGTTACTATAATCAATTCCAGATTATGAGCAGATGTAGAAAGGAGGAATAATTTAAATTAACAAAACTCAGAGATAATTTCCAAACCTCACTTTAGCCAGAAGTATCAACATTCTCCTCCATAGCTTGTATTCAAAATGTTTATGCACAATTATGTTATTAATTTACAGATTCTTTAAATTCATTTCTTTAATATTTTTCCGGGCCAAATTATAGTAGATGTGTAAGTGAATCTTGAAAGAAGGAACAGTAGGCAATAATCTCTGTTCCTCATCTACTATATTCCTGTCTGAGTAATAAACCTTTTACATACATTATCTCATCTCATTCTCATGCCTTTCTGTGAGGCTGGTAATATTACCCACAATTTGCAAATTAAATTACTAAAGTACAAAGAGTTTACAAAAATTATCCAAAGTCATCCAACTAGCAAGGAGTAGAGTCCATACTGACCCTAATTATACAAGCAAGGTTAGCAGCCAAAGGAGTCTACTAAAGTCAATGTGATTCTTTTACTTTAGCTAACCCGAAGACATACTGAGTTTGAAAGTTTTCAATGGTGTTTATTTGCAGTGCATAATGGAGTTGCCTTTTTCCATTCCGACCCTATGATTACATATATTGTGACTTTGCTTCCAACTTTACAGCATTGTAGTTCTTCAATGCACAAAAGCACTTCATTAGTTACCATGCAGTGAAAACAATACAGCTGGATAGTAATGTTGACTTTTCCATTCAACACACAAAAAAAAGGATGTTTGTATCTGAGAGCTATAATGTTTAGACATTTGAAAATTGTGATTCTTGTCAAATTCTAAGATGCTGCCAACTTGTAACCATCACTTAAACTCCACTTAACCATGTTCTCATTTCATTGCCTGAAAAATAAAAAGCAGACACATTTTTTGACACATGCAACACTGTGAAAAACAGCAAACCTCAAAAGCAAAATCTACAGGACAGTGCATTAAAAAAATAAAATCTAGTACTTAGGACAATTTTGGTAATTGGCTTCTGGATAAAAAGCTACTGTATATGACATAAATTAAGCCAAAATGTGATGTGCCAATGTTAGAACCCATTTACAAATCACCATTTTGTTTTTGGAAAATTTGATCTAAAAAATTTTGAATAATTAAATGTATGAGAAACTGTATATTAAATATTTCCGTGCCTTGGGAAAAAAATTAGCTTCACAGATATTCAAAATAATATAAAATAGAATGTTTAAGAGTGAATAATTCAGAATACTGAATTAAATGTCCTTTGATAACCTGAGTTTCTAAAGTATAATGGGGAAAATCTCCCCAATATTTAAAAAAAATGTTCTGAAACACAAAACATAAAAAGAATTTGAGATACTTTTGATGATAAGAAAATGAAAGCTTACCCAGCTTACCACCTCTACCCAAACTTTCCATTGTCCTTCCTTTTTTTCCCCCCTTTCCACTTTCCTTAGCATTAATATATTCACCAGAGCCTGGTTAGGAAAAATCAAAGGACATGAATTTCAAATCCATTGATTTTTGCTGTATTTTAGCTACTCTGGTAAGAGGTTTGGTGGAGAAAATGGGTTTGCATTGCAAAGTAAAATACACCATTTAATGACTTGTAAGGATGAATTTTTCCAGGCAATTGAGAGCTGACTTATAGATGTCTTTGCCCTTAATACTTGTATGAAGAAAGTAACACCAGTGTGACATATAACTATAACATGTTTTATGAAATGTTCATTTCATTGTCTATTAAATCTTAAGAAAATAAAGACTTCGTTACATGAAGTCTTCATAAAATACTAGAAAGAAATAGGACTATAGACACACAGGGAGAAAATGTGTTGCGTGGTTTCAGAGAGGGGGCTGCTGTCCTGCATCCCAGCCAGGGTCACTGGTCCTCGGTCCTCGGTTGAGTATCCTCCCTCCTCCCCCCTCCCCCCCCCCAACACACACACACAAGGCAGTAGCCTGATGAGTTCCATGAACTCCAACCTGACAATCCCCTGAGGCCTCACACTACCCAACTCACACAAGGCCAGAGGTTCTGTCCTTGGAAACCAACCTGGACCTGCATTGCAGTCTTTCTTTAAAAACTCTCCAGGAATTCCAGTCAAACTGAGGGGAAGGAAAAGGGGAAAGAGTCCACAAGGAAAAACTGAACTGTTTGGCTTCAGGGAGAGGGCCATCTTACCACATAGCCAGCAGGTGCCACCTTTCCTATGTTAAGGCTTCCCTCCACATGGCCAAATCTTAATTTGCACTAGCCTGGTGTCCTCTACCAGCTCCACCTCGACAACTCTCTCAGACCCAGATATATGCAATAAAAAATGAGACTAGATCATCTTTTTATACCATATACAAAAATAAACTCAAGTAGGATTAAAGATTTAATGTAAGTCTCAAAACAATAAAACTCCTAGAAGAAAACATAGGCAGTAAAATCTCTGACATTTTCATAGCAATGTATTTTCTGATATATCTCGTTGGGCAAGAAAAACAAAAGAAAATATAAACAAATGGGATTAATCAAACTAAAAAATGTTTGTGCAGCAAAGAAAACCATCAACAAAGCAAAAATACAACCTGCTGAATGGAAGAACATATTCGCCAATGACACATCTGATAAGGGGTTCAGATCCAAAATTTATAAAGAGCACATACAACTCAACACCAAAAACAAACAATCCATTTAAAAAATAGGAAGAGGACCTGAATAGACAGTTTTCCAAAGATGACATGCAGAGGGCCAAAGACATGAAAAGATGCTCAATGTCAGTACTCATCAGAGGAATGCAAATTAAAACCACAATGAGATATCACCTCACACCTGCCAGAATGGCTATCACCAATAAGTCAACAAACAGGTGTTGGAAAGGATGTGGAGAAAAGGGAATCTTGGTGCACTATTGGTGAGAATGCAGATTGGTTCAACCATGATAGAAAACAGTATGGAGTCTCCCCCCAAAAATTAAAAATGTAATTGTTTTATGAACCAGTAATTCTACTTCTTGGTATATTTCCAAAGAAAATCAAAACACTAAGTCAAAAAAAAAAATATATGCACCTCCATGCTCACTATTTACAGTAGCCAAGATATGGAAGCAACCCAAGTGCCCATCAGTAGATGAGTGGATAAAAGAAACAACAACAGTGATATATATATATAATGGAATATTACCCAGGCATAAAATAAATAAAATCTTACCATATGGAACACATGGATGGACCTAGTGAGTATTATTCTCGGTGAAATAAGTCAGATAGAGAAAGGCAAATACTATATGACTTCACTTACATGTAGAATTTAAAGAACAAAATAAATGAAAAAAAATAAAAGCAAAACTCAGGATGGAACAGACTGTCAAATATCAGAGAGAAGATGGGGGTGGGTGGGTGAGAGGAAAGTGATTAACAAAGAACTTGTATGCATATATGCACAACCCATTGACACAAACAATAGTGTGGTGAAGACCTGAGGCAAGGGTGGGGGCGGACTATAATGGTCAATAGGGGAAAACAGGGGACATATGTAATACTTTCAACAATAAAGATTTTAAAAAGAAACAGAAACAGACTCATAGATGCAGAGAACAAGCTGATGGTTGCCAGAGAGGAGGGGTTTTGGGGGGGGGGGGGGTGAAAAAGGTGAAGGGATTAAGAAGTACAAATTGGTAGCTACAAAATAGTCACAGGAATGTAAAATACAGCCCAGGGAATATAGTCAATAATCTATATATATAAAAGTCTAATATGCAAATTGCCCCCTTGGGAGTTCGATCTGGAGACTGGGAGTTTGATCGCTCGCTGTTACATGCACTGAAAGAAGGAAGCACAGAATGAAGGAAGGCCCCAGCCAGCAGCCAGAAGGCCCCGATCAGCCCTGATTGCCTGCCAGGCCTAGGGACCCTACCCATGCACAAATTTCATGCACCAAGCTTCTAGTATTGTAATAACTAGGGTGCCAGGTCTGTATTTGAATTATTAGGGAAATCACTTTGTAAATTATATAATTCTCTAATCCTATGCTGTACACCTGAAATTAATATAAAATAATATTAAACATCCACTGTAATAGAAAAATAATAAAAAGAACATAGGACTTAAAAGAAGGCCTGGCTTCAAATCTCAACTTTCAAATTTAAAATTTTCAGAAGTCACATAAAGTGAAGATAATAATATGTGAATTTGTTTCAAGAATTAAATAAGTTAGTGCATTTAAAGCATCTAGCATAGTATCTGGCACCTAAAAGATAATCAATAAATGTCAAGGACAATTCTGAGAATGTAATTATTCCAATAAAGTTATATAAGTCCAAAATGACCGAATGACCCATTTTTATCGATCTTCACTCCCCATAAAAATTTATTTTTAAAAAATCTCGGCACATGCAATTGCAGAGTATGGCCAACCAAAGGAAAAGAAGAGGAATTAAATAGGCTACAGTGAAAACTCTTAGCCATTTCTGCCACAAGCTCATACTCATGGACTCATAGTCAAGGTAAAAATAATATTATTTTGATTCCAATTTTAATAAAAATTCAAAGGCCACTTTATTTTGCAGATCTTTAGCAGCAAGGCTTATAGACTGGTGTTTGGTTACTAATTTAATAACACATAATAGATACATATGTGATTCTGTGACAGATGAGAGACCTCCAAATTATTAAAAATGTAACATATTAACCCTTATGGGGAAGATAGAAATAGTGAGTGATTTTTGTGATTTGGGGGGATGAATTGAAAAGTGATAACTATACATTGCACATTAATGGGTGCAATTAATGTAGAATATTACAGCACATATATTTTAAATATAATAATGTATCATGTATACTCACAAAGATTACTCTCAGGATGATCCTCTATAATCCTTGCAACAAAGTTTTCTCACTCTGTTTCCTATATATAATAGTTAGGGAGTCACACGCCACTTTAATTTTGAACTGTGTGTTCCTTTTAGATCAAGCTGGAGGTAGTTTCATCAGTACAATTCCCTTAAAATTGTGTGGGTCTTCTACAAATCTTATTAAGGTTAATTCCATTAGACAACAGCAGCACCTACAAATCTTGTTACAATAAGTCTTCGTCTACCTTACATTTCCTAATAATGCTGCTGCAGAAAAATATCCTAAAGTTTCTTGGAAGCAATATTGTCAAGTGAAAAAGTTTTGTGAAGAATGCTCTTAAAAATCAATGCTGAGACTTTTTTCTGTTAGAGACACTACCTTAAATCTTTCTAAGTTTTTTCACAAAATGTTTTATAGTTACACACTTGGCTTCATCTTTAAACCATGTTTTCCTGACAGTGCCTTAATCTGATATTTCCCAGGATGACTTCTTATGTCTAGCATTGTTTGCTATCTAAAGAGCCTGCACATGAGAAACAATTTTATTCTTTAAATATGTTTGTATTAATTTTAGAGAGAGAGAAAGGAAGAGGGAGAGATAGAAACATCCATGAGAGAGAAACATCAATACTGATTGGCTGCCTTCTGCATGCCCCCTGCTAGGGATTGAGCCTGCAACCTGGGCGTGTGCCCTGATCTAGAATAGAACCAGTGATCTCTTGGTGCATGTGTCAACACTCAAACACTGAGCCACACTGGCTGAGCCAATTTTATTTTTTGAGCTCAGTTCATTAGTATTTAATGGAACTTTTCCGAATTTATCCTGCTCCTCTTGCATTTTACTTTAAGTGAAGAAAATGACCAGGTGGTAATTTTAACAATCTGCCAAAAAACATCCTTAGCAAGATTATTCAGTTTATTAAGTACATTTTTCACTTTCAATGTTGCCACAAATGACAGTCCTGAACTTTCCATAAATACGTAACAGTACACCTTTCTCTAGCTTATAATAGCATATTTCTCACTTCCTTTAAGCCCTCAGGAATAGCCTCCTCAAGGGCTTCCACTGACAGTCTCTTCAAGGTCCTTCCTACTTCCACTTACCATCCCGTCCACAGCAGTTATCACTTTTCTTGGCTTCGTTTCAGCAATGTCTCACTTCTGGTACCAAAATTTGTATCAGTTATTATGGTTGTACAACAAATTTCCCCAAAACATGGGGACTTGCCACCACACATTTATTATCTTTTGTGATTTCTGTGGGTCATGAATTCAGAAAGGTCTCAGCTAGAAAGTTGTCATTTGGGATATCTCGTGTGATTTCAGTCAGATGTTTGCTGGAGTTTCAGTTACCTGGAGGCCATTTTTAATTGAAACAGAAGGACAATTCTGAGGATACAACAAAAAATTCAGAAGCCAAAGTGAATCCTTCCCAGGCAGTAGATCTAGGCCTTCATCAAGGGATAGGCACCATGTGCCTGACCGGACTTCAAAATGCTTTGAAGCAGTGACTCTTGTGTACCTCCCACTGACCCAGTCTGGGATAGGGGAAACTATGGTCAATAGTCCTTGCTTAGGACACCATTGTATATTGGTTGGATGGGGAATCAGATAACATATTACTTTAGTTCAAAGGCCTTCACATCAAGAACTATACTCGGAAGTGTTAGTTAAGAAGCCTTATTCACCTCTGGACCTCAGTTAGAAAATGAGATCCTGGACTTACATCGTGAGCTTATGCTGAAATGGATGACACTTTTGGAGCCTTGGGAGAGAGAGGTACATTTCACATGTGGGAGGGATGTTAATTATTAGGGACCAGGGAGGGCACTGTAATTGCCAGCCAGGCCCCAAGACTCTTTTCTATATGATAAATAGATTATGAAAGAAGTGATAGTATTTGACTTCCAAGACTTAACCATAAAAGGTATTTCAGTTTCTTCCTTGGTCTCTTAGATTTCTCATTCTGGAGGAAGCCAGATGCTCTCTCATGAGGACTCCCACACAGCCCTGTGGAAAGGCCCGTATGTAGAAAACAGGCCCGTGACTCACTGTCAGCACTGGTGAGTGAGTCCCCTTGAAAGCGCATCCCCTAGTTCCAGTCAGGCCTTCAGATTACTGCAACCCTACGTAACATCGGACTGCAACTGCAGAGGAGATTGTAAGCGAGAACTACTCAGCTGGTCCCTTCCCAAATTTTGAACCCCCAGAACACATGAGAGATAACAAATTGTTGTTGTTTGAACAAAGAAGTTTTTCTAAGTAATTTGTTACATGGCCATAGTAGCTTATGCAAAAATAAAAGATTAAATGACTTTGAAAATAGGTAATTATTCAAAAGTAAAAATATAATAAAGGAAACAAATTATCTTTTGTAGCATAGGATGTACATTAAGGGGAAAATATGACAGGAGGAAAGATATTGTGGCTCATGAGAAGAAAGTGTATGTGTTTTACAATGCACTTTATTTCAATAATAAGATGTAATATATAACATTAAAAAGATACTATCTATAAAATCACTCAACACATGTGATAATTATATACTAGACATTGGTAGGTGCAATTTTTAAAAATATATATTTTATTGATTTTTTACAGAGAGGAAGGGAGAGGGATAGTTAGAAATATCAATGAGAAAGAAACATCAATCAGCTGCCTCCTGCACACCTCCTGCTGGGGATGTGCCCTCAACCAAGGTACATGCCCTTGACTGGAACCGAATCTGGGACCCTTGAGTCCACAGGCTGACGCTCTATCCACTGAGTCAAACCGGTTAGGGCTGGTAGGTGCAATTAACCCAGAATTTCATAGTACAGCATTATAAATATGTTGATGTCATATACATTAACAAAATGTACAGAATTGGTTAAAAAACTATGTGTCTAAAATGTATACTTTTCAAATAGAGACCATTTTATATACTTTTGAATGTAAGCCAAGTTAATGTTATCATTTTAACAAGAATTTAAAATACTGCCAGAATTTTTTTAAGTGAAGTGGTATTTACCATAAACATGGCACCAAAGGTTTGTTTACTCTTCATTTGCCTGCAATAGGCAATATGTATTAACCTATCTAACTTTACATATAAACTAATTGTAATTATTACAATCCATAAAATTTAGCAGATATTTTTTTTAAATTACACCCAAGCAACACCTTTCCATATGGCCAATTAGTAGAGTCGTAAAATGCAGCAAATATATGATGCTGTATTGAACATCTGTGTTAGTTATCCTATGGGAATTTTTAATAAAGGACCAAGCAGCATATTGATGTTAATTCTACGTTACCGGGACTTTAAATAAAAAACTAAAATAAATAGCATCCATTAAACTGATCATACTGTTGTAACTCAAATTGTGTTTATTATGCTAATGGAACATGAAATTAAGAAAAAGACCTTTATGCCAGTGGAATTAATTAATGAGCTTTATGAAGGCATTGGGATGTAATTTATTTCTAGATAAGTAAGTCTAATTTGCAGTTCCATGGGTCTCTGCAATGCTGATTGTAATAGTTATTCCTGCAGATGTGCTGCTCACAGCATGTCTTTCCATTAGAACTGAACACCTCATTATATAAACTGTACCTAATTAAACATAATACAGTGGTGACTTGTTAAACTGGCCTTTTTAAGTCAGCAGCTGCCTAAGCTAATAATACTGTACACAAGATTTATATCATCTTCCCTATAATTCTGATATTAAAATATACTGCCCAAGGGATTGATAACTAATTTACCAGTATGTAACAGGTACATTTCTGATTCTGTGATAAGAGATTAAAGACCAGCAGCCCATAAAAATAAAATGAATTCAAGTCCATTTGGAACTCGAGAGTACTAGGGAAACTTTATTAAAACTACATACCTTTTTTTAAAATCAGTAAAATAGTCATGAAAAGAAAGTGAACACTAAGAGTAAAAAGTATAAATAAATGTGAAAGATCTAGAGGTCCTTCAGATATTTTTCCAAATGCATACAAAATTTTTTCAGACTCAATATGCTACAGTTACATTTGTCACTTAAAGTCACATCTGGGTATGAAATATGTCATTTGCCACTAGAGATAAGGAGAATAGTTATAATACTAGACCTGTTCTACTGAATTGGGTTTTGAACTGACGTCCTAAAGGGATACTCTAATACCCTTACTTTTTTAGTTTGTTGGCTAGTAACATGAAAATGCAGTCATGAAGCTTAAGCTCAGTAACACAACGTAACACATACACAGAAATATCCGTGATAATTCATATTCTTTTTCAATTCCACAATTACATGCTTATACTATTCATCCTTCAACACTTAACTCAGGCTCGAAATGCTCTGAAATTTTTGACTCGCCCAGTCTGTCTTAGTTATCTCTTATTATTATCTTCTGAAAACCATTTCGTCTCTCTAATTATTGCAGGTATAATGCTGTATTATAGATATCCAGAATATGTATCTATTTTCTAACTCTTCACCACCAATTAAATTATAAGATAAGGGCTATCTCTAACTTATCACTACAACCCAACTTCTAACTGGAACATAGCACTGCTTAATAAATATTAGTTGTTAAATGGTTCAAATAAACCTCAGCATGTGACTTTGCTGTTAATCCTTCTGCATCTCACTCAACAACATTATAGAAATACTGGAGGCCCGGTGCATGAAAATCATGCACTCGGGGGTGGGGTCCCTCTCACAGTCCGGGAGCCTTCAGAGGATGTTCGACTGGGGAGTGGACTTAAGCTGTCAGTCGAACAGCCCCAGGGCTGTTGTGGAGGCGGGAGAGGCTCCTGCCACTGCTGCTGCACTCGCCAGCCATGAGCCTGGCTTCTGGCTGAGCAGCGCTCCCCCTGTGGCAGCACACTGACCACCATGGGGCAGCTCCTGCATTGAGGGTCTGCCCCCAGTGATCAGTGCACATCATAGTGAGCAGTTGAGTGGCTATAGCATATCATTAGCATATTACTCTTTGGTTGGTTGTACGGATGACTGGACAACTGAACACAGCATATTAGGCTTTTATTATATAGGACTAGAGACCCAGTGCACAAAATTCATGTAAGGGGGGGTGGGGGGTCCCTCAGCCTGGCCTGCCTGCCTGATCACCCCTAACTGCTTTCCTGCCTACCTGATCACCCCTAACTGCCTCTGCCTCAGTCCCTGCTGCAGCAGCTTCATCCGGAAGGACATCCGGAATGATGTCTGGAAGGTCGTTCAGCTGTTCAGTCTAATTAGCATATTACTCTTTTATTATTATAGACTAGAGGCCCAGGGCACAAAAATTTGTGCACTCGGGGGGGAGGGGGGGTCCCTCAGCCCAGCCTGTGCCCTCTCGCAGTCTGGGACCCCTCAGGGGATGACCACCTGCTGGCTTAGGCCCCCCTCCCCGGGGGATTGGGCCTAAGATGGCAATCAGATATCCCTCTGGCAGCCCGGCAGCCCTTGGGGGATGTCTACTTGCCAGCGGGGAGCAGGCCTAAACTGCAGTTGGACATCCTTAGCGCTGCTGAGAAGGCAGAAGAGGTTTCCCACCACCACTGCTGTACTGGCAGCTGTCAGCCTGGCTTGTGGCTGAGCAGAGCTCCTCCCATGTGAGAGTGCCCTGACCACCAGAAGGCAGCTCCTGCATTGAGCGTCTGCCCCCTGGTGGTCAGTGTGTGTCATAGTGACCAGGCATTCCCAGTCCTTCTGCTGTTAGGGTCAGTTTGCATATTACCCTTTTACTATATAGGATAGAGGCCTGGTGCCCGGGTGGGGGCCAGCTGGTTTGCCCTGAAGGGTGTCCCAGATCAGAGTGGGGGTCCCGCTTGGGTGCCTGGCCAGCCTGGATGAGGGGATGATGGCTGTTTTTAGGCTGCCCGCACCCTCTTCAGGGTGGGGGTCCCCACTGGGGTGCCTGTCCAGTCTGGGTGAGGGGCTGAGGGCCATTTTCAGGCTGGCAGGTGACTGAAGCTCCAGCCTCTCCTTTTTTTCTTTTTCTTTTTATTCTGGGATTTATTGACCTTCTATGGCTGTCACTGGAACTTAGAGCCGGCTTTAGCTCTGAGGCCAGCTCCAGCTTGAGGCCTTGGCTGCTGAAAGCAGGCATCTGGGTTTGTTTGGGTTCTATAATTGCAACATAGTTGCTTAGACTGCAGCTCAGAGGCTGGCAGCGGCAGGCGGGGAACCTTGGCTTCCTCCATCACTGGAGCAAGCAAGCCTCCTGTTTGCTTCAGTTGCCTGGCTGCCGGCCGCCATCTTGGTTGGCAGTTAATTTGCATATCGCCCTGATTAGCCAATGGGAAGCATTCGGGGGTGTGATCAATTTGCATGTTTCTCTTTTATTAGATAGGATAGCAGATCACTTGGTAAATATTTGTCACTTAAATGTGTTGACACTATTAAAACTGAAGTCCATTTAACTTGTAAACCAAATATTAGTTTAATACCAGGCTTAAGGATTCCACACTTCACCCAATTTTGCATTTTTGGTTGTCTTTCTGGTCCCCAATAGCCACCTCCACTTATAATATATATTACTTGGGTTATGAAAGTATCTTCTTTCAGCAGTTCCAAGTATCATTTTCTAGAAGTACTGAAAAGTGTCCATATGGTTTCTTTGAAACATTCAAACATAAGGCATAGTAAGTTTCTATAATTATAAACTGGTATTTATTTGCAGAAAATAGTAGAGCCATCATAATCCTTCCTGGTAGCTCTAAAAATGTTTATGGCATACTATCCTCATTTTAGGTTAAGAAAGAGCATTAACCCCAGGTTAAAAGGATCACAGGCTAGCTGAGAACCAGTGGTTCATATGGGCTGACTGAAAAAAAAAAATAAATAAACTAGGCAAATGAGATTCTATTTTGGAGAAAATTGAAAAAACTAACATGATTAGCTTGTTAGAAATGAAGCTTTATATGAAAAGATTCATTAGATTGGGTAAAATCCATGGCAGGCCAAAGCCATTTAGAAACCAAAGATATGAGAAAACAGAAAAGGCACAGCTTACATGGTGAGAACTGATGGTCAAAGAATAGTTCAGTTGCTCAAATGGAAGTAGAGGTGCTATAAGAGGGGCAGCTGAGCTGTAATGATTTCAATCCACATGGGAAAGTCTTCTTTTTCTTCAGGTGACCTAAGTAGGCATCTGTTTTTTTATAGCCAAAAGAACCAAAATCAAGTGCATTATTAAAGGGAAGGCATATAAATTAGTATATTGCTAGCTGCTGCAACAAATAAAACCCCAAACTTCAGTAGCTATTCTCATAAATGCATTCAAAGGCCAAAGAAACTATTGCTTCAAAACCATTTGCAATGATTGGACTAGAAGTGTTTGTTTCACTATGAAATGAAGATATTGACTCTATAAAGGAGAAATAATAACTCTGATAAAGGCAAGAAAGAGAAAAAAGAGATTTAAGCTCTGTTTTTAAATACAGTTCTTATGATGCATGAAGAATGCTAGGACCAAATCTTGGCGGATAGATATGAAATTTGATGAATGTGAAAACTTGATAGAACACAACTGATATTAAGAGAAAGTAAACTTCACATTGCCAGAGATGGAAGCAGTGCTGTTTGATTTTAGACACTCTATCTACCAGTTAATTTTCTTTCTTGTTGATCTACAAGAACCAGGGAATAATGCAAGGAGTCTGAACCCTACCTTCATAGCTTGTGAATATCTTCGAGCTCCAGTTTCCATTTCTGAAAATGGGATAACCTACTTTGCAGCTGTTGAGCAGGATAATATGTATAGTCCTATTACCTGCTGGACTGCAGGTCTTATTTTTAGGGGAGTATGGCTAGTTCAGCTTCGAAATGTTACCTGAGCATGGAACTATTATTTTTGATAACATGTTACATCTAGATTTCTTAGAGGATCAGAATTGCTCCCCTTTCTAAAACAACTAAGGTCTCAAGCAGCGGATATGCCAATAACCCCTGAATTTAAAAACACAACTCCTAAAAATATCATGGTGATCTTAGCTGTATGTTAGGCACCAAATTAATAGTGCAAATTATTCTGCAAATCTGTTCCTAGCCATGGCCCATTCAGTAGAATATTAGGACCTTTGTTCTGAATGAGAAGAGGCAGCACATAGCAATTGTAATCCAAAGTTTCCCCCAACCCTCACCAAATTGCTAATAGCAATGTTCCTAAAGAGGAATAACCCAAATTCACTCTTACCTTTGCATAATGCTGGAACTCAGCCTCTAGCCAGTCTCCTCAAGTTATTTCAGGGGTTGGTCTCCCATGTTCTTACAAATACCGAGTCTTGCACTTACAGTGTGCCTCTTCCCCCCACCCCACACCACCTTCTGCTTTTAGATTTCTACACACTGCTCAAGAACCCTCTTGAAGGAAATTCTCAGCTGGATGCTGTTTCTGGTGTACCCAAAACTACAAACACCAAAATATAAAAGCGACCTGGTGTTATTTTCAAACCTCACTATGCTGAAGGCTCTCTAGACTTTCACAGACATGGATAGAATGAACACCTCCATCATTCTATCCAAGATAGCATTACTGCCTTCACAGCTTAGAGTCTCCCCCAAAAAACCAATCTACACCTTTCTCCTAAGAACTGTGTGCAATCCTTCTCAGTTTGCTCACTCCTCTCACCCTACTCTACTTCCAACAGAAGTACTTCGTATATCTCTTCTTCATATAAATAAACATTAAGTGCCACAGGCTCTACCAATGTATCTCACAAGCACAGACATGGGAGAAAGCACAGCCAGCACCTTGGATATAATAAAATATTCAGAGATTCACATACTAGCAAAGATGCAATAAAATAAGACTGGGTTAGAAAAACCTGTCTTGTTTTTTTTAAGTCCCAGGTATTCCATTTTAAACAATTCTAGACCCAAGATACACCAGCTGGCAAATAAGCTGGTAATTTGGCCTCTTAGAGATTTCTCATGTAGAAGCTCATCACAGGTTGAACAAAGAAAACCAAAACCACCAGAGTAGAATTGGGGCAACCAACTCACAGCACCAAACCTTATTAAGTCCCTTAGCACCAAAAGCCAAGCTTCCCATAGCTAACTTAAGCAAAATTTACATATATATATATATATATATATATCCATACTTTAACCCACATCCATAAATGTCTGCAATAACTCCTTTGGAGAAGACCCTATTTGGTTCTTCTAGGGTCAGCTGTCAGAGTCTCTTAAAAAAGATCATTTTTTTGGTCTTTTTTGTTAATCCTCACTTGAGGATATATCTTTCCCATTGTTTTTCACAGAGAGTGGAAGGGAGAGTGGTAGAGAGAGAGAGAAAGAAACAATGTAAGAAAGATACATCAATTGATTAGTTGCCTCCCCCACACGCCCCAACTGGAGTCCAGAAGCGAACCCACAACCGAGGTGCATGCCCCTGACCAGAAATCTAACCAGAGACCCTGTGGTAGGTACATGGGCCAATGCTTTAATCACTGAACCTACTGGCCATGGCAGAAGTACACTTACCAGGTGTCCTTGGGAAACAAAAGCAGAAAACTCAATGTTGTAACATCAAAACAAAAACACAACTAACTGAAGATAATGAGGTCTCATTTCAGTCCTTGAAAGTGGATTATTGCTCTCTTGAACCTATCCAATTCTCTCCAATTCCACTGCCACCACTTTTATGTAAGCCAAACTTTTCCCATCTGAACTAACTACTGCAACAGCCTCTAACTTGCTTTCCTGCATCCTCATCTGCATCCCTGTTTTTTCTTAACCTTGCTTATTCCCATCTCTGTATATAAACGGCTAATATGCTAAGTGTCTGACCATCCGACTGGTCGTTATGACATGAACTGACCATCAGGGGGCAGATTCTCAATGCAGGAGCTGCCATGATGTGCACTGGCCATTTACAGAAAAACAGCACCACAGACCTGGAGCCCACAAAGCAACACTTGGCTTCCCCCAAGTGGGACACAGGCCCCGCCACCACCTGGTGCGACAGCCCACCAAATCACAGCTGACGCTTCCGAGACCCCATGGCTCAAAATATGGCCCACAGCCCAACCAAGCCCAGAAATGGTGGCTGTGGGCACTGGGTAATGATGTCACATAGCAACGCCCAGCTTCCTCTCCCTAGCAACGACTAGCCTCCTTACAGTTTCTCCAGCCCAGAAACCCAACTTGTTTTATAGCCACATGCAAACATTTCACACATTAACCAAATGTCTGTGAAGTGTTTTCCTATGCCTCATCTCATTTGATCATCACAGAAGTTCTGGAGTAGGTAGATAGGAGACTCAGTGGAATCCTATTTTCTTTTCATTAGCCAGAAAACAGAGGTTTAGAAAGCTTAGAAACTTAACCAGACTGACAAGGAGTAAGAAATGGTGGACCTTGAAAATGACTTCAGGTTTTCTCACTGCACAGAATATAGTCAAACACTGCTGCAGTTAAATATTTTACCCTTTGTTCTCCCTGCATGATCTACAATAATAATCTGCTTCATGTTGATATTTACTGCTGTATTCCTGACAATTACTTGAAAGAGAAGTTGGGGTGCTTCACTGGACTGGAAAAGTTTAGGTAAATCATGTTGGAGGTCTAATTAAGCAAGTTTATTCTATATATATATATAAAAGGCTAAGTTGACTCGCACATGTGCGATACATATAAGCTCTTGCCCGAACCAATCATATGTGTGTGTTTCCATCTGTCATTGTCGATCATGAATTTGGTTGACAATTTTATTATAGACAAAGGGTGAAAAGCAATATTAAAATATTTCTTCTAATTAATTTTCTTTCAATGTGCACAAATTCATGCACTGAGCCTCTAGTATGTTATAAAGCTGCAATGTAAACATCAATAGCTCAAGTAAAAAAAAATTAAAGCTTTCCTCAACCATTCTTGTCCTAGATAAAGATAATGTGGTAGGCAAAATAATGGTCCCAAAATGATATCCTAATCCTTAGAAATTGGAAACATGCTACATTATATGGCAAAGTAGAACTAAGGTTACAGATGGCATTAATGTTGCTATCTAGCTAACTTTAAACTAGGAAGATTATCCTGAATTATCAATGTGGGTCCAATGTAATCAACAAGGGTTCTTAAATGTGGACGAAGGAGCAGAGGAGGAGACCAAAGTAGATGTGAAAAGGATTCACCTGCCATTGCTAAGTTTGAAGGTGGAGAAAGGGAGCCACAAGCCAAGGAATGCAGGCAGCCTCTAGAAGTTAAAATGTGCAGGGAAACAAATGATTCCCTAGAGCAGAGGTCAGCAAACTGCGGCTCAGCAAACCGCAGCTCATGAGCCACATGCGGCTCTTTGTCCCCTTGAGTATGACTCTTCCACAAAATACCGGCTTACTTCCACAAAATACCGACTTCTGCGCATGGGCCATGAAGTGTCAATCGCACTGTACGTGCGTGCCCACACATGGTATTTTGTGGAAGAGCCACACTCAAGGGGCCAAAGAGCCGCATGTGGCTCATGAGCCGTGGTTTTCCGACCACGGCCCTAAAGCATCTAGACACCCTTATAGTAGCCCAGTGAGACTTATTTTGGACTTCTGACTTCCAGAACTGTAAGGTAATAAATATGTATTCTTTTAAGTCATGATGTTTGTAGTAATTTGTTAGAGCAGTAATAGAAAATTAATACATCCCTTTATTACAAATTCTTATTGGATAAGTTTGGGTCAACTTGCAAACTTGTAATTACACTAGTTTTTTAAGACAATGTCTACCTCCACCCTTAGAGTGTATTTGCATTCTTCCCTCTTCATAACTGGCTTAGCACATTGCCTGGAACATCATACGCTCTCTGTAAATATTATCTGAATTAGTAAATGGTACGTGCAGCAAAATATTCCCATCCCATGCAACAAAAATAATTGTATTCCAGGTGATACTCAATTCAGCACCAAGTTGATGTTTATGGAATTAAATGATATATGTGAGGCCTTAGGTATACTTTGTAAAATCACTTTATTTTTTTAAAATTTTATTTTATTGTATAAAGTTTAAAATCACTTTAAAAGGAGAAACACTTTAATGTGTAAGTACTAAGAGGATGTAAGAGTTAGGATAGGCAAAGAAGATTTACCATACAAATACATATCCAAAGAAGAAAACTAAACAAAGGAATAGAACAAATACTAAAACCTATAAAGCAAAGAAATTCCTATAAAATAAAATGAAAATTGAAATTACATATCGAAAGAGTACTCTCTGCATCTGAGGAGATCAACTTAGGACAATCAACATTCGGTATATTTTAGTAATTTTGGAATGTTATAATTCTACCATTCCCTATGTTCTTAAGAACCAGGATTCTCAGTGTGAAAGAAAAGAAATAAAAATGTAACAAAAAGAGTATTAAAAAACTTTTAGTTTTGAATTTGAATGGGAAATTCCAATATAAACTCATGAGGTATTTAAACTTTAAAGACACACACACACATTTCTTAGACCTGTCCACCAAAAAGGTCCAGAATCCGTGAAGACCACTAAAGCCCAGACTCTAGCCTCAGTAGGGTTTTTCTTTAAAAGAAACTGTGACTATTGAGAGAAATGACCAATTTCAAATCAAGAAAAGGAAATGAACAAGGTTGGCCTGGAATATCTTGACAAATTTTATAGCAAGGAAAATATCAGACTACAAAGGCAATAAATAAATATAATTCATGAGATAAGAGGAAAATCAATGTTCCAAAGATAAGAAAACTTGAGCTTTAATAAGTATAAGATTGCAATCAATTGAAATCCATAAACTATGCTTAAATCCATGAATTAATAAAAATATTTATGAACACACAAAAAATTGGTCATCTGTGAATCATAAGGAATCAATTCATTACTTGAAAACTGAACAAATAAATGGGAAATGCCAAGAATTAATCCTGTCTTCCTTATGTGATCTGTATCCGTAATAGATTATAGATAATGATAGATGGGGTGAAGTATCTTCTTATAAAGTTATTATAGCTAATAAATGAAAACAACTTGATGGAATTATAATATCACTATTTTACAACTCCCACTGATTAATGGATCCAGGTATTGAGCATTAATGGCAGTTTTGTTTTTTTTCTAGGACAAAAAGAGCAAAAACCAGATAACATGTGACTTCTGATGAAAAAACATAGTACTTCCTGCAATATTCCCAAAGAATTAAACCTAAATCTCATCCAGCCTCTGGGTCCAAGTGCTAATTCGTAGGAAATACAGAGGACAGAAGATCATGTAAAATTGCTTTATGAGTATGTAATCAGGGAAATCTTACAAGTCAAATACCCAGATTCTTTTATAGATAAATTATAAATAAAAGAAAGGTGAATTATAAAATTTTAATTGTAGATTAAAAGTCTTAAAATACATCTACATCTGTTTGTTTGTTTTTTATTAGTATTCAAGACTAAACTCTAGTGTGTAGGGAAGTGGTAGTAGCATAAAGAAGTTCTGAAAGTGAAAACTACAGAAGTCAGAATAATGATTACCTTTGGAAGGAGGGAGAGGCTGTGATGAGGCAGAGGGGTGGCTGAAAAAGTTCTATTTCCTATTCCTGATGGTGGTTATAATGGTTTCACCTTATAATAATTTACAAACTATATATTTTGGTGTGATTTCTTGTATTGTATCCTATATAATAAAAGGGAAATATGCAAATTAACCCTAATGGCAGAATGACTGGTTGCTATGGTATACACTGACCACCAGGAAGCAGACGCTCAATGCAGGAGCTGCCCCCTGGTGATCAGTGTGCTCCCATAAGGGGAGCTTCACTTAGCCACAAGCTGGGCTGAAGGCTGCGAGTGCAGTAGCGGTGGTGGGAGCCTCTCCTCAGCAGTGCTGAGAATGTTCAACTCACGGCTTAGGCCCGAGGACTCCTGGGCTGCCAGAGGGATGTCCGACTGCCAGCTTAGGCCTGATCCCCAGAGAGTGGGCCTAAGCCGACAGGTGGACATCCCCTGAGGAGTCCCAGACTGCAAGAGAGCGCAGGCCAGGCAGAGGGACCCTCCCAAGCGCACAAATTTTCATGCACCAGGCCTCTAGTTTTACAATAAAAAGCTTTAAAAATATTTATGCAGTTTCTAAGCATATAGACAAAAGAGAAATAAAGAAGCAACTTCTTACTCCCTGAATTGATTACAGATATGATAGAAATAAATGCTGAGGATATTCATAGTAATAGAGTTATCAGTGGTATTAATTTATTGGATTATTAATTCTAAGCAAAACATATCTAAGGGATAAAAGTAAGGTCTGATTCACCTAGATTGTAAAATCCTTGAGAGCATAATCATCTTTTCCCCATAACTTTTAGCATGATTATGGCAGTTGGGGATTGGAATAATAATTTATGATTTACAAAGTCACAAACAGCTACAAATTTCCATTAACATTTTAATCTATATCATGGGATATTTGAGAATTTGGGTTTGTTTTGGTTTTTTCTCCCCTTCATATCATTTCTTAGGTTCATCTGAGATTAGGGGTGAAAATAACAAATCAACTACTTAAACTGAACCCCATCCTATTTAATTTAATAAACAAGTAACACAGATGACCCATTTTGACATAATTATTAGTAATTTTGTATGCTTATTTAAAATTATCTTAGTTCCACAAGAAAGTTGGGATTCTACTCAAAGTTACATTTCCAAAACATGTACAGAATCAATATAATCAATCACTAAGTACAAACCATAAGCAATTTAGACCCAATTGCTATGAAGGGAAATAAACTTGAATATCACCCTGAAAATATATTAAAATTAATAGAGACAGAAAATAGATAGAAGAGAATGGGGAATGACTGCTAATGGGTATGCAATAAAAATGCTCTAAAATTAGATAGTGTGATGATTGCACAAGTCTGTGAATAGACTAAAAAGCCATTGAATTGTACACTTTAAAGGGGTGGATTTTATGGTATGTGAATTATATCTCAGTAAAGCTGCTAACACACAGAACACAAATCAATGAGCACCCCTTTGCTTTCTCTCGTCCTCTCTCCCTCACTCGTGCTCTCACCTACTCTTTTCCTATTTTTATTCCCTTGTCCCTTGTCCTGAAAGGTAATCAAATTAATTCTTTAAAAAGTCTGTTTAGTGTGCTTCCTCTAAATATCATGGCATGCATACAGTTATAAGAGGTTGCATCCTTTAATTTTACTTACTTCAAATTAGAGCTTTGGGAATTTGTCATGCAAATTTATGCAAAATAAGAATATGAGTGGGTTACTATTTCATTTCAGAGACAAGAGCACTGTCACTTTAAAAAATAGAACAAACCTACCTCACTGTTATCCTGATCTTTCTGATTTTTAAGAAATAGCAACTATTTCTGATTAAAGTACTTTCTCACTATTCTATGTATTTCTAATAGACATTAATAGCACATTACACATATTACATCCATTAAGTGAAACACATATCGGTAAATTTGTGTGCCGCACACATCGAATGGAGTAGAGATGATAGCATATTTGATTAAAATACTGGGTAAAAGTGTTTCAATCCAAGAAGTCTCTACTAAAGATATAATTTAGTTTATGTATATATAAATTATATTAACTACCTTGGTTTCTAAGTGTTTAAGTGTAATGCTACAGTGATTTTCAGCAACATGTACCTCTACTACATTTCTCATTCCTCTACAGATTAGATATATCTTCAAAACATAAATGTAACACCAGAATTTTATCTTATCTTTTCATGACTGCAATCTATAAACCAAACACTTCAATAATGTTTTTAAAATTCAAACAAGACAACTACAGTTTCTGCATTGGAAATTTTACAGACATAACTGGGCTTTAATTAAATTCCATCTCCACATTCTCCCTGATTATTTGAAAGGCATATCAAATTTTACTTATAGCAATTGCTTAAACCTTAAACATTTTATTTGCATTTGTTTCAAGGCCAGAGATTTATTGAAGCAATATCAAAAAACATTTTCTAAACTTTAGTAAATACACTGTCTCATTTTATAAAGCAAAATATTCAAAATTTGTGCCAGTTTTCCTGTGGTTTGTAAAATCTGCTGTACAGTATGTTTGGTGAGTGAAGCCAAATCATTGGGATAGAAAATACAGTCCCAAGTTAATACATCACTTTACCTTCTAGCATTTATCAAACACGTAGTGGAAAGTAGGAAAACAGCACTAAACATGTTTTACATTTTAAGGTTGCAATTCATTGAAACATTTTCTTAAAATCAGGTATCTTTCTCTAAAGTAAACTAATCCCCATTCTTTAAGAAAAAAAGGAAATTTATTGAAAATGACAAAAAAACAAATTGCAAGACAAGTCTGTCTGTCTGTGATGAAGTCTTTTTTTTCCCTTACTAGGGAAAAATAGAACGTATTTACACTGCCACCATCCCTTTTAGCTGTGTGATTTCAGTCAAAAATATATTTGAAAAGAAGAATTTGAGACATTTGTTAAAGCAGACAACATTAACCTAAGACCATGGCATTCTTATGCTATGCTATCCTATCTAATAAAAAAGGAACGTGGTAATTAGCCATACCTCCGCTACCCTTCCCATTGGCTAATCAGGGAGATATGCAAATTAACTCCAGCCAAGATGGCGGCCAGAAGCCAGGCAGTTTAAAGCAAACAAGAGGCTTGCTTGCTTCAGTGACGGAGGACTCCAACGTTTCCCGCCTGCCTCTGCCGGCCTCTGAGCTGCAACTCTAAGCAACTATGTTACAAATATAGAAGCTAAACAAAACCCCAGAAACCTGCTTTAGTCCGCCAGACTTCAGCCAGCAGGATCGCAACTTTGTTTCCAATACAGAAGGTAAACAAGAGTCCAGAAAACTGCGATCACCAGCGGAGGCCTAAGAGCTGGAGCCAAGCCTCAGAGCTAAAGCTGGCCCAGAATAAAAAAAAGAAGAAGAAAAGGAGCGGTTGGGAGCTTCAGTCACCCACCAGCCTGAAAACAGCCCCCAGCCCCTCACCCAGACTGGCCAGGCATCCCAGTGGGGACCCCCACCCTGAAGGGTGTGTGACCAGCTGCAAACAGTGATCATCCCCTCACCAAAGCTGGCCAGGCACCCAAGTGGGGACCCCCACCCTGATCCAGGACACCCTTCAGGGCAAACCAGCCAGCCCCCACCCATGCACCAGGCCTCTATCCTATATAGTAAAAGGGTAATATGCTCCCCAGCACCGGGGTCAGCGGAGCCGAGAGGCCTCCCGGCACTGGGATCAGCGTGACAGGGGGCAGCACCCAAACCCCCTGATCGCCCTGCGGCTCTGTGTGTGACAGGGGGCGGGGCCACAACCTCCTGATCCGTCCTGCTCTGTGTGTGACAGGTGGTGGTGCCCCAACCCCCCTGATGGGCCCTACTCTGTGAGTGACAGGGGGGAGCTCCCCAACCCCCTGATCGACCCTGCTCTGTGCGTGACAGGGTACGGAGCCCCACCCCCCTGATGGGCCCTGCTCTGTGAGTGACAGGGGGCAGCGCCCCAACCCCCTGATTGGCCCTGCTCTGTGCATGACAGGGGGTGGCGCCACAACCTCCCCATCAACCCTGCCTTGAGTGTGACAGGGGGTGGTGCCCCAACCCCCCAATCGGCCCTACCCTGACCGTGACTGAGGGTGGCATCGCAACCTCCCAATCCACCCTGCTCTGTGCATGACAAGGACGGTGCCCCAACTCCCCAATCAGCCCTGCTCTGAGCCCGACCAGGGGCTGCACCTAGGGATTGGGCCTGCCCTCTGCCACCCGGGAGCAGGCCTAAGCCAGCAGGTCGTTATCTCCTGAGGGGTCCCAGACTGTGAGAGGGCACAGGCCGGGCTGAGGAACTCCCCCTTCTCCCCCCCCCCCCCCCCCGCGTGCACCAATTTTTGTGCTCCGGGCCTCTAGTTTATAATAAGCTGGAGGCGTGCTGCATGAAATTCGTGCATGGGGTGGGGTCCCTCAGCCTGGCCTGCACCGTCTCACAATCCGGGACCCCTCGGGTGATGTCCAACTGCCAGTTTAGGCCGGATCCCGCAAGGATCCCTGGGGGATCCAGCCTAAACCTGCAGTCGGACATCCCTCTTGCAATCCGGGACTGCTGGCTCCTAACTACTCACCTGCTTGTCTGCCTGATCACCCCTAACCACTCTGCCTGCCTGCCTCATTGCCCCTACCCACTCACCTGCCTGCCTGATCACCCTTAACCACTCGCCTGTCTGCCTGATCATCCCTAACTGCTCACCTGCCTGCCTGATCACCCCTAACTTCTCACCTGCCTGCCTGGTTCCCCCTAATCACTCTGCCTGCCTCTTGATCGCCCCTAACCACTTCCGCCTCAGTGACTTCATCTGGAAGGACGTCTGGAATCACGTCTGTAAGGTCATTCAGTCTAATTAGCATATTACGCTTTCATTATCATAGATGGTTCGACCCAGTTACAGATATTCTGATGAGAAGCACTAAGAGGTCATAAAGTTCATGAGTCCTTTTTCTCTTTTATCCTAAGATACTTTATGTTTATTTTATTTTCATTCTTCAAAGGTGCCTTTTTGTAAGAGCCTAAAATGTCCTATAATCTGTATATTTTAACTAAAGTTACACAGTTAACATACCAAACAATTTCTAACACTGAACACCATGTTATGAAGCATGTATGCAAACTATGTCTAATGTTATCATTCTGTAACAATCAGATATTAAACTAAGGCATAATCTGATTATCATACTAATTTTATACATTCATATATGTTAGACTTTGGCTATGAATCACTCTGCTTAACAAGTCACTGATTAAAATAAAACTAATATTGTATGTGGCAAAGCTTCTGCCAAAATAGAAAGTATTCGTTGTTTTGTACACCAGGAATGATTCTTCATTGAAATCAGCAAAGCCTACTAGATAATAGTACCCCATTAGAGCAGGAAACTTGTCTAATTTATCTCTCTATCCCCAGCACCTAAAAACAGAGTTTGGCACCTATCATGGGTTCATTATATATGCACTAAATAAATAAATTACTTATTAGTGAATTAATAAGCAAATCAAATTCAGGATGATTGATAACAACCTAAAATGCCTTCTATAAATACCAGAACTTAGAATGCATAAAGAGGCAGCATAAAATGACTGTAAGTTTTTAAAATTTTTTAACTACTCAGTGTTAGTAAAAATGTAGAAAAATGAAAGCGGAGCTATCATCTATTGCTGGCGAAAATGTAAAGTGGTACATATTTGGATGACAATCTATAATATATGTTTTATATCCGAAAAATATATTTTTACAAATGTACTCTAAGAAAATGATCAGAGATGAGCTCAAATATTTGACAAAAATAATATAATTGTCTATAATAACAAAAAATTGAAATGACTTATGCATCAAAAACTAATGGAGTGATTAATGAAATCATAGACTAGAATACTATACAACTATTAAAAATTGTCAACAACATGTCAGTTAACATTGACAATAAAAATTATCAATAACTTGGAAAAGATGCTCTGGAAATACTGTTAATTAAAAAGAAAGTAATGAAATAGCATAATCTCCTTATTTTAAGAAGCTTTAATATGCATATGCATTTTAAAAAGTGGAACACTCTTCAAAATACTAATGGTAGTTATTTCTTGGTGGTGGAACCATAGGGGATATGTATTTTTAATACTTTACAATTGTTATTTTTAAATATTTTCCAAATTCTCTACAATAAAAAGACTACTTTTAAGGTCAGATGATAATAGTTTAAAAGCAAACGCACACAAAACTTTGAAACCAGACAAACCTGGGTTTGAAATTAGGCTCAGGCACGATTTTCTTATCCCGCCCCAACCAAATTATGTAACTAATACCATCTAAATTATAGGGCTTTGCACATAGTAGATGTTCAATAAATGATACCTAATATGAACTACATCCAGTAACACCACATACAGGCATCTATAGATGAAGGTTAAAAAATTAATTTTTGGACAATTTTCCCTTTTAACATCTTTATCCCCATCAAAACCATATTTCATTGCCCCATTACAAAGGTCAGTTTTAAAAATAATTACATATGGAAGGACATATGAAATTATAGCCAAAACAATTACTAATGCAGTTTATCGGTGTATTTTTTTTTAGTATATTGCTCAAATGCATAAAATGTGATTTTTTTAAATGTATCTGAAACATTTTATAACTGGCCAGCTTTTATGACAATTTATATTTTTCCATATGGCCAACAGCTGACAGTATTATGCCAGCTTTAGTGTTCCTCTCCTTTTTTATATATGTACATACTTTCAAAAACAGATTTAAATTATTGGGGAGAGAACCACGAATTTTTATAGAATTCATGTTGACATAGGGCTTTGTAGTACTTAAACTAAACCTTTATAGTACATCTTTTATATCATTTTTCTCCATAGCACACATGGAGTTTAACTCTATAAAAACTTTAAGGAAGTGGGTTTAAAATCTCTTTAACATTGTTGATTCTTCCATAACAAATTTTGTGCTAATAGTTCAGCTCAACTGAGCTTTTCACTATTCAAGATCTAAACTTATATTCCAAAAATCTACGTTGAAGTCCTAACCCGTTCACTTCAAATTTAGTTTCCTTGTTTTTGACATGGATATAAAAATGTTTGTATCACAGGGATAGTAAGAGGACCAAATAAACTCAGACACAATCAAGCACTTTAGCAATGATAAAACCACTGTACCAGAGTCTCCCAAAGAATTGTAGTCTATTAGCTCCAACTCCCCATGAAAATGGAGTTCTGTGCCCACACAAACTTGGGGAACTATTTCCCTGATGGAGAATCCCTGGCACAATAACACATTATACCTCTGACTCTCAAGATTGATGAAGAGGTTGGTGGAAAGGGGTAGAAATATTCCAGGATCACCTGGGGAATATTATCAAGATAAACATACAATCTTATCTCCCCACCTTGACATACCCAGCAACCAGACCTGAACTCACACATAAGGTGAGGATATCACTGTTGGGGTGAGGAAAATAAATTTGTTGGTTTTTTTTTAAGTATATACGGACTTTTTATATATGGTCATGTCAGAGTGTTTAAAACTATTCAAGTTGGTACTTTCTACATTAGTATATGGGCTTAATTTTTAACCCCTCTATTTCACATACTGTTTTGAATAATGTCTATTACTATCCCACACAAACAGTGTTCTTCAGAACACATCTCAGAAAACACTGCCCTTTGCAGTGTAAGTTAGCATCATTGCAGTTATTATCACACAGGCTTGAGAAAACCACATTGGTAGAGAGGGTGTGGTTACCCAAAGATGCAACCCCTCCCTGGGACTCTGAAATGTATATGTGAGGTTTTCAAAGGTTGCAAGTTGAGATCTTTTCTGAAACTGAGCAGATATGTACACAAAATACTCAACTCAAGGGAAATACGGAAGAATATGTCTCTGACCTAGGGATAGGAAAACCTTTCTGAAATAAAACACACACACACACACATAATTAAACACAAGACTCAATATAAATAAATACTCTTACAAAGTAGGCAAGTCTGTTTTTCACAACTGTGCTGTCAAAAAGAAAATGAAATCCTTAGGTCTGTGTGACATTCATTCTTTTCTTTATTCATTTATTCACCAAATATTTATTGTATATCCATGTAACAGCTTTAGGGGTGATTTTTTTCAGAGACTTGTGTACTAGTTATCATTTTTTTAACATAGAATTTCTCAGCAATCATATTCAGTAGCAGGAATTTTCAGTCATGACAGCTTGGCAAAATTGGAAATTGTCATCTCTCTCAGTTCTGTTCTTTCTACCCACTTCCTTCTTCTTCACAACATGAGGCTTCAGAAAGTAATCGCTTCATGAGCTAGCAAGACATCTATTTCTCCCATACGATAGACTAAACATTTAGATGAGAGCAACCACAATGCCTTGCACATAATTGGGTTATATCATGACTTAATGTGATTTATTTGAGGGTGCTTTTGTTTTTGTTTTTGTTCTTCAAAAGTGATCTTTGCCCTAGCTGGTTTGACTCAGCAGATAGAGCGTCAGCTTGAGAACTGAAGTGTCCCAGGTTCGATTCTGGTCAATGATGCATGCCTGGGTTGCGGGCTCCATCCCCAGGGGGTGGCATGCAGAAGGCAGCTGATGAATGATTCTTTCTCATCATTGATGTTTCTATCTCTCTCTCTCCCTCTCCCTTCCTCTCTGAAATCAATTGAAAAAAATTTTTTTTAAAAGTCATCAAAATACATTGATTTTTGGAAATGTGATCAACATAGATTATGTACCATTTTACAGTATTAACAACTGTGTGTGGGGGGAGAATAAGACAATTCAAAAATCTGCCTGTGAAGCAAGTTGGTATTCCAAGTTTTTGAAGTCTCTGCAGGATACTCTGCATGGGCTTCTGCAGTCTTATGAGCCCTGAAGCACTCTGCTCTTTGGGGCTGCCTCTCGGGATATGTCTGGGCGTGGATTTCTTTGGATGTATACTGTTTGGAATTAGTTCTTAAATATATGTTTCTCTCTTGCCTGATTTGAGAAATTTTCAGCCATTATTCATTTGAATACTTTTTTCAGCCCCATGCTTTTTCTCAGCTCTTTCTGGGAATTGGTTGATATGATTGGCAGATCTCTTGTTATAGTTCAATAGGTCCCTGAGACCCCGTTCATTATTTTCTAATCTGTTTTCTCTCTTTTGCTCAAATTGGGTAATGTTTATTATTCTATTTTTAAGTTCAGATTCTTTCTTCTGCTTTGTCCATTTCACTGTTGAGCTTATCCAATAAGTTTTTAGTTTTAGTTATTATATTTTTCCATTCTAACCTTTCCATTTGGTTCTTCCTATCTCCTGTTTCTTTGCTGATACTTTCCACTTTTTCATTTGTTTCAAGTGTGTTCATAATTGCTCATGAAGCACTTTTATGGTGGCTGCTTTAAAATCCTACTCTGCTAATTCCAGCATCTATGCCATCTTGTTGCTGGCATCTGTTCATTGTATTTTCTCATTCAAGTTGAACTTTTCATGGTTCTTGATATGACATGATTTTTTATTATATTCTGGACATTATGGAGACTATATATATATATATATATATATATGAAATATACTGATTAACCGGGACGTTGTAATGGGTAGACCAGACAGGAGGAGGTTGCACACGCAGCATCGGGGGTGGGGCGGCAGGGGCCTCTGCATGCCTGCGCTGGGGGATGGCCTGGTCAGCAGCCGCCTAGGCTGCTTCAAGCCTGGAGAGGGAGGCAGGGCTGACCCGCAGCGGCCTGGGGAGCCAGGCAGGGCCAGACCAGAGACTCCAGGGTGGGCAGCTTGACAGCAGACAGCAGGGCCTGCTTGGCCATTCGCGGCGGTGTGGAGCAGGCAGGCCCCTCAGAGAGCAGAGAACCATGGGGAGCAGGCCTAAGCCATCAGTAGGACATCCCCTGAGGGCTCCCAGATTGGAGAGGGTGAAGGTCAGGCTGAGGGAACCCCCACCCTGCATGAATTTCGTGCACTGGGCCTTTAGTTTGGTTATGAGACTCTGGATCTTATTTAAGTCTCCTGTTTGAGCAGGACTCCTCTGACACAGAACCAGTCAAAGCAGGAGAGCTGCCTCATTTCTGCTCAGTGGGAGAAGTCCAGGCTTTCTGGTAGGCCCCCACTGACATGGCCCTGGCTGGGAGAGGGCGAGGCTCTGGATCACTGCTCTACACATGGCCTCCTCTGACATCACAGTTTAGAGAGGGTGGTTCGTGACCTCTGGGAGGTGCAAGTCTCAGGTTTCCACTCAGCCTCTCTGACACAACCCCAGTGAAGAGTGAGAAAGGTGCCACATCAACTCCAAATGAGGTTGCAAATCTGGGGTCCCCATTCAGCCTTTGCTGACAAGAGTGGGAGTAAGGCCACCATTTTCCCCCATGGTGTTTGGCTAGAATAGGGGCCTATTTTCTAAAACTTTTCTGTGTGGCTAGGCTGACCCTTCCTGGGACTTTTGCTAGAGAGATTAGGCTTTTAATGGGGCCTCTCTTTTTTTGCAATTTTGGCACTTGAAGGTTTCTGGTTTCTCCATAACCCAGTCTGGGATATCTATGGCAAAAATAAAACTAAGGGAACTTATCACCATGTTGTTCCCCAGGCCACAAGGTTTCTAAGCAGTCTGGCTTCTTCTGGCCCTCTTTCAGAATTCTCTTATATTTGTTTTATATGTAGTATCCAGAGTTTTAAACAGCATTTAGCAGGAGGAAAATAGAAAAATGTGTGCATCCTATTTTTCCCTGAACCAGAAGTCAATATGCTTAGTTTTAACATGATCTATATTACATATATGTTATTTCTCCAAAGATTTTTGTGGCCTGATACTGTCCTGATTTCTTTCATTTGGAGGCTCACTTAGAAATGTTTTTTATAATGACTTTGGATGTCTTTGCATGTTTCTATGAGAAATTTTTATTTCACTGTTAAAATTTTCTTAATCTGCCATGCATAGCCAATTGCATTTTTGCTGCAAACCTATGTTTCTTGGAAGGTATAACAGTCACAGTCACAAAACTCAATTTTAATGAAAGTACAAAGGTAGTGTATGATCACTCCACGTAGGCGAAGGATGAGATGCTACATCATATCTTTTGTAGACTTTTTCCAAATGCACACGACCAGAGCCTGATTATTCTCTTAATTTCAGCCTCACCTGAACAGATGTTCTTAGCTGATTTTCTTCCACTTGTGCACTGATAGTCTCATTTATTCTGATTATCATTTTGTGTTTTTATTGAGCATGATCTTCTATTTGCTCATTTTCATTCCCCATTTCTGTTTGAGCACCTCCATCATCTCTCACACAGTTTGCTTTTGATGTCTGAAAAAGCCAATAATGCCCACAAATCTGCTGTGGCTCAGATGCTCACTACAAAAGTCTCTTCCTTGTCAGTCCATCTCCTGAAGATATTTTCCTGGCAGGCAATAAAACAACTTTGGAGAAATAATGTGTCATTTACTTCTCTCCTCGTAATTTGTGGGTGTGTTTGTTTGTGTTTCCTAATCTGGGGAATTAGAATGAGAGGAAAACTTCTTTGTTTTGAGCCTGTCTCATGAACTAAACATAACCTCCGACAACATTTCAGTGATACAATGTTCATTTTGACATTTCTCTAAAAATGTAAAACCTGCTTGGTGTTGCATGTCATGCTAATCATTGATATTACCACATCTGCACTATTTTGAAACAAAGGATTGCAAAATCCAAGTAATCTTGTCCCCGGCTATTCTTTTAGTTAGCAAAGTGGTTCTGTGAAACTTAATGGGTAGGTAACATAAACTCACACAAGTAAAACTGATTCTTAAGCTGATATGAAGTCTTCATACCACCATTTCTTTTCTTGTCTCCAATCACCCAAGAAATTATTTTTTAAAAGTAAAATTTAAAAATGAGGTTAAAAACCATAGAAAGACTAGGCCTGCTATTTTGTTTTTTCCTCTTTGGGACATGAATAGAATTGCCATTGAACTCCTCTTGGCTCTTATGATGTCATTAAAGAAATGCCCTCTCGCAAATCTTTCTCATTTGTCTCTTTCACTGCCTGCTCTGTAGTTGAAACAATTCATTTCAAAATAACTTACAAATTGTTTTGTATGACACTAGTGACATTTATTACAGGCATCAAGTTCAGCAAAAGATACCCAATTATTTCTACTTAATTTATTTATCCAATGTTAAGGGCTCTGGCAAGAATTTAGAGGTCATGTCACTTAGTGTTTCATAGTACGGAGGACGGTTTTGTTCCTAGGCAGATGAGCTAACGTAAAAGGCATTGGTCAACAGGAAATCTTTCAGAGAAGTAGGGACGGTGGCATTAAACGGAGAGGCTTGAGACAAAGGCCAAAGATTAACCACAGTACAAATGGTTTATTTGATTTGATGTCATTTTTTCTTTTAATCTTAGACAGGGCCTATTTTCCATTATTTTCTTAAATTATTTTACTTGTTTTGTTTTCAAATTGTTACGTTACATGGGTAAGAATGATTCTTTGGATAAATCTGACTCTTCAAACTTAATTATTATCTAATGTATATCATTATACACACAATGGGATTATATATGAAATATAGGTAGAAACCACGTTCAATTTTTCCCTCTTGTCTGCTCACCATGAAGTTTTAGAGAGCAAATACTTAGTAATGCAAATATTTCTAAAATTATTTCTCCCCATTGAAATTTTATTTGAAGAAGTTGTTATCACAAAATGGGGTTTATAGGACTCTGCCTCTGTCTATTGCACAATAGAATTTCTTTTCCTCCATCTTTGCCTCTACTCATATGAGAATATATTCAAAACCATAGGGATCAGTCTCTGCATTATTTTCACGGACTTTGTCTAATGTAAGAAAACAACAACTATTGGATAAAGCTGGAGTATCATTCTCTTATTAACTTCCATTCTTACTATGCTTATAACTTACTATGCTTATAACTCTAGCTGAAAAACTCGCCATACTGATGTTTTAAATGTAGTGATGCTTAACCTCAAAGAAGGAAATTTCCAAAATTTGTATTGAATGATATCTTCAATAGAACTTTTTTTTAACTCAGTTTCAACATTGATTATTTATGTATAGTGGGTATTATGAGTTTAATTAGAAAATTATTTAAATAAAAATGAAGCTCTCCAGTAGTCCTCACAAGTGAGAAAAAATTCTCAAACTGATGCCCAGGACATTTCTACAGGTTGGGACCTTGAGGAATTTATAAAATAGATGCCACATAGAATTATAACAAAGACCACTAATGGGTGAAAAAATCATCAAAACCAGCTGAAGTGCCCTGTTCAGATGGACCACTAACCTAGTGAAAGAGATAGCAGTAAACACATACCATTGCACTGTCGTGTTAGCTGGCCTTTGACTATTGCTAAGAATCCTCCACTGTAGTAACTTTACACTGGTACCTGCACCCTAGAGCCTTCTCTTCTTGCTGGATGAGAGAGTAGGCATTATTCATTCTGGGACTCTTAATGTACTCGTGTTAAATGCTTCATATGCTATTCAAACATTTGCATGTTGATAACACCTTGAGGTCTCTAAAGTTTATCTGTGTGCGTTTTCTTGTCTCTTGGCCCACAATTCCCTTTTCTTCATCGAGTTGCCTTTATTTCTCCCACCATATTTACTGACAACTTGCGAAGAAATGGGACTTTAACATTTCCCTCTCAGTACTTTTTCCCTAGAGTCAGTGCCAACAAATTGCAGCCAATGATGGGCCCTGGTGTGCTCATACACCTCTGCGCGCCACCACTAGAAACAGCAAGCGACAACGGAGACTGCAGATCGAGCACCCAGTGTGGATATAGAGCTAACATCCACCACTTGGCAAGCCGTGTTCATGGAAGCTTGCTTGGCTCTCATTCCGAGATTATTATAAAAATAAATCTTTTAACATTTGTTTGGGATTAAAAGTGAGGGAATCGAGACTCGCATTTTAAAATGCACATCCTGATGAATAATAAATACGCTTAGTAAGTATACATTAAGGGGGGGGTATGTTTTCTGCAGCTTGTTGTGTTTCTCTGAAGGGATTCTACATACAACAATGAATTAACATAACCCCCCAAATATCAGACAGAGATTGGAGTGGTGAGCGTGTAATCTTTAGCCTCTCCTAGGACAGAAAGAGGCCTGAAATAGAACAGACCGAAGTGGAAGGGGTCTGTGTGAGAGGGAAGAGGAGTGCCCGCAGGACAGTCCAAGGCAGCAAACAGGGTCCTGCCTGGAGGGTGCTGGAGAGAGCACTGTGCGCCTAGCAAAAACCTGAGTTCTAGTCTTGGTGTGGCTGCCAATCTTCTGCCTCTCAGTTTTCAACTGCAGAAGAAATTACGCTGCCTGTGAGGATCACAAGACCTCGCAGCTGTGGAATTACAGGCAAACTCTGTAGTTGACAAATGGGAAAGAAGGCCAGCAGTCCTGCAATTTCTGGATCCAGGAGACATCTAAGGAAATGACGCCATCAGGCTGTCCACAAGCAAATCTTCCTCCTTCATTCCATCTTCTTTTCCTTGTTCATTTCCACTAGTTCTTTCCTTCCAAGCCCCCAGGGGTGATCAGGAGCTCATAGCTGCCTTCCCTCTATTCAGTCCTCCCTTCATGCACACTCCCCCATCTGTTGGATAACCCCCTTTCCAGCTCACCACATCAAAGTTTAATTGTCTTGTAGTGCCCTCTTTTCCCGATCCCATTCGCTGTTGATGCCAACTTGGAAGAACACACGGGCTCAGGAATCAAGAATCTAAGTTCAAACCTAACTCATCTGCTTGCCAGGCTGAGAATTGGCAAGTAGCTTAAACCCCATGTGCCTTTGTCTTCTCATCTGTAACCTGAAGATAATAATAGTACTGGCTTCATAGCATTCTCGGGAGGGTAAATAATAAGGATAAAACCTCTGGCACAGTGCCTGGCTCATAAATGAACACTCAATAAATGTATTATTTGATCTAAAACGTTAATGATAGATATCAGTTTAATGTCACCCCTCCAGAGCAACTCTTTTTTTTTTTTTAACCTGCAGGCTTAACTTAAAAGAGAGTATAGTTGTGTGATTTTTAGACACCATGACAAGGTGCTAAGGGAGATACTTAAGGGCAGGGGGCAAAGGGTCCCTTGGGATAGGCATTCCAATCATCAGCGCCAGTACAGGGTGTTTCAAGTCACAGAGAGCCCTGCTTGCTGGGCTTCTCATAGTCTGTCCACACATCCCCTCCCTTATTTGCAAAACAACAGAAAATGCAGAGGCCTGGACCAGAAGACAGGAGGGAATATCTATCAGGATTTTGTTTACTCTGGGGCCTTGTCAAATGATCTGCTCTTTATCCAGAACTGAGTAAACAGAAATCCTTTTGCAGAAACAAATAAACACGGTACTGTGCAGCGATTTCACAAACAACTATTTAATAGTCCATTACCAGCTTTTCCAGACAAGCGATCACGCACCTCCTTTTCTGTGAAAAGAGCAGTCATTGCTTTGTTTATGGTTTGGGGGCGTGAGGGGAGCAGGGGACAGGAGGACAAGGGAGGTGACACTAAAATTATTTGCCCCTCTTTCAAGCTTTCCAGGTAAGCTGTGCCCAGACTCAAGGACAATGTGTTAAGACTGACTCCTATGTCACCCCTGAAAAGCCCTGGGAATTTTAATTGAAATTACTTTTCAGCACTGGCACGCTGCCTCATTTGCAATTTGTATTATGAAGGACAATGCTACATAAGAAGAGTGACTTTTTTTTTTTAAATCCAGACTCCAAAACTGTATGTTGGCCACCCGCCCCTCTCCACCTAAGGAATAAACACAAGACTTTCTTTTTTCTACCAAAGGATAGTAAGCATCTTTGGTTATCGATATTCAAAAGCCAACTACAACAGCACAGCAAACGGCCGTGGGAGAAGGTCCCCAAAGTGAAAGCTATTCGTGGAGATGGAAACAAGCAGCAGAACAAACAGAAATATCTCCATGTTTTCATCCTACATTTCAAAGCCGCATTCATGTCGCAATTCTTCTTGCCCCAAGGCATTTCCTAAAAATTCATGAGACTCCACAAAACAGAAAGTTTAGACTCTGAGCTTTTCAATATTATTTTTCCTTCTCAAATTCCTACTTCAGCTTATTGACTCATTTAACAGAATAATATATTTCGAAACTAAAATCTGATAACCCCCATAAATACCTTTCCTGAAAAGTGCCCCCCCACCCCCCACCCCTCACTTTTATAGTGTTCTAAGCTGGTGGCCCTGCTGCTTTCCTGGGACTGAAGAACAGTTTTCCCCAGAAGGAAATCCCACAGGAAGCAAGATTTATCTTTTCAACAATGCGACCAAGTTAGAGAAAATGATATTTAGCTCATTGTGAGATATGCTGGCATTTTTTTTGACGGGGGGGGGGGGTGTCAAATGCTGCTATTGAAGAAACGCAATCTCAGTAAACATCCAACTTCTTCATGTAGGAACATGGAACCCTTTTCTCATGCCCAGATATGTGCCAGAGATAACACACCAAGACCATCATTTTTCCCTGTGATGGGCTACTATGATTCCCTCTCCCATTATGAGTCAAGCCCTTTAAAATCCAAAGGTAAGCAGCAGTTAAACAGCTATAAACTGTGGTTAATGAGAACTTTGAGAAATGTGGTGAAGTGACAACACTGTAAAACCCACTGCTGAAATGAATCCCTATGCATGAAAGCGTGTTTCCTAAATATCAGACTCCAGGCGCTCTCTCTCCTTTTTCTTTCATGTCCTCTTCCTTTTCCCTATCTCTCCCTTCCTCTTTCCTTCTTTCTGCTGCTCTCTGTTCATTTTTCCAGTTTATTTTCCCCTACTTCCTCTGACTCTCTTTCCCTTCCCATTTTTGTCTCTTGCATTATCTCCTTTTATATCTTATTTCCACACACATCTTATTACTTCACTCACCCAATGACATGTCGCAATATTGTGTGGAAGTTTATTGTAACCATATTTAGATTGGGTTCCCTGTCGTTATTTTTTAACTACGTTAACTCTTTTATATCAGTCTTTCTATATATTAAACGAAACCAAGTTAAGATGCTTTTTATTTTCATACTAGTGGCCCAGTGCACAAAATTCATGCACATAAAAAGGAATTAATTACAGGAAATATTTTAATATTGCTATTTGCCCTTTCTCTATAATAGAAGTGTCAGAGATGAAAGAAACTTAGTAAAATGTATATGAAAACCTCTCTTCAGTCAGAGTCTGGGGCATGCTGCAGGACCTAGAGTCAAGTCCTCGCCCACCACCCACACTCGCTTCAAAAACACAGGAGACCCAGACCCGGCCAACCCCACCCCCATTGGGTGAGACCCAGACCTGGCCGGCCCCACCCCCATTAAGCCCCTCTGGGCGGGGGTTGCAGCCTCAGGTCCCCCAGTCTGGCACCAGGTGAGGGGCACAGTCTCAGGTCCCCAATAAAGCCCTGCCAGGCAGAGGGCACAGCCTGAAGTTCCCATCAAGCACTGCCAAGCAAGGAGCACGACCTGAGGTCCCCCATCAAGCCCTGCCAGGTGGAGGCACAGCCTGAGGTCCCCTGTCAACCCCCACTGGGTGGGAGGTGTGGCTTGATTTCCCCCATCAAGTCCCACAGGGTGGGGGTTATGGCCTGAGGTCCCTCACCCAAGCCAGGTGCCATGCAGCCTCAGGTCCCTGCTGTCCAGTCATGACCTTACAGTGTACCGGCTCATTTGCATATTCCTCTATTATTATATGACTAGAAGCCCGGTGCACAAAAATTTGTGCACTCGGGGGGGAAGGGGGGTCCCTCAGCCAGGCCTGTGCCCTCTCACAGTCTGGGACCCCTCAGGAGAAAACAACCTGCTGGCTTAGGCCTGCTCCCAGGTGGCAGAGGGCAGGCCTAATCCCTAGGTGCAGCCCCTGATCGGGCTCAGAGCAGGGCTGATTGGGGAGTTGGGGCGCAGCCCCCTGTCATGCACAGAGCGGGGCGGATTGGGAGGTTGCGATGCCACCCTCAGTCACGGTCAGGGTAGGGCCGATTGGGGGGTTGGGGCACCACCCCCTGTCACACTCAAGGCAGGGTTGATGGGGAGGTTGTGGCGCCACCCCCTGTCACACACAGAGCAGGGTGGATCAGGGGGTTGGGACGCCGCCACTGTCACACTCAGGGCAGGGCCGATGGGAAGGTTATGGCTCTACCCCATCACACACAGAGCAGGGCCGTGGGGTGGGGGGGTTGGGGCGCCGCACCCTGTCACACACAGAGCCACCGGGTGATCAGGAGGTTGGGGAGCTCCCCCCTTTCAGGCACAGAGCAGGGCCGATCAGGGGGTTGGGGCGCCTTCCCCTGTCAGGAACAGAGCAGGGCCGATAAGGAGGTTGTGGCCCGCCCCCTGTCATACACAGAGCCACAGGGCAATCAGGGGGCTTGGGTGCTGCCCCCTGTCATGTTGATCCCGGTGCCGGGAGACCTCGCACCTCCGCTGATCGCGCTGCTCGGAGGCATATTACCCTTTTACTATATAGGATAGAGGCCTGGTGCATGGGTGGGGGCTGGCTGGTTTGCCCTGAAGGGTGTCCTGGATCAGGGTGGGGGTCCCCACTGGGGTGCCTGGCCAGCCTGGATGAGGGGGTGATCGCTGTTTGCAGCTGGTCACACACCCTTCAGGGTGGGGGTCCCCCCTGGGGTGCCTGGCCAGTCTGGGTGAGGGGCTGAGGGCTGTTTTCAGGCTGGGACTGAAGCTTCCAACTGCTCCTATTCTTCTTCTTTTTTTTTTAATTCTGAGCCAGCTTTAGCTCTGAGGCTTCAGCTCTTAGGCCTCTGCTCCTGAAAGCAGGTATCTGGTTTGTTTAGGTTCTACAATCGAACCTCTGTATCAACTCCAGGTCTGAGATCCCGGCTAGCTGAAAGCTGGTTTCTGGGGTTTTGTTTAGCTTCTATATTTGTAACTATGTTTCAAACTGCGAGCTCAGAGGCTGGCAAGGCAGGCGGGGAACATTGCAGTCCTCCGTCACTGAAGCAAGCAAGTTTCATGATAGTTTCAAGCTGCCTGGCTTCTGGCTGCCATCTTGGCTGGCAGTTAATTTGCATAGCTCCCTGATTAGCCAATGGGAAGGGTAGCCGTCGTACGCCAATTACCATGTTTCTCTTTTATTAGATAGGACTAGTAGCCCTGTGCACAAAAATTTGTGCACTCAGGGTGGTTCCCTCAGTTATTAAACATTTATCGGCACAACACTGACCACATTGGTGGTGGTGGTGGTCTTGTCAGATTGTGTTATATTATGCTGATGAAAATCTATTTAAACAGATTTGATGTAGATATTTTCAAAGATGAAAGAATTGTCCCTGTCAACTATTTTAGTTGATTCATATCTTCACTAATTGTCATCATTGCAAAGTTTTCAGTCCCCATATGGATTGCTGGATATAATAGGTCATGCGCTGTCCCTGTCCTTTGTAGCCTTTGTTACCTTAAGGACTCTAGTTTTCCATTTATATGTTTAAGTACCAACCTTACCGGCTTAAAAATGTAAGCTTTTAACACTGCTCTCTCTGTTCCGTATCCTTCCGATGAAAAGCGGAGTTGGATTGCAGCACAGGGGAGAAATTCAGAAGGGTAATATTGAAGTAATGACTGCAGTAGGAGAAGAAGGAACCTATTTCCCTGGCCACAGGCACTGGCACCCTGGACCACAGGGCTGGCAGCTTCTCCGGGTGGCTGCAGCCTGGGACCTCGGGCGGGTGGCTTGTCCATCTCCTGGGCTGCAGCTAGCTGCAGGCACTGGCGCCTGGACCAAAGGTGGGCAGCTTCTTCTGCTGGCGGATTCTTCTTCTTCTGTGCTTCCAGGGAGGGCAGTCAGTTATGTTGTGCGTGCATGCAAACATAGGTGTGTACACGTGTGTATGTGGAAATCTGCTAGGCAAGTCAAAACCATAGAAGAGTTGACCCCTATCTCTTGAATCTCCCAGAGATATCCCCCACTTTTTTATTCTATCACTACTGGAAAGTCAGTATTTGCAGCCAGCCAGTGACTCTCTCAGTGTCTATTTCCGACTCCTTCTTTCCCTGTCTGTCTTCCAACCCCTAATCATATTTCCACCTGGATGCATTATTTTTACTCCCAAAATGCTGTATAGAGAAGGAGTCAGGATGCTGTCTTCCCATGAATAGTACTCAGTAACAAACCAATTGCATTTTAGTTGGGCAATGCCCCTACCCACCCTTCAAATCCCTTCCACCATGCATTTCTGTTTCCCTTTTTGTTTGTTGGATTGTTCTGCTGCTCCTTCTCCTCACCCCACCACCCTTGGATTGCAATGTAAAATTCTTTTACCATGTCAAGAAATTATTAAAAATACAGGTACTTTGAAAAAAAAAATACAGGTTCTTCTCTGAACACCGACCGGGGGAGGCAGGGAAGAGGCAGCTGTGGCCGACTCTTCCCTGCCCCGCCCGGCTTCTCCAATCACCGATCACCAGCGGGGGCAAGGGGGTGCAGGGAAGAGGCGGCCGGCGGCGGCCACCTCTTCTCTACCCCGCCCAGCTTCTCCAATCACTGGCCGGGGTGGGCAAAGTCGGCCCTAGTTCTCCGATCACGGGCCGGGGGAAGGGCAAAGGTGGCCCCCAGGGCCACCATTGCCCTGCCACCCAGCTCTTGCCTGCCGCCTGGGTTTCCGATCACCGTCAGCAGCAGGCAGGTTCCTCTGTCCTTCCCCTTTGGCCTCCCAGCATTGCGCCTACATATGCAAATTAACCGCCATCTTTGTTGGTGGTTAACCGCCATCTTTGTTGGCAGTTAATTTGCATATTGCCCTGATTAGCCAATGGGAAGTGTAGCAAAGGTATGGTCAATTACCATGTTTGTCTATTATTAGATAGGATATGCCTGTCTATTTAAAAACTTTTTGCTGATGTTGAAAGAGGGGAGAAGTAACATGCCAAAGTAACTCTTCAAACTAGATTCTTTTAATTCCAACTGCCTTTTTTCCCCAGGGTTGTTTTTGTTTTTTTTAACTGTTGCTCATCATTAATTTATTGAATACTAATGCTTTCTAGGAAGTTGACACATAGAAACAATAAGTTTGTAAAAGGGTTATAAGCAAAAAAAGAAGGCTTTTCTACTTTTTCCTCACAGATTTATTTCTAATCTTTTCTTTATGAGGAAGCCAAGACAGAATGAAACAAGAGAGCAGGAACCCCTACACATAGAAACACCCACACTCATACACAACACTCCCACACATACACACACACACAGAAGCCTGGAATATTGGAACTTCCATTTTCCTCCCTCCCTACATCCCTTCCTCTATGTAGACCGACTGGGCCTATATTAAATGGGAGGGAAATTAGGTGAAGGGAGAGACACAATATCCAGAGGCCAAATTCTTTCCTCCCCAAATCTAAAGAACTTCAGGCAGGGAGTACAGATGTGGAGCTGGTGGTACTCTGACAGGTATAGATGACCACCTGGCCTGCAAAGTAAACATTGTCATTCTTGAATGTTGGGTTTCAGAGTGGTAAAATACAGGCAAGTATATAGAAGATTCTAACCCAGTTATCTGACTGCAAGGCCCATACTCTTTCCACTCTACTCCATGGCTGCCTCTCTGCCTTGACACACTCCAGTGGTTCTTTAAACTCAAGTTAAGCTTCCTTCCTATGTAAATGATCCTTCACTCTCTTTCCTCAGAGCCCTGTCTCTACCCCCATTATAACACTTATTACATTGATAGCAATTATTCACTTCTCTGCTATCCCAACCATTCACATGTGAAGTGCTTACAGGGAAAGTAACCATTCTGTTCATCTCTGTAGCCCCTAGGACCAATCACATAGCACCTGATTCAGAGAGGTTCACAAATTGTTGGTTGCATCGAATTAAGTTGAACACGAAAGAACGGTAAAGAATTTTGTATTTAGAAAATCTATTTTATTATAAAAGGATAAATGGCAAAGCAGTTAGGTTGTCACAGAAAGAAAAGAGACACTAACACCAAAATATTACTTACTGTGCTTCAGATTGAAGGCAGAGGACAAGGGAAACATTTTTTCGAGAGGAACCTATGAAAGATGCGAGGACAAGGACAAGAGAACCCAATGGATTGATTTGGAGCTTAATCAATGAGGCAGAAAATGTGTATTGGTCAACCTGACGAGGCAACAGCTAAACTCCTCACAAGAAAGGCAGTGAAGAGGTGTTCCCTCATCAGTGGTTCCAGAGTGAATCTATCCATGAGAGTTCTAACATTATAGCCAATACACTGACCATTTAAAAGGACTACAATCTCTGACCTGACACTCCTTACAGACACAGAATTTTTCTTAGTCTGTATTTTTTTTCCGCTTTTTTGAGGTATAACTGAAAAATAATATTGCAAGAAATTTAAAGTATACAACTTGACGATTTGATTTGTGTACATATTGTGAAAGGAGTCCACCATCTAGTTAGTTAACACATCCATCACCTCACATTATTTTTTTGGGGGAGGGTGATAATATTTAAGATCTACTCCCTTAGCAAATTTCAATCATATGCTATAGTGTTATCAACTATAGTCACCATGTTTTACATTAGCTCCTTAGACTTTATTCATCTTATAACTGAAAGTTTGCACCCCTTTCCCAACCTCTCCTTATGGCCTTCATCTTCCATCCCCTAGCAACCACTTTTTACTTTGTTTCTATGAGTCTGAATTTGTTTTAGATTCCACATATAAGGGATACTGTGCAGCATTTGTTTTTCTCTGTCTGGCTTATTTCCCTTAGCATAATACCCTTAAGGGTAACCATTGTCATAAATGGCAGGATTTCCTTATTTTAAGGCTGAATAATATTCATGTGTGTGCGTGTGCGTGTGTGTGTGTGTGCGTGTGTGTGTGTGTGTGTGTGTGTGTGTGTGTGTGTTTTGATGGACACTTAGGTTGTTTCCATATCTTGGCTATTGTGAATAATCTTAGCCAGTGTTCTAATTCAGCTTAAGCTAACAGATGTAGAAGAAAGCCCCTACCCTGTCCACTCTCTACTGAAGTTTGAGCAGATCTTTAGACAAAGCTCTCTCTGAACTGAATCAACCATAGATAACAAATAACCTACACTATGAAGTGACATCACTTCACTTAGGGCTTTTGTTTGGATTCCTACTACTTCCTTTAAAATATTCTTCAAAAAAAATTTCAACACATGGTGATAAACTCTTATCATTGAAATGATATAATTCTGCCTGAGATTTTTTTCATTTTAATTTGGAAGAAAATGTTATTGATTTTAACTGAAATGCATTTGTGTATGCTATATTTATAGTTACCTTAGTTTTCTAGCACAGAAGAGTAAAAACCCAATTTTATGGGTCTGCAAATAAAATAGACTTAGTACAATAATTTGTTTAGAATTAGGAAAAATGTGGTATTCTGGGTAACCACATTTAACCGTACTAAACTACCATATTCATCATAAGTCAGACTAATTCTCAAAAACTTGGTACAATATTCAAAAAGACTTAACAAGGTTTTATCTGTCTTGATTTCATTGGGGTGTTAGGACTTCTTAGAAAGACATCATTACACACATTATAAATCATCATTACAAATTCTCATTACATAGTGTTATCAAGATAGAAGTTATAAAGTTCTAGCCATGATCCACGAACAGAAGGTGCACCGATTATTTTAATGGCCCACAGGCTGGTGTTGATGAAAAGAGACCTACCTGGGTCCTAGGCAAAGCTGTGAACAGACACTGCATTTTAAGCACCTCCTTCCTACCCTCATCAATGTCTCCATTCTGCTTTTCTCCTTTCTTCCTCTCCTTCCCTACCCTTATTCCATCTCCCAAATTCCTCTAACCTGCTGCATATGCTAGCCAATCACTGCTGAAGCACTAAGTAATCACTAAGATATTAGTTAACAAGGGATGAAGAGGAGATTACCGTGACCCCAGGAATATTTGTACTCTCGTGGGAGCTACTTTAACAGATGCCCTCCAGACTAAAAGGAGAAATGACTTATCCTTAAAGAAATACAAAAGATATTTACTGGTCTGACCCTTGGCTTTGTAGTTCAATCTCCCAGCACTTCCTGGCACAAACCTACAGCCAGCTTTCATTCCATTCCATGCCTCCTAGCCACCCCACAGGACAAACCTCCCTTGCACCCACACCACCCCGTAGCGCCATCGCCTTCCTCATCTGACTGACTTACCCTTGGAGATAGGGCTCAAGTAGACACTGCATAAGAAGCTTCCCCAGGCCTCCCAGGCTGCTGTAGACGCCCCTCCTCTGGGTGCCCCCAGCGCTTTTCGCACACATTGGACCACTTACTACTTCATGCGATAATTACGGGTTCCTTTCTGTGTTCCCTACTAGCTAGACTGCAACCTTCTCACAGCCTTATCAGCGTTCATATTTTCAACATCTAGCAAATTGCCGAGGACTCACAGCTCGTTAAGGTTGAACAAATGAAAGATTGCAATGAAGTGGAGATTTGGGATACCACTGTTTCATGAGGGAATAAATAAATACTGGAAATACTAATTAAAAGTGTTTTCTTCCCCCACTATAGAATATAGGGCCTCATATGCACAGAGCCTCTGGCACTATAAAGTTTCCTGGGTTTTTTGTTTAAAAAAAAAAATCCCTGATACTAGCTTATTAACTTTTCATTTGTTCCCTTCTCACTAAAGGAGAGTACAAAACGATCCCACTCTTTCTGCTTCCCGACTGTCTATGTTCCAGATAAATAGGCTTACCTGGTTTGTGTGTGCTTTTATGCAATGTAATCAATATATTTCCCAGTTTGAACAAGACAATAAATTAATTCCTGTCTTTGTAAAACTAGTTTCCACTTACTCAAAGATGTCACTTCACAACGGGGAGGCAGCCTTGAATAAAAACGTCCTCGGTCCAGAAGTTAGTGTACCTGTACGTTTTAGTCCTGGCTCTGCCTCCAGCTGACTCTGCGGCCTTGGGAAAATTACGTAACATTCATGGGCCTCAGTTTCCTCATCTGTAAAATGTAAGAGTTGGAACAGGTCATTTTTAAGCACCCTGCCAGTTTTAAAATTCTATTATTATATACATCTTTAATCCTAACGTGGAGCAGGTGGACCCTGAAAAATATGAGAAACGAGGACACTCTCCTGTCACACAAAGAAGATAATCTCCATCACCTGCAATTCCATCTAAAATTCACGGCAAAGTCAGATCTGCAAGCACTATGTCTGAGTGGCCCAGAGTAATGACACACGTACATGGGAGGAACAGGAAGCAGGGGGGAAGGAGCTCAGGCACTCTGCGAACAGCACACCGCCTAAATGTATTTTCTCACACTGATGTATTTTAAATTTGTGACTATGAACATACCACCGTGAACAGCTTGAAGTTCTTTGGAACAAACACCGCCTCATCTAAGGTCACTCCTGAAGGAACTGCAATAATAACATTTGGCATATGTAGATAGAGCACTTTGCACAGTGGAGCATGGAGAATTATGCTCTGCATGTTCCAGAAAAGATGATCCATGATTCAGGTGGGGGGAAAAAATGTCAGATACATTTTTGACAGTGGTAGCTAACCCAAACAGTATAACCATACAATCAATACGGACGCCCTCATTAAAACCCCCAAGTAGCTGCGAGTTTGATTTTCAGCAAGGTCTGGACAGGAATAATGGATTTGGTGGCCTGGAGGAACATTCGAGGTTTTAATAAAAGGAACTTAAAATTACCAGCATTGGCCCTGGTTCCAAGGAAGCCCTGGCTCGGTGTCCGTAACGACACAGGAGGAACCTAATTCCTTGCCTCTCGGATTCTTGCTATTCAGTTTAAAATGCCGTTTTATATGCAGCCTGATAATTTCTCCTCAAAAATAAACCCATAAAAAATTGCTTTAAAATTTCTGATCCATGTTTTCTGCTCACATAGATATTAAACTGAATTTCCTAAAGCCTGAAAAGCTAATTATGCATTCAATTAGAGTTTCTTAATAAAGATTAAAACTTTGAAGTCTATCACAAGCCCATATTTAATTCAACTGCCATTTTATCCCTGCCATGGAAGTGCAAGTGGTAACAATGAATATAAATTATAATATATGCCATAGAAAGAATGCTATTTGTCCAAGTACGTTACTATAAAGAATTAAATTTTGCTATCAGTTCCATGATCTAGTTAAAATTGGTGTTCTTTATTTGGTCTTTCAATGTAGTCCAATTTCCTACTTTGAAAAACAAATTCTAGGGAATAAAGAAAAGAGATTAATTTATCATTAAGACTCTGCTTAATTGAAGTCAATTCCGAACAAACTTGAATTCAATTTCTGCTCATTAAATTGAATGTGCTCTGCGTTCCTCTCTGCATTGCTTTGAGCAAGCAGCTGAGAACAAGGGACTAACATCAAAATTATTAAATTGAGGAGATTTTATTTGGTCTTCACATGCCAGAGCCGCTTTGATGAGGAGCTGTTTTGGCACTGAAAGGAAAGAAGAGCAGCTGGAGGAAAAATCAAATGAAACTAAGCCTTGGAAAATTGAAGAAAACGCGAGCTTAATAATATTTAATAATTAAATTTCCACAAACAATAGCGGCAAATGAAGTAATCTGCAAAGTCTGCGAACTCATTTGCATAATTGATGCCGGTCCCCTGTAAATGAATAATGAAGATAATAAAAGATGTTGCTAAAAATGGGCACAATAACAGCAAATTTCATCAAGCCGCGCGCTCTGATTAATCTGCTCTTGCAAATCAGCAGCGAGCCGGGAGCGCGTGATTAACCGCGCCGAGGACGGCAGCAGGCGGCGGCGCTGCCCTTTCTCTGCGTGTCTCTGGGCGCGTCCCGCCCGCGCCCCGCGCCGCCCACGCGCCTCTCGCCGCAGCTGCCGCTGGGGCTGCCGCGGGCGCCGCTCCGCCGCAGCGCGCCTCCCGCCGGCCCTCCGCCCGCCCGCACGCCCGCCCGCGCCGCGCTCGCCCCGGAACCACCGAGCCGCTGCCCTTTGTCGCGGCCGCTCACGGGGCGATGGCTGCCCAGCCCCCTGGTGCCCTCCTTCACCCCGCAGCCCCCAGATCTCCAACCCAGCGGCTTCCCGCCCGGCGCTCACCACCCGCTCGCTGAATAAACTAAGAAACAATGAGCTAGCCGGGTGGGCAAGGTGCAGGACGTCTCAAATGTCAGTGGGCTGCGGCCCCCCGCGCGTGTGGCTTGGGGGTTGGGGGCAGTTGGGAGTTTCTGTTTCGGAAGGAGGGTGAGAAGTGTCGGTCTGCCCACTAGGACTGCCGCTCGGGGAGAAAGCGGGGCGAGCTCTGTGAAAGGCACAGGCCCTCTTCCTCCTTCTTCCCCAGCAGGTTCAGAAAGAAAGGGTCTCGAAAGAGATATTTATTATACACTTTGAAATGACTATTCAGAAAAGATCGGGAGGCGCAATATAAAAGTGCTTCCCACCCCACCAATTCCCTTCCCTTGAAGAATAAAAAGAGAAAGCAACCCACACAGGTAAGCGGGGCATTTCAGATGCAGTGCGTTTTGTTTTCTTTCTTCATTGTGATTATGATTATTTTAGAATTAAAATACCTTTTTCCTGTTTGAGACTTACATGTCCCAGTGTATTTTTCTCAGGGCCAAACTCGGGGGCTAATAAAATCTATGAAAGCTGTTATGCCCAAATGCAGTTTGTGTGGGAGTCTGTGAAAGCGACTTTGCCGAGTGCAAACCTTAGACGAAGAAACAGAAAATACTTCGAAAATCACACGATGCTCTTCCAGCTCTCCAGGATAAACTTGTCTCGGGAAAATAAAACTTGATAAACCCTGGTTCCAGACTGTTACTTATTTTACAGCCCTAGGTTTGCAATCCATCATAGCTTGGGCCTAACAGGACTGACTCGGGCTTTTCATTTGTTTATAGTTTGTGCAGTGTTTCATGCCTCCAGCGTACCATGTCAGCTATGTAAAATAATGCATGATTTTTGTGCGGATTCTGGATCCACTTCCAGCATGGTATTTGTTTAAAATAAAGGCCGTGATTATTTTCCATTATTACAGAATGGAAACTTCAATCCTAGACATCTGAGAAACATAACTTAAAAATCCAGTTGGGAAAAGCAGAGGGGAAGGTGCTCATGTTTTACTTTATTTGTAGAGTGCAACTGACTCTGTTTTAACTTGACCAGTTTTAATCCAATCTAGTAAACCAGGAATTTGCTCCTGCTTCAAAAAAGCCAATATGCTGCCCTGAGTCCCAAATACCAACTTTCTCTATGCCAGGTCATCAAATAAACCGGTGATTCCCTTGTTTTTGCTAAGCAAATGGTTCTTATGTTGCAGTTCATTTTTTCCTGGTGCAATAGGCATGTTGTATTTTTTCCTGACTTCTCTCTATGACTACAAAGAAATCCTGGAATCATGGAATTTTGAGCCAGAGGGAATCTTTTCCCTTTACCTGGGAAGAAATGGAGGTTGAGAGTAGTTAAATGACTGCGCACCTTCACATGGCCAACTCTGTCCCCACACTCCAGATCTCCCCATTCCCAAACCAGTGGTTTCTGCCCACCTCCAGACCTAAAGAGACCAAAGAAAGGAAACTGGAAAAGGACTCAAACAGCAGCATTTCAGAAAGCACAGGGAAGCCAAGAGAATGAGCTAACAATGAACAGAACATGGGAAAAATTAGGATGATAAATCCAGGTGATAAAATGAGTTTCAAAGAATCAGGAGCCAGCCCTAACGGGTTTGGCTCAGTGGATGGAGCGTCGGCCTGCGGACTCAAGGGTCCCGGGTTCGATTCCGGTCAAGGGCATGTACCTTGGTTTTAGGCCCATCCGCAGTAGGGAGTGTGCAGGAGGCAGCTGATCGATGTTTCTAACTCTCTATCCCTCTCCCTTCCTCTCTGTAAAAAATCAATGAAATATATTTAAAAAAAAAAAAAGAATCAGGAGTCAGATAGAAATAGGGAAACATGGGAAGGGCAGAGGCTGTGTAAAAATAAAAATAATAATAATCTGACAAAATAAGAACTGTGGAGACAAAGTAAGTGGTTTTTAAGATGCATCAAATATGGGGTCAAAGTTAGATAAGAGAAGAAAGGACAAGTCCATGGCATGTTGGGAGATAGGAGACTATAAGAACTGGTTTTCAAAAGATTCTTTCTGTGCAGTGCTGCTGAGGAAGAAAGGGTGACAGACTGCCTCATGAGAATGAATGGGTGGAAGAGCTGAGCTACCAGGGAATGCGGGCAGTCAGGTGAAATGTAGGCAGCTGGGAGAGTTTCATCCCAGGAGCATGACGGGAAGCCAGGGCCTGACCCACATCAAGGGTGCTCCATCTGCTGGAGACTGTCCTGGGACCAGTCAGGCCTTCGATGAAGAGGCCTCGCTGTCCAACGTCACCCAGCCGCTCAATACCAGGGAGAGACATTTCAGGCTTTCTGATTTCCATCTGTGCGTGCTCAGGGTCACACCGCTTTCCTGGGTAGGATTTGAAACTGTTCCGTGAGGAAGGGCCCTGAAGAGGAGCCCACAGAGTTCTTTGCTGTTGCCTGTTTCAAATCACCCTAATGTACAAAATAAGAATATATTCTACAGCGTTCCTCAGCTTATTAGCTCTCATGTAGGAAATGAATGATTCTCATTGTCCCTTGAAATTGGACATTTTGGAAATGTCTGGGCTACCCAAATGTAATTTTTTAAAAAATGTATTTCATTTTGGTCAGTCTGAAAGTCAATTCAACAGGCATGCTTTGTTCTAATTATTCCTGGCTAACATTGATGGAAAAGTAGGTAAAGTCTATGATAGCCAACTGCTTGGGGTTTTTTGTGTGCTTTTTCCTTTCTCTCTCTCTCTCTCTTTTTTTAAAGGACTGACCAGTTTAGGCAAAGGCCTAACACTCTAAGTAGATGAACTTGGCAGCAGTGTTTCTGAAACCCTGGGTTCTGGGATACTTTACGGCTCTTCATCGCCTTCCAGAGCTGTCCTTATGAGGCCAGGAATCTAGCTGAGTTCCGTGTGGGTAGAAAATGTACTGCTCCTCTGGTTGCCTGGATACTTTGGTTAACTGCTAGGGACTACAGACCAGTGCCTGATTCTTAGAAACTTTGACAGTTGTTGAAGGAGAGCTCTCCTTACACAGAGCAACAGCAGAGGTTGTTGGTATTCTGACAAATGAAAATACTCATACCATATGATATTTACTGTCTGTTTATAGACTGAATTTATCTCATCTTTAGTGAACAATAATGTCTTTATTGTGATCCGTGGTTCAAACTGCATGTTTATCTAGTCATAATTAGCTACAACTATTCTATATTTTCCCGTTCTATTCAACTTTTCTTACAGAAACAGAAAGTTTTGTTTTATTAAAATAGAAATTAATTAAAAATTAGCATATAAACTAAAGTAGGAAATATTTAATAGGATACCCAAAAGCCATTTAAAGCATAATTTATAGGTATATAGACATTTTAAACAGGAATTTTCCCCCACTGGTTACTTTGTTTTTAATTTAATTTATTGGAGTGACATTGGTTCCTCACTGGTTATTAATTATTTGTAATAATAGTTTTTTTGTCTACACTCCTCCCAAGATAAAAAACACAAGTTATTTATCTTTTTTGGTTTGTTCAGGATTTTCCAGATTCTATTTAAAAACCCCCCCAAAAAACCTGTCCAAACTCCTGCATCTGCCTTATTTTTATTTATTTCACCCTTCTCTTTAGCTGGAAAGCCATAAGCAAAGGAATTAAAAAGAAGAGCCTGCACCCTATCCGATTTGGCTCAGAGGATAGAGAGTCAGCCTGTGGACCAAAGTGTTCCAGGTTTGGATCTGGTCAAGGGCACATACTCGGTTGCAGGCTCCTCCCCAGCCCTGGCCCTGTTTGGGGCTCATGCTGGAGGCAATCGATGTGTTTCTCTCACATCAATATTTCTCTCTGTCTTTTCCTCTCTCTTCCACTCTCTCTAAAAATCAAAGGAAAAATATCTTCGGGTGAAGACTGAAAAAAAGAAAAAGAGCCTGCGATTCTAAATTCCTTACTCCTGCTCTTTTCCTTTTTTACTATATCCAGTTCAATCAATATGAACTGAGTACCCGCCATGTAACAGACACTGAGGAAACTGGTGAGCACATATGTCCCAGCCCCCTAGGAATTTACAGCCACCTGAGGGGAAGGGGGAAGGGAGATAGCTACAGGTACAGAGATAATGTTTATGTAATGTGATAAGCGCTACAAGCGCTTAGCCCAGTCTCAAAACTCAGGAACTGTTAAGAAGAAAAACAATGGGGAAAAATCTATATATGTAAAAAGACTGTTGGACCGCTTGACCAGTAGCTATGACTCATACTGACCACCAGGGGGTAGGCGCTCAATGCACAGGCATGGAAACATGGAACAGACTGATGAATCCTAGAGAAGGGGGTGGGAGGAGGGTGGGAAGAGATTAACCAAAGATTTTATATGGATACTAGAGGCCTGGTGCATGGATTCGTGCATTGGTGGGATCCCTCAGCCTGGCCTGCACCCTCTTGCAATCTGGGACCCCTTGGAGGATGTCAGACTGCCGGTTTTGGCCCGCTCCCCGCAGGCCAGGCCGAGGGACCCCACCGGTGCATGAATCCGTGCACTGGGCCTCTAGTTGTATGATAATGTAATTCATGATCTCCTTATTAACTTCATGATGGTCTTTTTCCAACCATATACATCATTTTATAATTCCCCATTTCCCACATGTATTAGTAAGTTTCATTATTTATAGTTCCAATAGTCTGTTGACAATCACAATTTAATCCTAGATTATCCCTTAGACAAATCTTTTCATAAAGTTTCAGTTTTAAAAAACATCCCAGGAAACACCTTCCAGCATTGACCTGTATGGGTTGACTTAAGAGTGCTGTGTATATGAAAACTATATTAAGTATATGTATGCATACACCTTCGTATATACGTTTAACTCTGGATATTAAATTACAAGTTTTACGATGACTTTGAGATGCTGTTGAGAAATTGCATCTCAAGAAACCAAATATAAAAGTTATCAGGAAATTGGGACTTGATGGAAGTTCTTGGACTTTATGAATGGCAATATAAACATTACTGCAGCCTAAGAGGATTGACCAACACACGAATGACCAGAAGCTGGGAGAAACTGTGGCTGGAGTGTGCCACAATGCAGGGATTGACAAAGTGTACCAGGAACCTACATTCCTAGCAACTATCCTCTAACAAACCTGTTGTATCAGATTCTGTTGCTTTCACCGGTATGTAACAGAAACCTACTTGACTGGCTTAACCAAATAGGAATTTGTTTTTTTCGCCTAGGACAGCGGTTCTCAACCTGTGGGTTGCAACCCCTTTGAGGGTTGAACGACCCTTTTACAGGGGTCACCTAAGACCATCCTGCATATCAGATATTTACATTACAATTCATAACAGTAGCAAAATTACAGTTATGAAGTAGCAACGAAAATAATTTTATGGTTGGGGGTCACCACAACATGAGGAACTGTATTAAAGGGTCGCAGCATTAGGAAGGTTGAGAACCACTGACTTAGGAGGAGGCAGGCCAGGGGCTCTACAATTCTACAACTCAATGTCCTCTGTCTTTCCTCTGTCATCCTTAACATGTGTTTTGTTTTGTTTTTTCTTATAGTGACAAGATGCCAACTTTACTATCTTTATGGTAAATAAAACAAAAAGATATTTTACCCAAGTCATTTGTGTCTGTATTTTAAGCAGAAAGAAGGAAGGGCTAAGGTGTGGTCAGCTAAGTTTGTCCTTTTTTATAGCTTGCCAAGAGCCTCACCCAGTAGAGTTTTGCTTGCATATCAAATGTTACATGTCATTAGTTGTAAAAGACACAGCTGTCCAAAACAAATCCAAATTATCTTGTTAAGGAAGGAAGGAAAAATGGATATTGGGTAAAGAACCAGTGCTGATTGGGTTAAGGTTCCCAATTCTAGAAGGTATTGCCCGACACTTCAATGCATGCAACTACGCTGTATTTACAGCATAACACTGTTGTAAAATAAAGATCTCAAATCATTTTCATATCTCCATATCTCAGTATATTTCCTTTGGGCAAAGAGGTAGCATATTTGTAAATGTATCGAGTAGGCTGTCAAAATACCCAATGTTACTATAATTAAAGATACCTTTCTGGATCTTAATCTCACACTGTGCTATATTTTCAAAGGGTGTTCCGTCCTTACTACTGGAAGTTTATTTTCTGGTTTATAATAAATGCACAGATAAATACTAAGTAATGCTTTAATACACAAGCAGTTGTGAAGGCATCTGAGCAACCCAGAAATTGGGCTCTGGGTCAGAAACAGGTGAGGAAGAGTGGAATGGACAATATATGGTTATCATCATATATGCCTCTCATGGAAAAGCACTTATTAAGTGCCCACATGCACATATCACAACTATCAAAATAAAACAAAGAGATGTTTGTTTTATTTTATAAAATCAACTCGATTTTATTAATCCTATTGTAAAATCTTTTTCCACTCAGCAGTACCTCAACCCGTGCAGGGGGCAGGGAAACATAAACTTCAGGCCAGTCAGCCTAATTATGTTATTAGCCAATAGTTAAAGGTTTGCTGAGAGAGAAGATGGAAGCTATTTGTAAAATGAGGTTTGTTTTTTGTCTGTGGATTTCAATTATCCAGGTTATTCCTGGCCCTGTTTTCCTGGATAATCAAGAGTTGGATGAATCTAAAACCATTGTTTTGGAGCAAGATTCAGTTGCTATCTGTCAGAAATCATAATTAGCATCAAAAAGCATTTATTCCATCCTACTTTTGTACAGGGCATTGTCCTAGCTGGTAGCAGCAGGGACTTTTGGAAAATGTAATGTTGCAGCAGCCCTCTTACCACATGCACATTTTCTAAGAAAAAGCAAGTAATGAGTACATAAGTGTATAACCTTCAACATGATGGGAGGAAAGAGTACACGTATTTTATTCCTCAATAATTAGATTCAGATTCTTAGGAGTCTGGCTGAAAGGCATCTGCAGACGTGCATCATCTCATCCATTTATCCCAAAAGGGAAGTTTGAATGTTCAATTTACACAAATGTGTTGACTTAGGTTTTGCAAATGAAGGACTTTTTTTAAACAGCCATGCTATGCTCCATGCAAGACCCCATTCTCAGCCTTCCTTTGACTGTAGTGCGCAGAGGCTGAGTCCCGCCGATTACTATGTGGCCTTGGGCAAGTTGCTCAATCTTTCTGGGCGTCCCTTCCTTCATCTTTAAAATGGGAGCAACAAAATCTAATCTGTGGGGTTGTTATGGGGAAGGAAATAGGTGACTTTGGATATAAAATCACTATAAAATGTAATGTTCTGTATCAATATTAGTTATTCTTGTTTCATTAATCCAAACATACTACCGAGGGATCTTTATCAAATGCTGAAGTCATTGAGAATTTGAATGTCTTTGAGCTTTGGACAATTTTGTTGAAGTAGCCCCACCGTCTTAAAGACCAGCCAACACTGGCCAGCTGTAGGAAAACTTCTGGTTCTGAGTGAATGCCAAGGTAGTATATTTCTGCTTCAGAAATATGGTATAAGATCATTGTACTTTGCAAATAGTCACCAATCGTTTTCCAGGTTTGTTGAAATAAACGGTCCTCAGCCTTCAGAAAGAACAGAGAAGCGAGTAGGCACAGTAATGAGTGTTATTGATATCTATGAAATGTATCAGAAGAAACCTTTATATTTTTAGGTGCATTTGCCCTTTTGAAAGAATGCACTAGCATTAAGAATACATTGCTGTAATGGGTGTGTTAGTCTAAACAAATTGCTGCCACCTAAAATCTAGTTGTGTTCTCCTTTATAGCCTAAGCTTCAGCCTTGCCCAACTCAACGGACCCCCCAATGATAAAAATACCAAGTAATTCTTGCCTAATATTTTGCATTAAATCATCCATGTTCTTTCAACTCTTTAGTTGTTGATATCACTATAACTCTTCTCTCGGGTACCCAGTTATTATAGGGAGTATGGGTTTTTAATTTTTATTTCTTTCTAAACTTTTGCTCAATTCTTTTGGTGGTTTGTAATGATAGGTTCATGCTAAATAACATCAGGTATAATGGTAAACTATTTTTCAATGCATGCTTTCAACTTTTTGTGGGTAGTTTCTAAAATGGGTTCTGAGCAGAGGGTCTCAGAGAGGGAAAAGTATCACCAGTGTCCCTCCTCAGCTAATTTCGCCAAGTACATCGCACAACTCTCCCAATCAGTATAGTAAGCAGATGTGGTCTTTGTCCACCTAGTAAGTTGTGTTAGACCTTTCAACACTCTGCAGTCTTTTTATCACTCAGCTGCCAAGTTCCCTGGGGTAATCATAGACAGCTTGTCAATTTAATTGCAAAGAAACAGGCTTTCTTGTGACCATTCCAATTTTAGCTGCTACTTTAAATTGTACATGATAGTTCTTCCATGCTGTCTGCCCTTTAAACAGTGTGGATCTCTGCAAGCCTTTAATGGTGATGGAAAGAAGAAGCAAGGCTGAAAATCTGGCTTGCTGATAGAGCATTTTATAGAGATAACATGCATTTTATTAAGTTGCTGCTTTAGGAAAAGAAGCTTTTCCTTGAGCCCTGTATGTCGCCAATGCTAAATCACTTTTTTTTTTCTTTTCCATGTTCCACTTTCATGCACATTTTCTTCCTTTCTGGGTGATAGAGGATTCATAGGCCATCTGGATTCTGAAACATCTGGACACTGAATTTCTGCAGAGGAGAATCAGGGGGAAGAGACCATCAGTGGTACTGGGTGTCTCCAGAGAGATTTAAATCAGTGATGATATTTTGGTTGTCTCCCTTTTGGAAAGTTAACACAAAAACTGAAAGGAAAAAACAAGACATCACAGGAACTCAGTGTTTCAAGGACACCGAGAGTATATAAGAAGGTAGGACTTCTTTTACTAATTTGGGTTAGTAACTGAATACATCTCTATATTAGAATCACTGCTAGAATTTCCCCCTATTTTTCTAGTTGTCATGCATTTGGGGATTTAATTTATTTAGGTGTACTTTCAACAGTGCCAAATTAAATGGTGCATCATTTCAACATAACATATTTTTTCTTCAACTGTGTGTGATTCAATACACTTTTATTAATCAAGTATTATATGTAAAGTCATAAAAATATAATAATAAAATGTTGGTATGGTCAGCTTGATTGAAAAATTAGGCATGAATACCACTTGGGTAAATCAAAAAGAGTTGCTTTTCTAAGATATACCAAAGAAAAATAGTACAAAGAGATAAACAATGTTTCCCAGGACAGTTGGAGTTTCTGGGTCCATAACTCAAGAACCAAGAAGATAACATGAGTTTGAGAGAGAGTCTCGTCAGACTTTTATAAAGTTCAACTGCCCTCCTCCAAGCTCAGCTTTCTGTGCGTGTATGTGTGCGTGTGTGCGTGTTTGTGTGTGTGTGTGTGTGTGTGTGTGTGTGTGTGTAAACCGCGAATGCTCTGGAAATGTGCAGGGGACCACTTTTTCTAGACCATCAATCTCAGTGTTGCACCACAAATAATATGATTACACAGTTCAATAGTTTAATTAGGCAAGAGCACAATGCTTACTTATCACCCTCAGCCTTTCCTCCACTAACACAGCCTGGTCCATGTTTCTACCTTGAACCTGAGCTTCAGAACCAGAACAACAGTTAGTTGCTCATACTGCTCAAGAATTATGGGAACGGGCCCTTAGAGTCTTAAGGCTTCTCCTTGTGCAAAGGCACTAGATTTAGGTGTCAGGCAAATGGTGAGGAGATGCTTAGATCTTATGATTCATTTCCCATGCTATTGCAAAATTGTATCTTTTCTTTCACTACATTTTCTCTGGTAAATATTTGGGCTCTTAATTAATTGATTTTCTTTCCTGAACAAATTGAAATTGCTATAGAGTGCTCTTTAAAAGATATGAATTTGGCCTGACCATTGTGGCTCAATGGTTGAGCATTGACCTATGAACCAGGAGGTCATGGTTTGATTCCTGGTCACGGCACATGCCCAGGTTGTGGGCTCAGTCCTCAGTGTGGGGTGTGCAGGAGGCAGCCAATCAATGATTCTCTCTCATCATTGATATTTCTCTCTCTCCCTCTCCTTCCTCTCTCAAATCAATAAAAATATATTAAAAACAAAAGATATGAGTTTGAAGCAACTAATCAGATACACCTTCATGCAGTTTTCCTGAAGTATGAGATGTTCTGCCACATATAAAACCAGTTAAAACTGCCAGTTTAAGTTGATTTCTAGGAAACCAAAAGAAATAGTTCAAAAGAAAAAGAACCCAAAAGTAACATTTTAGTAACTATTTTAAAATTAGACATAATTAAATATAAATAATGTGTGTTTATTACATTTAAATATACTAATGCTCTGAAATAAGGGACTATAGACATAGTCTCTGGTTTCTGCCACTCCACTGTGTCCTTAATTCCCTCTAACTGCATCTTCAGTGAGCCCCACAATGAAGAACAATATTAGATGTTCACTTGCATGATATCAACCTTGTATGAAGAGAATGAATAAAAAATGAAGTTCTTAGCTGTGATCTATTTCAGATTATCCATTTTCATTTATAAAACTGTTTGTTTTACTTTGTCAGCTTGAAGGTCAATCAAACTTTAAATTGCATATTGCAGAATTTCAACAAAGATATGAGGCCCATCGCTGTCTGCTTCTGTTAAGACTAAAGGTGAAAAGCTGAGTCTTAACCAAGATATTAGGCAGAGCTTTATGGAATGGACCAGATCACACTGATATAAAACTTGCAAAGACAGTTCACCCTGAAACCAAAATATCAGGGCCTGGACAGGACAATAGATGGCATCAGGATTAGCAAATATTAATTGTGAACATTAACCCAAAATAATCTATAAGAGCAAGTTCAAGAAACACTTGTCATGCTAGTACACCAAGGAAAGAATAAACAATAATAATCATAATACCTATCATTTATTAAATGCTTACTGTGTATCAAGGACTATTCTATGCAGTTTAGATAGATTATCTCACTACATCTCCATAAGAACTTTGAGGTCAATACTATTGTTATCACATTTTACAGGTGAAGAAGCTAAGAGACAGGCACATTAAGAATTTTGGCCAAGATCCTAGAGCAAGTACATGAAGGAGCAAGGATTCAAACCAGGCAGAAAGGCTCCAAAACTCACATTCTGAATGACAAGGCTAGTGTATATGCACTGTGAAGGACACTGTGAAGGTCATATCAATATGCTCAGATAATGACCTGCATTAAAAAAGAAACCCAGACATGCATACATACTCCCATAGAACTATTGAAAACATTATCCTATATATTAAAGAGGTAATATGCAAATTAAACCTCACACCCTCACAAGATGGCTGCCTATGACCAGGCCAGCAAGGGGAGGGGGGGTAGTGAGGGATGACCAAATGACTAAACAAACAACCTGTGTGGGGTGACCAGGTAAGCAGCGGGGTTAGTGAGTGACGACCAAATGACTGAACAGCAGGCTGCGTGGGGCAACCAGGCCGGCAGAGGGGGGTAGTTTGAGGGGCAACCAGGCCAGCAGGTGGGGGCAGTAAGAGGTGACCAGGCCAGCGGGGAGGGGGTGGGGGCAGTTAGGGGCAACCAGGCAGGCAGGCGAGCAATTAAGAGCCAGCAGTTCAGGAATGTGAGAGGGATGTCCGACACCCGGTTTAGGCCCGATTTCTGAGATCGGGCCTAAACCGGCAGTCGGACATCCCCCGAGGGGTCCCAGATTGGAGAGGGTGCAGGCTGGGCTGAGGGAACCCCCGCCCTCCATGCACAAATTTCATGCACTGGGCCTCTAATTTTATACACACACACACACACACACACACACACACACACAAATAAAAGAGAAACATGCAAATTAACCATCCCTTCACAATGCCCACAAGCCACGTCCACCAGCCAATCAGGAGTGAGTATGCAAATTAGTGGGACAAAGATGGCGGCAGCCACCGAGCCAACCAGAGCAGGCAGGAGGCTTGGGTTGCCCAGGCGACAAAGGAAGCCAAGCTCCCCTCCTGCCTTGGCCGCACCAAAGGAGGGGCCTATGGGTGGCAGCCACAGAGCTGGCCAGAGTGCAGGGAAGCTTGGGTTGCGGGGGGCAACCCAAGGTTCCCTCCCACCCTGGCTGGGGCTGAAGGAGAGCCCTGTGAGCACGGGAGGCTTGGGTCACCTAGGCCGGCTGCTGAGAGAGGGTCCTGCAAACGGCCCTCAGCCCTCACCCAGGCTGGCCATGCCACCATCAGGGTGAGGGTCCCTGCTGGGGAATATGGCCAGCCTGAAAATGGCCCTCAGCCCCTCACCCAGACTGGCCAGGCACAGGGATCAGACCTAAACTGGCAGTCGGACATCCCTCGAGGGGTCCCAGATTGGAGAGGGTGCAGGCCAGGCTGAGGGACCACACCTTCCCCCCTGCCCCCATGCATGAATTTTGTGCACCAGGCCACTAATATATATATATATATATATATATATATATATATATATATATATATATATATATAGTGAAATATCACTTAGCCACTTAGCAATACAAAAGAAGGAAATCCTACCATTTGCAATAATATGGATGGACCTAAAGGGTATTATGCCAAGTGAAATAAGTCAGACAAAGACAAATACTGCATGATACCACATATGTGTGGAATCTAAAGAACAAAGTAAACAGACTCATAGATACCAAGAACAGACTGATGGTTGTCAGAGGGGAAGAGGGTTAGGGGACGGGGTGAAAAAGGTGAGAGATTACGAAGTACAAATTGGCTCTAGTCAATTTAGCTCAGTGGGAAGAGCATCAGCCCATGGACTGAAGGGTCCCGGGTTCAATTCCAGTCAAGAGCATGTACCTCGATTGCAGGCTTGATCCCCAGCCCTGGTTGGGACAAGTGCAGGAGACAACCAATCAATGTGTCTCTCTCACGTGGATGTTTCTCTGTGTGTGTGTGTGTGTGTCCCCCTCCCTCCCATGCTCTCTAAAAATCAATGGAAAAATATCTTCAGGTGAAGATTAACAAAACAAAAAAAGAAAGAAGTACAAATTGGTAATTACAAAATACTCACCAGAATATAAAGTACTGCATAGAGCATGGCTGGTGTTGCTCAGTGGTTGAGCGCCAACCTATGAACCATGAGGTCCTGGTTCAATTCCCAGTCAGGACATATGCCTGGGTTGTGGGCTCCATCCCCAGTATGGGGCATGTAGGAGGCAGCCAATCAATGATTCTCTCTCATCATCAGTGTTTGTAATCTCCCTCTCCCTCTCCCTTCCTCTCTAAAATCAATAAAAACAGTTTTGGATGAGGATTTTAAAAAAAAAAGATACTGCTTCCTCTTAAATTGTCTAATTTAAGAGGAGATGTTTGTTTTATTTTATAAAAATCAACTGTTGATTTTATGAATCCTGTTGTAAAATCTTTTTCCACTGCTTTTGGGAAGCAGTCTTTTGTTTCTAGCAAGGAAAACAATTTTGCTTTTGACTTACATATTTTCCTTTTCTGAAAGGACCAAGCTCAGAAACTACTGTGAAATAAAAGCATGGGTGCACTATTTCATATGGTGTGAGCCCAGATTTATTTTTTCTTTGATGGGAATTTTAGTAATGCCAACAAAATATATAGCTTTCCTAAATCAGTCAGCTACAAAAAGGAAGTACGTATTTAGCAAGTGGTTTTAAAAACGTATTCTCATGTTGTAATAATCCCCATATAAGTGGAGTTACTTATTAAAATCATTTTACCATTTGAACCTTACCTTACACCAATTATAGCCTTTAAGCCTTAACTGAAACCTACAATGTTTTAAAGTCTTTAAAACAAACTCCACTGTAACAAAAAGTATTAATAATTCTTTGTTATTAAGTATAAAAACAGCTGACATATTTTTAATGATCATAAGCATTGCTAATATAAAAACAGTTTTTTAAATTGCCAGCACATTTTAAAAAGTGATCTATCCACAACCTATGAGGGAAGTGGGGAGAGGGTAAGAGATCAACCAAAGGACTTGCATGCATGCATATGAGCATAACCAATGGACACAGACAGTAGGGGGGTGAGGGCATGTGCTGGGGGTGGGAGCAGCCAAGGAGCGGTCAATGGGGGGGAAAAGGAGACTCATGTAATATTTTAAACAATAAAGAATTTAAATTTAAAAACAAAACAAACAAACAAAAAGTGACCTATCCAGGATTCTTAACTTGTGGCCCATGTATAGAATTAAGAAAGTCTTTGAATTTGGGTAAGAGTAAAAATTATACTTTTATTTACATAAACTCTAATTAAAATGTTGCATTTCCTTCCATTATAAATGTCAGGAACCAATCACAGTAGCATTAGCAGTCCTGTGATTTTGTCATCAATAAAAATCACTAACATGTTCAAATTATATTACAGCTACTGCAAATATTTCAAAATATCATTTTACTCATCACCATATCAAAATTAGGGTAGTTAAAAGACAAACTACTAGAGCATGTTATTTAATGTGTTAATAATAAAGAAACTCATGTATTTCTAAATTACAATGTTTTAATATTTTGCTAACTGCCTTTTCATATAATTGGTTTCTTTCATAATCCTATGTAATTTACTTTATGCATTTAATAACTTTATTGTGAGAAGGAATCTATAGGTCTTATGAAACTGCCAAAGGGGTCTTTTGTACAAAAATAATTATAAATCCCTAACCATATTCAATAACTTAGAGTATGCTATGAACTGAATTGTGTATCCCCAAAATTCATATGCTGAAGTCCTAACCCTCTTGTGTGACTGTATTTGGAGATGGGGCCTTTATGAAGTAATTACCGTTAAATGAAATTGTAAGGTTAGAACCATGATCCAATAGGATTAGTGTCCTTATAAGAAGAGACACCAGAGCATGCTCACTCACTTTGCTAGTGGGAAATCAGCAAGGTGGCAACGGAAAAGGTTCCTGGACCCATTTCAAAAGTATGGGGTGTTTGTGTATGTGTGTGTGTGTGTGTGTGTGTGTGTGTGTGTGTGTGTGTAGGCTTCCCCACACTAACAAACAATTCTGAGACACCACCCGCAAGTCTGAGCTTTCAACTCAATTCTGACATCATCTACCAGGAGATAGAATCAGATTCCACAGGTAATGGGCTCAGTCCCACAAGACTGCTCTCCACTTCAGATGCAGTCACTAGCCCAGGTTATTAACCTTAGCTTCTGAGCTTCCTGCTACAGATTGGAGGTTCCAATGACTCCCTCCAACCCAGAATGCCAATGGCAAGTCCAGGTTGTTACCAGTACTTCTGAGAGTGGTTAGAAATCAGAGATTCCCGCACCCCCTCCTTGGATTCTGTTAATTTGCTAGAACAGGTCACAGAACTCAGGGTTCCCCTGAGGCTGCTCACTGGATTACTGAGTTATTACAAAGGATACTAAGGGATACAAATCAACAGCTGATGAAGAAGCTTCTGTCCTTTTGGAGCTTGGAGCCCAGCCAATGGCATGTGGGAGCATTCTGGTTCCCCCCATGGGAAGCTCTGTGAAACAAGGGGCCCACCAGCTGTCCTTTTGGGTTTTTACGGAGGCTTCATTATAGTCACGATTGCCTAAGTCATTGGCCATCAGGTCACTGATTCAACCTCAAAACTCTCTCCCCTCCTAAGAAAAATTAGGGGATGGCATTGAAAATTTCAATCTCTTACCCAAGGTTGGCTCTGAAAGGCAACCAGCCCCCACCCTTCCATGGAGTCCAAAAGTCACCTTATTAACATAACAAGAGACACCACTGTTGCTGTCCTCACTTGGAAAATTCCAAGGATTTTAGGAGCTCTGTGCCAGACACTGGGATGAGGACCAAATATATATTTCTTATTATAAATCACAATATTACAACAGCCATGTGAAAACCAGAGAGTTCCCACCAGAACCTGGCCATCCTGATACCCTAATCTTGGACTTTTAGCCTCCAGGAATGTGATAAAATAACTTTCTGTTGTTGAAACCACCCAGTCTGGAGTGTTTAGTATGGCAGCCCAAGGTTACTGATACAGGATAATACTAGCTTTCCCCTCTTTGAAATCTCCCTTGATGTCTCCTTTAGTTGCAAACCTGGTTGCTACTGGGGAATTCAAGTCACTACTTTGTCAGGATTCAAGACCCAGGACCGCATTTATGCTAAAAGTCCTGTGAGTTGGTATTTAAATAAATATCATAAAAAGGAACCAACCTATTAGACAATAATAACATTTTAAATACAGTTGTCATTTGTCTCAGAAGTAGGTGGCAATTGCTGCAACTGCTATCAGATTTTACTTCCATCAGCAACGTTGTTTTTATAAGACCTCTGCAACCCAACTCCCTTCAGAGCGGTTCAGCAGCTCCTGGTACACAGTGACTTTGCAGGCCCCTGCCCTACGGAGAACACCACCATTCACTCAGGCAGGCAGCTGGGTGTCCTGATTGCAGGAGGCTGGCTAATGGTGGAGGGGATTTTTGCTAAGGACCCGTATTCCTACATCAGCACTTATCGCCTACTTCAGGAAATACACCATACCATCTCTGGTTCACCTTAAACAATCACGTTAAAATAAAGAGGACTGTCAGTAGAGCAATTTTATAAATAGCTAAAATTAAACAGAGCAAGCCTGGCAGTACTAATGCATAAGCAAAGAACCGACTTCCTGCATTTCATCGAGAATTCCTGATAGCAAACTGCAGTATGTTTATTATACATTAATTCAACACAGCATTCAAAATGAATTTATGCCCTGGCTGAAGGGTGCGATATTGAAACTAAATATTATTTATTATCTTAATATTAGTAACCACACTAAAAAAATGTGTTAACAATTCAGAGTGTTTAAAAAGCTAAGGATACCATAGCTCTACTTACCAACCAACCACTCTTGCCTTAATTTATGCCAGTGTAGCCTATAGCTAAAAGCTTTGTATATTTGTTTCCCCATGGTATTAGTGCTCAAAAATAGGACATTCTTTCAAGGGCACCTTATAAACACAGAACTATAATTTATTTGGAAAATTAAAGCTCATATAAAATGTGCACACAGAGGTACAGATTAACATATTTAATTTCAATATTACCTGCAAACCTATTTTTTTCCATACACTGTTCTAATTAATCATATAAAATCGAGTCGATGTATTATAAGCAATTATTTTAGTGGAAATAGAAACTGGATCTGAATTAAATATACTGTAAGGAGATAACACTTTTATGGAAATTAATATATCTATTTGTATCTAGAAAACTGTTCTAGTTAAATGGCATGAAAATGTTGAGCATTCAAAACTTGATTGCAGTAGAAGTTGAGATTTTTATGATTTAATAAAATAGAATAATATACAATCTTGGTAATATACCAATGTTTATGTTTTGATGATATTTCCAAGTTTCCAAATGCCTAAGAACCATGAAATTCACTTTATGCTGTGGAATTTTTCCTGTTATACACTCCCCCTACAGTTGAATGTGCAAATTGTTTATGAACATTTTATTTAGCAAATGATTCTTTTGCTATTAAGCCAGTGCTGGAATTATGGTGGTGTAGGTCCCAAGTTTACATTGCATTAAAATAGCTGCAAATAGATGCTGATAAAGGATTATGCCTGTAAGTAAACTGAGGCTATAACTTTAATGGCAGGATTGTTAGGCTTTCTAAACGTTGTCACAAACTGACATAAAGGGGATTTTTTAAAAAAGAATTAAATTGAAGCTAATTGAACTGGTACGGGACATGTGACTGGGATGATCGAAAGCCTCCCATTTTCAGGTCTCAGCTCAAATGTAACATTTCCAGAGAAACCCCTAAACCCCTAATCTCAGATGGCTCCCTGTCCCAGCCAACCTATTATTTCTACCTCCCTACCTGGTATGTTACTTTCTTAGAACAAATTAAATTTGCTCATTTCCTTGTTTATTATTTGTTTTCCCCAATAGAGTAAATTCCATAAGGACATGAACCAATCAAGAGTTTAGCCTTGCTCCTAACACAAAGGAGCTCAATTACCATTTTGAATGAATGCGTGAATGAGATAATATGATTTTTCTTTAAGACATTGCCATAAGATTACTTAGTATTTGGTTGCCAAGAAATCATAAATTTCTTTAAAGGTTTTTAAGACATTTGCTTTAATTTGAGTTTAGCTGTCCACAATATATTTTCACAAAAACAGGGCTAGAAGAATCAAGTCCTCCCCCTTACCTGTATTTTTTAAGCAGATGGGAATCGACCTTAGAGATTTAAATGCATATCATGTGGGGAGAGCCCAAAGAATTCCCTGAATGACACACTATTGTTTTCATGGCTACCCCATGTCCCCAGGTAACTTCCTGCAAATTACTGCTAACTTCCACATATTATCACTTCTTCTTTCATCTGTGTTAACTATGCTAACTCTCTTCCCTCCCATCTTCCTGGAATGCTTTCCTAGTTTGAGGTAATTATGACTAATAAGTCCAAGCCTAAAAACATACTAAGATTCACCATAATTACTTGTTTTAAACACTGTCAGCCTTCGGTTTGTGTGGCTTCTAAAGACCTTCAGAAGAGGCAAGCTTACAAAATTCACTGTAATGTATAATAATGCAAAAAAATTCCTCCTTCTACCTCTCCTAAATCTTTCCTAGAGACTATTCAGTTTTTCTTTTTGGATTTTCAGAGTAAATAGAAAACAGCTTGTCACCATTCATTAACCGTAACCTGGTCTAACATTACAACAAAGGACAAATGGGCCCAGCCACCTGGTCTTTTCTGTATCACTCTATTTTACATGCCTGGTTCTATTCTTCTTTCCGATTTAAAATGCTTTTGCAACTCTCTATCTGAGGGCCACACCACCAGGCACACCATACCTGGTTTCTATTATTATTCTCTAGCTTTCATGGGTTTTAAAAAAAATAAATAAAAAGACTAATATTAACTATTATTCATGATCCTATCTTGCTTGGGTTTAAATAATTGTATCTCAAAAGTCTGTTTTGTAACTTTGCCATTCAGCATGCTTTCTCCTGTGTCTTTAATAGGCATTTTAAGCAGAAACTTCCATTACACTGTCCTTGAAACACTTCATTATTAACTTCTTTCCAGCTAAAGGATTTTAATCCATTATTTTATAGTCCTTTATTTCTTAGCATTTTGAATGGCTTCCCATTGCTCATAAATTCAAAATCCTCACAGGGGCTGCAGCCCCTTGCTTAATGTTGCCCCTTCCTTACTCTTCAACCTCACCTCACATCACCTTTTCCCTGGCACTCAGAGTTGTCGCCACAGTTACCTATGCTCTGTTCAGCAAGCATACCAGACCCCGCTCTGCCCCAGATCACTTGCTCTTGCTATAGCTCTGCTCTGATCCTCTTGACCTTTTTCAGGTGAAATTTTCCTCCTTATCTTTCAGGTTTCCTTGCAAGTGCCACTTTCTGCCAGAGGCTGGCTCTAAAAGTCTTACACCTCAGAGAACCTATGAGGTCTTCCTTCCTAGCACTTTCTCACAATTACAATCTCACAGGTATGTGTTTCACGCCTGGAGCAGGAAGAGAGCTTGGGTCCTTAGCCCTTACCCCTCTCCATTCTCACCGCCTTGGCAGTCTCACCCATTTCAGGCCTTTAACTATCATCAGCATGCTGGCAATTCCCAGAGGCATATACCCCTTCTAGATTTCACTCCCAAACTTTAGATTCACATCTAATTTCCTACTTGACAGTTGACCCAGATACATGTTCACCTCTGAACTCCTAACCTTCTCCTTAAAACCTATCTACCTGTAGCCTTTCCCCATTTCAGCTGATGCAACTCCATTCTTCTAGGTGCTCAGGCCAAAAAAAACTTGGAGTCTTCTTCATATGACTTACTCTTACCTCCATCAAATTTCTCAGTAAATTCTGTTGGCTCTTCATTCAAAATATGTTCAAATTTTGTTCATTTCTCACTCTTTCCATTGCACTATCCTTGGCCTGGGCCCCCTCTCCCCTCTCCTGGATTACTGCCTGGGCTTCCTGACTCGGCTTCCTAATAGGTTTGTCCTTCACACTCTATCTCAACCCAACAGCTGGGTGGAACTCTTAAAACCCAAGTGAGATGGTGTCACTCGTCTGCTCAGAATCCTGTAAAGGATCATCATCTCCCTTCAAGGAAGAATCCAAGACCTTACGATGGTCTCTGTGTTATCTGTCTGACCTTATCTCTTCTTTTCTCTGCTCCAACCACACCAGCTACCTTGCATTTCCTTGGATTTAGGATCTTTGCACTGACAGGCCTGTGATCTTGGATCTTCACGAAGATATTCCCATAGATAATCCCTCACCTCCTATTCTTTTTCTGCAGTAATTATCACCTTTAATATCCTCTATAATCTACTTACGTTTACATCTATTACTTATTATCTGTACTCTCCCCTACAGTGCCAGCTTTAGGAGGTCAGGGATTTTATTCGCTGGTATGTCCCAAGTTGCTGAAATATAGTGGGTTCTGAACTATTTGTGACATGAATGGAGAGGAGCTTCCTACACAAACTGCAGTTTATAAGTGTTACAGGGTTGTTTTAAGGATAAATGAAATAGTGTGTGTGAGAAAGTGCTTTGGGGCTAAAGTGCACTTTGACAAATGGCCCCATCTTTATTTCTTCCACTGAAGCCACCATTGTTATCAGTGGCATATTTTTTTCACTTAATTTATTCACATAGACCCATAATAAATATATTCTTATTTCATGTGAGATTTTTAAAAATAATGAACAGTATTATAAGATTGAAAAACAAAAACCCATTGCCACACATAAAGTTTTATATGTGTGTGAGATTATTGTTACTTGGGAGTAGGGAGTAAGGGATTCTCAAAACAAGTGATGAATTACGGATTTTTGCAGCAAAGCTGTACCCTAACTCCAACATGTCTCTTGAAAATCCCTCTTTTGGCAATGGCGTGCCCTATGAAAATCGAAATAAATGCAATTTCCTTAAGAATGGGGCAAAGATTGGGGAGATAAAATTTGCTTTTTAAAGAGATAGGCTATTCTCTATGTGTTTTGAAGGGTTCTGGTGAGATTTATGTTCAATTTATGAAAAAAATGCTGAGAGTTCTAGATTCAGAAATATCACAAAAGAGAATGTTTTCTCAGTCTTCTAGATGTTTAATTTTTATGTCTACTTCTAATTTTGACCTCAAAGTTGATGTAAGTTCTAATTTATTGTCACTTGTTTCTAGAACATTTGACTATTTTTAGTCTACCTAACTCACCATTTCATCTTTTCATCCATATAATAACCCATAGCACTAATTTCAACGTTTCCTTAAATGAAAAACACTAGTTGGTTCCTTTGAAATGTTTTCCCCCTGAACTGAATGTTGCTTATTTACCTTAAAAGTCAATTATGCCACTTCCCCTTTTAAAGACCTAGTCTTGTTATTTTCTTTTGTAACTTTGCCAATTTTTCTATAATTTTTGCCATCTCCATCAATATTTTTTAATTAATTATGATTTCTAAACAAGTTAAAATAGGCCTATAATAGGTTCATTGTGGTTTAACCCAATAAATCCAGCAACTACAACTGAAAGAATGAGTCAATGAAGCCATGCTGGGGTCTGGTGCCAATTTAGCTATCAAAATTAATCCATTAGGATATAGTTTATTACAAAGTACATTTAACACATTAATTAGTAATCCACAGTGCACAGCTTTTACCAAAAGCCTGTCCTTGATTGCTTTGTTTTCCCAAGTAGCTAGATTCCACAAGCTAAGATTACTATTCGGCGCCTTGACCAAATTCCTAACGTTCTGTAATGTCTCTTTTTATTGCCAGTAAATCCAGATGGAAATGGCTTTTACTGTTGTTATTAAGTGTGAGTTTATTAATGTTATCTATTAAGCCCACACTGCACATTGCCCATATAAGAACTTTCAGAATCAGACTTGATGAATGTACCATGTAAGTCCAAAAGGTTTAAGAACAAAATGAAGACCCTAGTATATAAATTAAAACAGTTTGCTGGCGCTTACAAGAGCATCCTGAGCACAGAGATCTGAGTCATTAATTATATATTAGAGTAGAGCCTCTCATCAATAAAGGTGTTTTTAAACTATGGGCACAAGTTGCCAAAATGGACTTTAACTAAAATTCGAGGAGGAGAAATAAAATGAAGCCAGTCAGAAAAATATTAGCTTCTGACACGGGACTAGGGGTGGGGCTGGAGCGGGGCCCTGAGTCAGGAAGCAAATGTAAGTTGAGGTGCAGAGGTCGTCTGCTGTTATAGAACATTTCCACACCAGAAGACTAACGTAAAGTTAATAGTGCCAACTCCTACACTTACCCAAAAATAATTTGCGCAGACGCAGGTTTGTGCTCTCCAAATGTTGATCCTCCCATTAACGACCCCGAAAAAGTCAACCTGTTCACATTTCCAAAACTTAACTCATATGCTAAGAAAGAACTGAAATCATCAGTAGATGCAGTGTTTCAAATGTTTTCTCTTCCTAAACTTCCAATATTATTTCCTTGAAGAGCTTTGCTTTAAAAACCAAGTTGTTCATTTAACAAGTTGAGAGAGAGACAGAGAGAGCGAGACCATTATTTTTGCAGAGGCCTGAGAGTGAAGGCCTGAGACATGTCCTCACTGCAAATCAAACCTGTCTAGGCTCCATCTGTCAGGCAGTGGAGCTGGACGTCAGCTTGCCGCCCCATCGTCCCCCACGATGAAGACCGAGCTCAATGGAGAGCAGGGAGGTGTGGCTGGATGATCGAGGAGGCGGAGAGGGAGGCGGGGAAGGGGTGCGGACTAAGTCCCAGCCCCACCGCAAGGGCTGGATAAGAGGGTCCTTTTTAGAACAGCACGGTAAAGTGCAGCAGGGCGGTCCTCCACCGTCCTACACTCATACCTTTCTTGGGGTCGAAAGCCAACATCAGACCTCTAAGACCCCTGTCCTGAAGAGCACATAGAACAGAGCCCTGCATTGTTCAAGCCTCTGACAGAAAGAGAGCCCACCAGCCCACTGTGTTTTGCGGCTTAGTACCAGGGCGGACAGAGGGAAAGGGACCCACGCCTTCAGGGGCCGAGGCGCTGGCCTGGGTGCGCAGCTATGGCAACATCTCAGCGGTGGTGGAGTCACAGTCCCTTCCCAAGCCTAGCAGCCCTGCTGGGAGCAGGAAGAGAGAATGTGGGAACATGGAGTACAGGAAATCCTCTGCCTTTCCCCCTACCTCCGCCCAAGGACTGCCTGCAGTAATCAGAAATAATTGAGGGCAAGAGTGGAGAGATTGAGCCGAAATGTACTCTGACTCACCTGGGGATCCTAGTCCACCTTCGACTCCTCTCCTTCCCCTCTGGAACCGGTAGGATGGCCTACCTGAGCATTTAGCCTGAAATGTGGGGTCCAAGCAGAACCCTCATAGACAAACCAACAAACTGCTCCCGGAGATTCTGTGCTGAGAGAGAGAGAAAAAGGCTGGTGAACAGAGTCAATTATTCCCCTCCAAATGTTTTCCTCCCATTAGATCTAATAATTAGCCTTTCGGTGCACGTTCTTTATTTCTTCTGTTATGAAATCCCAATGCCGCTGCTTTGCTGACTGGCCTCTATGAAGCACTGCTGAGCACGGCACTACAGCAATCCATTTGCTTCACGTACAGTCATAATAAAGGGGTGGGATGACCAGATTTTAAATCCATCTCTAGCCTTCGCCTCTTAATTTTCCAGTTTTTGCTACTTATTAGCAGTTTTTAGGTGAGGGAATCATTCATCTACAAGAGTAAAGATTTTGGTACTTTACTTGCACTCTGTCAGCATGATTCACCCCCAAACATTCTGAACAAAACAGCTCTGAGCAGCTGTAGGTGACCTCTGTGGCCACCAAAGAGTCGAACTGGGCCCTCTCTTTTTATTGTGAAGGAACTCAAGATGTGACAGTTAAACCAATGCTTTGCCATAAAGTGCAAGGGGAGTGACAGAAAGAGTGACGGACAAATTAAAGAATAAGTTCTGTTTAGCAATTTGGGGTGACAGCACTTAAAATTTTTAGCTGGAGGATTGTTTAGGAATGACAGTATGCAGCTGAGAAAGGCAGGCTACCTGTTATAAAAAGGAATTTGTGTGAACTTAGAAAAAGCAGTCCTTAAAACTGGAAAAAAGAAATCTTTGCATGTGTTATTTAAATAGTAACCCATTAACCTTTTATACAGTGTTCAAATCGTCTATTACCGAAATTCCTCATTAGCCCAATGTTTGAATCAAGGCTTTCCGAGAGATTTTGTTTCCCTGTCCTTACAGAAATGTCACTAGAAATTGGATTTTATATACAGCCATTGTGTTCATTGTTGCTGTTGTCATTTTTCCTTCCAGTGGACTGTGCTATCATCAACACCATCTCTGACCAGTAAAAGACATCAAGATGAAGTCTCCTCATACAGTGCTTGCTGCCTGTGACAACAAATGGTGCCAAAACTTGCACTGATCTCAGTAGGGAGATTAATCACTTATTGAGTACTTATTACATACTGAAACTCTGCTAAGTACTTTGTCCTCCTCATCTGTCTCTGGCATATATAATGAACACTCAGTAAATGAGAGTTGTTAGGAAAGAAGGAGGACTGAAGAGTGAAGACGAAAGGAGGGGGGAAGGACAGGTGGAAAGGAAGAAAGTTTCATTATAACAAAACTTTTACTGAGCATGCTTTTTTTTTTTTTTTAGATCATTTTAAGAACTTGAAAAGCAAGTTGCTGAGCAGATAGAAATATCCCTTTTTTTCCATTGGGACTTATTGAAGCTGGTCCCAAACCTGACTAGAAACATGCCCAAATTGCCTTTTGATTTTTACACTCACAGCCTTCAATCATGAATACCTCTGCTGCCAAAAACTAAGATAAATAGCTCAGAAGTAACGATGTAAACAACAGTGTTTCTCACTTCAGCGAAACTCTGAAATGAATCCAGTCACCATCAGCTCCTTGCTTCCCCTTTGCTTTTATTGCTCTGTACAGTTGAATCAAGAGGCAACCCCTGCGGTGTAAACAACAAGGGATTACTCACAGTTGGTATAAATAGAAGATGAGTGTAAGGGTCAAGGCCAGGACCCAGTAGTCATCTGAAGAGATACATCAGTTCCAAGGCCTGTCCAAACATTCATCGCAAACAAATTTCAGAATGTTTTATATGGGTTTGAGCCAGGTTTTTACCTTGTCCATATCCTAAAAAGAGGATCCATCCCAGTTCCAAGAACTTTCAAATAACAATAAAAAATTATTTGTTTATAAGAAAGAAGGGGAAAGAAAATGCCCAGCTTCCCAGTGATTCAAACAGAGCCTGAGCAATTGGGGACAAACTGATCCACCAGAGCATCTATACCATATTACAGATTGAATTTCCACATGCTATTTAGGATGATTTTGTGTCAAAGCACGAAGTTGGAATTACACTGCCTCCTGGGTTAAAGTGTTGTGGACATTATAAGAGATTTCTTTTTATGCTGGTGCTTCATTCAAGCTCACAAAGTAACTGTACATACTTTGTAAACAACAAAGGAAAATGTATGTCTTATTATTTCTACTGTGTTGAAAGGATTATTTGTTTCTATTGTTAACTAATATTGATCAAGTTATTCTTGTTGTTACCAACTTTACGTTACTCTTCCACATCCCATATTTTGCATCTGCAAAACAACAAAGGCAAACATCCATTTGAATATAATTTGTGGTTCTTCATGTTTTCCCAACCCAGTCTGATTCCAAACTAATACTCACTAACTCCCTAACTTAAAGCCTGAACTTTCATTTGCTGCTTATATAATTATATTTAAAAATGCATTGAAAGTATGTAATAGTCATTCAAAATTTAATTTTAAAACTTTTAAAATTATGAATAGAAATAAACGTTCTAACCTGGAAAATAACATCATCATAAACCTATAGCAATAACCATATTTAATGATAAAATTGTAGAATAACCCCCATTTAAAACACAAACAAAATAAGATAACTACTATCCTACTATCTCAGCTTCTATTCAATATTATCCTGGAGGTCTTACAATAATAAGATAAGAAAATATAATAAAATATAAAAATATTAGAACAAAACAAAATTGCTTTTTTTATACAACATGATTATTTATAGAGTATATTCAAAATAATCTATAAACTATTGAAAACAAAAACAGAGTTCAACAGAGTGGTTAGATAAAAGTAATTTGACTAGCTAACACATATCAAATTTTTATTGCAGGCCAGGTACAGTTCTAGGTACTTTCCATGTTTTATTAACTAATAATATGAAATAATCTACTACAACAGCCCTGAGAATAATACAATTACTATGCCCAAAGAAAATTAATATACAGAAAGGTAAAGTGACTTACTGTTATAGGTTGCATTGTGTTCCCCAAAATATAATCCCTGGTACCTATTAATATGATCTTGAAAATTAGGTCTTTGCAGATGTCATCAGGGTAAGATGAAGTCCTTAGGGTGGGCTCTAATCCAATGTGACTGATGCCCTTATAAGAAGAGGGGAATTCAGACAGAAACACACCTAGTGACGATGCCATGTGGCAACAAGTCAGAGAATGGAGTTATGTGGTTACAAGCCAAGGAATGCCAAAGAGTGCCGGCAACTACCAGTATCGAGGAAGAGGAAAGGAAGGATTCCCCTACAGTGTTCAGAGGATGCAGGGCCCTGCCAACATCTTTTTCTTTCTTTTTTCTTCAATATCTTTATTGATTAAGGAATTACATATGTGTCTTTATCCCCACATTGTCCCCCCAACCCCCACACCCCACTCATGCCCCTGCTAACATCTTGATTTCAGACTTTTAGCCTCCAGAACTTTGAGACAATAAATTTCTGCCTGGCTGAAGTGGCTCAGTGATTGAGCATCAACCTATGAACCAGGACGTTACGGTTCAATTCCCAGGCACATGCTTACGTTGCAGGCTTGGTCCCCAATAGAGGGCATGCAGGAGGCAGCTGACCAATAACTCTCTCATCATTGATATTTCTCTCTCTCCCTTTCCTCTCCTCTCTGAAATCAATAAAAATATATTTTTAAAGATAAAATAAATAAATTTCTGTTGTTTTCAGTCACTCAGTTTGTGATACTTTGTTAGAACAGCCCTAGCAAATTAATCTTTATATAAAAGCCTAAGCGACTCATCAACCGGACAACCAGCTGGTAGCTATGACACACCCTGACTACCAGAGGGCAGACACTCAATGCAGGAGCTGCCCCCTGGTGGTCAGTGCACTCCCACAGCAGGAGTGCCGCTCAGCTGTCCAACGGATGCCGGATGCCAGGCTCATGGCTGAGGAGCGCAGCTGTGGCGGCACAAGCTTCTCCCACTTCCGTAACAGCTCTACTGAGCTGCGGCAGGCACAGCGGGGCCAGCATGAGTGGGAGCAGCACCCTGGCTGCCTGCCACTTCCCATACTACTACATCCTTCGGGGATGCTGGACTGCTGGTTTCAGCCTGATCCAGGCTTGTGGGAATCGGGCTGAAACCAGCAGTTCGACATCCCTCGAGGGGTTCCAGATTGTGAGAGCGTGCAGGCCAGGCTGAGGGACCATCCCCCTCCCACGAGTGCATGAATTTCAATATCATATAACTAGAGGCCCGGTGCAGGCGGATATCCCTCTCACAGTCCAGGACCCCTCGCTCCTTACCACCCACCTGCTCGCTGCTCCTTAGCGCTGCCGCAGAGGTGGGAGAGGCTCCCGCCACCCCCTGGTGGTCAGGGCACATCATAGTGTCTGGTCATTCTGGTTTTCCACTGTAATGGTTGCTTAGGCTTTTATCATATAGATATTTATTCATATGTACATGTGTCATAACAGTACAAAACATTCATGGAAATGATGAACTTCCAATTTAGGATAGTGGTTTTTCTGGGGGAGGGAACAGTATTGAGGAGGGCCAGTCAATTATATCTACAATTTATTATTATATTTTTTCATCTTTAGCAAAAATAATGAGTTTAAGAGTTAATACAAGAGAGATTAGGTGGGTGTTTATTGTAGTCTTCTCTACAGCTCTCTGGATGTTGGCAATATTTAACTTAAATAAAAAACATCAAAGTCTGTTGAAGTTGGAAGAAGCTTGATGTCAGTTTTTAGTTCTAAATTGAACACTTGCTGTTAAAATTTAGAGCTTGCCATTGGTTCTATAAATAAGATAATAAAATGTAAGAATTACACTTAATCCCCTAATTACTCTAAACTTTAATCAAGCCTTTATTAACATAATGTGTCTAGCTTGGGGTCTTAAAACCTGAGAGGAGATTTAGAGAAGAGTAATCAAAACAATGAAAAATAAGTAGGTAATATAAAGGAAAGCTAAAGGAACTGTGATGATTTAGACTAGTGAAAGAAAGCAAAGGGGAAAATATATTGAGGAGACTGTAGAATTTGCTCTTTTATTACTGAAGTCTGTGCCTCAATTAAGGCCTGACTAAACATTAGCTGTTTTGGTTATTTATTGCTAGGTAGCAGATCACTCTAAAACATAATGATTTAAAGCAATAATAATCACTTATTTTGTTCTTGAATTTGTAATTTGGTCGAGACTTCAGTGAGGATGGTTCTTTACTGATCCTTGTGGCATCAGTTGCAACAGCTCTCCTGGGGCTGGAAGATCCAATTTCAGGATGATTTACTCTCCTGTTAGCAAGTTGGTGCTGGCTATTGGCTGTAACTATGGGGCAGGACTGTGGGCCATGATCCTTGCGGGCCTCTCCTTGTGTGCCTCCCCAGGGCTTCTTGAACTTCCTCACACCATGATGTCTGGATTCCAAGAGGGAGAGTCCCATGGGGGAAGTGTATGACATCATTAGATATTATCCCTGGAAGTCAGAGTGTCATTTTCATTGAACTCTGTTGGTCCCAGTGGTCACAAAGACCCACCTGGTTTCAAGACGAGGGAATGTACTCTTCACCTCTTGATAGGGGAGTGGCATATTTGTAGAACTTTGGGTGGAAAGATATTGTTGAAGCCATCTTTGTAAGATACAATTTGTCCCACTGACCTCCCTCTCCAAGTCAATCTATATTTCTCACTGCTCCCAGAAAGAGTTCTGATCACATCATTCTCTTACTCAACAACAGAGGAGAGTGTTCTCTGCTCTTCATCCCACAAAATCAGGTTTGCTCTGTGTGGCTGCAAGTCTTCATGGAGTCAAAATGCATATGTAATAATTCATTCAGAGGTCTTGAAACTTTCACGTCTGTGACCAAAGTTTAGGAAAGGCTGACCAAAATATTGATGTTTCAGATGCTTCTCTACTTGAGTTTAGCAAAGATAACATGACAGGGCATTCCTATTTCATGGAACCTGGTGTCAAGTTCATTGCAGACATATGAGCAACCCAGGTGAACTTGAGGAATTCACACAGCACTATTACTGCTATGCTCTTCACATTCAAACAGAATGTAATCTATCAATCAAATCTGATTTTTAAATTTTTCTAAGCCAGAGAAAGACAAAATAGGCCTTGGAAAGTTTTTCTTTCCATTCCTTTCTTTAAATTGTTTGACTTGAGATTTTTTTAGCACAACAGTCAAAAGTGGTATTTGTCAACTCAAGGGTCTGATATTTGGTCACAGCATTAGGTTTCCATTTTTTACCCAGTCCACCAAATAAATACATCATCTTCTTATTCTTTTACTAAACCTGGAAAATTAACTACCATTTCACATCGGAACAAGTTCTCCCAATTCTTTCTTGTTGAAATTGTGAAGCATGCTACCTGAATGGATACCAGCTGGAGTTGTCTGATATGTGAGATTAGTTTGCCATAGGGACAAATTTGGATTCTACCTCTATTAGGTTGAACCATATTAAGTTGCTGTTTTGGCCATCAGAAAATGGAAATTCAAATAGTTTGATTTGTATTCATTAATCAGATTGAGATCCTTGCAGAACCCAAGAAGTCATGGATTTGAATTGAGGTCAGTCTAGAATGACTCCTAACTGAAGATGCAAACTGCTTTTCCATGCACATGTTTTAATATAAAAGCCCAGGAAAGTGGTACCCCCAACTCTTAAGCAAGTTAACCAGTTGAGTTCTATATGTGGGGGTCCACCTATAAGGGAAAAAATAAGAAACCCTTGTTTATCTAGACTGTTTTTTAGCTGCAGCAATGCTATTGGTTAGACCTTTTATGGATTTATTAATAAACAAAATTTAACTGGGTGGCTGAAGATTTTTGTTTCCTAACCTATGAAATAGAGAAACGAATTGTGTTATATCCCAGAATTTAGAAGTAATGAAAAGAATCTTTAAGCAATACTTAATAAGTACTTAATACTATTATTATTATTATCTGTAAATTAGGTATCCATAAAAATATGAACACAATGATTGGGAATTATGTTTAGTGAAATGTAATAAGGCTGTGGGCAGAGTTTAGAAGATAAGCAACTATTTCAAATGTTTTTTAAATATCTTATGCTAAGAAAATTAACATAAAAGAGATGTATAATTTAAAAACACATTAACTTCATTTGATAATCTTTGGGAATAAACACAGGATTAGGATAAAGCCTTTGTGAGTGTTTTGGAGGAATACGATGTTTACCAGTGGGTTAAACTTTCTGATTAAGTTTTAGCATTTCTAATGTTGTTTTTTTTTTATAAAGCCCTCATTCTACATGGGATATTCCTAGTTCTGTGGCTTAACAAAATAAGGATAAAAATTACATTGAACCTAATATGCATAATATAATACCTCTTTTAAGTACAGTAAGTAGCTAATAGCATGACCCTCTGCATATCTGAGGAAGACAGGGTATTTTGTACAACCAACCACCCAACTCCATCCTGCCATTCTTCTCTCTAATCACAGTTAGTCCAGACAGAGAAATATGAGGACAATTCACTTATTTTTTCACAATGGTGACAAGAACCCCATGATCCACATTTGAATCTATACTATTCATATTTATTCAAATTCCTCAAAACTTATGTATAGATTGCCCTATCTTATCTTGAAGGCTGGAGCATTTTGAAACAGCATTTTTGAAAGTGTGTTTCATGAAAGTCTAACTCCACAAGATGTTAATAAAATTATGATGACAGCTGTGGCTGGTTTGGCTCAGTGGATAGAGCATTGGCCTGCGGACTGAAGGGTCCCGGGTTCGATTCCAGTCAAGGGCACATGTCCAGGTTGTGGGCTCAATCCCCAGTAGGAGGAGTGCAGGAGGCAGCAAATCAATTATTCTCCCTCATCATTGATGTTTCTATCTCTCTCCATCTCCCTTCCTCTCTGAAAACAATAAAAATATACTTTTAAAAAATTAAATTATTTTTGTCATCATCTTTTATGATGACATAAAAGAATATCATGCCAATGCCAGGTTAAGCAAATTAATTATATTTATTATATGTATAGTATCCTAATATATAAAAATCCTGGGTCCATCACAACCGGAGGCTTGACCAACCGGAAGTCAGTCCTGCAGTCAGAGCTGGGTTGCTGTGGCAACCCAGCATTGACTGCTGCAGCTGCAAGCATGGTGACCCAGCACTGACTGCTGAGGGGGCTGCGAATCAGGCCCAGAGAGAGGCCTGAAGAGAGAAGCAGGGCCTGATCTTTAGCCTGTATGGCAGCTGTTGATCAGCACTTGCCTCTCTCTCTTTCTCTCCCGGCCGGGCCAGCAGCAGTGCCTCCATTTCTCTCCAGGCCTCCACAGGGGCTGCTGATCAGCCTCACCTTTCTGATCAGGCCCTTTGATAGGCCCAGAGATGCTGACTGGCACAGAAACTGACCAATCAGAACCAAATCTGGGTGAACTGTGAGGAGCCAATGGCTGCCTAGGAGGTGGAGCTTCTTTATGATTAAGTTATTCTTTATTGATTAAGTTATTACATATGTGTCCTTATCCCCACATTAACCCCCCATCCCCCCACTCATGCCCTCACCCCCCTGTTGTCTGTGTCCATTGGTTAGGCCTATATGCTTGCATATAAGTCCTTTGGTTGATCTCTCCTCCTTACCCCCACCCTCTCCTACCATCCCTCTGAGGTTTGACGGTCTGATCGATGCTTCTCTGTCTCTCAATCTCTTTTTATTCATCAGATTATGTTGTTCATTTTATTCCATAAATGAGTGAGATCATGTGATATTTATCTTTCTCTGACTGGCTTATTTCACTTAGTATAATGCTCTCTAGTTCCATCCATGCTGTTGCAAATGATAAGAATTCCTTCTTTTTAACCCCAGCATAGTAGTCCATTGTGTAGATGTATCACAGTTTTCTAATCCACTCATCTACTGATGGGCACTTAGGCTGTTTCCAAATCTTAGCTATGGTGAATTGTGCTGCTATGAATATAGGGGTGCATGTATCCTTTCTGATTGGTGTTTCTGGCTTCTTGGAATATATTCCTAGAAGTGGGATCACTGGGTCAAATGGGAGTTCCATTTTTAGTTTTTGAGGAAACTCCATATGTTCTCCACAGTGGCTGCACCAATCTGCATTCCCACCAGCAGTGCAAAAGGGTTCCTTTTTCTCTACATTCTCGCCAGCACTTGTCGTTTGTTGATTTGTTGATGATAGCCATTCTGACAGGTGTGAGATGGTACCGCATTGTTGTTTTGACTTGCATCTCTCAGATGATTAGTGACTTTGAGCATGTTTTCATATGTCTCTTGGCCTTTCTTCTGTCTTCTTTCAAAAAGTATCTATTTAAGTCCATTGCCCATTTTTTGATTGGATTGTTTATCTTCCTTTTGTTAAGTTGTATGAGTTCCCTGTAAATGTTGGAGATTAAACCCTTATCAGTGATATCATTGACAAATATGTTCTCCCATACAGTGGGCTTTCTTGTTTTGTTGATGGTTTCTTTTGCTGTACAAAAGCTTTTTATTTTTATGTAGTCCCATTTGTTTATTTTCTCTTTAGTTCCCCTTGCCCTAGGAGCAGTATCAGTGAAATAATTGCTTCGGCATATGTCTGAGATTTTGCTGCCTGTGGATTCCTCTAGTATTTTTATGGTTTCCCATTTAATGTTTAAGTCCTTTATCCATTTTGAGTTTATTTTTGTGAATGGTGTAAGTTGGTGGCCTGGTTTCATTTTTTTGCCTGTATCTGTCCAATTTTCCCAACACCATTTATTGAAGAGACTGTCTTGACTCCATAGTATGCTCTTGCCTCCTTTGTCAAATATTAGTTGAGCATAATAGCTTAGGTTAATTTCTGGGTTCTCTGATCTGTTCCATTGGCCTATATGTCTGTTCTTGTGCCAGTACCAGGTTGTTTTGAGAACAGTGGCTTTGTAATACAGCTTGATATCTGATATTGAGATCCCACCTACTTTGTTCTTCTTTCTCAGGATTGCTGCAGCTATTCAGAGTTGTTTTTTTTTCCAGAGGAATTTTTGGAAAGTTCATTCTAGGTCTGTGAAACATGCTGTTGGTATTTTAATGGGGAGTTCATTGAATCTATAGATTGCTTTGGGTAGTATGGACATTTTGATGATGTTGATTCTACCAATCGATGAACACGGTATTCTTCCATCTGTTTATGTCTTCCTCTATCTTTTTTCAGTGTTCTGTAGTTTTCCGTGTACAGGTCTTTTACCTCCTTAGTTAAGTTTATTCCTAGGTATCTTAATTTTTTTGGTGCAATGGTAAATGGGATTGCTTTTTTAGTCTCTCTTTCTGTAAGTTCATTATTGGTGTATAGAAATGCCATAGATTTCTTGGCATTAATTTTGTATCCTGCTACATTGCCAAATTCATTTATATTAAGTCTAATAATTTTTTGATGGAGTCTTTAGGATTTTCTATGTACAGTATCATGTCATCTGCGAATAAGGACAGTTTTACTTCTTCTTTTCCAATTTGTATGCCTTTTATTCTTCTTCTTGTCTGATCACAATGGCTAGTACTTCCAATACTTTGTCAAACAGGAGTGGTGAGAGTGGGCATTCCTGTCTTGTTCCTGTTCTTAGGGGAAATGGTTTTAGTTTTTGCCTATTGAGTATGATGTTGGCTGTGGGTTTGTCATATATGGCTTTTATTATGTTGAAGTATGATCCTTCTGTTCCCACCTTGCTGAGAGTTTTTATTAGGAAAGGGTGCTGGATTTTGTCAAATGCTTTTTCTGTGTCAGTTGATATGACTATGTGGTTTTTATCTCTCAATTTGTTTATGTGATATTTCACCTTTATTGATTTGCAGATATTGTACCATCCTTGCATCCCCAGGATAAATCCTACTTGGTTATGGTGTATGATCTTTCTGATGTACTGCTGGATCCAATTTGCTAGAATTTTTTTGAGGATTTTGGCATCTATGTTCATGAGGGATATTGGCCTATAATTCTCTTTCATTTTGTTGTCTTTATCTGGTTTTGGTATTAGGATGATGCTGGCTTCATAGAATGAGCTTGGAGTGTTCCTTCCTCTTGAATTTTTTGGAATAGTCTGAGGAGGATAGGTTTTATTTCTTCCTTGAATATTTGGTAAAACTCCCCTGTGAAGCCATTGGCCCTGGGCTTTTGTATGCTGGAAGCTTTTTGATGACTGCTTCAATTTCTTCCATAGTTATTGGCCTATTGAGAATTTTAGAATCTTCCTGATTGAGTTTTGGAAGGTTAGGAGGCAAAGCTTTTGACACTGACTGGCATAGAAACCGACCAATCAGAACCAAATTGGCCAGCAGAGGAGGGAAGTTGGGGGTGAGATCAGACTGGCAAGGAAGGGCAGTTAGGGTGATCAGGCAGGCAGAGGCAGTTAGAGGTGATCAGACAGGCAGAGGCAGTTGGGGCGAGATCAGGCCATCAGGGGAGAGCAGTTGGGGGTGAGATCAGGCCGGCAGAGGAAGGCAGTTAGGTGCAATCAAGCAGGCAGGCAGAGGGGTTGGGGCAATCAGGCAGGCAGGCAGAGGCAGTTAGGGGCGATCAGGCAGGTGAGCAGTTAGGAGCCAGCAGTCCCAGATTGCGAGAGGGATGTCCGATTGGAGAGGGTGCAGGCTGGGCTGAGGGAACACCCCCCCCCCCCCCGCACGAATTTCATGCACCAGGCCACTAGTACACATATATAAAAACAAAAATAAATCTTCTATGGTCTAAATAGCATGTATAATTTCCCAGAGTTATTTCAATCATGAAAGTCATTTTACAAAAATATTTCAATAAACTAGAACATGCTGTGTGAAACTCAAATGTAAGGCATTTCTTATAATATTTTCTTGATACCAATGTAAACTATGCCTCATTTTTCTCTTTCATGGATTTTACTCTCATTTTACAGAGTAAAGCATAAAGTAATTTTCTAAGCAAGAGTGACTTCAAGAATTCCAAGTCCTTGTATATTTTTAAAAGTCTGTTTTTGCCTTCATACTTTGATTGGCTATAACTCCTTCTCGGAGCTTTGCAGGCCTGGTTTTCTCTATTGTCTTCAAGATCCCATACATTTGGGATTGCCAAACGTCAACCTGATTCTTGTCACTTTGTAATTGACCTATATTTTCTCTCTGAAAACTTCTCAGACATACTGTTTATTTTTGATATCTGAAGTTTTCATGATCCCATGTTTAGATGTGTAAGTATTTTTGTACTCCTTTATCTCAACATTGCAAAGTAGGATTTTAATGCAACAAAGGCTTCTGTCTTTCTACTCAGCTCTGGATATATTTCTTCTATTGTTTTGATCTTTTTCTTCCCTCTCTTCTGTCTTTCTGGTACAGCTATTAGTTAAGGTTAAATATCTGGATGTATTCACTGTATATGCCGACTCTGAACTGAAGTTCCTTTATTTTTTCTTGGCAGGTGAGTTCTTTTCATGGTTGCAGACCCTGCTTTAGGGCCCTGGGCTGGCATTTTCAAGTTAAAAAAATAAAAAAGTGTATCAACAGGCTTCTAATCTATTCTCCTTCCATCTTTCAGACTAGTTGAAATACTTCATTCACAGATGGCACCCCTCTCTTTCTCCTGGCTTATTCCTTTATATTTCCTATATTTTATTTTATTTTCAGACATTTGTGTTCAGTCTGCCATTTTACCAGAACACATTAAAGTTTACCATGGGTGACACAGTTTAAATAAAACCTCTGCACCAATTTCTCAGCAATACTGTCTTTAATATTTATTTTTACTTTTTAAATATGTTTTTATTGGTTTTGGAGAGGAAGGGAGAAAGAGAGAGAGAGAAACATCAATGATGAGAGAGAATCATCAATAGACTACCTCCTACAAGCCCCCTACTGGGGATCGAGCTCACAACCCAGACATGTGCTCTGACCGGGAGTTGAACTGTGACCTCCTGGTTCATGAGTCCACACTCAACCATTGAGCCACACTGGCCAAGCAGCAGTGCTGTCTTTAAATACAAGAATATGTTGTACAACTTCAGTTACACAAAAACACAACTTTATGTATTTAAGTATTTTATCACTGTAAAATAGGATCTGAACGGCAAAATACACCCAGGGTTTCTTTTCTTTAAAAAAAAAAAAAAAAAAAAGAGAGTGCTATTCTTCTTCTGTTGTTATTTTTCATTTTCATGTAGAATGTAGCACTTGAACTTATATAGCTTTAAAACCTTTTTTTTTTCCATCTAGGTGATTTCTTAAAAGCTTCTCTGTACAAAACCTTAAATGATTTTCAGTAGAGATTTTCCGTGTCCTTGGACCAATTTCTGATTCTTTTAAGACATGCTACCCACTGTGATATTAACGTATTACTGTAAGAGTTGTAACAGCGGGAGACAGCTTTTTTCTTCCTCAGAGAGATAGAAGGGATATGTGCCTACACTTTGTATGAGAATTTCCTTGACATCCAACTTATACTGTTGGCAGTCTAAGTACTAGAGTAACAGTTCTCTACTTTAGTGGGCTTTTAATGAACTCAAGGTTATATAAGCAAAACATAACTAGTTGTTTATAGATGACTTAAATGTATATATTCAATAAATATCTGTGCTGAGCACTATATTTTTCCCAGGGATGCCACAGTAAACAAGACATCATGCCCTTGAGGAGATCTAATGAAGAGATACAAACAAATAAACAGTAGTAAATTTCTAAAATAATTAAGCAGTCCTATTGTGGACTACCCATTAAGTGTTTAAGAGCATATAAAAGGACCAGTGAACACGATGGAGGAGGATGGGAAGTTTAGGTAACAGATGGCTCCCCAAGGAGATGAATCCTGAGATTAGACCCAAAAGACCAGCACAGATTAGCCAGGAGAAGGAAGGTGAGGTAGATGAGTTAAAAAGAACAGTCCAGATGTTCGAAACAATATGTGTGAAGCCCTGAGGCAGGACCAGGGCTTCATGAACCACAAACAAAGATGGAAACAGATGAAATGGAGAAAAAGCAGAAGCTAGGTTTAAAAGAATTTGTAGTATAGTGTATCAAAGAATGTGGACTTTCTCCTGAAACAAGCATAAAGAGCTATGCTCAGTATAAGAGCAAATCCTTCACACTCTCTTCGAGCAAGTTCTAATTTTTCTTCATAGAGGAAGTAATAAAGTGACAAATTTTCATTATGGGTTTACTGTGTGCAAGACACTTGGCAGGAAGGAAGTAAAGTTATTCAACTTCAGGAATCAGTGTGGAAATATGTCAGAATATTTGGGGTTGCTGTGTATTCTGATGCAAAGAAAGCATATAGGAGCTCTGGGTGGTAGGAGATAAAATTAAAAAGTTATGTTACAGGCTACAATCATAGTAAGGATGTGGACTTTAAATAATAAACATGCTATCCAAGTGGTTCAGCAAGGAATAGACCTGACAATATGTGTGTCTTACCTAAAATATATATTCCTACTTTTTATTATAATGCATATGTCAAGAAATATATCACTTGGCTTGAAGCAATTAAAACTTTGCTCTCTTTTAGTTAATTAAAGACCCGGGTTATCTAAATGAGCCACTGTGGCTTGTTTTAAATATTGATGTTGGAAACCACTGCTTTCCAAATTGAAATTGAACATTTATTCAACTTGCCCTCAAGAAGTTCACAGTCTAAAGTTACAACCAAAAGGAAGTTTTATAAGCTTCCATTATATTTTTCTCTATTATTATTCAATGATGGTATAATTGAACAAGCACCAAATCTCCCCATGGCTCTTTCTCCATTTCTCCATCCATTTCTCTGGCATTCTTATTGAGTAATCAAACTAAAGATAGTGATTTAAGTCCTTATTCCTTCTCCTACCCAAACTGACAAGACATCGTTTATTTTCTGGAAACGAACAAGTCCTTTCTACCTCCTTCTCATGAGCAGGAGCAGATCCAGTTTCTAGGGCAGTGATGGCGAACCTTTTGAGCTGGGCGTGTCAGCATTTTGAAAACCCTAACTTAACTCTGGTGCTGTGTCACATATAGAAATTTTTTGATATTTGCAACCATAGTAAAACAAAGATTTATATTTTTGATATTTATTTTATATATTTAAATGCCACTTAACAAAGAAAAATCAACCAAAAAAATGAGTTTGCGTGTCACCTCTGACACACGCCATCACTGTTAGAGACATGGACTTTATTCATTTGGGGGAGGGCAGGGCTCATTAAGAAAACAGAATAAAATTATACCTACAGATTTCCTAGCTTTTCTCCCTGGAAGAACTTGGAAGGGGTTCTTACAAATAAAGAACAGGCCTTTACTAGCTTTATGGTAAACTCTCCTCTCCTGAAGAGCAAATATATTGATATGCAATGCACTTTCAAAAGTTATCAGTAAAATAGCATTGGCCATGTGGGTGTAAGAAATATAACAGAAACATGCAGGTCCCTTAAAGGCCCCTGTATTCTGTTATGCTCACCTTCATTTGCCAAAACCCTGACTCATCACCAGGAGCAGTTGTCATCTGAATATTCAATGAACAGAACATTTTTGTGTATTGCCTATCCCCTTTCCCCTCTTTCCTGGTCTTTTAACTATTTTACAGATTCTAGATTCCAGTCCCCAACACTTTAGCAATGAACCTTTACTTCATATCTGCCTTTCCAATAAGTTCCACCCAGAGAGGTAGGCCATTTTCAAATGCTGGCACCCATAGAGCTAAGATAATAAGGTAGAGGAGATGTGTTTTATCAGGTAGAAAAAAACAACAAGGAAAAAGCTGTTTGGGCAATGTCCTTAAAAAGTCTGTCTCTGAAGCCAATGTTGGCTGCTGCCTTTAGCTGCTTAGTTCCGTGGAAACCAGTTGTATGACTCTGCAGATAAAAGGCTGTAGACCTCTGAAATACAAGCAAGTAGCACCTCATTATACAAACAGAAGCAACTCAACTATGCGTGCCCTCAAACTGAGCTCGGTGTTCTGTTGCATTTCAAAAATATCCATCTGTTCCAAGAGAAGAAACAGGAAGTTTTGTTAATTATCTCTTACAACCCACTAGTTAGTTTCCAGAAAAATCCCTAAAGCCATATTTCCTGAATAAATTTAACAAGTAAGTTACAAGATGCAGCACAGTAGATAAACCTCACATCACTCCTTCTAAATGAACCACATCTATCAGTCGGCTAGTTGCATCCTCACTGCCGTTAAGCCCCTTCCCATGCCCTCAGCACTCAGCAGACAAATATTTTCTGTACATATGTTCTTTTCATATGACAATATTGACTCATAAGGCAGTATCATACTAGAGATACACAAAACACGACTAAGATATGAGACAAGCACTTGAGAGATATTTCTGATTTATTTGCTTTAGGCACAATTTTGCTTCAAGATTCCATTAAAATACCTCACAAATTTTTGCACTATTAGATAAAATAAATTCATGGGCAATATTTTGTTGTTGGTTATTAGTTAATTTTAGGTATCTCTAAAACTTCTTCCCCAGTCTAATCATGTTGCCTTAACTAAGATTCTACACCAGAGTATTCTAATGTTGTTAAGGATACACATGCCCAGTTGGACTCCTGCCATTATTCTATAAATCATTGCCAATTATGCCAATAAAGCAGGCTGCGTAATGATTGATTTCTTTAGTTACGCGGTCAGCTGTTCTTCAACACTTTATTTTCCTTCACATGTCTCACCCATGGCCTCGTTTCCTGAAACCATGATGGTTTACATTGCCCCAAAAGACACATTTGTACACATCTGTTGGTGAGAAAAAGAGTTTAGAAATTCAGTGAAACCTCATTAATCCCATCTAACTGTTAGAGTGGATAACCCAAATTTGTGAAAACTCTAGATTGTAAAAGATGTTTTTAAAAATACAAAGTAGTTTTTTTCTTTTTAAAGTGCTCAGAGTTTGTGAAATGTATGGTAAGTTTATAAAACTGTAACAAATATTTAGCATTATCATGACAATTGACTATTAACTACATTCATTTCACTAGCAAAGAGATAATAGTATGGAATTTTTGAAGCAATCAGCTCTTTTATTTTCAGTAGAATTAATTATTTTGCCAAAACGTAAATGCATTTTTGATCAGATATCATGGATTAAGGCTGAATGTTTGATATTTATTCAGATATTAACACTAGACCCAGCTGGAAAACAAAGTGATAGAGTGGAAAGTCCTTAGACTGTGAAACCAAACAGACTTGGGTTCAAATCCCAGCCTTATACTCTGCTAGCTCTACAGCAGCGGTTCTCAACCTGTGGGTCGCGACCCCTTTGGGGGTCGAATGACCCTTTCACAGGGGTCCCCTAAGACCATCGGAAAACACATATATAATTACATATTGTTTTTGTGATTAATCACTATGCTTTAATTATGTTCAATTTGTAACAATGAAATTGGGGGTCACCACAACATGAGGAACTGTATTAAAGGGTCACGGCATTAGGAAGGTTGAGAACCACTGCTCTATAGGCTTTATCTATTAACTCAGGATTTATCTATTAACAAATATGCATTGTACAGCTACTCTGGGCTGCAGATACAAAGGTAGAGGCACTGAAATTCTATAACTATTTCAATATCTACAAAACCAAAAGAAGTTAACCACCCAATTATAGATGATTCTCAGGTAATGTTAGCAAGCTGTGTTTATCTAACATGCCAAAACTGAGTTTTGCTTTATTTCTTCATAGAAGCAGGCATTCATATTTAATTTTAAATACTCCTGAATATATATATTTTTTAATTTTAAATATTCATGAATATATGTCTGCCATGTTCAAAACATTTTAATAAAACCAACATTGAAAGGTGCTTCATAAGCCTTGAGGATGTACAATAAAAATTGGTATTAATAAAATGGCAATGTGTCCACCTAAGTAATTTATAAATATGCATATTCTTTGCATTATCAATACAAAATGGTCCAAACAAATAGACTTGTTGCACCACTGTAACTAGAACTAAGTGTTAATAACACATTTTCTAAAATAGCAGTCTAAACCTGTGAATAGTACTAAGCACAAGAAAATTCATAAGCATGCCTCTTAACATTTAACTTTAAGTCAACTCAGGGTGATATTCGACTCAATAATACTACTTCATAATAATTGCCCCAATATTTACTAAGGCCTAAGCTACTTTATTCATTCAAACAATAAAAATGCCTGCACCCCAAGAAAGCTACTTTCAAATACAATTCAAATCAAATAGGCAAAACCTTGCAACTGTAAAAAAGAAAAAAACAAGCAGTTTCTAATTCAGTAAGAAATTACTAATTAAAAGAAGCCATCTTATTTATTTAAAAATGCTAGAGACAAAATGAAAACTTGCCAGCATGCATTCTCTCTCTGAGTTCTTTGAAAGCCACAAATCACAGAGAAAATAAATCATCTCATTTCCATTTAAACATCTGTCTTAAAATAAAAAATCAGAAAAGAAAATAAATTTGAGCAACAAAATAAAATAGCATTAGATTATAATCCAAAACATAAAGTAGATATCAATGTGTCCATACAATTATAAATGATTAAATAAATAAATAAATTATATATATATAAATATATATATATATATATATATATATATATATATATATATGCCTAATATGCTAAGTGTCCCTCCAACCATCCAACCAGTCGCTATGATGCACACCAGGGGCAGACACTCAATGCAGGAGCTGCCATGACGTGCACTGGCTATTTACCAAGAAATGGCACCATGCACATGGAGCCAACAAAGCAACACTCAGTTTCCCCGAAGTGGGACACAGACCCCACCACCACCCCAGGGTGACAGCCCACCAAATCTCAGTCAATACTGCCGAGACCCCATGGCGCAAAATGTGGCCCACAGCCCAGCCCGGAAACGGTGGCTGTGGGCACAGGGTAATGATGTCATGTAGCAATGCCCGGCTTCCTCTACCTAGCAACAGGCCATTTAACAATAAATGGCACTAGGGACCTGGCGCTGACAAAGCAAAACTTGGTTTCCCCCAAGTGGGACACAGACCCCACCACCACCCTGGAGCAACAGCCCACCAAATCGTACCCAACGCTGCCAAGATCCCATGGGGAAAAAATGAGGCCTACAGCCCAACCCAGTCCAGAAACAGTTGCTGTGGGCACCAGGTAATGACATCACGTAGCAACCCCCAGCTTCCTCTCCCTAACGAGTAGCCTCCTTGCAGTTTCTTCAGCCCAGGAACACGACTTGCTTCATAGCTAGATGCAAACATTTTACACTTTAAACAAATGCCTGTGAAGCGTTTTCCCAGGCCTCATCTCATTTGATCCTCACAGGAGTCCTGGAGTTGATAGATAGGAGACTCAGTGGAATCCTATTTTCTTTTCATTAGCCAGAAAACGGAGATTTAGAAAGCTTAGAAACTTGACCTGACAGAAAAGGAGTAAGAAATGGTGGACCTTGAAAATGACTTCAGGTTTTCTCACTGCACAGAATACAGTCAAACACTGCTGCAGTTAAATATTTTACCCTTTGTTCTCCCTGCGTGATCTACAATAATAATCTGCTTCATGTTGATATTTACTGCTGTGTTGCTGACCATTACCTGAAAGATAAGTTGGGGTGCTTCACTGGGCTGGAAAAAGTTTAGCTAAATCAGAAAGCAGGTCTAATTAAGCAAGTTTATTCTATACATATAAAAGGCTAAGTTGACTCATGCATGCGCAATACATATAAAGCTCTCACTGGTGCCAATCACACGCATGTGTTTCAATCTGACATTGTTGATCATGAATTTGGTTGGCACTTTTATTATAGAGAAAAGGTGAATAACAATATTAAAATATTTCTCCTAATTAATTTCAATGTGCATGAATCTGTGCACCAGGCCACTAGTAAATACATAAATAAGTAAATAAATAAGGAAGAACAGACCAATATTCCATTCAGAAAAAGTTTAAATAATTGATGTATTATTTCCACAAACAGATTAAGCATAACTTCACTTCTTTTCTTTTTTTATTGCTTAAAGTATTACAAAGGGTATTACATATGTGTCCTTTTTTTCCCCCCGCCCTTGACAGTCCCCTAGCCTCCCCTACCCCCCAGTGTCTTATGTCCATTGGTTATGCTTATATGCATGCATACAAGTCCTTCGGTTGATCTCTTACCCACCTCCCTCCTGCCCCCCAACCCTCCCCAGCCTTCCTGCTGCAGTTTGACAATCTGTTTGAGGCTGCTCTGCCTCTGTATCTATTATTGTTCAAAAGTTTATAATGGTCTCTATTATCCATGAATGAGTGAGATCATGTGGTATTTTTCCTTCATTGACTGGCTTATTTCACTTAGCATAATGCTCTCCAGTTCCATCCATGCCATTGGGCAACACATAGTAACTTCCTTCCTTAGAGTACAGTATGGAAAGTAGGCAAAAGGGTAATTTGACAGTGAAGAAGTTTGACAGATGCTACCACAGCCAGGTGATCAAGGTCAGCATCAATGGCAATATCATGTTGATGGTATGCACGCGTGGTATGATGCTCTGAGAGATGACGTGTTGGGAGTTGTACTTTACCTCTGTGGTCTTCCTTCCAAAAATCCATAACCCCAGTCTAATCATGAGAAAAACATAAGATAAATCCCAATTGAGGGGCAATCTACAAAATACTTGACTAGCATTCCTCTAAACTGTCAAAATCATCAAAAACAAGAAAAGTCTGAGAAACTGTCACAGCCAAGGAAGGTCTAAGGCAGGGGTCCTCAAACTTTTTAAACAGGGGGCCAGCTCACTGTCCCTCAGACCGTTGGAGGGCCGGATTATAGTTTAAAAAAAAAAAAAAACTATGAACAAATTTCTATGCACACTTCACATATCTTATTTTGAAGTAAAAAAAGAAAATGGGAACAAATACAATATTTGTATTTGCATGTGGCCTGCGGGCCATAGTTTGAGGACCCCTGGTCTAAGGAGACATAATGACTAAATGTAATGTGTATCCTGGATGGGACCATAGAACACTAAGGAAATCTCATTAAAATATAAACTATAGCTTTAAAAAAACAAACAATGCACATTCACAAGGCTCCCAAATCCTTTGAAATGAGCCTAAGTAAACCAGAAGTGAAATGTACTATTTTCATTATCTTATTTTCAGGTGATTGGTTAATTCAACATAAGACCCTATCAATAACTGAGAGGTAACTTTTGAGGAAAGCATTAAAGTTGTCAAAACTGTATCCTCATAAGTTGCTTTAAAAATGTACTGATTTAAATAACAATGGAAATGTTTGCAAGTGATCTATTTGGAGAAGCAAGAAAAGAAAGCTCAGGAATCTCCACTACTACACAGGAATTGTTCCCCTTCTGTGGTGCTCTTCATAATATGAATGCTTAAAACAATATTAAATATTGGCAGACTTTTATTTAGCACTTACTATGTACCAGGAAGTATTATAAGTCCTTTATAGCCTATATAATAAAAGTCTAATATGCTAATTGACCAATCAGAAGAACGACTGGTCGTTATGATACACACTGACCACCAGGGGGCAGACGCTCAATGCAGGAGCCTTCCCCTAGTGGTCAGTGCACTCCCACAGGGGAAGCGCTGCTCAGCTAGAAGCCAGGTTCACGGCTGGCAAACACAGTGGCAGTGGTGGGAGCCTCTCCCACCTCCACGGCAGCACTAAGGACCCCTTGGGGAGTGTCTGACTGCCAGCTTAGGCCCACTCCAGCAATCAGACATTCCCTGAGGGGTCCCAGACTGTGAGAGGGCACAGGCCAGGCTGAGGGACTCCCCTCCCCGCCACTCAGTGCATGAATGTCATGCACCAGGCCTCTAGTACTATATAAGCTCATTTAAGTCTCACAAAATCATCATTATTATTATCATCATCTCCATTGTAATAATGAGGTAATTGAGTCACTGAAAGGTTAAGTGGTAGGAAAACAGACTAGTGACAGAGCCAGTTTTGTAACTCAGGCAGTCTTGTTCCAGAGCATGTATACTGGTTTTCTAAATGGACTACACACAATCCTCACTTCTTTCCCCTGAAGCCTCTATCTGAGCTGCTGAAAGTCTGCCCTGACCCTTCCCCTTGCCCCATGCTGAGTGTTCCCTTTTTCAGCCACCACCACCAACTTTGGGAAAACTTACCAGGATTTCCGAGTAGGCAGATCAGTTTCTTTTCTATAGAAGTTTAGTTTCCCAGGAAGCAGATTCCGAAACAGCTTTGAGTGCAGGATGTTCATTAGGGAGTCCCAAGGAACTGACACTTGTGGGAGGGAATGGTGAAAAGCACAGATGGGCGGAGGGAGAAGTCAAGCTGTGTTGTGCCCCAAACAACCTCAGCAAATTCTACAGGGGCCCTGGGTTTAAAGTGGCCCTTAAAGTTATTTTCAGGTGGGCTAAGGTGGTCAGACTTTCCTAAATTGCATGATCACCCTACCTGAGACCCACCACAATCAGCACAGAAGGTACAAACTCCAGTTCCCTCTCTAAGACAAACCAGTTCTATGGCTGGATTCCCGTAGTTTTGTCCAAGCAGGACCAAACTGGAACAGGTAACAAACAGAGTGATTTCATCTCATAGATATCATCTCCCTCTCTACCTACAGGTCAAGCATGAAGTTTGAAATTCCACCATTAGAAATACATTCCTTTTTTCCTACTCTGAAGCTTTTTTGTCATAAAATAACCTTTACCAAATTTCAAATACCCCTTCAAAAAAGGCAATATAAACTATTTTCAGCTAATCTTAATGGAAATTAACTGATTATAGCTGAAAACAAAGAACAGAATATCTTGAAAGAGAAATGAGGCACTAGAAGAAATAAGGGGGTGCCAACAAATACTACCATACTTCACAACATTAATTTCAACCCTACCCCTGACTTCTCACAAAGAGGCTATTCCCTTCTCTTTCCTACATATGTCATGTTAGTTCCCTCAGACCTCTAAAAAACAACATAAAGACATTTCATGAAACATCATCCTATATAATAAAAGCCTAATATGCAAATCGATCAAACAGCGCAACAACCAGTCACTATGATGCACACTGACCACCAGGGGGCAGATGCTTAATGCAGGAGCTTCCCCCAGCCCACAGGCCTCAGGCCAGCCACGGTGGGTGCCAGCAGGGACCATCCCCCCCCCCCCCAATCACCCTGCCAGTCACCCCACAGATTGGCCCTGATCACTGGCCAGGCCTAGGGACCTACCCGTTCATGAATTTCATGCACCAGGCCTCTAGTGTTTCATAATTACATTATAGTTTATAAGATAGAGTCTAATTATTTCTCTGAAATTGACCACTTCCCACTCGGACAATGTTTGTTTCTTCTTAGATCTTCTCGATTTCTGTTGCATAATGCCAGGAGAAATATGCCTATAGATATCTTTGACACAAACTTTAGTCCTAGCAGATCATGGGCTCCCACAAATATAACTAAGGATTTAATATGTACCCTTATATTTACAGATGTCAATGCAAGTTGAAGAAGATGTAAAAATTACTGGAAACCAATTTACAGCAGCTGAAGCAAATTAGGGCTTTAGGGCAAGTTGCAAATTTTAAAAAGAAAGGAATGAAGTAATGAAACAACCAGCTGTAGGCAAACCATATGTGCCATCAAAATCTTTATTAATGAAAGTTTAGCTACATGTTAAAGAGAATTTAGGTCCTACGGCAAAGATCCCAAAAGCGATAAGCAGATTGTGATACTTTATATTCCAGATAAGTTGCCAAAATTTTTACAGAGATTTAGGGCAGTTCCTATAGTACCCTTATACTCAAATGTTTGAAAGACCTCCACATTATTCACTACACTGCCCAAATATCAAGGTACATTTTGAAATTTGAGAAAACAATACATTTAATTTGCCAACTTAATTACCTACAAAGAATGTTCAAAATAGTTGGCATATATAGCTTGATTACAACTGAGATTTTTAGCAGTTACCAAAACTATGTTGGTGATAGGTCAAAAGTTACCTTCTAATATTAGTGATAATCTATATAGGGTCATAGTTTTTATATATGTTATGGGACATTGGCTAGAGAATGTGGCATCTCTGAACAACATTGAAGAACCAAAGGAATTTTTTGCTCAGATGACACCCAAAAATGACCCTTCAAATGAGCTAATTATGCACCAGCCCTTGCCAGCATACAACAGAGGCAAAAAAAGATTATACAGCAGACATATCTAAAGGTCAACTTAATCTCAGCAACTTTTAGTCAGTTGGATTGTGACTCATAAGCCTTGCTCAGCTTTAGAACTGATCCACCCATTTTAGACTTTATCTGAAAGGTTCTTTGTCCCCAAATAATCACATTTTGCAAAGTTGTTTCAGTGAAAAAGAAATAAACCAAAACATGGAAATATCATTGTAGATGAGGACTGGATTAAGACCTATTATGTGTTATTCTCATCAGAATGATTTTCTTCTGATTCTCAGCCCTGTATACATGCCTAAATTCCTCTGGTTAGATTTTTTAGCTCTCCAACTGGTTGTTCTATATGTGAGGACAAAGTCAAATTGCCAATGTCTCTTAAACGTACCCAGCCATTGGCTACAATTACTTTCAAAAGTTTTATTATTAATTACAACTCACTATTATCTTAAATTCAATATTATTAAAATAACACTGAAAAGATACAGATTACCCAATTCTCCCCATTATTTGTAAGTTGGTATTACAAATTAAAGTTACATTATAATTCTTATAATAATGCCCGAATGTTATGTTATTAGTAGTGTGCTTTTTTTTATCCACTATATTTGAAGTGTACTTGTTGATCTTCCTAATCATTACTTATGAATTAGAATAAAGTATTATCAGAGTCTTACTCTATAATTTGATTTCTAAAGAGGAATCAGATGCTCTTTGATTCCTCCAACTGCTAGATCTGAAGGCTGCTCTTAAACCTTTGAAGATAGTGGCACAAAATCCACCAATCACTAATCATCCGTATACATGTCTCTCTGGAACACTCCATTACCAAGGCAGTAAAAAATGATGGTGCTTTTGAGTACAGCATCAGTATTTATATACTGGAGATAGTTTTACAGTTGAACATGTTATTATGTTTATGCCTAGCAGTTATAGCAATGTCCTCTGTTTAGTGATGACATACTATAGGAGAGTACTCACAGTAAACTGACTAGAAATAATTCACAAACATTCATCATGAGATGGACATGCTCACACTAAAAATCCTATTAGCTACAACATTAAATGATCCTTTGTGTATTGCTTACTCTAGGATTTAGATACTTTGAGGTCAACTAATTAAAAAATTAGACTGCCTTGTAATTATACAAGCCTATTTTTCCTATTTAATGTGTTGAATCTCAATGTGTGGTTTTAATCATTTTACATCATTAAACCCTTAACATGTGATTCATGTAAGTTATGATGGCTGCAGAAGTTTTGATCCATGTGGCATACTGATCACATAATTGCCTAGTCATGTAATTCCTTTAGTAGGTTTTTAGCAAAGTTCTCTCAATTTCTTCATTTCACTCAATGCATGTGGCACACATGTTATGCACCTATCAAAAGTTTCACTACTGTGTTTTATTAAAAGCATGGAGGGTGTGATTTCTAATCCTTTATAATTTCTGGATTTACTAATTAAATTGCTTCACTCATGTCAAAAGCACTTTTTATCACTTGGAATATTAAAATCAGCCCTTTTTGGAGAACAAAGTCAATCAGAAAAACTCTAAAAGCATGAAAAAGTGTTTCCTGTGTTCAGATGACTTGAAAGGAGCTCAAAGGAAATTTACCAAATTAAAATAAAAATCCATTATCCTACAGAAAATAAGCCTGCAAATTAAAGCCACAGCAGCCAGTACACTGAAAACAAGCCTAGGTAAAAGGTAGTCCCAACCTACAAGGGCACACTCTCCTACTGTTCTTATTATCATCTTTTTTCCATGCCCCCAAATCTGTTTACTTGATTTTTTATCTTAAATGGTCAGCATACAGGGTGTTTTGATTAATATGTTTAACTCTTGTGCAGGGAGACAGGAATTAAACATTTTCCAAACCTGTATGTGGTTAGCATGGTCCAATGTATTTTAGATCATTTTGTCTTCACAGTGTCCTGCAAAGTACATATTCTCATGCCCATTTTTCAGATGCAAAGACCAAGGATGAGTGATGTTACATGTTACATAACTCTTCTGAAATTATTGGTCTAGCGATGAAGAACTGTGATGTAAATCAAGTTATTTGACTGCAAAGCTTCTACTTTTTCATTTACTAACCCGAATATATATATATATATATATATATATATATATATATATATATACAAATTACTACTTTCCGGAGAATTAGCATATGATAAAAAATTAACTTGGATCATAAGAAACATAAGTTATTCCCTTTGAAGATTCAAAAGACATTTAAGAATTTAGTCATACCTCAGAGTCATCATTAGAAACATTAGCCATTCTTTCATTATCAATGTATCAGAAGTTCTTATTAACAGAGTTTTATGATGAATGGAATGACACGGAATATATCTGTATATATGCATTCTTCCTATAGAAATATGACAAATTTCAGACTTCCAAGACTATCTAAGTAAGCACTTCATGATTGTACACTACAGTATGATTTCTCAGTAGCATGATTGTACAGGGTTCTTTGCATATTGGTCTCTCATGAAGACTTTAAAATTTATTCAAAGCACAGAACATGGTCATCATACTTGCCCTTTAAACTCCATGGCACATTAGGTTCAAGCTTAACTTTCAAATGCCCAGGAAGCTACTGTTTTTAATTCCTAATTAGAGAATGATCTCAGGTAACCCCTAACATCATCCAAAGGAAAAGACTGTTTCATTTGTTTTTCCAATTTGTCAGATTAAAGGTAACCCTAAACAAAGGCACTTTCATCACATTACCACTTTAGGGCCAAATACTGCTCAGCTCCTCTAGGCAGAATTTGGGTTTTTAAAGTTGTTTTTAATGATTAAAATTTTTCCTGACCCACAACATAGATTCTCCACCAATAGCCATTCTAGCCCTGAGTGTGAGTTGAGATTACCCTGGGATTCCCTAGCTCTTCATAGAAATTGGATAGTTGCCTACTCTACCAGGCTGACTCTGACTCCCCCACCCACCCTTCTCCACCCTAAACTTGATTCTTGGTGAACACCTATCTCCTCCAAATACAAAGTTCTAATCATTTCTGTTTCTATTTCTGCATTGCTGTGGAGTGTTTCAATGGGCAACCTGATAAAGCAGAAAAATAGGAATGTGTAACCTATGGATATTTACATTATACATGAATCTAGATCTATTGGTGTTTTCTCCCCAAGTTCCATTTTAAATGATACAAATATTTGCCATAGATGGAAACTTCCTCTTCAAATGACTTAGCTAAAACTATGATTAATAAACCATTTCTGATTTATAGGAACTCCCTGAAAGATCTCTTATTTGATATGTGTGAAAACTAGGAAATATGTAGCCGTTCATATCAGAGAAGGAGGTAAACTGGGAAAAATCATATGGCCAGATTTATTAGTGATCTAGGAGATGCAGAGAAAGCAAGCAAATTTAAAGCTTTGCATATAACATGAAGCTTAGGACATATTTCAAACTTTCAGTGCCTAGTGATACTTGGGAAGTTGTAACAATTTAGAAAATCAAGGAAGTTGCATTTGTTTTCTAAGGTTGCCATAACAAAGTACCACAGACTGCATGACTTAAACAGCAAAAACTTGTTTTCTCAAAATTCTGGAGGTTGAAAGTCTGAGATCAAGTTGTTGCTGAGTTGGGTTTTTTCCTGAGGCCCCTCTCCTTAGATTGTAGATGGGCATCTTCAATCTGTGTCTTCACATGGTCTTCCATCTGTGCATGCCTGTGTCAGAATTTCCTCTTTTTATAAGGATGCCAGTCACGTTGGTTTAGGGTCCACTGAGTGAGTTCATTTTAACTTAACAAGCTCTTTAAAGACCCTAGCAGCTAGGGCCTAGCTCCAAATACAGTCACATTCAGAAGTACTGGGAGTTATAATTTCAATATATGGATTTGGGGTGAACACAACTCAGCCTTATGGGAATGAAAATTATAATCCCATTCCAAGAATGCCTGTGCCCTCAGATGATTTCTGTTATGAATGATGCAGAGCAAAGTGACCTACTTCGGAATGAAAGCTACCTCCACCCAGGACCAAACAGGAATTACAACTAAAATATACAAAAATCAACCTGAATAACCAACTGAGGACTAGCTGAACAAAAGTCTTAAAATCAAGGATTTATAGAAGAAACCACATTACAACTAGTAGGAAGGGGCAGAGATGTGAAAGGTTCCAGATGGATATCTCAGCTGCACAGGTTCCACCTGAGGAGTATGGGGTGTCAACCCCACACCAGGATCCCCACCCCCGAGCACATAATATCTGGCTGTGAAAATCAGCAGGGATTCTGTCTGCCAAGGAGAGACAAGAGTTTTCTAGAGGCGCCTCACACGCGCAACCTGCACCCGCGGGCTCCGGGGGTGGGTGGCGCGGAGCCCAACCCCACGATGGCGCACGAGCAGGGACGGGGGCCCTCCCCGCCTCCCTCCCGCCAGTTGCTGGATGCGGTGCTCCAGAACCTCTACGACTTTGGAGAGACAGAAGATGAAGCGGAACAGAAAAGGATCCGAAAGAAAAAGGAAAACAAGAAGAGAGATGCGGGGACCCCCGTGGCCTTGGGGGCCGAGCCCGCTCCCCCACCTGGTGCTCCTGTAAGAGGCCCGAGGAAGAAGGCTTCGGGCTTCTTCTCGGAGCTCCGGGAAGAGCTGCGGTGTGCCCCCTCCGTGACCCCCCCGGAGGCCCCCGCAGGCCCACAAGCCCCCCGGGCGGCGGCATCGCCCTCTCCCCTGAACAGGAGGGAGCCGGTGGAAGTGGTGGAATTCCACAGCAGGAGTAAGAAAAGGAAACAGAGGCCGGATCAAGATGAGAACGCCAAGACCAAAACTAGTATTCTTGAGAAAGATGTGAATATACAAGAATTTAACTTAGGAAAGGCTCAGCTGGAGGTGCACCGGTTTGGGATCACGGGCTACGGAAAAGGGAAGGAGCGAGTCCTGGAACGGGAGCGTGCGGTCATGCTGGGCGCACAGCCTCCCAAGAAGAGTTACGTGAATTACAAGGTTTTGCAGGAGAAGATCAAAGAGAAAAAGGCAGCCAAGGAAGAGGAAAAGAGAATGGCCCAGGACACAGACATTTTCAAGAAAAAGAAGAGGAAAGGGCAGGAGGACAGGAAATCCAAGAAGAAAGCAGCTCCCAGCATTTTGTCAAGTGGACGGATTGGCCAGGTTGGAAAATTCAAAAATGGGACATTGATCCTGAGCCACGTAGACATCAGGAAGTTAACTCGTCCCGTGTGGCTAAGTGAGCTGCTGCCGAGCCAGAGGGACGGGGAAGCCCTGTACTGACGCTGGGCCGGCCGGACTCCAGACCGTTACTTATTTCCTGCTTCGTGACTGTTCTTTGGGGGAAAATCAGAGAGGACCAGGAAAGCTTCTGGGCTCTGTGTCTGCGGGGCCACGTCGGGCCAACCACGCGCCGTGCGCATGTGAAGTGAACCTGGCAGAAGACGTTTAATTTTCCCAGCGCGTCACTCGAGTTTCACTTTCACTGGTGTTTTGTGCATTTGCTCGTAAGAAGATTTCTCAGGAATGTGCTGATTTATAAGGGCTAATAATTAGCTTTCAACCGCCATTTAATTTTCTAAAAATGATTCGATGTCACTGTATCGTGAAAGAGCTAGCAATGTCATTTGTCAAGTTATTTTGTAGGAAAAGCAGCTTCCATGTTCAGGCTCAAGTATGTAAAGTCTACTTCACAGGAAGGGACGTAAATAAAATTCACCCTTTGGGGCGTGTGTGGCCGTGACTGTGAAATAAATAAATAAATAAATAAATAAATAAATAAATAAAGAGTTTTCTAGAGACACAGGTGCACTCTTAGAGGGCCAATGCACAGTCATCAGGATCTTTCTTGGGTAGAGCACTCCTTTCCTTAGATATCGGCCTGGGTTAATAAAATGGCCCCAGCCTCTAGACTCCCTGTCACCCCACCCTGCAGAGCTCACTTCCTGCTGAGGAGTTAGCTGCCGGGGCAGTGGTGCAGAAGTCCAGGAAGACTCAGAGGGTGTCAGTTACTGAGTTATGTGTCTCTAGGGTAGAAGCCACAGCTTCAGCCCTCTCCCAAGCCTGACTGGCACTCCCCCTGAAGGGAAATCCACTAGCCCCACTCTCCTGATTTCTAAGAGCCCTGCCCTGCTGATCTCAGGCTTCTGACTAAAGCTGCTCCAGATTGAGTTGTGTGGCTCTAAGACAGGGGGCATTTTTCCCTCAAACACTCAACTGGTGCAGAGCCCATTCTTCATGTGCCTAAATCTTGGTCTGTGTGGGCTTCACCCTGACTATTTCCTGAGACCCTGCTCCACCACAAATGTCTGTGGACACCTGGTGGGTGGCAGCTAGACTTGGTATACACTGAGACTTTGCTATGTGGCCTCAGACCAAGCACTGGCACTGAGATTGAACCTGTACCAGAGTCCCTCCTAAGTGGCCCCAGAATCAACACATACAGTGGCCAGCTTCAGACAACATCAGAGCAGGATGCAATTAGATTCACGAATGGACTATTGAAAGGGAGATCTCAGCAGGCACCAGACCCTGTTGAAGTAAATTCCACTTAGTATGTTCAGCACCTACACAGCAGCTCATACAATGTGGTCAAGGTCAATCCTCACACTCACAGTCAGTCATCAGCCTGAGGATTGAACCCAAGCACAAATGGGCCAATAGCAATCAAGACTAAATTACAATAGGAGGGCTCACATAACTCACACAGGGGACATTCTTGGTGGACCCAGCTCAGGTGATCAAGGAGAATGTGCCAGTGGGTCCCACATGGTATCTACTACACAAGGCCACCTACCAAAACTGGGAGACATAGCAAATCAACCTAATGCACAAAAGCAAACACAAAGAGGCAGAAAAAATGGAGAGACAAAAAAACATGCCCCCAAACAAAAGAAGAAAAGAAATCTCAAGAAAAGGAGCTAAAAGAAATGGAGGAATTTATCAAATACAGAGTTCAAAAATATGGTTATGAGTGCTCAAGAAATTTAGTGAAAACCATAATAGCATGAAAAAGGGCACAGAACCATAAAAAAGAACAAGTCAGAAATAAAGAATACAATATCTGAAATAAAGAATACACTAGAAAAAACAAATAGTAGGTTGGTTGAAGGATATGATCTAAACAGCAATTTGGAAGATAAGGTAGCATAACACATCCAATCAGAGAGACAAAAAAAAAGAAAGAAAAGGAAGTTAAAAAAAAGAATTTTTAAAAATGAAGATAGTTTAAAGGATCTTTGGGTCAAGGCAACATGAAGCTTACATCTACATTACAGAAAGAGAAGAGAAAAAGTAAGGGGTCCAGAACCTATTTGAAGAAATAATCACTGAAAACTTCCCTTACCTGGTAAAGGAAAAAGATACACACAAGTTTAAGAAGCACAGAGAGTCTCAAACAAAATCAATCCAAAGAGGCCCACACCAAGACACATCATAATTAAAATGGCAAAAGTTAAAGACAATAAGAGAATCTTAAAAGAGAGAATCTTAAAAACACAGCTAGTTACCTACAAGGGAGCTCCCAGAAGATTTTCAGCTGATTTTTCAATAGAAACATTTCAAGCCAGAAGGGATTGGCATGAAATATTCAAAGTGATGAAAAGCAAAAACATACAATCAAGACAACTTTACCCAGCAAGGCTATAATTTAAAATTGAAGGAGAGATAAAGAGTTTCCCAGACAAGAAAAAGCTATAGGAGTTCATTACCAACAAATCAGTATTACAAGAATTGTTAAAGGATCTTTTTGAAGAAGAGGAAGGAGGAGGAGGAGGAGGAGAGTGGGACAAAGAGAAGAAGGAGAGGAATAAAATCAGAGGAACGTAGTTATAAAGAATAAAATGGCGCCCTAACTGGTTTGGCTCAGTGGATAGAGTGTCAGTCTGTGGACTCAAGGGTCCTGGGTTCGATTCCAGTCAAGGGCATGTATCTTGGTTGCGGGCACATCCCCAGTAGGGAGTGTGCAGGAGGCAGCTGATTGATGTTTCTCTCTCATCGATATTTCTAGCTCTCTGTCCCTCTCCCTTCCTCTCTGTAAAAAAATCAATAAAATATATTTTTTAAAAAAAGAATAAAATGGCAATAAATATGTAACAATCTATAATCTCTTAAATGTAAATGACTTAAATGCTCTAATAAGAAGACATAAGGTAGCTGAATGGATAAGAAATAAGACCCATATATATTCTGTCTAGAAGACACCCATGTCAGAATGAAAGTTACACACAGACTAAAAGTAAAAAGATGGAAAAAGATATTTCATGCAAATGATAATTTTAAAAAGCTGAGGTAGCAATACTTATATCTGACAAAATGGACTTTAAAACAAAGACGATAATAAAAGACAAAAAAGGACATTACATAGAGATAAAGGACATAACCCTTTTAAATATTTATGCATCTAACACATGAGCACCTAAAATATATAAAGCAAATCTTGAAGGACATTAAGGGAGGATAGACCTAACAACCCATTGACATCAATGGATAGATCTTTCAGACAGAAAATTAACAAGGAAACTGGCCTTAACTGAAAAACCATACCAATGGATTTAATTAATATTTTCGGAGCATTTTACCCCAAAGAAGCAGAATATACATTATTCTCAAGTGTATATTGAAACATTTTTTAGGGTCTACCACATGCTAGGATACAAAATAAGTCCCAATAAATTTAATAAGATTGAAATTATATCAAGCATCTTCTCTTACCATAATGGTATGAAACTAGAAATCAATTACCAAAAAAAAACCCTGAAAATACACAAAGACATGGAGACTAAATAAGATGTTACTAAACAATGAATGAGTTAACAATGAGATTGAGAAAGAAATTAAAAAACATCTTGAAACAAATGAAAATGTGAACACAACAACCCAAAACTTATAAAACACAGCAAAAGCAGTCCTAAGAGGGAAATTATAGGCCTACCTCAAGAAGCAAGAAAAATTTCCAATAAACAATCTCACTTTACACTGAAAGAAGCTGGAAAAAGTACAACAAAGCCCAACGTGAATAGAAAAGTGGAAATAATAAAGGTAGAAATAGAAATAAACTAGAGTCTAAAAAACAATAGAAAGAACAATGAAACTAAGAGTTAGTTAGTTCTTTAAAAAGATAAACAAAACCAGACTCTTCAAGAAAAAAAGAGAGAGGACCCAAATTATTAAAATCAGAAATGAAAGAGGAGAAGTAACAACTGACACTAAAGAAATATAAAGGACACAGACAATAGGGTGCTGAAAGCCTGGGGCACGGCTGGGGATGGAGGTGGGTTAAAGAGGTCAATGGGTGAAAAAGGGGGACATATGTAATACTTTTAACAATAAAGATTTTTTAAGTCATACAGGAAATAAGGATTCTTTATAAATTTAAAAGAAAAGAAGTTGTGGTAAACAGACAATTATGACTAATCCTTCCAAGTTACCAATTGGCTGCTGACAATTCTGTGTCATGGGTTTTCAGGTAGTTAAATCCAATTTTCAAAATGTCATCTTCAAACACCAAAGCTTGGTGGGGAAATTGCAAAACACACAAAGGGAAAAATCACTGTAATGCAGGTTGTCTCTGTTCATTCTTAATGGACTCCTATTACTCAATGAGACCATGTGACTTGGAAAGTCTTTGTCTGCATTAAATTGCAGAGTGGTTTGAATATAGTACAGATGCCATGGAAAGCAAAGATGGACATTTTTTCAAATTGAAATCATGTAATTGTTGCCGCATACAGAAATAAAGACTTGGCTAATGGAATAACCCAAATTGACTTGTAAAACTCTTGAAAACAAACAACTTTTCATTGCACATCTCATTTCTCATCTCCAACCTTTGGCAGTGAGCATTCTTTCTTTGGAGGGCTGGTCTGATGGAGAAAGCTTTTACTGCTTCATTTCATGAAAACCCCTGTTTGTGTCTCTGAGTTCAATGAAAAGTCAAAATTATCAAGAGAGCAGGAAGAGTTAACATGAGAGAAGGTCCCAAAAATCCTCTAGAGATTATGAATCTGTTAGATGAGAGCATCGCCTGTTCTCCATGACATTTTTTTCTTATAAATGCAGCCAGCCTGACATTGCCTGCAAATGTCAATGCCATGCAGAGAGAATAGATAAATTTAGAGTGAATGATTTCCCAGTTAAATAGGGACCAACGGTGAGTTTATAATAAAACAATTTGCACACAGTTTGCAATATGACAATGGTAATTGTTCTTATGTTGAAAACAAACCTTTCCTGAGCTGTGCTTGTGGCAGAGCAGGTCATGTCCTAACACAGTCCTTCCTGAATCTCTATACAGTACTAGGAAGGCCATTAAGTATTTGTAACATTTGCTCAGCTCATCTGAGAACGTAACACATTGGGAGGCATGATTACACACAAGAGTTTTCAAACCTCATTTTGAGCTGAAAATATAGTGTTCAACACCAGACATTTGAAAGCAGAAAAAGAATGGACTGTCCTTTCATCCTCGGCTGGTGGTTGATGTCCTGTTATCTAGAACTTCTGAAAATGTTTTAATCCTGGCTGCACAATGAAACCACCCGAGGAGCTTCATTGAACTGATGTCTGGGCTCCACCTCCAGAGATTCTACTTTAAGTGACTTGGGGTGTGGCCAGGCACTGGAATTTTTAAAAGCTCCCCAGGAGATTCTAAAGAGCAGACAAGGTTTAGAAAGACTGTTAAAAAATAAATAAATAAATAGAGTTAAACTATCAGATGACATTCTGTCATTTATAACTACAAAAGTTAAATCTATCTAAATAGTTCAGGTCCATTTTTATTATTTTATAGTCACACAAATCAGCATAGAAAATGTGGAATAATAAAATATTTGAACTACAAGGAACCCAAGAGATCACTTAATCCAAGGATTCTCAACCAGGGGTTCTTGGGCTCCTGGGAATCCTTTAGGTGGTGTGGCAACCCCTTGAAGTTGCAATACATTTTTCTGAGAATATCCATAGACTCCATCAGCTTCTATAAAGAGGCTCCTCCCCATCCCCTTCAAATTAAAAACCACTTATGGGGTCTAAATCCCTCAATTTGCTCCCAATAAAACTGAAGGCCAACATAAAAAGATAAAAGAATATATTACACACCACCCCCTTCAGGGCCTCTCAGACCTAAGTCCATGATGGCTCATAAGTTTTTGTACAAACTTGGTTAAAATTCCAAACAAAACAAATTAAGCCCCAAAACAGACTGACATTTTAACTAAATCAAGATTTCAACCAGGCAGCTGAAGTATACAGAACCACAGAAGTCGTAATATTTTTGTAGACTTCACAGAGAAAAACGTCCGCAGAATGGGACCTCTGACTAAGAACTTTCGGCTCAAGATTTTATCAGATTAAATATAAAGTCAGGAAGTGAGCAAATGTTAGCCAAGTCCAAGCAGAGATCATCTAGTGCTCCCAATATAGCATTGTAAACTCAATTTGATTTTTCCCAAGTTTGTATCATGTTTAATTTGTATTGTTTCATAACCTTAGTAAAGTGTGGTTCCTATGTCTATTCATTGACAATGACCTCACTGGTCATTCATTAAAAAAAAAAGATTCTCTAAGGGAGCTCACTGATGTGTCTATACATCACTACATAGCATGTTACAACTTTGGGTGACAGAAACCAGAGGGGGAGAGCTTTTAGGTAACAAAGAACCAGCTCTAAGCAAAGTAGCCATAGGCGAAGGTAGAACTTTATATTACATTTTGGTCTTTAGTTGTTGGTGAGACTATTGGGAATTATTTTTAATACCTAATTTCTTCAATTTTCTGATTCTGGCATATGCTAGCAGAATTTTTTAGGTGTCCTCTCTGATAAAGTGTGTATTTATATGTAATGTATATGTATATGTATATGTATATGTATGTGCATGTATATGTATATGTATACATATATTGCATAATATCAAAAGCTATTCTTCACTCAGTATTTATACACAAAGAAATCCATCAGACTAAATAGATATAAGTTAGTAAGTTTGTGAAGTTGGAGTCAAACCTGTGTCCAGCTGATTCCCATAGAGGTTATGATATAGTTATGATTATAATTCAGTAAGATGATTATGGATTTGGGAATCAAACCTAGGTTTAAATCTTGGTCCTGCTACTCATTAGCTGTGTGACCCTAGGCAAAGTACTTAAATTCTGTGACCCTCTATTTCCCTTCTGAAAAATAGGATTAATTGCACCTCCATCAGAGAATTGATATGTTGGTGGAAAATACCTAATATAGTGCCTTATATGTTATAGGTTCTCAAATATCATTCACCTTCTTTCACTACCTCCTAAATCTTGTGTTCTTTCCAGTAGACCAAGTAACATTTCAGAATGTTTCTTTTTCTTCCCCACTTCAGCACCACTAACCAAAAGTGAGCATTTTTAAAAAATTTGAAATCATGTCAGGCTCACTTAAATGGTCTTTGATTTCTTGATTTTTTTTTTATATAAACTTCACACTTGTCCACTGAAGCTTTTAAAATCCAGAGCAGAAAATATTGTATTAATGAATAAAAGACCTTGAATACTTTTGTTCCCATGTGCTTTGAATTCTTACTCCAAGTGCAATAACAAGGTCAAACTTGATATCATGAATCAAAAAGAGGACAGAAAGAGAAAAAGCTAAATTTAAGGAAAATATTAGGATAAAGAGAGGTATTTTGGCAGCTAGTTATATTTCTGAGTTGAGGTTTACTTACAAAATGGTATCCAGTTTATTCACTCATTCGCTAAATGTTCCCTAACAAATTAATATGAAGTCAAAACTATGTTACGGCTGAGTGTGGGGTGGAGTGTCTAATAGATATTTCATTTTGACTTGTTGTTTTTTATCATAAAGGGAACATAAAATTATTGAGTAAAAATGTAAGGACATATGTGATTTTAATGAATGATACAAACATTAAAAGCTATAATTACTCATATAAAGAGGAGAGTGAGCTGAGAGAGGTGGGCCTTGAACTAAGACCTAAATGACTAGAAATGCCAATCTAGAGGACATAAACTTTGGAGCAAATGAAGAAAGCAAAGTGTTGGGGGGCTGAAAGGACCAGAGGATGTCAATCCATGAAGCAAAGTTGGGGAAAGGTTCCCTGCAGGTGAGACAACATCCTAGAGTTGAACCTTGTTCAAGGGCATTAAAGAAACTAATCCCTACCAGACGGTGCTTTGGAGTCTGAAGAGATAAAATAGCAAAAGAACTTCAACGTCATGACCATGTCATATAGCCCTTGGGCATTCTCTAAGCCTAGTAAGCACATTCATTGACATAAGGAAGAAATAATTAATAGTAGAAACAATTCTTCAGAGGTTTCCTACAAACTTAAAGAAACTCTAAATGAAGAAAAATGTAAATATGGCCCATTTCAGGTTTCCCTATGCTTGTTTACATGTAGCCATTTCCCAAAATACTTCAGAATTTCAAATACCTCAGATTACACATATAAACCAGAGACAAGGCGATATTGCAGTTTGGTGATTCCAGTCTCGATGTACAAGTATTGCTCAGTAGTCAACTGTCAAACTCACCTGAACATATTTGTGACATTTTATCATTTATCCACCATTTTAAAAGCAGCAGACTCAAAATGGTTTGCTAAAGCACATAGATTTTTTTTATTTTATTTTTTTATTTTGCTAATTTTACTGTGTTTCACTTGACAAAAAGAGAAATTGGTTATTGGCTATATTATCAGAGTTCTAAAGGAATGGCGGTATTTTCCCAGTGATTTTTATCCCTGAATTTCCTACACTAGTAACTCTCTAGGCTGGAGATATGGGTCAATCCGACCTTGGAACATGGTCTATGCCTAGAATACTGTCCAGGGCTTATTTAAAATTAAATAATAATACTTAGCATGAATGATTCCAGTGCTTGCAGAGGAAAAGGGACTGCTGCCAAGGGAAAGTGGCCCTCCTCAGTTTCCCTTGGACCTGTATGCAAACAGCTTGAAGTCAAGGTTATGTTAGCTAGTAATGTTCGCTAGTAAGATCAAGAGTTATGTCCTTGCCCTGACTGGTTTGGCTCAGTGGATAGAGTGTCGGCCTGCGGACTGGAAGGTGCCAGGTTCGATTCCGGTCAAGGGCATGTACCTTGGTTGCAGGCACATCCCCAGTAGGAGGTGTGCAGGAGTCAGCTGATCGATGTTTCTCTCTCATCGATGTTTGTAACTCTCTATCTCTCTCCCTTCCTCTCTGTAAAAAATCAATAAAATATGTATATTTTTAAAAAAAGAGTTATGTCCTTGCACTGGCTGGTTGGCTCAGTGGATAGAGCGTCGGCCTGCAGACTGAGGAGTCCCAGTTTCGATTCCAGTCAAGGGCATATACCTTGGTTGCAGGCACATCCCCAGTGGGGGGTGTGCAGGAGGCAGATGATCAATGTTTCTCGCTCATCAATGTTTCTAACTCTCTATCCCTCTCCTTTCCTCTCTGTAAAAAAATTAATAAAGTTTTTTTTTAAAAAAAAAAAGAGTTATGCTCTTGCTCTGGGAATGCTAGCTTGCCCTGGCTATGATGGAACCTAGACAGAGGAAAACATCCAATAATGTTATGCAAATGTCTCCTTCATTGTGAGTGGGGAAAATCAAGGAAGCAAGAACAAAAATAATAATAATAAAAGCAAAGCAAGAGTGAATAAGCAGAAACAAAGTTAAATTCAAAATGAAGGGAGCTAGTGAGAAGAAGAGTGAATACAAGATGAAAACTTCATGCTAATAGAAATAAAAAAGAGTGGCTGAGATAAAGGTAATGATGCTGCCAGCAGTGGTAAGCACGACTACCTTTTTCTCCTTCTTAAAACACCATTGGCATCTTTGCAAAAGTTGCTATCTCTTCCCAAAGTTGAGTGCAATTTATCTTACAGGCATCTTACTGGTTAATACATCTTTACAATAAACTCTCTGCAAAGTGTAAAGAACTGGAGAAATAAATTGAAGTGGCTTTTATGGTGGCTGGGGGTACCAGATTGACAGCTTTGAAAATGGATGGTTTCTTTTTCTCCCAAGAACAGATACAGCCCGATAAACAGAGGTGTAAGATTCCCCCCACTGTTTCACCAATGTGCCTTCAACCTGACAAAGTAATGGCTGCAAGAAAGAAAGAACAAGTCACCTCTCCCAGCCAGTTCTCTGCTGACACTGCTCAAGAGCTGCCATTTAGCACCAAGGTGATAGGAGCCTTTTCCTTACCACCAGCAAAACACAGGCACAACTCACTTATTTCCCTTGGAACGGTGAGCAGTCAAATCAGATAGTAATAACTTTTGACTCCCCTCAACTCCACTGGATCCGAGGTGCTGAACTTAAAGTGAAAACTAACTTGAGTTTCCCATTACAATTTCCCACAGCCATCTAGTTCTCTAACAGTCCTCGGCACTAAATCAGGTAATGCAGTATAGTGTATCTATTTTATCTGGTTCTCCCAAAGATACTTGAAATGAGCACTCTGCCATCCATGAAATCAAATGAATCTCAGGGACATTTCTATTTATGCAGTGTGAGGGGGATCTTTCAAAAGCGAAAGAAAAAAGCCTAAAAAGGGATGGAATGTTTCCAAGAGAACAAGTAATGTGCATTTTCCTTTCTGAAAGAAAAGCAGCAAATATGTATGAAAAATTGAGGGGTATAAGTTAAAGTGGAGTCTTAACATCATTTATTTATGTGTTGAACTTAAGAACCACTAAAGTAATCTTCATCGCCTAACCTTAAAATGAGCAGAGAGCAATATAGCATGACTATCAGATTACAGTCAGTAGATGTTAGAAAACATATGCTTTGTTTATCTTATACTTTTCCTAAACAATCATGCACAGCTTTCTTTTGTTCCAGGAATCATTCAAGCATATAATAAGAGTTCCAGCAAGTTGAAACCTCTCATATCTGGTTATTTTCAGGGCATTGTAAACCTGCTGCTGCCAAGTCAGTAGTTGTCAGGGAGGATTTAAAAAAAAAAAAGCCATCATTTCAATTCTGGTTAGTAAAGAGCTTCTCCATCTTCAGTCCTTCCATTAACTCTAGTTAACAGTTCGTATTTACTTTTTAAACAATTTCAAATACCCCTGATGTTTTCAAAATAGAAAATGCTCACAATGCAGCCTGCAATTCTCATTTATTGTTTCCTTAGCTGTTATCGTTTTTCACCCTGGCTTTCCTCTCTTGTGTATCCCAGAGCACATCTCCAACCATCAGCCTTCCAAGCCTCGACTAGTTTTCCTATATATTCTTGTCTTTACTCATCTAGTCACTTTCTCTCCTTCTTTTTTTCCTTTAACAGACATTTACCTATTATCTCCTCTAGTCTTTACATGTCCTACAGGCATGTTGAATCATATCCAAGAGAAAATATTGTGCAGATGAAAAGGCACTAGAGTAGAAGTCCTGGGTCCTAGTTTTAACACTGTTGTTCACCAACTATGTGACCTTGAGCAAGTCACTTTCTCTATGTATACTTACTTCTGTTAATAGGGATAGGGCTATAATATGTCTAATATCCCTTAGAGCTCTGAAATTCTACAATTTTATTGTCACCAAGGATCAGTGCAAACAAACAAATCTATAACACAATGTTAATAATTTTGAGATACTAATTTAAGGATATTTACATTTTTAATCATTGAGTTCACAGGGAAGTAAGGAAATGTTAACTTTGGTAACTTGGGCACAATAATGGGCCAATGGAGGAATATTTTAAGAAAGAGGTGCTCAAATTCTGACTAGCCTGGACTACTAGTCTATTTGCTGTCTCCAATTCATCTCCTTCAATTCTCCATTTATCCACTCCAAGCAGGCTTTCACTCCCACTCAGCCAGTGAAACTGCTCTTGTCAAGGTTACCAAATAACTTTCAGAGTTAAATCCAGTAGTCAACTGTTACACCTCATGTTACTTGACCCATCACCAACATTTGACATATTTGGTCAATCATTCATTTGTACACTTTTTCCATTGGGCATCTATGACTCACCTACTTCTATTCCTACATCACTGGTCATTCCTCATTTTTCTTTGCTGGTTTCTCATCTTCACCTCAATCCCCTACTGTTAGAGTACCCCCAGCACTGAGTTGTTGGTCCTCTTCTCTATGTGCACTCACTCCCTTGGTGATCTTATCCAATCCCATGGTTTTACATTCTATCTATATGCAAAAAAAAAAAATACAAAATACAAATTTATACCTCTAGCCAAGACCTCTTACTTTAACTCCAGATTTGAATATCCAGATGGCTAATAGACCTCTAAAAGAAATTTCTGATGTTCTTGCCCAAACCTAATACAAACAGTTCAGTTGATAAAAGCTCCATTTTTCAGATGCTCTGTCAAAAATGTCTTGTAATTTTGGTTCCTTTATTTCCTCATTCCCTACATCGCATCCATTAGGATATTGGCTTTAGATTAAAAATGTATCAGAATTGAATTACTTCGCACCTCTCTGGCAACTCTCTCTTGGAGCTGCAATAGCTTCCTAATAGGTCTCCCAGCTTCTATCCTTTTCCCTTAGAATCTGTTCTCAACACAGAAGTCATGGTGGTCTTTTAAAACACGAACTCAAACCCTGCATAGGATCACCAACATTTTCATAGTGGCTTCCAGGCCTTATCTCATCTGGCCTTCAGAACCCCTCTGATTTCACCTCTCACTACTCTCCCCCTTGCTTACTCCAATCTAGTTATACAGGCCTTTTTACCTCAAACATGACAGGCATAGCCTTCAGCTATCTGCACAACTAGTTCCCTCATCTCCTTCAAGTCTCCTTAGATTTCACTTCTTTAATGAATCCTAACCTTGACCATCCTACCCTGATCAGGCATTCCTGATTCCTCTTTCCTTGATCTACCTTTTTATTTTTCCATAGCCATTCTCACCACCCAATGTTCTACTTAATCTACTTATACTTACTGCTTATTTTCTGTCTTTCCATGTTAGAATGCAAGTCACACGATCTTTTCTATTTGTTCATTGATGTATTTCGGATACCTGGAACTGCCTCAGGTACCTCCTTAAATGAAAGATGAATCAAAAGATCACTGAATGAGCAAATAAATAGATAAGACTGGCTCTATAGCTATCAAGTTACAACCAACCTCATAAGAAGCTACAAATGAAATAATAAGCTTACTACAGACTCACTCTAATTATGCAATCATTGCCCAATACTGCTGCGTCTTGATTATTTGATGCTCCTGATCCCTTCTTCCCATTGTGGAGACCCTTGACCTTCATCCACCAGAATCCTCAGAACAAATTATAATCTTGGGCTGAAGAGACATAAGAGTTCTGTATCCATCCTGAGTGACATAGAATCTGTATATATAAAAACCTAAGCAACCATCGGACCATCCAACTGGTATCTATGATGCACAATGACCACCAGGAGGCAGACACTCAACACAGGAACTGCTGAGCTGTGGTGACTTGGTCGCTGTGGTTCTCGGGTTACGCACCCGGGACCAGAGAGGAGGGAGCCTGATTCCAGGGTGTGTGACCTGTGAACTTCCCTCTCACAATCCAGGACCCCCCAGGGGAAGTCGGAGAGCCGGTTTCGGCACAATCCCCACAGGCCAGGCCAAGGGACCCCACTGATGCACAAATCCGTGCACTGGGCCTCTAGTCTATATATATAAAAGGCTAAGTGTCCATCCGTCTGACTAGTAGCTATGATGCACACTGAACACCAGGGGGCAGACGCTCAACACAGGAGCTGCCATGACGCACAGCACACTGGCCATTTAAAAATAAATGGCACCGGGGACCTGGCACCAACAAACCAACGCTCGGCTTCCCCCAAGTGGGACACAGGCCCTGCCACCACCCTGGAGTGACAGCCCATCAAATCACAGCCAACACTGCCAAGACCCCATGGAGCAAAATGCAGCCCACAGCCCAACCCAGCCCAGAAATGGTTGCTGTGGGTGCTGGGTAATGACATCACGTAGCAATGCCCAGCTTCCTCTTCCTAGCAACTAGCCTCCTGGGAGTTTCTTCAGCCCAGGAACCCGACTTGCTTTATAGCTAGGTCAAACATTTTACAGTTTAACCAAATGTTTGTGAAGTGTTTTCCCATGACTCATCTCATTTGATCCTCACAGAAGTCCTGGAGTAGGTAGATAGGAGACTCTGTAGAATACTATTTTCATTTTCATTAGCAAGACGTGAATAGCAATATTAAAATATTTCTTCTAATTAACTTCCTTTCAATGTGCACAAATCCATGCACCAGGACACTAGCAAAATCTATACAATAACTACCTTATATTTCTTCTGTTAGAAGTATGAAGGAGAAGTATAATGGTTAACAGTTATTGAAGTTGAATTATGTGTCAGACATTATTCTAAAATTTCAGAAATATAAACTCATTTCTTCCCTACATCAACCCCTACCTCACACCTCTCTCCCTATTATTGGATGTGATTTATCTGGACAACAATCTGAAAGTTACAAAAGTGCAATGGAAGATACAAAACTAAGGAAATAGTCCATGGCTTTTAACATTTTTACAGAAAAATGTGATCTCTGTCAAGCACAGCTACCATATTTCCATGAAGCCAGGTTGAGAAAACACTTATGTTGACACACTGAAGGTCAAATAGTCAAGGGTAATTAGATTTCTCCAAGGTAAATCACAGAGATGGCCTAGTTAGAAGTGGATATAGAATTTTTGCTGCCTACCATAAATTTACACTGACTTGCCAAAGTGTTTAATCAGTTATCTATATATATAAAACCCTAATATGCAAATAGACCAAACAGTGGAACAACCGGTCGCTATGACATGCACTGACCACCAGAGGGTGTGTGCGGAACATGGTGGGCGTCAGCCGCAGCGGGATGGTGGAGCAGGTGAGTGGGGCACCAGACCAAGGCGGGGTACCAGTCACTGTCATCGGGATGAGCCTCTGGTGGTTACTGAAAATTCTTTGTTCCCACACGCTTCAATCCCACCCGGCACTCGCACCTGCTGCTGGTGCCCGGTGCTGGACTGGATTGCTAGCAGTGGCTGCCAGCCCCAATCAGTGGCTTCCAGCCCCGATCACCCCTCAGGGCTTCTCCACCTTCCTCTGCTCCTGAGGGGCAATCGGGGCCAGCAGCCAACTCTTGCACCTGCTGCTGGTGACAGCCCCACTCGCATCCCTGCCAGTGCCAGAGACGCCGTTCACACCTGCTGCCAGCACCTGGTGCCAGTCTCAATCGCTCGGCACCGCCAGCAGGTGTGATTGATGGCTGCCAGCCCCACTGAGGTCTTCTCCAGCTCCCCTTGTTCCTGAGGGATGATCGGGGCAGCAGCCAACACTTGCACCCACTGACAGCGCCAGCCCCTCTTGTACCCACTGACAGTGCCAGCCCCAATTGCTCTGCGGGTGCAAGCAGGGCCAGCACCATCAGCACGTGAGAGCAGCGGCAGCGGGAACAGGGTTGCCGGCAGACAGGGGACTGGGGGCCATGGTGGGAGGAGCTGGGAAGGGGTGCGGAGGATGGGCCGAGACCCATCCCTGTGCCCACCATGGCCCACAGTTTCTTTCAATGTGCATGAATTTGTGCACTGGGTGCCTAGTTTTTACATATTTTCTGTTACTTGTCTTTTACAAAACTGATTAGCTTCACACACAAAAATGTACTAGCTTACCCGTACTCAACTCAGTATTATTTCAAGTGGCTTTTTATTACCCTATTTCACATCACAGTAAATACAAGAAAAAAAAATGTCATTTCAACTAACTTCCTTGAAGTCATCCAATCATGTAACATTCTCAAAGTTGAATATTTTTACTTCCTCTGTATATTTTTCATCAACTCATTCAGTTTACATTTATTGAATGCCTATTGAATTGCAGTTACAGTGCTAAACAGCACAGCCCCTCAATCAAAGAATTTAGTGTCTAATAGTAAAAGAGAAACCAATACACTGAAAATTTCACATAAAATCCCTAACATCTGTAAAAAGAGAACTATATAAATAAGACATTTATGTTCATAAAATGAAGTAATCTAACATATTTTTTTTATTTTATTCAGGTTGTTATGAAAGCAAGTTTAAATAGCATTAAAAAAAAAAAACTTCATGAGACTACACAATGCTGTGTTATGTGAATGGTATCTAGTACTCTGAAAGTCCCTTGGACACTTTGATCATATCCAGTGTCAGTAAAAGGAAGCTACATCCACATGATTCCCAATCACAATGCCTCTCTCCAAAGCAGACTGAGGGTCCCTTGCCACTTTACTGAGCCAGCTGCAGCATGATCTCATCCCAAATTTGGGCGATTGAATTATTTTTCTCAGTGAGGTTTTAGCAACCATTATCACTATCCCAGGAAGCTGTCCTTTCTTGGAGATAAATTGCCATAGGAAACTATGTTTTCTCCTTCAGCACATATTTCCAAATTTCATTGCTCTGCATGGAGGGGAAGAAGCATATGTTGCTTCTCAACACCACTCACTTCAAACAACATGGTTGTTTAGGCCAGAGGAGAAATGGACATACACCATCCAGAAATCTCCTTTATTCTGACAGGCTAAAAATGCCACAAACTTGTATTAATAACATACTGTTTTTGTCCATCATCAACCCACTAACAATGTCACCAACCCTTGAAAACAATATCAGGACTCAAAAATCCTCCCCAATCTCCCACCCTTCTTCTATACATTTTTCTTTTGTCTCCCAAAGAAGAAAGAAACATGTCTGTGATCTTATCAGGTTTACTTAGCAACATTTATTAAGGTTACCGACTTTGTCATATTGTCTTTGGTTTGCAGTAGTGTTGTCACAGAGGTTATTGGTAATAAACTAACTTTACATTTCAGGAAAACCCACTCAAAACCACAGCCAGGGTGGTTTCAGTTGTTGACATTTAGATCTAAAGACAACAATCCTTTTAATCAGCAATCCATTTAATCCAATGTCCTTCCAAAATGAAGAGTAGCAGAATATGCCACCCCAAAATTTGCCTCTTTGGCATAAGGATTATTTTGAGCTGAAGGCAATTGAAAAGAAGCAGATATAAGAAAAGCTCTCTGTTCTCCCTCTATTTGACTAAAAACAGGCTATAAATTTGTAAAGCTGTTCCCCCACTTCCCCTCTCTACCAGGAAGGACAGACATTACCAAAGACAAGTATAGACCCTTATCAGCACCACAGGAATCCACATAACAAACTTACTAACTAGCCCTTATCTTCCATTAATTCCCCATATATTAATCTTTCCACAATTTGCCACCCTAGAAACTCAAGTCCTTTTCCTTTGTCTTGTCACTTCTCTAAAACTCTATTGTTCTTTTGTTAAGTTGCTATATAAGGCCAAGTTCTAACCACCACTTTGAGATGCTCATCATTGAGTAGTCCCATGCATACTCACAATGCACATGCTAATAAACTTGTTTGTTTTTCTTTTGTTACTCCATCTTTTATTAATCTAATTTACAGGACCACAGCCAATGGACCTAAGTTGGGTAGAGGGAAAAGAGTTTTTTTCCTCTCTTACAAAAACACACTAGAGGACAAGGAGAGGTGGTAAATTGCTTTTCTCTATCTAAACAGAGATATTACCCGTCCCTGAAATTATTGGTCTAGTGTCTTCCATGGTTACAAAACCTCCCAACAATTACAGATAAGGGATAAATGGAAGATACGCCATAATTTTCATATTTTTAGCTTTGAAAACTCTAAAATTAAAATAATCTTTTCTCTTTATTTAAGAGAAGCAGAGACCAATAGGCACAGTACATCTAATGATCCATTGAAGGTAACATTTTAGAGTTCATCCCCAAAGACAGGCCAAGCAACAGTAGAGAAATCTATAAGATTTTGACTAGCCATCACAGTTTCTCATTTTATTTTTTATTAGCTTTTTCCATGCATTGCTGAAAAACACCAAACAGAATCAAAAGCAAGTTTTGTAATTAGACTAGATTGCCCAAGGCAAGAGAAAAAGAGAGACAGGCAAATCCTGTAATTCAGTTCCTAAGTAACATCCTCCACATGATAGTTTCTTCATACATTTTTAAATTAGGTTTTTAAGTTTTGCATAGATACACTGAAATAAGTGTTTCTGTTGGGAAAATACATCATTTTGCATCAAGCGTTTTTTTTTCTCTTAAATATACCGTTTCCCCATATTTTAAAACATCAGTAAATAGAAACAGGTAGAAGCAATAAAGAAAGGAAAACTATCATGAGAGCTAAATAAATGATAAAATTTACACACATGAATTCATTAACACATACATTAATACATATATTAAACTATAGTGTGAACCAAATCACATGCTCTGGAATAGCAAATAAAAATCTGTCATATGCTTTTTATATGAAAAGCAATATAAATCATATAGTAAAATATCTAATTTAAAACAAAATACATTTTAATTTATCATTTTATTTCTTATGGTCAAAATGGAGAAATATAGACTGCATGATAGAATAGTTGCACAAATATACCCAAAACAGTATTGATGACAGCATCAAGGTCATCCTGGAGCAAAGATCCTCATAGGATGACACAGCTCTCTGCCTTTGAACCACCAGTTTTTCTCATCAACAACAAAATTGAAAAATAAGCTTAGCACATTAGTAACAAGTACACAAACTGAAAGGAATAGCTAAGATGGTAAAATATTAAGATTCCAAAAGGACTAGAAGTATACTCTAAAACTAATAAGATATAATTTTATAAAAATGATGGTATAGTTCCACAACAGGATCAAAAACTCAGGTACGAAATTAGAAAATGGTAGAAAAACAGGAGTGAGGATCTCTATATTAGAAGAAGTCTCAAATGTAATAATTTGAGCACACCTATGGCTTCAAGCATTTTAGCTCTCTTATCTCTGTCTGTTTTCTCATCTAAAATCTGGGCAAAACAGTATCTACCTCTCAGTTATTGGGCAGTTCAAGTGAGATAATGTGTGCCATAGAATCTTATACAGCCGTCTATGTGGGCTGAGGACTTGTGAGCCCACACGCAATGTCAGAGTCAGATCAAGAGGTATAAGACCTCCACTGTGCTTGCTACAGGTCAAACTAAGGGAATCTATATATATAAAACCCTAAGCAACCGAATGGCCCAACGACCAGTCAACTGGTTGCTATTGTGCGCACTGAACACCAGGGGCAGACGCTCAATGCAGGAGCTGACCCTGGTGGTCAGTGCGCTCGCACAGCTGGAGTGCTGCTCAGCTGACTGACAGGGCTCAGAGCCAGTGAGCACAGCTGCAGCAGCGCGAGACTCTCCTGCCTCTGCAGCAGCTACAGGCAGGCACAGCAGGACCAGAATGAGTGGGAGCAGCAGGCAGGAGCAGAAGGTGATGTTGAACTGCTGGTTTTGGCCAATTCCCACAGGCCACCCCACCAGTGCACGAATCTGTGCATCAGGCCTCAAGAAACATTAGAATCAGGTTTAGGGAAGCTCAGTTTTAGAGGAATAGAACAAAGTTAGAAAACATTTATTGAGTACCCACATATGTGTCTAATAGCAGGCTCTGGGTTATTCAGGTGACCCCATGGCCACACAAGGAGCTCTCAACCTAGAAACAAATGATAGGACTATTTATTAGAAGAAGTCAGTCCCATGTTGTCAGTTCTGTATGCAAAGTCAATGAGGAATCATTGTCTGAAGTACCTTTAGGTCACCTGCTGCATCTAACCCAGCTTTTGCTCATTGTACCTACTCAGCAAACATTTTTTTGAAGGAATAATAAAAATTTTGCCTAGAAAAGAGATTTGCGGAGAACAAAAACCTCTCTTTAATATTTTGAAATTTTAACTTAAGGGAAAGACCTATATTTGTAGCTTTAGAAAGCAAATCTGAGACAAAAAGATTGAGGGGTCAAAGAGGCAGATTTCAGTTTTTGGTGGGAAAACATTCAAATAATTAGAACCACTGAAATAGAAAGGAATGGCTTAAGAATTGCTGAGGGCCCCGTCACTGAGAATATTCGCAAGAGGCTACCTGAGATTCCTACAATGGGCTACTGAGAGCTGAACAATATGAGGAAAGATACTTTCCTTTTCAGAGATGCTGATCTGACGTTAGAAGACTGTAGTCCTGATACCCAATGCCAGTATTATAAAGCTTGTCATTCAAGGTGCTGGGAAATTAAACTGAACAATAACATTCAGTTTAAAGAATCAAAAGAAAAAACTTAAGAGGGAAAATGTCAATTTAAAAATACTCTTCGGTTATAATAAGGATTCCACTAAATACACAGCATCCAGTATTGGTATGTAGAACCTACAGTTCTGTCTTCATGCAATTTCACAGGAAGTTCTCATGAAGTCCTTGGTTCCACAATGGAAGACTGAATTGGAGCAACTATTGCACAGTTGATCAAATGCATAAAAGGAATTTTTGCCAGTGTGCTTGCAAACGAGTGTCATTGCTTCATATGTAACTATCTGTATAACAATTCCCAGATTCAGGTTCAGATCCCCCAAGACAGCAACTTCATTTTGCCTTGAATAACAGGAATCAAGAGCAGTTAACCCCAGACCAGAGTGAAAAGTGTGCCCATGTCTTCATTGTGGGCTGCCCTCCAGGCCCTAATATCTGCATACCCCATGCTGAATCAATCTAAAGAAAAATACTGATAACAGCACTGCGGGTTCTCAGTCATAGTAAGCACCATGAGGATGTGCAAGAATGTCCTATACTTTATGAACATTGTTCTATAAACAGTAAAGATATTATTGCTGTAAGATTAATTAAGGGTATTGTATTTTATCTGAGTCTAAAGTTTGGTCTTCTTTGTGCACCTCTATTCAAAGACCACAAGCCATGGTGTCCTTTTGTGAGATATTTGCCCTCATAATTAAGACAAACTCTCTGAGACCTTAAGGAAAGATTTGGATAATGGATGTAAATTATACCTTCAGAGAATTTGTGTACTTGTCCTCTTCTAAAAGTTATATAGTTTTGCTTTTCTTTGGTTTAAATAAAAGGGAAGGAAGGAAAGAAGGGCTAAGTGAAATAAGCCAGTCAGAGAATGATAAGTACCACATAATCTCACTCATACGTGAAATCTAATGAACAAAATAGATCCAGAGACATAAAAGCACAGAATAGACTATTGATTCTCAGAGGGAAGGGGGTTGCGGGGGGGGAGGGGGGGCGGGGTGGCAGTGGGGAGAGATTAACCAAAAAACTTGTATGCATATATATGCATAACCTATGGACACAGACTATGTGTGTGAAAGCCTGGGGGTGGTGCAGGGTGGAGGAGGTCAATGGGAAGAAGGGAGATATATGTAATACTTTCAACAATAAAGATAATTTTTTTAAGAAAGAAGAAAAATGAAAGAAAGAAAGAAAGAAAGAAAGAAAGAAAGAAAGAAAGAAAGAAAGAAGGAAGGAAGGAAGGAAGGAAGGAAGGAAGGAAGGAAGGAAGGAAGGAAGGAAGGGAAGAAAGAAAGAAAGAAAGAAAGAAAGAAAGAAAGAAAGAAAGAAAGAAAGAAAGAAAGAAGGAAGGAAGGAAGGAAGGAAGGAAGGAAGGAAGGAAGGAAGGAAGGAAGGAAGGAAGGAAGGTCTTTTTTCTTTTCAGGTCTCTTAATTAAGATCCAGGGTTTATGAATGACTGACAACCTGCAGGATCCTTTGCCTGGCCCTCTGCTCTTTTGTGTTTGTTATTATATCGGGAATACTGATATTCCATCCCAGGCTACTTCAGCAGCACATGTCAACACTTTTATTTAAAAAGCGGTTTGAAATATTCCCCAATTGAGTATAGCGCATCCCAAAGTACATTTCCAGAGTAAGTCACTGCCAAATGGCCAGCCCTGCTGCAAACACAGGTAGGAGCAGTTAGACCAACAAAAGAGGTTACATTTGTTTGGCAACTTCCTCCAGACTGTTAAGAGTTGAGACTCTGAGAAGCTCAAATGAGGAGTGTTTCTCTTGGTAAACTAAGCAGGGAGCAAAGAGCACGGCCCAAGGCCTGGAACAAGGGACAAAGCAGGAGAGGGATGTGCCACCTGAATGTTCGAGCTGCTCAGCAGGGTCACAGACCAAAGCGCTGCTGCGTAAGGCCCACGGTGCAGCTTGACCGCATGGCCCTGCCGGAAACCCGACCAGCAAGTCCCAAACAGCTACTTCAATCCACCTCTCCAACCTATATTTAATTGTTTAACTAAACATGGTGAAAAATAAACGAGGTTGCACTTAAGCTGTCAAAGGCCTCACAACCTTACCTCTCCAGGGGGCTTCTGACTAGTTGGCTCTACCTTCCTGCTACCTCCATTTGCCACAAGTTGTTATAGTAAATTCAGGCTCAACCTTTCTTAGGCTATAATCCACAATCCGTTTTTTTATTTAACTTCTAAATGTTAAGATAAATAGAAATCTCATCAGTAAACATTGTGACAGCCATCTTTTTAACTGTCATTTATATAAACGTATGCACATCTCTTTCTAAATCACGCTGAGATGGATCACTTGTTCAAATATAAACATATTTAGCAGAATTCTGTCATTTCCTCATATGTATATTCATTTGTGAATGACTCACTTCATGCATCTTTATAAACCTGAGAAGCTATCTTTTGAGTTATTCACAGATCCAGGCGATGATGCCAGCAGTCACAAGCTGACAGTGTATGCAGGGTCAGCACTGGAGAAAAAGTAGCAGCGAGTCATGGCTCTGGGATCATTATAATCAGTGTTTGGGTACAAGAAATGTCACAGAGGTTCACCTGAAATTAAATTATCCCTTTCTCTTAGCTTGTTTTGTACCACTTAATCCTCTAACTCTTTATTAAACATTATCTTTCCCATCTGCTTTAGTGAATGTTCAACACCTTGTGGACCAACTCCAGGCTGATTGGTTTTTATGGGAAACATGATCTCAGTTTTATGCACATACTTAGGATTATCTCAAGGACAAAGGGGATGAACAATCCATTAACTATAATAAGGAACTACACATCTCAAGATAGCTACAGTATATATTTGATTTTAAGAGAAAAGGCTGAATTAAAATATGTCTGCCCAAAAATGTCTAACCTCCAACACATAGAAACAGCATTTTCTGTTCTCCATGCTCTGCTGAGCGGTGCTACTAGAAATCACATTTCAGTCCCACTCAATCAGGCTTTCCAGCCCTTAAATCTTATTTTAAGATCTGACACTACAGCAAGAAAAAGATCCTCTTGAAAGCCCTCTTCGTGATGATCTGTGAGCAAAGCATGCAGAATGTACACACACACACACACACACACACACACGCACATAAGCACTTTTTAAAGGAAAATGCATTGTTGTTTTATGTAGAAAACTTACTTCTTTAGTTACCTTAAAATTACATTTTTGCTTACATTTATAAAACATCAATCTTGAAAATTCAGTCAATACACAATTATCTGAGAAAGGCATTATATAGCAAGTCAATGCTAATTACAGACATTAGAAAACCATTGCTATTATTTATTTCAATATTTAACTCAATATAGAAAGGTCTACTAGAACCACATTTGCCCACCTCCTAATTTAAATACAAACATTATTGTAAGTCTCTGCACTCCTGTTTTATTAATAAGCTCTGTTTTCTTGGCTGACCCTTCAAACAAAGGTACTTGCTTTTTCTCTTGCTCTAAAGCTTTATGATCCTGTAATCATAACAATTATGGGGACATCTGATCACACTGTATAGATTAATGACAAGACATATCTGGCCACATGTCTTCACAGCTTACTGACTTCATTGATGAGAGCTGTGAGGCTGCCTCCTTGCAAGGTGTATCTCAAGGTAATTAAAAAACCAGCTTTTTTAGCAGTTTGAACTTCGTTTTACAGTGAATTGGAAATAGCGCATGCCACAGGGAAAAAAAATGTACCAGTCACCTGCTTGGTTTTGCACAAGGAAAGGTGTGAAAAACAGGTACAGGAGTTAATCATGTACCTGGAGTGAGGGCTTTCAAGCCCTTGCACATGTTTCTTTATTCATTACTTTGCTTAAGGAAAGAATTATAAAGTGCAGAGCTGAGTGTCATCTTGAAATTGCAGTTCAAGCCCTTTTATCACAGGTGAAAGTCAAGGTAAAGTCGACATGAAGAACAGATCGGGGGTTTAAACAGGCACCAGGTGTTCAGAAGAATGCCCATGGGAACAGAAGAGGAGGGGTGGCAGTGAGAGGGAGAATTTCTTTTCCCTGGGTTCCCTTCTATTCTCTTTGAACATGTTACCTGATGCTCATATGACTTGAAACAAACAAATTTAGCAGTAACTAAATAGTTTTGGTATTTGCCCCCTCCAAGCACTGTGACAACCCACACTGATCCCAAAAGTCAGCACCAGCGACAGGCCCAGCCCCTCCCTTCTTTTCCTTCTGAGCCCATGTGAGGGTCCACTTCTCCCCTGTTCTCCCAGCCTCAGCCAGGGCCCTTAGATTTTCACCCTGTCAAAACAAGTTTCCACGACACTGTGGGAATCACTGAGTATAAATGAATGCTAACAGTTTCGCTTTCATACACATACATACAAAAGCCTTGTCAGACTGAAAGAAAGCATTCAAATCTTCATTGTGAGAACATTGGAAGCAAATGTCCCTAGATTAAACAGTTGGCTGGGGAAGATGGCTGTGTGTTCTGGTTTGGGATGTCTAAGACAGGAAGGGAGGAGGGCTGAGATCATGAGCAGAAGGTTTAGCAAGTATATGGAATGCTGTGCTGGAGAATGGCCCATGGGGCTCGTAGCCCGGCCTAACCCAGTACATCTCGGCTGGGCCTGTCCAAGCTTAGCTCTGGGCAGAAAGCTAAGAAAACAGGATCCTTGCTCCCAGCCCCTCCTGGTGATGCTGGTGTCTGCTGGAGCCCTGAGCATGAGGTATGCATAAAACACTACCACTGAATGTCTTTGATGTGTTATAGCAAGGTCACCTCGCAGGACCCTAGGGGGGTTAAAACATACTCTGTGAACGTTCTCCATGAGATCGCCCTAACCTTCCTTAGCTGCCTAATTTTACCATTTTCCCCCTTCTCAGTGCCCTTTTTAGAAACTTCAAACCCTAAGTTTCTCCTTCTATTCACACACACATGCATTAGAACACAGTAAGACAAAAGATTGCCTACTTGAGAATTAAATATTTCACCTTTAGGTGGTTAGTAAGGCCAGACTCATTAATCTTCTCTTATTTGCTGTTTTCTGGAGCATAATTATATGGCACCAACCAGTGAAATGCTGGGTAAAGGCTGTGATATGACTCTGTGGCTGCCTTTCACACCCATGTCATTATGTAGAGAAATTGGCATGAGAATGCTAGCTCCTGTTGCAGAACAATGCATGTAAGATCTACCTTAAGACATCTGCTTTTGTGTTCGACTGGGAAATTATTACATTAAGATTAAACATAATTGACTTTTTTTTTCCCAAAATGGAAACACCTTTATTGTTTTGCTGGTTTTAAAGTAATAAATACCCACTTTACAAAAGTCTAACACTAGAGAACAGTACAAAGTTGTAATTGAAAATCCTCTTTATAATCTTCCCTGATTGGGATATTCAGTTACTGGTTTGCTATATGTCTTTAGAGATATCTGTTATGCATAAATATTAATGAAAGTATACACTACATACTATGTCACAATGTTATTGCAAGTGACAAAATCTAATTCATGCTAGCTTGAGCACAAAAGGTCTCATATAACTAAAAACCACATCCAGATTCAGGCATAGCTTGATCCGGGGACCCATATGATAGCACCAGGATATGCTTTTTCTGTATCTCTCGCCTTTGCCATTCTCCATGTTGGTATTATTCTTGAGCTCCATATGTGTCCCCCAGCAGCTCCAGGATCACCTGTCCTCAGGTTAGATCTAGCAACAAAAGGCAGAGAATCTCTTCCTGCTATTTTTTACGCAAATCTTATGATTTGTATGGGTCACCAAACCAATCAGTAGGACCAGGAAAATGAAATGTTCTGATTGACCCAGCTTGAGTCTTACATGCAGCCCTGGAGCCAGATCTGAAATCAACTCCATCTTAAACACATGGACTGAGGGGAGATGTGCCCAGAAAATCAGAGACTATTAACAGAAGAGTAAATAAATACCCAACAAACAAAGGCAACAGATGCCCCCCATACCTTTGCTTCTTTTATCATTGGCATCAGGGCCAGTTATATAATTTGTGGGCTCAATTCAAAATAAAAATATGTGGCTCCTTGTTCAAAAAGCAGTAAGAAAGTGGTATTAATGGTACTAATATATAAAGCCCTTTCTGTTCTACTGCAGTCGCTCCTATAATTAGTCATGGTGTTTGGTTTTTGCTATATAATGTTGTTCTAACTAAAGAAAAAATAAAAATTAAATGTATTTACATGAATGTTACCATTCATCTTTATATTTTTCTACGTCAGTTTTAAATGCAAATATAAAGCTTTTAACTCATACATGGATCACAAAAATTACACAATTTATATTTTGTAGCCCATACCTGCATATGTACTTCATTCTTAACAGAACAGCGAAAACTAACTCAACTCTTTTAATTTCACCTCTTGGCCCTGAGTAGATATGTACCTTCTACAACATTGTCTACCTTCAGCTTACTGATAAGTTAGCAAAGACTTAAAGGAAAAGTAATTATGTGTTGTTCTTTCATTTTACTTCTCTGTCTTCACTTTCAGCATAAATGGTTGGCTATAAAAGGATGTGATAGGGTGTCTTGGTCATTCATATCTCTGAAAATGTCATTACCTTCTTTCTGCATTCAAAGCAAGTTCTGGTTTGAATAAAAAGCACGGCCTCTTGGAGATGTCAGGGACCTGCTTGTCGGTCGTAAAGCTCTCTATACTCGCTTTGAATCTCACTAACTCCCACATGTCATGGGTTAACTGGAATTCTCTGCTCAGGAGCATAGAGAATGCTATGCGCAAATGAGGTGGCAAGGAACACAAGTATCCCATGTATCTTCTCTTTTCATGCACATGCTTCATTGTCTCGTCAAGTTTCACATACAAAACAGAAATTCAAAAATACAACTCTTAAGAATTCTAAGAGCAACAACTAAGTATTAAACCAAGCTCAGGCTCCTCTGGGTGTAGGCCTTTTGCAATTATGCAGGTCATAGACCCATGAAGCTGGCCTTGGGTCTCAATAAACAGAATGAGACTATTTAAATAACCAAAAGAGATTAACTATTCTGTGGAAAGACTGAGATGTAGTTAAGGAAGCCCACTTCTGATAAAAAAAAAAAAAAAAAGAGGTTCCACTGATAGCATTGTTAATGGCTATTGGAAAAAAATAGAAATCATTTCAAATAAACTTATGACTACTCAATCAAACCTATTACACACATAAAATTCATTCATTTTTAATGGTTATCTAGTATCTCATTGTATGAGTACACTATAATTTATTTTAACATCTAGGTTCTTTCCAATTTTTCATTAAGACTTTTATGGATATTCTTGAAAACTTATCTGATTATTTCCATAAGATAAATTTTTAGGAGTACAATTGCTGAGTCAAACAAGATGCCTTAAATATTTTACTCACATCATCAAACTGCCTGTCAAAGTGGTATGTCAGTTTATGCAGTAGCTGCATATGAGAAAGCCTTTTTCCCCATAGCCAATACTAGTATTACCACTCTTTTTCATCCTTGACAATCTGGGTGATAAAAAATGATATCATTGTATATTTCTTGAATTATGGCCAATGATGAGCATCCTTTTTATACATATTGTTAAATTTCATTTTTAACATTTCTGGACATTCAAATTCTACTTGAGGTGGCCTATCTCACACTCTATGAGAGATGAAGGAAAATAAATGAATCAAAGCAATATGCTACCATTTTCTACCAAAATAAGGGATAAAAATAACAGCAGCCATTTATTAAGTGCTTACTACATATCAATCATTTTATATACCTCATCTCTTTAAATCTTCACAATCTCATTGCATCTTAAAAATCAAAAGGACTATTATTATTCCCATATTACAGAGGAGAAAACATAGGTTTGAAAAGTTAAACGGCAAAACAAAGACCTTATTGAAACGTGGGTCTATCTGAAACCAAAGTCCTATTCGTAAGAGCCTGCTATAAATTATATATCCCTAAACTCAATCTGATATCTCTAATTTTCATATTAATATAGCAAACTGTCCTGCATCTAGTTGAATTAAATCATAAAATAATCCTTAACTGCAGAATGACATTGCTTAATACTTAGCAAACCCTGGGGAGGTTAACCAAAAGGAAGAATGTTACCTAAACCCTATCTGTCTGGCCAGGAGGTGAAAGGCAACTAGGAAAGCTGAGTGTGTATCATTCATCTTGAAGCCTCGTAAAAGAAGGGAAATTGTATTTGCAAGTCCAATTTCTGAATGTCTGAGGAAGCCTTGCAGGAACACAGCAGTGAGGAGTTAAAATGAGGACCCTGAGAGGGAATGTGGATAATATAGTGTGTGAGGCTCTCCACTGCAGGGAATGTAAATGCTTTATACACTAATTCAATTACATTTTCAGATTATGCAGGAAGACTGGTTTAAGCAACAGCCCGAACCACTGTCCCATCACCCATGCATACATGCAGGAGAACAGAGTTCAGAGAGCCAGGTCAACCTTAACTCTGGATTTCTTGACTTTTATGGGCTTAAGTTGGAACTTTAATGTTTTATTAATGTTGAGTTTTGGAGTTGGTATTCAAAATGTTTCAAGCAGAGATATGATGGGTCTCAAAGACCTGAAATCTGTTTACATTGGCAGTTAATAAAAAAAAAATCTATTATTTTAGGCAAATTATCAACCATTCAAAGAATTCAATGGGGTCATTTTGCATAAATTATTAATCTTCCCAAACGTAAAAATATTTAACTTGCAATCATTGATAAATTCATGACTAATGTATAAATTATGAACTTTTGAAAGTCCTTATTCCAGTGTATAACTAAAAACATTCTTAAATTGATCATCTTCAAAGCAAGGGCAATAAAGAACCATAAATAATTTTGCTCAAAGCACAAAAGAAATAAACTAACCTGTGTAAGTGCCTCAAAAAGTCAAGAAATCCTAGAGTGTCTTTCATATTATTTATATCTCATATTGATTTATGCAAGAAGTCCTTTCAAAACCTTAAGGCCCTGGTTGTATGTGTGATTTTCTAGAAGGAAATTCAAAAATGACCCAAGGATGTAATTTCTAGTAATAAAAACTTTTCTATCACACTGGTTCTCTTTTATTTCAAAAGATTTGGCCTTTGAAAAAAAGTGAAACTTATGTAATACATTTTTGAAGGAGAAGAAAAGAGTGTTATTAAGTTAATTTCAGCAGTTTTTGCATTTAAATAAATAAATGTATTTTCTTTAAAGAATATTATTTAACAACATATTTCCCTTTTAAAAGAATAAGAATCAATGTGCTGTAAAAAATTTTAATCAGATTGCTATCATTAATGAGTCTTAACACTTTTTCTCAGTGTTACTTCTGTTTTGCCACTGTTTATTTGACTTGCTTTACCCCTTTCCAAGTTCGTTTGCAATACTCACAAGTTTTACTGGGGAGAGTTTTATTTTTCTGGAAACTGAAGATTTTGAGTTACTTTGTTTCCATATTTATAAATGTCTCCAGTATGAAAAGTAAAGTGAAAAGATATTTAAGCTGGGCAAAAACACTGCTTATAAAATAGTCACTCAGGAATAATCATCTCAACAAAAGCCGCTATTTGTGCAAAGACAAAAGGAGCCAAATTCTGTCCTTGGATGTGCACACACAGCTCCTATTAGCTTTTGAAAACAGCTACGTGAGTGTAGCCAGAAACAGTGTTTAGCCCAATTTGATCTAATTTATCCAGACCACTGCAGCCATGAAAGATAAAGACAGATTATAAGGCATTTTGCATGTCAGTCCAGCAGCATGCTTTGTGTTCTCCAGTCCCCAGGGGCTTCCTTCATCAGGCCAAATGTCAGTGATCACATCTGAGAAGTTTGAAAAGTATATACATCAAATTTACTTGCACTGCTACTTGCCAGTGTTGGCAGCCCTAACTCAGAGGATGCGATTTTTTCTGTGTTGGGGGCCAAGCTCTACCAAATTAAATTTACAAAAAAACAACTTGGTCACATGCAAATGAAATTAAATGCCAAGATGAACATAAAAGGACATTGGTTTTAAACAGTTTTTTAAGGTCAATCAAGAGATTGAATAAAAGAAGGTGAAGGGGTTAGCCAAAGAACATATATGCATAATCCATAGACACAAACAACAGTGTGATGATGGCCAGACAGAAGGGGGCATAGGTTGGCCGGGGGGGGGGGGGGCGGTGGTGGCGGGCAAAGGCAGGGAAAAGGGGGACATCTGTAATAGTGTCAACAATAAAAATAAAGTTTAAAAGGAGATATTGAATTGATATGTTTTAGACAATCTGAAGGAGAGGATTTTTTAATAGTTTGCTAAATTAAATTTCCTTCAGAAATTCTTATGCCTATATACATGGTAGTCTACAATGGTAATTTACTCCAGAATGGAGCTTAAATTACAGAATTGCTTTGTCTAAGTCAATGCTAGAGCACTAGTGAAATAGGTGTTGATTCCCCCTGCCAAACTGTTGCCTCTGAGCAGTATACATATCTTGAATATCAGATGACCACCCTTTTATACAGTATGGTACAATTATCCAGCAATGAGACCACCAGCCTCCTCTTTTTCCTTTCATTGGTATTCCATACAGAAAAAAATAATAATTTGGCAAGCTACTTTGTAAATCCATGTCAAAAAACACATTTCCAACTATACTCTGTTCATTGAATCTAATGGGTACCCTAGGATGCTAGCTCTTATGATGAATAATTATCCAATACCTCTTAATTCTCTTTTAGAATGCTTTTAGAATACTTTTAGAATGCTTCCTGTCTGCTGCACATGACTGGGGGCCTGATGCAGGGCCTTTTACATAAGTAAAATTTCTTTCCATGTCAACAAAATGCTCAACATGAGTGTAAGATGTATCACTAAGGCCATCTCAGCACTTCTCAGGAAGTTTCAACTATAGACAAAAAGAGGAAGAGAGTTATATATAAATAATTTCTCAACTGTCACAAAATGTGAATGGATATTTTATGCAAATGGTCTACTACTTTCTAGAGAAAGAAAAATTTCAAGTACTGTGAATCTGATATGCTGATGGTAATATGTGTTTGTGTGTGAAGGGAAGGAAGTACATGTGTGTGTGTGCATCACAGTTATACTATGTGCTCAGACTAGTCAGGTTTGTACATAGCAGTACTTCTGCAAATAGCTTAGCTTTAAAAAATTGAATCTTTTAGCCAAAATAAGGCAACTAAATGTGGTTTCAACTTGTCTATACTATGCTGTAAAATGCCAGGTGAACAATTAATCTACTGTGAATATCAGTATCTAATGGTAGTAGTACAGAGAAAAAGGGGTGGTACAGTAAGAATATTAATCTATACCTTTCTTTCTTCCCTTAGAAGTAACACCCATGAAACTCCATGGTTCTTTTTTTATTTCCTTCCCCTGAATTTGCAAAAGTGAGCTGGAAAAGTCTGCTCCCAATATTTAAGGCTGAAGTTGATCATCTGGGTCATGGATAAGTGTAAGATAATGGTGTGTAGGAAGCACTTATGAAACAGGAACTAAATTCAATCCAGATGATACAGGAGAGGTTCCAGACTTCAAAGACAGTCAGACACAGCTTCAGGAAGTGAAGGACTAACAATCCAAAGTCAAACTGGAGAAGGCTGGAAGTCCAGGAACTTGGGCTACTTATGGAACGGGTGAGGTGTGTGCTCCTCTGAGACCTTAGTGGCATCCCAAAGGGCTATTTCTTCTCTGCTCTCTGTTAGGCTTGAATAGCCCTGTAACCACAAACAGAGGAGTGAAAAGACTTCCCTGCTGGTACAAGGACAAATGTGCAAACTTGATCAGGAAGTTTCCTTAAACAGTCCCAGAAGCTGAGCCAGTCCCCTCAAAGTCATGATCATGTAGAACACAGACTGGATCTCAGTGGCAAATTACACAGCAAGGAAAATGGACACCTGGAATTTTCTTTCTTAACTTTGTGGCTTAGTATCAATGCTCAGCATATTCTTTGGCAATTTCTCAGTCTGTGCATTGAAGTTAATAATGAACATACTAAAGTGCTTTGAGCTTTTGGGGAGTTTGAAAAGTATATAGAAGTGTTTATCTATACCAAAAACTATAATAATGGAAATAATAGTTTCCATTGCATGAAGATAGTTCATGTGCCAGACAATGTGCTAGGTATCTGACACATGGTTTCACATGTGCAACAATTCTAGAAAGTGGGTTTTATTTTCCCAGTCATACAAATAAAAATAATTGAAGGTTCAGAGAAGATAATAAACTTGCCCAATATCACAGCAAGGAATTCAAGGTAAAAGTGGCAGAGCTGTTCCTCCTGCGTGAAAACTGACCCTCAAGTCTGTGCTTATCAGATTTCAGGGTACCATGAACCTAGGATTCATCCTCAAGAAGCTGCTGTTTTTATTTATGGGGCCACTCTTTCTTACAGTCATCAGAAAGATTCCTGGTTCCACAAATATGAATTTGTCTGTTTCCTTTTCTTGATGTCCTCATGGATACCTGCGGTTTTTCCTCCCCATAATTAGGTATTATAGATTGCTTTGTTTCTATTTTTTTTTCTAAAAAAAGAAGAAATGAAGAAATACTCACAACATGTTTGTACCCACAGACAAAGCTGAACTGAATTGGTAATGAGTGGACTCCCAAGCATTGTTGTCATTTGCTACTGCTGCACCTTATGACTGACAATTACCTCATCTTTATTCTCAAACAAGGTCAATGGCATTGGTGTTCTTTGCATTGTATGAAGGAAAGACAAAGTCAGGGATTTGCTTTTTATTTGATTGTCAAACTGATTTTTCAAAATTGGCAATTTGTATTCACACCTTGATATTCTTTGAGAACTCATCAGGGTCCTCAGTTACACCAACAGGACAATAACACAAAAACAAAGAACTATTAACTATTTACTGTGTCACCAGATATGTTCCCAACATGTCATACAATAAACTGAAACTTTGCCAGTTGAATTTTTTAAATCATCTTTGAAACCTTCTCCTTAGGCTTATTGTTTATGATTTCTCCCTTTCCTTCTGCCAAACCTTTTGAAAAATAAAAGTTCACCAGAATAATTTTACAATCCTGTCTACCTCCGTGGGCCTAGCTCCCTGCTAAGTCCGTTGGTGAAGGCCATGTCTCCTTTGGGGTCTCTCCTGGAGCCCTCCAGAATTCAAGGCTGCTTTTTAGGGAGAAAGAACAATTAGTATGGGAAGCTCTCTGAGCACTTGGATCCACAGGAGAAGAAATGACCACCCCTTAGAGCTCCTCTTTTTGCCATTTTACTCATTTGTTCACCAAATTACGGGGCAAAAAAAGAAGCTCTGAGAAAACAGGAATCTGGTGTGCCTTAAATAACACTCTATTCTTGGTGCATAGAGTAGGGCCTGAGAATTTGGTAAATATTTATGAAGTATTTATTGAATAAATGAAGTCATATATGATTATGGGGATTATCAGGAAATTTTTATTATCCAAAAACTTGATTCTCCTTTCTTCATCATAACAAACTCATGTAATTGGTATGATTACAGGAAGCTCACACTGTCTTCCCTTCCATTCCTCATAGCTGAAAATCTTTGTCTAAATGTTTCAGGTAACAAAATCAGATTGTGTGCATCATTGGGATATTACCGCCTAGGCATCTTGGCTACTAAAGACCTGATCTTTTCCCCATTCATTACAGTAGTTTTAGATAGAGGATAGAAAGATTAAATAACCAGTAAATCTAAAATTTCAGTAGGTAACAAGATAGATAAGTAGGTATGACGGATTAGATAGATGATAGATAGATAGATAGATAGATAGATAGATGATAGATAGATAGATAGATAGATAGATAGATAGATAGATGATAGATAGATAGATAGATAGATAGATATAGATAGATAATAGATAAAATAAGTGGACACTTATTAAGAAAAATTTTGCTGAACACTACTAATTAGTTCATAATATGACATTGTAGTGGGTTTTATTTAATGTATACTTTTTCCAACTTAAAATAAGAATGTGGTAGACAGAATTTCTAAAATGGCCCCCCAAAGACATCATGCCCTAATCCCCAGACTATGAATATGGTGAAATATGACACCCATGAATGTTACATTACATGGTAAAAGGAACTGCAGATGTAACTAAGGCTACAAAGCAGATGTATTTAGAATATGGATATTATCCTGGATTTTCCAAGTGGGCCCAATGTAATCACAGGAGTGCTAAAAAGCTGAGAGCAAGGTTAGAAGGGAAGTCAGAGATATTCAAGGCATTGAAACAACTTAACAAGCTATGGAAATTAGTTAAAAATATAGTATATGTAAATATCTATATAGATATAAATATACAAATATATACATCTATATGTAATGGAATATTATTGAACCTTAAAAAATACAAAAATCTTATCATTGGCAATAACCTAGATGAACCTGGAGGGCATTATGCTAAGAGAAATAAGTCAGAGAGAGAAACACAAAAACTGCATGGTATCACTTATATGTTGAATCTAAAATATAAAAAACTCAAACTTACAGAAACAGAGTTTAAAAATGGTTGGGAAGGACTGGGAGGTGGGGAGAGGCTGGTAGAAGAGTTCAAACTTTCAGCTATAAGGTGAATAAGGTGGGAGGAGTTCATGTATATAATATGGTGACTGTAGTTGATAACACTGTATTGTACTAGTAATTCTGAAATTTTCTAAGATAGTAAATGGAAATGTTCTCACACACAAAAAGCGATGTGGTGAATGTGTTCATTAACTCAATGGGAGGAATACTTTTATAATGGGTATGCACTTTATATATCGTACTATTTTATTTTTCAATTATACCTCAACAAAGCTAAATACTATATAATAAAAGAGAAACATGCAAATTAACCATCCCTCTGCTATGCTCAAGCCAAGCCCATGAGTCACGCCCACCAGCCAATCAGGAGCGAGTATGCAAATTAACCCAACTAAGATGGCGGCGGCCACAGAGCTGGAGCGAGCAGGAGGCTTGGATTGCCCCCAGCAATGGAGGAAGCCAAGCTTCCTGCCTGCCTGGGCCAGCCCTCGGCTCCACTAAAGGCTACAAAGTTTCAATTATAGAAGATAAATAAATCCCAGAAAAAAAGGAGAGGCTGGGAGCTTGGGTGGCCTGGGGATGTGGCTAGCCTGAAAATGGTCATTAGCCCCTCACTCAGGCTGGCCAGGCACCCCAGCAGGACTCCCCCACCCTGAAGGGGCTGTGGGCAGCCTGAAAATGACCCTCAGCCCCTCACCCAGGTTGGCCACACCCCCATGGGGTGAGAGTCCCCACTGGGGGGCTTGGCCAGCCTGCAAACAGCCATTAGCCTCTCACCCAGGCTGGCCAGGCACCTCAGTGGGGACCCCCACCCTGAAGGGGGTGTGGCCAGCCAGAAAACGGCCCTCAGCCTCTCACCCAGGCTGGCCAGGCACCCCAGTGGGACCCCCACCCTGATCCGGGACACCCTTCAGGGCAAACCAACCTGCTCCCACCCTTGCACCGGGCTTCTATCCTATATAATAAAAGGGTAATATGCAAATTGACCCTAACAGCAGAATGACTGGGAATGACGGTCACTATAACACACACTGACCACCCGGGGGCAGATGCCCAATGCAGGAGCTGCACCCTGATGGTCAGTGCACTCCCACAGGGGGAGCTCTGCTCAGCCACAAACCAGGCTGATGGCTGCCAGCACAGTAGTGGTGGCGGGAGTCTCTCCCACCTCCTCAGCAGCACTAAGGATGTCCTAAGGATGTCCGACTGCAGCTTAGGCCTGCTCCCCGCTGGCAAGTGGACATATCTCGAGGGCCCTCTGGGCTGCCAGAGGAATGTCTGACTGCCAGCTTAGGCCCAATTCCCCAGGGAGCGGGCCTAAGCCAGCAGGTGGACATCCCCCCAGGGGTCCCAGACTGTGAGAGGGCACAGGCTGGGCTGAGGGAGATTCCTTTCCCCCCACCCAAGTGCACAAATTTTTGTGCACCAGGCATCTAGTATATACTCACCATTGCTGGCATTGCTGGTTTGAAGATGGGAGTGGGGGGGGTGGCATTTGAAAAAAATATGAGTGGCTTTTAGCAGCCAATAGCAACCCTTGGTTGGCAGACCACAGGAAAGTGGGCCCTCAGTCCTATAGCTGCAAGGAACTGAATTTGTCCAGCCATCAGCTTGGAAGCAGGTTATTCCCAGAGCTTCAACAGAAAAGCCCAAGTCAGTTGACGTCTTAATTTCAGTTTAGGCATACAACCAAGTCAAGTCTACCTGGACTTTTAATCTACAGTTGCAGTGAAATAATACATTTGTGTTCTTATAAGCCTCTAAATTTGTGGCAATTTTTTTTTATAATTAAATCTTTATTGTTCAGATTATTACATTTGTTCCTCTTTTTTACCCCCCATAACTACGCTCCACCCAGTTCCCACCCCACTTTCCGCCCTCACTCCCCACCCACTCTCCTCATCCATAGGTGCACGATTTTTGTCCAGTCTCTTCCCGCATCTCCCACACCCCTTTCCCCCCAAGAATAGTCAGTCCATTCCCTTTCTATGTCCCTGATTCTATTATAATCAACAGTTCATTCTGTTCATCAGATTATTCATTCACTTGATTCTTAGATTCACTTGTTGATAGATGCATGTTTGTTGTTCATAATTTGTATCTTTACCTTTTTCTTCCTCTTCCTCTTCTTAAAGGATACCTTTCAGCATTTCATATAATACTGGTTTGGTGGTGATGAACTCCTTTAGCTTTTTCTTATCTGTGAAGCTCTTTTTCTGACCTTCAATTCTGAATGATAGCTTTGCTGGATAAAGTAATCTTGGTTGTAGGTTCTTGGCATTCATCACTTTGAATATTTCTTGCCACTCCCTTCTGGCCTGCAAAGTTTCTGTTGAGAAATCAGCTGACAGTCGTATGGGTACTCCCTTGTAGGTAACTGAGTTTCTTTCTCTTGCTGCTTTTAAGATTCTCTCTTTGTCTTTTGCTCTTGGCATTTTAATTATGATGTGTCTTGGTGTGGTTCTCTTTGGATTCCTTTTGTTTGGGGTTCTCTGTGCTTCCTGGAGTTGTAAGTCTATTTCTTTCACCAGGTAGGGGAAGTTTTCTGTCAGTATTTCTTCAAATAGGTTTTCAATATCTTGCTCTCTCTCATCTTCTGGCACCCCTATAATTCGGATGTTGGTATGCTTGAAGCTGTCCCAGAGGCTCCTTACACTATCTTCGTATTTTCGGATTCTTTTTTCATTTTGCTTTTCCAGTTGGGTGTTTTTTGCTTCTTCGCATTTCAAATCTTTGACTTGATTCTTGCACTCCTCTGGTCTGCTGTTGGGAGTCTGCATAATATTCTTTATTTCAGTCGGTGTATGCTTAGTTTCTAGTTGGTTCTTTATCATAGCATCAAGGGTCTCATTAGATTTCTTGTAGATCTCATTAAGTTTATCAGCGGCTTCTAGACAGTTCTTGAGAGCCCTTAAAAGTGTGGTTCTGAACTCTATATCCTCCATGGACAATTTTGTCCTGTTTCTTTGTCTCCGCATTTTTTATGCTTTCTTGGTGCACCCCCTAGTGGTCTTTGTGAGCAGTCTTGTTGTAGTTAAGCCTTGATTGTTGTAGTTGATTCTGGGGGGATTTGACCTCCAGGCCAACTGGCTGTGAGAATCAGCTGTGTCTGCAGTCTGTGGCAATTTTTATAACAGCAATCAGAAGCTATTAAAAATACAATAGTGTGTTTTCCTTCATATTATTAAAAATAAATATTCATAATGAGTTTAAATGTAAGAAAAAGTTTCATTTGTAACTTAAAAAAAAAAACTTTTAATAGGTGAAACCAGCCTATTACCAAGTCTTTTCATGTTTTTTTTTGCTTTGTTTTCTTTTTAATATTTTTATTGATTTCAGAGAGGAAGGGAGAGGGAGAGAGACAGAAACATCAATAATGAGAGAGAATCATTAATTGGTTGCCTTCTGCACGCCCCCCACAAGGAACTGAGCCCACAACCCAGGCATGTGCCCTTGACCAGAATCAAACCCAGGACCCTTCAGTCTGCAGGCTGGTGCTCTATCCACTGAGCCAAACTAGCTAGGGCAATTACCAAGCCTTTTCCATTATTTATCCTTCTTATCACTAAAATCCATCACTTGCTTTCACCTTTTTCTATCTCATTACTATTCCCCTACATTGAGCCAGAACATCTGGCCTAGATTTCTGCCACAGCCTTTTAACCCATAAACCTGCCACCACTCTTACAATCACCCAATTCATTATCTTCTCAGCAACCAGAGTGATATTTCTAAAATGTGACTGATTCCAGGTCCCATCCTAGGTAGCTCCTAGTCATCCCTCAAGCCTCAGTTAAGAAATAAATTAAGTCCTCTTTCACCCTATGTGCACAAGAATGAGCATTCTTCCATGCATAACTTTATTTCTAGACTTGTACTTGCCAGTTTACTAGTCTTTCTTTTCCCCTATTGTAACGTCCCTAGAGGCAGAGGCCACCTGTTACTCCCCTTTGTATCTCAAAAACCAGAGCAGTAAAAATGAATTCTGAGGGTATTCTGGAAGCCAATGGGGGGAAAGCTTCAAAAAATAAAAAGTCAAGTGTTAAAAATCTGAGAAAATGATGAAACTTAAAATGGGCCATAGGATCTAGCCATCAGGAAGTCATCCATAATCTTAGGAAGACCAGGTGGTTCAATGGGATGAGAAGTGAGTGGAAGCTGAGGAAGTAGAGACAGTGTCTTCAAAATGCTTTGAAGTACAGGAAAATGTCTGAGACACCCTTGCCTGGCAGAAAGGACCAAACTTTGGCCCACCGGGTCAAATTAGGACCCAGGAGGTACATGAAAGCTAAAACCAGAAAAACACACAAGATCAAAATTTGCAGACCCAGAAATATCTGTCTAAAGCAGTGGTTCTCAACCTTCCTAATGCCGCGACCCTTTAATACAGTTCCTCATGTTGTAGTGACCCAACCATAAAATTATTTTCATTGCTACTTCATAACTGTAATTTTGCTACTGTTATGAATCATAATGTAAATATCTGATATGCAGGATGTATTTTTATTGTTACAAATTGAACTCAAGCATAGTGATTAATCACAAAAACAATATGTAATTATATATGTGTTTTCCGATGAATCCTGTGAAAGGGTCGTTCGACCCCCAAAGGGGTCGCGACCCACAGGTTGAGAACCACTGGTCTAAAGGAAGTTTTAAGAACAAGGAAATAGAACCCAGCCAGTGTGGCTCAGTGGTTGAGCATTGACCTTTGAACCAGGAGATCACGGTTCAGTTCCCGGTCAGGGTACATACCTGGGTTGCAGGCTCTATCCCCAGTAGGGAGGGTGCAGGGGGCATACAGGAGGTGTGCAGGAGGCAGCCAATCAATGATTCTCTCTCATCATTAATGTTTCTATCTCACTCTCCCTCTCCATTCCTCTCTGAAATCAATTTTTTTAAATGTATTTTTTTTAAAAAGAACGAGGAAATAGAGAAGGGCATGATAGGCTAAGAAAGGAAAGTAAATAGGCAAAAAAAAGCTCTCAGGTGATTACCTGGAATAGGAGTGACCTTCTTTTTCTAATCCCCAATGCACAGAGAACGGGGAGGGGAGTTGCAGGTGGAAGACAGAGTTGGCTGCACATAAAGGCCAAATGTGAAAGAGACAAGAACAGAGTTGGGGCCGAAACCGGTTTGGCGTCAGCCTTCGGACTGAAAGGTCCCAGGTTCGATTCCGGTCAAGGGCATGTACCTGGGTTGCGGGCACATCCCCAGTGGGAGATGTGCAGGAGGCAGCTGATCGATGTTTCTCTCATCGATGTTTCTAACTATCTCTCTCCCTTCCTCTCTGTAAAAAATCAATAAAATATATTTAAAAAAAAAAAAAAAAAAAGAACGGAGTTGGGGATGTTAAAGTAGTAGTAGATAGTGAAGACCAGACTTGACCATGTCTGCAGGCTGAATACAGGGAGTCGGAGAATAGGGAAAGAAAGAGATTGACATCTAGAGAAGAGGCCAGTGGAATAGACTCCAATACACCTAAAAGGATAATATTAGAATGAAGGGAAACTTATCTTCCTTCAAAACTGAGGAAGAAAGAGGTTAAAATGTGTGTGTGTTTCTATAGGTGAGTCTGCAGGTAGAAGCAAAGAAAGTCCAAGGAGATACTCGGAAACTGCTATATTCTCTGAAAATTATACAGCAGGGCTAAAGGTTGAGATTGAGAGGGCTGAAAAGAATGACACAAGTTTAAAGGTTTGAAACAGCTGCCTCAGGAGGAATTCTAGAAGCGGACCAGGGACAAGTAAGAGGATTGCCAGGCAGCATTGAGGGCCCAGCTGAAATCAGATCATTAAAGAATAATGATTTTTCCTGATTTTTTATGTCCATACACATGCAGATAATGTTGTCCTGCTCATCTATGTTCCTACTTCCACAAGATAAAGAAACTGAGTTTAAATGAAAGAAAACGCTTTTGGATTTTTAAAAGTAAGTTCTGTATTTAAATGGTTTGGTGGGTATTTATGGTCGATTTCCAAATATTGGAAAATTAAGCATTTTTGTAAATCACAACCATATGTATTTTCTGCTTGTGTCTATTCATTTCTACTTTTTCACATTTGGCTTTAAAAAAAAAATAGGTGGTGGTGGGGGAAACATCAGCCAACAGGGTTTTGTGGATCACACAGCCCCAAGCAATTAAGGCGCCATTGTTAATTTTCAAATTGTCATAATCCATTTGAGAATTTAAGACAATTCAAAAAACAATTATGACTGAATGAAAAGCGAATTGGGCAATCAACTGAGATGAAATTCAGCCCAGAGAAACAAAACATTGAGAGGGGGGAAAAAAGTAAAGTAAGGGAAGAATGAATGGCATATGGAAGTGACTAATTGTGTACGGAGGCTTTAAAGACCAAGGTTAGTTGACAAGAAGGTGGTGGCGGTTTGTGTTATACCAAATGAGATTTAGTTGTTTGGTTAACTGCAGCAGATCTGGTTTTTCATGTTTAAGTTGCATAATAAAAACGTTGAAGCCTACCCAGATGCCCATAGATAGAGCTGTATGTTGTTTACCTAAGACTATCGTAAAGCAGCAAGTAAACAAAACCAGTCCCCGCAAACATTATAGAGCAGCTTGTAGCAAAACAGAATTTTGATTGCTTATTCTCACTCTATGAAGGAAGATTAATTTGTGATGCAGCTAAGTGAATTATTGTACCTTAAATAAGCAAGTTCAAATAATCACAGCCTGTGATTTTATTTTTGGAATTTGAAATAAATGGAGGTAGCAGAACTACCTTTATCATCAACCAACTTTAAACAACCCTGAAAATACTGTGTAGAAGGCTACTCTAATCTGTCCTGAATGAATTATAAAAACAAGTCTTGCTCTCTGAAATCTTACATTTCACCCAAGCAAATAGTCCCAGGTAGAGGACTCGAATATTATGGCTCCTGTCATTTTCAATTCTTCTTACTAAACCTTTATTCTCCTCCACACCATTTCCTACTGTTCCAATCTTTAGTCTATGCCTTTTTAAAGGCATTAGCCAAGATTTATCTCCAGTCTGATGCTTTCCTTGGTAAATCACATCCCATCATGATCTTTTTCATGGTCAGAATTCCCTCTGTACTCATTCATTCATTCACTCATTCATTCATGCATCATTGTGCACTTACCATATAGGAGTCCCATAGCATCAAGTTCTGTGTTCTACATGCAATAAAAGTGCATATATCCTATTCCTCCGTAGGGCCCTGGACCTATGTGAGGCTCCATAAAGTTTATAGAAAGAAGTATATATAATCTTTCTGTTTCTCTCAGAAAGATTTAGAATAACTGGCTGTTTAAAGCAAATTACAGTACAATAACATAGTCACAAAATAAAAAGAAAACTCAAGTAATAAAAGGGAAAATTATATCAAAATTTTCCTATGAGTTTCTAGCAGCTAATAAAGGGAAATTAAATGAATCATAAAGCTCTCATTCTCTAATAAAAGAAATGCTACTCATTCTCTAGTAAAAGAAATGCTACTAAAATAAGATTCTAAGTTGAGCAAGGATGACGAAAACATGGCAATGCTGATACTAATAACACAACCTCAGAATCCTTCTTTGCACAACCTTCCAGTGAACTACAAATTTATCAGAGCTGCCACTCAAAATAAATTCTCAACATCTCTTTTACAAATGTTCTTTTCCCTCAAGAAATTTTCCATTTAAAAATAATAATAAAACATGCTTGCCTATAAAAATTAGAGAACATTTTAAACCTAAACTGTGTGTGCTAATTGATAAAGTCTTATATTTCTGTGTGTCCCTGATAGGCCTGAGTACAGGCCTTGCCCATAATGAGCACATGAAAACCTTTGCCTGGCTGTCTTATAACACAATATGAATTTGGAGAAAGAAGACCCTGGTAGTGAGAATTCTGCCTTGAAAAGGAGCTAAAGCTGAGCCTTGAAAGATGAGTGTTTGTTGAGGCAGTTAACCTCTAGAAGAAATATTTTTAAATAAGTAAACCTATTGAATAGGTCTTGCTTAGTGACTTCTCCATTGAAGGTGCATTTTCCTGATAATCCTTTGTTCTTCTCACGTTGAGCCCTGAATTCTTCTCTCTTCAGACTTGAATACATTAAAAATTCATAGTTAACAACTCAATTTTATTAGCCTTTGTCAGCCACCAACTCAAGAAGTTGGGGCACTTTGTTGATGTTTTCAACTTCATCTTCCTGAGATCCAAGCAGGTTTTGTGTCATCTAAGGAAGTAGAGGTTCTTATAAGGTAAAGAGTTCAAGGAGCAAAAAGCCTATTTAAATTGCATCAATAACCCACTGACAGCACCTATATGATTTGTCTCTCAAATCATCTTTTCAGTTTTCACCAAAAAAAGGAACTCATTCTCATTTCCCTCCCATTGCTGGTAGTTAGAGGTTGCAATATGCAAAAGCCTATATGCTATAAACCCCTCAAATCAGTAAGTACTCAAAATTGTGTGCAAAATATGAATAAAATATTGATTTCATTAAAAATGTTAAGGACTACTTAATTCAAAAACATTTTATATGTTTGCATATTTATTTCTGAATTTGCATATTTGTTTGCATATAACTTGTAAAGATGAATGTTAATTATACTTTAAAATCATTTATAAATTGTAACTAAGAATGTTGTATGAATTTTTAAAACTGCCAAATTCTCAAGTACCACTAATTATAAAGTGTCATGTAAAGTACACTGGAGCAGGCCTCATATTGAAAAAATATTGAGATCTTGACAAATAGAAAAAGCAGAATTATTAACTGTGCATGCTGATTAAATGATACCTGAGGCAAGGGAAACTTAAGTGACACTCTGTGCTTTTCCAAAGCATTCATTTACCTTCACTGAATTACGATGAGAAACTCATGCTCATAAATAGACAAATATTTCACCTGATGCCTCCATGTTATTCCACATTTAAATGTGAGCTTCTGAGAATTGTTCCATATTCTAGCTGTACTTATTCTGAAAATGATAAAAGTAAGTAAACAAGAATCACAATAAGCAGTAAGGCTACCTCAGTGGCTCTTATGTCAAATGAGGTAAGCTGGGAAGGTTTGACTGTCACTAATTGGATTTGTAAAATATTTTGAAGTAATTTAAAAAACATTTACACAAGGTCAGATCTGAACTGGTTTCCAAAAAGAACCATTGAGAAGAATGAAATGTCCAAGTAATTACACTGGACATCACGATCTACAGCTCTACTAAATTGGGCGTGAAATTGGGCCTTTTAAAAGTACAGTAGGTCTTACATTTTAAATCTCTAGACAATTCTCTATTTCTGATAAAATGTTTAATTACCCTAGGCATAGATATGCCATGGATAGGAGTTATTGCTCATGTATCACTTTTCCTAAATTAGTAACTACTATAAGTCAATTTCTCTTTAAATTTTTTAAAAAGTTGCAGCATAGTGAAAATTGTCAGTCATTTTAGCTTATTCCAACATCTACAGTCTTGGCAGTAGAAAGGTCATGCTACCTACCAGTTCCTCTTCCTCCACCATACCACCATACCCCTTGTTTCTATTAGCTTAGGGTTAATTTGAAAATGTCTTACTACAGGAAGTAATTATGGTAAATTATTCCATGTTGTTATATTATCAGTGTCCTATCTGAAGCCATACTAATGATTAGAGACAGTGTTGACACTGAAATAACAAGTAGCTCTTAAAGTTCTATGCTTATTAAGTAGCATTTACTGTGCTGGCAGAACAGAACTTAAAACTTGAAAATAATTTGATATTAAAAGACAAAAGTAAACAAATTAGATTGTAAGTTTATTCTTTTCCTCTGGGTATTAATCATCCCTAGTAAACCTTGTATTATACTCTTCAAATCTGTGTTAATCAGAATTGAGGTTTTGAAAGGAAAAAGGAAAAAATTGTCTCCCTCTGGTGGGGAATATAAGATTTTCTTCTTTCTTTTTTCCCCCATGTAAAATTTTTTTTCCTACAGTCAATGTCAGATAAGTTTGATGAAGCTCTAAAAGAGTACTCGTGACTAACCAGACTTTACCATTTTTTAAACAGATTTTATGTTTTGAACATGGCTGACACTCAGAAAATTCAGATTAAAAAATGACCTTTACTTCCTTCACTATTTTTCCTGAAGAAAATAAAAAGATAAAAGAAGGAAAATAAAAACCAGCATCAAGAATTATGCAAACCACACTGGTGGCAGGAGTGGGTGGGGAGAGGTCAATGAGGGAAAAAGGAAACATATGTAACACTTTCAACAATAAAGACTTTAAATAAGAAAAAAGAAAAGAATAGGCAAACTTGGTATTTACATGAAATCCCCAGCATCTTAATAAACTGGATTGCCAAAATGCACTTTAGAAACCGTATTTTTGAAGAAGGAGTTTCAGAAGAGGAAGGTTCCTAGCAGGGCCCCTCTCCTTCCACCAGATCATCTACCAAGAGTTCCCTGGACTCTCTCCCCTCTCTGTGATCCTGAAACACTTTCCCATAGACTTCACTATATCACCTATTACCTTACATTGTTTAAATTACAGTCTCTTCAGTAAGACTATGGGCCCCTGAAAAGGTAGAGTCCATGCCTTATGCATCTCCAGGTCACCAGTAGTAAGTTTGGTACTCAGCACAAGGGAAAACTTGTCTGTACCAGTCAGTGTGCAAAGCCTTAGGCATAAGCCATAGGCAAGATATGCCTGGTTCCTGCCTTCATGTGCTATGGGGAATAATGTGTTGACCTGAAGGACCTTTTAGCATAAAAACAGCATATTAAATAGTAGCTACCGGCCACAAAGCCTATGCAATCCACATTGTAGTTGAAATAAATTAAAATTTTTCTTAAAGCTAAATAGAGTTATTCTCACTGTAAAGTTTAGAAAGAATTTTGAGCTAGAAGTTCGTACGCCTAGATCCATTTATTCAACAAAAGTTTATCGCGTACCTACTATGTGTCAGGCACGTGCCAAACCATGGAAACACATTCTAGTCAGGGAGGTCAGATAATAAATGAGTAAACAAATTTTTATAGGTTGAATATAGCCTGTAATTTGTGTTATGAGGGAAAAGAATGAGGTGACAGAGGATGGGATAGAGCCATCAGAGTTCAAACAGGAAATCAATTTTATACTCATTGGAGCAATTGAGGAGAGTTTAATAATTGGACCCTTTTAGAAATGTGAGCAACATTAAGATAAGCCAATAAGGGACAGTGAAGTACCTTGTAACTGCTAAAAAGTGGGTGTCGATACTATCTCTAGGCCTAAAAAGACAAAGATACCAGAATTAAAAGAGAAAGCCATCACTGAAGGAGGGTCTCCCAACGGGAACTGGCTTTCAGTAGTGAACACAGCATCAACGACCTGTAGTCCAGGCCATCATGGTAAGAAATGCACTGACCGCCCTAACCGGTTTGGCTCAGTGGATAGAGTGTCGGCCTGCAGACTCAAGGGTCCCAGGTTCAATTCCGGTCAAGGTCATGTACCTTGGTTGCAGGCACATCTCTAGTGGGGAGTGTGCAGGAGGCAGCTGATTGGTGTTTCTCTCTCATCGATGTTTCTAACTCTCTATCCCTCTCCCTTCCTCTCTGTAAAAAATCAATAAAATATATTAAAAAGAAAAAAAACAGAAATGCACTGACCTCACTCTCCTCCTACTTGCCAATGCCCTGTCAAGTCTATAATTGACCAAAGCAAACCAGATTTTGCCTACTGATTTTGTCCCTAAAGATCAGCTCCTGGGGTAGGTTTAAAGAGGCTCTAGAGTGGCACGCTAGAACATGTTCGTAGTCATTAGCTGATCCAATACTGAAAGGTGAAATCAGAGCTTACTAGATGTGTGATCTTGTACCAGTCACTTCAATAAAATGAACAGGTTAAACTGTGATGACCTCTAAGCTCCCTTTCAGCTCCAACCATCTGGGATTCTCTGAATTTCATAATTCCATTTTCTCATATTATCCTTCTCATGATGCGTCAATGGCGTGAGTATAAATTGAATGTTTATAAATTAGGGCCTGCCTAGATTTTCTGTGAGTTTGCAGTCCCAGAAGTGAAGAAGAAGGAAAACTTTAAAACTGCCTATCCTGATCTTACCTGTGGAGTTTGGAGCAAAATCTCTTGCCTATATATAAAAGCTGATTAGGACATCTGGCTCATGTCACAACCAAAGCTAAAACCTCAACATGGAAAATAATTTAATTAAAAGTATCCCAAATACATGATTTACTCCACTTGAAGATTTCACCAAAGAGTTTTTTTTAATTTTCAGTCAAAATTCTTTAAAAATCACATAAAGTTAGTGAAAGAAAAATTCAAAAAACATGGATCATCTCTTTTTTGCAACTAATATATGTCAGGGTTTTAGTGTGGCAGTCGCAAATGAAGAGCACTAAATTAAATTATTATTACCATCTCAACTGACTCATTGGGTGGGGAAAAGTTCATATACCAGTATGTGAGTTGATGCGCATGACTGTATCACTGAAAAATGTAAATTAGCATAGTATGTATGTACCAACTAACTAAAAACTTATGTCTCTCTCTCTCTCTCTCTCTCTCTCTCTCTCTCTCTCTCTCTCTCTCTCCCTCCCTTTTAATTGTTCTTATGGAGACTAGATAGCTGGAGTTCTATATAACATGTCAGAATGCAGTGGTAGAAGTAGCCCAAACTTTATTCATATATTAGCTTATTATTTATTCAATATTGACTTGCTAAATACCAAGTGTCAAAGTTTGTGTGTCGAATGGTAAAGAGCCAGTACCAGTCTTCATTAAGTTAATCCATCTAGTGGGAGCTGCCACCACCAGATGTCACTACCTCCACCCCACACCATTCACAGCCTCAGGGAGGCAGGAAACCTCTTCTAACACAAATATTCACCACATTTACTCAAAAATTGGTACATTTTAGTGTCTGCTAATTGAAAAATATATGACACAAGCTACTATAAACTCTGTAATCCTTCTAGTAAATCTGCATTTATTTATCATAACAGTCTCTATAAGACATTTGAAAGAAAACAGTGCATCCATTTAAGGAGATATGCAGTTTTGCTCATCAACAATGTATCATGTGCATATGAAATTGTGGTCCTCTTGCCATGGAGCTTAATTCCTCCCCCAGGAATCTACAGACTTCAGGTACAATGATTCTCTGCTGAAGCCTGTGATGACCTAAAGCAGACTGTGATATTCACGATTCCAATGCACTTGCTGTATTATGCCATGAGGATAATACCGTGTAATACCATGTTCACACGTGCTTTTATGTTCATCTCAATCAGCACTAATTTCTTGTCCCAAAAATTCCACAGAAAGGTTGGTATGAAAACAGCTTTAAGATGTTTTAGTTATAGCCTCTTTCACATCCAGCCACACCACTTCTGACTCAGACATAATTGGGTAGGGGCAGGAGGAAGGCTGAACTGGAAGGAAACCCATCCTTCTAGCACAAAGATGATGTTTTTAAAAAACAAATGTATTTCTTTTTTTAAATATAATTTATCGATTTTTTACAGAGAGGAAGGGAGAGGGATAGAGAGTTAAAAACATCGATGAGAGAGAAACACCGATCAGCTGCCTCCTGCACACCCCCTACTGGGGATGTGCCTGCAACCAAGGTACATGCCCTTGACCGGAATCGAACCTGGGACCCTTCAATCCGCAGGCCAATGCTCTATCCACTAAGCCAAACTGGTTAGGGCAAAAACAAATGTATTTCTGGTTCTCTATTTTACCCAACATTATCCCTGACCCCAAATGAGACTTCTTCACCCCTCAGATAAGTGGACTTCCAGTAGGTCCACTTCACTATTTTGACAGATGTGCCTAGAAAAGTCCAACTCCCCAATGAAAACACAGTGTTACCTGCTACTAGGATACTCCACCATGATAGACAGTAGGTAACAAAATCAAACAGATGAGCTGACAGGAAAGAGAGAAGATGGCACTAATTATATGGGGTTGGGGGGGCGGGGGGGATGAGCTCCCAGAAAATGAATTTGACCTGAGCCTAAAAGAGTAAGAGAGAGGGCATTCCATTTGGGGAAAGTAGCATTCCCAAAGGAGCAGGTAGAAATAGAAAAGATAAATGCCATGATGAAATGATCTCTTCTTCCTTCAAACCCTTTGGTATGTTTTATTCTACCCATATGATACTTATCACAGATTACCTTGTCATTGGTCCTTTTTTTTTTCTTCTTTTTTTAAATTAAATCTTTATTGTTCAGATTATTACATTTGTTCCTCTTTTCCCCCTAAAACTCCCTTCCACCCAGTTCCCACCCCACCCTCCTCCCTCACTCCCCACCCACTGTCCTCATCCATAGGTGCAAAATTTTTGTCCAGTCTCTTCCTGCATCCCCCACACCCCTTTCCCACCCCCAAGAATAGTCAGTCCACTCCCTTTCTATGCCCCTGATTCTATTATAATCACCAGTTCATTCTGTTCATCAGATTATTCACTTGATTTTCAGATTCACTTGTTGATAGATGTGTATTTGTTGTTCAAAATTTGTATCTTTACCTTTTTCTTCTTCTTCCTCTTCTTAAAGGATACCTTTCAGCATTTCATATAATACTGGTTTGGTGGTGATGAACTCCTTTAGCTTTTCCTTAATCTGTGAAGCTCTTTATCTGACCTTCAATTCTGAATGATAGCTTTGCTGGATAAAGTAATCTTGGTTGTAGGTTCTTGGTATTCACACTTTGAATATTTCTTGCCACTCCCTTCTGGCCTGCAAAGTTTCTGTTGAGAAATCAGTTGACAGTCGTATGGGTACTCCCTTGTAGGTAACTGATTTTCTTTCTCTTGCTGCTTTTAGGATTCTCTCTTTGTCTTTTGCTCTTGGCATTTTAATTATGATGTGTCTTGGTGTGGTTCTCTTTGGATTCCTTTTGTTTGGGATTCTCTGCGCTTCCTGGAGTTGTAAGTCTATTTCTTTCACCAGGTAGGGGAAGTTTTCTGTCAGTATTTCTTCAAATAGGTTTTCAATATCTTGCTCTCTCTCTTCTTCTGGCACCCCTATAATTCGGATGTTGGTACGCTTGAAGCTGTCCCAGAGGCTCCTTACACTATCTTCGTATTTTTGGATTCTTCTTTCATTTTGCTTTTCTGGTTGGGTGTTTTTTGCTTCTTCATATTTCAAATCGTTGACTTGATTCTTGCAATCCTCTAGTCTGCTGTTGGGAGTCTGTATAATATTCTTTATTTCAGTCAGTGCATGCTTAATTTCTAGTTGGTCCTTTAGCACAACATTGAGGGTCTCATTAGATTTCTTGTAGATCTCATTAAGTTTATCGGCAGTTTCTAGAAAATTGTTGAAAGACCTTAAAAGTGTGGTTTTGAACTCTATATCCAGTAGTTTGCTTTCCTCCATTTCTGTCATTTGTGTCCTTTTTCTTTGTCTACGCATTTTTTATGCTTCCCTGTGTTGATACAGTGGTTTTCTGTGCTAAGTGTCCTCTAGGGCCCAGTGGTTCAGCCTCCCCAATTACCTGAGGAGGACACTCTTGGTGCACCCCCTTGTGGTCTTTGTGCACAGTCTTGTTGTAGGTAAGCCTTGATTGTTGTAGGTATCAGTGGGAGGAATTGGCCTTCAGGCCAATTGGCTGTGAGAATCAGCTGTTGTCTGCCGTGGGAGAACTTCTGTGCTGGAGACACCCCTCTGAGGCAAGACTTGCTTCAATGGGGCTTTGGTGCTCACTGAGTCTGCCCCCTGAGTGTGTCCTTTATGGTTCCACGGAGCTGCAAACTGGATGGCCCCACTCTGACCTCTGGGCTTCCTGGCTCCTTTATCTCTAGGGAGGTGCTAATCTAGCCTTTGCCTGAGGCTATCCAGCAAAAGCCTCCCAGCAGGGCTTGGGCGGGGCAGGTCCCACAGGATCAACAGGGCAGGGCTAGCAGTTATGGCTGCTCTCAGTCCTGCCCTCAGAGGCTTTGCTTCTCAATATCCCGGTAATTGCTGCAAGCCCCTCGGAGAGAAAGCTGCCCTCGAGTTCCAACCGATGCCAGACAGTCCCGCTTCTCCCGTATGAGTCTGGGTCCCTAGAGACTCGCCTGGAACTGGAGCTCAGAGCCGGAGACTCTCTCCCAATTGAAAACGACAACCGCGCCCTCAGCCGCCAGCCCTCTCCGCATGCACCTCCGCACCTTAGTATTTTACTTCTGCACTGCAACTCCTCTGAGTCTTGGTAAGCTTTTCTCTTTCCTTCTAGTTGTAGAATTTCCACTCAGCCAGCCTTCCTGTGGTTCTGGATGATGTCTGTTCTGTCTTTTAGTTGTATTTTTGAAGTGGTTGTGCGAGGCAGCAAACTCCAGTGTTTACCTATGCCGCCATCTTGGTTTTTCCCATTGGTCCTTTATATGCTTTTCTCTTCTCCTCTGTTGGATTGAAATTAAATTCATACACAGGCAGCAACGTGATGGAGTGGAAATAGCAAAGGATTTATAACCAGGTAGTTAGGTTCACATCCTACACTTTATGTATGTGACCTCAGACAAGTCTTTCAAGCTCTCCTTTCCTGTGGTCTTCATATAACATGAATGGCAATGTCTGTATCTCAGAGTTGTTTCAAAGATTAAGTGAGCTAAGTAAGGCATAAGATGCCTGGTATACAGTAGATACTTAACAAGTATGCTTTGAATAATATGGTTTGGTTTGTAATCAACATAAAATTTACATTATTCCCAAAATCACACTGCTAGGACCCTAAGTGTATGTTCAACATGGGTCCTTGAACAAGAAGTTCAAGTTTAGTTCAACTTCATCATCATCATCCCTATGGAGGGACTTTTAAGGAAATAAGCCAATTGTATGGTGAATACGGCCATTATCTCCTTCACGAGAATGGTTTGTTAACACTATGAGGGCTTTAGACCAAAATTAATGCCACAGTTAAAAGTCAAGATCCTTAACAGGAGCCCTAACCGGTTTGGCTCAGTGGATAGAGCGTTGGCCTGCGGACTGAAGGATCCCAGATTCGATTCTGGTCAAGGGTATGTACCTTGGTTGCAGCACATCCCCAGTGGGGGATGTGCAGGAGGAAGCTGATCGATGTTACTAACTCTCTATCCCTCGACCTTCCTCTCTGTAAAAAAAAAAATCAATAAAATATATATTTTTTTAAAAAAGATCTTTTACAGGAGTAAAAATCAAGGGAGAAGAGGTTTTATTCTATGCTCACAAAATCGTTTGATCTTACTAATGAATTGGTCATTTAAGTATGATATGGGCGAATAGATTAAAAACTGGCCCAAGGGCATTACAAAACTCCAATGTACATACTTTTGCATAACCTCAGAAGCTTGGAAATGGCAGCTCCAGATTGTGATCCAAGATGAGATAACTATTCAAGATAGCACCAGGCAAGCTAGATACTTAGAGGAAAGAGGCCCAGTGATAATTCAGGGTATGGCTACAAGTCATCTCTCCAGGACAGGATTTCCTACAATCCTAGAAAGAGCAGTACTAAGTCAGGTGGTAACTATGGGCAAACACAACAGCCCAGAGATGCAGAACAGCAGGAAGAGATATGAGAACTCAAGCATCTACACTAATAAAAGAGGAAAATGGTAATTGGCGTACGGCGATACCATTTTCATTGGCTAATCAGGGCTATATGCAAATTAACTGCCAACTAAGATTGGCAGTTAACTGCCAACAAGATGGCGGCTAATTTGCATATGTAGGCACAATGTAGGGAGGCGAAAGGGAAAGCAGGAAGAAGCCCCCTGCCACTGACAGTGATCGGAAACCCAAGGGGGAGCTAAGAGCTGGGGGGCAGGGCAAAGGCGGCCCTGGGGCCGCCTTTGCCCTGCCCCCCAGCCATGATTGGAGAATCAGGCACTTTTGCCGCCCTGGCCAGTGATAGCAGGAAGTAGGGGTGGAGCCAGCGATGGGAGCTGGGCACAGTCGAAGCTGGAAGTCCCAGGAGCTAGGGGTCCCTTGCCTGGGCCTAAAGCGAAGCCCACGATCGCGGCGCCCCCCGCTGCCACTGCAGGTCCCCGCTGCCCGGGCCGTAAGCCTAGGCCAGAGGCATTAGGCCTGGGCAGGGGCGGAGCCTGCAACCACGGGGAGCTGGGGGTCCCCTGCCCAGGCCTGACACCTCTGCCGGAGGCCTCAGGCCTGGTCAAGGGGCCGATCCGGTGACTGGTGATCGGAGGGTGATGAGGGTCAACTCCTCTGGCCGAGGCATCAGGCCTGGGTGGGGGGTGAGCCGGGGATTGGGGGGATATGATGGTCCCCTTGCCCAGGCCTGAAGCCTGGGTCAGAGGCGTCAGGCTTGGGCTGGGGGTGGAGCAAGCGATCAGAGGGAGATGGGGGTCCCCTGCCCAGGCATGATTCCTGGGCCAGAGGCCTCAGGCCTGGGCGGGGGCCAGAGCCAGTGATCGGGGGGAGATGGGGGTCCCCTGTCCAAGCCTGACACCTCTGGCCGAGGCATCAGGCCTGGGCAAGGGGCCGATCAGGCGATCGGAGGGTGATGGGGGTCAACGCCTGAGGGCTCCCAGTATGTGAAGGGGGCAGGCTGGGCTGAGGGACACTCTCCCCACCACCACCACCCAGTGCACGAATTTCGTGCACCGGGCCCCTAGTGCCTTAGATAATCAAGAATAAGATACTATCTAATTAGAATTGAATTACAATGGCTCAAAAATAAATTTTAAATTAGTAAAACTAGAGAGAAACTCTCTCCCTCACAGTCACTAAGCCCCATTCTCTCCCCTTTGCTTCCCTCTCTAGGATCTTGACCCATTTCTTTATTCTCTTCTGTATCTGTGTGGAGAGAATATGTATAAAATCCCTCATCTTGGCCAGGCACTGTTCAGGCATTTCACATACAATATTGATTTTATCTTACAATTTCCCCTGGAATTAAGTGCTGTTATTAGCCTCAACTTACAGATGAGGAAATTTAAGGCTTAGAAAAAGCAAGGACTTGCCCAGATTCACACACAACTCACTGGAAGAGCCAGGATATGAAGTCAGGTCTGTGTGATGACAAAGTCTGTGCTTCTTAAACTGTTCAAGTTTCATATGTCATCCCTCAAACAGGTACCTTCATTTTATAAATTCCCAAGTGTTCTTCAGTTGTAATCTATTAGATGCTTTTGAAAATGAAAACTCCTTTTAGGCCCAAGGGAAAAAATATCTAATGATAAGATTTCAGCTAAGGTCCAGTGATAACTAGATACTAGACTAGACAGATAAGAAGGACAATAGAAACTATCCTAGTTGAACTCAAATTATAGCCCATAGGTGGCTAATGTAGCCAAGTCATAAGGCTAGTCTTGGGTAAGAAAGAAAATATTTATGAAATTGCAACAGTGCCTCAGAGTTGTATGGTTGAAAGAGAATGATAAGGTCAGGCAAAAACTGTCTCCAGCGTAACCTCCGGAAAGGGGAAAAAATGGGGATACACTTCAAAATGGGGATAAGAACTAGATATACTGGCCCTGGATTTCCCTCCCTTCCTGAAATACATCCCATGACTGGACTGTGTGTGAGTATAAATGTTTTCTAGGTCATTCCCAGTTTTAAGAAAAAGCAATTGACCATATCCTTTTCACCATTTTAATGTTGAGCTATTATAATCTCACATTCCAGTGGCCTTCTAACTGCATGGTTATAGTCTCCTTACACTTACTCTGAAATTGTTTTTCCATTGTTATCTTACATTATAGTCGCATCATAATGTCATGTTTAAAGGTTCCCCATACACTTGTAATGAAATCGTTTTGCAGTTCAGAATGGCATCATATTGGCACTTTAAGCAGGGTATCCATCATCCTGTATTGATAGTTTTCACAACAAAACACCCTATTTTAGTGACTGTGAAAGTAAATAGCTGTTGCCAGTGATCTGTTCTTCCATTTCAAACTTAAATGGTCTCATCTGTTTTATTTTACCTTGCAATTTTCACACCCACTGTGGTATGGGCCAAATTTTTACTATTTGCTTTCAAATGAGGACTGTCATTCCATTGGCTCCTAAATGTTTATATGACAAGCCATTTGCCTGTTTTGGTTTGGCCTTTGTGTCATAGATAATTCTTTATAGTCTGATAATCAATTTTTTGGCGACTACATTTGCAAGGCTTATTTATATTTTCTAATCAAACTACCTGAATACCTAAAAGTAATGTAACTATGAAACTTTATTACACAATAACAACAAAGAAAGAATTCCATTTTCAAATAGCCACACATGAAATATTTGAGTAGTGTTTTAAGACAAAGGCTTAAAGACATTCAGGAAATTTGAGAAGAATAAATGTTGTATTATTATAGTTAATACCAAGAATCCGACATTTTTGTTTTATTATTTTAAATGCCATCATCACCCAGGGGTGGTTAAACTTTGAGAGGTTAACAATTTGGTTCAAATCTCCACTTCAGAAATTAAATGTTACCTAACCCAAGTCTAATCCAAACTAGCTCACACTTGGAAGTCGGCCAGGGCCGGCACAGGTCTCCTGACAATAGGCTTCACTTTTGAGATCTTTCTGTTCTCTTCTGTTAAAAGAGTCATTACTGCTTCTGAGACAACTCCTCTACAGCAGTTTTGACGTTTCTTCATAGGTCCAGCTAGAAGTCAGAGGAGCAAAAAGAGAATAAAAGTGATAAATTTTTATAGGAAAAGATTTCTGCTAGCATTTTCAAACTCAAAAAAAATTTTGGCATTCAGTCAGAGCTGGGGGCAAAGCTTCAGCTAAGCCTTTATTTTATGTCTTTAGCAGAGATAATGCAGATGATGCAGCCAGCAAATCAGTTGGGCCCAAGTGTTAAGTATTGTAAATCCACTTGTTTTAGGCATTTGTGCCTGAGCTAATGTTTGAATATATTTTCTGTCAAGAAGCAAATGGTAGTAACTGAAGTAATGATTTTTTTTAATTCTCACCTGAGGATATGTTTATTGATTTTAGAGAGAGGAAGGGAGAGAGAGAGAAAGAGACTCCACCTCAAATAAATACCATCTCAGGGAGAAACATTGATACGAGAGAGACACATCGATTGGCTGCCTCCTGTACACGCCCCAACCGGGGCGTGTTCCCTGTCCCATTCCTGGAAGTAACTGCTAATTTCAGACTTTCTCCAGTCTGCGCAGAAGCTCAATTGTGTGTTTCTCACTCACAGCAGTTGACGGCCCCTCCCTCCTCCGTGGGAAAATTACATTCATAAGTATAATCTCATCCTCCAGCTTTCTATTCACCGTAGCTGCCACAACCTACAAGTGCATCTATGGTCACACACATTGACACTTTTCCTCTGGTCTTGGAAAATTAAGTGAGTTTTTCTTTAAGACTCATCTCCCTCTGGGACCTCATTTAATCAGTTGAACTCTGTCTCACTTATATCTCAAGTTAAACTCCTCTCTTCCTACTGTCTCCTCTTCAGTCTATCAACATCTTCAAGCTGCTCCCATCATTTGAAAAAAAATTTATCTTGATTCCCTGTGTCCTTTGACCCCCATATTTCCCTCAACTATGGCCAAGCCTCTCTTCTCCCATACCATATCTCCAGCTAAATTTCCCAAAAAAGCAATATCCATTCATTTTTATTCACAGTTACACTGTGACATCTAAACCCTCCCTTCTGTTGAAACTGCTCTCGTTTCAGTAGCCATCTTTCTATTGCATTGCTACAGTGAATTGGTAATTAATTCCTCATTAATGACATTCTATCCTCTCTAACGTCAATTCTACCATCCTCTCCTAATGTTCTTTATAACACTTTGACTATTCTTTCTCTTTTTGACATGGACTCCCCTTCCTCTGTCTACCATTTAGTGGTGTTTCTTCACCTTCTGAATGCCATTTCTCCTCTGCCCTTATATATCCTCTTCCATTCTTGTGACTCCAAGTACCACATACACGTGGATATGTTCTCTACCTCTAGCACTCACTTCTCCCCTAAATTTCTGATTCATACTTATAACTGCTTCCTAAGCAACTCTTCCTTGTCATCCTGTAGAAATCATAAACAGCATGTCCAAGATGGCATTTATCACATCCTGAACCCATCTCCCGTTCTTTTTCTACATGGTTATCACCACAATCCCCTGAGATACTCAAACTAGAAACTTGGGAATTTTTCCTGACTCCCTACTTCATTCTCTACATTAACCAAGTATTTCTGACTTAGTCCATTAAAATGGTGTTGAATACCATACCCTCCTTCCCATTCCCACTGCTCCCCTACTTAAAACTCTTTCTTTAAAAAAATATATCATTGATTTTTTACAGAGAGGAAAGGAGCGGGATAGAGAGTTAGAAACATCGATGAGAGAGAAACATTGATCAGCTGCCTCTTGCACACCCCCTACTGGGTATGTGCCCGCAACCAAGGTACATGCCCTTGACCAGAATCAAACCTGGGACCCTTGAGTCCGCAGGCCGACGCTCTATCCACTGAGCCAAACCAGTTAGAGCAAAACTCTTGTAATTAGAAACCAGTCTACTGAAATCTCCATGTCTTCCTCCCATTATTTAACCTCATCAGCCTCAAAGTCTCTTCCACAAAACGACCTGCCGCGTGATCTGCCTACAAGTAAGTCGAGCCATATATCCTCCTTCTTAAAAACCCTTTAATGGCTCCCTAGGGTATAAGATATTTTCCAAGCTCCTCCACATTTCACACTTTGCCTTAAGACTTTGCCCCTGCTGACTTCTCCAGCTTCATCTCTCACTTTTCCATGACTCGTATTTTATGGTCTAGAAAGATTAAGACATTTGCATTTTCCCACAAATACCACACTATTTCACACATCCATGGTTTTACTTGAATTCTAGGGAAAATACCTCAGGGTCCTTTCTCTAGGTTGACTTTGATCTACAGATCAAACAATGTATATGTTGAGCTTTTTCAGACAACACACTCAAATGACCTCAATGATAGTAGCACACTGGGAAGTAAGAGACAGGAATTCTCTGTCTCTTATACATGGTCCTTATAAAGGCAACACAGAGCCAGGCCTGCAGGAGAACTGGAATATCATTCTAGTTACAATAGTAACTCTAGTAGGGAACACTCCACAGCTCCTCAGAGTGTTGCCCCTCCAAAGTGTCTATTGCTCATGGTCAATCATTCCATCATTATTGTGGCCCAGCTGTGTATAGTGGTTCTGCTTTACTGCTTTTGCCACAACTGATTCATGTACTATCACTATATTATGACTTCTCTCTACTCTTCTTTCTAGCTCACAGCCTTCTCCCTGTATGTCTCTCTGCTCTTACCCCCTTTTGTCTTATCATTTTTATCTGACTAGAATTTAAACTTCTCATAAGAGAGGATCAGGTTGATTGCCAGACATCATTTGTAAGGATTCTATGCATACCTCTTTGGGCATCATTGTCCCCCTTGACAATTTCATGAACCACTTTGTGTAAAGTGTTCTTTCTAGGGTGTGTGGTCATATAGAGAAATTATGAAGATTTCTGAAGAAGTCATTACCATGCCCTGACTGGTTTGATTCAGTGGATAGAGCGTTGGCCTGCAGACTGAAGGGTCCCAGGTTTGATTCCAGTGAAGGGCATGTAACTGGGTTGCAGGCACATCCCCAGTAGGGGGTGTACAGAAGGCAGCTGATCGATGTTTCTCTCTCATTGATGTTTCTAGCTCTCTATCCTTCTCCCTTCTTCTCTGTAAAAAATCAATAAAATATATTTTTTAAAAAGAAGTCATTACCAAGAAAATTGGTAAATGCAAGTGTAGTCTGAGACCTCTCAAAAGGAGGTAATATAACTGGCAGAAATTTTCCATGATTTAAAAAGTGATGCCGAAACCGGTTTGGCTCAGTGGATAGAGCGTCGGCCTGCGGACTGAAGGGTCTCAGGTTCGATTCTGGTCAAGGGCATGTACCTGGGTTGCGGGCATATCCCCAGTAGGAGATGTGCAGGTGGCAGCTGATCGATGTTTCTCTCTCATCGATGTTTCTAACTCTCTATCTCTCTCCCTTCCTCTCTGTAAAAAATCAATAAAATATATTAAAAAATAAATAAAATAAAATAAATAAATAAATAAATAAAAAGTGAACTTTTTAAATCCTTACAAATATACCAGCATAATGCCACTCACCATTTATTGAGCAATTACTATGTGCCAAATAGTTTACATACATTATTTTTAATTTTTTCAAAAACACTGAAAGACAGTCACTATGAACACCTTGCTAAGAATCAGCAAATATAATTAGTGTGCTTGAGATGCACATATGACCTAATAAATGTAAGATCATTTGAATCCAAAAATGCCTGGCTCCAAGGCTAATGTAATTCCATCTGTACCTTACCGTTTCTGGACTATATTCCTCCAGCCTCTTGTCTCTAATTTATTATAGACCACACTATGATACTACTTTAGTTGTTTTTTCATTCTTCAGCCATGTCTTTATATAAGAGTGAAGTTGCATCTTTTGACATGTGATCATTTAGTCTCACTGTCTAATATGTGTGAGAACTTCCTTTCCAAATGTCTGTCTTTATCATGCTCAAAATTGATCAAAGTTTAAAACTGGCAGTACGATGTCCTCATTAGTCCAGCTCTTCTCTCATTGAGACGATGGCTTCAGTATAGAAATAGCCCAGAAGCACCTTTTTCTTTAGAATGTAGCTGTACATTACATATAAATGTGCTGACATCTAAGTAATTTTTAAAAGAGGGAAATGAATGTGGAGTTTTAACTTCTATTGGCTCAGTAAGGAGAATAGAAGAGTTCACATTTTTAATAAATGTAGATAAAATTTAAATGTACATTTGCAAAGAGTAGCAAAAATGTGTACCATAGTGGGAATGCAAATATTTCCATCCTTTTTTTAATGTGAAGTTTTAAAACTGAAAAGGTAAAGGCCATGAATAACTACACACCCCCATGCTTAGCCTAGTTCAAATACCCCTCAGAGGTACTGAATGGAGAAGAACCTGTCTTGGGATCAGAATGCTATACAACTAAACATGATTGCCAACATTTTATTCCTACCTTTCTTTTCAAATTGCATTCACTTCCACAACTGCTCTCTTCTATTGAAAGTAAGGGCAATAATATTTCTTCTTTTAAAACAGCAATAATATTCTAAAAGAAAAAATACTCCAAGTTTGCAAATTTTTTGGAATTCTCAATGGAAACCAATCTTTATTTAACATCCCCCAATCACTACCTGGGAATAATAGCTCACAAATTTTTACATTAAATAAATGTAAAGCATTAGAACTGGTGCAAGGTACCATTATTTTGACACACTCTAATTTGAAAAGGGTAAATCAATTTAAACCATTTTTGTTTAAAATCAGCTTCTTAGGCTGTATACTCATAGTGGTTGCCAAGTTTCAACCCAAAGTGAATGTTAAGGTCTATGTTATTAACCCTTGAAAAATGAGCTCTATCATGGAAACAATGACAGACCTGGGGACTACCAGGTGCAGCTGCTAAAGCTGACAGTCAGTCAAGTAAGAGTAATGTCTGGTTTCTTCATATGCAAATCACATAATATGTGCTTACCTTTAAAGGGCAATGTCAGATTATTGTAAAAGTGTTTAGATATAAATACCTTTTTTTAAGAAACCAAATTCATTTATACTGAACTCTCTATGGCTGACATACCATGATAAATCACCTCATTACACAAGAAGCCACAAATATGGCTATTGAGGATGAGTGTGATTGTAAATGAGACTGCTGAAACTCTACTGTGGCTTGCAGTGACCCTCAATAAGAAGATACCTGTAGATCATGGCAATAGTTTCCCTGGGAACTATCTAGAAATAATAAGCAGCTATTCCCCCACACTTTAAATGTTATCTGAATAAGTTTCTAAGGCTTGGGGTTTGCTCGTTAAAATGAAGTTATTAGGGATATATATATATATATATATATATATATATATATCACATATATATATCACATATATATATCACATATATATATCTGTGAATTAAACAACTATAAGCCTTTTTACAAACATGTTGCAAGAGATTAATAATTACAAATTGATTAATTTAATGCTGGATAGGATCACAAAATAGTCTGCTGGGTGCTGAGGATATTCTAAATCTCTGTTAATGGTCATTACAAGGAGTGTGTGTATGTGTGTGTGTGTGTGTGTGTAATTATAGAGTTTATTATTTGTGTACTTTATTCTACGTAGATTATTTCACAATTTTAAAACAAGAAAAAAAGCAAAGCAAAATAAAAACATTCTGACATCACTAAATCATTTTTCAAGTGACAACCTAAGATGAGAACTGCAAATGCGAATCTTAAGTGTCACTTCCCAAACCGGAAATTTATGTCTTGCTCTCCAACCCTTGCTTCACAAGTCCTTCCAGATTCTTCAAGTATAACAGTGTTCCTGCAGAATTATTTCTGATGTAGATTTACTTTTCAAATCTGGAAATATTCATGCTAAAGTGAGATTTCCACACACACACAAAAAAAAACACACGGTAGTGTCTGTATAGAGAAGTAAGACGAGAAGTTGTCTGAACAGCTGGCAGAGGAAATAAAAGGGCAGAGGGAAGGGGAAAAAGAAATGTACTGAAGGATATACAGAGCTGGAGATGAAAGATCCCTGGCTTTCCTATCCTCAGGAGTCCCCATAGGCTTCTGGATCCTCAGTTCATCATTCCCACCACTATTTACAATCTTATAACACATGCCTCTCACATCTATCTCACCCCCTCTCACCTGCTCAGGCACCAGGTATTGGACAAAAGGCACTGAGGAGTCCCCAGCTATGCTGCCTGACAGAGACAATGAGTGCTGTGACAATAGCTCAGTCTCATGTTTAAAAATCAAATCATCCATTTGATTTTCTATTTATTTCCAAGTTAGGAACTTTTCTGGCTCTTGGTAAAGAAAACCCAAAGCATATTCAATAGCTGCGTTTATGCAGTACACAGACACCTGAGTAGATGGTAAATGTAGTTTCAGCAGCACACATCATTCCTAATTTAATTCATCTAGCCTGACATAGCTGGTAAAAATGAATGCAACAATAGTAATATTTCATTTAGGTCCCCTGGCATTTTCTCATGATGTATATTAAAAAGATGTAATATATATTATAAATGTGAGAGCAGGTAGATACACAGACATGCATTTTATTCCAAGGTACACTAATAGATTGACAAATTCCATGTATTAAATCTACAAAAACCAAAATACTCTGAGTTAAGACATCTGTACAGAATTAGGTGCCAAATGAAATGTCAAATAAAGCATCCCTTTATGGGAATCATAGGATTTTTAGGGCTAGAAGGAGCCTTTGAAATCATCTAGTAAAACTTGCTCATTGACAGACATCTAGTCTGAGCTTAAGAAAGATTAAATGATGTATAGAAGGTCACAACTAGTTAGTGGAAAAGCCATAACCAGAACCTTCCTTCTCTAGGCACAGTGCTTTTCCACTTCATCATTATCAGGAAGTGCTTTTGAAGCAAAAATGTGCAAGGGCTCACCATAACATCCTCATGTGTTCATTTCGGTGTGTTCATGGATGTTCTCTGTGTTGTGTGCTTACGTTGTATCGCACTTTTGCTAACTTGGTCAGTCACTTTTCCTTTTGAAGGCTGAGTCTGGAGCCAAACTGGATTCTTGAGACTCTAAAGCACATAATACAGATCCATAGACCCTGTGATCATCGATGTAGTTGTTGACTGATATACAACTATTGTACATTCATAGTCTATATGGCTAGTCTCACAGAGCCCACATCTTCAAACAAGCAAGATCAAAATTATATTGATTTAGTAAGTACCTTTGTTCTAGCTACACAAGCCTAATCTGAGCACTGAAATTGAGGAGAAATATTAAGATTGAAAATGTCTCCACACAGAGCTCAGAACCAAGGCAGACAAATGCCAGGGAAGTGGGGAGTGTGAGGAGGTGATCATTTCAGGCTCCCAGCCCCAGAGCACACTGGTTGCTCCCTGTCAAGTCACGTCTACACAAAGATTTCCAAACTGAATCACAGATTTAAAAGTTCTTTCAGGCATAGTCTAATCTGAAAAATATATGAGTGGAGACTGAAATGCTTCACCAAATAGCTGACATGAGATTACCAAAGACTCAAGCTGAAGGCCAGAAAGAACATTAAAACAAAACATCCAGAAATGCCCCTTCCCAATTTACCTTTGAGAAATTAAGTTTGAGTGACACAGACCTCAGTTGACCCTCTTCTGTACAACACCATGCAAGTCAGAACCTGTATCTCAGCTGAAATGTTGCACAAACTGAGCACAAGGGAGCAGACACAGGCTTAGACAATACATTCTTAAAACAACTCTGACCACAAGGACAGTGAAATACCACACACAGTAGGAGCAGGTTGCTAACTAATTACAAGATTCAGTGTGAAAGACTAAATTTAGAAAATTAACCAGGAAACAGAAAGGACTGAAAAACAATCTAACACAGGACAGGTTGTCTTTTGTTCTTTTGTAGAAATGTGTAGCTGGAAACTCCTAGCAGGACTGCCTTGGACAGTAGTAAAATTCCTGTAGAGTGTTTTATAAAGGTAATGAACTTGTATGTGCCTCACTGAACAGGCCTGCTATTAAATCCTCCCTTTAAAAAAAATGGGATGAGATTGCTGGGGTGTTTTGTGAGCAATGTGAGATTTGCCTGTAGCATAGTCAGGAATTTTAATTGCTGGCTCCAAAATTATGATTTCCACTAAGTAAAATGAACTAGCAAACAACCCAGTACATACTCCACATCATCAATTTTTAATCTAACTTATTTTTAAGATTTCCCTTGTTTGGAGTAGATTTTGGTGAAAGGAGTTAAAAGGAAATCTCAAATGACGAATGTCCAGCCCTGACAACCCAATCACACAAAAATTAAATGTCCATCCCTGTCACAGCTGGCAATCCCAGTCTGGCCTGGGGGAAATCCTCCATGTAGTTCAGAAAAAAATGTATTAGAGGCTAATCAAAACCTAATGAATCCCTTAAGAAAGCAGCTTCCTTAGTTCACATCTATAAGAATTATACTCAATTTGAGGGATGTATCTACCAGTTGATTTGTAAATAGCAGAGCTGTACACCCCCAGGGAGACAGTTCAGGTAAGTCTATTATTCAAATCTATGTCTTCACTCACCAAAGTGTCAAGGTGATGCATTTGTTGATCTGTCCCACAATATGTTTTATTGCTGACATGTAGAGTGAAAAGACCAGAGGAGAAAAGTTAGGCAGAGCAAAGGAAAAAGATCATTTTTGCTTTCCAAACAAAGCCTGCCTGTAACTACTTGATCTGACTAGCTCTGCCACTTTATTTTGAATTGTCTAAAAGGATGAAAAGGAAAAAACAAAAGAGAGAGGCTGATAAGGGTAAGCTGGGAACATTAATTTAACCTGAGGAAAGTCAGGGACATGAGAAGGGCAAAGAAATAAGAAATGTATACCAAGAGAGTTATCATCAACGTGAATCCGATTTGTCCTGAATCCTGATTCTTTTCAGAACCTCTCATTGCTGAAGGACAAGGTCTTTCAATAAAAAGTAAAAGCTGCCCTAGCCATTTTGACTCAGTGGATAGAGCATCCACCTATGGACTGAAGGGTCCCAGGTTCAATTCCAGTCAAGGGCACATGCCCCAGTTGTGGGCTCAATCCCCAGTGGGGAGTGTGCAGGAGGCAGCCAATCAATTATTTTTTTCTCATCATTGATGTTTCTATCGCTCCCTCTCCCTTCCTCTCTGAAATCAATAAAAATATATTTAAATTTAAAAAAAATAAAAGCTATCACAACTTTATCCAGTATTTCTCATGTGCCACCCATTATCTCTGAACCTCATGGTCATCTGGCAGAAGGAGTTATTATCCCCCATATAGATGAGGGAACTGAGCTTCAGAGAGGCTAAAACCTTGCTGAAGGTCAACCACAAAGCTCTTAAGTGGCAAATGAAAAGTCAAACCCAGAGGCTGAGCTGTTTCCACCTTACCACAATTAATGAATCCTTTCCTCTCTCTTTTTCTGGTCTTCTCAATAGATTTTTCTCCCAGGAAACGCCTATGGCTTATAGTTCCAAATGTAAGGCAAGTTAAAAGCTGCCTCATACCAAAAGCATCCCTACTCCAAACCATATAATCAGCAAGATAGGTAAAAATCACTTGGCTTTCTTACTTTGCAGATTATATAATTAGTCAAAGCAAAGTGGGCATAGGCATGTGAAAGCAAAGAGTAGTTTAGGGCTACACTTCTCATGTATATTCAGCCTTTGCACAAAGACTTATTGTTCTCACCTTTCTTGGCAGATGGAAAAGCGCTGGGTTCCAACATCACTTTAAGCTTTACAGTCCCTGGAAGGTCTCAGATGAAAATGAAGCAACATCCATATGGTTTCAGTTTTGTGTTGTTGTGGGGGTTTTTTAACAGAGAAGCCTACTACACACCTTTAATTAAAGTATATACATTAGCATTGGAAATGGTAATTAAAGGACTTATAAACATCTAGGGTCCTCTGACAACACACGTTCATTCATGTTACTATCTCAAAGTTTGATATGTTCCCATGGGAATTTATAAGTAAAATGCTATTTTATGGTCCATTTGAAAGGTAAGTTTCAAAAGGGGTGGAGACATCTTTGGGGGCGGGGGGGAGGGAATCTAGAAACTTAACTGTGTTGAAATAATGAATTTCTTTCTTCATTGCCGGTAATCTTTCTGAGAACTGTATTAGTAATCTTTGTTGAGAGCCATTTGGTATCCACATTTTAGTGTCCTTGGGAACAATGCGATGTCTCAGCATCAGGGTAGCATTGGAGCAAGAAACTGGGAGCTGGAGACAGAAATAAAACAGCCTCCAATTCTAGGTCTGACTTAAAGTACATTATTTAAATCCCCTGAGTCACAACTTCCTCCTGTGTAAAGTGAGATCAATATATGTTGCACAGGGTGGTTTTCAGGATTGAATAAGGTAAAATAAATAAAGCCCAAAAGAATGCCTTGGCACATAGCAGGGTCAAAACCTGTTTCACTCAATATTTTCTTTTTTAGATTCGAGCAACAGATGCATTCAGTGTTTCAACAAATGCTCTTTACACTTCTCCTAGCTCACAAGGCACAAATCTAAAACTCTAAACACTAAAGTGAGTAATTATTGTCTCTTCTTATTATTAAAGAATGTATAGACTAGTAGAGGAGTATTTATATATTACCCATATATAGAAATGTTTTTTAGACATTATGTGATAAAGAAAACTAATAGCTAGTATTTACTGAGCACTTTCATGGTGCTAAATACTGTGTTTTATAATATTTAGTTTAATGCCTACAACTTCAATGTTATGGGAGGCATAAGTAAAGTGCTATGAAAGCCTAGAGAAAGAAGGTATTATTATCAAGAAAGAAAATCATGAAGGCTCTTTGAAAATATTTGCAATATGTAAATCAGGTCTTGAAAGATGAGTAGGACTTTAACAGCCTGATGAGTTAAACAGCTTGAGAGGAGAAGCTCATTGTGTTCAGAAAACCCAGAATGGCCACTGGGTAAGGAGATGAGGCAGCAGAGGTAGGCTCTAGAGACCACAGAGGCCATGCGAAGGACTTCAGATCATTCTCCCTGGAGAACCTGTGAATTGCTTATTTAACTTTTAAGAAGACCATGGCAGTGGATACGGCACATTAGGGAAAGGGCTAACTAGATGTGGGAGCCTCATTCTGAACCTGGAAGTGACAGTCAAAACTGTGTATGTTCACTACTACCCCTGCCACAAATGGGGGAAAATATGGTTTCTTCCAGTCGTATTGGTGTGTGGAGAGGAAAATAAATTATTTCAACTAAGTCTATGGTTGTTATTGTCTTCCAGAAGGGTCAGACTCCTAAACTCTGGATTTAAAGAGGCCTCTAGTATAAAATCCAATAGGCAAAGAAAGGTGTTTCATAAAATTTAAGACTCAAAGAGTAGATATGAGCCTCATCTCAGCCTCAGGAGGATTTGCACCAATATTTTTACATATCTGACTTTTTAGCTACACATTCCACTAGTAAAAAGCCAATCACCTCCTAAAGACTTTATAGCCCCTTTTTGTTTGCTTGTTTGTTTTTTGCAGTGGGCACAAGGTTAGTGGGTATTGTTTATATGTTAAATGCCCTCAATAAAAGTTTCTGTTTATCCTCATCCTTGATCCCCCTACCCCTACACAGAACATGGGACATACAGGATGCTGCATAATTCAACAAATGGTTAGTTATTTAATCAATCAATTTAAGGCAGTGGACAATAATAAGCTAAACCAGACTTCTGCTGGTTCTATTTATATGGGAACCACTTCTTTAGCATTTTAGGCAAAGGGGGCTCAGTGAGGAACTGAGGTCCATTTCTAGGTAGTCCCTGCATTCCTTAGAGAAGGCTGTTTCCTCCTCTCAAATCCTATAACATACGCAAGAGAGTACAACAGAATCTTTGTTCCAAAATAGATATTTATTCCACTCCTGTGTATCTTTTAAGCAGAGTGTATTGGCATTTGTGTGAATTGGTTTTCCCTAAATAGGTAAATGCCTAACATATGAGATTATATATATATATATATATATATATATATATATATATATATAATCTTTTTAGATAGATAGGCCTATGCATGAGGTCTAGAAGTTGCTGCAAAACTCATTTTCCTCCGTGAGACTCCTCATCGGTCTATAATTGAGTCCCTCTTCGCTGATCCCTCTCTGCCTTCACCTTTCATTTATTCCTGACGCCCCTGCACAGTGTCCAGCTCTTTCCTCTTGACCCTGAACATGAGCTTTCAGTCAAATGATCCTGTCCAGTTTCCTCCCCACCCGAGCTGTATGTGGCTCTTGCAGTTCTAGGGTGACTAAGAAGCTGAAGGAAAAGAAATCATTCCTAGTTACAGCTCAGAATTAAATATGAAAAAGACTAATCTCTCTTTTGTTTGATTGCAAATAAAAGCAGGACTCTGTTGGTATGCTTAGAGTCTTTCTGATTTGGTTTTGTTTGTTTGTTTTTATAACTTCTTTTATCATCCTTTGTAGGTATGTGCGAGGACTCCAGAAAGTATGATTTTGTGCCCCAGCCCAAAAAGGGATAGAGAAAAAAATACTGTCTTCATACAATAGTATAAAGATAAAAAGTAGCAAAAGTAAAATAATTTTCATGATTTTATGATGAGATTTTTCATATTTAAAAATTACTCATCTAGCCCTAACCGGTTTGGCTCAGTGGATAGAGCGTCTGCCTACAGACTGAAAGGTCCCAGGTTCGATTCCGGCCAAGGGCATGTGCCTTGGTTACAGGCACATCCCCAGTAGGAGGTGTGCAGGAGGCAGCTGATCGATGTTCCTCTCTCATCGATGTTTCTAACTCTCTATCCCTCTCCCTTCCTCTCTGTGAAAAATCAATAAAATGTATTTAAAAAATAAATAAATAAATAAAATAAAAAATTACTCATCTATTTAACAAATACTGCTCAATGGCTCTGCTATGAAACTAAACTTAACCAGCTGGGACATATCATGAACAGTCCTGACATGCTTCATTTGAAAACATGGACTCTAATGAGGACTTAATTTTCATGAAAGGATACAAATTACTATGAACATAATCTGTAGACAAAAAAAAAAAAAGGGCTGGAGCACAGAGGACTTTGGATAAATTATGTGTCATGAAACATGCATTGCTTTTAATTTTATAGTTACTAAATACTTTAAAAAAAAATTTTTTTTGGACAAAGGATGATTGCTGAATCATCTCCTTATTTAAAAGAACAAAACCAGAGAAAGTAGAGCTAAATTTCAACTGAAAAGATTTGGACTAAGCATTTAAACCAAAATTAATTTTACTTGAGCAAAAAGGAGCTGCAGCCTGGGAGACACAGATTCAGATAGCAACCTAAATTGTGTTCCACCGAGACAAACGGAGGCCACATTTTACAGCAAAAGTGCCCGCCCAGCTCCTCAATTATGTCTGTTTATGCAAATTGTGCAGTTCTGATTGGATGCGGCAGGACTCAGGCCTTTGGTAGAAAGAGGAACCAGCTTTTCCTTGCAGTTGTTCTCTCAGTGGGTGTAAACAAGCTGGGCATAGTGCAGGAAGCAGATAGTCAATATGAGCTTCTTCCTGGTGTGCAGAGTGCTTGAGAAGCCCCTGGCAGCAAATGGCCGCTAAGCTCTTATTATTTATAAAATGTGGACCCTCAGTCGACCGTGGGGAATCCATCCCAGCAGATAAATTCCTTCTCAGGGTTAACATCAAATGAATCTTTCTTTTCAGAGTCCACAAGCATAACACAGAGTTTCATGGCTGAAGCTGAGAGTCCTTCTTTAAAGATTAAGGCGAAGAGAAGGGCTAGTCACAGAGAGACAGGACTTCAACTCTTGTAAATATTCAATTCTTATTGTATGACGTGAGTAGAGGACTGGTCATAAGAAACAACAAAAGGAAAGCAGTTCCCTGAGCACACCAGGCTTCTGTATATTCCATTCTCACTACTTAAAATGTTTTTGTCACCCAGATCAGATGTCACTTCCTCTAAGAGGCCTTCCTATCCCTCAATCTAGATGTAGTATCCACTTCTCTGTGTCAACCCTCTTCTGTGTACATAGTTCTGTTATTGCACTTATGATGCTAATTAGTAGTTGTCCATTTGTTAGCTTCCCTGGTAGAAATATTATTTTGTTGAAAGAAGGCCAATGTCTTATTGATCTTTAAGGAAGTAAAATATCTGAAACAGAACAACCACATTTTTAACTTTGTAAAACTGAAGACACAAGAACTAAATGTGCAAATTACTAAGCAGTTCTTCCTGAAACATATTTCGCACAGTCTGAGAAGTCGCACATTTCATCTTCATCACCTTGCTCTTCTTTGGCAATTTCTTTCCATCCCTTGTTTTATTGTTTTTGTTTTTGTATGATTACCAAATCTTTATCTCTAACCTTGAACTTTTCTCCAAGTTATAGACTCACATCTCCCACTCCCTGTTGAACATTTCCACAAGAATAGTCTACAAATACCTCAACATTTCAATATTCCCAAACAAAATTTATAATTCCTTTGCCCCAGATTTACCATCTTGCTGTGTTCTCTGTTTTTGTTAATTTTCCCTGTAGGACACCTCCTCTAGACAACAAGTTAAATACTTAAAATCAGCATTTCTCTCCTCGCCCCTTCCATTATCTATCCTGTTCATTCAGTTGCCAAGTCCTTTCATTCTGCTTGTCCGTTATCTCTTGCTTAGGTCTTCTCTTTTCCATTTCTACTGAATTACTTCAAGCTCTCAATATATTTCTCCTGACCAATGCAATAAACTATTAAAAGGCTTCCTGCTTTCAGTCTTTTTCACTCAATTTCCATTATGCTGCAAATTACTTTCTTAAAACAAATATATGTATGTCCATTGCCTGCTCGAAGACATCACTGATGGTTTCCTACTGATCCAATTCCTCCTCTGGCCTGCTTCACAATCCCCCTTTCCTTTTTATACATCATTTTCTCATCCTACCCCACATAGTGCACAGACACCAGCACTCCACTCTCCACACACACTAGCCATACCTATCTACTCACAAACATTCACTCTACTGCCCTGACCCTGAGGTCTTTGCTCAGGCTGTTCTATCTGGAAGGTCCTCCCCTCTCTCATTTTTCTTTTATTTTCCAATGTCTCTGTTGATGTTTTATTCATCCTCCTAGGCCAGCATTTCTTAATCTGTACTACACAGATCCCCAAAGGGCCCAGGGGTAAAATTAAGGGGATGTCTCAACTGGGCTTAAAGAAAAATTATGTATTTATTTTCACTAATTTATAACTGAAACGTAACATTTCCTTTTATTAGAAATATGGGCCATACACTATAGATTTATTAGAAATACATGTGAATTGGTAACAAATAAAAATCAGATATATATATATATATATATATATATATATATATCGCATTACAGTTCCTGCAAATATCTTGAATTATCACTTATGCTTATCATTACTTTAAAAGTACAATAGTTATTACACCTCCAATGAGAATATTTTGTTTAATGCCTTCATAAAGAAGTTATACTTGCCAAAACCGGTTTGGCTCAGTGGATAGAGCGTCAGCCTGTGGACTGAAAGGTCCCAGGTTCGATTCCAGCCAAGGGCATTTACCTTGGTTGCGGGCTCATCCCCAGTGGGAGATGTGCAGGAGGCAGCTGATCGATGTTTCTAACTCTCTATCTCTCTCCTTTCCTCTCTGTAAAAAATCAATAAAATATATATTTTTTTAAAAAGAAGTTATACTTATGATTTCACAACTTTTGGATATTTCAACAACTTTATTTCAATAAAATTGGCTTTCATTATAATATTTTGAGTTTTATTTTATACATTTCAAAACATTATTCTGGAACAAGTCAATAAACACAAAAATGGTTAAGGATGCCTCCCTGGGTTTATCCCAAACTCTATTCCTCTAAGAAATTTTCCCAGATCACCCTACCCTCACCTCACATAGTTTAAATTAATATCTCCCTCCACCTTGAACCCATCAACTAATTGAAACTTCCTCTGAAGCACTCATCACCCCATCATTCTTTGTAGTTATTTATTATTCATTTAGTAGGTTTTGAGGTCCTGAGGATAGGAACATTTATGTACCATTTTTTAATCTGTTGTGTTGCTTATGTTCATGGTAGGTGATGAACTTGAGTTGAGCTGAACACATTCCTTTTTCAGAGAATGTTTTAGGTTGAAGGAACTCAAATTGAGAAAATAGACATGTTGCTGATGTATTTCAATGGCTGAAGTAACTTTGCTAACTTGTAACTTGAACCGATCAGCTGTCTTCTACCTGACTCAGAACAAGAGAGGGAAATAAGGACAAGGACAGAAAAGGTAACGAGAAATTTTCCTTTAGTACTCCAGACAAGCAATAAGTGACTATATATATATATATATATATATATAATGTTGTTTATAGCTCCATCACACAGCATACAGTTCAAATGAGTTTGATTTGAACACTCTCAAAATAACAAGGAAACATTTGGAATATTGACCATGCAACAACCATCTATGCTTCAGGGTCAAAAATGTATTTTTGGAACAATTATTTTTATTGTTACTTTCTATTGCATGGCATAAGGTCTTTGTGTGAGGATATAAAACAGTTCCTCCCCAAATAAGGTATTTTATGTTCAGTGATACCAAATCTATAACCTTAACAGTGTGGCTTAAAGAAATAACGTACCATAACACAGGCATGGGACACTCACCTCTGAACAATTAACTGAGATTGAAAAAAATGGACACCAGAAAAACACCCTTTAGACAATAGGCCTTATTATATGATGCTTAAAAGAAACAGAAATTGTGAATGATAAAAAAAAGAAAATGATGCAAAGGTTTCAATTTAATAGAGAGATAAATATTACAAATATATGTTTAACCAAATGATCAAGATTTTAGCCATTCTTTTATTATAGTCCTAGTACATAGCCTAAGACATAATAAATGGCCCCAAAACCATATGCCAGGAGTATACATCTGCATGCTGATGTTATTATAATTCATAGTTACTTGTGTAAGATCTGTGCTCTTCTTCTTCCACTTTTAGCCATTTTAATGTTCCCTGATGCACTCCTGTTTCTTATGATGACTAGCAAAGGTACAACTAATATTGTAGTAGTAGTGCTACTACTAATGATAATAATAACAAATGCCCACATGTCTGCATAATGGTTTATAGCTATCAATGTTTTAGCTACTAAAATTCTAGCTTAATTCTCATAAGAACACCGTGGGAAAGACGGGACAGGTATTACATCGAATAGATAGAAGGACCAAAGCTCATGGAGGTTAAGTACTTTGCCCCAGTCCCTACAGCTTGGGAATAATACAGTCAAAGCAACAAGGCCTATTTTGTCCAAATTCAGTTCTCTTCATGTTTACATTCTATCCAGGGAAGGGAAGATAATCAAATAATTCCTCTTGGATGATTTCTAAATCTAATTTCAACTCTTCATCAATCATTGTGGTTAAGGCATGATTGACCATAGGTATGCAGCAGGCACTTAAGAATCACTTATTTGTACAACAAATAATTCTTTAGTGCCTCATGTTTGCAAAGCATATAAAATCAATTGGCAGGTCCAATTGGCAAACCCTTAAGCACTTAGGGCATTTACCTTAAAAGGAAACTTAAGCCAGGGCCGGTTTGGCTCAGTGGATGGAGCGTCGGCCTGCGGACTGAAAGGTCCCGGGTTCGATTCCAGTCAAGGGCATGTACCTGAGTTGCGGGCACTTCCCCAGTGGGGGATGTGCAGGAGGCAGCTGATCGATGTTTCTAGCTCTCTATCTCGCTCCCTTCCTCTCTGTAAAAGAATCAATAAAATATATTTTTTTTTAAAAAAGGAAACTTAAATTGGTATATTTTTAGTTTTCCAGGATAATTTTCAGAAGGGAATCAACAGGATAACTTTTTGGACATCTGCTTCATTCCTGTACCTGCTCTGATTGAAAAAGGTAGAGAGGGCGGAAGGGGACCACCTGAAAATAAAAGGTTGTTATAGTGAACATTGTGGTGCACCACCCAGATGTTATATCCTCCCATAATACTGAAGCACTCACTGCCCAAGTGCTGAAAATACTGGCAACAGGCAGCTTGAAGCTGAGTGCTTCCCCAGATACTGCCCTCACCAGAAGAGAGTCACCTCACCCAAAGCCATGTTCCCACCGGGGTAGCCTACATCCAATAACGGGTCTATGTTCCCATTCAAAGGCCCAGCCTTACCTGGGGCCAACTGTGCTAGACTATCTCAGCTCACCACCACAGGCTGGCTAGCCAACCCTGCTTCTCTGTCATATATGTTAATCCTGTGATATAAGAAAGAAGACTTCTAAATAGGATTGTGGAATTGAATCATCCATTGGGCGACTCACCGGTTGCTGGAGTGTGGATAGCCCCTGACATGTGCTAGTATGGAATTGCTAAAACCTTCAGTTGTGGAAACAACAATTGAGAAAGTATGGTGGGTGTAATATTTCAGGCACTGAAGAAACATGAGAGAAATGCTTATTTAAAAGTAATAGAATCCGAGGTTCCTTCTGGAGGCAATCAATGCTTTGGGGAAAAGACAATGAAAGGCTGAGGGTGATTAATCAGCAATTAAAAGCCAATTATAAAAGTCAGAGCACCTCTTTGCAGCATTTAAAAGATACTCATCTCATCTGGAGCTGAAAACAGAAAAGAAAGAGGCTCAAGACCAGGACTGTATTGTGGGAGTAGCAGAGATACAGAAAAGGTTGCGTTCTCAGCTGCAGCAGGTCTGCTTTGTCAAGGCAGGACTCTGATTGGGAAGAAATGGGACCCTGAAATATGGAATGGCAAATCTGCAAAAATCATGAATTTCCAGGTTTGCCTGAACTCTCTGGACTTGAGGAAATCACCCACCTTCGCTGCTAGAATCTAGCACTCCTCCTGCCCTGTGCTCAAAGATACTGCAGAGGCCTAGCTTTTCAAGACAACACGTATCCCTTCAGAATACTTCCTACTTCTCTCCCTGTTGACACAACCATAATCTAGTAGTAAGTCATAACAAAACCTGGTTGAAATTGTGTTCAGGCCAAAACCGGTTTGGCTCAGTGGATAGAGCGTCAGCCTGCGGACTGAGAGGTCCCAGGTTCGATTCCGGTCAAGGGCATGTACCTGGGTTGCGGGCACATCCCCAGTGGGAGATGTGCAGGAGGCAGCTGATCCATGTTTCTCTCTCATCGATTTTTCTAACTCTCTATCCCTCTCCCTTCCTCTCTGTAAAAAAATCAATAAAATATATTTAAAAAAAAAATTGTGTTCAGGCTGCTAAGAGGTAAGGAGCTGCAGGATCTAGCCAGCATGTACCAGCAGGAGGCAAAAAAGTGCTTGAGAGATCTGAATGGACCCAAGAAAGGAAAAAGATAAAATTGGATAAAGGAGTAATAGCTGATTTGGCAGCCCTCTCTCAGGATTACACACCAGGCAAGGATCCTGAAAAGTCACGTTAACACTCTACCAGGGTGACCCTTTGAAATTTTGAGAGAACAATGGTACATGCTAACCTAATAGAAATGCCACAATTGCCTTGGCAGACAAAAGAAGAGGGATCAAAGGCTTAGAAAAATGAACATACTACAATACAAATGCTTAGTAAGACCAGAAAAACCACCAGCTGATTATGGCAGAGGACATGTTTACCAAAGCAATAAGAAATGCACTGGCTGGAGGAACACCAGCATCACTGAGAATCTCAGTAGTGGCTGCCCTGTGCTGGTCAGAGCTATACAACCAGACTCCTTGACAGCAAATGGAATGATAAGATCCCAAAATAATAGAGGCGAAAAGGTAGAAGATAACCATCAAAATTAATGGTGGACAGAGAAGCAAGATTGCAGTGGCAGCCTGGAGGGTCTGACTCACAAAGAGCTATGGAGATGATTAACAGAACACAGTATCCCTAGGAGCAACCAAGAAAGGTGCTGCTTACTGTACAAAAAAAAAAAATCAGAGATGGATGATCAGGGGTCTGAAGGCATGTAAAGAGTTGCAATCCTTTGCCCAATTTCTGGAGCTGAGCTAGTTTTCATACCCAGAACTAATTGAGTGAAAGACATACTGTGTCCCCAGAAGGAAGGTTTCTGCAACACCATGGCAAGTTACACATGGTAATTATTTCCCAGTCTTTCCCAAAAGGAATCTACAGCCATTTATTTAGTAACCCTATACTGGGAACAGGGTAATACCACATATTTTGAAGATTGCTGGATCCAGGGAACATGTTGACATTTATGCCTAAGGACCTGAAGCATCAATGACAACTGCTTGTCATAGTGGGAGTGTATGGAAATCAGGAAATGAAGCAAAAATATCCAGCTCACAGAAGGCCCACTGGGTCCACAGACCCACCAGTACGTCCTCTAGCGGGAACTTTTTTGGCACTTGATACAACCCCAACATTGGTTTCTTGGCTAAGCAAGTTAGTAAATAAAAAACAACATTATATCCTTAGGGGACTGGCAGAGGTTGGTGTCACCCTTAAAAAACCTAAATGACTTAGGAGTGGTGGTACCTACCATATTTTCATTTAATTTGCCAGTCTTGTCCCACAAAATCAAATAGATCCTGAAGGATTATTAATAGACTACCAAGAGAACCAGATGGTGGTATAGGTAAACGTCAGTACTTGCCACTTCCCACAACCACATCAAAATTACCACTAAAATTATAACCACCTGAAAGCTGACTGAATGTAAGTCCTGAAACTAGAGAAGAAGAAAGTACATTGAGACTGGTAGGAGAGGTGGAGGTGCAGAACAGGCTGGTCCAACACCAACATGTGTCGTATTTTTAATCAGGAGGGATATCTCTGCTGCAGAGACCTCCCCTGAGAAGCAAGGGATCCCAGCCCCACACCAGCCCCCCAGCCCAGGGATCCAGAGCAAGAAAGAGAAGTCCCAATAACTCCAGGCTGTAAACACCAGCAGGAATTGTGGCTGAGTGACACAGAGGCTGCTGGAGACCCAGACAGTCCCTCTTAAAAGGGCTGGCACACAAATTTACACAGTCCCACTCCCTCTGAGCTCCAGCACTGGGCAGTGGCTTTGGGGGACCCAGGAACATAAGCGGAGGAACTGGATTGTCTGGTATCAGGGTAGGAACTGAGGACAGTTTTATCCCAGATGGAGGTGCTTGCAGAGGTCATTGTTCCTATGCTGGGACCTTCCCCTCATAGAGCTGACTTGGCAGCCATATCTGAGTTTCCATCAGCATGGTTCACACAGGTCCCTCCTCCCTGAAGACTCTCTAAGATCCCATCCCATCCAATTTGCAGCCCCACCCAAGATGTTTGCAGTTCCTTTTCCATATGAATGGCTTGTCTTGGCTCAGGCTTCAGACTTTCCTAAAATCTCTTAAACAAGCAGCATGCCCCACAGCTATCAATAAGAGGCCCAAGACCCTAGGACCAGCCTGCCTTGCTTAACAGCTTGGCCTCACCTGGGCATTTCCAAGCCTACTATAAATAGCAGCCATCTGCAGATTGCTTGGTAGCTCCTGCTGGGTGGCCCCTGGCAGTGGCTGACTTTGCACCTCTCAGGAGGCCCTAGAGCAAGTGCACCCAGTTGACAGCTTCAGACCATACAAGATTACAACTCTACACATCCATAAGTGACACACTCAAGGGGCAGAGTCAGTGAGCACCAAAGACCCACTGAAGCAAGTCCTGCTTCAAAGGGGTATCTCCTGCACAGCAGCTCTTCCACTGCAGTCGCACCTGGTCTTCACAACCAACTGACCTGGAAGTCAACTCCTCCCAGTGATGCCAAGAGCAATCAAGGCTCAACTACAGGACTGTGTACACATCCCACACAGGGGTGCACCTTCAGTGTCTAGCTCAGGTGACTGAGGAGGATGAGCCACTGGGACACCCACTACACAAGGTCACTCTCTCAATTCTGCTAGACGTAGCAGCTCTACCTAATATATAGAAACAAACACAGGGAAGCAACCAAAATGTGGAGACCAAAAAACATGTCACAAGTGAAAGAATGGAAGAAATCTCCAGAAAGAGAAATAAATTAAATAAAGGAGAGCAAACTACTGGATTCAGAGTTAAAACAATGGTTATAAGGTTGCTCAGGAATCTTAATGAGAGCTTCAGGGGACTCAAAGAGAGCTTTAGGGACTTAGTGAGACTTTCAAGGATCTTAGTGAGAAATTTAAAGACATGAAAAAGGACCAGTCAGAAACTAAGTATACACTAACTGAAATAAAGAATAATTTACAGGGATTCCACAGTAGATTGGAGGATTCTGAGAATCAAATCAACAATTTGAAATATGAGGAAGCAAAAACTGCCCAATCAGAAGAACAAAAAGAAAAAAGAATCCAAAAATATGAAGATAGTGTAAGGAGCCTCTGGGACAACTTCAAGCATACCAACATTCACATTATGGGGATGCCAGAAGGAGAAGATAGAGAGCAAGATATTAAAAACCTATTTGAAGAAATAATGACAGAAAACTCCTTCTACCTAGTGAAAGAAATAGACTCACAAGTCCAGGAAGCCCAAAGAGTCTCAAACAAGAGGAATCCAAAGAGGCCCACACCAAGACACATCATAATTAAAATGCTAAAGGTTAAAGACAAAGAGAGAGTCTTAAAAACAGCAAGAGAAAAGCAGCTAGTTACCTAAAAGGGAGCACCCATACAATTGTCAGCAGATTGCTCAATAGAAACTTTTCAGGCCAGAAGGGAGTAGCAAGAAATATTGAAAGTGATGAATAGCAAAGATCTAAAACCAAGATTACTTTACCCAGCAAAGCTATCATTTAGAATTGAAGGTCAGATAAAGAGTTCCACAGACAAGAAAGGGCTAAAGGAGTTCATCACTACCAAACCAGTATTACATGAAATGTTGAAGGTAATTCTTTAAGAAAATGAAGAAGAAGAAATATGAACAATAAAACGTCAATAAATACATATCTATCAACAATTGCATTTAAAAATCAAAATAAACAAATAAGGAATCTAATGAACAAAATAAACTGATAAATAAAATAGAACCAAAGGCATGGAAACATGGAACAGGCTGGTGAATATGAGGGAAGGGAGGGGAGGGGCGGGGCAGGGCGGGATTAACCAAAAATCTTATATGCATAGATGCATTACCTATAGACACAAACAATGGGGTAGTGAAGGCCTGGGGTGGGGTGGGAACCAGGTGGAGGGGGGCAGTGTAGGGCAAAAGGAGGACATCTGTAATACTCTCAACAATAAAGATTTTAAAAAAGAATAGTAGACTACCACAAATAATCAAGCAATAGCCCCAATGTAGCTACTATGCCAGGTATATATGTTTGCTAGAGCAGATTAGCACAGCCTTAGGTACATAGTATGCGGCCATTGAACTGGCTTATGCATTTCTTTCCATATCTGTCAGAAACAGTTCTCACATCAGTGTACATTCACAGTCTTGCCCCAGGCTATGCTAACTCTCTTACCCTATATCACAGTGTGGTCTAAAAGGACCTGGATCATCTGGGCATGCTACAAAACACAACATAAATTTTGGTCTAGCATATCAATGATAAGTAAATTGGATCGAGACACAGCAAGTATGTTGGAAACTTTAGTAATAAACAAAACACTGGTGGGTAGAGATAAACCTACAAAGATTAAGAGATCTGCAATATCTGCAAAATGTTGGCTGTACAGCGGTCTAAGAGCATGCCAGCACATCTTCTCAAAATAAAGAAGAAATTATTGCAGCTCCTAATTCTCACCATGAAGAAAAAAGCAAAATGTCAGGCAAGTCTTTTTGAAGCCCTAAAAAAAGCATATTCCATACTTGGACCATTGTTGTAACCTATATACCAAGAAACATGAAAGGTGCCAGTGTTGAATGCATCCCAGAGCTGCAAAAGGCTCTGCAGCAAGTCCAGGTCTGTACAGGTAGTGTTGCCACATGAGCCAGAGGACACAGCTGACCTCGTGGGTTTACAGGCATCTCAGGAATACACTGTGTAGAGTTTATGGCGAATTCTAATGTGAGAATCACAATGAAGATTCCTAGGATTCTGAAGCAAAGCCACATCACAGCAATGGAAAATTAGACACCATTCAAAACACACAGCTCTGAGCTCTAACTGGTTTGGCTCAGTAGATAGAGAGTCAGCCTGCAGACTGAATGGTCCCAGGTTTGATTCTGGTCAAGGGCATGTACCTTGGTTGTGGGCATACCCCAGTTGGGAGTGTGCAGGAGGCAGCTGAATCGATGTTTCTCTCTCATCGGTGTTTCTAACTCTCTATCCCTCTCCCTTCCTCTCTCTAAAAACTCAATAAAATATATTTTAAAAATAAAAATAAAAACAAAAACACAGCTCTGGGATTGGCAGAAATGGAGTATCTGGCCCTAGGACAGCAGGAAGCATGCTATCAGCACCACCCACCATGAGCAGGATTCCGTCCAGCCTCAAGACCAGCTGTAGCAGTTGGAGCTATGGTTCATCCCACTAACATTCCTTCTGAAAGTTTCACCAGGCAAAGAAATCCACCGAAACCCTGAGGAAGCTGTCTCTAGAACTTTTACAAGCCAGATGGATCTGAGTGGCACAAGGAGTGGACTTTGGTGGACATTACAATATGCCGCCCAGATCACCCACTTCCCTTCAGGCCTGAAATACACTTTCCCCAGCTGCAAAGAGTATAAGTGATGGGCAGTTCGCAGCTGACTGTCCTCAGCCAAGGAGAGCACCTCTGCCAATGCCATGGTTCCTTCCCAGGATAACTAGAATCCAATGACTACTCAATCCCCTTGGCTTAGGGCCATTTATGCTCCAAAGTTCCTTATGGGTAGGTAAGCTGGGGTGTCTGTTGTGACAACGTCAGAGCTTTCATTTTCCCTCTGCCTCCTCCTGCAGTCTTCACTCCCCTATAGGTGTGTTGAAAATGCTCTCAAGTAAACTTTTTGCATGCTGATCTTCTCCGAATTTTCTTCCCAGGAACCTGCCCTGTAACAAGCGCCCTTAAAGTAGGCAATCTTTCCTTGAAATACTCCCTTTAACAGAAAAGCTTTTTATAACATGAGATTTGAGGAGAGTTTTGAAAAACAATACTCACATAGCTGCCCCTAATGGTCAATTCACAATTCAAAAATTTATTCTTTCCAACTGTCCTTGAAAGACTAAAGTTAAAATTAAAAATTCATCTAAATAGTGTGGTGAAGGCCTGGGAGGGGCAGGTACAGGGTAGAGGGGGTCAATGGGGATAAAAGGAGGAATATCTATAATATTTTCAACAATAAAGATTTTATTTTTTTATTTTTTTATTAAATCTTTATTGTTCAGATTATTACAGTTGTTGCTCTTTTTCCCCCCATAGCTCCCCTCCACCCAGTTCCCACCCCACCCTCTGCCCTTACCCCTCCCCCCACTGTCCTCATCCATAGGTACGATTTTTGTCCAGTCTCTTCCCACACCCCCCACACCCCTTTCCCCCCCCAAGAATAGTGTCAGTCCACTCCCTTTCTATGCCCCTGATTCTATTATATTCACCAGTTTATTCTGTTCATCAGATTATTTATTCACTTGATTTGTTCATATTTTGTATCTTTATCTTTTTCTTCTTTTTCCTTTTCTTAAAGTATACCTTTCAGCATTTCATATAATACTGGTTTGGTGGTGATGAACTCCTTTAGCTTTTTCTTATCTGTGAAGCTCTTTATCTGACCTTCAATTTTAAATGATAGCTTTTCTGGGTAAAGTAATCTTGGTTGTAGGTTCTTGGTATTCATCACTTTGAATATTTCTTGCCACTCACTTCTGGCCTGCAACATTTCTGTTGAGAAATCAGCTGACAGTCATATGGGTACTTCCTTGTAGGTAACTGACTGTCTTTCTCTTGATGCTTTTAGGATTCTCTCTTTGTCTTTTCCTCTTGGCATTTTAATTATGATGTGTCTTGGTGTGGTCCTCTTTGGATTCCTATTGTTTGGGGGTTCTCTGCACTTCCTGGACTTGTAAGTCTATTTCTTTCACCAGGTGGGGGAAGTTTTCTGTCATTATTTCTTCAAATAGGTTTTCAATATCTTGCTCTCTCTCTTCTTCTGGCACCCTCATAATTTGGATGTTGGTACACTTGAAGTTGTCCCAGAGGCTCCTTACACTATCTTCATATTTTCGGATTCTTTTTTTGTTTTGTTTTTCTGGTTGGGTGTTTTTTGCTTCTTCGTATTTCAAATCTTTGACTTATTATTGCTATCCTCTAGTCTGCTGTTGGAACTCTATATAATATTCTTTATTTCAGTCAGTGTATGCTTAATTTCTAGTTGGTCCTTTTTCATATCCTTGAGGTTCTCACTAGATTCATGGAGGGTCTCACTAAGTTTATCGGCAGTTTCTAGAAAATTATTGAAAAACCTTATAAATGTGGTTTTGAACTCTATATCCTGTAGTTTGCTTTCCTCCATTTCTGTCATTTGTGACCTGTTTCTTTGTCTCCGCATTTTGGCTGCTTCCCTGTGTTGATAGGATGACTTTATGTGCTAGGTGTACTATAGGGCCCAGTAGCTCAGCCTCCCCAATTACCTGAGGTGGACACACTTGGTGTACCCTTTTGTGGACTATGTGCACAGTCTTGTAGTTAAGCCTTGATTGTTGTAGGTATCACTGGGAGGACTTGACCTCCAGGCCAATTGGCTGTGAGAATCAGCTGTGTCTATGGTGGGAGAACTTCTGTGCTGGAGACACCCTTAGGGTCAAGACTTGCTTCAGTGGGACTTCAGTGCTCACTGAGTCTGGCCCCTGAGTGTGTCCCTTATGGATCTGAGGAGTGGTAATCTGGATGGTCCCACTCTGACCACTGGGTATGCTGGCTCTTGGATCTCTAAGGAGGTGCTAATTTAGCCTTTGCCTGAGGCTACCCAGCAGGAGCTACAGAGAGATCTGAAAATTCCTCTTCTTTTTTGGGGTTTGGAGGTGCCCAGATGAGGCCCAGCTGTGAAGCAATGCAAGCTGCTGTGGGGCCTTGGGCCTTCTTTTGGAAGTTCTGGGTCTGTGTGACCCAGCTTCAGTTTGTTAGGTAATTTTCAGATTGCAAAGGGCCAGGCCTTTCATATGCAAAAGCCTCTGCACACAGCTTGGGTGGGGCGGGGTCTCAGGGGATCAACAGGGTGGAGCAATCAGCTATGGCTGCTCCTCAGTCCTACCCTAAGAGGCCCCTCATCTCAGTGTCCCGGTAATCCCTGCAAACACCTCTGAGAGAAAGCCACCCTTGAGTTCTGCTGGATGCCAGATAGTCCAGTTTCTCCCCGTATGAGTCTGGGTCCCCAGAGACTCACCTGGAACTGGTGTTCAGAGCAGTTGGGACCTTTAGACTGCCTCCCAATTGAAAAAGACAGCTGCATCCTCAGTTGCCAGCCTTTTCCGCATGCGCCTCTGTATCTCTGCACTTTACTTCCACACTGCACCTCCTCTGAGTCTCAGTGTGCTTTTCTCTTTCCTTCTAGTTGTAGAATTTCCACTCAGCCAGCCTTCCTGTGGTTCTGGATGATGTCCGTTTTGTCTTTTAGTTGTATTTTTGAAGTTGTTGTGCGAGGCAGCAATTTCCGGAATTTACCTATGCTGCCATTTTGGTTTCTCAACAATAAAGATTTTAAAAGTCATCTAAAACATATGAATACCTACACTTTATATCTTTGTAGGTCCTTATTTAACCACTGTTTTATTAGTTTATAAACACATTTCCCATTCTATGAAACCAACATTATTATAACATTTTTGTACCTTTCTTTTTACATAAAAAATAAAAATTACTGCCTTCTATTTCATTTAGCCTTTAAATCTTTCTACTGTGAAATAATTGCAAATTCCTAAACCTCCAGTTTCCAATATTATCAATCTACAAGAGCAGACATTAAACAAATAATGACATAAATGATCATTCAAATAACAATTGTGATAGGTGATCATGGTGTTGTATGCACACACAACAGAAGTCTCTGACATTGTGTGGGGTGCCTTGGCTCCCTTGAGGCTGGAGTTTAAGCTGAGATCTAAAGAATATATGGGATTAGCAAGATGGAAGCAGGGAGAAGAGATGTACAGCACAGGCAAGGGAATTAGATATAATGGAATTTCAAGATGAATGGAGGAGATGGATATCTTCATTGGTGCTTCTTTCTTAGTCCTTCACAATATGTTTCAAAATACTGAACACTTGGGTTTAAGGGACCTCAGAAAGCTAGTCAAAATGTTCTTTGGTCTTTGGCCCTAAATGTAAAATGGCATGAGTCACTATTTCCTTTTGAATACAGGAAATGTTCCCAACTTGTTGGATTTTAGTATATCGCCGCCACAGATCACTTTGACCATGTTACATTTTTGCAACCACAGGCTTTAATTGCTTAATAGAATAGTCCATTGTCTATATCAGTGATGGCGAACCTATGACACGCGTGTCAGAAGTGACACGTGAACTCATTTTTTTGGTTGATTTTTCTTTGTTAAATGGCATTTAAATATATAAAATAAATATCAAAAATATAAGTCTTTGTTTTACTATGGTTGCAAATATCAAAAAATTTCTATGTGTGACACGGCACCAGAGTTAAGTTCACAATGCTGACACGCTGAGCTCAAAAGGTTTGCCAATCACTGGTCTATATTCTAGTAGTTTGAATGGTAAAGAACAAAGAATTTATATTATACAGATGTGGAGATGTTCCATCACATTTGTTTCTCTGCTTAAGAAGAGAATTCCATCCCATCCCCTATATACACTATATTTATTAAGGACAAAAGTCACACAAAACCAGGTATTGCCCATCCTGTATTCCCAGCACTTAGCACAATACTTGATACATAGTAGATAGTAAATTTAATGAACCAATTTAATCAACAATATTCACTTACATTGAATCATAGATTCAAATAATAACAATGATTAAGCAGAGCAGGGCAATATTTTTATCAACTTTAAACTTTAAAGACTCTTTAAGCATTTGTTAAACAGTTAAGCTTAATTTTAAAATTAAAAAAAAAAAAAACTTCCATGCAATCATTTGCAGATAAGTATTGCTTTTGTGTCTGGGTAGTAATGAATACAGGAAATAGACAATACTTTCTCTTAAAATTAATCTCTTGAAATGAATCCAAGCTAGGAAAATTCATCCTGTTGATTTCATAGCAGAGATTTCAACAAATGGCATCTTCCCAAAACTATAGAATCCCTACCAATAAAGAACTTCTGACTATCATTCAGGAACTCATATAATTTCAGCATCAACTTATGGTAGTGGTGGCTTAGATACCTATCACTCCACCATCTGATGACAGGTGCATGTCTTCTCAAAGTGCCACCACACCTTTATACCAGTTCTTTCTCGTTTTCCTTAAAGTAGGGAAACAACTGCTACATGATTTCAATCATTTTCCTCTCATCACATTCTCATCAAGTTATTTGGGGTTTTAAGTAGTATTCTGTGCTACTATATACATTTCAGTGATTCTCCCTTTTAGTGACTGTGCAATAGAAAAAAGGTATCACAGAAGAGATCACTATGGCATTACAATAAAAGGAGTTTTTACTTTAGAAGAAAAGAGAAAAGTCACTACTAAAGTGAATGCAAGCTTTCGTGGGAATAAAAACAAAAAGTAATTATGACCATGAGAGCATTGTATATTGATGTTACTTCAGGCAGCACAGTTTCACAAAGTAAACATCTTATGTCAAATACTAACCTTAAATGTGCATATTCTTCAAATTAATTATTAACAAGTGATCTAGTAAGCAAGCAATGTTGAGTTATTGCTCTTATGCTATTAATGATACATTGTGAAGCTTCTTAAAAGTTAAATGATGTTTTAAACCAGATTTCATGAATGTTTACTAGCATTAAAATCATGAATAAAAATTTAAGAATAGAAGTTACTACAGATGGTCTGTGCCCTACTTAACAAGATGACATGATATTTTTCTCTCACACTCATATATATACATATATATATACATATAATGTATAATACATTATACATATATGTGCTATCTATCTACTGATTTAATAATAAGTTGGCAAGTTAAAAGCATAATGGAAATTGATTTAAGGTGTTCTGTTTTATTTATTTTTTAAATATATTTTATTGATTTTTTAAAGAGAGGAAGGGAGAGAGAAACATCGATGAGAGAGAAACATCGATCAGCTGCCTCCTGCACACACCCAAGGTAAATGCCCTTGACCAGAATCAAACCTGGAACCCTTCAGCCCCCAGGCCGACGCTCTATCCACTGAGCCAAACCAGCTAGGGCCGGTGGTCTGTTTTAAAACATTAACATAACATACTTTTAAGACTGGGGAACCTAGTCACACAGAAACACTTACTGAAACACACATTTTTAACACCAGGCAGAGCAGACAGCTTCGATTAGAAAACCTAGTGGATATTTCACTTGATTGCTCCAAAAGATGAAAGACAAGAAAGAGAAAGGATGAAACAATTTCCGGTATTACAATACATTTATCAAGTCAGAATGACTGCTTTTGACTGTGGGTCTAATAAGTCAGAAGGCATTCACTAAACCAAAAGGCAAAACTTCTGCTCCACTGTGACTAATTCAACTTAATGAAATTATTTTTTTTTAACTACACATATGAGATATAAGAAGAAAAAGGAAGATGATAGAAAGGCAAGCAACAACTAGTATATTTTATGAAAAGACAATAGCCACAATTTTGAACCGGTTAATGTTAGAATTTTTGTCTGACCTTGAATTTGACAAAACTCAATATAAAGGTCTAGCTTATGAAAGGACTTCAATTATAAGAGGTTATCTAAAGAGAGCTTAAACTGGTTTTCATGATGAAATACTAAGTGGTTTGTATTTATTTTGTAAACAACCATGTTAACCTTGCTATTTGCACTGCCAATGACATCTTCCCAAGACCATAGAATCCCTATGCTATAAATCTTTATAGATAAGCAGCTCATTCCTTGTTTGTCAAAGTGTAGTAGAAAAGTTGTACCAGGAAGATAATATAGAAATGAATCAAATGCAATACTGTCTATTACAAAAACAAAATATATTGTAGCACATGCCATATACTTCATAACAACCCTTTATCCCTAGAAACAAAATTGACATCACAGTAACCAACACTTATACCTCTGAGAATGGCTTTACAAACTAATAAAAGATAATAATAGTAACAATAATCCCTTGCATGTGTTTATTGCTTCACAGTTTACAAACCTCTTTTGCCAGTGTTCTATCAGCTGATGTTTACAATAGCCCTGTGAGGCAGATAAGGCATCTGAGACTTATAGGGGTGACCTGATTTGCCCAAGGTCATATGGCTAATAAGAGGCAAATTTGGAATTCAAACTCAGTCTAGTATTTCTAGGGCGATTGAACTATTTCTCTGAAGTTATTGCATCTGTTAGAGGATAGAAGATATGCAAAATGAGAATATTGCAACGTCAACATTCATAAGATTTTATTTGATCCATTATAAAGAAATGGGAAGCCACAATTCCTTTAGTGTTTAATATTTTTTTTAAATTATCTCCCACAGATTTAAAGTTTTAATCAAGCAGTGTCACATAGAATTTCTTATACAGTAGAAGCCTTCTTATCAAATATAATCAGGGCCAATACTAGGTTGTTAATTGAAAAACATTAATGAAAATAGGAAATAAAGGATAATAAATAAAATATTTCAGTTTGTTAAAACATTATATAAACATTACATAGCATTATATATAACATGTAAAACATTGTATAAAATATTTATTCACAGATATTTTTAAAATATAGAGACAAAGACTGTTGTTTGAAAATGGGCCCAGTGATTTTCATATCCTAAATATGTCTTATAACAATCCCATCTATAATTTATTATACACAATTTTCAGTTTCAATTTATTCAGTGTAAAGCAAGAACTTAATTAGTTGATGAAAACTGGATTTGCCTAGCCTCAAAGCATCTCCCCCAAGAAAGATACAATTGACCCTTGAACAAACGTGGGTTTGAACTGCTCAGGTCCACCTATATGTGGATTTTATTCAATAAATATTGCAAAGTATTTTCTCTTCCTTAGACTCCCTTAATAACATTTTCTTTACTCTAGCTTACTTTGTTGTAAAAATACAGTACCTAATACAGTAGGCTATTAGTAGTTAAGCTTTTGTGGAGTCAAGAGTTATATGCAGATTTTTGACTGCATGGGAGTGGTGCCCTCAATCTCCATGTTATTCAAGGGTAACTGTATTAATTAGAAAGGGAAAGACAGAAACTTGCAAAAGAAAAATCCAGCAGACACCACCTTAACCAAATGATAACCTCAGCAGCATTATGATACATTAACATCAGGTACTCTTTGATATGAAGCATTGAGAATGACAGAATATCACTAATGTGGAATTTTTACCCAAAATACAAAACATAATTGCAACTATGAGAAAGCATGGGACAAACACAAATTGAGGGATATTTTATAAAATAATTGACCAGTTCTCTTTAAGTGTCATAATCATGAAAAACAATTAAAGATAATGGAACAGTTACTGATTGGAGAAGATTAAGGAGAAATAACAGCTATATGCAATGTGAGATCCTGGATTGCAGACTGGAACAGAAAAAGAAAAATAGTAGAAACTCTGGTAAAATTCAAATAAGGTTTTTAGTTTAGTTAATAATATTGTGCCAATTTTAATGTCCTGGTTTTGTTGATTGTACTGTGGATAAGTAAGATTAACACATTAGAGGAAGCTTGGTTAAAGTATATATAGGAACTTTATTTTCTATTTTTATAAATTTGTAAGTCCAAAATAAGTTCAAAATTAAAAGATAAAAGCAACAAACAAACAAACAAACAAAAAACACTTACAAAAAATCTGATTGCAGATCAGTAAAAAGGCAGCCAAAACCTCAATAGGGAAACTAAACAAAAAATAGGAATAAGGAAGTAATTAAAGAAAAGAAAACAGCCCTGGCTGGTGTCTTCAGTGGTTAGAGCATTAGCCTGAACACTAAAGGGTTTGGATTCCATTTTTGGTCAAGGGTATATACCTGGATTTCCGGTTCAATCTCCAGCCAAGGTCAGGGCAGTGTGGGAGGCAACCAACCAATGTGCAATGTGTCTCTCTCACATCCATGTTTCTTTCTCTCTCTCTCTCTCTCTCTCTCTCTCTCTCTCTCTCTCTCTCTCCCCCCCCCCTTCCACTCTCACTAAAAAGCAATGGAAAAAGATATCCTTGGGTAAGGATTAACAAGACAAAAAAAGAAAGAAAAGGAAACAAATGGCAAGCAGTAAACACAGAAAAAGAAAATTCTAACTCAGTAGTTAGAAAAATGCAAATCAAAACAATGAGGCATTGTTGTCACATTGGTTTTAAGCATAAAACTCAATGTTTTATGTATATTCTTCTGTGTGTGAAGATATGGAGATAAACACATTCATAATCACTACAAGTGGAGTGTAAGTTGGTACACACTTCTTTGAGAGAAATTTTTAATATTTAAATGTGTATATCCTTAGGACCAGCATTTCCACTTTATCAGAATTTATTTTGAAGAAATAAAGGTCAAACATACAAAAGATGTTCATTAAAGTGTTATTTATGGTCACAGAAAATTTTAAATGACCTAAATGTTCACTAGTAAGAAAAGGTTAAACTATTATCTATATATATAAAAGCCTAAGTGGTCTTTACGACCAAACAGCTGGAATGACCGGTTGACCTGTCGACCAGTAGCTATGATGTGCACTGACCACCAGGGGTCAGATGCTCAACACAGGAGCTGCCCCCTTTTGTCAGTGCACTCCCACAACCAAACTCCCACAACCCCTCCCCCTGACTGGCCCCCCGATTGGCCCTGATGGGGGGAAGCCAGCTGGCCAGGCTGAGGGACCCCACCCATGCACAAATTTGTGCACTGGGCCTCTAGTGATATAATAATGAAATATTAATCAATAATTTAAAAATATAACCTAGATTTATATTCATTGACATAAGTAGATATACATAAATATTATTATGTGAAATATGGCTATAAAAACATTTATGGTAATTACAGTTTCAGTACAATTTATCCTATATAATAAAGAGTTAATATGCAAATTGACCCTCACTCTGTCAAGCTGTTACAAGATGACACTGTCACAATGGAGGCAGGGTTCCCATAACACAAGATGGCTGAGCCCACAGGGGAGGCGTGGTTCCCGTAACTGGCTGTAATGACCAATCAGGAGGGACCTGAGGCTATGTGGCACTGGGCCAGGGCAGGGGACCTGAGGGGCTTGATGGGGGACCTCAGGCCATGCCCCCCAACCTGGTGAGGCTTGATGAGGGACCTCAGGCCATGCCCCTCACCCCAGCGCCAGGCCAGGGGACCTGAGGCCATGCCCCCCGCCCAGGTGCTGAGCCAGGGGACCTCAGACCATGCCCCTTGCCCTGGTGCCAGGCCAGGGGACCTGAAGGGTCCACCAGGGGACCTGAGGCTGCACCCCCTACCCAGCAGGGCTTGATGGGGGTGGGGCTGGCTGGGTCTGGGTCTCACACGGTTTTGAGGTGCACACGGGTGGGCAGGGACTTGATTCTAGGTCCCGCAGTGTGCCCCAGACTCTGATAGGAAGAAGATTTTCAAATACATTTTACTAAATTTCTTTCATCTCTGACACTTCTATTATAAAGGGCAAATAGCAATATTAAAATATTTCCTCTAATTAATTCCTTTTTAATGTGCACGAATTTTGTGCACCAGGCCACTAATCTACAATAATAAAAGTGTAATATGTTAATTAGACTGAATGTCCTTCTGGACATCCTTCCAGACAACCTTCAGGATGAAGCCAGGGCTGTGAGGGAAGCCTGGGTGCCAGGTGCCAGAGAGAAGCCAATGCCGGCAGCTGGGGGAAGGAAGGCCTGCTCTTGCACAGTTTTCGTGCATCAGGCCTCTAGTAGTATTATAAATATAGTAGGGGCCCAGTGCACGAATTTGTGAACCTTGAAAGGAACTGTGGGCCATGAGGCTCCAGTGGTCATAGGGGTGGGTCTCGGCCTATCCTCCGTGTCCCTGCCAGGCCCCTCCTGCCATGGCCCCCCCCTGGTCCCATCTGCCAGAAGCCCTGTTCCCACCACCACAGCCACTCCCACGTGCTGATGGCGCCAGCCCTGCTCGCACCCACTGACAGCGCGGAGTGATTGGGGCTGGCGCCAGAAGCAGGTTCAAGTGGGGCCGGCATTTTCAGTGCATGCAAGCAGTGGCTACTGCCACAATCACCTCTCAGGAGCAGAAGGAAGTGGAGAAGCCCTCAGGGGCAATTGGGGCTGGCAGCAGGTGTGAGCAGGGCCGGCGCCAGCAGCAGGTGCAAGTGCTGGTTGGGGCCGTGGCACGTGGGAGCAAAGAATTTTCAGTAACCACCAGAGACTCACCCCAATGACAGCGACTGGTGCCCCACCTTGGTCTGGTGCCCCCGCTTACTTGCTCAACCATCTCACCACAGCTGACACCTGCCATGTTCAGTGTTCTGCTGTCAATGCCCACCATGTTCTGTGTGCATCCCCTGGTGGTCAGCGCACCTCATAGCAATTAGTTGTTCGGTTGTTTGGTTGTTGCACCATTAGGTCTATTTGCATATTAGGGTTTTATATATAGATAGATAGAATACATATATATTCCTGGTTTTTTATTTCCTTTTTCATATTTATATCTTTTACATTTTCTATAATTAGCAAGAATTACTTTTGCAATAATTTTTTTTAATTCATGGCCTATCTAAATTTCATTTACTTTTCAGTGATGTTGGTTTTGTGAGGGCCACTATCTCCATTCAGGGAAGGTATGGAAAACCATCTATGGGATATGCTCACACTTTCAGGGGTTGTCACTAAGTGGTACAGTGTTTTCCCAGCAGATATTCAAGACATTTTAATTTGTTTGCTATATGCACTTAATGCTCTGGACCCAAGAGACAATAACCCAGGCCCGTATTTTTTTTCTCTTTCATTTAAGAATTATTTTATCTTCTCCCAAATCACTACTATTTAAAAGTCAATTATCCATTGCCTTATCGTAGGCACTCAAGAAATTATTGTTGGGCAAACAAGACAATTAAAAATAGAAATGACAGACTCATCAAAAATTGAACAGTTTCTTCACATCATTTTGTCACCTTTCTAAACAAAGTTGAACTGGTTTCATGGGGGTCTTTAACATAATATTATGCATTGTGAGTCTAAAAACACACACAAACAAACAAAGGGGAGAAACCGCATTTCCCAAATGTATTTCAATTTATTTTTTTATAAAGCGTCTTTGAAGGAATGACATTCCAAGGAATACGATTTGGGAAATCCTGTCCTCAACACTTGTCTATCTTTTTTAATGTAATCACCCAAGTGTCAACGGAGCTGAAGTTGCAATCTTCTTCAGTCCTTGTTGTGGACTTCATCTAGGTTGTTCTCATATTTCCCACAGCTATCAAGCCCCATATTGGCACTTGTTATTATGTCGCCAGCCAGGTGCTGAAGTCTGTCAAATACAAACTCTCTCTACTTAAAGCATTTCTCACTGAGTGTCACTACTCTCATCACAGGTGTTGATTAAATAGATCCCTTTTATGTTCACACCTGATTCCAGTCTGAACTAAACTCAATTCAAAGGCAAGAACATGCTTATTCCCCAGTCCTCAGTTCATGTGAGAATAGAATCCTTTTTCCCTGGAGCGCCAGGGAAATAGAGCTAAGTAAGTTAATTTACCACTCATCAAGGAAAACTTTGAAAATGTACTTATTATCTAAAGAAAAGAAAAAGGCAACCAGGAAGATAGGTATATGTTATTAAACTCAGTTGTGATGGTCTTATCACTACTAGCAAGTGGTTTACAGAAGCAAATATTATTGTCCAGATATTCATTTGTCCCTTTCACTAGACTCTGAGCTCATTGGAAATAGGACACAAGTATAGTTCATCTCAGTTCCCCCCAATAACCGCAGTATATCTGGAACATAATTGGCCTTATTAAATACTAAAGGCCCAGTGCACAAATTCATGCACAGATGGGGTCCCTCGGCTTGGCCGGAGATCAGGCCTATCAGGGAGCCAGCCGGCCGGGGGGAGGAACCCCAGGAGGTTGGCCAGCAGCCAGGGGTGGGGAAGGGCCAAGGGAGGTTGGCTAGTGGCAGGGGTCAGGGGAGAGAGCCACAGGAGGTTGGCCGGCAGCCAGGGAGGAAGAGGGACCGTGGGAGGTTGCTTGGCTGGTGGTGGAAGGGGCCACAGGAGGTTGGCCAGCCGGGAGGATGTGCCATGGGAGTTTGGCTGTGGGAGCGCACTGACCACCAGGGGGCTGCTCCTGTGTTGAGCATCTGCCCCCTGGTGGTCAGTGTGCATCATAGCGACTGGTCGACTGGTTGGTCTAGTCATTCTTGTCATTCAGTCATAATGGTCGCTTAGGATTTTATATATGTAGATTTGAAGAATGAATAAATTAACAAGTGAATAGAATGATATGTTTGTTAGTAAATACTAGAAGGAGCAGCTTAGTTCTAATAATACCAAGATTAAAAACCTATATTAATATATGCTAACATTAAATAGCTTTCTCATTCATTCAAAAAATGTTTCTTAAGTACCTACCATATTTCAGACACTGTAGTTTGAATATCAAGATGATTAAAAATAATTCTGTCTTCAAGAATTGCATAGTGTAGTGGGTAAAAATAACATATTTATTTAATGCTTCTTCAAATACTTTCATGATTGATACAACACTTCAATGAGACTGATGCCTTCCATTTCTACATTTTAAATCTTTTAAAAGACATATGTAGGAACAAAAGAATCCTTATAAAAGTGGTATACAGTATAAACAAAAAGGTATGAAGTATAATAAAATTACAAGCTTCTGTGTAGACACCACCCAATTTAAGAATAAGAACATTTAGGTCCTCTGTGTCCCTTAAGAGGAAATGCAATTCTGAGTTTTCTCTTTATCTTTCCCTTATTTTTATTTATATTTAATCATGTTTGTATTATTAAGCAATACAGTATGTAGTTTTGCATGGTTTTGTACTTGTTCAAGTGGAAACATACTGAAAACCTACAATTTCCTCTCAACCTTATAGTTTTGCCTTGTACATGTAAGTCTTAATCTGTGAGGGTTTGATTTTTTTTATATGCAGTGTGAGATGGTATCTAATTTCACCTTTTCACATTTGGGTAACTAATTTTCCAGTATCACTTACTGAAAAGTTCATCTTTTTCTAACCAACTTACAGTGTCATCTCAGTCACAAACAAAATTTCCATTTTTGTATTGGTCTGTTTCTGGGCCATCTTTTCTATTTTATTTGTCAATTTGTATAGCTCTGCACCTAATTCTAGGCCATCTTAAAAAATAGAGCTTTATGACAAATACTCAATTTCTAATAAGGAAGTCCCTCTATTTTGTACTTTTGTAGGGATGTCTTATTTATTCTTAATTATTTGCTCTTGAATAGAAATTTTAAAATCAGTTTGTCTTATCTCCTTTTTCCATGTAATTGAGTTGAACCTCAAAGTGGCTCACAGTGAATTGTGGTGAAACCAATATTTGAACCCATGCCAGGGCTCAGTCTATGTAATATCCAGCATTTCAGAGGATAACTGCTCTTAAATATCCCCATCAATAGATAAACTCATACAGCAATTTCAGAATATATCATGCAGCTAACTCAGTGGTTCTCAACTTTCTGGCCCTTTAATACAGTTCCTCATGTTGTGACCCAACCATAAAATTATTTTCGTTTCTACTTCATAACTGTAATTTTGCTACTGTTATGAATTGTAATGTAAATATCTGATATTCAGGATGGTCTTAGGCGACCTCTGTGAAAGGGTCATTCGACCCCCAAAGGGGTCGCAAGCCACAGGTTGAGAACCACTGATAACTGATCAGGAGACCCATAAAAATTTAATGTTCTTTAAAATAAGGGGTTCTGGCCCTTGCCAGTATGGCTCAGTTGGTTGGACACCATCCCATGCATGGAAAGGTTGAGGGTTCAGGTCAGGTCACAGGCCGTGGGTTGTGGCTCAATCCCCAGTAGGGGGTGTGCAGGAGGCAGCTGCTTGATGTTTCTGTTTCACATTGATGTTTCTCTTTCTCTCCCTCTCCCTTCCTCTTTATCTAAAAATCAACAAAAATATTTTTAAAAAATAAATAAAATTAAATAAGGGGTTCTGTGGGTGCATTCTGAGGTTCTTTCATGGACAGCTGTGGCAAGATGGATAGATGTTTACTCAATGGCCATTCATTTTCCCACTGTTCTATTCTGTCAATTGTATTTTTTTAGTATTGTATCATTTTATGGATAAGAAAACTGAGGTTATAAGAAGTAAATATTATTTTACTTAAGGCCACTCAGCTGATAAATATCAGAAGCAGAACACAAATGCAGGTGATCAGACTCAAAATTTCAGGATGCACCAGTCTCTGACAAGGCCTATAGAGTTAAAGATGAAGGAGAGATATCCTGCCCTCCAGTAGTTCACAATCCACCCTCATAAATACCCTGAAAATTATTTTGTTAAGAGATGAGGGAAACTGCCCAGCCAATAAAAATTAAATTTTCCAGCCTTCATTATAGATATACGTGGGCAGAGGTATCCATGTATCACAGCCAAGGAGCTATAAGTAGGCATTTGGAGGCAAGAAAGAGAACAATACCTTAAAGAAGGAGGAGATAGACTCAGCTTACATGCCCTTCCCATCATCTGTGCTCTTTGTTCTTTCTCCTTCATGCATCCTGAAGTGCAGGCATGTAGCAAGTGCTGCAGCAGACACTTGCATTTGACCACAAGAGAAAAGCTCAAAGAAACTGCAAAGACCTTAGAGACATGATACCCTTGAGCTTCTGTACCATCCCTGCCTTGCTCTAGACCAGCAGTTCTCAACCTGTGGGTCACGACCCCTTTGGGGGTCAAACGACCCTTTCACAGGGGTCGCCTAAGACCATTGGAAAACACATATATAATTACATATTGTTTTTGTGATTAATCACTATGCTTTAATTATGTTCAATTTGTAACAATGAAATTGGGGGTCACCACAACATGAGGAACTGTATTAAAGGGTCGTGGCATTAGGAAGGTTGAGAATCACTGCTCTAGACTTTTTGTTTCATGAAATTAAAATAAACCCATCTGACTCAAGCCACTGTTATTTGAGTTTCCTGTTACAAATAGCCAATTTTAATCTCTACTTGGTGAAAGAATAATCATATTGTACATATGTCCTAAAACTGTATTTGCTTACTTTTATCTCTTCTGTAATATATAGTAAAAAATTTGGGGGCTTCAACCAGACATTGAATCAAAGCTTTCTTCCAAATCACAAAGAGGTTCCACCTTCAAGTCCTCCTGCTATTCATACTCACGCTCAAATGGATTGGCCACCTGTTGAAGTGAGAATGTATGCCCCATGTAAACTTTCAACATTACTCCCCTTCAATTTTGCCCATGCTGGGTCTTGACATATATGATTCTAATGTATCAACACTTCAAATACTTTTCAAAAGAGTCATAGACTCTTAGAGGTAGGCAGAATAGTTGAAGGTATTTAGTCCAACTTCCTTTGCAATGCATGGAAGCACAGATGTCTGTCATTCTACAAACACTGACCATCTGGCAAGGCATTATGCTAAAGGTTAGAAGGCATTCAGACGTTAAAAGATAGCCTCTGTTCTGAAAGAGGTTATAATATATTAAAGAAGGTAGGCCTATTTGATGATTCAGCCTTCTGAGGTTGGAACTCAAATACCTGGGACAAGAGATTGAGTGCCAAGGTCAGTAGGAACCTGTTTATTTCTACCAGCTGCCATGGACACAGCAAAAAAAGAATTGTGGAAACATTTTGCTTATCTCAGATGTCAGAGAGTACCCATTTCCTTAACTTTATATGTGGGATCTCTATTCTCTTTTATTCCTATTTGCCTTATTTTGTATAATAAGTCATCATTTTTCCACTGGGGACTTGTGAGTCCCTGATTCTTTTCAAAAAAGAGCTCTCTCTTCGAGATTCCCAATAATACAAGTGCTGTGTCTCTCTTCTCTTACTTTTAGCCTAAGCCTAGGTTCTTCCCACAAATGCTTAAAATTCCCTCTTTTTTAAACTAACATATACTAGTAAGGAGAGCAAAGTGTGTCAAGCGCTATCCTAAAGAGTTTGTGCATTAGTGCTTACAGCTCTTTTTGAATTTGTCCAGCAGGTCTTCCGGCTCGTCCCAGAAGGCCCTAATAAAAAATAAAAAAAAATAGTTTGTGTATTTTAACTTATTTGTTCCTCACAAAAATCCTAAGATTTTTAAAATTTTAAAATGATTTTTTTAATTTAATTTTTTCCTAGTTTATTAATTGTTTTATTTTTTAATATTTAAAATCCAAGGATTTTATTGTGTTCCAAATGCAGAAACAGTTTCAAAAAGTTAATATGGTCAAGTTCCCATGGCTCGTCAGAGGCTGTTGGAACTTGAACCCAAGCCATCTCATATTTATGTCCATTAGATTGACCACTCTCTTATGCTGCTTCCTTGTCAATGGAAGGAAGCCTATTGATGAATAGGTTCAAAATAGCCTTGGTCAGGGAAAATCAATTTTCCTAAAGGAATGATTCCCAACCCAGCCTTCCAGAATTTCTAGGGTATTCACACCCAATCATTCATTCATTCATTCAGCCTTTCTTGAGTTCCAATTAGGGACAAGGATAATCCTGGGGATAGAGCAAGCTGTTAAGTAAGACCCTTGTCCTATGAGTCAAAGGAATATCATAAAACCTGAAAATGAAATGTATTTGCTCTGCATTAAAAGCACAGGATATCATACAAATAGAATAGCAAAATAATTATAAATAAACCTTTATGGAACTCATACTACTTAACAAAAGGAAGATAAACAATCCAATCAAAAAACAATGGGCAAACAACCTAAATAGACAATTTTTGAAAGAGGACATAAAGAAGGCCAAGAGATATACGAAAACATGCTCAATCATCCGAGAAATGCAAATCAAAAGAACAATTTGGTATGATCTCACACTTGTCAGAATGGTTATCATCAACAAATCTACAAACGACAAGTACTGAAGAGAATGAGGAGAAAAAGGAACCCTCGTGCACTGCTGGTGGGAATGAAGACTGGTGCAGCCACTGTGGAAGACACTATGGCATTTCCTCAAAAAATTACAAATGGAGCTCCCATTTGACCCAATAACCCCACTTCTAGGAATATATCCCAAGAAACCAGAAACACCAATCAGAAAGGATATATGTGCCCCTATGTTCATAGCAGCACAATTTACAATAGCTAAGATTTGGAAACAGCCTAAGTGACCATCAGCAGATGAGTGGATTAAAAAACTGTGGTACACAGCAGCTTGCATTGCTTCACAGCTGGACCTCATCTGGGTACCTCCAAACCCCCAAAAAGGAAGGGGAATCTGCAGATCTCTTCATAGCTCCTGCTGGGTAGCCTCAGGCAAAGGCTAAATTAGCACCTCCTTAGAGATCCAAGAGCCAGTGTACCCAGTGGTCAGAGTGGGACCATCCAGATTACAACTCTTCAGATCCATAAGGGACACACTCAGGGAAAAGACTCAGTGAGCACCAAAGCCCCCACTGAAGCAAGTCTTGCCCCAGAAGGGTGTCTTCAGCACAGGAGTTCTCCCACGGCAGACAGAGCTGATTCTCACAGCCAATTGGCCTGGAGGTCAATTCCTCCCAGTGGTACCTACAACAATCAAGGCTTAACTACAACAAGACTACAACAAGACTGTGCACAAAGCCCACAAAGGGGTGCACCAAGAGTGTCCACCTCAGGTAATTGGGGAGGCTAAGCCACTGGGCCCTATAGGACACCTAGCACACAAAGCCACTCTACCAACACAGGGAAGAATAAAAAATGCGAAGACAAAGAAACAGGTCACAAATGACAGAAATGGAGTAAAGCAAACTACTGGATATAGAGTTCAAAGCCACAGTTATAAGGTTACTCAAGAATCTTTTAGAAACCACTGATAAATTTTGTCAAGAAATCTAGTGAGACCCTGGAGGATATGAAAAAAGACCAACTAGAAATTAAGCATACACTGACTGAAATAAAGAATAATATACAGAGATCCAACAGCAGACAAAAGGATCCCAAGAATCAAGTCAAAGATTTGAAACATGAAGAAACAAAAAATACCCAACCGGAAATGCAAAAAGAGAAAAGAATCCAAAAATATGAAGATAGTGTGAGGAGCCTCTGGGACAACTTCAAGCGTACCAACATCCGAATTATAGGGGTGCCAGAAGAAGAGAGAGAGCAAGATATTGAAAACCTATTTGAAGAAATACTGACAGAAAACTTCCCCTACCTGGTCAAAGAAATAGACTTACAAGTCCAGGAAGTGCAAAGAACCCCAAACAAAAGAAATCCAAAGAGGATCACACCAAGACACATCATAATTAAAATGCCAAGAGCAAAAGACAAAGAGAAAATCTTAAAAGCAGCAAGAGAAAAAAAGTCAGTTACCTACAAGGAAGTACCCATATGACTGTCAGCTGATTTCTCAACAGAAATGTTGCAGGCCAGAAGAGAGTGGCAAGAAATATTCAAAGTGATGAATAGCAAAAACATACAACCAAGATTACTTTACCCAGCAAAGCTATCATTCAGAATTGAAGGTCAGATAAAGAGCTTCACAGATAAGAAAAAGCTAAAGGAGTTCATCACCACCAAACCAGCATTATATGAAATGCTGAAAGGTATTCTTTAAGAAGAGGAAGAAGCCAAAACCGGTTTGGCTCAGTGGATAGAGCGTTGGCCTGCGGACTGAAAGGTCCCAGGTTCGATTCCGGTCAAGGGCATGTACCTGGGTTGCGGGCACATCCCCAATAGGAGATGTGCAGGAGGCAGCTGATCGATGTTTCTCTCTCATCGATGTTTCTAACTCTCTCTATCTCTCTCCCTTCCTCTCTGTAAAACATCAATAAAATATATTAAAAGAAAAAGAAGAAGAAGAGGAAGAAGAAAAAGTTAAAGATAAAAATTATGAACAGCAAATACATATCTATCAACAAGTGAATCTAAAAATCAAGTGAATAAAAAATCTGATGAACAGAGTAAACTGGTGATTATAATAGAACCAGGGGCATGGAAAGGGAGTGGACTGACAATTCTTGGGGGGAAATGGGGTGGGGTGCAGGAAGAGACTGGACAAAAATCGTACACCTATGGACGAGGACAGTGGGAGGGGTAAGGGCAACTTACAACTGTAATAATCTGAACAATAAAGATTTAATTTTAAAAAAAACTGTGGCCGAAACCGGTTTGGCTCAGTGGATAGAGCGTCGGCCTGCGGACTGAAAGGTCCCAGGTTCGATTCCGGTCAAGGGCATTTACCTGGGTTGCGGGCACATCCCCAGTAGGAGATGTGCAGGAGGCGGCTGATCGATGTTTCTCTCCCATCGATGTTTCTAACTCTCTATCTCTCTCCCTTCCTCTCTTTAAAAAATCAGTAAAATATATTAAAAAAAAAAAACTGTGGTACATCTACACAATGGAATACTACGCTGCTGTAAAAAAGAAGGAACTCTAGCTTTTCCCTCTGGCCACAGCCATCAGGTAAACCAAGATGGGTACTTATAAGTACATCCAGGAGCTATGGAGGAAGAAGCAGTCCAATGCAATGCACTTCCTTCTCCGGGTGTGCTGTTGGCAGTACCACCAGCTCTCTGCGCTCCACAGGCTCCCGAGTCCCCTGCCCCACCCGGGGGACAAAGCGGGCAGGCTGGGCTACAAAGCCAAGCAAGGTTATGTCATATATCGGATTGGTGTGCACCATGGTGACTGCAAACACCATGTTCCTAAGGGTGCGACCTACGGCAAGCCTGTCCATCACAGTGTTAACTATCTGAAGTTTGCTTGAAGTCTTCAATCTGCTGCTGAGGAGCAAGCTGGATGCCACTGTGGGGCTCTGAGAGTCCTAAAGTCTTACTGGGTTGGTGACGATTCCACGTACAAATTCTTTGAGGTTATCCTCATTGATCCATTCCATGAGGCTATCAGAAGAAATCCTGACACCCAGTGGATCACCAAACTAGTCCACAAGCACAGGGAGATGCGAGGGCTGACATCTGCGGGCGCAAGAACTATGGCCTTGGGAAGGGTCACAAGTTCCACCACATTATTTGTGGTTCTCGTTGTGCAGCTTGGAGAAGGCACGATACTCTCCAGCTCCACCATTACCGCTGATACACGTAATGTTTGTAAAATCCTTACCTACTAAACTATTTAGGACAGTCGAAGAAGAAGGAGAAAAAGAAGGAGGAGGAGGAGGAGGAGGAGGAGGAGGAGGAGGAGGAAGGTAGAGGAGGAAAGTGGAGGAGGAGGAAGAGGAAGGAGGAGGAGGAGGGGAAGCCGCCCTTACCATTTGCAACAGCAGGGATGGACCTGGAGAGCATTATGCTAAGCGAAATAAGCCAGTCGGAGAAAGATAAATACCACATGATCGCACTCATTTGTGGAATATAGTCAACAACATAGACTGATGAACAAAAATAGATCCAGAAGAAAAAAAAAATTCTAGAATATAATAGAAGCAATCCTGTTATTTGCAGATTTTTAATATTTCCTACAACTTTTGTGATATCATACTATGTTAGTACAGTTTTGGTAATATTATTATACTTGAAATCCTTTTATTCTTGAAATATTAATATTTATTGCATATAATATTATATATAAGATCTTTTTCTTGAACAATTGGTGTTTATTGCATGTAACATTTCATATTTAAAATCATTTTTCTTGCGATATTAATGGTTATTGCATGTAACATTATTATATTTAAGATCGTTTTTCTTGAAATATTAAGGTTTACTGCATGTAACATTATTATATTTAAAATCATTTTTCTTACAATAAAGAAAAAACTGAAAACAATAAAAATAAACCTTTACTACCAGGGTATCTTAATTGTCAAGAGAGGTTGAAAATCACCTCTTTAAAGAAGAGACAAAGTCTAAAGAAGTCTGCCTTCATTATAACTAGTTCCTGTGTACTATCCCCCAGAGTTCATTCTACACTAGATTTTCAAGTATCCCATCACAAGAATTAAAAGGCATTGGGTCCAAACATGTTCTTTATTGTTGGGTTTCCATCTATGTGCATTTTTACTAGTTGGGTGTTTGAGAGGCTACAAACTAAATTTCAAAAACTCATAAAAACTTAAAATACCATTAACTTACCATGAACCTACTTTTTCATTTCCCTTGCCCTCACCTCTCCCCTTTCCTCTGCACAGGATCTCCGTGTGCCTATGTGGGTGAGTGACTAGCAAGCACCAAACTACGTTGATCGTGTTCTTTTGCTCCACAGGTGATTAAGCTCTGCTCTTCAACAGCAGACTACAGGCTGGCAAAACCAAGAAGCACACAGAATGTCACACTCTCTTAGGCGGCAGCAAATTTGATGAACTTTAAATGACCCTTAACGACTTTGGGGGAGAAAATCCCAGCTAATGCAATCAGCACTTTGGGAGAGAATTTTCATGATGATAAAAAAAAAAGTTCTATGTCTATACCATTCAATACAGTAGCCACTAATAATGGCAATGGAGCATTTGAAATGTGGCTAGTATGACTGAGAAACTGAATTTTAAATTTCATTTCATTGTAATTAATTTAAAATCCATATTTGGTTGGTGGCTACCAGACTGGTCAGCACAAACAAATAAGAGAAAGATTTCCCATTATTTAAAAATATTCTTAATGGCATTTGATTGCTAAAATTTTTAACTGACATTTTTTCATAAGACAATAATTGCATAATCCCGTTTTAGGACTTCTAATGCTAATAGAAAACATGGCAGTAATTTGATTTATTATAAAATCACATTTTCTTCTTGAGTGACAATTGCAGATTTTATAGCTTAGTTCATTAATGCCACAAAAACCTTGATTTAAAGTGTTTACATTTACTAGTGCAAGATTTGGGGGCAAGTAGGTCTTAGTATTCAAGATGACACTCCACCTAAGGACAGAAAAAAAGGCAATTCAGTTTATTAGTGAATTAATAGATAAACAAATTGTGATGTATTCATACAGTAGAATGTTATTCACCTTTAAAAAGAAAGGAAATTCTGATACATGCATGAATGAACCTTGAAGACTTTATGTTAAATGAAATAAGGCAGTCATAGAGGACAAATACCATATGATTCCACTTATATGAGGTACCTAGAGTAGTCAAATTTATAAAGACGTAAAGTGGAATCGTGCTTGCCAGGGGCTGGAGAAAAGGGGTAATGGGGTGTGATTGTTTAATGGGTACAGTTTCAGTGGGGAAGATGAAAAGGTCTGGAAATGGATGGTGGTGAAAATTGCACATAAATGTGAATGTACTTAATGCCACAGAACTGTACACTTAAAAATGGTTGAAAAGATAAATCTTATGTTTTGTGTGTTTTACCACAATAAGAAGTTGTTTAATAATTCTACAAAAGTAAAAAATGTTTCAGATGATGAACTCTTACAGAGCAAATCACCTACTACAATGTAGTTAACCTTCAGTCTGACCAAAGCTCATGAAGAAAAAAATGAGCTCAATGCTAGCTGGTTTGGCTCTGTGGACAGAGTGTTGATCTGTGGACTGAAGTGTCCCAGTTTTGATTCCAATCAAGGACACATGCCCCGGCTGCAGGCTCGATCCCCAGTAGGGCATGTGCAGAAGGCAGCTGATCAATGATTTTCTCTCTCATCATTGATGTTTCTATCTCCCTCTCCCTCGCCTTTCCTCTCTGAGATCAATAAATATATATATTTTTTAAAGAGCTCAGATTCAGCAAATAGTAGAGAATTCAAGGTTCCTAATAACTCAGACATTCTGCTTAACTTGAGACTGTGTGACTGGGTTCAGTAAAATCTTCCTCAGTAGGATTGGCCTACACAAATATTGAATTGCCTGAGTACAAACCACTGAGTGCAAGTGATAACAGATATTCAGGTCCAACTTACAAATTTCCAATGAAAGAATAGACAAATTATGTGGAGGAGGAGAGAGCTGTCATCCAGCACCTGTTAGATTGTGTAGGCAAAGGTCATGTCTATGGTGCTCACAGTTGGAACTCTAAGTCCCAGAACACACCTTTATGTAGTAGACATTCAATAAATTTATCGATTGAACAAATAAGTGGAAATAATGAATGACTAAAATGAGCGAATGAATGAATAAATAGCAAAGAATTCCAATTTGAGCCTGAACTGGATCCTCACATATTCTACCTAGTCAGGAAAACTAATGAGACATTAGACCTGAATTCTATTTACATGTGGAACTGAGAAATAATTCCAAGGGAAGCATCGAGCATATAGGCTTGATTCAATAACAATGTTTCAACCATCAGAGAATGATTTTGTGTACATCAAGGTTTGTATTATTCAGAATTGTCTTTCATCTCAACACCCGCAGTCTTGTAGTGAGTCCTAAGGAAAGAAGGAGCCATGTAGAAAAGCTAATTCACTAAAATGTTTATAGCATGTTGAAAGCCCTCATTAGTACTTCAATAAGACCAAAGATTGGAAGTGGTAAGAGATTTATAATGTAGCAGATGGCTGGTGGCTTTAGTTAGCACCAATGACTTTAGTGTTGATGGCAGACATAAGGCTGTACCAATAGCTGGGGAGAGGAAGCTTTGAGAGTGACTAGCACTCATACTTGACAAAGACCTCAGTGCCCTCAAAATGGACACCACCAGTGGACACATCATTTGTGAAATGCCTACCTACAGTTTCATGGATTTTCAAGTTTTCCATAGTTGAAGTCTAAAAGGATGTTCACAAATATGAAATGCAAATTAAAGACTTTTCAGAAATATTTGGGGGAATTTTTGTGGAATCCTGGAGGTAGATGAAGGTAAAATTTCAATAATTATTGATACTGTCATTGTGCCGCTAAGTTGATATTAACAGAGAATGACATACTTACACTTGAACCCCATGGCAGAGAACATTTAATGGTCCCATTCTTGAGGCACGAAGAAAAAAGGGATGGGACATTCCTACTCTTCTTTGTATCTATGAGTGACCATGTGACTCAGTTCTAGCCGAAGAATTGAGCAGAGTAAAATAAATATCCTCCCACTCCAGGGGATGTTTGACAAGTCTAGAGTAATTTTGGGTTGTCACAACTTGAGGGAAGTGGGATATTACTGGCACCCAGTAGAGGCCAGGGATGCTGCTAAACTTCCTCCAATGCACAGAACGTCCTCCCACAATGAAAAACTATCTGACCCAGAATGTCAATAGTGAAAACGTTGACAAATTCTGACTTAAAGGGAAGAGACATAATCTCCCCTTCTTTGCCCCTTCTGTCCGGTTGTAATTGAGATATAGGTATGATGTATGTTGGATCACAGAGATGGAAGCAACACCCTGGAGATGACAGAGCAAGATGTGAGTCAGGTACTTCGTAATTTCACAGTGCAGAGTCACCATACCATCTCAGACTTTACATGATAGTGGGAAAAAACTTATATCGTGTTTAATATACTGTTATTTTGAATCTCTATTACATGTACCTGAAACTATATTCTAACCAATACAGAAGCTAAACTTGACTGAGAGTCCTTTTAGGGGAAATGCCAAATAAAAAGAGAAGGGGGAAAATTCAAGGTGGCAAAAATATTTTCTTTGCTATTTAGCATCATTTTCCCCATTCATCTATTAGCAGAATTGGGGCCGGGGGCGGGGGGGGGCGTTGGGAGGGGGGGCGGGAGAGGGGAACGGGGAATCCTGCCTTCCCAATTCTCTGCAAGTCAGCTGGATGGGATTGATCCCACTCCCAACCTCTATAGAGGACCCTGATTGACTTAAGCAAAACCTTACAACCCCAACTTCCTGGCCATGGTGACTGGCTTTAAGAAAGAAAAGCTTTTACTGTTCCCCTGGATTTTGTAGATGAAGGTATGACGCTTAAAAATGCTGCTGCCATCTTATCTCATTAAAGAAGGAATCCAAACATGAAGCTGACACAAACAGAAAGTGTTGAAAGGTGATGAGAACCCAGCATTTGATCCTCCCAGATCAAACTGCATCTATGACAAGCCCTACCTCTGCCCCTGTCAAATATATGAACCAATAATGCTTTGTTTACACAAATTTGAGTTAAGTATTCTGTGACTTGCAAGTGAAAGATTCCTAAGAGATACAGAAAGTTTTACGGTAGAAAAAATTCTTATAAGAGAAGTTTCACTCTTATGACCTTTTCATTTCACTGAAGGGTTTGCACACCATCTGCAAAGTTTCCTGTAAGAGGAAAACAATTACAACAGAAGTTTTGCCATTGCCTGAGGGTATATGTAGTAGGGGAAGTGGATATAAAGAGATTTGAATCATTAATGTTCCTCTTAGACTTTAGAAGTAGCATTACTACTTTCATACAGAACATGCCTGCTTTTCTCCACAATACCTAACCCAGGTATTCAATAATCAGATTGGAGAAGGATTCATTTTTCCTTTATGTTATTCTTCTTGTGATTTGTGGTTAGTCAAGGCTGGAGAAACTTAGCAATCATTCTGATTATGTTTGATTGCTCAGTTTCCCTAGGAATCATAAGCTGTCAGCCCTTTGTAAATAGAAGTTTGTATTTTGATTTTTTTAAATTCCACTTTATTTGTCCTTTTTTTAGTCCTTAGCTACAGATTCTTATGTTTCTTACTGATTGTCTAGAAGCTTATTTTGTGCTCAACTATCAAATTTAGGAGATAATCATGCTTTCCAGACTCATCTACTCTAACAATAAAATGTCAGAAAGGAGCTATTGTAGGTGATAGTGGCAATGTTTCAGATTAGAAGGCTTGATCACTTAAGTTAGATAATTTATATCTGTGTTGAGTCTTAGTTGCCTTGTTATCCTACATTGTATTTAGCCTTTGTGGTTGTTCTTAATCTTCATATTTTATTGTGGTCATGGAGCTCCTGATTCTAATATGAAGAGACCATTGTTGTCCCAGGACTAGCCTATATTCCGTTTAATAGCTATGATTTAATAGCTGGATTACCTAGGGAAAGGTAATTAACCCCTCTGACACCCAGTTTTCTCTTCTTTAAAATGAAAAGACATGGGAACATTGTTATTGAGTTATTAATTATCTGATAATTATAGTGTTTCAATTCAAACTGCCACGTTTTGCCCTAGCTGGTTTGGCTCAGTGAGTAGAGAGTCAGCCTGGAGACTGAAGGGTCCAGGTTTAATTCAGGTCAAGGGCACATGCCTGGGTTGCAGGCTCCATCCCCAGAGGAGGGCATGCAGGAGGCGGCCGATCAATGATTTTCATCATTGATGTTTCTATCTCTCGCTCCCTCTCCCTTCCTCTCTGAAATCAATAAATATATATATATTTTTTTTAAAGCTGCCATGTTTTAAAAACCAAAAGCTTTGAAGTCTTAGTAATCCACTGCCCAAAGATTTGTTTGTAAACAAGACAAAGAGAGCTTCCAGGAATGGTGCAATTCAATCAACTTAAGACATGAGGCCAAAAAATAGCTGCAAATAGGTAAACCACACACTTTTCACTCTTCAGATATTCTATGGAACTAGTTACTACATTGTTCATAAACAAGTTGAGTGGAAAGTTCTTACATGGCAGAAAAGCTACCTTGAAATTTTTGTTGAATTACACTTGTCTTGGGAACTTGGCACACAGTGTTTTCTCTACTTAGAACATTCTATCACCTCTCTTTGCCCTGCTATTACCCATACTACCCATGAGGCCTTAAAGTATTTCCCATATTTCCCATGAGAGCTGAAGCATTAGACATCATTTTTTTGTGAAAAACCTTTCCTACCCACCTCTCTACCTAATCTAACCATCCCACAGTTCCCTTTCAATTACAGACTTTATCAATCTAAATTTTAATTGTCTATTTACTATTTACTCAAGAATGTAAGTTCCATACAAAATTAACCCCAAGAAATCTGAGGCATTTCTATACACCAATAGTGAACTTTCAGAAAGAGAAATTATAAAAACAATTCCATTCACCATCGCACCAAAAAAATTAAGCTACCTAGGAATAAACTTAACTAAAGAGGTAAAAGACCTCTACTCAGAAAACTACAGGACATTGAAAAAAGAGATAGAGGAAGACATAAACAGATGGAAGAACATACCGTGTTCATGGATTGGTAGAATCAACATCATTAAAATGTCTGTACTACCCAAAGCAATCTATAAATTCAATGCACTTCCCATTAAAATACCAACGGCATACTTCACAGATCTAGAACGAACTCTCCAAAAATTCATCTGGAATAAAAAAAGACCCCGAATAGCTACAGCGATCCTGAAAAAGAACAAAGTAGGTAGGATCTCAATACCAGATATCAAGATGTACTACAAAGCCACTGTTCTCAAAACTGCATGGTACTGGCACAAGAATAGGCATATAGATCAGTGGAGTAGAATAGAGAGCCCAGAAATCGGCCCGAACCAATATGCTCAATTAATATTTGACAAAGGAGGCAAGAACATACAATGGAGCCAAGATAGTCTCTTCAATAAATGGTGTTGGGAAAATTGGGAAGATATATGCAAGAAAATGAAACTGGATCACCAACTTACACCATACACAAAAATAAACTCAAAATGGATAAAGGACTTAAATGTACGACGAGAAACCATAAAAATTCTAGAAGAATCCAAAGGCAACAAAATCTCAGACATATGCCGAAGCAATTTCTTCACTGACACAGCTCCTAGGGCACTTGAAACTAAAGAGAAAATGAACAAATGGGACTACATCAAAATAAAAAGCTTCTGCACAGCAAAAGAAACCATCAACAAAACAACGAGAAAACCCACTGTGTGGGAAAACATATTTGCCAATGTCATATCTGATAAGGGCCTAATCTCCAAAATTTATAGGGAACTCATACAACTTAACAAAAGGAAGATAAACAATCCAATCAAAAAATGGGCAAAGGACCTAAATAGACACCTTTCAAAAGAGGACATTCAGAAAGCCAATAGACATATGAAAACATGCTCAAAGTCCCTAATCATCTGAGAGATGCAAATCAAAACAACAATGAGGTACCATCTCACACCTGTCAGATTGGCTATCATCAACAAATCAACAAACGACAAGTGCTGGAGAGGATGTGGAGAAGAAGGAACACTCGTGCACTGCTGGTGGGAATGCAGACTGGTGCAGCCACTATGGAAAACAGTATGGAGTTTCCTCAAAAAGCTAAAAATGGAACTCCCATTTGACCCTGTGATCCCACTTCTAGGAATATATCCCAAGAAACCAGAAACAACAATCAGAAAGGATATATGCACCCATATGTTCATAGCAGCACAATTCACCATAGCTAGAATCTGGAAACAGCCTAAGTGCCCATCAGTAGATGAATGGATTAGAAAACTGTGGTACATCTACACGATGGAATACTATGCTGCTGTAAAAAAGAAGGAACTCTTAGCATTTGCAATGGCATGGATGGAACTGGAGAGCATTATGCTAAGTGAAATAAGCCAGTCAATGAAGGAAAAATACCATATGATCTCACTCATTCATGGATAATAGAGACCATTATAAACTTTGAACAATAATAGATACAGAGGCAGAGCAGCCTCAAACAGATTGTCAAACTGTAACGGGAAGGCCGGGGAGGGGTGGGGGGCAGGATGGAGGGGTGTAAGAGATCAACCAAAGGACTTGTATGCATGCATATAAGCATAACCAATGGACATAAGACACTGGGGGGTAGGGGAGGCCAGGGGATTGTCAAGGGCTGGGGGAAAAAAGGGACACATATGTAATAGCCTTTGTAAGACTGTAAGCAATAAAATAAAATTTTAAAAAAAAGAAACAAAAAAAGAATGTAAGTTCCATGAGGACAGAGACCATATCTGTTATATGCAAATATTGAGTGCTTTAAGGAGGGAGGAAACAGATAGATGAATAGTTGAAACCTAGAAAGATAGCTTGATACAGTAAATCTCCTGATTGCCCTTTGCAAATCCAAAAGATGACCAGCCCACCTATGATTGCAAAATATTTTTAGTTTTCAAAGGATTTCACATGTATTACTTTATATTACCTTCTGAGCAAGAAAGTACACCAAGGAAGATCTATCCTTTAAAATACGAGTGGAGGGATTGAACAAAAAAGAAAAAAAGAGAGAAAGAACTCATGGACACCACAGACAACAGTGTGGTGATTATGGGGTGGTGGGGGGAAGATGGAGTTAGAGGTGGAAGAGGCTATCAGGGGGATAAATGGTAATGAAAAAATAAAATAAAGACAATAAAGAAATGATAAGAAAGTACAGAGAGTATAAAATGCCTTAAGAAAATATAGTTGGATAAATATATAACTCCAGATTTATTCTGTTAATCCACGCTCTTTTCAAAGTTTTGAAGCTCAAGGGCTGTAGTAATAAGGAAGACCACTGAGAAACCCATGTAGTGTGGCTCTCCATACACAACAAGAAGGTATTCTACTGCCATCTTAAAATCTTCAATTTGCATTAGTAAAAATGAAGACATACTCAAGGATATTGTCAAGAAAATAAACTAGGTGAATTGAATATGACCAACCTGTAAACATATATGATTGCTTAGGCTGCACATAATGGCCATGTGTTTTGCATAATGTTTTCTAAGGGACTGCGGGTTGCAGTTTTGATTAATTGTACTGATTCTCCAACTTGGAATCAAACTGAGAGCCATATAATTCTTAGGCCTTTTTCATGACCTTTATAAAGCAACCTTCTTTGGAGGTCTTGAAAATGACTTTCAAAATGTGAAATTAGTTTTCTTTCTAATCCCCTAGAGCCTAATGCAGTGAATTTCATCATGCAATGTTGATTAAAAATGCTGAAATGAGTCGCAATGTAATTAGAAATTTCTTTGTCCAAATCAAGCCCCATGAACTACAACTAGCACTGGTTCAATCTATAAAAACCAGTCCATTCTTCCTGATGCTGAAGATTAATTTTGGCATGGAGACATAAAAAAATCTCATAACTTTAGGTATATTTATTAGTCAGTCAGCTTTTTTTTTTTTTTTTTTTTTTTTTTTTTTTTTTTTTTTTAGGTAAATGGTGGTAAAGGATCTTAGACAATTTGGCAGCTTATACAAAAACATAGTAGCAGAGAACAAGAAATATTATGAGAGCTGCAGAAAAGCCAATATGGCTGAAACACATGTAAGAAAATGAAGAAACTTTTACTCTCTTAGCAACTGGTTGAATAATTCCCCTAGGAGTATAACACTAAACTTTTAAAGAAAGATTTTAATAAGCTACTTGGGATGAGAGGTGAGACCTTAGGGACATAGTCAAGCTAAAAATGATGGCAATAAGCAAGAATGGAATCTAGAAACAGAGGGACACTTTGTTTTGTTGAGTCCTTGGATGGAGTTGGGAATGTACATTTACAAACAGACACTGGGGCAAAGCCAAATTGTTCAAAATAAGAAAGAGATGAGGCCAAAACTGGTTTGGCTTAGTGGATAGAGCGTCAGCCTGTGGACTGAAAGGTCCCAGGTCGGTGCATGAAATTCGTGCACTGGGGTGGGGGGAGGAAAGGGGCCCCTCAGTCTGGCCTTCACCCTCTCCAATCTGAGACCCCTCAGGGAATGTCCAACTACCTGTTTGTGCCCACACTTTTAACAGATAACAGCTCCATTGTTGTTTCTTTCTTATGCTTAAAACCATTGGAGTTAGTAGGTATTCAAAGTGTGTATACATTTTGGGGGGACACCCTGTATAACTCTAGTCAGCGGTGAAAGAAACCAACAGCAGATTTGGAACCCCCAGACAGGGAACCTCGCTCACTCCCCACATGTCTCCCCACTTCACTTTCCACCTTCGTGGTCAGCAGGAGAATCAATGTTTTCTCTCATTAATTTGGAAAAGCACGTCCTGTCACCCACTGCCTGGCAGGAGTGCACTAGGCCCCAAGCATGCGAGGCTCAGTCAGGGCAGCCTTCATTCATGGGTGCTGGCACCCAAAGTGCACATTCCTCCTCTACAGTCGCCCTGACTATCCCACTGTTTCACTGAGAAGACGGAATTCTTCTCTGCCTCTGGGTTCTTGATCTTGAACGCTGACCAAAGGCACCTCAGCAAGGGCGGCCCGCGCCCACCTGGTGTATCTGTCTGCATCTGCTCCCACCTCAGCACCTGCATTAACCCCTTAGAGGTGATCTCGTAGCTGCACTGGCCTCCGTGGGAACAGGGCATCACCATTCCGCCCTCTCACTGTCATCTCACAGGCGCCCATCCATAGCACCCAGAACACCCAGACACTCTCCAAAGGACGTAAGCGCATCAGAGGGTATGTGTGCACATCCTGTGGGGGTGTTAGGCATGCCGGGTTGATGGAAGTGCAGTGGAGAGGAGGGGGGGACTTGTGCACGCCTTGGTTTGTAACTGTTGCAGGCACGGGAGGGTGACAGTGTGCTGGGGGATGTTCGCACGCCAGGGGGGGATGTGCACACCGGAGGCCTCTGGCTTTGCAGATCCACAAACCCCCGTGGTGCGGCCAGGAGGACGTCAGTCTGGCCCACCACAGTGGCTGTCCCTGCTATCCTGCACCTTCTGGGCCAGGAGGCGGATCTTGCGCAGCCACTCCTGGACACTGATGGCCTGCAGGTGCTACTTCAGCTCAGCCTACAGGCTCTGCTTGGCGCGCTCACAGCTGTCACCACCGCCCTGTGGGGAGTACAGGCCGCCCTCTGCTGGCCTGCCTCCCCTGTCCAGAGGCTCTCTGCGCTGCTCACCTGCCCAGAGTGACTGGGGCTGGGTGGAAGCCAGGCGTCCTGCCCTGCCCAACCCTGGCCGATCCACCCCTGTGCGAGCTGCGGCCCCACCCGGCAGGGTCACAGATCTGGGTCCTGGGACCATGGACAGCCTAAAGCATTGCCCCCAGCCCGGCAGGGTCACGGATCCGGGTCCCGGGACTGCGGACAGCCTCAAGTGCTGCCCCCCGCCCGGCAGGGACACAGATCTGTGTCTTGGTCCCGCGGACAGCCTCAAGCACTGCCCCCTGCCTGGCAGGGTCACAGATCCGTGTCTTGGTCCCGTGGACAGCCTCAAGCGCTGCCCCCCACCCGCCAGGTCATGGATCCGGGTCCCAGACCACGGACAGCCTCAAGTGCTACCCCCCAGCTCGGCAGGGTCACAGATCCAGTCCCTGACCGTGGGCAGCCTTGCCCACTGCCGCCCGCCTTCAGTATGCAAATTAGCTGCCATCTTGTTGCTTCAGGGTGGGGGTCCCCACTGGGGTACCGGGCCAGCCTGGATGAGGGGATGGTGGCTGTTTGCAGCTGGTCACACTCCCTTCAGGGTGGGGATCCCCACAGCAGTGCCTGGCCAGTCTGGGTGAGGGGCTGAGGGCCATTTTCCGGCTGGCGGGCAACTGAAGCTCCCAACTTCTCCTTTTTTTCTTTTTTTTTTATTCTGGGATTTATTTACCTTCTATGGCTGTCATTGGAGCTGAGAGCCAGCTTTAGCTCTGAGGCCCGGCTGCAGCTATGAGACCTCGGCTGCTGAAAGCAGGGATCTGGGTTTGTTTGGATTGTATAATTGAAACACTGTTGCGATCCTACTGGCTGAAGCCCGGCTGGCTGAAAGCAGGTTTCTGGAGTTTGTTTAACTTCTATAATTGCAACATTGTTTCTTAGACTGCAAGCTCAGAGGCCGGCAGCGGCAGGAGGGGAACCTTGGCTTCCTCCTTCACTGGAGCAAGCAAGCTTCCTGTTCACTTCAGCTGCCTGGCTGCCGGCCGCCATGTTGGTTGGCAGTTAATTTGCATATTGCCCTGATTAGCCAATGGGAAGCGTGTCGGAGCTACAGTTAATTACCATGTTTGTCTATTATTATATAGGATAAATTGCCTACAATTGTCAGGTGATCCTAATAATCTGGCCACTCAGTGTATATAAAAGCCTAAGCGACCAGATGACCAGACAACCAGACAACCGGTTGCTATGATGCACACTGACCACCAAGGGGCAGACGCTCAACACAGGAGCTGCTCCCTGGTGGTCAGTGGCTCCCACAGCAGGAGCGCCGCTCAGCTGACTGACAGGCACCAGACACCACGAGCCTCTCCCAACTCTGTGACAGCGCTACTGAGCTGTGGGCAGCAGGTGCAGCGGGGTCAGGATAAGCAGGAGCAGCAGGAGGGAGCAGCAGGCTGCACTGGACTGCCAGTTTCAGCCAATCCCTGCAGGCCATGCCAAGGGACCCCACTGGTGCACAAATCTGTGCACCAGGCCTCTAGTAAAATACTAGTATATAAAGGTGACTAAGATGGAGTAGCTATAACAGCAAGATAAAAACCAGAGTGCATTGTCTAGAATTCAGGGCAAGACAATGTTAGAAGAAGGAGGCAAGGTCAGTGTCAAGTGCTGCAGGCAGATCAAGTAAGATCAAGTAAGAAATTATACTTTGGATTTAACAACAACAAGGTCATTATTGATGTTCATGACAGCAATTTTAGAGAAATGGTAGAGAGGTGCTAGATGGAGAAATAAATGACAGATAAGAAAACAGAGATTAAAATAAAAAAGAAAATCTCTTTCAAAACATTTCAAAGGAAGAGAAATATAAGTGGAATAGATAGATGGAGGGAGACATGGAGTTGAGAAAACATTTGTACAATGGATACCTTAGCCTGGGTTCTCTAGGAAACAGGGTCTGAAGTAAAGATTCAGACACTATTCTTTGTGAGATGTAAGCTCAGGGAAATGAGGGTAAGGAAAAGGGGAGTGGGGAAAAGGCAAGGAGAGATGCAAAGCAATGTGACTGTCATTTCATAATGATTCACAAAGAAACCAAACAGCTTTCTCAGCAGGTGTCGCTGCAGGCCTTTTTGAGAGCTATAGAAGAAAGCACACCTCAGAGTAGTCTGGGTAAGGAATTTATTTTATCCTTTCCCACTTTTGAATCTCATTGGTCAAGGTTTGTCCATAGGGAACTGACTGCTCCACACATCTGGTCCTTAGCAGTCACCAGGAGGTCAAAGTCCATGACTGTAGAGTAGTTTTTAATCCAATCTGAATGAAATATGAAGGCTGCCTTGGTACAAAGGGTTCAATGAAGGCCACGCAGGCCCAAGGCTCCAACTCAGACTATAGCCAGTTCAGAGAACCTGGCAAAGGTGCTAGCAATGGCAGCGGTAACAGCACAGTCCAGGGCAAGTTTTTTTATGTTTGTTTTGTTTTTGTTTTTTATTGATTTCAGAGAGGAAAGGAGAGGGAGAGAGACAGAAACATCAATGATGAGAGAGAATCATTGATCGGCTGCCTCCTGCACACTCCACACTGGGGATCAAGCCCACAACTGGGAATCGAACCATGACCTCCTGGTTCATAAGTTGATGCTCAACCACTAAGCCATGCCAGCCAGGTGGCAAGTGTCTTTGTAAAGAAAGTAATCATTAGAATCTAACAAGGTGCTCAAGCTTTGTGTTCAAATTAGTAGGAAAGATTCAACACAATTAAATGCCATTGGCCCCTAGCTGGTTTGCCTCAGTGGATAGAGCGACGGCCTGCAGACTGACGGGTTCTGGGTTTGATTCCAGTCAAGGACACATGCCCAGGTTATGTGCTCAGTCCCCAGTAGAAGGCATGCAGGACGCAGCCAATCAATGATTCTTTCTTATCATTGATTTCTCTCTCTCTCTCTCCCTCTCCCTCTCCTTCTTCTCCCTCTCCCTTCCTCTCTGAACTCAATAAAATATATTTTAAAACTTTTAAAAATAAATAAATGTCATTGGAATGTAATCTATAGAGAAGAGGTTGAAGATACAGGAGAGAAGGGATTGCATTGACTGAGAGGTTTGGGTGCTAATAATAAAAAAATAGGTAGAGATACAGGTAATTTCATAGGAAAGGTGAAAGGAGAATGTAAATTCCCCATGTAAGCTCTTCTTAAATACCCTCCGTCCTGGAATGTATTTCCTTAGTGCTCACCGCTCAGATACTATATAGAAGAGGAAATTTACACTATAATCCACTCACCCTGACCTAGCCTTTCTCTGCCTTTAGGAATCATATGTAATTCAAGGCCTTGCAGTTCACTGTCTGGGGCAGTAGATAGGAACTTCTAAAAAATATTAAACCCCAGGTCTAAGCTACCCAGGACATGTGGTCTGAATTCCAACTACCTGTATGGTGGGGCACTCTACACTAAGAAATTAGCATTAAAAACCTGGTCCAGAACAGATGGAACTCTTAAAATTTGGGCAAAAGCAAACTTGAAACTGTTCATAGGAATCTTTCCAGGACCCAGGCCCCCCCCATGAAAAACAACCCGCAAAAAGATAATTTTTATTCTGAAGAGCTTGAGAAAAAGAAATTTTAAAAGAAACTTCAAAATAAAGTGTTCAAAATGAGAAAAGAATGTAAGGCAAGAAAATGCTTCTATAAAACAACAGATAAACTTTTTAAATAATGAAATAAAAATTCTGGAAGTGAAAAATACAATTACTAAAATCAAATACATAATGAATGGGTTAAATTGTAAAGTGACACAGTTAAAGAGAGCACTGATTCATTAAAAGATAGAACCTCGAAAATCACTCAAAATTCACCTTAGAAAGGAAAAAAAGAGATGGAATACATGAAAGCAGAAATGTGAGAAGTCATGTACAGAATGAAAAATCCCAACAGTTAATAGGAATGTCAAAGCATTGAGAATCAGAAAGACATAATATTTGAAGACATGATGGCAGGAAATGTTCCAGAATTAAAGAAAGACCCATGTATCAAACACACTTTATAAACCATTTTTGTGTGTGTCTCAGTCTTACCTCTTGTTTGAGCTACTGCTTCAGCAACTGACTTTGCACAGGCACAATCTTATTAACCTTGTCTCACTTGTTACTCCGAAGCTTCTGTATTAATACCAAGGCACAGATGTTACAGTACCCATATGTATACCCCATAAGTTAAAAGGGAGTTAATACTGCATGGGGTGAATCTTTGACATCATTTTTCTTCCACCATCCACATACTTTCAGTGCCAGTCCCAAAAGACACTTCCATAGTGATAGACCTCTGGCCCTGCATCTTCAGTCACATTGCCACCTGAGCTGGTGCAGTAGGCAGGGGAATTACACTGGAAGCCATTCCCACACTGGGATAGTTTACTATACACAGAAGTGACTGCAAATTATATCAATACTAGTGGCCCGGTGCACGAAATTTGTGCATGGGGGAAGGGGTGTTCTTAAGCCCGGCCTGCACCCTCTATAATCTGGAACCCCTCAAAGGATATCCTACTGCCGGTTTACAGGGATCAGGCCTAAACTGGCAGTCAGACATCCCTCTCGCAATCTGGGACTGCTGGCTCCTAACCACTCACCTACCTGCCTGCCTGCCTGCCTGATTGCCCCTAACCACTCTGCCTGCCAGCCTGCTCGCCCCCAACTGCCCCCCGCCGCCAGCCAGTTTGCCCCCAAATGCCCCCCGCCAGCCTGATCACCCCCAACTTCCTCCCGTGCCAGTGTGCTCAACCTCAACTGCCTTCCCTGCCAGCCTGCTCACCCCCAACTGCCCCCCCTGCTGGCCTGCTTGCCTCCACCTTCCTTCCCCACTGGCCTGCTTGCCTCCAACTGCCCCTATGTTGGCCTGCTCACTCCAAACTGCACCCGCCCCCACCCCCCCGTTGTTGTGATCACTACCAACTGACCCCCACTGATGGCCTGCTTGCCCCCAACTGGCCCCCCTGCTGGTCTGCTTACCCCCAAAGGCCCCGCCCCCAACCAGCCTGATCACCCACAACTGCCCTCCCTTCTTGGCCTCTTACCGCCTCTATCTCAGCCCCGCCACCATGGCTTTGTCCAGAAGAATGTCCGGAAGTTCTCCTGGAAGGTCTCCCAGTCTAATTAGCATATTACCCTTTTATTAGTATAGACTAGTGGCCCAGTGCACGAAATTCATGCACATTAAAAGGGGATTAATTAGAGGAAATATTTTAATATTTCTATTTGTCCTTTCTCTATAATAGAAGTGTCAGAGATGAAAGAAATTAGTAAAATGTATATGAAAACCTTCCTCCTGTCAGAGTCTGGGGTGCGCTGTGGGACCCAGAATCAAGTCCCCGCACACCCATGGTGCCTCAAAATCGAGTGATACCCAGACCCAGCCAGACCCACCCCCATTGGGTGAGATCCAGACCTGGCCGGCCCCACCCTTGTCAAGCCCTTCTGGATGGGGGACACAGCTTCAGGGTCCCAACAAGGCCCGCAGGGTTGGGGGGGGGGGCACAGCCTCATGGCCCCAGTTAAGCACTGCCGGGCAAGGGCACAGACTCAGGTCCCCCAGCTCAGTTTTGGGTGTCAGGGGCGTAACCTCAGGTCCTCCAGTGCACGCCAGGCAGGGGCACAGCCTCAGGGCCCCTGGCCCAGCGCTGGGGCAGTGTGCGCAGCCTGAGGTCACCTGGGCCGGGGTATGGTGTATGCTTTGAGGTCCCAATTAAGCCCTGCCAGGCAAGGGGCATGGCCTCAAGTCCCCTGGCATGGCCTGAGGTCCCTCAGCCCGGCACTGGGGCAGGGGATGTGGCCTGAGGTCCCCAGCCTGGTGCCAGAACGGGGGGCTCAGCCTGAGGTCCCCTGTCAAGCTCTGCCAGGGTTCAGCCTTAGATCCCCTGCCCCAGCCCAGCGCCATGCAGCCTCAGGTCCCTGCTGATTGCTAGTTAAGGCTCAATATGGGAACTCGGCCTCCACTATGGGCGCAGCCATCTTTACTGGTACGGCATGATGGTCAATTTGCATATTCCCTATTTATTAGGTAAGATAGAGGCCTGGTGCATGGGTGGGGGCCGGCTGGTTTGCCCTGAAGGGTGTCCAAGATCAGGGTGGGGTTCCCTTGGGGTGTGGGGTGGCCTGGGCAAGGGGCCTGTGGTGTTTTGCAGGCCAGCTACGCCCCCATGGGGTGAGGGTCCCCACTGGGGTGCCTGGCAAGCCTGGGTGAGGGGTTGATGGCTGTTTGCAGGCTGGCCACAGTCCCCAGCGACCCAAGCTCCCAGCCCCCTTTTTTTTTTTTTCAGTGCCTCCTTGAGCAGAGGGAATCAGGTATCTGGGATTTATTTATCTTCTATAATTGAAAGTTTGTAGCCTTGAGCGGAGGCCAGGGTTGGCCAGGGTGGGCAGGAAGCTTGGCTTCCTCTATCGCCAGGAGCAACCCAAGCCTCCTGCTCGCTCCAGCTCCGTGGCCACCACCATCTTGGTTGGGTTAATTTGCATACTTGTTCCTGATTGGATGGTGGGCGTGGCTTGTGGGTGTAGCAGAGTGACACCAATTTGCATGTTTCTCTTTTATTAATGTAGACTAGAGCCCCGGTGCACAAAAATTTGCGCACTCAGCGGGGAGGGGGTCCCTCAGCCCGGCCTGTGCCCTCTCACAGTCTGGAACCCCTCAGGAGATGACCACCTACTGGCTTAGGCCTGCTCCCCAGGGGATTGGGCCTAAGATGGCAATCAGACATCCTTCTGGCAGCCAGGCAGCCCTTGGGGAAATGTCCACTTGCCAGCAGGGAGCAGGCCTAAACTGCAGTCGGACATCCTTAGCGCTGCTGGGGAGTTGGGAGAGGCTCCCACCACCACTGCTGTACTGGCAGCCATCAGCCTGGCTTGTGGCTGAGCAGAGCTCCCCATGTGAGAGCACCCTGACCACCAGAGGGCAGCTCCTGCATTGAGCGTCTTCCCCCTGGTGGTCAGTGTGTGTCATAGTGACCAGTCATTCCCAGTCTTTCTGCTGTTAGGGTCACTTTGCATATTACCCTTTTACTATATAGGATAGAGGCCTGGTGCACGGGTGGGGGCAAGCTGGTTTGCCCTGAAGGGTGTCCCGGATCAGGGTGGGGGTCCCGCTTGGGTGCCTGGCCAGCCTGGATGAGGGGATGATGGCTGTTTGCAGCTGATCACACCCCCTTCAGGGTGGGGGTCCCCACTGGGGTGCCTGGCCAGTCTAGGTGAGGGGCTGAGGGCCATCTTCAGGCTGGAGGGTGACTGAAGCTCCCAACCTCTCCTTTTTTTCTTTTTTTTTTTTATTCTGGGATTTATTTACCTTCTATGGCTGTCACTGGAGCTGAGAGTCGGCTTTAACTCTGAGGCTCAGCTCCAGCTCTGAGACCTCAGTTTGTTTGGCTTCTATAATTGAAACACTGTTGCAACTCCAGCTCTGAGACCCAGCTGGCTGAAAGCAGGTTTCTGGAGTTTGTTTAACTTCTATAATTGCAACATTGTTTCTTAGACTGCAGCTCAGAGGCTGGCAGCGGCAGGCAGGAAACCTTGGCTTCCTCCATCACTGGAGCAAGCAAGCCTCCTGTTCGCTTCAGCTGCCTGGCTGCCGGCCGCCATGTTGGTTGGCAGTTAATTTGCATATTGCCCTGATTAGCCAATGGGAAGCGTGTCGGAGCTACAGTTAATTACCATGTTTGTCTATTATTAGATAGGACTAGAGGCCTGGTACACAGATTCGTGCACCGGTGGGGTCCCTCAGCCTGGCCTAGAGGGATGAGGTCAAAACCAGCTCTCCAACATCCCCCAAGGGGTCCTGGATTGCAAGAGGGCTCAGGCCAGGCCAAGGGACCCCACTGGTGCACGATCGGGGCTGGGGAGGGACCAGGGGAGGGCTTCAGGGGTGTCTGGCCCGTCTTGCCCAGTCCCGATCGGCTGGATCCCAGCAGCAAGCTAACCTACCAGTTGAAGCGTCTGACTCCTAGTGGTCAGTGCATGTCATAGCGACTGGTTGAACAGCATATTAGGCTTTTATTATATAGGACAGTGGTCGGCAAACTCATTAGTCAACAGAGCCAAATATCAACAGTACAGCGATTGAAATTTCTTTTGAAAGCCAAATTTTTTAAACTTAAACTATATAGGTAGGTACATTGTTATTAACTTAATTAAGGTACTCCTAAACTGGCCTTTGCTAAAAACATCCTCAATCTGACTGAGGTACGTTCGCTGAGGTCGACCCCTTCCAACTCTCCCATCCACACTCGTCTTGTATACTTGTTTCGTCTATCTCCTTTCGTTCATCCTCTCTATATGTCCAAACCATCTCAACATACCTTTCTCAATCCTTGACACTACATCTTATTTCAATCCACAACGTTCCCTAAAATTAACTTAATAAAGTTTCAATCGCACTGTATGTGCGTGCCCGCACGTGGTATTTTGTGGAAGAGCCACACTCAAGGGGCCAAAGAGCCAAATGTGGCTTGTGAGCTGCGGTTTGCCAACCACTGATATAGGACAGCCAACTAAATGACTCCCCAATTCAATTCCCTCTAAGCTAGATATCCAAAACACTTTCAATATCACCCAATGGAAGGGTAAATATGAAGGAAGGATATTAGAAGTGGTTCTTCAAAGAAACAGATCCAACAGGATGTATATCTATATAGAAAGAGCTTTATTTTAAGGAATTGGCTGACATGATTATGTAAGTGATCTCAGGATCTGCAATTGGCAAACTGCAGATTTAGGAAACATGGTGGTGTAGTTCTAGTCCAAAAGCATGCAGGCTCAATACCCAAGAAGAACCTCTGTTTCAGTTCAAGTCTGAAGGCAGAAAAAGACCAGCATCCCAGCTCGAGTACTATGAAAGGAGTAATTCCCTCTTAGTTGTGAGAGGGTTAGCCTTTGGTTCTATTCAAGTGTTCAACAGATTAGATGACTCCCATTTACATTAGGAAGGGTCCTCTGTTTCACTCAGTCTCCCAATTCAAATGTTAATCTCATTCCCACTCAAATACACAGGCGCTCGAGTGCATGTGCACAATCACACACACACACACTCACACGAATGTTCTCACAAACACAACCAGAATAATGTTTGATCAGATATCTGGGCACTTCTTGGATCAGTCAAGTTTACACATAAAATTACCACAGGAAATCAAAGTAGAATGATCCAGTGATCTTAGTAAATTGCAATTAAAGTATCCTACTTTTTCAAATTTCACAAAACTGCATGACCATAGGAGCACTTTGAAAGGACCATGAAAGTGAGGGGCCCTGGGGCAAAGCTTTATTAGTTTCACAGCACTGAGTGTTTCAGATAGAGAACTTACATAAACCTATACCCCCAACAATGTCAAAAGAAAGCACCACTAACACCAGCAGATAACATTTTTTTCTTCTAAAGTTTAGGTTTTGTCTAGTACTTCTTCATGCCAAGAACCATTGCTCCCACCAACCAGCCTAGGGCTGTCATACCCACCTGGATCATGTGAAGAAACATTGAATTATTCCCAAGGTTCTTCGTTTTATATAATCCATCACAATACTTGCTACAAACCCCTCTATTCTACTTCTTGAGTTTCTGGGACAATAGCAAATTCCTTATCTTCATCAGAATAAAGATACCCTCATTATCCTTTGAGATTTTAATTGGCTGAGGAATTTTATTCTATATGACAGGGTGCATTATAGTCCCTCCAGGTTTTTAGTTAAACCTGATTTTATTCTTAAAAGATAAATCATTTGTAATTTTATATTTTTCTTTTTTAAGAAATAAGTTTATATATATTTATATTTATATTATATTTATATTTATATTTATATTTGTATTATTTTCACAAATCAACTATCAGGATACTGGAAGCTCTGATGCCTAGGATACAAAGACTTACGCAAATCAGCACCAAAAACATCATAGAACTAGGGAAGCCTTATTTTCTGAAGGTTTCCAGGGTCCTAACTTTGTAAGTCACCTCAAGGAGAAGGTAGGGGAAGGTATATGTGTATTCTTTTTTATTATTGACTAGAGGCCCAGTGCACAAATTTGTGCGTGGAGGGGTAGGGGAGGGGGACGTGGGAGGTTGTTGGGGGTCGGGGGAACCATGGGAGGTGGGCCACTGGCCCTCAACCTCCCTGGGAAAGAGACTGCGTCCACCGCCACCCACCCCAAGTTTCCCGTCCCAGCCTGGGCCTGAAGGCCCTGGCGGGGTCAGGAGAGGAGGCAACAGTCAGCGGGCCAGGCATGGAAAGAACAGACACCAGACACCGAGGCTTCCATTGGTGCCCACCACCACGCAGTTCCCCACATGCCCCCCTCCTCCTTCCCTCACTGCTGTGCCACCACCATGGCAGGCGGGCAGCCCTGGGGAAGGGAGAGAATGGGAGCAAGACAAACCCTTGTGTCGAGGGCTGACTTTCAATAGATTGCAGCAAAGGAACTGCTCTGCTATGTATGAAACCCCGACCCAAAATCAGGTCTCTATGAATGGTTTAGCACCAGGGGCCAATGGGGGCCAGCCAGCCAGGGGAGAGGGGCCGTAGGAAGTTGGCTGTGGGAGCTCATTGACCACCAGGGTGCAGCTCCTACATTGAGCATCTGCCCCCTGGTGGTCAGTGCACATCATAGCAACTGGTGGACCGGTCATTGTGGTTGTTCAGTTGTGATGGTCACTTAGCTTTTATATATATAGGTTTTAGAGAGAGAAAAAGAGAAGCATTGATTTGTTGTTCCACTTATTTATGCACTCATTGGTTGACTCTTGTATGTGCCCTGACCAGGGATCGAACCCACAACCTTGGTGTATGGGGACACTCTAACCAACTGAGATACCAGGTTGTATATTCTCTGTATATCTTAAGGACAACTAGGGGAGAGATTTCATTTCCTTTTTAATTCTATTAGATGGAGATGTTGGTGATCCCAGAAGCTCTATAAGAAAAGCCAAAAACTCTGAATGGCACCCTAGTCCATAATACTCCCAATGGAAAGTATGGCCTGGGGAAAAAAGGGTTGCAAAACAAAATCTCCTGAGGAGTTTCCAAACCAAGACACAGATTAATCCCTTTTACTCATCTACAATCTGAGTAGCAAAAAAACTCTCTCATCCCAGAAGAAGATACTAGCTGGGGCACTGAAATATTTCCACCCAATTCTCTTCTTTATGCTCCATCATCTCAAGAAAATTAAGGGGAAAAATTAAATATGAGAGAGATACAAATATATTGGTGGAAGTTTAGTGTATTAAAGGCAGAATATTAAACTCATATCGAGGCACCAAAAAATGAACTTTTATTTTCTGGTGAAAGACTCAAAACTACGTACTAGGGTGTGTCTTTTTTTTCTTCTTCTTCTTCTTCTTTTTCTCAATTCTCTGAAGTGGCTTGCCAGATCCACCAATGTTCTCTATCCCCACTCTAAAATATAAGCTTTATGTCCAAGGACACTATACACTCCTGGCTAGTATATTTGGCCATGCCTACACCTTCTCTTCCCATAAGCTAAGTTGCATGCTTATCAAGAATTATTTTGTGGACTTAGCTTCAGAGCTGGATCTGGGAAGTTAAGCACAAAGGGACGCCGACATGGTAGCGGCGGGGTCGCTTGCCGGCATCTGCCATAACTATTAATTGACTATGGATGACTATACCAAAATAGAGGACATTGGAGAAGTCTTCAAGATGTGCTCATGCAAGATTCCAGGTTATATCTCATCTTTGAATACTTTTCCATGTATCTAAAGAAATACTTAGATTCTATCCCTCCTGGTCAGTTCATGGATTCTGCACTTGTTAAGAGTTATTTGTACCAAATCCTACAAGGGATTGTGTTTTGTCACTCTAGAAGAGTTCTACATAGAGGCTTAAAACCTCAAAATCTATTGATTGTTGACAAAGGAACAATTAAACTGGCTGATTTTGGCCTTGCCAGAGCTTTTGGAATACCTATTAGAGTTCATACAAATGAGGTGGTAACACTTTGGTATAGATCTCCAGCAGTGTTGCTGGGGTCAGCTCACTATTCAACTCCAGTTGACATTTGGAGTATAGGCACCATATTTGCAGAATTAGCAACTACGAAACCACTTTTCCATGGGGATTCAGAAATTGATCAACTTTTCAGAATTTTCAGAGCTTTGGGTACCCCCAACAATGAAGTGTGGCCAGACATGGAGTCTTTACAGGACTATAAGAATACATTTCTCAAGTGGAAACCAGGACGTCTATCATCCCTTGTCAAAAACTTGGATGAAGATGGCTTGGATATTCTCTCGAAAATGTTAGTATATGATCCTGCCAAACGAATTTCTGGCAAAATGGCACTGATTCATCCATATTTTAGTGATTTGAACAATCAGATTAAGAAGATACAGCATTCTGACAAGTTTCCACATGTTGTCTCAAGAACAGATAGTCATATTTTTACTGTCAACTCTATTTTTGTCTTATGTGTTTTTGTCTTCTTTGTTGTAAAACTTAAGCTATACTTCATCTTCTAACTTCAAAGCTGTAACTTAAAAATGTAAATATTATTCTATATGAATTTAAATATAATTCTGTATATGTTTGCAGATCTCACTGTAACAACTATTTCTTACTACAATAGAACTTCTATATAAATCTAATATTGCTGTCAGGAATTGGGAAAAATTTGAGATAACTTAAATCATATTAAACTTTACAGCAGTTTGGTTTTCCTGTAACTGGAACTACTACAATTTAGCAGAGTGTACCAATTAAGTTCAGACTTCATAATGCTTTCAAGCATTTGTATGTTCTAGGTGTTTAAATTATATTGTTAGTTTCTTGCCATGTGTTAACTATACAACCTGTCTAAAGATGAATGTTTTTCTACTGGTATTTCAATTTGTGATCTAAATGTTTAAGCATTCAGAATGAGAAAACTGCCCAGATTTGAGAAATAATGCTAAATTTATAAAGGTTTTCAGTAACTTAAAATACTAGCATTAGAGTATGCCAAAGTTTACTAGGTTTTACAGATAAAGATCAAGGACTGACCATGGCAGAAAAGAACAGTTTAGAGAATTTATGAACTATCCTGTTTTTAGGTAGGTTATAAAAGATATTTATCCAAGTGAATTCTTATTATGCCTTGGTCAGAGGTAATAACTATGTGAAGGAGTTGCTTATCATTGCTTTCAATTCTGACTTAAACACTATGTCAACATTTGCAAATAAAGTTTTTATTAGTAAAAAAAAAAAAATTATTTTGTGGTGTCTGCCAGTGTGGCTCAATGATTGAGCCTCAACCTATGAACCAGGAGGTCATGGTTCAATTCCCGGTCAGGGCACATGCCCAGGCTGCAGGCTCAATCCCCAGTAGGGGGCACGCAAGAGGCAGGTAATCAATTATTGTGTTTCACCCTTGATGTATCTATTTCTCTCTCCCTCTCCCTTCCTCTGTAATCAATAAAAATACATTTTTTAAAAATAATTGAAAAAAAAGAATTATCATGTGAAAGAAAAGAGAATTCAAAAATACTATAAAGTGTAGGTAGCTAACCTTAAAAAGGGCAGATGTAAATTTTGAGTGATCCAGAGAGATAATGCTCATTTGACAGCTTTATATCATGATTCTAATGGCCTTACTGAGTTAAAAATTTCATCAAAACTTATGAGGTATGGCCCTAGCTGGTTTGGCTCAGAGGATAGAGTGTTGGCCTCCAGACTGAAGGGTCCCAGGTTCAATTCTGGTGAAGGGCACATGCCCGGGTTGTGGGTTCACTCCCCAGTAGGGGATATGCAGGAGGCAGCCGATCAATGATTCTCTCATCATTTATGTTTCTGTCTCTCCCTCTCCCTTCCTCTCTGAAATCAATAAAAATATATTTATTTTTAAAAACTGATGAAGTATATGTGAAAAAATAGAGAGATGTAGTTTTTGTTTGAAATTTAAGCTGAATCATAACAAAATTATATCTAAAAAAAAGTGTTGTCAAAGTGAAATAGGTAAGACAAGAATAAAAGATTGGGGGATGGAAGGAGGCTCTATCTTTAAACATTTTTTTTTCCGGCTTTCAATAAACCAAAACTGGAACTCATGGACAATACATTATGTTTACAATTGAAGAAGAAAAAAAATCCACAACAGAGAAAACAATTAATGATTCCTAATTTAAAAAGTAAACTAAACCCCTAACCCAATATCAAAATATTGGTGTATGTCTGTATATCTTTGATCTTTAATGTAAAATAAAATGTTAAAGGGTATATCATTTTCAATGATTCCCCACTTTAACTGACTTTTTAAACTGATTAACATCCTCAAGAGCCTCCCACTATCCACCATTTTCATGCTTATCTTTCAAATGCTGTATTCGTGTTTTCCAATGACTTCCCAATAAACTAAACTCTGTGGTCTTAGCAAATTCTACATCACTTTACCTAACTTAATTTTCTAATTCCATTTTCTAGTCATATACATTACATTTAGTCCATCTGGATTTATAAGCCTCTGAACACAAGCTCTAATTTTAAGTTCATTCTAGTCTCTTGAGTTGGAAGAAAGGGGCAGGGGATGGAGAGGAAGGGTATTAAGAAGGAAGGAAGGAAGGAAGGAAGGAAGGAAGGAAGGAAGGAAGGAAGGAAGGAAGGAAGGAAGGGGAGGGGAGGGGAGGGGAGGGGAGGGGAGGGGAGGATGGATTAACTGGGTGAGGAGGCTCCAGTGATGGATTTGAAGCCATGATGATTTCATCCCATCACAGATGCTCCCAGGGCATCTGTCCTCTCACTCAGTTCCAGCTACCCCACTTACTACCCATATCAACATCTATAGAGTCACAGTCCTGTGCTAAAGTGTTATTAAATGTGGCAAGTATAGGGAATACATCAACACATACATGAATATAAATAAAATCAATCATGTGAAAGAAAACAGAATTCAAAAATACTATGACGTGTAGGTAGCTAACCTTAAAAAGGGCAGAGGTAAATTCTGAGTGATACAGAGAGCTAATGCTCATTTGACAGTTTTATTTTATAAATTTGCTTAAGTTCACAATAAAAAGAAATATATAAATATTTACAAAATATTCTATAGGATGAGATTAGCTTTTTTAGAGTTATTTTATTGATTAAGGTATTACATATGTGTCCTTATCACCCCATTTCCCACCCACCCACCCCCCACACATGCGAGATTAGCTTTAAAATGAATTAAGAGAAACTAAAGTACTCTAGGCTGGGTGCTAGTTAAGCCTCAATGTGGGAGTTCTAGAATACCAATAGACTGATTTTAAAATAATATCGAACATAAAAAATACTGAAGCTTTTTTAGACTCTTCACTTCTTCCTCACTCTTGACCCAATAGAGAATTAATTATTTGATCATTTTTCCATTCCTTTGCATTACTTTTCTCTCTGTATGTTCATTTTTTTCATTGATTCAATAAAGTTTTTCTAAAAAGTGACAGAATTATAAAATCTCTAAGCTAGGGGAGACCTTGAGCAACTATTTCCATTTCCCTACTTTTAGACAATAATGCCATACTAGGCAGATGAAGAGCTACGTTATTTTTTAAACCTTTAGAGGAGAAGAGTCTGCAATCTCCCGACATTAATAACTCTCACTGTCAGGAAATTCTTTCATATGCAATCTAAATCTCTCATGCTGCTGTTGAAATCAGTTTCCACTCAGCAGAGCTGAGTGGATATTGAAAACAGCTGGTCTTCTGCCTCTATGTAGAAATTCTTCATTTGCTGTCACTGCAATGTAATGAGATTTGAATTTTCTGTATAGCTTTGAGCTAGTCCTTAGCTCAGATCCTTCTCCAAGCTGATTAACCCCAGTTCCCCAACCTACTCAGAGAGTTCATTCATGCCCTTATCTGTCCTCCCACATCACTTTGTAGATATCTCTTCTAGAACATTACCCCAACTTAGAGTCTGCATGACTGTCTCCCCTCACCTCCTCCTGTCTCACTTGTGTGCCTGTCTCTGAGATTGAATCATAATAGGTCCTCAATACATGACAGTTGAATGAATCAATGAAACTGCATTCAGATAAACCATTTTATTCTAACCATTCAGCCATGGTAGTGGCTGTCTTCTGTTAGTTAAGTTTCTTTTGATAACAAGTAACATAAACCAATTCAAGTAGCTTGAGCAAAAACAGGGATTAAATTGCAAGAATACTAGAATATCTGACAAAATCCAAAGAAGAATTAAACCAAAGCTCAGAAAGGGTAGGAACTAGGGCAATTTCGTGTATTTCTTCTGCAGAAGGTGTTCCTTTCAGAGTATTGCAATGTGTCTCAACTACCAACAACTTCCAAAAACAATGTTGCTCTTCCGGCAACATTTCCATTTCATGAGAGAAACAAACTGATTGGAGCACCTTGGGTCAGATGATTGACCTGAACCAAGCAGCCATAGGCCAGGGGACCCTTTCCTATCATTGAGAGAGTTGTCCGGGTGAGGGCAAGAAGAGGACATATCTGTGCATATTGGGAGCTCCTCAGAGAAGGAGAACCCTACATTGTGGATTTGCCACGATGATGCTCACTACAAAAAGTCACTGATCCCTCAGTCCTGTTGTCACTGTTGAGTTCTTTTGAGGATGTCACAGAGCTGAGTCAATAAAGTGATTCAACCTTACTTTTATTTATTTATTTTTTTTGCTTGACTATTTCCTTTGAACTATGAATCAGTGCTTAAGCTAATGACAATTATCACAAGATTTAACAGGGGTCCTCAAACTTTTTAAACAGGGGGCCAGTTCACTGTCCCTCAGACCGTTGGAGGGCCGGGCTATAGTTTAAAAAAAAAAAAACTATGAACAAATTCCTATGCACACTGCACATATCTTATTTTGAAGTAGAAAAACAAAACAGGAACAAATACAATATTGGTATTTGCATGTGGCCCGCGGGCCGTAGTTTGAGGACCCCTGATTTACAACATACAGGAAAATTTTTCTTTCTGAAATTCAGTACATTTCAAATGTTATTGAATTGGTAGCAGACTCATACATGAAATACCGAATAGCAAGAAACAAATAAGTAGTGGCCAAGCCCACAAACATGGTTCAGCATGCCTGCAGCAAGAAGTCTTGAACTTCCTAATGAGGATACCTGGAGAAGAGGAAAGGACAATGAGTCAGCTACTTCATAATAACACTTTGCAATAATTTAGCAGTTTTCTATTTAAATTCGATTCTTTCATATCTCTTTTCCCATTTGTAATTCAGCTGAATACCTAGGATAGAAGACAAATAGCCAGGTTTTTTTCTAACTCTACAATAAGGGGAGTCAATTTCCCACCTCTTGAATAGGGGCTGACGGTAAGACCTGATGTGACTGAATGAGGAGGAAGTGATATTCTATAAATTACAAGCCTAGGCCTCAAGAGACCTTGTGAATGTGCCAAATAAGAGGATACTAAACCATGTGAAAATGTTTAAAAATGTTGATGTTTGCTGTGTAGAAATAGATAACGTATACATCACCAAAACATACCACTAATTTCAGACTAGAATAATAGGGATCCAATAAGGCATTCATATCAAACATATATTAAAATGTATCTCTAGCCTCTCATTCAGTATGGCAGAAATCTATAACCTTCCTTTAAAATTTATACATATATATGTATATACATATATATGTATATATACATGCATATATATTTGTGTGTGTGTGTGTGTGTATACACATACATACATACTAGAGGCCCGGTGTATGAAATTTGTGCACTGGCGGGGGTCCCTCAGCCTGGCCTATGCCCTCTTGCAGTCCGGGACCCCTTGGGGGATGTCTGCCTGCTGGCTTAGGCCTGGTCCCCCAAGCTGCCCGATCCTCTTGGGAATCGGGCCTAAGCCGGCAGGCGGACATCCCTCTCCCAGTCCAGGACCCCTCACTCCTTACTGCCTGCCTGCTTGCTCCTTACCGCTCGGCTCGCTGCTCCTTAGCGCTTCCACAGAGGTGGGAGAGGCTTCCACCACTGCTGTTGCACTCGCCAGCCATGAGCTCAGCTTCTGGCTGAGCAGCATTTCCCTTGTAGGAACACACTAACCACCAGGGGGACGTTCCTGTGTTAAGCGTCTGCCCCCTGGTGGTCAGTGCATATCATAGTGACCTGTCGTTCTGGTCTTTCCACCCTAATGGTCACTTAGGCTTTTATTATATACATATACATATACATATACATATACATATACATATACATATACATACACAAATACATATACATATATGTATTAAATTTAAAAGTAAATTAAGCTTGCTTTCATAACATTTTGGAATAATGTTTATACTTGGAATTTGGTTAATCTAAGATCATTCTTCCCCAGGTTATTTAAGACATTCAGGCAGTCTATAAAATCTTTAAAATGTAAGACCATTTTCAAAATTCTTGCTACTCTATTTGCATCATTTACTTTGAGAATTTAATTTATGTTTCATACGTTTCCAGTCCTGTTCTCCTGAGAGAGTTATCTGAAAGGTAACTGGGTAGTTGAAATCTATGGACCATCTCCCTGGATGTGGAGATTTGGCTTCATTCCACTTCATCTTCCTGACTTCCGATATGGAGATCTGTCACAACTCCTGCTGTGAGATCTTCTTTATTCTGTTTTCTTTTATCTTTACCCAGGGACTTTCAAGAATTCTTCTTTGTTCCTCCTATTTCCATAGTTACTTTGGTATTTGAATATCTTCCTATGTCTCACCCTGCCAGAGAGTGAAGTTTATGGATGCTTAGTTTGAATGTGGAATGAGAGCTGGGACACTTAATAATTAGCGCAGAAGCCAGCCTAGAAATTCCCACAGTGGGCCATACCATATACCCTTCTGTACTCATTATTTTTACTATGTTTTCAATAATATTCTGCTTCTCAAAGACTAAATGAGTCACAGTTTCTTGCCTTTAAAAAATCATATTCACTTTGCAGGGCTCCGCCTTTTGTTCGTTTTTAATCTAATACCTTTATTGTCCTTGTGTCAGTTTCAGTTTCTAATTCTCTTTTCTCTGATAATGACTATTTGGTTTTCTATACTTCGATTACTCTACTCCCCTTTTTCTAAATTTGACCTCTCTTTTTACCTCAGAAAAGAGACAAGAATTAGAACATTATTTTAAGAGATTTGTGCAATTCCTACTATTTCTCTAAGTACCATTACAGAGCCAGGTGCCTCTATTCACATTCACCACCTGCCCTTCTAATGTTTTTTTTTTGGGGGGGGGGGAGGGGGGAGAGTGCTCCACAGCAGACTATTAGTCTGAGAAAACTATCGACCAAAAATATCAAAAGAAGTTGTTCTTATAAAGTTTACATTGGGAGGAAGGGGGCAGAAAGAAAAGCAACATTTTATCTCATTCTTCAAAAAGCACTTATTGAACACCTTAGTAATACAATTTACCTCTGCATGCCTCAGTTTCCAACCTGCTTCAGGTAAATTATCTCATATATCTCATAGGTGGGCAGATAATAAATGAGTTATTATACATGAGACACTGTAACAATACCCTATACAGAAATGAGAAAAAGCTATTTCCATTTCACACATAAGCAAATGGGGGTTGAAGAAGTTGAGACACCTGCCTAATCTGATGCACCTGGTCTCCTGACCTCTATAGACTTTTATGCAGCATCACACTCTCTGTTCAAGGCGAAGGAGTGTATGGAAATCTCAGCCTTAGAAAAGCTTTGAGGCCGATTCTGTAGGGCGGGATCAGTAATCCTTGTGGTGGGATTTCCTCTTCTCAGATTTTTGTCTCAGGCAGTGAGGTTTTCCAAGTCCACACTCCCTTGAGAAGGCCAGAGAGTGGTGTTCCCTGCCACACAGCCAATGATGGGAGCCTCCAGTGGTGCTCACAGCTCCCACATGCGATTGAAGCTGGGAGTCGCCACACGAACCCACGCCAGGGCCAGGACAGGGGCCGCCATTCCTGCAGCGGCTTCTGTTCACGCCGCTTCCACCCGGCTCAGCGCACGGAGTGCAATGGCGGTGTCCCTGCTGAGGAGACGGGCTGAGGCTGGCGTAACCTTTGAGGACATTGCCCTGTACTTCTCCAGGGAGGAATGGAGCCTCCTTGATTATGGTCAGAGACAGCTGTACCTGAATATGATGCTGGAGAACTTTGAACTTCTATCTTCCGTGGGAATTACAGAAAAACCAAGATGGCGAAATAACAACGTATTCCGTAAACAACGGAAATTGCTGCCTCGTACAACAAATTCAAAAATACAACTAAAAGACAAAACAGACATCATCCAGAACCATAGGAAGGCTGGCTGAGTGGAAATTCTACAACTAGAAGGAAAGAGAAAAGCACTGAGACTCAGAGGAGGTGCGGAAGTAAAGTGCAGAAGTACGGAGACACACATGGCAAGGGCTGGCAACTGAGGACAAGGCTGTCTTTTTGAATCAGGAGGGAGTCTCAAGCCCCCGACTCCAGTTCCGGGAAGTCTCTGGGGACCCAGGACTCATATGGGGAGAAACTGGACTGTCTGGCAGCAGGCAGAACTCGGAACTCGAGGGCGGCTTCCTCTCAGAGGTGCTTGCAGCGACTACCGGGACACTGAGATGTGGAGCCCCTTAGGGTAGGACTGGGGATCAGCCACAGCTGTTTGCTCCACCCTGTTGATCCGCTGAGACCCCGCCCCACCCAAGCTGCGGCAGAGGCTTTTGCATATGAATGCCCTGGCCCTTTGCACTCTGAAAATTACCTAACAAATTGCAGCTGGGCCAGACAGACCCAGAACCTCCAGGAGAAGGCCCAAGGCCCCACAGCAGCTTGCATTGCTTCACAGCTGGGCCTCATCTGGGCACCTCCAAACCCCAAATGAGGAAGGGGAATCTGCAGATCTCTTCATAGCTCCTGCTGGGTAGCCTCAGGCAAAGGCTAAATTAGCACCTCCTTAGATCCAAGAGCCAGATTACAACTCCTCAGATCCATAAGGGACACACTCAGGGGGCAGACTCAGTGAGCACCAAAGCCCCACTGAAGCAAGTCTTGCCCCATAAGGGTGTCTCCAGCACAGAAGTTCTCCCACCATAGACACAGCTGATTCTCACAGCCAATTGGCCTGGAGGTCAAGTCCTCCCAGTGATACCTACAACAATCAAGGCTTAACTACAATAACACTGTGCACAAAGCCCACAAAGGGGTGCACCAAGAGTTTCCACCTCAGGTAATTGGGGAGGCTGAGCCACTGGGCCCTATAGGACACCTAGCACAGAAAGCCACTCTATCAACACCGGGAAGCATAAAAAATGGGGAGACAAAGAAAAAGGACATAAATGACAGAAATGGAGGAAAGCAAACGACTGGATATAGAGTTCAAAACCACACTTTTAAGGTTTTTCAAGAACTTTCTAGAAACCACTGATAAATTTAGTAAGACCCTCAAAAAGTCTGGCGAGACCGCCGATAAATGTAGTGAGACCCTCAAGAAATCTAGTGAGAGATTATGAAAAAGGACCAACTAGAAATTAAGCATACACTGACTGAAATAAAGGATATTATGCAGAGTTCCAACAGCAGACTAGAGGATCGCAAGAATCAAGTCAAAGATTTGAAATACGGAGAAGCAACGTTCACCCAACCGGAAAAGCAAAATGAAAAAAGAATCCAAAAATACGAAGATAGTGTAAGGAGCCTCTGGGACAGCTTCAAGCATACCAACATCAGAATTATAGGGGTGCCAGAAGAAGAGAGAGAGCAAGATATTGAAAACCTATTTGAAGAAATAATGACAGAAAACTTCCCCTACCTGGTCAAAGAAATAGACTTACAAGTCCAGGAAGCGCAGAGAACCCCAAACAAAAGGAATCCAAAGAAGACCACACCAAGGCACATCATAATTAAAATGCCAAGAGCAAAAGACAAAGAAAGAATCCTAAAAGCAGCAAGAGAAAGAAACTCAGTTACCTACAAGGGAATACCCATATGACTGTCAGCTGATTTCTCAACAGAAACTTTGCAGGCCAGCAGGGAGTGGCAAGAAATATTCAAAGTATGAATACCAAGAACCTACAACCAAGATTACTTTATCCAGCAAAGCTATCATTCAGAATTGAAGGTCAGATAAGAGCTTCACAGATAAGGAAAAGCTAAAGGAGTTCATCACCACCAAACCAGGATTATATGAAATGCTGAAAGATATCCTTTAAGAAAAGGAAGAAGAAGAAAAAGGTAAAGATACAAATTATGAACAACAAATACACATCTATCAACAAGTGAATCTAAAAATCAAGTGAATAAATAATTTGATGTACAGAATAAACTGGTGATTATAATAGAATCAGGGGCATAGAAAGGGAATGGACTGACTATTCTTGGGGGGGAAAGGGGTTGGGGGATGCGGGAAGAGACTGGACAAAAATCGTGCACCTATGGATGAGGACAGTGGGGGGGGGGGGTGAGAGCGGAGGGGGAGGGGGGAACCGGGTGGAGGGGAGCTATGGGGGGAAAAAAGAGGAACAACTGTAATAATCTGAACAATAAAGATTTAATTTTTAAAAAAAGCTTATAAATCATTAATGAAAAAATATTCGCATAAAAACAAATAGCATTTATTATTATTATTATTATTCACTGCTCACCTTGTGCCAAACATTGTTTTACATGCAATGATTCATTTAATCTTCTCTGCAATCTTAGCATGTTAGCATTATTTTTATCTTGAATGCGAAGTAGAAGGGCACAGAGAGGTTTAGCAACTTGACTGAAATCACCAGGATAAGGAGAGGTAGGACCAGGATTTGAAGCCGGTTGCTTGGCTCCGGAGTTTATATGCTGGACTACAATAGACTACCGCCTCTCTACAAAACAGTATATGAAATGCGTTCCATACTTACGATAAAGTGAGTGCGGTAGAGTGTCAGGGAAGTTCATATTGGGGGCAGAAGAGAAGGAAAATGAGACAAATATTTGTCTCACCAAAAAACTAGTATAGACAGAAATTTGGGGTAAGATTTATTTAAAGGGAAGAAGCTAAGAAAACACCATAAGTAGAAAAGAAAAAGGAAGTCTGTGCTCAGCCTTTTCAGGCCCTGCCAATGTAGCCATTCTGACTAAAGCAGAGGGTTTAGGTAAGCGCACAGTGGAAATTAATACCTACCTACTGGGCTGGCAGGTATGAATAAATTGTGACTGGTCTACAATGAAAAGCTGAGTTTGGACTTCGTAACAAATAATAGGAAAGCGCAAAGCCTTCCTAGTAAGAGGCTAAAGTCCTGGAAAATGTGGTTTCTTGTGATAAACAGAATAGAGTAGAGAGGGGAAGACACAAGATCGGAGAGAAGTTAAGTAACTCTGGCAATAGTCCTGGGTTGCATGAGGTAACAAGGGCTTGAACGAGAGAGACATGGAGGAAAGGACAGATATATGACAGATGATTCATAGGTCTTGGTGACTGACAGCATGGGGGGGAATGAGGCAGAGAGCGGGGGAGGATGGATTTCAAAGATGTCTCGATGCTTCCAAGCATGTGCAAATGAGAAAATAATAAGTCCATTTATAGAAATTGGGATGCTCAGAAAGGAGATGATTTTGAGAAACATTAGATTTGGACATACTCGATTTGGGGTGACAGAATGACATACAAGTGAAACATCCAGGAGTCAATTAACAAATACAGGGTGGGGCAAAAGTAGGTTTACAGTTGTTCATATGGAAATAATACAGTAATTCATAAATAAGAATACGAGAATAAACTGTGTTTCGTGTACTCATAACTGTAATCCTACTTTTGCCCCATCCTGTTTTTATTGACTCCCTACTTTGTGTTAAGGCAACGTGCTAGACTCGGGGATACTGGTGTGACAGGACAGACAAGATCCCTATACTTGTGGGAGCCTGGAATGTAGCCTCGACTGTTAGAGGATTAGCAGATTCAAAGAAAGCTCGGGAACAGAGATGAATATTTAGAACCCAACTAATCTGAGGTGACTAAAACCAGGGTGCTGATCCATCCCTTCTCTCTTTTTCTCCCTCAATGGAGCTCTTTTCATTTTTTTTAACCTTCTAAGAGATTCAGTTATTTCTATTTAGTCTCTCACCCCATCAAATGAATTACTATGAGCAGGTGTTTTTCTTCACAGAGAATTAAAATTTAAAAATATTTACTTGGGAAGCCCATAGATGCAGGGAGGTATTTCAAGTCAAGAACATGGTTAAGTTTGTTGCAGAGAGATATGATCAGACTCCCCGTCACAGCCAGCATCCAAAAGAAAAGAAGAAAAAGGAAAAAAAAATGGTAAAAGAGGAAAACATTTTAAAATTCTACATAGCGATCAGTTTGCTGATAAATGAGCAATGGTTCCTGGTATTGGTCACGTAGGCCCAGGCCAGTGACCGGCATTTGCAGCTTATAACTGTGCATGTCATTGGGCTTGGAGCTTAGTCACAGAGCAGAAAAACCAGGAACTTGGCTGTTTTTACTGTATAAGTCAGAGGTTACAAAACAGTGCCCAAGACTAGGTGAGGTCCATAGGCCTGTTTTGTTCGGCCTGCACGGTGTTCTTTTAAACTTTGGGCCAACGTTTAAAATTCAGGCTTTGAATTTAAAGGTTATACACAAAATTCAAGATTTAAAAACTAGAGTGTCTGTCAAAACTGGGTTAGCTTTCCTGCTGACAACATTGGGCTTGAGTTAGGTCAGATCTGATCTTTTGGACACAGTGCATGCCCTCACACAATAAATACTGTTCTCCCTATGGCAGCTTGGCGTATTTGAATTTACAACCTCTCAAATGTATAGTTCTCTGTGGAAGTTCAGCAAAGACACTTGCCTATAGGAGAGAGTAGACAAAAGAAATGTGGCCCATCCTGAACCGACATACTAAGAGGAATAAATGCAGTTGTCCAATAACCAATAGGGGTTCTCTCAGGAGAAGGGGCTTTGGCCATTAACAGTGACACCTTGAACAAGTATATTTTCTGAAACTCAGCTTCCTAAATTGTAAAATAAAACAAATAGGATTCACCTCCCAAATTGTTGATGTCGTTCAATGAGATCATGCTACATAAAACTCTTAGTACATTGTCTAGCATTTAATAGACACTAAGTAAATGACAATTATAATAGTGAGCATTCTTTTCTTGGGCAATCACACATTTCAGGTGCAATTGCAACTATGTTTTTCTGTACATTTTATTCATTAATGTTTATTGGGAACCTACTGTGGATCTAGCTCTGTGCAAGGTATCATAAATATATAAAAAAATATATATAGTTTTTGTCCTTGTGCAATTTTCAAGAAGTTAAAAGGTTTAGAGAAAAATGTATTAACAGAAAGAGAGAGTTTCTGAAGTAGACAATATTATCTAAGAAGAAATATTGGAAATAAAAGATTGGGAAGAGGCAAAGAAAATTCAAGACTGGAGTCAAGAAGAGAGTATACAAAAAAATTTCACAAAAGATTCACAAAAGATGAAAGTGAAAGAATAAGCCTTGGATTGTGTTGATTTTGAAATTTCTAAAAGATACATTTTATTATCCACTGAATAATGAATATTCACAAATAATAACTGTCACAGTTAACTCTGATGTCTCGCTTACTACATGCTAGGCATTAATCTAAGTGCTGTATGCACAGTAGTTTAATTTGTAGTACAACTTTATTTAAAAAATATAATTTTTATTGATTTCAGAGAGAAAGGGAGAGGGAGAGAGAGAGAGAGAGAGAGAGAAAGAAATACCAATGATGAAAGAGACACATCAATTGGTTGCCTCCTGCACGTGCCCCAAATAGGGCCGGAAATCAAGCCTGCAACCAAGGTACGTGCCCTAGAATTGAACCCACGACATTTCAGTCCTTAGGTTGATGCTCTATCCACTGAGCCAAACCGGCTGCAGAACAACTTTTGAGATAGGTTCTATGGTTTTCTTTTTACAAATAAATAAATAAATAAGGGCCTACAGAGGTCAATAATTTGTTGAAGTTACTCTACTATTAAATGGCAAAACTAAGATTTAAAACTAGGCACTTCTGGCTCCACAATCCATGCTCTTAAGGAAATCGGAAATTAGATCCTGGAAGGAAGGAATCTTCATGGCAGACACCCTTCTAAGAATGAAAGAAAATGTAGTCTAAATGGTCAATCCAGTGTGCTCTTTTCCTGGAATATGTATGTAAATAGCTTCATGAAATCTGTCCCTCCACTTTCTCTGAGGAGAAAATTAACAGGCTTCGGTCATACCCAGGAGCAAGCACACCATCTCTGCTTCCCAGTTGAGTGCTCAAATTCTGAGAGAAAAAGCTGAATTTGGAAAGGGAAATGACTGACCATATAAATAATTTTGGAGAATGTACTTGGGTGACAAGATATTGCAGTGAAGCGTCCCTCACAGAGTGGGAACACCACTGAGTCAGGGGAGCAAGCAATTCCCAATGGCTTCCCCAATGGACACGGGACTACTTACCACAATTCAACTGTCCACCGAAACAACATCAAGAAATCCATGAGGTGGGGGTGGGTGGGAGAGGGCAAGATGGGGGAGGGGGACATACGTAATACTTTCAACAATAAAGATTTATAAAAGAAAAGAAAAGAAAAGAAAAGAAAAGAAAGGAAAGGAAAGGAAAGGAAAGGAAAGGAAAGGAAAGGAAAGGAAAGGAAAGGAAAGGAAAGGAAAGGAAAGGAAAGGAATCCATGAACATGCAAAACGTCAGTAATGACACTAGGAAAATTTACTTATTTTGTATCAGACATAGTTCCAAATGCTTTCCATCTAATATCGAATTTCACCTGACAACACTAGGAGAGGGGCAGTATTACTTTCATTTTATAGATGAAGGAACTGAGACACAAAGGCCACACAGCTAATAAGTGCTGGTGTCAGAATTCGAACCCAATTAGCTGTCCTACAGCCCTGTTAACCACAACTTATTACACTCAGGAATACGTGTAATCTTGATTTCTAAATAGCTTTTTAAAATATTGATATTTTTCACACAACTCAGAGCACTTTTCAGGGCTTATTAAGTTGGGTGGCCTAAATTTTTTTTATTATTTTCTGGATGATATATGGATTTAAAATATAGGAATAGACACAAATATCAATGTTGATGCTAGTTCCTAGACAGATTGAGGAAGAAATACTTGTTTGATATTTGAGTTGGTTAGCAAATGTGCTTGTCTATTTAGATTCATTAAGTAAAGACAATTATTTTTATGTGGAGTAATTCCTGTTACAATAAGTGGCACAATAAGATTGCCTATTAAATACCCTCTTCCACTTACCACAACAAAATCTGAATAAAGTCAACATTAAAAACGAAAATGTTTTCACTAACGTCATATAACAGTTCACCACTAGATGGAGCAACTAAATTTTAAATTTATTCACTCATGGCAAACCTTGAAGTTTGTTTTGAAAATAGTCCTGAGTTTACATCACATATTTCTTAACTACTGTAATGTTTTTGTTTGAATCACATATTTATTATAACCTCTAGAAACTTTAATAAAAACATTGCTCTTAGTGCACTTGATGCTATTGCACTTGTGAGAAAAGATTGACCATAAATAAATATATGAGTTCAAAATTTCAAGCAAAATAAATAGAAAATTCAATGTAAGTAGATTTAATATGCTTAACAACCACAATCTGCAATCTGTTACCGAACAATGTGACCCGTCCAGTCAAACCAAGCAAAAAATACCTCTGACACAACAGAATAAGTGTCACACAGTTTCTGCATATATAGCCTTGTGCATAGATGGTTACATATTTGAATTAAACAGTAAGAGCTCTGGCTGGAGAAGCCAGAATGGTTTTGGATGGTGTGGCATAAAAATCACAACATTGTAGGGTCAATGCTATCTGAGTAACGGCAGGGAGTTTTCCTAGGCCATATGCATTATTCTCTTCCCACTGAAAGCTAGAGCAATTATCCATTTGTTTAACAAATATTTATTGAGAGACTGTTATGTGCTGAGCATCATAACCTCCACTCACTGTCACCCCAAAGACAGAAACCTTGCCTAAGAATAAGGCCAAGGTCAACTGTGCACCGGGAATTTCAGCACGACATGGATCTGTCTGAAAAACAAAACAAAAAGGAAGGATTTCGAAATGAATGAAACCACTGCAGAAGCTTGTGAAAATTGGGGTGATGGAAGAAGAGGGTTAAACTGAATGGGGACAGAGACATTGCCTTTATCCACTAGTGACAAAGGGTGCCACTGGTCCCTGAACATAGCATGTTAGAAATCAACATCAGAAGCACACAGCATAGGAAAGTTTGTTCTGAGCATTATTATGCTTAATATAGCTACTCCTAAGTTGTATGCTTATTATCTCAGGTGGAGCCATTTTCACTTCACGTTTTGCTGTCACTATAAAGACTTGATTAAGGGATACTTTGCATAACATTGAAATTCTCTGTCTAAATCAATAATTGGAGTCAAGATTCTGTTTATCAGCAGAAGCAGGTCAGATAAGTAGCCCTTCGTAACAGAATGATGCCTCATTAAAGCTTTTTTCTACCTGAACAAGTTGGCTGCACTAACACTCACACATTTTACTCAGGGCCTAGTTGGTTAGGCATTTACGCAAAGATCATTTAGTTTTATCTTCTTCAGAGTTCAAATAAGTCTGATTATCTGGTTTTTAAATCCTTAGCAGATTTGAAATAATGAATGAGAAAGATAGTGACAATAACAAACATTTGTCGAGCACCCTTTATTTTCCAGGCATTGTCCTAAGCAGTTTTAGTTAACTTAAACCCATGACAACCTCATGAGTTGGCACATTGTTATCCACCATTTTGTATATGTGGAAATCAATGAAAAGGTAAAAAAAAAAAGAAAGAAAACTTGCCCAGGGTTCATGCTCTTATGTGACAGATCTGAGATTTCCACCCAAAGAGCCTGGCTCCAAACTCACTCTCAAGACCACTAGCTCCACTGTGAAGAAGGCTGTTAACTTGCATGCAGCAAGAAATGATCATTGCTAACATCATAGCAAGGGAAGTGAGCATGTGTGAAGGACAGCTGAACGGATTTAAAAATGTATAACACTGTTTTGTTCTTTATTTCAATCAGGATCCCAACAGGAACCACAAGTTGCTTTGGGCTGATGTATCTCTTAAGGCACTTTTTCACCCTCTTCCCTCAGGTTTCCATCTCTCTCCTGTATTCTCCTTTATATATACTAGTATCACCCAGAAATTTCCTGTGTCTGCCACCATTACAGCTCGCTTTTCCTGAAGGTTCTTTTTGTCATGGTTATAAGAGTAACCTTAAGTCCTTGTTTGTTAATTCAAATGTCTGGGTTATCTCTGTGTCTACTTATACCGACTGTTCTCCCTCTTCACATACAGTCTGTCTGCTGTGGTGTTTTGGATATTTTACTGATACATTGAAGACGCTGGGTACATTGTAGACACTGGATACACTGTCAACACCGGGTACACTGTCGATGCTGGGTACACTGTCAACACTGTGTACACTGTTGACACTGGATACATTGTAGGCATTGGGTACATTGTAGACCCTGGGTACAGTTGTAGATGCTGGATACACTGTCGACACTGGATACACTGTCGACGCTGGGTACATTGTAGACACTGGGTACACTGTCGACACTGGGTACACTGTCGACGCTGGATACACTGTCGGCGCTGGATACATTGTAGACGCTGGATACACCATCGACGCTGGATACATTGTAGACACTGGGTACACTGTAGACGCTGGATACACTGTTGATGCTGGGTACATTGTAGACGCTGGATACATTGTAGGCGCTGGGTACATTGTAGACACTGGATACACTGTAGATGCTGGGTACATTGTAGACGCTGGATACATTGTAGACGCTGGGTACACTGTAGACGCTGGGTACACTGTCGATGCTGGATACATTGTAGACGCTGGATTCATTGTAGAAACTGGAATACATTATAGAAACTGGATACTGTTGGGATCCAACCCCAGCAGGTCCAGGGGTTCCCAAAGGTGTGGACGGAGTCGGAGAAGAAGGAATGACACGGAGGCAGTGTTCAGTTGATCAGCAGCCTAGCCAGGTTCTGTAGCCAGGTTCTGTCTTTATTTCTCCTGTTACATCTGTATTTATACCAGTTGATTTTAATCCTATCCATTCTATTACAAAGGTTAGGGCGTTTCTTATCTCCATTCCAAGGTTACTCAATTGTTCTGTTAAGCTACAAGGAAGTAACTGAAGGAGATTATCCTAAGTAAAGATTATGTAGTTTAAGCGTGATTATGTCGATGCTGGATTCTGTTATGTTCTCTGAATACAATTGTATTTTCTTCTAGCCGTTAACTTCCTGGAAACAGTGAAAGCTTCGTTTTAGACCTCGTGGAGGTAGGTCTGTTTGATTTAGCCCTGTTCCTAGGGCATACGCCTTAGTCCTGGGAGATAGTCCTTATTCTTAAGGCTTGGTCATTCCAGTTTCTGGGAGAAGCTCAAGGTGTTTACCTCACATCTCTAACTCCGCAGGACTTGGTGTTTTGAAAACTGCTCCTCAGATGCTTTAGCTTCCCGGGTTTCCCTGGTGCTGACCGAGGACATTGCCTTTTGGGACTCAGCAGGGACGTGAGGAGGAATTTTTGTGCAGGTGCTGGGCAACCTTTACGAAACTTCCCCCACTCAGTTCCTTAACTTTTTAAAGATAAATTTGCAATTAACTGGTCTGAGGAACAGAGGTTTTAAAACGCTGTTTTCTATTTTACATAATAAAATTGCCTGGTGTCCGCAGGAAAAAATGAATAAAAAATAAATAAATAAATAAATAAATAAATAAATAAATAAATAAATAAAATGTATAACAATCTAGGGTCATTTAAAACACCAACAAACTATTTCTTATATATTTTAAATATTTTTTTAAAATTTTCTAATTACAATTGACATTCAATATTATATTAGTTTCATGTATACAACATAGTGATCAGACATTTAAATTTTTTTATTTATTTATTTATTTATTTTTTTTTTTATTTTATTGATATTTTATTGATTTTTTACAGAGAGGAAGAGAGAGAGAGAGAGAGTTAGAAACATCGATGAGAGAGAAACATCGATCAGCCGCCTCCTGCACATCTCCTACTGGGGATATGCCCGCAACCCAGGTACATGCCCTTGACCGGAATCGAACCTGGGACCTTTCAGTCCGCAGGCCAACGCTCTATCCACTGAGCCAAACCGGTTTCGGCTATTTATTTATTTTTTTATTTCTTAAAGTATTACAAAGAGTATTACACATGTCTCCTTTTTTCCCCCCTTGACATTCCCCCGGCTTCCCCCACCCCCCAGTGTCTTGTGTCCATTAGTTATTCTCATATGCATGCATATAAGTCCTTCGGTTGATCTCCTACCCCACCCCCAAACCTCCCCAGGGTTCCCACTGTAGTTTGACATTCTGCTCAATGCTGCTCTGCCTCTGTATCCATTTTTGTTCATCAGTCTATAATGGTCCTTATTATCCATAAATGAGTGAGTTCATGTGGTATTTTTCTCAGCTTCCCAGGGGCCGTCTCAACCTCACCGGGGCTGTTTCAGCCTTACCAGGGTCATCTCAACCTCACCAGGGCCGTTGCAAGCTCACCGGGGCCGTCTCGACCTCACCAGTGCCATCTCAACCTCACAGGGGCCGTCTCAGCCTCACATGGGCTGTCTCAGCCTCACAGGGGCTGTCTCAACCTCACATGGGCCGTTTCAACCTCACCGGTGCTGTCTCGACCTCACCTGGGCCGTCTCAACTTCACCGGGGCCAATTCAACCTCACCGGGGCCGATTCAACCTCACTGGGGCCGTCTCAGTTTCACCGGGGCGTCCCAGCCTCACTGGGGCCGTCTCAGCCTCACAGGGGCCATCTCAACCTCACTGGGGCCGTCGCAACCTCACCAGGGCCATCTTAGACATTTAAATTTATACTTCATGAAGCAATTGCCCCAATAAGTCTAATACCCATCTGGCACCATATGTAGTTATTACAATACTAGAGGCCTGGTGCAGAAAAATTCGTGCATTATGGGGGGTCCCTCAGCCCGGCCTGCACCCTCTCACAGTCTGGGACCCCTCGGAGGATGTCCACCTGCCAGCAGTCAGACATCCCTCTGGCATCCCGGGAGCACTTGGGGGATGTCCAACTAATGGCTTAGGCCCACTGGGGACCCTAAGGTCGATGGGGAGTGGGCCTAAGTCAATAGTCAGACATCCTTAGTGCAGAGGCTCCCGCCACTGCCACTGCACTGGCCAGCCATGAGCCAGCTTCTGGCTGAGCAGTGCTCCCCTCCGTGGAAGCGCACTGACCACAGGGGGCAGCTCCTGTGTTGAGCATTTTTCCCCTGGTGGTCAGTGCACGTCATAGCAACCAGTATTCCAAGTCATTCCAGTTAGGGTCAATTTGCATATTACCCTTTTATTATATAGCAGCGGTTCTCAACCTGGGGGTTGTGACCCCTTTGGCAGTCGAATGACCCTTTCACAGGGGTCGCCTAAGACCATCCTGCATATCAGACATTTACATTACGATTCATAACAGTAGCAACATTACAGTTATGAAATAGCAACAAAAATAATTTTATGGTTGGGTCACAACATGAGGAATAGTATTTAAAGGGCCAGAAGGTTGAGAACCACTGTTATATAGGATTATTGAGTATATTCCCTATGCTGTACTTTACATCTCCATGACTATTTCATAACTACCAATTTACTTCTTAGTCCCTTTAACTTACACTGCTCTCTAATTACATATTTCTAGATTTTTAAGGACACTTCAGATTTTTAGTATTTATTTTCATAATTTTGAATTAATTTCAAAATTTAGGGATACAAAATTTTCCCAGTTTTCCCTAGCTTTCAATTCAAAATAGTTACAATACTCAAAACTTACTTAGCATTAAGTACAGTCTACCAATGCTTATAATGTAGCTCAGAGTTTATGAGAATCAGTGTCTGAATGCACCTGTGTCCTGGCAAGAGATGTCATGGACCCAAGTTCTCTGAGAGCAATTTGTGCTCCAGGTACGAGGGATCATGATATAGGGGCCAGGGTTTCTAGGAATGGGAGACTGGAGACTGAACGGATGGCCTCTGCTAAGGGGAAAACTTAGAAGAGAGCTACCACAAATCTCATTAAGATGGTAGGACATGTCCCCCACCCCACCAGGAGAGCTGCAGTCACTGGATGTGTGGGCATGTAGACTAAGAAACCAGTTACCGAAGCCAGTCCTGTGGCTAGCCCAGACCATATATCTCAGATGAGAGGCAGAAGCTGTGATATTACAGATACCCAGCCACACCTGTTAGATAAGCAGACACAAGAGAATATTGGTGTACTCCTGCCTGGCTCCACCGGAAGCAACATCTTGAGCTAGCTTTTCAAGGTGGGCCCCCCCCTTTCTTCCAAGAAAGGAAGAACAAGAAGGCCTTTTGGGAGCTCTGTCAACTTCCTACAGGAAGACAAAAACAGCTCGTTATACAAACCATCCTGAGAGAGAGTGGGGTGGGTACAAAGGTGGGTCCAGGTTTTACAACGCCTGTTGCCAGTACAATTTGGGAGTACCTTTTAAGAACAGGAATACAAAGTTATGAATACAAAATAGTTAGGGTCTTGTTAACCAGTGTCACCCGAATAAATTCAATAAAAAGGAAAAAAAGAGCTAGGTTTAATAATGAATATTCATATAGAATGAGAAAAGAAATTACAACTAATTACAAATTTTGAAAAGCTGACAAATACCACAAAGATTCCCAAATCCAGAAAAATAAGCTTTACTAATTTGATGACATAATCTATGGTTGTTGTTTTTTTGTTTTGTTTTGTTTGTATATCCTCTGTTAACATCTTTAACTGATAATGATTTTGTAATATTTCCTATAGAAGGAATTAAAAGATAATTCATCTTTCCTCTAGAATAGCTGATTAAATTTTTTTCATTACTGACAGATTAGAAAAGTTTCTTTCAGTTTCACACCTCACTACTCCCAAAGTCATTTATAAGACTATTGTCAAATTTGGAAAATGTCAAGTTTTTAGCATTAATTATCTGTACGATTTCAGGGCAATTCAAGTTTTCTTGGCAGGGACTGTGTAAAGTGCTCTCTGAATTTATAACAACCGTATTGCTGGGATCTTGTAAGCAGCCTGACAGATGGTGGACCCTGAAGCTTAAGCTTCAATCACTTCATGATAAACCCATGTATGGGTGAGTGGACAATTTCCAATTCAGATTTGAGACCCAATAGGAAGTTCAGTAGAGGTTATTTCTGTGGTGGCAATGGCAACTTGCTACCTAAGTAGAACACTCTCACAAATGGCCATTTGAAGACTTTTCAAATCACTTCCAGTCTCAACAACTAAGCCTCAGCAACAGCTTAGTGGCTTCAGCTGAGGGTGTCTCTGTGCCTGCAAACAAGGAAAGCATTGCATGAATTTGGATCACATCAGTCAGTACTCAGAGTGCCTGAGCTATTACAGAGTGTTGCCCAAGGGGAAAACATACACTTTATATTTTCTTTTCCAAGGTCTGGCTCCTTTACAGGAGGTTAATCAAAATTCAGAAGACAGGAAGAATGCACCATAACAGCTAGTTTTCAAAAGTCACGACTTTACTTCATTTAGAGAAGACCCAGGGAAAATGGCTTTGAAATTGATGGTGCTTGGGTATCCCACCAGATAAAATAGTGTATGGGCTTTGGAGTCAAGGGGACTTAGAATCAGATCTCACCAGCCAGTTTCCAAATGTATTAACTCCTGCTAACCGTATTTCATCTGTACCTACAACCCACACACAATCCCCTTCACCTCCAAGTAATTGTAAAAACAAGTTCTAGAATTCATAACTGTTCCTTTGTAAATATTCTAGAATGTATCTTTAAAAGAAAGAATCTGTCTTAATCAGCTTGTGCTCCAATAAGAAAATACCATAGCCTGGGTGGTTTATCAGCAACAGAAATTTATTTCTCCCAGTTCTAAGCTCAGGGTGCCAGCATAGTCAGGTTGTAATGAGGGCCCTCTTCCAGGCTGCAAACTGCTAATTTCTAGCTGTATCTTCATATGGTAGAGAACAGAAAGAGAAAGCAAGCTCTCTCCTAACTCTTAAAAGGGTACTACTAATCCTATCATGAGGGCTTCACCCTCATGCCCTCGTCTGACCCTAATTATCTCCTACAGGCCCCATCTTTTAATATCATCACACGGGAGGTTTAGGGTAAGGTTTTAATATATCAGTTTTGGGATTCACAAACATTCAGTTCATAACAGGACTCTTTAAAAATGTAATAACCAGAATGTCACTATCACACTTTTGAAATTAATATTAATTATGTAATATCAAGAAATATCTAGCCATATACTTCCTCTATTGATGGGGGAGGGGGTAACCCTAAAAACTAAAAGATTAAAAAACAAAACAATGAACTGACAGTGAAAAAGACTGTTTATATATTTTTTAAATATATTTTTATTGATTTCAGAGAGTAAGGGAATGAAAGAGAGAGATAGGAACATCAATGATGAGAGGGAACCATTGGTCGGTTGCCTCCTGCATGCCCCCTACTGGGGACTGAGCCCTCAACCCAGGCATGTGCCCTTGACCTGAATCGAACCCAGGACTCTTGAGTCCACAGGCCGATGCTCTATGTACTGAGCCAAACCGGCCAGGATGAAAAAGACTGCTTATATCTCTTTTTTCCCCCCCGGTAGGTGACCAGGGAAAATTCAAGTTACCCTTCTGGACTTTGACTTACCCACTTTACTCTCATTCGCTCATCATTGTTACAAAGAGCAAGTTACTTAACTACTCTAAGATTTAATATGTAATCTATAAAATGGGCATAATAAACATTGAAAGGTTGTTATAAACACTGAAGGAGACAACAGGTGAAGTACCTGGCACACAATCACTCAAAAAAAAATTAATTCTCTTTCTCAAATGCAACTTAAAGCAACACTTCTACATTTAATGATATATAATCTATACTCTGATTCATTCTCTCTCTCTCTCTCTCTCTCTCTCTCTCTCTCTCTCTCTCATATTCACAACAGTCTGAAAATGTAAGTAGCTCAAGTTCGGTGTAATCCAAGGCTCAGAATGATTGATTGACTTGCCCAAAGTGCACAGCTGTTAAGTGGCAGAACCAGAATTTGTGTAGAAAAAGCTCCTTACGCCCCTGTGTTTTTTTGAACCTGTGACATCAAATGAAAGTTACATTTTACACTAACTATTCTGTTCACAGAATTTGGAATATATGTATAATAATCTTAAGGAAAATTTCCATCAAGAATGGTTATAAATTTTAAGTTTGTTGAACTAATGCAAAAAGCTAAGCTATCTCCAAAACTTATTTCTCAGTGCAAGATACCAGAGGTTTCAGTTTTATTATGTAAAAAAGGGCCATGTGAAGTTTTTTAAAAAAAATAATAATAATGACTAAGTACAGTGAAGCTCAAATGTCCAATTTGTTACATATTTAAAGTATAATTTTTTAAGCCAAATGATTATTGGCATCAAATAAGCACATTTAAAATCTATCAATGAGAGTTCACAATGATTTCTAATTTCTGAACTAAAAATGCCTATATTTTCTCACAAAGTGAAACTAGAAACTATTGCCTACAAGAAACACTGCAACCTGACCAATGCTCACTGTAATTAGTGCTTCTATTGTAATTGGGGTTGTAGGTGGCATGATAACCTCTGAGCGTCCTTGATTGTGTATAGTTAGAGAACAAAAGGTCACAAAGTCCTGTGGCTTCCCAACAACAGTTCCTTCATCAGGAACACAGGCTCAGACTCTAGCATTCATTTGCTAAACTCACTCAAACATAATGCCTTCTGGATGAATACTCAGTATTCTCCAGCTATAAGACCTGGGGGAAAATTATTTTATAGCTCAATAGTTTTGTATTTTCCTTTAAATGGGTCTTACATGTTACTTCTTAAGACTGTTTAGGTATATTTTTAAATATAGTAGTTTGTTTATAAATACGTAGTTTGTTGCAATTGTGAGTGAAATTTCCCCTTAAATCTGCCCCCCCCCCCCCCCCCCCGTACTTGCTATTACATTAGTTATATATAATCTGGGTGGAAGAATAGAAGTGATGTTCCCAAACCTCTCAAAATAAACAGCCGTTAACCGTAAGGCAACATTAGAATTCAAAATGACCCTGGGCAATTAGAGAAGTGTTAAAAACAAAGAAAACAGTAGTGAGTAGAGGCAGGTACAACACAAAACAACAATGACAAACCAAACAATCAAAAAGTCAGATGGGAACTTAAGCTATATAAAAACATGTCAGCAGTGCCTGGCTGGTGGGCTCAGTGGTTGAGCATGGACCTATGAACCAGGAGGTCATGGTTCAATTCCCAATCGGGGCTCATGTGCAGCTTGGTCCCTGGTGTGGGGTGTGCAGGAGGCAGCCGATCAATGATTCTCTCTCATCATTGATGTTTCTGTCTCTCTCTCCCTCTCCCTTCCTCTCTGAAATCAATAGATATATACATTTTCAAAATGTCAGCAAAATATGTAGGATTGAAGTGGATAATTAGCTGACCATGAACGAACAGGGAAGCACTGCACTCTTTACGGACCTGTAAATTGGCAGCTGGTACGGAAGGACCATCAGGCCAGCTTCCTTGTGTGCTCAGTGCTGGTGGGACCTCTATCACAGCGGTTCTCAACCTGTGGGTCGGGACCCCTTCGGGGGTCGAATGACCCTTTCACAGGGGTCGCCTAAGACCATCGGAAAACACATATGTCATTACATATTGTTTTTGTGATTAATCACTATGCTTTAATTATGTTTAATTTGTAACAATGAAATTGGGGGTCACCACAACATGAGGAACTGCATTAAAGGGTCGCGGCATTAGGAAGGTTGAGAACCACTGCTCTATCACGACACACGCTCATTCTGACAGTTACCACTTGAAGAACAAGGTGGAGATGTTAGAACCTAAGTTAGCATGAGAACTAAAAAGATGTATATAAAGTAAAAAAAAAAGATGGAATTGCAGAAAAGATAAAGAAAGGTCCTTTGATATGCAGGACAGTGACCAACAGTAGCTATGTACACTGATGACAAAACAAAACAGGCTTAACCGGCACCTTGACGGCATGCCATAAAGGGCAATGCTTCCAGACAGCAGATTTATTAATCATTAAAATGGCTGTCAAATTTTCTGTTGTAACGGTGCAATTTTGTAGGTTTTTCTATGTGCTGCCCAGTTCTATAAAAACTGACAACTTCAGTGATTTCAGGCTACTTTTGAAGATACTAGTGGCTAAGTTATCCCCAGCTCAGAAAGTAAATAACTCACCACACTTCTGAATACAAACAAAAGAGCTTTATAGCCCAGCTAGTGAGTGGCTGGGAAAAGTTAGAATGTTTATCTTACAGTGCTTAGTGGAAGAGGGACACAGGGTGTTTGTTTTACCCAGCAACCATCCACATCTAGTCTGGAGGGCCTGCTGTGTTTCATAAAGAGAGACAAGGAGAAGCAACTTGGAAGTACGGTAGGATCTTGTTGTACCAAATGCAAACCTATCTCTTAACCAGCTCGCAGAACAGGCAAAGGAGAGACTCCCAGCAGCTGAGAAACAAATCTCTAGAATCTTCAAACTAACACGGTAGAAAGGGACAAATTCACTTAAAGAGGCTTGGGACCAAGGTATGTGAGTTTAAGGTTAGTATAACTTCTTAGAGAAAACATTAAGAACTGGTGGGGAAAGACAACAGCAGTGCTAACGAGTATAGCAGTGCCTAAAGAATTACTCCATGTTCCATTGAAAAAAAGAGAGAGAATATATATTTTTTGATGACGTATTCAGGATTATTTGAGATATGGCCTCTTGAGCTACCCTTGGTCAATACTGACATTTTTATTCTCCTTCTAGATCCCCATGATTACCTTACCCAATTCTTGGTATTTACCAATATATTTTTCCTTTCCCATAATCCTATATGTTCTTTCTTTTGTAATATGCTCTCTTTTCTAACTTAAGATTTCTTTTACAACTCACTCGCTACATTTATGTTATTTTTTTAAATATATTTTTATTAATTTCAGAGAGGAAGAGAGAGGGATAGAGAATAGAAGCATCAATGATGAGAGGGAATCATTGATCGGCTGCCTCCTGCATGCCTCCTACTAGGGATCAAGCCTGCCAACCCAGGCATGTGCCCTTGGCCAGAATTGAACCTGGGACCCTTCAGTCCACAGACCGACACTCTATCCACTGAGCAAAACCAGCTAGGGCACTACATTTAAGTTAATGGCTGCTTCCTATTGTCTCAAAGGGAACTTAATCTCTTGCAAATGGGCAGACATATCAATAACTCTGACTAATGTAAAACTGATTCTTCCTAAATTGGCTGTTTCATTCCTTTCCCACTTACATAATATCTTGACCTAAAAGATCTACACTAGCATTGCAGGACCATGATACTAGCTAAGGCTGGGTGAGAAATTAGAAATACATGGGGAAGTGTCAGCTTAATACTTACAGAAGTAAATTATATCTAGAATACCTATAGTACAGGGGCTTTAGTATGGGTTGGAATAGAATACAGTTGAAACTGTATTCAAGTTCCCTGAATACAGGGAAATAATATATTTTTTCCTTTGATTCTCTTTTTCAAGAGATATATTTAGAATATCAGATGAATGCTAACTTGAGATAGAGAAACTCTCCTGGTTTTTGCTTCCTGCTGAGAATGGATCTATAATGGATAAATTATACAGTAAGTCAACATGTCTTTTCTGCATAGATAACAGTGGCACAATTTTGCTTATGTTCACAGAGAGTCCCTAGTTTGGTGTAAGTTAGGCTTTAATAGCTTTCAAAACATTGTATGAAAGCTCCAAATTTTACAGTTAATAGACACTAATAAGATATTATGTTAGGGCTATTTTAAAATGATGAAAATAAGGTGGTATTAAATCTAAAACTACTGGATTTGAATCATGCGCTTTGACTTATACTTTTTAGACTTTTATGAAAGACAAAAACAACAAATGGGATTAGATAAAGCTAACACTTACCCCAAAATACAAATGTAAAAATACTCTTTGAGAATATATTTAACACAAGATAAAAAGCAAAGTGTTTTGCACATAGTTGGGTCTCAAGTCAATCACATGTTTGTTCTGTCACTGACCTACTATGAGTCAGGAAATTCTATATATCTTATGCTGCTGATACAAAGACAAATACTGTACTAGGAATTTCTTGCAATCTACAAGTTCATAGCCTAGCCCTAGTTGAATAAACATGTAAACAAAATAATCACAGGACAATGATAAGTGCTATTATAGAAGCCTGTATAAAGTTATCTAAAAGATAAGAGGACTCACTAGCTGTGCCCACACAGGGGTGGAGTCAAAGAAGTTTAACAGAAGATGTGACTGTCCAGTGGGGTTGACACCCAAGGCAGGAATAGCAAGAGATTATTCCTCTGAAAAGTTAAACCAGATCACAAAGGGCTTTGTATGTCACGCAAATGGATAAGGCTTTATCTGGGAGGTAATGAGGAGCCACCTTAGAAGGGGTGGCAAAATCTGATTTACATTTTAGAAAAGTACTTCCCATGGCAATGTGAAAGGTGGACTACAGAAAAAATGAGGCTACAGACAGGAAAGCCTTGTAGGATTGCTATTTCAAAAGCCCAGAAGAAAAAAAAAAAAAGCCCCAGAAGAGATAACAATCATCTAAAGAAGGACCCGGAGGCAATGGCAATGAGGATTATGAAAAGAAAACTAATCTGAGAAATGTTTGAAAAGTAGGTGAGACAAGACTAGGTGACTAATTAGGTGAGAAGTAAAACACAGAAGTGAGGACAATTCCAAGTTTTCTGGTTTAACCAATTAGATGGCTTGTGGTGCCATTAACTGAAGTAGATAATGCAGAAGAAAGAGCAGATTTGGAGAAACCAATAGAAATGAGCTTGGTTAAAGATATGTGGGGTTTGAGGTAGGAATAGTTGGTTGTTCATTAGAAATATTATGTGAATTAGGTCAAATATTTGAGCAGGATACACATTAGTAAATGAGTAGGTGATAGCCTAATTAATGGGCACTGATGAGTTGGCCCAACACACTTGCATAATAAATCCCAGCCCCATTGGTAACTGTGGCCTTATAGTGATTTTATAGGAATGTGTTCTCAGCACTCTCCTCTTTGAGTGACAGAATCCCTGAGAATGTCAAAACTTTAGGCACTACTGCTTAAACCTCAGTATGTGTAAGACCATCCAGTAAGCTTGCTACAATGAATGGGCCTAGCTAGACACTCCCCCACCACCCCGAGACTTTGATTCAGTGGTGTGGTGTGGGATTCAGGAATCTGTACGTTTAAAAAGCAACTCTTGGTGTTTCTTATGTACATACACTAAAGTTGGACTTATTTGGGGAAAAAAGAAATTTAAAAAAGAAGGAAAATGTAGTCAGAATTTTGCATATGTTAATTTTGCCTTAAAAATTACTATGTATTTAACTTAAATCCTTTTATTTCTTTTGGTTTTAAAGTTCATGGTTTTAGTCAAATTCTAGAGATTATTTTTCCTAGAAAAGTGTGTAACAAATAAATTTGCCTGCTCTGAGTCATAACAGTATATTTCCCTATGCTTAACAAGGAAAAAAAAATATCTAAAGTTAACAACAAAATAAGCAGTGAAAAGCAACTCGTTTACCAATTTGAAAATGACTAATTGAAAACGGTGGCCTCATTATGCTTAAAGGAAAGCGTCCTGGACTGCAATTCAAAAACCTGCATTATTTGACATTAGTTCTGACCTTGAGGAAGTCCTTTGAAGTCTCTAGGCCTTCATTTCCCCATTTATCACATGAAGGTGTTAGGCTGGAAAAATCTCATAAGGTTCTGGATAAGATTGATGTGTTGTCCTTTAACTAGTATATTTGGTTGAACCAAATGAAAATGATGATGTTGAACAATTTTACCTACAAAAAATGGAAATTTAATATGGTTCAACATATTGAGGATGGAGCAGACTCATCAGGCATGACCAGTCCAGAGCCTTTATCCAACTCCATCTCACAGTCAGCTTGTTTCACTTTCTCCAGCAACTGTATACCTCGATGGCCCCAAGCACACCCACCTTTACACCCTGCAGGCTCTGAGATTTCAAAGGGCAACAACCGTTTTTTACCTCTAAATTGAAAAATCCTATAGAAGGACCCAGATTGACATGGCTTGGATCATACCCTCTCCCCAGCCAAATGCTGGGGTCAGAGTACTCTTATTGGCTGGAAGTAGGTTACTTTCCTACCCCAGTGACCAGAGGGGTGGAATAGTGTGAATGGCAGCTTTTAGTCCCATAAAGGAGGTGAACAGACAAAAAATAGATATTCTCTACCTGTCTCTATGTCTCTGGGTGGGACATGACTTAAAATATACTTTATTCATCGAAAGGACATATTATGACTCAACTAAACCAGAAGGAAGATTTGAATTCAAATTTTTGTGGCTTGGGACATTATTTTCTCCTTCTGAATTTATTTTCTCATCTGAATGTATTATAAAGACCTTGAAGCGTTATGATGAAGTGACATGAAATCATGTGCATGAAATTTCTTTGAAAATTGTAAAGCACACATAGAAGCATGGAACAAACTGACAAATCTCAGAGGGAAGATGGGGGATGAGGGGTGAGAATGAGAAGAGATTAACCAAAGAATTTATATGCATACTAGAGGCTCAGTGCACGAATTCATGCACCAGTGGGGTCCCCTCAGCCTGGCCTGTGGGGTTGGGCTGAAACTGGCTCTCTGACATCCCCCAAAGGGTCCTGGATTTTGAGAGGGCACAGGACAGGCGGAGGGACCCCACTGGTGCATGATTGGGGCTGGGGAGGGACACAGGAGGTTGGCCAGCAGAAGAGGGAACGTGGGAGGGCTCCAGGGCATGTCCGGCCTGCCTTGTTCCGTCCCAATTGGCCGGACCCCAGCAGCAAGCTAACCTACAGGTTGGAACGTCTGTCCCCCGGTGGTCAGTGCACATCATAATGAGCGGTTGAGTAGCCTTAGCATATCATTACCATATTATGCTTTGATTGGATGAATGAATGACCGGATGACTAGATGACCAGACATTTAGCATATTAGGCTTTTATTATATAGGATATCCATAACCTATGGACACAGACAATAGTGCAGTGAAGACCTGGGGGGAGGGAGTTAATGGGGGAAAAAGGAGGACATCTGTAATATTTTTAACAATAAAGATAAATTTTAAAAAGAAAATTGTAAAGCACTACAGAACTTAAGGACTCTTTCATTCAAAAAACATCTATGGAGTGCCTACTGTGTTTTGTTTGTTTATAAGCTTTCTTAGGCAAAGATAAAGATGAATTAAATATGATATTTTTGCCCTCTGCAACATCATACAGGATCAGGATAACATCCTGTATGTAAATAAGCTCAGCACATCTTAACTTTTTTTTTTTTATATATATATTTTATTGATTTTTTACAGAGAGGAAGGGAGAGAGATAGAGAGTTAGAAACATCGATGAGAGAGAAACATCGATCAGCTGCCTCCTACACATCTCCTCCTGGGGATATGCCCGCAACCCAGGTACATGCCCTTGACCGGAATCGAACCTGGGACCCTTCAGTCCGCAGGCCGACGCTCTATCCACTGAGCCAAACCAGTTTCGGCCACATCTTAACTTTTTAATACTTGACAACTGAGAGAGTACAGTAGTTTAACAAATGCAGGGATAGTCTATATATTTTAGAATAGAGATATTACTCAAAATTTGAGTGTAAACTAAACTTTTTCAAAGCAAACTTTTGACTTGTTTCCCCTCTATTCTTTTCACAACACTATATTTGGTTCTGCTCACCTCTTCAACAAATGATTTCTTCCTAAAGATCAACATTGTTTCTCTCAAAGCCAACTTTTCTCAAAACTGGTCTTGTGGCTAGTGCTCTACTGAATGTTTCTTATCTCTACACTAGGGGCCCGGTGCACGAAATTCGTGCACTGGGTGTGTGTGTGGGGGGGGGAGTGTCCCTCAGCCCAGCCTGCCCCCTCTCACATACTGGGAGCCCTCAGGCGTTGACCCCCATCACCCTCCGATCGCCTGATCGGCCCCTTGCCCAGGCCTGACGCCTCCGCCAGAGGTGTCAGGCTTGGACAGGGGACCCCCATCTCCCTCTGATCGCTTGCTCCACCCCCCGCCCAAGCCTGACGCCTCTGACCCAGGCTTCAGGCCTGGGCAAGGGGACCATCATATCCCCCCAATCCCCGGCTTTGCCCCCCACCCAGGCCTGATGCCTCAGCCAGAGGAGTTGACCCTCATCACCCTCCGATCACCAATCACTGGATCGGCCCCTTGACCAGGCCTGAGGCCTCCGGCAGAGGTGTCAGGCCTGGGCAGGGGACCCCCAGCTCCCCGCGGTTGCAGGCTCCGCCCCTTCCCAGGCCTAACGCCTCTGGCCTAGGCATCCGGCCCAGGCAGCGGGGACCTGCAGTGGCAGCGGGGGGCGCCGCGATCGTGGGCTTCGCTTTAGGCCCAGGCAAGGGACCCTTAGCTCCTGGGACTGCCAGCTTTGACCTTGCCCAGCTCCCATCGCTGGCTCCACCCTTACTTCCTGCTATCACTGGCCAGGGCGGCAAAGGCACCTGATTCTCCGATCATGGCTGGGGGGCAGGGCAAAGGCGGCCCCAGGGCCGCCTTTGCCCTGCCCCCCAGCTCTTAGCTCCCCCCTGGGTTTCCGATCACTGTCAGTGGCAGGGGGCTTCTTCCTGCTTTCCCTTTCGCCTCCCTGCATTGTGCCTACATATGCAAATTAGCCGCCATCTTGTTGGCAGTTAATTGCCAATCTTAGTTGGCAGTTAATTTGCATATAGCCCTGATTAGCCAATGAAAATGGTATCGCCGTACGCCAATTACCATTTTTCTCTTTTATTAGTGTAGATACACTTCGACCTGAACACAGCAATTCTAACCCCATAGTCTCACTTACACAAACTCTCAATTTTGTAAACAATTTTGAACTTGATGTATACTAATTTTTATTTTCATATTTTTTTGGCACAATTCTCTTATTATGTTGTTCCAACCAAGCTCATGCTTTGGGAAATGATTGATAAAACTGAGAGTTGTCTATAAAATCTTATAGTTCTCTAGCCATTCTGAATCTAAAATTGCCCATTACCATCTGTGGCAGTCAAACTGATTTCTTATAGTGGTTTACCTTCCCATCATCCTAAAACACATTTTGAAATATGACTTTATAAAAATGTTAACAAGATTAAACAACCAATTATAAGAGACTTTTCAGGATCTTCCTGCTAATAAATATTTGCTTGCTATTCACACAAGTTTATATGTCAATCACATATTTATTCAGCATGAATTGGTCACATTGTAATAAGATCCTGCCTCCACGAGAACTATATAAAATTTCCAAACCTAAGGCTGGTTTCGTAGTCACACTGTTATTGTTTACTCCTGGTACTTTAATACATATTGCTCAGAGTTTTGTCATGGGTTCCTAAGCCTCTATTCTTGAAATTATTTGCCTGGATCTGCTTATTCACTTATTTCTTCAGCAAATATTTACTGAAGGACTACTATATGCCAAGTGCCGTTCTTGGCTGGGTGGGTACAAAATTAATAAGGCATAGTCTTTTGCCTCAAGGCCCTCACAAAGCTGTAGAGAAGACATAGAACTGAAAAACAACAACCCAATTACCATACAGGAGATGCAATGGACTATGGGAACTCTGGTGTGTGTCTGCTTCCCTCAGGCAATTCCTCCCCAATTCTATTGGTCCGAAAAGGCCAATCATATTAGTTCAGGAATGGGCATCTTACTGTTCCAGAGCAATCAAAGGCCTCCTCACAACTTTTCTGCTAGAGTTAGAAGGGGAGGAGTATCCCTCTGTTGCTTTTTTTATTATTATTTTAAATATATTTCTTTATTGATTTCAGAGAGGAAGGGAGAGTGAGATAGAAATATCAATGATGAGAGAGAATCATTGATTGGCTGCCTCCTGCACGCCCCCCACTGGGGATGGAGCCTGCAACCTGGGCATGTGCCCTTGGCCGGAATCGAACCCAGGACCCTTCAGTCAGTAGGCCAATGCTCTATCCACTGAGCCCAACCAGCTAGGGCCCTCTGTTGCTTTTCGGTCACAAGCTCCAAGTGTGGAGCCTGAAGCATGCAAGTGATTTCACTGGTCATGCTCAGTGCAAGTGAGAAGCTGCTGTTGGCTGCCGGGGGCTAATTCCAGCAGGTCATACATACAAAAAGTTCATCAAAAGGTTGGTGGACCTTCAGGCTTCAGCAGGGCTGAAGATACATATTATTGCCTTCTGGAATAGCTGAAAGCATTTCCCCAAACCTGAAGATCTACATGTTATTGCCTGTTGCCAGACAGGTGAGGGCATTTCCCCCAACCTGACACTGCCTGCTGTATACCAAACCTTCCTGTTGATATGTATAACTGCTTCGCTTTAGGGCAATTTGTGTTAACAAAAAGCTAGGGGTCCAGAGACTCAGATAACTTGGTTGCTGAAGCTAGGTCTCCTCTGGCTCCCCATAATGCCTTCCAAATTTATATTTCATGTCTAGTCTCTTTATTAATTTACTCACAGCCTTTCTCCAGATTCCTGAACCCTTCTAGATGCTGAGAAACACCCCGGCAGGTGGCATATTCCCCACCATGTAGAGAGAATCAATCCAAGAGAGACCAAAGCCAACATTCCAGGAGAAGCAGAGAAAAGCAAGACCTGAGAGGTGAAGAAAGGCTTGCTGATAGCCGGGTCTGGTATGCCCGAACCTTTCACTTCCCTGAGCTTACCAGATATGTGTAGAGGTAGGCAGTCCTGGGTTTAGAAGGGGTTCCATGATCATCAGGGATCCACGCTCCTTCTGTCATTCTATTCTGCAATCCTTACTTAACATGACTTCCATCTTCATGTAGCAACTGAACTTTTTATTAAAAATTTTTAATGTGGACATTATTGCAGACTTCCTCCATTCTCCCCCCTTTTGCCCACCTCCACCTACCCCCGCCTCCTGCTCTTTTGGCCTTCACCACACTATAGTCTGTGTCCCTGGGATATGCTAATCCCTTCAACTTCTTTATCCAGTTGCCCCCACCCTACTCCCCTCTGCTCCTGACAGTTTGTTCCATGCATCCATGCTTCTGGTTCCATTTCGTTCGTCGGTTTATTTTGTTCATTAGATTCCACATATTAGTGAGATCATACAGTATTCAACTTTCTCTGGCAGGCTTATTTCACCAAGCATAATACTCTCCAGGTCCATCCATGCTATTGCAAAGGGTAAGAGTTCCTTCTTTTTTACAGCCACATAGTATTCCACTGTGAAAATGTACCAGTTCTTTTATCCACTCATCTGTGATATATTTTTATTAATTTTTTTTTTTAGACAGAAAGAGAGAAAAGGAGAGAGAGAGGAAGAGAGAGAAACATTGATTTGTTGTTCCACTTATGCATTCATTGGTTGATTCTTGTATGTGTCCTGATCAGAAATCGATGGTGTATTGTATTGGGACAACACTCTAATCAACTGAGCTACCCGACCAGGGATGCAAGTGCACTTTTTTTTTTTTTTTTACTGATTTTTAGAAAGAAAGGGAGGGAGGAAGAAATATCAAGGTGAGACCAGAACGTGGATCATCTGCCTCCTGCACGGCCCCTGTTGGGGATTGAGCCTGCAACCTGGGCATGTGCCCTGATCCAGAATGAAACCAGCAACCTTTCGGTGCACTGGACTTACCACGCAGGCTAGGGCACAACTGCACTTTTTGAAAGGGTAAAAGTCTCTTATCATTTTCTGCTGTCCCCATTCTTCCTTAATATCTCCCACTCTACTCTGTGCCAGTTGTCACATATCCTTGAGCTCACAGTGTTGTTTTCCTTGCTTTCTGCCTACTTCCGTCATATACATAACCTGCACAGCCCCTATAGGCTCTGAGAGTATGGTCCCTGATCAAAAGAGCATCCTTACTGAGCTCAAGCAAGAAGTCTAACAACTCCTTTCTTATAAAGCTTTTGAAAAAAAAAAAAAAAAAGTAGATCCACCAACAGCAATATTCTCAACTTTAGGGTCATGGGACAATGGTGTTTCTACCTGTTGTGCTGGATATGAGGTATACCCAAAGTAATTTCTTACTAGATATATGTGTGCTTTTAAAGTTTGCCAACAGTGTTCTTTCTTTTTTAGAAATTTAAGGTCATTCCTATGATAACATCATTTTCTTTCTCTTGCATTCTTGTATGCTTTATAGAGGAGGGGTAGGTTCAGAATTACTGGTTAATTCACATAATTTGAAGCTTATTTAAATATATTCATGGGTGTGGTACATATATGATCTCCATCCTTTATGTGTTGCAGCAGTAGAATGTTGAAGTATAATTCCAGAGCAGACAGACATTATGGCAAAGCTCTGAATGGCTTAGGGAGTAGAGACCAATGGTCATCACTAAACATGCAAGTGATTTTACTAGTCTGCTAAATGCCAAGTGGGATTACATAGTTTGTTGGCCAACTGGGGCTCTGTGTAAACTTTTTAATATATGTCACTAGTCTCTTGGGAAAGAAAGTCCTACCTTAAGATTAGGAAAAGAAGATTGAAGTTAGCTTTGGGGATGGGGGGCTGTGGGTAAGGAGACCATAGCTCACTTTTCTAATAATTCAGAAGGAGCAAGGTTAACTTAGGTTAAGGGGTCTAAGATTAAGTTAGAATTCCAAATCATAAATGGTGTTGCCAGAGACATGGGCTCTGCTACAAGATTTGTAATAGAAAAACAGAAGGAATTTAGGCATGCAGGTATAGCTGGTAGCTCCAAATAATGAGGGGGGGTGGGGAGGAGGAGGGAACTAGCTAAGAAAAAAGTGCTTGAGAGAACCCAGAAAATTTGGTGCTAGTATTGATAACAGTAACCAGATCCCGGCAGTAGAAGAAAATGGTGGAGCCAATTTTGTAGGTATAACTGATTTGGGAGAATACTTAGTATGAGATATTATGAGGTCATGATATATATTGGGGACCCAGACTAGAGAAGTGGCTTTAGGGCGGGGGGGGGGGGGGAGGTGATGTAAGAAACACTAATGAAGTAATATACAGATAAGACTTGTCAATTGATGCCGGGAGCCTGTCCATGCTTGCTGTTTCAAGGGACCTGGTATATATGGCATACTGTTCTTAATATGTTTGCTCACCTTCTTGGCACTATGTGTTTTAACCAAGGTCTCTGAGAAAGGTTGTTTCCCCAGGTAGGGATTTTCCCCTGAAGTTAGGGAGGGAATAAAACCTCTTAACTAAGTGCCAGGTGGGTAATTAATCACTTTAACTACGAACAATCATGCTTAAGCTACATAATCTTTACTCCCTGGAATGGAGATAAGAAACGCCCTAACCTTTGAAATAGAGATTGATAGGATTGGAATCAACTGGTATAAATACAGATGTAAGAACACAGAACGAAGAGAGACAGAAATTGGCACAGAACCTACACAGAACGTTCTCTAGAGACAGAAGAACTTCGCTGGAGAGAACATGGCAAAAGATCCTGGACAGAAACTGGCCTCAGAACCTAGAGACAGAACCTAGCGAGAGAACATGGCAAAAGATCCTGGACTGAACCTGACTACAGAAATTGGCAAGAGAACCTGACTAGAACCTGGTGACTGAACCTGGCTGGAGAACCTGGACAGAACCTGGCTGGAGAACCTAGCGAGGGAACATGGCTACAGAACCTGGCTGGAGAACCTGGAGAACCTGGCTGGAGAACCTAGCAAGAGACCATGGACACAGAACCTGGCTGGAGATCCAGACCAGAACTTGGCTGGAGATCCTGGCTAGGCTGCTGATCAACTGAACGCTGTCTCCATGTCATTCCTTCTTCGCCGACTCTGTCCACACCTTTGGGGACCCCTGGACCCGCTGGGGTTGGACCCCAGCAAATTGACCATGAGTGAGGTGGGAGGCAGTAGAGAGGTAGGAATCAAAATTCAATTATTTTGGCCTGGATAAATAGAAAAATGAAGAAACTCTTCATAGAAATAAGGAAACCTGATAGGGACACTATTTTAAGGGGAAAGGTGATGTGTCCAGCTCTCAATAATTTGAGTTTGAGGTGAATGTTAAATATCCAAGTGGAAATATCCAGAATACTCAGTAGAGAATAGGAGATGTGAGGCTGAATTAATGAGAGAGGTCAAAGCTAGAATTCTAGATTGGAAGTTATATCTCAATGATGTAAGTAGGAGCTGGGATAGTAGATGTGATTGCTAAGGGAGGTGCCCCAAGACTAACCTCTAAGAATGTCTTCTCCTGGTTCCTATATATGAATCTTAAATATGTAGACTGGAGATATTCAATTATTGCCTTGAACTGGCAATTATTTATTGGCTGTCATCTGAGACACAATGAACCAGTGATATTGAATTCCAAAATTGTAGTACTTCAACAGAGAAATTGAAATATACAGAGTAAGAATAGATGAATATCAGAAAGTTGCTCCTAACTTGTGTTATAAACTAAATCTAGTATCAGGTCCATTAAATATTGCCAGCCAATACTGAATGAATAGGTGGTTTTCACATAACATTTTTCCTTAAATCCATTTGCAGTATCTTTTTCCAAGAAGAATTTCAAGATCACTTCTTAATTTTCTTAATTTTATACTTTCAAGTTATACAAATGAAATATGCTTTATCAAACTAGTGTTAGAGACCTGAGTACACTGTGTATGCCAAAATACCTTTGCTAATGTTTAATTGTATAAAGAATATTATGCAAATGTTTAACTGAATAAGGAAGTAGGATATCATTATTAATAATGATTTGTGAATATAATTAGAAATGAATGATTAGGGAAAATATCACAGTAAAAAGAGTATATTTCAAAAGTAGTAGACTGAGGATATGATAATAAGCCCTTTATATCCTCTACATACCAGTAGAACATGCATATGGTATTCTTGTTTATGAAAATTATTTTAAATGAAAAGGTAGAGATAAAAGGGTTATAATGGTCTCCTAATACCTCTAAGTAATTTTAATATATTCTACCTATTATACAACTTTGTATGACTAGTGATCAAATAAAATATATTCCCAGAGGAAGCCTGGAATTTACATAATGGTTTCTCAGATCCTATCTTTCTAGCAATGGCCTCACACTTCTTGTTTAGTTTCTGTACATGTGTTCTGCCTCAACCCATTAATAAGTGGATTTTGGTGTTCAGTTGTATAAGTGAGTGTTAGCATTAAGAGAACATAGGAGAGACCTAGCTGGTTTGACTCAGTGGCTAGAGTGTTGACCTACAGACTGAAGGGTCCCAGGTTCAATTCTGGTCAAGGGCACATGCCCAGGTTGTGGGCTTGAGCCCCAGTACGGGGTGTGCAGGAAGCAACTGTTCAATGGTTCTCTTATCATTGATGTTTCTCTCTCTCCCTCTCCCTTCATCTCTGAAATTAATAAAATGTACTTTTTAAAAAAGAGAGCACAGGAGAAAGATAAATACCACATTTGTGGAATATAATGAACAACATAAACTGATGAATAAAAATAGATCCAGAGACAGAGATGCATCAACAGACTGTCAAACTTCAGAGGGAAGGCAGCAGGGGGAGGTGGGGGGAGGAAGGACATGACATGGTGTTAGGAGATCAACCAAAGGACTTGTGTGCATGCATATAAGCATCACCAATGGACACAGACACTGGGGTGGGGGAAGGGGGTGAGGGCATGTGCTGGGGGTGGGAGTGGCCAGGGAGAGGTCAATGGGCGGGGGGAGACATATGTAATACTTTAATCAATAAATAATTTTAAAAATAAATTATATCATAAGTCTAAAAATAAAAGAGAGAGAGCATAAGTTCTGGAACTAAACAACTTTGAATATGGATTCTTCTGTTTCCTAAGCTTTGAAGCTTTGGGCAGGTCACTCAACCCCTCGGAGCCTCAGCTTTCCCATCAATAAAATTAAGAACTAGTAGTACTTACTTTATAGGATTGTTGGGAGAATAAAATATAAAGCATCTAGCAGAGTACTTGGCATAAATGTTTATTATAAAGTATTGACATAAAAAATGTATTTGAACCATGCAAACACACACTTACCTAACACATATTAGTTATGTTTTGTTGTATGTGATGGTTGGGTCCAATAAGTATACTAATCAAGGCAAATAGATGGGCAGAAAGTCTTCACTCCAGTCTCAGGGAGCTAACTTAGAGCTGGCATAGATCCTCTGAAGGAAGAAAAAGTGAACCTGTGCTTTATTTAACATCTAAGCTCTATTGTTTCATCCTCTTTGTCTCTTTGTTCTTTACTGTTTTACTCTTTGTGGCTCAATTAAACAAACGCCAATACTTTCAGAGAAATACAAAATAGTGCAACACAGGTAAAAACACTAAAAATAAAATTGTAGGAGCAATTTGAACTAAAGCTAGAGCTCAAATCTTAAATATATTGCCCGTCTGAAATGGAAATGAAGAACTTTCTTTTCTGCACTTTGGCTAATCATGTTAATCAAATCCATAGGATAATTCAAATTAAGAAGTAAATGGGACCCTAACACACTCCACTAATATTTAAGAAAATTAAATTTGTATTACATGTGAACAAATTGACACTTGCTGGACAGAGAGTTGAATAAGTCATCCAATTAATCTAATTCTAATGTATATAATTATCTGAAAATATTTCTTATTTTCAATTTCTAAATGTAAAAAAATGATAGGTATTCTATTTTTAAAGTTGAGGTGGAAAACTGAAAAATTTGATTGAAAGATGTATAGATCTGAGAAAAGGAAGAATTTTAAGACTGTAATAAATAGGGAAAATATGGATTTTTTTTGCACAATAATGTGATCTACCACACTTGAATTTATTTACTGTAATACTGAATCTTCAGGTTTCATTTAAGAAGGTTAAGGCAATGGTAATAAGTGACTTTCCTATTAATGTGGTACCAAAGCCTCATTGAATATTCAAAAAAAAGTCTTTGATATTCTTTTTTTGTGTTTTTTTTTATTTCAAGAAAAACGATTTTAAATATAATAATGTTGCGTGCACTAAACCTTAATATTTCAAGAAAAACAATCTTAAATATAAGGTTACATGCAATAAACATTAATATTTCAAGGATAAAAGGATTTTAAGTGTAATGATATGACTAAAACTGTACTAACATAGTATATCACAAAAGTTGTAGGAAATATTAAAAATCTGCAAATAACAGGATTGCTTCTATTATATTCTAGTATATTTTTCCCCTCTGGCTCTATTTTTGTTCATCAGTTTATGTTGTTCATTATATTCCACAAATGAGTCAGATCATATGATATTTATCTTTCTCCGACTGGGTTATTTCGCTTAGCATGATGCTTTCAAAGTCTATTTTGTCTGATGTGAGTATTGCTACTCCAGCTTTTTTTTTCTTTTCCATTTGCATAGAAATTTTTTTCCCATCCCTTCACTTTCATCCTTTGTGTGTCTTGTTTTGAGGTGGGTCTCTTATAGACAGCATATAGTTGGGTCATGTTTTTGTATCCATTTAGCTACCCTACACCTTTTGATTGGAGCATTTCATCCATTTACATGTAGGGTTATTATTGAGGTACTTATTTATAGCCATTTTAATTCTGTATGGATAGGTTTCTCTCTCTGTTTCTTCTTCTCAGCAATCCCTTACAGCAATCCCTTTAGCATTTCTTGTAATGCTGGCTTGGTGGTGATGAGCTCCTTTGGCCTTTTTTTTTTTTTTTTTTTTTTTTTTGGTATGGGAAGCTCTTTATTTGACCGTCTATTTTGAATGACAGCCTTGCTGGATATAGTAATCTTGGTCTCAGATCCTTGCTTTCCATTACCTTGAGTACTTCATGCCATTCCCTTCTGGCCTGTAGAGTTTCTGATGAGAAATCAGGTGTCAGCATTATGGGAACTCCTTTGTAGGTATCAGTTTTCTTTTTTCTTGCTGCCTTTAAGATTCTGTCTTTAAGTTTTGGCATTTTAATTATGATGTGTTTGGGTTTTCTTGTTTGGGGTTCTCTAAGTTGAAAAAGTGTGACTTTTTCCTTTACCAGGTTAGGAAAGTTTTCTACCATTACTTCTTCAAACACCTTCTCTATTCCTTTCTCCCTTTCTGCCTCTTCTGGCATGCTTACTATTCTAATATTGTTACGTTTCACATTGTCCCACAGCTCCCTTAAGCTGTCCTCCTGTATTTTAATTATTGGGGTTTTTTTTTGGTTCTCTAATTGAGTGATATTTTCTTTTTTTAAATATATTTTATTGATATTTTACAGAGAGGAAGGGAGAAGGATAGAGAGTTAGAAACATCGATCAGCTGCCTCCTGCACACCTCCAACTGGGGATGTGCCCGCAACCAAGGTACATGCCCTTGACCGGAATCGAACCTGGGACCCTTCAGTCCGCAGGCCAACGCTCCATCCACTGAGCCAAACCGGTTAAGGCATGAGTGATATTTTCAACTCTGTTTTCTAATTCACTGATTCAATCCTCAGCTGTGTAGTCCTTACAATGTGTTCTTTAGTTGTATTATGTCATTCTTTATCTCGGACTGTTCTTTTTTCACAGTAACTCTATCTTTTTTCATACTGTTGAGCATTTTTAACATCATTACTCTGAACTCTGTTTCAGATAAATTTCTTATCTGTGCTTCATTTATCTCTTCTTCTGGAGAATTTGCTAGTTCTTTCATTGGGGGTTGTTTCTTTGTTTCCTCATTTTGATTGTTTGAGTTTGTGACTGTTTTAGGTAGATCCTCTATACCTCTTAATCTCTAGTGCAGGGCAGTGTTAAAGGCTGTTTCTGACTAATTGGATCCTTCTAAGACTCAAAGCCTCCAGAGACCGCCTCTGTCTACAAACTAATAGGATTCCAATTTGAATTGCCCCCAGGCAATCATCCTCAGGTGTGGCAAGAGTTTTTCAACAGGGTAGGTCAGTTGCTTCTGCCTGGAGGCTAATTGTTACTTTTAATCTCTTAGATGGCCTCAGGGCAAGGTGTTTTCCATAGGGTGTGTCGGCTGTCTTACCTCCCCCGCCCCCCTCCCCCTAGGCAAGGCAGATGTCCATGTGGGAAAGATGTCCTCCACCTTGTGAGGGAATGACTCAGCCCAGGAAACTTGGGGTGTCTGCCTTCTGAGTTCTATCTCCCAAGTCCCCAGTCCTGGGTTCTGCTCTCACAGCTCCAGTCCACTTCACCCGCCCTCTGCCAGAGCACAAGGTGGGTGGTTCCACAGGGAATTTTTGTGTACTGGCCCTTTAAGAGGGTGCCCAAACTTTCAGCTGCCACCCCTTGGCAGATAGCACCCCACTGCTTTTCACAGCTAGATGTTATGTGGGTAACCTCCTCAGTTTGGTGCTCTCTGCTGGGGAGCCCAGCTTCAGGATTAGATCCCAGATTTCTAAGTGGCATCCCCCCCACAACTGAGATATCTCTCTGGGACTTCAGTTGTCATCTGTGGGTGTCTGGGCAGCCCTTTCACAACTCTGCCCCTTCTGCCAGTCTCTATGTGGTCTCCACCTTCCGTCCTTGGGTATCAGGGTTCTCTCCTGTGAGTTTTCCATTGATTATTCAGGAAGCCTTTCTGCATTTCAGTTGTAATTCCAGGCTGTTCCTGGGAGCATGTCCATGCAGCATACTCCTACTCTGCCACCATTTTTAATCTTCAAAAATATGGATTTTTCTTTTGAATATTTTAAAATTAGGATTGTTCTCTTGGGATTGCTTAAGTACAATTCACCTTAGAATTACAGAATTTTTTTTTTTTTCATTCTCACCTGAGGACATTTCTCCATTGACTTTTAGAGAGAGTGGAAGAGAGAAGGAAAGACAGAGAGAACCATTAATGTGAAAGAAACACATCCATTGGCTGCCTCCTGCATGAGCCTTGACCAGGGCCAGGGCTGGGGAGGAGCCTGCAACCAAGGTACGTGCCCTTGACCAGAATCGAACCCGTGACCCTTGAGTCCGCAGGCTGACTCTCTATACACTGAGCTAAACTGGCCAGGGCCAGAATTTTCAAAAGTATATATATATATATATATATATATATATATATATATATGCACACACACACACACACACACACACACGTACATATACACAAATATATACTGGCCAAGTAGCTCAGTTGGTTGGAGCATTGTCCTGATACACCAAGGTTGTGGGTTCAATCCCCACTCAGGGCACATACAAGACTCAATCAATGAATGTGTAAGTAAGTGGACAATAAATCAATGTTTCTCTTTCTCCCTCTATCTCACTCTCCTTCCTCCCTCCCTTTCTCTTTCTCTCTAAAATCAATCAATAAAGGAAAAAAGTAAATATATATATATGAGGCCCGGTGCACAAAATTTGTGCACTCGGGGGTGGGGGGGTCCTTCAGCCCGGACTGTGCCCTCTCGCAGTCTGGGACCCCTCGGGGGATGACCACCTGCTGGCTTAGGCCTGCTCCCCAGGGGATTGGGCCTAAGATGGCAATCAGACATCCCTCTGGCAGCCCGGCAGCCCTCGGGGGATGTCCACTTGCCAGCGGGGAGCAGACCTAAGCTGCAGTCAGACATCCTTAGCGCTGCTGAGGAGGCAGGAGAGGCTCCCACCACCACCGCTGTACTGGTAGCCGCCAGTCTGGCTTGTGGCTCACCCTGTGGGAGTGTACTGACCACCAGGGGGCAGCTCCTGCATTGAGCATTTGCACCCTCATGGTATGTGTCATAGTGACCAGTCATTCCCAGTCTTTCTGCTGTTAGGGTCAGTTTGCATATTACCCTTTTACTATATAGGATAGAGGCCTGGTGCACGGGTGGGGGCCGGCTGGTTTGCCCTGAAGGGTGTCCCGGATCAGGGTGGGGGTCCCACTTGGGTGCCTGGCCAGCCTGGGTGAGGGGCTGAAGGCTGTCTGCAGCTGGTCACACCCCTTTCAGGGTGGGGGTCCCCACTGGGGTGCCTGGCCAGTCTGGGTGATGGGCTGAGGGCCGTTTTCTGGCTGGCCAGCAACTGAAGCTCCCAGCCTCTCCTTTTTTTCTTTTTTTATATTCTGGGATTTATTTACCTTCTATAATTGAAACATTGTTGCCTTTCTGCTCGCTCCAGTCTGAGGCCATGGCCCGCTAAAAGCAGGTATCTGGGGTTTGTTTTGCTTCTATAATGGAAACATTGCTGCTTTCGGGCTCAAAGCCGGGCCGCGGTAGGCCGGGAACCTTGGCTTCCTCCATCACTGGAGCAAGCAAGCCTCCTGCTCACTTCAGCTGTGTGGCTGCGGGCCGCCATCTTTCTTGGCAGTTAATTTGCATATCGCCCTGATTAGCCAATGGGAAACGTAGCGGAGGTACAGTTAATTACCCTTTTTGTCTTTTATTAGATAGGATATGTATGTGTACACACACACACACACACACACACACACACAGCGGGGCCTTGACTTATAAGTGTCCCGACTAACGAGTTTTTTGAGATACCATCTGTCTCTTGGCCGATTTTTTGCATTGAGTTGACAGAGTAATTTGAGTTAACAAGCTCCTTAACGAGCTCAGTCTTGGAACGAATTAAACTCGTAAGTCAAGGCCCACTGTATATATATATGTATTTTTTTCAAACCCTAAAATGAATTGATGCAATAGCTGTGTGATATCACCCTTATTCTACATGACTTACCAATCCATTTCAAGTAATTTATAACTATATGCGGTATAGGAGGAGGTAAGGGAGGACAGGGAGCTATCTATATCAGGGAAAAAATGATGGTATACTGAAAAACATATTTTGCCCTTTATAGATATAACTACCATTTGTCTATATGGTATTCTCTATCAGAGACCACATAAATATCACACCAAGTATAGAGTGGATGACTATGTAGAAAATCCTGACTATCACACTTCAAATCTTTCCCAGGAATGTCCTATCTTTCATCCATTAACACTGCCTTAGGCAAAGGATGTCTTGTATGAACTGCCTACAAATAACAAACCAAATCTTTAACACTTTGAGTTAGATTTTTTTTTAAAATATATTTTATTGATTTTTTACAGAGAGGAAGGGAGAAAGAGAGTCAGAAACATCAATGAGAGAGAAACATCGATCAGCTGCCTCCTGCACATCTCCTACTGGGGATGTGCCCGCTACCCAGGTACATGCCCTTGACCGGAATCGAACCTGGGACCTTTCAGTCCGCAAGCCGACGCTCTATCCACTGAGCCAAACCGCTTTCGGCAACTTTGTTTTTTTATAAAAGTCTTTATAGCTTCTGGCTTCATTTTCCTTTCAAAGAAAAATAAATAAGTTGACTGTATCATGGTAGCTAAGGAATGTCAATTCTATCAGCGTTCAAGTGATAGGGCAAGGCCCAATTGAGATCATTTTACTTGGTGCTTAGGGCAAGTAAAATAGGTGCTGATAAAAAATGATTCATTCAGAGCAGCTATTACTAGAATTGTTAGTCTATATCACAAAACAGTGGGAGTAGGAAAATGCATTTGAAGGTTAATAGTTTTAGAAAGACAACTCAAAAGTGAAAATTTGAGGTAATGTAAAATCTGTTAAATAATCAGCAGGGTCTAAGAAATTATTTGCTTCATTATTCTGTTAACTATACTCATATAATGTTAAACCAAGAAGTTGAAAATGAGAAAATCTAACTCACCTACTGGTTATGTTAAACAAATATAACTCTATTTTGACATTGTACAGTTATACCCGAATAATGTCCACATAGTGAATTTTGACATATTATAGTCACAGTCTAAATGATATCTATAAAAATAACTGACAGAAAAAAAGGGGAAAAAAGAGCATTTATTCTTTTTTGATAAATCTCTACGTCTTTGTCTTTATTCACATATTGATGAATATATTATAGTGAATTTCAAGTTTTAATATGGTTGATCAGTATAAAGATTATAGTATAGTTGACTAGTATAGTATTTTATTAACTGTCGCAGTAGATTTTTGAATTGTGTTTCATGTCAGGAAGGAATGCATTTCATAGGTGAATAATTATTTACTCCAAATACAGATTTTATCAGCATAGAAAACAGTGAAAAGAGGATGTTAATAATATAGGCAAGCCATTTACCAATATTTTATGAAGAATTTATAGTAAGGCAAATATAACCTGGAACAAAATTAAAAGCATGTCATATTCTTTTGAATAAAATCCCTTAAAATAATGTTTAGACCTTCAGTAGGTGGTTTATATCATTATATCTACAATACTACATATTTTAATCAAAAACAATTTATAAGGTCAGTCATTTTCATTCTTTAATATAGATAGTTCTCAGGTTTCCATTTTTGGCACGTAAAAAATAGGAAGGGTTTTTCTATGTGGCAAATGAACTCATGAGGAAACTCTTGAATATCTTCTCTGTAGCCCCAATTTCAAGTCAATAGATTAAATGTCCACATTGTTTGCAACCAAGTCACAGCTGTCTAAATTGCTTCAGAAATGTTTAGCAGATTGCTTTATAGCAGGATAACACAGTTTGAACCATAGTTTCTCGAATACTTCTTGCTGAGAGCTTATCTCATCCAAATGATGAAGGCAGCTGAAGCATGGTATATGAATCATCCACATTTTGCTCTAATAAAGGAGAACTTTAGGAAGCTCTAGTTGTTATAGGCAACACAGTAAAGCAATTGAAATGTGGATCTTACATTCTGCACCATTGAAACTGCTTACGTAAGTATGTGTGCAGTGATAAGGTACTTTAAAAATAAAATTTCATTTGGTGAAAGGCTTACTGTTAAACTGTAAAAGCAATACACAGATCATGTGACTTATCAGCATATAAAAATAGATATGCAAATGACTGTAGTTTTCCAAAATAGTATCTTTAATAGGAAACCCTTCACTTTATAAAGTGATATAGTTTAAAGTTGTTTTTATAAGTAGCACTTATTTTTAATTAGAACTTGCACATCTTTTCAGCCATACCTTAATAAGCTACATGTATGAATGTGAAAAATGGTTACATATACTTGTATTATAAATAAAAAAATTATCAAACAAGTTCTCATCAAGTACTTTATACTCATAATGGAGCGTTACGTATATACTAGATTCTGTGATTACAGAAGTCTGCTATGTTGTTGTTTTTTTCACTCAAGAAGTGAATAATTATAAAAGGTAAACTTTGTAATAGATCAGTTTAGAGAATTTAAATGAACTATTACAGAAGAATTCTATCAATGAATTTGAGAAGTGGGCTTATCTAAATATCCAGCTTGGAATGTATGTTCAGTTATCTATTGCCATGAGTATCTATTGCTCTCCCACCCTAAAACAAACAAACCACTTGAGTATGCCCATAAATTGTATGATTTAGGAATTTGGATAGGGCATGTAAGGTTGTTTGTCTCTTTCCATGATGTCTCTGGCCTCAAATAGGATGATTCCAATATCTGGTGACTTGAATTGATGGGGACTGGAATAGCTGAGACTAGAAGATCTATTACCATACTTGGTATGGTAATAAAATATATGGTATCTTCAATCACCTGTCTGGTGTCTGGGCTGGGATGATCTGAAGGCTGGGCTGTACTGTTGACAAGAACACCAACATATAGCCTTTCCGCAAGGCTTTGGCTACTCACAGAATGGTGGCTGGGTTCTAGAAAGCTCAAGCTAAGAGAACAATGATTTGCTAGGAGTGTCAAAGTATTTTGTTTTTTAACTGACACAATGAATATATTTATTCAACATCCTAGAGAATGTGGTAGTTACAGGTTGAAAGCTTACATTTTAAAGCCTGAGTAGAACAATTTGCTGATTGCAAAAATCATTGACTATAAAGCTATGTGATGGATACTGTGAATTGTCCATCAAAATCCACCCTGACCCTCTTGTTCAGTATAATGGTTGTGGGTGGGCTCATGATTAGTCAGAGAGCACATTTCTTAGCCTCATTTGAAGCTAGGTGTGGTTAGGTGAATATATTCTTACAATAGAATGGGGTCACAAATATGTTAACTTTGAGCCTGGGCCTTAACACATAGGATTTACGAACCCCCAGGCTCTTTTTTACTTCCCACAAAGTAGACTATGGAGTTCTTTGACCCAGCTTCAAACCTGTAGTTGAGAATAACACCATGGTGGATGGTAGAGCAGTAAGATAAAAGACACTTGGGTCCCTAAATGGCTTTGTGGAGCAGAGCCAGACTAATAACCTTGGATTAATAATCTTATGCATGAGGGAGTAACAAATGTCAGTGTTCTTTAAACCATGTTTGGTGTCTGTTAAAAAAGTTTAGCTTTACCCTAATTCAGATAGTAAATATGTATTAATGAATAATAGCTGGGAGCTTAAGAAATGATGGTAGGGAAAGCCACTTCCCTGTTGTTCACCTCCCAAACCCTTTAAAATGCTTGGTATAACCAATATTAATTCTTTGTACCTATTGATTTTATTTTCTACCATTTTACAGTTGCAGAAGAGCTTTCCCCTAGAGCAGGGTTCTCAACCTGTGGGTTGCGACCCCTTTGGCGGTCGAACGACCCTTTCACAGGGGTCGCCTAAGACCATCCTGCATATCAGATATTTACATTATGATTCATAACAGTAGCAACATTGCGGTTATGAAGTAGTAACGAAAATAATTTTATGGTTGGGTCACAACATCAGGAACTGTATTTATTTATTTTAAGAAATGTATTTTATTGATTTTTTACAGAGAGGAAGGGAGAGGGATAGAGTTAGAAACACCGAAGAGAGAGAGAGAATCATTGATCAGCTGTCTCCTGCCCACTCCCTACTGGGTATGTGCCCGCAACCAAGGTACATGCCCTTGACTGGAATTGAACCTGGGACCCTTGAGTCCACAGGCTGATGCTCTATCCACTGAGCCAAACCGGTTAGGGCAGGAACTGTATTTAAAGGGCCAGAAGGTTGAGAACCGCTGCTCTAGAGGAAGCACTAGTAGTAAAATAGTCATGTTTTACATAAACTTTTTCATCTCTCTATTCCTTTTTCATTTTGACAAGGATAGCCAACATTTCTCATGTACCACATTGATGTTTCACTAGAAATGCCCAGCAGCTTGTAATTATGTTGGCATGTAATAGATCTTAAACTCTGGAGACAAAGAGGTCACATTTCTATATTCACGAGCAGAGAAACTGTACTAATCCAGAGGCAGTTGTATAGGTTAGAACAGCAGTTCTCAAAGTACGGTCCAGGAGGTCTGGTCCGCAAGGTTAAACCTATTATTATAATAATACTAGAAGCCCAGCACACAAAATCGCACGGCTCCGCCCACCCACGCTGGTCTTTGGTCATTACAGCATCTGGCCACTGGGTTTTTATAATATAGATTATGATGTTGCTTGCCTTTTCCACTCTTATTCTCCTACAGGTGTAAGATAGAGTTTTTTCAGAGGCTGTGTGACACGGGATGAGGTCATCACTCTGCTGGCTAATAAAATGAGCTTGTGTATCCTTGTGTTTTAAAAATTTCTCAGCTTTAACTTCTAATATAGTAAACATCAGAAGATATAACTCACATAAACAAAAGCTCTTTGGAGTTTTAAATAATTTTAAGAGGATCAAGGGATACTGAGGGTTAGAATAAAAAGTTTAAATTCTCAATAGTGGCTAAAACATACTTTATTTTTCTTTACTTCAAATACATAAAATTCAAAATGTTACCATTCATTTGATTATGTACCAAGCTTGGAAAATGGTGTTTTCTGGTATCCCTTTCAGAAGAACATGTATATTTTGAGGAGATATTTCCAAACAATCTTATTTGGAGTAACACTTGAGAATCAGAAGAATCTAAGCATGGTTAAACTGCAACAGCCTGGAAAAGGAACGGAATTTCTTGTTACTCTACTGAGAGTGGAAAAGAGAGGTAGTCCCAGATTCAGGATAAAGAGCATCATCCTATACAGTAAAAGGCTAATATGCAAATTGACCAAACGGTGGAACGACTGGTCACTATGACGCACACTGACAACCAGGGGGCAGATGCTCAATGCAGGTGCTGCTCCTGGTGATCAGTGCGTTCCCACAGGGGGAGCGCCGCTCAGCCAGAAGCCAGGCTCATGGCTGGTGAGTGCAACAGCAGTGGTGGGAACCTCTCCCGCCTCAGCAGCAGCGCTAAGGATGTCCAACTGGCAGCTTAGGCACGCTCCCCACGGACATCAGTCAGCATCCCCCAAGGGCTCCCGGACTGTGAGAGGGTGCAGTCCAGGCTGAGGGACCCCCTGAGTGCATGAATTTTGTGCACTGGGCCCCTAGTATACTATATAGTCTGACCCCTCTTAAATCTTTGGTACCAAGTTAATGAATTCATAAATTCTTGAGGAGAGTTGATATTCGGGTAATTGGTCATGGGTCGAGCTTTAGGTCTATATCAATATAGGCACAGGCAGTGGGGAAGTGTTTGTGTGGGAGAGAAAAGGAGGCAAGCATGTGTAAACAACCCATCAGAGAATCAGAAAAACTGGATTAGGGAAACAGGCTCTTGACTTTAGAGCCAAAAAAGTGGGCATTCAAGGCAAACTTACCTAATTTTCTGAGGGACAGAGAGTCCCTAGCTGAGCATTATCCTAAAATATTTCTGTAATACGTATGATTTAGGAATTTGGATAGGGCATGTAGAACCCCCCCCCCCACCCCCCCCTGCAACACACACACAACATCTACTCATAAGACACACCCTACTAGGCCACATAAGATTCATGTAACCTCTCTAGTGGCTTTAAGTCTAGCAGGAGAACAACATATGTTACAAGACACCACAAGGAAATGTAAGTACCCAAACAGATTTATCAACAAAATGCTGTGGGAAGGTTCAAACCAGGTTTAATATATACTTATTGTTTATAATTTGTATGTTTGTTGGTGTTAGAATCTTTTGGGAATAATAAGTAGACAGGATAGAGAAGGAGTCATTGAGAGAGGAGACAGCACTAAATAAATTGTGTTGCTGGTCCTACTTATTTCTACCCTATCCAGCTATGGGCAAACTACGGCCCGCGGGCCCGATCCAGCCCGTTTGAAATGAATAAAACTAAAAAAAAAAAAGACCGTACCCTTTTATGGAATGATGTTTACTTTGAATTTATATTAGTTCACACAAACACTCTATCCATGCTTTTGTTCCGGCCCTCAGGTCCAGTTTAAGAACCCATTGTGCCCTCGAGTCAAAAAGTTTGCCCACCCCTGCTATAGCCAGAATTGTGGTGTCACTCTCTGATGATTCTTACTTTGGTGGGATGGCTTTGTTAGAGCTGGTTCCTGAAACGCGCGCACGTGCACGCACACACACATACACAAAATTTGCTTCAACAAAAGGAAAGATTATGGGAACACAGAGAACCTAGGAAGAAACACAGTATAGAGTAGCTGAACTTCCCACAGACTAGAACAAGCAAATGCTAAAACATCAAGAACCAATTCTGCTACATTTCTTCCACTTCCTGGGAGAAATAGTCTCTCACCTCTGCTTCTGTTTGCACATTAGCAGAGCTTTTTATCTTTTCTTTTCCTTCTGCCATGACAATGGCAATATCCCAGATAGAGACTGCTCTGTTAGCCCAAGTACAGCAAAGAAGACATGGAGCAGAGCTGTGGGCATTTTGCACAAAGAGATAAGCAAACCTTATTGTAGGCCACCGAGATTTTTGGAATCATTTGTTACTCATCACAACCTATCCTATCATACTAACTGATGCACATGGCTTATAAGTTCTTGCTTATTGCTCCATCTCTTTGCTATAGCCCCACTAGCCTTCAGTACTTATACAATGCTCCCTCCCATTTTAGATCATCTATCTGTTATTCTGTCTCGTTGGAAAGTCTTTAACACATATTTTTGCCTAATTAACATTTACTCCCCAGTGAGACCTCAACTTACCTGTGAAGTACTCAGGAAAGGATTGCCTGACCTGTATTCAAAGGCCCCTGAATTCACCTTCTCTGTCATTATGTCTCCTTAGCTAAACTAAAAATTCCATGAAGACAGAGATGAGGTATGCCTTGATCAGCACTATATTCTCAGTGACAGAAAGGAAGAACTTTTTTCTTTTCCAAAGAGTAGATTTTTCTGCATCTTTGTACATATGGCAGAAAATGGCCATTCTAGCCCTAGAACCATAACACCTCACACTGCAGGGCCACCAGTTAATCAACATTCCAATGTTCTGTTTCCAGATTCTTGGAGACAGAATTTTGTTGGCTTGGAGATGTTCTATCACGGTCCACCCCAAGGTTACTGAAATTTCTAGGTCAATCAGAATCAACATGGCTACAGAGACCTGTTCTCTGGTAATAGGGGCAATTCTCAGAGAAGGGGATGTGGGCTGAGAAGACATTGCAGAAAATATCTGCTACAGTCGCTACAACTAGTTTACGCTTCTGTGTTCTTGACTTTTTTTTTTTTTAACTATCTTCTTCTCAAAATTATCCTCATACAGCACACAAAGGAACAATCCCTACAAGGGATTTCTTAAATGAGAAAAGAGTGATTAAGTCATTCTGATTCTGTCTCCCTGAGTTCTGCCTCTCCTTTGGTCATCTGTGACTTTCATTACCACTGCTACTTCACTACTATCCCTTAGGTCACAGGGGTGGGCAAACTTTTTGACTCAAGGGCCACAATGGGTTCTTAAACTGGACCTGAGGGCCGGAACAAAAGCATGGATGGAGTGTTTGTGTGAACTAATATAAATTCAAAGTAAACATCATTACATAAAAGGGTACGGTCTTTTTTTTTTTTTAGTTTTATTCATTTCAAATGGGCTGGATTCCGCCCATCCAGCCCGCAGGCCGTAGTTTGCCCACGGCTGCCTTAGGAGTATGGGGTTACTCTTTTTTTTTTTTTTAACACTAACATCAAAATAACACCAAAAATTACCTTCCTTCGATTCTCTAAAAATGCTTTTGGGATAAGCTAAAATTGGAAAAACAACAACAACCCACTTTACTAATATTAAGAAAAAAAAGGGGGAAATAAAAAATGCAAGGCAATAAACAGTTTGGTTCACAAAGTAAAGTTTTTTGACCCTTTCCCTGTATCATCTAAATATCTGAAAGTCTGTTTCTCACCAATACCACAGAAAACAAAACAAAAATAATGAAATTCAATGCTACTAGGATTTTTCCTGTAAGATTTTTCATTTTAAAAAGAAAAATACAAGATAACACTTTCTATCAAATTTTTAATTGAAACTATTTCTATGTTTGGTAATTTCTAATTTTTAAAGACCTTTAAAATCGCTATGAAAAAAAATTAAAGGTGCCTGCATAACTAGTGATATAATCCAGATATATTTGAGGTCTTTAACTTCTTATATGGACATGTGTAAAAAATACTTTCATTTGTTTTATGGTAATATAAATTAGAACATAACTTCAGATGAACTACACTTAGGATTCCCTAAAAACACTTGCAAATAGGGACTGAATACAACTCATCTGAATCAACACGATATGAGTTTCCATGAAAACTTTTTCAAGTGTGCTTCACTCTGATAAGTGTGTTCCATGTATTATTACTTCCCCTTACCTTGGCCCTGAAGAGAGACTATGAAATGGGTAGCAGTTTTTAGCTTAAATTAAACTAATTACTGTTTAAACCATTACATTTTCCAGATTATCAAGCAGTTTTCATTTTGTCTTGGTGTCCTTTTTATATTATACTACTTTTTCCAGCATAACTGGTCTCAGAAATAATTCCTATAACTTTAAAAACTTGTATTTTTGTTGTTTACATTTACATGTGATATATACAATTAAAATTATTATCAATACTTGTTTTAGCATTAGAAATATGTAAAATTTTAAGTGTTTTTCTAAGGTAAAAATTTTGAGGGGGTATATAATGCTTTGAGTTCTGTTTAAATGAGTATTCTATTTTAAAGTACTTATAGCAGCATGGTCTAGGTTAAAAGAAACACAGGACTGGCAATTAGGAGATGTAGGTTCTAGGCTCCATTTCTGCCACTAAATTGCCATGTTCCTAATTAGCTAAGTAAATTATGGCTTTTCCCTCCTACTTAAAACTCCATGGTGCTAAAAACGTGAATGTTTTCTGTATTTTTATCTAAATTTATTTTTAAAAAGAATACCCATTGACTATATTTCTCAGTCCTTACATAGGTCATTTTAAATTCCATCATTGTTAAGCAGCTACTCTGTGCATGCCAGCAATATTAAATCCATTCTGGAATAAAGCAAGGCAAAAATAAGCCAAATACATTTGCATGCATTTAATGCACTGAATTGTACACTTGTAATTGTTAAGATGGTAAGTTTTTGTTATGTATATTTTATCACATGGAGTGCTCCCCTAACATTTCATTCATACCATTTAAAACTGCATTATCGAGACAGATTGGTTTGGACCTCAGTCTGTTTCTCTAAATGACTCAATCACTCCAGGGACAAGAACTCTTTTGTAATTCTAGCTGTTAACTCCAGGGCCTCAGAACACTCTCTGTCTGGCTCTTAGTTAACAGGGAGGACATTTATAATCTGGCTTTTCCAAGAGTTGTTATTTCATATATTTTAATTATTATTTTCAACCAAGGCAATGCATTAAACATATAAATAGCTGTAAAAACTTTTGAAATACACATCAGAAAAATTCTTTTTCACCTGTCATGAGTTGGAGTTCAGAAAATCTGGTCACAGAACTCCAGACCTTCAACAAATGTTTGTCAAATTAATGCATGAGACTTAAGACAAAAAGATAAACATTAAATCCCAGCATAAGTCCAAAAGATCTTACAGAGTGTAAGACAAGAACATAATGGTATACATACTTCTTAAGAAGCATGCCAACTAAGCCATTATTGAGGTAGCTATCTAACGAATCCCTATCACTTTCTCCCAAGCAGCTTTTAACAAAGCCATTGTATTTCAGCCTCCGATCATCTCAAGGTAGGCAATTGCCTAGAATAATATCTATTCAGTGCTCAGACAAAACAAAAGCTACCTGTTGGAGACTTTATTGGCATTCTTGGATACTATACAGTCATTAAAAAAAAAAAACAACCACCCTAAATTTACACTATTTAGCTATATGTCACTAACAGGCTAGCTTGGATGTTTACTACACCAAGGAGAGTTGGCTTTTTTCCCTCTCCTGGCTTTTATCCCGCCCCGCCCTCCTTCAGTTTAAATTCAGTTAAAACAGTTCAAGAAGCCAGCTAATTAAATCCTAAATTCTGTGCTGTTCCACCGACAAAAAACATAGTTCAGCGCTTGGGAAAAGCTCGCTCTCAAAAAAGACTGTGCGTTTAAAGTTGCCAGATATCGCGAGCGGCTATGTTTCTTCAAAAGTGCAGACCACACCCCAGAGGAGCCCTGTGCACCTTACGGGTCCAAAGGCGCGCGGAGGAATAACCTATGCGGTTTGGGTTCCGAAACTGTTCGGTTGTGGGAGTGAGGAAGGGGACCGTCTACGTGAGGCCTAACCTTCCGCAAGAAACGAGACAGAGGGCTGGGGAGACCGCGAACAAAACAGAGCGAGCAGGCTCCGCGCTCGGGCGGTACCCGCGGGGGCCGCTGCACGGAGCAGGAGCCCGGGCGCGCTGTCTTCCTCCTCCTCCCGCCGCCCGAGGGCGAGCGCGGCGCTCTCCTCCCGTCCTCACCCCGTCCGCGTCCACTGGCAGCCCCCGACTCGGGTCGGAGCCGCTCCGCCCCACCTTTCCCGCCCGGCGCGCGGCAGCGACCCCAGCCGTCACGTGTCCCGGCAGCCGCCAAGTGAGGCCGCTTTTGCGACGCGGTGACAGCTAAATGGTGCGACAGGAGGAGCTTACAGCCGCGGCCGCTGCGCCCCGCGACGAGAGGCCAGAGGCGGCTCCAGGCGTCGCCCGGAGGGAGCGACTGGGCGGACGGAGTCGGCGCGGGAGGGCGGCGGCGGCGGCGGGCGGGCGGCGAGGGGGAGCCCGCTATGAGTGCCCTCGCTCCCCGCCGCTCTCCATGAACCGGGCGGAGTAAGCCGCGCCGCCAGCAGGGGCTGCGCCTCCATGAAGCCCTAGGTTTTTTTTTTTTTGTGTGTGTGTGTGTGTTTTTCCCTTTCTCTCTCCGCTCCTCACCCCCCCTCCCCGGTCCCGTCCCGCCTTCTCCCTTCGCGAGCGGCGGTCGCGTCCAGGTGCGGAGTCCAGAGCGGAGTGCAATGGCGTCCAACCCCGAACGGGGGGAGATCCTGCTCACGGAGCTCCAGGTAAGGGCCGCGGCCCGGGTGCGGGGCGCTGGCGGGGAGGCAGAGGCGGGTGAACCTGGCGCGGGGTCGGGTCCCATGGAAGCCCTGCGGCCGCCGCGCCCCTCGCCCGCTCAGTGCGGGAACTTGGGGATGTCTGTCGGGAGCCGCTTCCTTCGGGAGCCGGACCCTCCCCCGCCCAGAGCCCGGCCCACCGCTGCCTTCATCACCTACCGGAGGGACCCCGTGTCTGCCCGCGGCCGCGGTCCGCGGTCTCCCGGCCCCGGGCGGCCCGCTCCCCGCCCCCTCCCGGTGTCAGAGCGGTGGGCTGCCGCCCCTCCGCCGCCGCCCGGCCCCGCCCCGCCCGCGCCGCTCTCCGCTGTTCGAACTCCTTTGAATGACTCCGGAGCTGCTTTCTCGTCCCTCCCCTTCCCCTCCGACTTCGCACAAAGAGCGCCCCATAACTTCCAGCCCCCAGACAAGTTTGTGTGTGTGGGGGGGGGGTGTTTTTTTTGTTGGTTTTGGTTTTTTTTTTTTAAAAAAAAACGTGTCTTACTAAATGCTGGCTTTACTTCACCAGCCTCTTCAGGTGACTATTTCTTTTCTCGAATTCGAGGGCTACCTTTTTCTTCTTCCTATTTTTACTAAGTAATATATGGGATCCCCGTTTCTCAGTGACTCCCGTGCTCAGATTCGGAAGCTTAGATGCTGTTGCTCTTCGGACTTTCATTTTCCCTCCCGTTTGACCACCCGAGAAAAAGCTACAGAAGTTGTTTACAAACGAGAAGGGCAGTCGACTCAGGGAAAATGCTGGGCACCGCAGGCCTGCAGGAGAGGAGAGCGGATGGGGTCCCTTAGTTAGCTAAGTCCGTGTCCAGTAGCAATGTTATTGTTTCCCATTTCCAGCTAAGTATCTGATCGTGTAGGCACGATTTTTGTATCTAGGGCTCTCCGCTACCCTATTGGATCTAGTGTTCATTATTTTGGAGTTTTCTAGAGATGTTTACATCTGGATTAAACTTTCATGCCTGTTTTTTGACTTAAACTTACTTTGACTCGTTTTAATGTAGTCGTCTCATAGACTTCTAAGAGAAGGGGGAAAAAAAGTCATACTTCTATTTCTTTAGTGCGTTGGACAGTTACTTTTTTTTAAAGACTGAGTTTAGACACTGAAGGATTGATTCTTGATGTCAAAATTATTGCAGCTGCTAAATTTTTTTTGCCTTTCAAATGTGTTTTTCAATAGATCTCTGCATACGCAAGGTGTAAGTGCAAGATGTAGGTTTGAAAGTATTATCATAATACTTGATATTTCCTCAACAAAAATAGAGATTTCAGCAAGATATACCAATGAACTGTTGCAAACTTGGAATCCTCTGGAAATGCAAAGCTGAATTTTGTATAATTGAATATGTTGCTATATAGTTTTTAAGTTATTCTTAGCTTTTTATAAGGAGGTCTTACAGCATACCACATTTGCGAAATGAATGAAATTTATTGTTTTATTAATTTACATGAGATTTAAAATGAAGTTTGTTTGAGGCACAATCGGAAATGCATTCCATTGCCTAATCTTGAAATATGAATAGGTTCCTATTCAGAAAACATACACACACACACACACACACACACACGAAAATGACAGGAGCTTTGGAGTGGCTTCAGAATTATATAATATTTGGTATACTAATTTGTATTTTATAGACAGTTGGCATGAAAGACACTGGGCCTGAAAACATTTTTATGTGTATTAAAATATAACGTTTGGAAACTTTTAATAATAATCGGTTTTGACAATAACAAGGAAGCAAGTTAGAGAAATAAGAAATTTTAAATATGACTGTTTTAAAAATGGGACCAAAGTAAGGGAATATCTAAAGTCTTTAGTTTAAATAAACTAAAATGTAACCCAGAAAAAGAATAGTTTTTATTAAGTGTTACCCTATAGGTTGTCATATATACCCAGGGCATTTTTCTTAGTGTATTTGACTCCCATTTCTAATGCATTTGAACTGTATAATGTTTATTAAAATAATTGAGATTAATTATATCAGCACTTAAGATAAATGGTGAAAAAATTTGCCTCACCAGGCACTTCCATCTATTCAAACATTTTATTATTTCATTGGGTCAAAAAACTAGTCTATACTAAATATTTATCAAACTTGCTGGTAGAACCAATATTTTAAAAGCTTCTAAGTTTGAATTTATTTAAATTAAAAGGTCATTTAGTATGTAGATCTTAATGCTTCTCTGCCAAGCTATTTTAAGTATTTAAATTGTAATTTATGTCCCAAGTTTAAAGATTTATGTTTAGTAGTTAAAAACTGCTACTTTGCCATATCTTGTCTCAGGAATACTTGTTTCACTCTGAAAGTTACATGTTACCTACTTTTAATGAAATTGATGTTTATTTTGAAACATTATATATTTAACATTTTCAAATTATTTTTCAAATTATATGGCAGAATTTGCAGTACTTTAGCACTTGAACTGGAGTTATATTATTGATAACCTTTGGTTATAGGAAGACAAAACAAAGAAAATCTAAAACTACAGTACTTTGTCTTGTTAATTACTATAATATTTCTATGTAGTAATGTTTACACATGAACTTTGATGGCTAAAGACTTCAAAGTGTAAGGAAGAACATTTATTTACTGTAGTAAAAATTAAAATAGGCTATTTAGAAATATAAAATTAATTGACAATTTCTTTTCTTTTTTAAATTTGAAATGTAGTAGGAAACTTAATGAGCTAGTTCTGTGAGGCCAAAGAAGTTAAAGTTTATTTTCAAGGAAACTGGATTAATTAAAACTATATGAAGAATCTCAAAATGGCCAAAACCGGTTTGGCTCAGTGGATAGAGCGTCAGCCTGCGGACTGAAGGGTCCTGGGTTCGATTCCGGTCAAGGGCATGTACCTGGGTTGCAGGCACATCTCCAGTGGGGGATGTGCAGGAGGCAGCTGATCGATGTTTCTCTCTCATCGATGTTTCTGACTCTCTATCTCTCTCCCTTCCTCTCTGTAAAAAATCAATAAAATATAAAAAAAATAAAAAATCTCAAAATGAAAATGTTGGCAAATTTTATAGAATTCAGACCCAAATATTAACATACTAGTAAAGTTACCTTGTCAATTAATGGGGATTCATCTCCATCAAAATGCCTTATAAAGTGCTGGGAATCTGAAGTTCCATTCTCAGCAGAATTTATTTAGTAGAACTGACTTGTTCAAGTGGTTGTTGAAGTAGTTAGCCTTAAATTTACAGAGATTCATTTAAAGAAACATTTAGTGAGTACCTACTAAAGCCATATTGAAGGATATAAAAATGACAAGATATGGTTTTTACTTTCTAGCAGAGAGTAAAACAATAACATTTATTGATTATTTGCTGTATGTCAGACATTGCACTTGGTACGCTTATGTACCAGTACACCTTATTCTTTACAACAGTCCAGTAAGGTGGGTGGGTATTATTTCCAATTTACGGATCAAGAAATTAAGTTCAGGGATGCTCCACAGTCGCATTGTGTTTGAATTCAGATCTATATGTTTGCCCACTACACTATTCTTTAAGCTGCCACAGTTCTGTGGATCCATAAATGTTTTGCATTCCAATGTGGTAGATGTGTAAACTTTCTAAAAATTGGCCAAACATAATTAACCAGAGTTAGCTTGAATACAAACTTCAAACTACTTGTTAGGCACCTCTATAACAAGGAAAAATGATTTTCACATTCTATTTAGTAGTCTGTAATTTGGCAGTGCTTTATTATGGTGAATAGGTGTGATGTTCTACAAGGAATAACAGTACCACTAAGTTTTTGCAGGTTTTTTTTTCACTTAAAAATTATTGATTCTGATGGAAGTTGTTAAATGTTCGCCCAAAACTTTCTAAAGATTTTACATTTCTCTGTAGATTATCCGTAAGATAAACTTAGCTTTAAAAAATTAAGCTTATGTTTAGCCAAGCTATGTTTGGCACTTAGTAGATACTCAGTACATTGATGAGAAGGCACCAGTTTTCACCTAGGATGAGAAATGCCTTGACTGTTCTAAGAGAACTTGGTTATAATCATTGACATAAGAAATTACTTTGTTTTCTTTAATTTACACTTCTAATCTTTTGTCTCAAAAAATACTCCCTTGACAAGTTCAAAAGGGATTTCTGCACTAGTTATATTACATCTACATACAGTCCATTGCTATTTTATCGTTTGATGGGAAATTGGGAGGTGGCGTATAATTTTGCAGTGATGCTAGAAAGGACTGTGTTGGGAGGATTAAAATTTCCAGGTGTGTTGGGGGAATGTAGTATGAGAAAGTAGGCAGGATGGGTAAGATAGATTTTACAATTTTTTCAAGTTATAAAAGTGATACATGTTCACTGTAGAAAATTTGGAAAATGTAGGAAGCACACACACAAAAAAAGAGAATTTGCTCATAGTTCTCACTCAAAGATAACTGACAAACTTTTCCAACCTATAAGCCCCATAATTGAGTCTGTTTCTCCCTTTCCTTTCTTTTTTATTGAGATATATTTAATATACTAAATTGTGTAATTTTAAAATGTTCAACATATTGATTTGATATTTTCCTCCCTTTATCTCATTTTACTTACTAGAATTTTTGAAGGGAAATGAGGTTCACAGAGTTTTAAGATATGAATAGCTATAGGTTGAAAAAATTTTTGCCACTTTTTATAGATAAGCAGATTTAAGTAGCTTTGTTTATATATTTTTTTTTAATCTCAAAATGTTTCGATTGTGAGTCAGTACTTTGAGATACAGTTAAGAAGAAAAACAAGTGGTGAGTACAGTATGGACTTAGTAATAGACAGTGATACATAGCATAGACTCTGAATAATAAATTAGTATGATGGTTTTCAGCTTAGATTTGATTCTTGCTGCTCTTAAATAAATCTGCATATTTTGTTAAATAAGGCATATCTTTAAATAAATTCCCAATTTTTTGACTACCCAGGTAAACATCTCTGCTGAAACGTGTTATAAAGTGATGACTCTAAAATGGATCATGTTTTTCTGTCATTTCTAATTAGTATAATAGATATTAGTTCTAGTCTCCTACAACTCCTACTATTCCTATTTGATCAATGTTTAAATAAAGATAGGTAGGGGCACCTTGTAGGCATTCTTTGTTTATTCCAGGGCTTTGCATCTGATTCCTTGAGTTCTCCTTTTCTGCTTTTCAAATTTGGCAACAGTTAATTTTCACGCCTTTTATCAGTTTATTCTTATGTGTTATACTTTCAAACAAGTGGGAAGAGTGAAGTAGTAGTTTATAGAGGTGAAAATAATGTTGTTTCCAGAAGCATAAATGATATTTGAATAGAATAGTTAATTCTGCATCATTTCCTAGGTAAATGTGTTGTGTTGAACAATTGTCAAATGTCTACTCAATTTCAAAAACCAATTTTACTCTAATTGGAGTATGAAAAAATCATATGACATTTAATATTAACTTTTGATATACAGCAGAGTTCAAACTTGGCAGCAAAGTTAGAAAATTAAAAACTAGTTAAAAGCTTTAAAAAGATACTTAAAATTTTGAATGGGAAAAACATACTAATGAAAAAATAACTTCTAATATCTTGGACAAGCAGAATAGAGAGTATTTATTTTGACACACTCAGTTTCTCTTATTTTTGTCTAATGAAACCTTATTTGAAACTAGCTCTATTGTCACAGTTTTTCACAATCTAACAAAAAATTTGTCTAACATTATGTACATAAATATTGTCTGTTAAAAATAAAGAACAGAAAAGCCTAGGAGGAGTGTATTTGATGATACGAATACCTTAGATTGGAAGGTAAATATTAGTGTTATAAAGATAAATTGTTACACAAGAATTACATAATATATACCATTATTGGGACTTATCTATTTTAGAAACTTGGCAGTGATTACTTTTTTCTAATTGATTAAGCTTTACCGTCCTGGCTTACAAAGACCTTAATTTATTGGAAAGTTGTTATAGTGGCAGCATTTGGAATTTATTTTAGATATAGAAGACAAATTTACTACCCACTACATGTGGTGAATAACATATCTTTAAACATTAATTGCATTGTTTTCCCTTCCCTATAGTTACTAGCTTAGTAAATCTCTATAGAAGTGCTTGTTATTCCTGTTTCAGAATTTTTACTGAACAAATTTCATAACATTTTTAGATTTTTTTTTTTGTTTATTAAACCTTAGGTACACTGCATTGGATTAATCATTATCTATCATTATACTAAGCACCCATGGACAACCATTCTCCATCTCCCCCCAGAAGCTAGGAACTTAACCTACATATGGTTTTTCTCCTTTCCATCTTCCTTTTTTTGTCAACCTTTCATCAACCACGGTAATCATCATCTTAAATTTTATGTTCATTGTCTTCCTGCCTCACAGGGTAGGTGAATGCCGAACTTGAGGAGATGATGTCTAGCTTCCAATGTGGTTGAGCCCATTTATATTCATAGTAGAGCCTTGTTGCACGAAATTCGTGCACTGGGCAGGGAGGGTCCCCCTCAGCCCGGCCTGCGCCCTCTCTCAGTCCAGGACCCCTCGGGGGATATCTGACTGCTGGCTTAGACCCAGTCCCCGGCAGCCAGACATCCCTCTCGCAATCCTGGATCCCTTGCTCCTTACCGCCTGCCTGCTCGCTCCTTATTGCTCAGCTGGCTGCTCCTTACAGCTCAGCTCACTGCTCCTTAGCGCGCTGCCATGGGGGCAGGAGAGGCTCCCGCCACCACTGCTGCGCTCGCCAGGTGTGAGCTCAGCTTCTGGCTGAGCGCCTGCTCCCCCTGTGGGAGCGCACTGACCTCCAGGGGGCAGCTCCTGCATTGAGCGTCTGCCCCTGGTGGTCAGTGCGCATCATAGCGATTGGTTGTTCTGCCCTAACGGTTGCTTAGACTTTTATTATATAGGTCAGCAATATATGAGATAAAAAAGATCCTTATCCAATCCTCTTCGACATTTGATACTATGTTTTAATTTTTACAAATCGGAAGAGTGTAATATGCTCTATGATTGTGGTCTAGATTTGCATTTTCCTTATCACTGATGTAGAACATTTCTTTTTATGTTTACTGACCTTTTTGTTTTCAGTTAAATTCCTATTCATGTGTCTTGCTGATATTTCTGTTTGTCTCATTGATTTATAAGAGTTCTTTATAGTCATGTTAATCTTTTGTTTATATTGTGACTGTCTTTTCTCAGTTTGTAACTTGTTTTTTCACTTTTTTTAGGGAGTTTTTGGGAGGGGCAGTTTTACTTACTACTTTTTTCTTTTTAAAAAAATTGATTTCAGAGAGGAAGGGAGAAGGAGAAAGAGATAGAAACATCAGCGATGAGAGAGAATTGTTGATTGGGCTGCCTCCTGCATGCCCCACACTGGGGATCAAGCCCACAACCAGGGCATGTATCCTGACCAGGAATAAACTGTGACCTTCTGGTTCAGAGGTTGAAGCTCAACCACTAAACCATGCCAGTCAGGTGGGAGGGACAGTTTTAAATGTTTTACCTTTATGGCAAATACTCAGAATCATTTACATGATTGTGGTCAGCAAGCCTGCACTTAACTCTATTCTAGATTTGGTATAGAAAGGGTAAAGTTACTGAGTTTATGATCTGCAGATTCAGTTATCCAAATGAACAACCATAGAAAGTTGTATAAAATATTGCATCACTTAACACATACTAGACACTCAATGTTAATTAACTCAAAGAGTGAATTTAGAAGCAAAAAAAATGGTTAAAATTCTATATGTAAATAGTTCAACTGCTCATTTTTCCTTTTTCGTAACTCTTCCATGAAAAATACTTTTTATTTTAATATTTTATTCTTTTATTTGAAGGGCATTAGATTCCAAGTATAGAATTATATGTGAATTGGTTGTTCTGATATGTGCATAGCTTGTCAATAAAGTGCTGGAGTTGGTCATATTTAATATTGGTTATAAACCAGAAATTATTATTCTCTTGCCAAATTTACTGATATTGACAAACCTGGAATCCTAAATGGAGTTTTTGTCATTGCTGTGCTTTCTAGATGAAATTTTTTTTTTTTAAATTTTAGTCAGATTTGTTAATCTTTTCTTTTATTGTATATGCTAAGAAATTGTTCCTTAATCTGGAATAGTCACCAAATTTTCTACTAAGAGTTTTGAAGTGTTGTTTTTTTGTTTTTCGTTTTTAAATATGAGTCAATACATTTTTTTTGAGTCAATACATTTGAAGTTGATTTTTTAATGTGGAGTAAAATAAAGGTCTGAGTTATTTTATAATTTTTAAAGTATTATTTTGAAATTTACAGTATATATATATATATATATATATATATATATATTCCATGTTCAAAGGCTGTTAAATCGCGTTGTTTACCCATATCTTCAGAAAAAAATCACTTCTATTGTCGTGGTAAACAACCTGCTTCCCAATTTATAATGGTCTGGCCCTCTAGAATTTCAGCACGAAATTATAGCTAATTTTCCTATAAACGTCAGGTGGTCATAATCTAGCCACTCAGTGTATATCTTATAATGTAAATTTAAGATAAAACACTTCACTTTTTAAGGAGAGAAATATTTCTGAATAGCCTTACTTTTTATAAGTTAGAAATTAAGATTACATCATATTAGGTTATATAATAAGTTATATCTGAAGTAATTCTGTATAATAAAACCCTAATATGCAAATCAACCAGTGGAATGACCAGTCACTATGATATTCACTGATCACCAGGGGCAGACACTCAATGCAGGAGCTGCCCCTTGGTGGTTAGTGTGCTCCCACAGGGGCAGTACTGCTCAGCCAGAAGCTTGTCTCACAGCTGGCGAGCACAGCAGTGGTGGCGGGAGCCTCTCCTGCCTCTGCTGCAGGTGGGCAGTAAGGAGCGAGGGGTCCTGGACCGCAAGAGGGCGCAGACCGGGCTGAGGGGCCCCCCTACCCCTAGTGCACGAATGTTGTGCATTGGTCCTCTAGTTTTTACATGAATCATTAGTAGCTCATTTTTTTCTTATGGTACCAGTTTGTGTTTCTTCTATTTTTTGTTGCATCCCCTGAAACCTTGGGTTAGTAAGATCTTTGACTTAACCTCTTGCTAAGTCCCCTCACATTCCCCAGTTGTGGTTCAAACCTTTTATATTTTCTCAGGTCATCCAACCAATTCCTCCTCCTTAGTTTTCAGCAAATCACTCACCTACTCACTGCCTCTACTGAATGACACTTAGGATTCATTGAGATTGTCCTCAACTTTTCTTCTCTTTATTTTATTCTCTTTATTCTTGGCATTTTAACATCTTTTTTTTTTTTTTTTTTAAATCCAAGTTTAAGGAAAAGTTGTTTGACTTTGCTAAGGCTATTATACTCTCCTGGACCGGATGGGGTTTTCATTCTCCCTTAACTCTGCCTCGAGATAAGTTCACATCTCTCTCTTTTTCTAATTATGTTTTTTCTTTAATACTGTTATCCCCTCAGACTTCTTTTAATCATCATACTCCTTTAAAGAATTTCTTATTTGTGTTTAATTTCTATCGTTTATTTCTTAACTTATTTAAATATGACTTCTGTCCCATTATTCTGTTGAAATTATTCTTTTTTTTAATAGAGAAATACTGATTTTAATCCACCATAAGGTAAACAACAGGCGTCCTTTATCTTTCAGCCCCAAAATTAACAAAAAACTGTTGAAACAAGGCACAATTTACCCCCATTCTTGTTATGTGACTCCTGTCGCACACAAAAAATTTCTATGAAAATGGTAAAACAAAAATAGAAGTCTGAGTTTTAAAAAATGTATTAAAAAAACGCCCACAAAACCTGTCAATAATATTCCTTATTCTACAAAATAGCATCAGTAAGAAGAGTAAAAGGTATTAAAAACCATTACAACATCATTTCTGAAATGCAGCTTGTCCACCTCATGTTATCCCTACAAAAGAATTATCATGGAATAAAAAAGGACTTTAAAAATCTCTGGTCACGCTTTTATTAGTGTTCCCCCTGCAGTCTCTGAGATGCGAGGAATGTGCTTCTGCCCCTGGCTATCACTGCTTCTGAGGAGTTAGGGTCACACTTCTAATCTGAGGGACCTGTGTCTGTGATGAAGGGAGGGTGCATCTGTGTGTGGGGGCGGGGCGGAGTCCTTACCTAAGCGTCTTTAACTCCTCACTTGGGGAAGAGATAGTGAGTGGCCATACCTACCTACATAATATGTCAGCTTATGACCCAGCCCCCCGCTTCCTTCCTGAGCTGCCTGGAGGGTTCTATTGCAGTCACTGGGAGGGATTTAGCTAAGGCTGACCCTTCCTCCCCTTGGGTCTAGGGGGAAAAATAGCCCTGAAATTATCACCAGTGTGGACAGTACTCTAAATGGGCCCCAACAGTGCATCCCAGCCCTTTATACTGAGGTGAGGGGAACATGCTGGGTAAAATTCAAGCATGGCAGACATCATTTCCAAATCTACCCTAGAAAAAAAGCATCCTGGTCCCTTAAAATGTCCCTCTGAAATTATTCTTAAAAGCACCATTGACCTCTTGCTCATTCTAATCCTTAGAGGTAATTTATATTGTCTCAGGTTCCTGAAAGTCTCTTGTTTAAACTGAGCTTCATGAACTCTGCACAATATTGGTTCCTTTTCATTCATCATATCTGTCTTTATTTGCTACTATTGTTTTTTTTTGATAATTCTTTTTTTAATTTACAAGTTCTACCCTTTTAGCCTATTTTTCTCTAATTCTTCAGATTAACCACCAGAATTAATCACCTTGTTTTATCTCAGGGTTGCAGGGAATATAAATCCAATTAAATTAGCTTACACAACAATTGGGTTTATTGGAAAGCTACAGGGACATTTCACTTAATCAAGAGTAGGGCATATTGTCAGGTCCCTTGAGGACTAAGTAGGAAAGTAGAGGCTTTATTTCTCTGTAGGGCTACATGTTCTCATATCTCTTATTCTTTAAGTATGTATACTTCTTTATATTCCTCTGTATATTGATTCTCTTTTTATGTCATTCCAAGTGGTACTCTTAATTTCTGAATTACATTAATTTACAAGTCTAATGCCTGATTTACTTGTTCAGTGCTACAATTATAAATTACTAGAGGCCCGGTGCACGGATTTGTGCACTGGTGGGGCCCCTTGGTGTGGCCTGTGGGGATTGGGCCAAAACCGGCAGTGCAACGCCGCCTGCAGCTCCTGCTTGCCACTCCCACCTGCTTCTCCTGCTCATCCTTGCCCCGCTGCGCCTGCTGTGGGCTCGCACCCAGTCAGTCCTGGTCAGGAGAGGCTCGCACTGCTGCAGCAGCACTTGCCAGCTGTGAGTCATGCGTCTGGCACCCGTAGGTCAGCTCAGTGGCACGCCTGCTGTGGGAGCACATTGGCCACCAGGGGGCAGCTCCTGCATTGCCCCCTAGTGGTCAGTGCATGTCATAGCGACGGGTCATTCGATCATCTGGTCGGTTGGTCACTTAGGCTTTTACGTATATAGATTGAATGAGAAAATCTGATACCACACAGAACATGTACCCCTTATCTAGTCAACTATGACAATGAAGGAATAGAGTTCTCCATACCAATATGTGCAAATATGGCTGCAAGGACTCTCCTGTGAGCTAGTGATAGGGACCGTTCTCTGAGAAGGAAATATAGGTTAAGAAAGCACTTCCTTTAAACGCTTTTAGTAACTTACTGATTGTGGAATAAAATACATTAGACCTTCCATCATCTGGCTCTTATCAGTCTTTTCAGATTTTTCTCCTTATGCATCTTCCACTCTGTGATATTAAACTATTTGCAGTCCTTGGAACTAGTACACTGCTGTATAGCTCAATATCTTTGCAAATGCTATTTCTAATTTTAAGATAATATTTATCATCTGTCTGAAAAGCTTTTGACAAGTTGGACAATCCTTAAAATTCTGCTAAGAAAAATGTATTCATTGAATATATGAATATATTCATATCATATAATCAAGAAGAATTTTACTTAAGATACATTTTTGATAAGTAAATTTAGTGATTGGTTATGTAGCACCTAACAACTTTCGTAAAATATTTTGTTGTAGTATTTTAACACTTAGTGATCGTAGTATTGGGCCTAAATACATACATGATTTATGAGGAAAAGGATGACCTCTTTTGTTTTTGTTGTCTATGATAATTTTGTCCTCCTTTCTTGTGCATGTGTTTTTAATGTTAGTATTCTCATCAATATCCTAGTATTACCTTGCTATGCTCTTTATAACCTGAGAGTACAGCAAGGTTATGCTACATCCTGCCTCTAAAATAAAGAGTTAGTGTTATCTTCTAAGGAAGTTAGAAATAACTATATACAATTAACAAATAACTGGACATATTTTGGGGCCTTGTTTTTCTTGTTGTTCAATATATAACTTGCTCAACCACAGCTCTATTGCCAGTGCCTAAAACCAAACCAAGCATCAAAACACTACACTACAGGTTTAATACTACTTTTTCTAGCCTTGTGAGTTCTTAATAGAGCACCAATATATTCTGTCCAGCTAGATCCTGTACAAGTAAAATGCTTAGCTCTTGGTCATGGTGTGGTAATGTAGTAAAACTTGATTCATTATGGGGTTACTATAAGTTTTTCTCAGTAAATCTGATGTTTCCATCTCTGAAAAGCACTTTATTTCCTTTATTGGTGACTTTAGATTTCCAGTTAGCTATACTATCAGAAGTACTTATTTGTTTCAATGTGATGCTTTAAAAATTTAATTGTAAAATACACAGTTACTTTGTTAATCATTTCTAAGTGTACAGTTCAGTGACATTAAGTACATTCACTGTCATCACCATCCGTCTCCAGAACTCTTTCCATCTTATAAAGCTGACACTTTGTACCCATCTATATATATTAAACCCTGATATGCAAATAGACTGAATGGCTGAATAACCAAACAATTGAATAACCGGTTGCCATGATGTGCGCTGACCACCAGGGGGCACGTACGGATGGTGGAGCAGGTGAGTGGGAGCGCCAGACCAAGGCGGGTCGCCAGTCACTGTCATCGGGGAGAGCCTCTGGTGGTTACTGAAAATTCTTTGCTCCCGCCCAGCATTCACACCTCCTGCTGGCGCCGGCCCTGCTCGCACCTGCTGCCGGTGCCCGGCCCCGAACACCTGGCCCTGATTGCCCAGCACCGTCAGTGGGTGTGAGTGGTGGCTGCCGGCCCCTCAGGGCTTTTCCACCTGCCCCTGCTCTTGAGGGGCGATTGGGGCCACCAGCTGCCTCTTGCACCTGCTGCTGGCGACAGCGCCACTCGCACCCGCTGCAGGTGCCCAGCACCACTCCCAGTTGCTCAGTGCCATCAGCGGGTGCAAGCGGTGACTGACAGTCCTGATTGCCCCTGAGGGCTTCTCCACCTCCCTCTGTTACTGAGTGGAGATCGAAGCAGCAGCTGCCGCTCACACCCGCTGATGGTGCTGGCCCTGTTTGCACCTGCTGCTGGCGCTGGCCTCAATTGCCCCGTCAGTGGGTATGAGTGGGCCGGTGCCATCAGAGCATGGGAGTGGTGGTGGCTGGAGTGGGCTGCCAGCAGATGGGACTGGGGGATGGGCCGAGACCTGCACCTGTGCCCACTGCAGCCTTGCGGCCCACAGTTCCTTTCAAGGTACACGAATTGGTGCCCTGGGCCCCTAGTTTATTACTGTCTTTTATCCCTTTTCCCCAGGTTATAACAAACACTTTTATACTTTCTGTCTGTATTAATTTGATATAAATGGAATCATACAGTATATGTCCTTTTGTGACTGGCTTATTTCACTTAATATATGTCATCGAAGTTCATTCATTTTATAATGTGTCAGACTTTCCTTCCTTTTTAAGCCTGAATAATATTCCATTGTACTACATTTTGTTCATCTGCTCATCTGTTGATAGATACTTGCGTGGCTCCTATGATGTTTTTCTTTATCAGTGTAGCACTGTTGGCGGTTATTGTACCTACTAGTAATTGTGATCATTTGCTAGTCTGTAACTGTTATTCAAGGCAGTACCAATAGCCACATGTAGATTTTAAATTTTAAATTAAAATTTAATTCTTCAGTCATTCTAGCTACATCTTAAGTGCTCAGTAGCCACATGTGCCTAGTGACTGCCATGTTGAACAGCTTTAATATTCTATCTAATAATAGACAAACATGGTAATTAACTGTACCTCCGACACGCTTCCCATTGGCTAATCAGAGCGATATGCAAATTAACTGCCAACCAAGATGGCAGTTAACTGCCAACAAAGATGGCGGCTAATTTGCATACTACTGGCAGGGCAGGACAGTGCCATCCCGCCTGCCCCGCTGCCATCCGGGCCCACTGTGACCCGGGCTGCAGGCAGCTTGTATGGGACCCGACCCAGGGCTGGCGGGCAGGACCACAGCAATCCGCCACCGGACATGCCCACAAGCGGCCTTCCCACGGGGATCCCTGGCTGGCGGGTGCTAATGCACCGATCAGCCACCGGCTGCTCCCACAAACGGCCTTCCCGTGGGGATCCCGGGTTGGCGGGTGCTGATGCACCAATCAGCCACCTGCTGCACCCGCAAACAGCCCGCCCACAGGGATCCCGGGTTGGCGGGTGCTAATGTGGGGATCTGTGGCTGGCAGGTGCTAATGCACCGATTAGTCACCGGCCACGCCCACAAATGGCCTTCCGTGGGGATCCCGGGTTGGCGGGTGCTAATGCACCGATCCCCCACTTGCCACGCCCACAAACGGCCCTCCAGTGGGAATCCCGGGTTGGCAGGTGCTAATGCACCGATCAGCCACTGGCTGTGCCCACAAACGGCCCTCCACAGGGATCCGTGACTGGCAGGTGCTAATGCACCGATCAGCCACCGGCTGCGCCCACAAACTCCCTTCCTGCAGGAATCCCGGGTTGGCGGGTGCTAATGCACAGATCAGCCTCCGGCTGCGCCCACAAATGGCTCTCCCGTGGGGATCCATGGCTGGCAGGTGCTAATGCATGGATCTGCCAACAGGCACAACTGGACCGCCTTTGCCCTGTGCAAACTATGCAGCTGGGAGAGTGGAGTGGGGCCCCTGGGAGCAGGGCAGGAACTGCCTGGGGTTTGCGTCAGGCAGCCCAGAGCAGAGTGCCAACTATCCCGACCGGTTGCTCATTCACTTGCTCATTCATTCACTCATTCACTCATTCACTCACTCAGCAAACCCTCTCAGGTCCTTGACACCAGGCCAGGCACTGAAGTTGAAGCAGGATAAGACAGAGCTATGTTCTCAAGATGTTAGTAATTCAGTATGCAGCCAGGAGAGGGGCGCTGGGAGCAGGGCGGGAACTTTCCTGTGTGGGCTTCAGGCAGCCAGGATTGGGGCCGGAACTTCTGCCCCTTAGCTGCTTGCTCATTCACTCCCTCGCTCATTCATTCACTCATTCACTCACTCATTATTCACTCACTCAGCAAACCTCTCAGGTCCCTGGCACCAGGCCAGGCACTGAAGTTGAAGCAGGATAAGACAGAGCTATGTCCTCAAGATGTTAGTAATTTAGTAGGGCAGAGCAGGCACATGAACAAGGCAGTTGTATGCACTGATGCAGTGTACTGGGTTCAGTGAGGGCTGTAACTAACGCCGACTTTGTTCTCTTGATAAAATGGGGCCTCGGGAGCCAGGCCGCCCCAAGCCTGTAGGTCTGTGCCTAGGCCAGGAGTGGCTGGGGTCCCGGAACATGACAGAGGATGCAGGTCGGGCTGAGGGGTCTGGCCCCACCCCTCACCCTCACCCCTGAGTGCACAAATTTTTTGTGCACCGGGCTACTAGTCCTTTATAATAAAAGAGAAACATGTAAATTGACTGTCCCTCTGCTACGCTCACCAGCCAGTCAGGAGAGTATGCAAATTAACCCAACAAAGATGGCGGGTTTATTTGCATAAGCAGGCACCAAGTGGCCTGGGTCCTGGGAACATCCTCAGGACCCAGGCCACTCCTAGCCTGTAGGCCCACTCATAGACCCTGAGCAGCCGGGTCCCAGAATGCCCCTGGCCACTCCGGGCATATGGACGCAGGCGCCAAGTGGATGTTCCCACCCCGTGGCCGCGTGCGCAGGCGCCAATCAGCAGCCTGGGTCCACGGCCCCCAGCCCAGTGCCCGTTACAGGGTGAACAGTCCAGGCCAGGCCTCTGCGATCGTGGGGCAAACAGAACAGGCCTCCCTGTGATCGCTGGTGGGGTGAACAGGCCAGGCCTCCCCTGGATCGCTCACGGGGCGAACAGAACAGGCCAGGCCTCCCTGCAGTCACTTGCGGGGTGAACAGAACAGGTCTCCCCGCAGTCAATCGTGGGGTGAACAGAACAGGCCACGTCTCCCCGCGATCCCAGGCGAAGAAGCCCTTCCGCTTACCAGCCTGCGCTATGGACCTGTTCGGGTGGGTGGCGCTGGAGTCTGGGGCCTCTAGCCTGCAGCCACAGGAAGTCTCCCGCTCCCCAGAGTTAGGAGCACCAGCCCAGGTCCACCCAGCGCAGGGTCCTGACTGCCGGGGTGAGTTCCTGCAGGCTGGGGTTTGATCCTTAGGCATTAGCAGTAGGAGACCAGTACCTTTCTTATTGCTGTGTGTCCAGGTTTTAATTGAACAAATGCCCGGTGGTCCTGGGCGCCAGCTTAGCAAATTCTTTTAGGAGGAGAATTCTGTCTGGGTTTCCTCAAATTCCCTCAGCCCCTACTCACTCCTCTGTAAAGGCGCAGAACAAGTGAGGCCCCTTAAATAAAAATCAGAGGTCTCTGGCAACGGTGGGCCTCTCTCATCACAGTCATTTGGACTGGATGGCATTTGAGTGTTTATCTAGGCACCATGACAGGGAACACACAAGTTGAAGTCATGATCTCTGCCCTTAAATAATTCACAATGTTCTTAGAGCGAGTGGATGATAAAAGCGCAGTAATGACATCAGAATGTAAGGCAACAATACAGAGAGGAACAGAGGAATTGCTAGGATGGTTTTCCAACAATTAGTACAAAGAGTATGTGCTGTGAATTTAATAAAAAAAATATGCATGGAAGTAGCTGCTTCATGAGTATGGGATCCCTTCCTATTTTAAAGGAAGCTGAGTTCCATGTGAACTGGGTAATATGCTATGATATCCGAGGCACAGGACAAGGGAGGCCCTAAGGGAACTGTGCTTTGATATTTGAGTCGTTCTTTATTGTTCAGTGTGATTCATTTCTGCACGCCTCAGTGTTGTAATAGTTAAATTACTAGAATAATACATCTTGCTATAAAATAGTACTAGAAGAGCAAATGATCAGGTGACATTTATTGTTATTTTCTATAAATGAACACCATCTCTGTTTTGCTAAAGTGATAGGTATTATAGAAATATTCAGATAGGGAGACCTACAGGCTTGATTACAAGTGAAGCTTACTATCACAACCTAAATTTATTGCTTAAAAAAAGAAAGCAGGGAGCCAGCTAGAAACTGAACCAAATATAAGCCCTTGAAGGGCAAATGTAAATTGGATAAGCTTTGCTATTACAAGAGCAAGAAGAAAAAATTCAGATGCAAAAATGAGAAGCACATTGCATCCATTCTAAGTTGCTGTTAAAGAAAAAGAATGATACACTATGAAAATACTTAATACAGATTGTAAAGAGATTTGTTCAAAGAGGATTTCCTAGAGTAGGTGGTATTTCAGTTAATTTTTTAAAATGTGAAGAGGTTAGCTAGATAAGAAAAAGGTGTAGGGGTCCCAAATTGCAGAGGGTGCAGGCAGGGCTGAGGGACTTCCCCACTCCCATGCACGAATTTCATGAACCGGGCCTCTAGTATATAATATTTCCATCATTGTAGAAAGTTCTATTGAATAGTGCTGGATATTAAATGCATAGGTCTACTTCTATACTTTGAATTTCGAGAAGACAGAAATGTCCCTTGTGAGCTAAAGAAACATTTTATTTACATTTGAATATAGAAAATTATTAGTTTTGTTTAGAAAGTAATTATGTCTGTTTAAATATGTTTTTGCAGTGAGTCGAGAGGATTTTGTTCAGACTCTGCCTGGAGAGTATTAAAATACTTTGTATTGGGTGAATTTTAAATAAACTGGTTTTCAAGTGAAGTAAATGATAATCATTTTCTTAGAAGTTTAAGGTATTAAAAATATATAAACCTTTGTATTTGTTTGCAGCAAAGATTTACAGAAAAATAGTTTTAAGTTTTAAGTCATATTTTGTATCCATCATTCTCTTACTTAGGGGCATGTATGTTCAATTACATTCGTTTTTAGGAGTTGGAGTTTGATCTCAAGGCGTAGAAAACAGCAAATGATAATTAGTAGTAATTTGGCTAGTTTTTTCATGTTGAGATCTTTTTTAACATTTTTAAAAGGTTCATTGATTTTTTAAAAAATATGTTTTTTATTGATTTCAAAGAAAGGAAGGGAGAGTGAGAGAGAGAGAGAAACATCAGTGATGAGAGAGAAACACAGATGGGCTACCTTCTGCTCATCCACTACATGCCCCTGCACTGGGGATCAAGCCTGCAACCCAGGCATGTGTCCTGACCAGGAATCAAACCGTGACCCCTTGGTTCAAGGGTTGATACTCAACCACTGAGCAACACCAGCTGGACATCATATTGAGATCTTAAAACAACTTATCCTAGGAATTCTATATTTTTTAATTTTATTTTTATGGAAATATAATTGACATATAACATTGCATTAGTTTTAGATATACAACATAATTATTTGAAGTGTGTATATATTGTGAAATGATTACTACAATAAGTTTAGTTAACATCATCACACCACACAGTTATAATTTTTTTTGTTTTAATGAGAACTTTTAAAATCTTTCTTTTTTGGTTAACCTTCAACCAAAGATATGTTTATTGATTTTATAGAGAGGAGAGAGAGAGAGACAGACAGACAGACACAAACATCTATTAGCTGCCTCCTGTTGTGCCCCAACAGATACGTACCCTGACCTGGATTTGAACGTGCAGTGTTTTGGTGTATAAGGACAGTGATGGCAAACCTTTTGAGCTCGGCATGTCAGCGTTTTGAAAAACCCTAACTTAACTCTGGTGCCGTGTCACATATAGAAGTTTTTTGATATTTGCAACCATAGTAAAACAAAGATTTATATTTTTGATATTTATTTTATATAATTAAATGCCATTTAACACATTTCGTACCGCTCAGGAGTTTTCTCGTGTTTCGTCCGCCATCTGTTAAGGACCGCTCACGAGTGTTCTCGTTTTTCACGCCCATGGAAAAAGGAGCGAATCTAGATACTTATGTAAATTTTGTTTGGTCCCTCTTCATAGAGGAAAATGTTTTACGCAGTACCATATGTTAAAGTACTAGGAATTTTAATTGTTTGTTTTTGTAAATAAAAATGTTATAATTATTGAAAAACAACACCTAAAGTACATTATGATGATTTAAATAACATGCAGTTTGCCCAAAAATGTGCGGTCCCTGGCGTATGTCTTAGAGATTTCTATGCGGTATGCAATTTGTTGACAAAGAAAAATCAACCAAAAAATGAGTTCTCGTGTCACCTCTGACACGCGTGTTATAGGTTCGCCATCACTGGTATAGGATGATGCTCAACCAATTGAGCCACCAAGCACTGAGATTAGATTAAACCTTTTTTTTTTTTTTTTTCCTGACATCCTCAGTTGTCAGCTTTAGGGAACTGGAGGGACAGGTTTATAGAGAGAGAGAGAGAGAGGCATTCTTTATTATTTTGGATTCATTGTATGCTTTTATGAATACCAGTTTGTTAACCTGTCTTTTAAAATTACTCTTTAAAAGATACCACAAGATATTTTTAATGCTTGAAAGAGTTTTGAACCAGCTGAGTATGTTTAGAAATTATTTTAACTTGCTGAATAACTGCTTGAGCTTGAAAATTCATTCAAATCTAGCATTTTTTAAGTAACTATAAAAAATATTAATTCATTGAGCATATAATTTGAAAGACTGTAAGCTAAAAGAATAAAATTCCTCATTTCTAAAAATGATAGTTTATGCATTTCTTTTCAAAATTAAATAGAAAATGGATCTAATCTCATTTAAAAACGCCTAAACTTTACCTGTTACTGCATTCATTTAAAACAATTCATTTTGAATAGTAAGGAATAACAAATTAGCCTATTTATTTTGATTTTGTGGAAAGAGAAAGGAGTGATATTAATAAGCAGCTCTGGAATGGGTATCTTTTAAAGCTTAATTATTGGAGTTGAGCTAAGAAAGGATAGCAGTTCAAATTCCAGCTCTTTATAAAACAAAAACTTTCATTTTCTGCGACTCTTGGCTTACTACTGTTACAATTAATGAGCTGATATAATAATGAGAAGTCGCTAAAAGCTAAAGAAAGTAGATAATTTTTTAAATTTGGTGTATGTGTAGATAGCATAAAAATACTTCAATAATCAAGAGTAAGGTAGAATTAAATGAATTTTTTTTCTCTTGCTGTAGATATTCTATTACTCAAATAGCAGAAACAAATAACAGATACTGAATTCAAAAAAAAGCTACCAAACCAGAATTTCACAGTTCACTTTTTTAATACTAACATTTTATTGTTATCTGATGATACTTACAGCAAGTTTTTGTTTTTTTTTCCATATCTAGGCAAGGATGTAATTTATTAATTCAGGCAATAGGAATGCCTATTGTATACCCACTATTGTAATCAGATATGACCAAATGAATTGTGGTAGTATTGTGATGTTAAAACAGATACCGGCATTGCAGTAGTTCCTAGAGAAACTTTTAAAAATTAATTTAAAAAAATTGTATTAAGACGTTTATTGAGTCACCCTGACAGGAGATCAGTTTTTATGATACAGGTATTGCCAACTAGACACCAGTGAAAATTCTTATTCAAAACCTTTTCTTTGTGCCCAGCTGGTGTGGCTCAGTGGTTGAGTGTCAGTTTGTGAACCAGGAGGTTACTGGTTTGATTCCTTGTCAGGGCACATGCCTAGGTTGCAGGCTTGATCCCTAGTAGGGGGCATGCAGGAGGCAGCCGATGTATGATAGTTTTCTCTCATCAGTGTATCTATCTCTCCCTTTCTCTCTCTTAAAAAAAAAACCACACACACAAAAAAACACCAAACCCTTTCATTTATATAAAAAGAGCAGTTTACATAGGGGCTTGCATTGTTGAAAGGATTCTATTTCAAAATGGAACCGTATAATTCTAACTATAGCACTTAACAACTTTAGAAAAGTGATCAATGCCTGGCCACTGACCAATGCCTGGTCGGTGTTGCTTAGTGGTTGAGCATCCAACTGTGATCCAGGAGGTCACAGTTCAATTCCCAGTAAGGGATCATTCCCAGATTGTAAGCTTGATCCCCCAGTGTGGGGCATGCAGAAGGCAGCCAATGGATGATTCTCATCATTGAGATTTCTGTCTCTCCCACTCCCTTCCTCTCTGAAATCAATAAAAATATAAAGAAAACGGATCAAAATTAATCCTTATATTGCTTAATAAAAACTTTTTAGCCCTGACTGGGTAGCTCAGTTGGTTAGAGCATCATCCCAATACTCCAAGGTTGCAGTTCCATTCCTTGTCAAGGCACATACAAGAAGCAGCCAATGAATGCATAAATAAGTGGAACAAAAAATTGATGTTTCTCTCTCAAAATCAATAAATAAAAATATTAATAAAATAAATTTTAGTCATCCATAGAGTATAGAGGAGAGGTCACAACATGCCTTCAAGGGTCTAGGCCAGTAACATAGCATAAATCAATGAAGGAGGTGAGTGTAATGGCCATAAATATATTGTGGCATTGGCATTGATGGGTAAGCAGATGTAAAGGCATCTGGTGGCACCCACTTCTCAGCTGTAGTCATTTGTTTCTTTGTGGGCCCTTGTTGCGTTTTATTGGGAGATATGTTCTAAATTTTAAAATAAGTGTTCTAATTATTAACAGATTATTAACAAAATAAAACATGTTTGTAGGACCATCTCTGCCACTACAGTAATTTGTCTTTATGAAATTAAATATTAAAGTGTCTACCATATTCAGTTATTATGTTAAAAATTATTGTATATGCAAAAAAAATCGGACATGGCAATTACGTTTTAGAACAGCTTTGTTGAGTAATGCATCCTGAGATGATAGAAATGTTATATGTTTTTGGTAACTATTCAATATGATAGTCACTAGCCACATGTGAATTGGGGTAGTACAACTGAGGGACTGACTTAAGTTAAATTTAATGTATATTGCCACATGTGGTTAGTGACTACTGAATTGACAGTGGCACTCTAGAAACTAAAGTCAGTTGCTAAGACAATCATGAGAAGTTACCAGCTCAGGCTTCAAATTATATTTCAGAACTGCAATGGAAGGGATGGCTTGAGGTCACACACAGTTTCTAAGTGAATTGTACAGGCGGTTGCTATATAGGACTTCAAAGGAGGAGAGTGATCACTTTAAGATAAGCTTTAGAGAGCAGGCGAAATTTAAACTGGCTTAAGGGATAGGTAGACTTTTATTAAGAAGAAAAGATGTTCAAGGAGAGTGAGATAATGGGAACTGAATGCATGCAGGCAGGAAAAATTAATGAAAACTTCCTATTTTTGATTCAGAAAGTTTTACCACTTTAAAGTTTCCTAGTCCGTCATGTGTATTTGTGTTTTTCTCTTATGATGAAAGATAATTTAACTCCAAGAGCTATAGGGGACAGCAAATGAAAGCTCTCAAGTGTATAGTTATTCATGAGGTATTCTAGTTTCAGTTGAAACTTTTTCTCTTTAGTAGTTACTGGATCTTTTCTTTGGGGGAATTATATGTAATTTGCAGCATGGTGTTTGAAATATTTTGTATTCTCTTTATATGCCAATTTAAAGGAATGATTTCTTTATTAGTTTAGTCAGGGAAATCTTTGGCTAATGACAGTTATATTTTGTGTAAAAAGTGTTTTATGAATTAAAATATACTAATGTCCCTGTCAAAAGGTTTCTTTATGTGATAAGAGCATTTTCTTCATTACCTTATATAAAAACTAGAGGCCCGGTGCACAAAAATTTGTGCACTCGGGGGGGGGGGGTCCCTCAGCCTGGCCTGTGGCCTCTCGCAGTCTGGGACCCCTCGGGAGATAACAACCTGCTGGCTTAGGCCTGCTCCCAGGTGGTAGAGGGCAGTCCTAATCCCTAGGTGCAGCCCCTGGTCGGGCTCAGAGCAGGGCCGATTGGGGAATTGGTGCGCTGCCCCTGTCATGCACAGAGCAGGGCGGATTGGGAGGTTGCGATGCCACCCTCAGTCATGCTCAGGGTAGGGCCGATTGGGGGGTGGGGCACCGCCCCCTGTCAGACTCAAGGCAGGGTCTATGGGGAGGTTGCGGCGCCACCCCCTGTCACGCACAGAGCAGGGTCAATCGGGGTTGGGGCACTGCCCCCTGTCACGCAAAGAGCAGGGCCGATCAGGGGGTTGGGGAGCTCCCCCCGTCATGCACAGAGCAGGGCCCATAAGGGGGTTGGGGAGCTCGCCCCTGTCACTCAGAGTAGGGCCGATAGGGGAGTTGGGGCACCGCCCCCTGTCACACACAGAGCAGGGCGGATCAGGGGGTTGGGGTGCCGCCCTCTTATCACCCACAGAGCAGGGCCGATCAGGGGTTTGTTGTGCCGCCACTGTCACACTCAGGGCAGGGCCGATGGGGAGGTTATGGCTGTACCCCATCACACACAAGGCAGGGCCTGGGGGGGGGGGTTGGGGCGCTGCACTCCGTCACACACAGAGCAGGGCCCGTGGGGTGGGGGTTGGGGCGCCGCACCCTGTCACACACAGAGCCGCAGGGTGATCAGGGTTTGGGGAGCTCCCCCCTATCAGGCACAGAGCAGGGCCGATCAGGGGGTTGGGGTGCCTTCCCCTGTCAGGAACAGAGCAGGGCCGATAGGGAGATTGTGGCCCCGCCCCCTGTCACACACATTGTCGCAGGGCGATCAGGGGGTTTTGGCGCTGCCCCCTCTCACGCTGATCCCGGTGCCTGGAGGCCTCGCGGCTCCGCTGATCCTGGTGCTGGGAGGCATATTACCCTTTTACTATATAGAATAGAGGCCTGGTGCATGGGTAGGGGCTGGCTGGTTTGCCCTGAAGGGTGTCCTGGATCAGGGTGAGGGTCCCCACTGGGTGCCTGGCCAGCCTGGATGAGGGGATGATGGCTGTTTGCAGCTGGTCACACCCCCTTCAGGGTGGGGGTCCCCACTGGGGTGCCTGGCCACTCTGGGTGAGGGGCTGAGGGCTGTTTTCTGGCTGACGGGTGACTGAAACTCCCAACTGCTCCTTTTTTTCTTTTATTCTGGGCCAGCTTTAGCTCTGGCTCCAGCTCTGAGGCCTCTGCTGCTGAAAGAAGGTATCTGGTTTGTTTAGGTTCTATAATCAAAACAATGTATAACTCCAGCTCTGAGATCCCAGCTCGCTGAAAGCTGGTTTCTGGGGTTTTGTTTAGCTTCTGTATTTGTTACAATGTTTCTTAAACTGCAAGCTCAGAGGCCAGCAAGGCAGGCAGGGAACGTTGGAGTCCTCCGTCACTGAAGCAAGCCAGCCTCATGTTAGTTTCAAGCTGCCTGGCTGCCGGCTGCCATCTTGGCTGGCAGTTAATTTGCATATCTCGCTGATTAGCCAATGGGAAGGGTAGCGGTCCTACGTCAATTACCATGTTTCTCTTTTATTAGATAGGATGTGGCTTATACTTCATAGACACTTAGGAAATATTCTTACCTAACTCCCCATTCATGATGAACAATGAAATTCTTGTCTATTAAAATTTATAGAGAGAGATACTTTTAGAGTGGTGATTGTTTTAATTTATATTAATAATGTTACTTACATTATATATTACAAAAATGTCTAAAGTATGCAAATAGTTTTATAATGTATTTTTTTAATATACTTTTATTGATTTCAGATACGAAGGGAGAGGGAGAGAGAGAAACATCAATGATGAGAGAGAATCAGTGATTGGCTGCTTCCAGCACACCCCCTACTGGGGATCAAGCCCGAAACCCTGGCATGTGTCCTTGACTGGAATCAAACCTGGGACCCTTCAGTCTGCCAGTACTCTATCCATTGAGCCAAACCGGCTAGGCAGTATTATAATTTAAAGCACTATTTTATCATCAATATTTTAATTACCAGTTATTGAACACTTGTTAATATGACAGGAATCTGCTGAACACCTCAATCTTTTTATTTTACTAATCCTCACAATAGCCCTAAGATATATTGGTTTATTTTCTTTATTTACATGTAAAAAAGAGTGAGAAATAAAGAAGGCATAGAGAAGTAAAATTACTTGATCGTGTTACATAGCAAGTTAGCCCAACTGGATTTTGAAACTAGGTCTTTCTAAATCCAACTGAATGCTTATTTCACTGTATATTTTATATTTTAATATATTAAACAATTATAGGGGTTTATTGTTGAATTTTTGTAATAAATATTGTTTCCATCACAGAATGTGATTTGATTTACTGTTGAATTCTGGGAACAGCATAATGTAATAAAGAGCTGAGGTTACTAGTTATAGATCCATAAAATATTAATTGAGATGGGTACGTATCAATTTAGTCTAATCTCATTTTACAGATGAAAAAATGAGGTCCAGAGAGGTTAAGCGATTTGTCTAAGTAAGGGAACTGGGACCGGAACCCTGATATTCTAACTAGTAGAGTATGATTTTTCATGAACAACCTTGAAATTTTTTTATATATGTGTTTATTGATTTCAGAGAGGAAGGGAGAAGAAGAGAGAGATAGAAACATCAATTATGAGAATCATTGATCAGCTGCCTCCTGCACACCCCCACTGTGGATCGAGCCCACAACCCGAGCACATGCCCTTACCGGGAATCGAACCATGACCTCCTGGTTCATAGGTTGGCGCTCAACCACTGAGCCACGCTGGCTGGGCCAACCTTGAATTTAATAAAAGGAAACATATAATCATGTGTACAGTAAGAAAATAAAGGAATTAAGGCTTTTTCTTAAAAAAAAAAACCTTTATTAAAATATAATTGACATACAATAAACTGCACATATTTAAAATATACAGTTTAAGTTTTGACATACCTGCACATCTGTGAAACCATCACTGCAGTCAACATAGTGAACATCTCTTATCCCCAAAGTCATTTTGTGCCTCTTTGTAATCTCATCCTCTTGCTATTACCTCCTTATCCTCAGTTCTCAGGCAACTGATTTCTGCTCTCTGTAACTATAGATTCATTTGTATTTTCTGCAGTTTTATATGGAAATAATCTTACTGTATATACTTTTTTTTTTTTTTTTGGAGCTTCTTTCACTCTACCTAGTGGTTTTGAGATTCCAGCATGCTGTTGGACGGATCAATAGTTTGCTCCTTATTAGTGTTGAGTAATATTCCATCGTATGGATAAACCACAATTTGTTTTCCATTTGCCTGTTAGTGGATATTTGGGTTGTTGCCAGGTTTTTTATGTATTACAAATAAAGCTTCCATGAATATTCTTGTTGAAAGGTTTGGGTTTTTTAAATTTTGGATTTCTTTTTTAGTGAATTTATGCTTCCATTATTTTTGGATAAATTCCTAGGAGAGTAGTTTTATTTTGGCATGAAAAGTATCTCATTATTTTATTTGCATCTCTCTGATTATAACAGAGAGTTGGCATATTTTCATTTGTTAATTGTACCATTCTGAATTCTTTTTTATTAATTACTTGGTCATATTTTTCTAAACAAAATATTGAGGGAAAGCAACTCCAATATTTCACATTTTTTTATCCCAGAGTTCTCTAGACAATGGCAAAAGTAATCCATGTACAATTCATATTTGAATTACTAAGATACTTGGGTCTGTAATTGTTCTTATATTTTTCTTTTGATGAATTTTTACTTATTTTGTGTGTTTGGGGAAAAGCCAACCTATTAGACAGTATTAAATAGTATGTGGGAACAAAACTGCTGTTTGGTTACATTCATTATCATGACACACACTAATGCTAGTTGTTAACCTGGGGGGAGAGGGGGGACTCAACTATTTATTATTGTGTTTCCTTGATACATAATGCCTTAGTGACATTCGTAGATCTACAGTGATAGCCTACCTGTTTTCCTCTAACTATGGTTTTTGTGGTTCAACCTGTCTAACCTGTAGTTCTTGTGTTAATGTGAATAGAAATAAGGAAACTAGTTATGGGTATTAACTGGTTCTCTGTAGGTTTTTATCTAACCCCACCCACAATGGAACATCATTTTATAAATTTTATTTTATTTGGTAGTAAAGAACAAAATAGCTAAAAATCTTTGATTATTTGTCTTCTTTTGGGGTGCTGTTCATACCAGGGGAAAAGTTGGTTCTTCATTTTGTAGTATGTGACTTATATATTGTGATACAATAACAAGTCATATTTCAAAACTACCAATTCTAAATTGTGATTAAAATGTAGTTTTGTTTCATTAAATATTCAATCATTTTAATGCTTTATCAATGGGGAATGAAGTATATTTTTCCAAATAAATTAGTCTTAATTCTTTAAACATATAAAACATTGATTTTTAACATTGTTTTTGAAATTGCATTCATGCAATGTGAGCCTCATTTTGCTGCCTGATTTACATAATATACACACAGAAAATGTGACTTTTTCTTAGAGTATGTTGTACTCATTCCTGTACCAAATAGCTTTAGTAGAGTTAGTATGATTTTTTTTCTACTTTTTCTCATGGGTATTACTTGTCACTCAGTATGTCAACTTTGAGCAGCTCTTTCTTCATTCATTCAACAAATATTTACTAGCACCTTCTATATTCTTGGTGCTAGGCCCAATCATATAATAATGATCAAAATATTTAATAGTGATTAAATTTAAAATATGTAGGGGAAGATGGACATTATGCAATTATACAAGAATATTGGGACTTTCAGGAGCCCTTAGATCACATTTTGAGAACTGTTGAACTAGGATAATGGAGAAAAGCATACAATCACAAGCATACAAACTAAAGTTGTTTATTGGATTCAAAATGGACGTAATGTAAACTTTTTGTTAAAATTAGAACCAATCACTATTTTAGAAAAAACAACTGAAACACACTTTAAAAATTTGCTATGGATCTTATAGCAAACCAGCGACTTAGGTTTTCTTATTCATAATCTTTGTTTTTCTTCCTTCTCTTTTTCTTCCTTCTCCTTCCCTCTCCTCTCCATCACCTTTAATATCTCATCTTAGCTTAATCATTCTAGATATTTTTGGTTGTGAAATGTGTTTCTGTGTTGGAAGCATGTGAGAGCCTGAGATTTGTACATGCTACCTATTAAAATAGATATAATTTTTAATTATATTTTTGTTTGAGATACCTTTTTTACCAATAGTAATTTTAGTAATATTAAATGTAGATATGATTGGGCTGAAAAAATTGATTCCATATTGACAAAGTGTTTAAATTATATACAATGCATTTTAATACGTATCCCTTTTCAATGCTTCTAAGACACTGTACAGTTGAAAATAGAAATGTGATCATTTATACAGGGTGGGGCAAAGGTAGGTTTACAGCTGTGACTAGGTGAAACAGTTAATAAAACTATTGTAATAATCATAGCTTTTTCTATATGAACAACTATAAATCTACCTTTGCCCCATCCAGTATTGATCAGTAAGTAGAATTCTTCACAAGTTTCCTATAGGAGTAAATTGAGGTTTGAGGAATGGTAATCAAACTGAGGAGGAAGGAACTGTATTTTATGTAACTTTATTGCAATGTGGAGGAATTAGCTTACTTCTTTCTCATAGCTTTTATAATTCTGCTGAGATGAGCAAGTTTTTGTGACACATTATTGGTTTAAAATTATTTGTGTTACATATGTAAGTAATATTTTATGGGTTTAAAAATGACATGTTTTTCAAATTAACTTGACCTATAGTTTTCAAACAAGTTATATCAAGTAGATATACTTTTGTGTACTTAAAACTGAATTATCATTTTTATTTGATCTGACTGTTGTAGGCTACTGCTACCCCTTCCCATGTATGTTTTCATAGTATTCCATGGAATATCACTTTTGTAGGAGGAATGTGCTTGCAAATATGATTATTACATATTGTTATAAAAATTTGTCATGAGAACTAAGAACACCATATTCTGAATTAAGAGTGTAACCTGGATGATTCCTTCAGAATGATAATAACCAGGGTTTGCAAAATTATTAAAAACATTGTATTAACATACCATAAAATGTAAAGTATTTTTTTAATTTTCATTTTTTAATATTTTTAAATTTTTTTTTATTGATTAAGTTATTACATATGTGTCCTTATCCCCACATTACCCCCACTCATACCCTCACCCCCCTGTTGTCTGTGTCCATTGGTTAGGCCTATATTAAAGTATTTTAAATTATGGTTGTAAAGTCAGAATACATTGTAAAGTCAGAATACATTTTCTTGAAAACATGTTAAGAATTTGTAAATTGAAATGCATGTTCCTGGGTATATTTCAGTATATAAGAAATCCATTTAAGACACCAAATGCAAATTTCACTTTAATGTTACTTAATACATTTCTGCCATTTTAATTGTTTCATTCTTTTATGTTAATATTTGTGGAGACTAGCTGAACAATATGAGAAAAAAATGAGACATTACTGAAATGTATTTAAGTAATAACCAAGAAACTTTAATTTTTAGTGAATGATAAAAGAAGCTTGTGTATTATGTTGAGTGTAAATTTAAATATATAGTTAATATTTCTTATATATTGAAATATACCCAGGAGCATGCACTTAAATTTAAAAATTCTTAACATGTTTTCAAGAAAATGTATTTTCAGAGTAAAGCAATTTTAAGAGGTTGAGAGGCCATCACCTTCATCTGTAGTGTGAAATTCCAGAGAGAGGCCTTCTGTACATTAGATGACCTAGGAATTCTACAGCCTTCACAACTACTTCCTCAATAATGCAATCCAGTGTCTTTACTATTCGGTAGATCTCTCCTTTAAAATTTTTTTTTATCATTCCTTTGTCATTTTATTATATAACCAGAGGCCCAATGCATGAAAATTCATGCAAGAGTAGGCCTTCCTTCCCCCAGCTGCCGGCATCAGCTTCCCTCCGGCAGCCCGGGTCCCTCCAGCACCTGGGACCCAGGCTTCCCTCTTCCAGCTGCCGGCAGGCACCTGGGACCCGGGCCGCTTCTCTCCTCCGGCCGCCTGCAGGCACTAGGGACTCAGGATGCTTCCTTTCCCCAGCCGCCCACAGACACCTGGGACCCAGGCTGGCTTCTCGCTGGCCCTGGCTTCGTCAGGAAGGATGTCCAGTCTAATTAGCATATTACCCTTTTATTATAGACTAGAGGCCTGGTGCACAAAATTCATGCACTTGGGGGGGGGGGCCCTCAGCCTAGACCGTGCCCTCTTGCAGTCCGGAAGCCCTTGGCGGATGTCCAACTGATGGCTTGGGCCAGTGGTCAGCAAACTCATTAGTCAACAGAGCCAAATATCAACAGTACAACAATTGAAATTTCTTTTGAGAGCCAAATTTTCTACACTTCAATTATATAGGTAGGTACATTGTTATTAACTTAATTAGGGTACTCCTAAGCTGGCCTTTGCTAAAAACATCCTCAATCTGACTGAGGTACGTTCGCTGAGGTCGACCCCTTCCAACTCTCCCATCCACACTCATCTTGTATACTTGTTTCATCTATCTCCTTTCTGAAAACCGACTTCTGTGCATGGGCCACGAAGTTTCAATCCACTGTATGTGCACACCTGCATGAGGTATTTTGTGGAAGAGCCGCATGTGGCTCGTGAGCTGCAGCTTGCCGACCACTGGCTTAGGCAGTTAGACATCCTTAGCGCTGCTGTGGAGGTGGGAGAGGCTCCTGCCACTGCCGCTATGCTCGCCAGCCATGATCCCGGCTTCTGGCTGAGCGGTGCTCCCCCTGTGGAAGCTCACTGACCACCAGGGGGCAGCTCCTGCATTGAGCATCTGCTCCCTGGTGGTCAGTGTGTGTCATAGTGACCGGTCATTCTACGGTTCAGTCAATTTGCATATTAGCCTTTTATTATATAGGATTATAGGCATACCAAAGGGTACACAGAGAGTAATGAAACAAAACGCTATTCATTGTATTCACCACATGGCTGAAGAAACATTACCAATGTAATTGAATAAAGCCTCTTTGGATACATCTCTGGCATTTCTTCCCCTCATCTTCTACCCTCAACTACTATATGAAATCTGGTATTTATTATAATTTCCATACCAGAAGTTATTTCTTGATGAAATCTCTAGCTCTTGATAAAACCCTCAGAGTAATTATAAATGTTTTTTCTTGTGTCATCAGTATACATGAAAACCAGTATGAAGGGCAGTGGGAACCTTGCATTTGTTTTTATACATCACATTTCTATCAAATTGCCAGTAGTATAGCATTTTATTACTCACTGGTTTTTAACTTGTTTCAACCAAGTCACTTGGTTCTTTTATTGTTTCTATTTGTAAACAGCCATGACTTATTTTGGGCTTGACTAATTAGTTTTACTTCCTCAGGGATTTTTTTTGTATTGTCTATATAGTTTCATTGTTGCCTTTCCCACATTCTCTGAGCAACTGACAACCCGCTTTCTTTTCTTCAAGGTAACCAGTAAAATAAAACATTTAATGAGGATCCCAAGCCTGATTTCCATTTCTCTGCCTTTTCCTCTTGCCACCTCTCCCTCCATTCATTTATCCACTTATTATCTTAATTTGGTTGCCTTTTATTATATACTTGCATGCAACAAAAAAAGCATCTTCGTGATTTTCACCTGTAATCTTTTCTCTTAATATCTCTTTAAGCCCTCAAAGTCTTATCATTAATTGTGCTTGAAATAGATATTCTACTGTGTTATCTATGCGTAGTTATTTTTAAAATATTGAATACTTTATTACATTAGAGTTTTTTGTGATAAATCAGGTCTGCTCTAAATTAAGCATGACACAAAAGAATTAATCTTAGCTTCATATTTTCTTCATTTTGGTATCCTACTATCCTTCACCCCCTTTTTTGGCTGTATTTAGCAATAATGATAATAATGTTGACTCTCCTGATAATTGAATAAGTGATAAATGCCAGATACTCTGACAGAGATTTCTATATTTTGCTAATTAAATCATTTTATAGTCTTTTGAGATGAAACCTTTGTTCTTAATTGTTCTGATGTACTTTCCGGTTTCATTATTTTATTAGAGTCTTTTGGGTTTCTGTTTCACAGAGTCTCTATCGCTGCTTATTACTTCCACACCTGTCATCTTTTTGTCGTCTTCACAACCAGAATTTCCACATATTTCCAAAATGCCCCATGAGATGATAAAGCTGCTATTCAGACACCCTGGGTAGGGGAAACAACTGTTAGCACACATTTAGAGAGGAAAGAAAATTATCATATAATAAAAGCCTAAAATTCTAAGTGTCCGACCGTTCGTTCAGTCACTATGACGTGCACTGATCACCAGGGGCAGACACTCCGACCAGTAGGTTAGCTTGCCCCTGGGGTCCGGCCGATTGGAACTGAGCGAGACGGGCTGGACACGCCCTGGAGTCCTTCTGCGGTTCCTCCCCGGCCCTGATCGTGCACCAGTGGGGTTCCTCTGCCTGGCCTGTGCCCTCTTGCCATCCGGGACCCCTCAGGGGATGTCAGAGAACTGGTTTTGGCCCAATTCCTGCAGGCCAGGCCGAGGAACCCCACCAGTGCATGAATCCATGCACCAGGCCTCTCGTAATGTATAAATTGCCCTTTAAAAACCTTTTTTATCCTTTGTTTTTAAAGGTGTCGATTAAAGTATGGTTAGTAATAGGTGTACCAAGCCGTCTCAGCCAAGGGTTCACAAGCCTGAGTGAGGGCGGCGAAAGGATGAAGAAATGACAGACAAAGAGAATAAGCTGGGTCTAGGTCAGTGGTTGGCAAACTCATTAATCAACAGAGCCAAATATCAACAGTACAATGATTGAAATTCTTTTGAGAGCCAAATTTTTTAAACTTAAACTATATAGGTAGGTACATTGTTATTAACTTAATTAGGGTACTCCTAAGGCTTAGAAAGAGCCACACTCAAGGGGCCAAAGAGCTGCATGTGGTTCGTGAACTGCAGTTTGCCCACCACTGGTCTAGGTGGATCTTCCTGTGCCTGGCTGAGGCCAAAGAGAGAGACCCAGACAGTAAGCTGAGCCTTTATTTTATAGCCAGAGGTAAACAAGGTAGTGGTCACCATAGTTACAACATTCTTGTGAGTTTCACTTGTTTAGGCAGCACTTGCTACATCTCCCTCAGCCCATTAGCTACCCAGATAAGATCTAGGAAGTGCGTCATAAGGTCAAGCCTAATTATGCTAAGAGGACTGTGCCCTCTAAACTGGGCCTTGTTTGTGGCTTTGCCAACAGGTTAATCCGAGGCTTAACCCTATAGCCACGCCCAACAATAGGTATATGAAACTATTATTATCATTCCTTATATTAGAAAAAAGAACACAAAACAGGACTTGTATGTTTTATACTCTGGGAAGTTCAGGAATGGGGAAGGTTTAGAATGTAGAGCATCCCCTGCCCTACCTTCAGAGGTACAAGAACAGATAGAATCTAGGCACTGAGGAATATTTGTTTCTTTGATCACCTGGAACTCTGCTTAATATAAATTTTGAAGTTACTTAAATGTTTAACATGGTTAATGTTGTATAAAGGAGATATTCTAGGAAGGTAATTAAGGTCTTGTATGCTTTCTTATGAATATGGTATTTTTATCCTAAAACGTCTCTTTTCATATTAGGCTCCTAATAACTAGCTGATAGCTGAAGGTAACTAGTTGATGGAAGTCTAGGCTTGCATGGGTTCTGAATTTGGAGTATTTGAGTAGATTTAGGGATCTGTGAAACCTGCCATTTTGTGTGGGTGTCTGTCTGTGTTGCACACGTGGGATTTTCTCAGCGTCCATTGCTTTCATTAGGATCCCAGAGTAGATTAGTAATCTCCGCCCCCCCCCCCCCAACCCACCCTAAGTCCATATATAGAAAAATGTTCAAGATCCATTGCTGCCCTAGCTGGTGTGGCTCAGTGTTAAAGCCTTCGTCCTTGCACCGAAGGGTTTTGGGTTCGATTCCATTCAAGGGCACATACCTGGGTCACAGGCATGTGGGAAGCAACCAGTCCATGTGTTTCTCTCACATTGGTGGGATGTTCCAAAAATATTGATTAAAGCCTCTTTTTGATGCTGTTTAGCTCTCTTCTTGCTGGCTTTCTCTCTGATCTGTCTTGCTGAGGGAGGAGTGTTGCAGTCCCCAACTATAATTGTATATTTTTATATTTTTCCTTTCAGTTCTATCAGTTTTTGTTTTTCATATTTTGAAATTCTGTTATTTCCACATTTAGTATTGCTATGTCTTCTTTGTGATTGGATTCTTTATTAATTTTGTTATGATCCTCTTTTTCTTTAATTCTCTTTGCTTTGCAGTCTACTTTTCTGATATTAATATAGCCACTTATGCTTTTATTTTTGATTAATGTTTATATAGCATACCCTTTTCCTTTCAGTCTATCTATGCCATGATATTCAAAGTCAGAGTCTTGTAGATACAAAATACTTATTTAGGTCATATTTTTTCAATCCACTGTGCCAATTTGTTTTTAATTTTTATATTTAGCCCATTAACATTTAAATGATTATTAATATGTAAGAGCTTAAACCTGTTAGATTATTACTTGTTTACTTTGACTTTTTTTTTTTCTTGCCTACCTGTGGGCTCCTTGAACTTTTTTACTAGTAGAATTCCATGTTGATTTATTTATTACTAGAGGCCCAGTACACAAATTTGTGCACAGGTGGGATCTCTCAGCCTGGCCAGCGATCAGGGCCCTTCAGGACTATCTCACCCAGTCCTGATTGGGGCTGGTCAGCGCCAGCCCGTCGGAAGGAGGGACCATGGGAGGTTGGTTGGCTGCAGAAGGTTGGCTGTGGGAGCACACTGACCACCAGGGGTCAGCTCCTGCATTGAGAATCTGCCCCCTGGTGGTCAGTGTTCCCCATAGCTATCAGCCAGTCATCTGGTCCTAATGGTCACTTAAGCTTTTATATATATAGATGTTTTCTAGTATGTCACCAGTTTTCTTTTGGTGGTTTCTTTGGGTATTATAATATGCATGTGTGAATTATTAGAGACTGTTCCTATTAACATTTTACTACTCCAGGTGACATATAGAAATCACTTCTATTCAGGTTTTTTTACTTTCCCAATTTAAAAATTATAATTGTCTTGTTCCTGTACATTGAATACATCAGATGATCACATTAAAATTCATAAAGAGAACATTATTTATTTTATCTTCTTTCTTTCAAAAGTTACAAACCTCCTTCAGTTATCATTTCTTCCTAGTTTTGAGAACTTCTTTTAGCCATTCTTTAAAATTTTGACTGCTGATTTGTCTTAGTGTTTTTGTTTGAGAATGTCTGTTTCCCTTTAATTCTTGATGAATATTTCCACTGGGTATAGAATTTGAGATTGACAGTTCTTTGCTTTCAGCATTTAAAATGTTATACTACTTTCCTGGCTTTTGTAATTTCTATAGAGAAATAGTAGCTTTCAAAAATGTTTTCTTTGTCTATAGTGTCACAACTTTGATTTGATGCATCTTGGTTTTCTTTGGATGTCATTGTATATATCTTTTTTGGGATTTGCTTAGCTTCTTGAATCCGTAGGTTTATGCCTCTTGCCAAAATTTGGTAGTTAGCCTTTATTTTTTCAAGCATTTTTTAAGACACATTCTCTTTCTGTTTTCCTGTTGGGACTTCAGTGACACAAATGTCAAATCTTTTGTTAATATTTTATAGATGTCTGTGCTTTACTAATTTTTCCAGTCTATTTCTTTTTTTTGTTCAGATTGGTTAAGTTTTATTCACCTGTATTCAAGTTTAGTGATTTTATATCTTCTACTAGAGGCCTGTTGCACGAAGAGATTCATGCAATAGGCCTTCCCTTCTCCTGGCTGCCAGCACAGGTTTTCCTCCAGCACCCGGGACCCAGGCCTTCGCTCCGGCCGGAGCCGCCTTCAGCCTTCCGTCTTCGCTGCTCCAGCCGGAGCCACCTTCCGTCTTCTCTCTTCACTGCTCCAGCTCGCCTTCAGTCTTCCTTCCGCCGCTTGGAGCCTATGTATGCAAATTAACCACCGTCTTTGTTGGTGGTTAATTTGCATATTGTGCTGATTAGCTAATGGGAGGTGTAGCGAAAGTACGGTCAATTACCATGTTGGTCTATTATTAGATAGAATTTCTTGCTGATCTTAAAGAATGTTTATAATTGTTCTTGACATGTTTTTATGATGATTGCTTTAAAATCCAGGTCACTTTTTTTCAACATTTGAATCATCTCAGTGTTGCCATATATGTACTGTCTTTTTTAATTCAGTATGTGAGTAATTAAAAAAAAAAATTATATCCTGGACATTTGGGCTATTATGAGAACCTGTACCCTACCGGGATGTAAGTCTTAATTTTAGCAAGTACTCTTGCTAAAGATTCTGGCCCACTTTTGTAGGCTGTGGTTTCAATGATAAGTTACTTTCAGAGCCTTTCCAGTGTTATTCTGATTTGCTTAGTGTACTACCTGAAAAGCCACTCTGAAAACCTGGGATTCATGATAATAGTTTATTCCTTAAATCTTTTGCATATTAATTTAGTCACCTAAATGTGTGGATTGGTTCTACCCAGAACTTTTCATGCAGACTTACAAGATTTTTTTTCCCTCCAGTTCTCTCCAAGATCCTCCTACTTCTACTTTACTCTCTTACTGGGGTAGAGTGGTACGCTGCCTTACCCTGCTAGGTAGGAGTGGAATTCTTGACTTGGTCCGCACATGGTTTTTATTGATAACATACCATTGGAGGAGGGGATTTCCACCTCAGACTACCTGCTACTGCTAGCTAAGGGGCAAAATCCCAGAATTACATTTATTTTTTGATAATATCATGTGATAAGAGAATTCTTAAGTCAGAGTAACTCAAGCCAAAAGGAATTGATTGGCGTTTTGACTAAAAAGTTTAGGGTTATAGAGTATATTTGCTTTAAGCATGATTGGATTTAGATCAGCCGTGGGCAAACTACGGCCCACGGGCCGGATCCAGCCCGTTTGAAATGAATAAAACAAAAAAAAAAAACAAAACAAAAAAAGACCGTACCCTTTTATGTAATGATGTTTACTTTGAATTTATATTAGTTCACACAAACACTCCATCCATCCTTTTGTTCCGGCCCTCCGGTCCAGTTTAAGAACCCATTGTGGCCCTTGAGTCAAAAAGTTTGGCCACCCCTGATTTAGATGATCAATTTGTGTCCTTAGTGATCGTTTTCTCTTAAGTTTCATCTTTGCTTCTTTTTGGGTTAGCTTTGTTTTCTGGCTATGTGTGGTAAGAAAAGTACTCTTCATCAATAGCTTTAGATTTTTATTATCTTTGCAACCAGTATTCTCCGGAGGCCTTGTCTATCAATCCCTGAAAAAGAGATCTAAATGGGCCTACTTTAGTCAAAGCATGACTACTTCTAAACAAATCACTGAATTAGAGGAGTAGATGTTCTGGCTGACATGCAGCGTATGCTTAATTTTTTGTCAGAAATGGTGGGGAAGCAAGGCAATTTCTTTTAAAGCAAGTCTATTTTAAAAAGTAATAAATTTTTCTTTGGCCAGTGTGACTCAGTTGATTGAGTGTCCTCCCATGTACTGAGAAGTCACTGGTTGGATTCCCGCTCAGGGTACATGCCAGGGTTGTGGCCTTGATCCCCCATAGGAGGTTTACAGGAGACAGCCAATCAGCATTTCTGTCTCATTGATGTTTCTATCTCCCTATCCCTTCCTCTCTCTCTAACATCAATAGAAACATAAAAAAGAAAAAAAGAAAGAAAAAAAAATTTAAGTAATGACTTTATGTTTTCTTTTTTTTAATGGTCTTTTGTTGTTGATAGTATTACAGATAACTCCCATACCCTCCCTTTTCCCCCTTTACCCAATCCCTGCCCCACCCCAGGCCTTCACCACACTATTATCTGTGTCCATGAGCTACGCATATATGCATATATGTTCTTCGCTTACTCTCTTCTTGTGCCCCTCACCCGCCTCTGAGATCTGTCAGTCTGTTCCATGTATTCATGCTTCTGGACCTATTTTGTTTGTCAGTTTCTTTTTCTTCATTAAATTCCACATATAAATGAGGTCATTTGGTATTTGTCTTTCTCTGTCCGGCTTATTTCACTTAGCATAATAATCTCCAGGTCCATCTATGCTGTCACAAAGTGTAGGAGATTCTTCTTTTTTATAGGCAGATAGTATTCCATGGTGTAAATGTATCACAGCTTTTTTAATCCACTCATCTACTAATGGGCACTAGGTCTTTTTCCAGATCTTAGCTACTGTAAATAATGCTGCTGTGAACATAGGGGTGCATATATTCTTTCTGATTGGTTTTTCAGGATTTTTAAGATATATTCCCAGAAGTGGGATCGCTGGGTCCAAAGACAGTTCCATTTTTAACCATTTGTATGCCATATGCATCTATAGACGCAAGCGATAGACCTTTTTTAATTAAATTCAAAATATCGTGTCAGCTAACTGGTTAATTTTTTTGAGGAAACTCCGTACTGTTTTCCACAGTGGCTGCACCAGTCTGCATTTCCACAATCAGTGTAGCAGGGTTCCCTTATCTCCACATCCTCACCTGCACTTGTTTGTTGATTTATTGATAGAGCCATTTTGGCAGGTGTGAAATGATACCTCATTGTAGCTTTAATTTGCATCTCTCAGATGATTAGTGGCATTGAGCATTTTTTCATATATCTGTTGGCCATCTGTGTATCCTCTTTGGAGAAGTGTCTATTCAGGTCCTTTGTCCATTTTTTCATTGGATTTTTTGTCTTCTTGCTGTTGAGTTCTTTATATATTTTTCCACTTTGACCTTTATTATTTTCTTCTACTTCCTCTGGGCTTTTCTTGTTGTTCCCTTTCTAATTCTTTTAGTTGTAGGATTAGATTGTTTATTTGAGCTTTTTCCTGGTTTTCTTTGACGTAGACCTGTAATGCTACAGCACTTCCCTGTCAGGACTGCTTTCATTATGTCCCGTAGATTTTGAGTTGTTGTATGTTCATTTTCATTTGTTTCTGGGAAGTTTTTTTATTTCTTTCTTGATCTCATTGGTAACCCATTCATTGTTTTAATAACATGCTATTTAGGCTCCCTGTTTGTTTAATGTCTTGGAGTTTTTTTTATTTTAGTAGATTTCTACTTTCATGCCATTCTGATTTGAGCAGATGCTTGATATGATTTCAGTCTTGAATATATTAAGACTTACTTTGTGTACTAACATGTGGTCTATCTTTGAGTATATTCCATGTATATTCTGCCCCTTTGGGATGAAATGTTCTATATATATCAGTTACAGCCATCAGATCTAGTGTCTGTTTCCTTGTTGATTTTTTGGTCTGGATCTATCCAGTGATGTCAGTGGGGGTGTTAAAAGTTTTGTACTATGACTGTATTGCTATCTATCTTTCCCATAAAGTCCACCAAGAGTTTTTTAAATATATCTTTGTGCTTCTGTATTGGGTTCATATATGTTTACAGGGTTATCTTTTCTTGTTGGATCAATCCCTTTTAGGATTATGTAGTGGCCTTCTTTGTCTCTTTTTATAGCTTTTGTTTTGAAGTTTATTTTGTAAGATATGACTATTGCTACCCCTGCTTTTGTTTGTTTGTTTGTTTCCATTTGCATGGAATATATTTTTCCATCCCTTCACTTTCAGTCTGTGTGAATCTTGTAGACAGTATTTATATGGATCTTGTATTCTTATCCATTCAGCTCCCCTTTGGCTTTTGATTGGAGCATTTAATCCATTTACATTTATAGTTATTATTGATAGGTAGTTATTTATTGCCTTCTCTTTTCTTGCAGATGAGCAAACAGGTACAGAAAGAAGGGATAATATTCTTGGGTTGCATGGCTAATGATAAAGAGCTGGTGTTAGAACAGGCTTCTTGCTTTCTGATTGAGAACATTCTCCCCTGAGACACAAAAGATTGGATTAGGGCAAAGTTAGAGAGTAAGAGGAACCATGTCCTGTCAATATCCCTGCTTTAAGGCACATAGGGTCCATTAATTAATGTAAATCTTAATTAGGTCAAGATGTAATTCAAGTATAGAGAAATGGATACTACAGAGATCCTAAGAAGGCACCCTTGAGTAAAAAGACACTAAACTAGGAATCAGGAAACTAGTCTGCTAAAAGTCACTGACTTTTCTTTGTGACCTTAGGCAAGTTGCTTAGCTGCTTTCAACCTGTTTTCCTAAAAACTAAAATCAAGGGAGTTAGGCTACATAATCTTTGAAGTCCCTTCTAGCTAAAACTGTATATGAATCACTGTACCCATTGAGTTTTTATGGTTTCTCTAACATTTTTCCTGGAATTTATCAGGTCAGACTGTTTTATATTTCTATCATATAGAGAAAGTAACAGCCTTTTCACTTCTTTTCTGGGAACTTGGCCAGTGAGGAGTAAACATCCTTTCCCTCTCGCTCCCTAAATGAAGTACTGGGTCATAAGTGACAGACTTTTTTTGTTTTGTTTTTTTAATCCAATCCTGTTCTCATGTTAGTGTTTTTCTTCACTGTGAGTTTGTTAAAATGTAACAAATTGAAAATGTCCATTTATGTTTTAGTCTACAGATCAAAATTTTATTTTATAAAGTAAAAATAGGTGTACTTAACCAGTACATATTAACACATTTGTGTATTTGAAATATTTGACTGGCACATAATGTGTAGTCTCATACCTTGCAGTAGAACTGTATTGATTCAAAATAACCTAGTTAAATAGCAAATATACTGTAGATTATAAGATATCATTATGTTTTTACATTTGCCAAAAATGAAATAAAACGAAAGTTACTTTGGTTTATTTCAAATAATATATTTTCCTCCTTATTGAACAGGCAGTGTATGTTCATTGCTAAGAAGAAAAATTGAGAAAATAAGAATATGTTTGAAGAACAAAATGAAAATTTTTTTTTAATTCTCGTACCCGGAGATAGTTATTGTTAATCTTTGAATCTCTTTTCTTCCCAGTCTCACCCACCCATTTTTGCTTTAAACATATTTTGAAATAACACTTTGTGAACATAACAGCATATGTAGGGCTGGACAGTCTGCTGTGGAATAATAAAGAGCATAAATAAAAGAAACCTTTCCTTGTTCTCTAGACTGTTTGCAATTCTTTTGTTATGAATCCTGAACTTTCACTTTCAATATAAGTTGGTTTAAAGCCCTCCTGTTTGTAAGCTTTATGAGGGAGTCTGTTTCTGCCCAGCACAGTGTCTTGCACATAATATTTATTAATTTAAAATGTATTTAATTGGCCAATCTATATAGTAATCAATTTATAATTATTTTCTTATGTTATATACCTAGAATTACAATTAGTGGGTGAAAGGGAAACTTTTTAAGTTTCTTTTAACATACCTTTAATTTCTATAAAGGCTTTGGCTTACAGCAGGATTGTTGTCAATTTAAGAGGTATTTAAGAGGTAAAAATAGTTCAGTCTCTTTCACAATATTTCTTTAATGTAAATTAACATACATGATTTGTGAATTGGCTAATTATATAAGCATAACATGGACAGTGGGTTAGTTCATCTATAATTTTTCTCAGAATGTTAATATTTTGAAGCAAATTTTGTATATTTGTTTATTTGGTTTTTGTTTGGATAATTTTAGAGAAAACCTTAGCAATATATGAAGACATTAAGATAAAAGCTGAAAATCCTATAGAAATTTGATAGTTGGTTGTCATTGTTGTGATTAAAAGTATTCTGTTCACCTAATTGGCTTTCACTTATAGATAAAATGCCTTTTGTTGTTATATCCATCTGGAACATTCTCATCCATTTATTCATTCATGTACCGCTTCTCCCCATTTTCTTTATTCTCTCATTCTTGAGCTCTTACTAGATGGAGATGGATCTTAGGTTTTCTCATTTTACCTTCCATGCTTTTTAATTTTGCACATCTCTGTGTGATGAGGTTGGAGTACTTTTCTCACTTGTCTATCTGCCAGTGTACTAATTCTTTATCTTGGTCTATTCTGCTATTTAACCTATCTACTGAATTAAATTTTTTTTTCTTTTTTTGTTAATTCTCCCCCGAGGATATTTTTCCATTGATTTTTTTTTAGAGAGAGTGGAAGGGAGAGCGAGAGATAGAGAGAAACATTGATGTGAGAGAGACACATCAATTGGTTGCCTTCTGCACTTGCCCCCCGTTCAGGCCAGGGATCGAGCCTACAACCAAGGTATGTGCCCTTGACCAGTTTGCAGGCTGATGCATTATCCACTGAACAAACTGGCTAGGGCTTAATTTATTTTGATTTCTTTTAAATCCATCTCTTTGGTTCCATACTTATTGAGGTCTCTCTTCCTTGTATTTATTTAGCCTACTTGAATTCTACTTAGCAAAAATTTATTTAGATTATTCTATAAACCCTGAGGGTATTAATTTCACTAATGGTTTTCTTGCGTTTGTATTTGATCCGTCTGATTAAATGACTGACTGCATTAAGGATATGGATGATATAAAAATTACAGTACATTACAGTGGATAGGACTAATCATGAAAAATGTGAAATATTTTTTCAACAGGTATTCATTTTATCTTCCATTCTTTTTGTGATTATGAATTTAGGTTGATAGTGAAAGGAATATTACATAAGAAGCATGGTAAAAGAATGTAAACAGCACAGTGTTTAATTAGAATGGAGTGGCTAAACTTGTGATTTCAGAGATAAAAGGTATAAGAATTATGTGTTTCTTTTATATATATACACTAGAGGCCCAGTGCACAAAAATTTGTGCACTCAGGGGGATCCCTCAGCCTTCCCTGTGCCCTCTCATAGTCTAGAACCCCTCTGGGGATGTCCATCTGCTGGCTTAGGCCCACTCCCCGGGGAATCAGGCCTAAGCTGGCAGTCAGACATCCCCCTGGCAGCCCGGGAACCCTCGGGGATGTACATTTGCCAGCGGGCAGCAGGCCTAAGCTGCAGTTGGACATCCTTAGCGCTGCTGAGGAGGCGGGAGAGGCAACCCAAGCCTCCTGCTCGCTCCAGCTCTGTGGCCGCTGTCATCTTAGGTTAATTTGCATACTCACTCCTGATAGGCTGGTGGGTGTGGTTGGTGGGCATGGCTTGAGCGCAGCAGAGGGACGGTTAATTTGCATGTTTCTCTTTTATTATATAGGATAATTGGTATAAAAGTTTAGTTTTATGCTTAAGATATATTTAGGGTTGGTGCTTTTGTATCTCAACTCTGCTTTCTGAGCATATTAATGAATTTTAATTATATATTTAAATTTTAAAGGGAGTTTGTCATTGGATCTAACTTTGTTTTAAAAAAAAGTTGAAAAAGGTATCTACTATTTACTTTTAAAGAAGGGATGAAATTTTAGTGTAGGAAAGAGTTGTGAATGGTGGATGAAAGTGTTAAGATTATAAACATAAATTAACATAATGTAGATGATGTAGACAGTTACTACTACCTGTAATAGAACCTATTCTGACAAAAATGATCACTGAAGATTTTCACAGGCTAAACAGCTATTTACATTCCTTTGGCTAAATCATCTTTTGTCAAGAATATTATTTCATTGCCTCGTACTGATTCCTGGCATTTCTGATACAATAATTTTTTAGGGTAGAGACGTAATTGAATAGATGGAATATCTCATTTCAGTTGTTCCAGATACAAAAAAATTACATTTTCCAATAACTTTCACTGTAATTAAAAGTTTTAGGAAAGTAGTAATAAAAAGTACTATCACTTTTCTTACCTGTCCTCACAAGGCCTTTTTTTCCATCTTAAATTACTGATTATATTCTATGTATCAGTCTGCTCCTTTCCAATAGGTGTGTGAGCCATATCACAACAAAAGGTGGGAGTAAAAATAAAGTTACTAAAAATTCAGGTCTATGAAAAGGAACAGGGAAAGCAACATGCTAACTACATGTGGTTCATAGCTAATTCTAGCTAATATAGTTGCTAAGATTGAATATCAGTTTTGCCCCTAAGCTTCTTGGAGTATGAGTTCTCTTTATCAGACATAGGAAAGCATGACTTCCTTAGTAGTGACAGATTTTCATGAATTCTAAAAGAATATTAAATAGTATAATAGAAAAACCCTTAACAAAACAGCACTACTGTGTCAAGCATAAGCCCTGCTCTCAAATTGCTCATAGTTTGTGGGGTGGTCAGATAAGAAAACGAATAATAGTTTAAATTGTATTCATACTATCAGAGCATCTTGGAGAGATATTTAATCTAAATTCTAAGAAAGGTCATAAGCAGGAAATTCTTCCTCAGGAAGAATTGTGGTGAACTTGGACAAAGTAAAAGTTAACTGACAGTTGAATTAAAAAAAGGTAGTGAATTCTAAAGGTATAGCGTGCATACTAGCTGAACCAAGAGAGATTGTCTTTATCAGTGAACTTCTGTAATTTGATTGGAATTTAGGAAGCAAACAGAAAAGAAATGAGAGTTGAAGTAGGCAAGGGCTATTCTTAACAACCTATAAATCTTAGTACCATGATTCTCAAATTAAGCAACAAAGTCTATGGGATGCCTCAGCAAACGCTCAGGTTGCTGCAGTATATTTTAATTTCTTTTAGGGAAACTTAGTGACACTGTTTGTTGGATACCACGTGAACTAACTGGAGTCAGTTAAGTTTCAATATTAGATTATTCTACACTCCCTTTGTAGGATGGACCAGCAAATGAAGGTGGGAATATCCAGTTTTATTTTAAGATTTGAGAAATTGTGAAGGTATCCAACAGGCAGATACGTCCTATTAATAAGTAACTATGGCTATTAAAGAATGGAATAAAAATGTAATTTTTTCTTTCAGGTGGTATCACTTCAATCAGTTACTAGGTTATAAGTATTAAGTTATTTGGCACTAACTACTTAATAAATGGAATTGTTAGATGTTTCCTTTAGACTATGTGGCATAAGGAAAAAATTACTGAAACACTAAGGTCACCAGGAACCCAGAAATTTAGAGAACCCCTCTGGTTTGGTATATAATATTCAAAAACAAATTTGTGAAAGCAATTCATGTGATGTTTTCTAAGTTTATAAGGATAGAAATAAAGATATTTGGAGGAATGCAGTTACCTTGAACTTGTTCATTTTAACATTGTTTCTCTCGGTGCGCTGTACCTGAAGGTAGACAGCAGAAATATGGGAGTTTATTTTTTGACAGTAGTCTTATATGCTAGTGTTTTGATAACCAGCTAAAGGTGTATTCATAAACTTTGGAAACTGAATAGATGGATGATAGGACTTATATTCTAGACATTTTGGTGCAGGTAGAATATCTTTCTATATTCATACTAGAGGCCTGGTGCACAAAAATTTGTGCACTCGTCCCTCAGCCCGGCCTGTGCCCTCTCGCAGTCTGGGACCCCTTGGGAGATAACGACCTGCTGGCTTAGGCCTGCTCCCGGGTGGCAGAGGGCAGGCCCAATCCCTAGGTGCAGCCCCTGGTCGGGCTCAGAGCAGGGCCGATTGGGGAGTTGGGGCGCCGCCCCCTGTCAAGCACAGAGCAGGGTGGATTGGGAGGTCGCGATGCCACCCTCAGTCACGCTCAAGGTAGGGCCGATTGGGGGGTTGGGACACCGCCCCCTGTCACACTCAAGGCAGGGTCTATGGGGAGGTTGCGGCGCCACCCCCTGTCACGCACAGAGCAGGGCCAATCAGGGGGTTGGGGCGCTGCCCCCTGTCATGCACAGAGCAGTGCCCATCAGGGGGGTTGGGGCTCCATACCCTGTCACGCACAGAGCAGGGTCAATCAGGGGGTTGGGGAGCTCCCCCCTGTCATGCACAGAGCAGGGCCGATCAGGGGGTTGAGGAGCTCGCCTCTGTCACTCACAGAGTAGGGCCGATAGGGGAGTTGGGGCACCGCCCCCTGTCACACACAGAGCAGGGCCGATCAGGGGGTTGGGGCGCCGCTACTGTCACACTCAGGGCAGGGCCGATGGGGAGGTTATGGCTCTACCCCATCACACACAGAGCAGGGCCCATGGGGTGGGGGTTGGGGCGCCGCCTTCTATCACCCACAGAGCAGGGCTGATCAGGGGGTTGGGGCGCCGCCACTGTCACACTCAGGGCAGGGCCGATGGGGAGGTTATGGCTCTACCCCGTCACACACAGTGCAGGTCCGATCAGGGGGTTGGGGCGCCGCACCATCACACACAGAGCCGCAGGGCGATCAGGGGTGTTGGGCGCTGCCCCCTGTCACGCTGATCCTGGTGCCGGGAGGCATATTACCCTTTTACTATATAGAATAGAGGCCTGGTGCACTGGTGGGGGCCGGCTGGTTTGCCCTGAAGGGTGTCCTGGATCAGGGTGGGGGTCCCCACTGGGGTGCCTGGTCAGCCTGGATGAGGGGATGATGGCTATTTGCAGCTGGTCACACACCCTTCAGGGTGGGGGTCCCCACTGGGGTGGCTGGCCAGTCTGGGTGAGGGGCTGAGGGCTGAGGGCTGTTTTCAGGCAGGCGGGTGACTGAAGCTCCCAACCGCTCCTTTTTTTTATTCTGGGCCAGCTTTAGCTTTGAGGCTTAGAGGTTTCTGGCCTTTGTTTACCTTCTGTTTTTGAAACAATGTTGCGATTTTCCTGGCTGAACCCCGAAGGACTAAAGCAGGTTTCTGGGGTTTTGTTTAGCTTCTATATTTGTAACATAGTTGCTTAGAGTTGCAGCTCAGAGGCCTGCAGCGGCAGGCAGGGAACATTGGAGTCCTCCATCACTGAATCAAGCAAGCCTGATGCTCACTTTAAGCTGCCTGGGTGTCGGTCGCCATCTTGGCTTGCAGTTAATTTGCATATTGCCCTGATTAGCCAATGGGAATGGTAGCAGTTGTAGGCTAATTACCATGTTTCTCTTTTATTAGATAGGATAGATAAGAATCACATTTAAGGCCAATAGATATAGATCACCAATTCCAGGAATTCTTAGTCAAAGAACCATAGAACCTGTAAATTATACATGCAAACATGTAATTTTTTTGTTCTACTGTGGTTTTGTTTGTTTGTTTTGTTTTATTTTTTGGTCAGAGTTTGAAAGGGATTCTTGGCCCTAAAGCAGTTAGGAACAGATTTATAGATAAACTACTTTGTTTTTGCATAGTGTGCCTATTGGCACAGGTTTTTTAGAGGTTAAGGATTAGATGTAAAAAGTATTTGCATCAAGAATTTTTAAAAACATATACTTTTATTGATTTTAGAAAGGAAGGCAGAGGGAGAGAGAGAGAGAAACATCAGTGATGAGAATCATTGATTGGCTGCCTCCTGCACACCCCCCATTGGGGATCCAGCCTGCATCCTGGGCATGTGCCCTGACTGGGAATGGAACCTTGACTTCTGAGTTCATAGGTCGATGCTCAATCACTGAGCCACACAGTCCAGGCTGCATCAAGAATTTTTTTTTATTTTATTTTATTGCTTACAGTCTTACAAAGGGTATTACATATGTCTCCTTTTTTCCCCCGCCCTTGACAATCCCCTGGCCTCCCCTACCCCCCAGTGTCTTATGTCCATTGGTTATGCTTATATGCATGCGTACAAGTTGCATCAAGAATTTAAATAGAAATTAATTCTTGTGATGAATTCCCAAAAAAGTTAAAGAAAATGTTTTAATTAATTAGATCTGTGGTTTAAAAGGTACATAAAGGGTGCACAGTAAAAAGTAAGTCTCTCTCTATATCCTTCACAAACAATTTCTCTTCCAAAAGGTAAACATTTTCTCTAGTTTATTTCTCAATTTTAAAACCAAGAGTATTATAGTAATGGAGTATAAAATACTGAATGATGCTAAAATATAAATTCGGTTTTTTTAGATGTAGATTATAGGGGCAACCTGATTTGATTTTCAATTTAAGATAAATAACTGGTACAAGGTATTATCTTAGCTTCTGTCAGTAGGACATAATTTAGGTATGTTTTATAGTGATGATGTTTTTAAAATGGCTCAACCAAATTATCAGTTGGGATAATTAGCCATGAAATATATAAATAGAGTTCTGAATATAGCCTTTTCAAGCCTTAATTCATTAAAAAGTTGTTAAAAGAATATAATTTTATTTTTGCCAATGTTAGTTTATTGTTCATAGTTTTCTCATAGAAGACAAAATGGAATTTTACCTTACTATGGAACTTAATAATTTTCACTTATTAAGTGACTACAATGGGCTAAGAATTATGTGTGGAGCTTCACATAATATGTTGAATTATCACAATATCTCTGAAAGGTCGCCAATATTATTATTTATATTTTATAGACAATTAAACCAAGTTTTTGATAGGTTAAATAACATAACCAAGAATCAGAGTTTGGGCATTGGCTGTATCTTGGAATCATAGAATATCGAAAATCTAAATATTTTTACACAATCTTTGTATGTAGATATGTTGTAATTATTTTAATATAAATTTGTCAGGTAATGCTACTTAGTTGAGTGAGCAGTGTTTGAACTTAGGGTTTTGTATGGTTATAATAAAGGTAAATAAGAAGTCTGTTGCTTATTAAGGAAAGAATTGAATGTAACATACTTAATAAAGGATTGCTTTATATATAGTTTATTCTTATGCTGTGCATTTTACTGAGCAGCTAACTTTCCTAAACCCTCACCTATATGTTTATTTTTTTCTGTAGGGAGATTCCCGAAGTCTTCCATTTTCTGAGAACGTGAGTGCTGTTCAAAAATTAGACTTTTCAGATACAATGGTGCAACAGAAATTGGATGATATCAAGGATCGAATCAAGAGAGAAATAAGGAAAGAACTGAAAATCAAAGAAGGAGCTGAAAATCTAAGGAAAGTCACAACAGATAAAAAAAATTTGGCTTATGTGGACAACATTTTGAAAAAATCGAATAAAAAATTAGAAGAACTGCATCACAAGCTACAAGAACTAAATGCACATATTGTTGTATCAGATCCAGAAGATGTTGCAGGTATATATATACATATATATACACATGCACATATATTTTATTTCATGTCTATATGGTATAGTACTAATAAGAAATATATTATTTTAAAAAATAGCAGGTTTTGTGATATATACTTTTTGGCTTTTCTGAAAGTTATAAGGTCTGTATTTTCTCTTACAGTTAAGGTCTTGTTTATATTCTGTTCAGAAATGCATTAAATTGATGAATATGAACATGAATTATTTAGCTAGAGATGAATAATTTTGCAGCCTACTCTCTTACCCTCTGTCAGTAAGATATTAGAGTTATTTTCCAGTATTAATGTTTTGTATTGAGTCAGCCATATGCACTTACCTGATTCATCCTTGTGATCAGCAGCTCAAGTTTGCCAGATGACTTTTTAAAGTTAAAAATGCATTCTGTGACTAAGGGCTATTTTTATTCTTTGCAAATGTAATTAATCAAGCCTATGACCTTTGTTCTTCATGCTTTAAGCAACTAAATTAACAACTAAACCACTGGTATATTGTTTAAAAAAGAAGAAAATTTAAAAAGCCAAATATTACTTTTTCTCTTAAATATAGAAAATAGAAGGAAAATATAACCCATAAGTGCAGCTGAAGAATATAATTTTTTAAACAGTAGAATTAACAAATGTTCATGTTGAAAATTTTTTAGTGCTACAGAAAGTAAAAATAGAAATACCTCTCTCCATCCTAGCCATTCTCTCTAAAAGTAGCATTACTAACTTTCTGTTGAGTATTCTTCCAGAAAAAATATTTCTATATTCGTATCAATATTTATCCATTCATATATACATAATTTCTAAAACTTTTTACTAAAAATTATTTAATGTATATTTATCTAATAGTTTTTTTCTTTGCAAAGATGATATTTTGAGCAAGGTATTTAATTTCTATAACCCTTAATTTCTTCATTTTCAAAGCAAAGGTGTGGTATATGTAGCATAGTAATATATCTAGCACTATAGAAATTTTAGAAGAAACAGTGATCAGGTAATAAGAAATAACAGATATAAGTAAAATGGAATTTAATTAGGAAGATAATAAATTTGACTAGGAAGCTCAAATGACCAATCTCAAAAGTTTCATAAAGTACTTCTGATATTAGTGTATTTGACAGAACTTGTTTTAATGCCTCAATTTCAACATGTGGGACTTACCGTAGGGATTTCATTTGGAGAACTCTACATAGAGATTTCAACCTTGTAAGAATAATTGAATCTTGAAAATGAAAGAAATCATAGAGAAACAAGCCTTCTTATTTTAAAGCTTAAATAATCCCAAAGATGTGAATCATAAAGCTAGCTAAAAAGAACTCATTAACTCCTCAGCTTGTAGTCTCTTACCCCCACATTCAATAATTACATTATAAATGGAAATTTGTATTAGGAAAATGCTTTTTTTAGCAATGTTATATAAACTTTGAAATAGCCTGTTCTGTTGGAACTCTGCTGAGCTCTACATTTTTTGCCCATTACTTCTTTAGGAGAGGTCTAAAATAAGAAACAGCGCTGGGGTTTTAAACTGTTTATTTAGAGAAAACATTTTCGTCCTCACAGAATACCCATAACTACCTTGTAATTGGAATACAGAAGAGTTTTTGCCACACAAAAGTCTGGTTTCCCCAGTCCTTTAAACATTTTTTAACTTTACTGAAGTATAAATTATATATGGTAAAATGCACATATTTCAAGTTTATGATTTGATGAGCTTTAACAAATGTATATACCCGGGTAACCTTTACTACAACCAGTGATTCTGAACCTTTCCATCACTTCAATGGTTCTCTTGTATATGTGCATCTCAATCAATTTCCAATCCCCATCTCTGGTTTAAGCAACCACTGGTCTACCTTTTATCACTTTAGATTAAATTTGTCTTTCCTAGAGTTTCATATAAGGAAATGACCTTTAAGTCTTACTATCAAATTTCTTTTCTCCCTTAAAGCCAATTTGGATATCCCTGTGAAACCTTCCCTGACTTTCTCTGATTGTCTTTTCTGTTCTGCTTTGTCCATTCATTATTGTATTATGTTATACTAGAGGCCCGGTGCACAAAATTTTGTGCTCTCAGGGGGCTCCCTCAGCCCGGCCTATGCCCTCTTGCAGTCTGGGACCACTTCAAGGATGTCCACATGCTGGCTTAGGCCCGCTCCCTGGGGGGATTGGGCCTAAGCTGGCAGTCAAACATCCCTCTGGCAGCCCTGGAGCCCTCGGGGGATGTCCACTTACCAGCGGGGAGCAGGCCTAAGCTGCAGTCGGACATCCTTAGCACTGCTGAGGAGGCAGGAGAGGCTCCCGGCACCGCCGCTGTACTGGCAGCCATCAGCCTGGCTTGTGGCTGAGCAGAGGTCCCCCTGTGGGAACGCACTGACCACCAGGGGGCAGCTTCTGCATTGAGCGTCTGCCCCCTGGTGGTCAGTGTGTGTCATAGTGACCAGTCATTCCCAGCCGTTCTGCTGTTAGGGTCAGTTTGCATATTATCCTTTTACTATATAGGATAGAGGTCTGGTGCATGGGTGGGGGCCAGCTGGTTTGCCCTGAAGGGTGTCCCGGATCAGGGTGGTGGTCCCGCTTGGGTGCCTGGCTAGCCTGGGTGAGGGGCTGATGGGTGTTTGCAGCTGGTCACACCCCCTTCAGGGTGGGGGTCCCCACTGGGGTGCCTGGCCAGCCTGGGTGAGGGGCTGATGGCTGTTTGCTGGTTGGTCAAGCCCCCCCAGTGGGAACCCTCACCCCATGGAGGTTTGGCCAGCCTGAGTGAGGGGCTGATGGCTGTTTTCAGGCTGGCCACACCCCCTTTAGGGTGGGGGGTCCCCACTGGGTTGCCTGGCCAGTCTGGGTGAGGGGCTCAGGGCCATTTTCAGGCTGGCCAAGCTCTCTGGCGATGGAAACTCCCAGCCTCTCCTTTTTTTCTTTCTTTTTTTAAATTTTATTCTGGGATTTATTTACCTTCTATAATTGAAACTTTGTCGCCTTGAGAGGAGCTTAGAGCCGGCCAGGGCGGGTGGAAGGGGAGCCTGCTTGCCCCAGCTCCATGGCCACAGCCGGCTGAAAGCAGGTATCTGGGGTTTACTTACCTTCTATAATTGAAACTTTGTTGCTTTGAGTGGAGCTCAGAGCCAGGCGGCTAGCGGGAAGCTTGGCTTCCTCCATCATTGGTGCAACCAAGCCTCCTGCTTGCTCCAGCTCCATGGCTGTCGGCCGCCATCTTCGTTTGGTTAATTTGCATATAGTCACTCTGGTGGTGGGCGTGACTTAAGGCATAGCAAAGGTATGGTTAGTTTGCATGTTTGTCTTTTATTAGTGTAGATTGTACATGTTTATATCACTTACTAAACTGTGTGCACCTTCAGGGCAGGGATGTGTTTTCAAGATATATCATAGAATCTGCAATGTACTAGGTAGCCCAAAACACAAACAAAAACACCCCAGCAAATAAAAATACTGTGTTAGTTGAGGTAATTAATACCAAAACATAATTTTTTAAAATACATTTTTATTGATTTCAGAGAGGAAAAGAGAGAGAGAGAGAGAGAGAGAGAGAGAGAGAGAGAGAGAAAAGAAGAAGAAGAAGAAGAGAGGAGAAAGGGGAGAGAGACCAGAGAGAGAGAGGAGGGGGGATAGAGGGGAGAGAGGGAAGAGACAGACCAGACAACAGAACAACCTTCTTGAATGACAAGTGGGCAGGGGTCAGGGCCACAAGGCAGCTGGGACTGCTGTGAGGGCAGAGGCAGCTGGGATGCGAGGGCTGAGCCCCTTGCACAAATTTTGTGCATCAGGCTTCTAGTTTTATAAATAAGAAAGTAAAGTGATAGAGTTAATTATTGCAGATGTGAATTAAAAGCAGTCTTTCTAACCACTTACGTAGTAACCATTGATACAATGCAGACTTAAAAGTTGTTCTTTCTAAGAGTCATTGATTCTGCTTACATAATCCCTCTCCAGACAAGAATTAGCCAAACACTTCTGTTAATTCACATATACATGCTTCCTGATTTTTAATGGAGTTACATCCTGATAAACTCGTTGTAAATTGAAAAATACCCTAAATTGAAATGCATTTAATACACCTAACCTACCGAACATCATAGCTTAGCCTAGCCTACTTTAAATGTGCTCAGAACACTTATATTAGCTTACAGTTGGGCAATTATCTTGAATTTCATCTCAAGAGCAATTGCTGCTGCCTTCTCCTTACCAGAAGCAGGAGACTCACATGGGCATTTCTGTAGACTTGATGGGATGCGAAAACACAATATCCAAAAAACTAGCAACAGAGTACACTGTAAACTGCTGGTTGCTTGTAATCATGTGGCTCACTGTAGTGGCCCAGAATCACAAGAGAGTATCATACCGCATATAGCAGGAAAAGATAAAATTTGAAATTTCAAAGTACAGTTTCTATGTAATGTGTATTGCTTTTGCATCATTGCAAAGCTAAAAATTGTAAGTTGAACTATTATAAGCTGAGAAACATCTGTGCTTTAAAGAACTGAAAGCAAAGTACCATGTCCTTAAGTCATCCTGTTACACCTAATCTAAAATAAATAATTTTATTAACCTTAGTATGTAATGTAAAAAATATGAAATTTTATGGCAATCTGACCCAAAGTTAATCTACCTTTAAACCTCTATATTGTTGCTTGTAATGCTGCCAAATCAGTAATACAGTAAAAGAATAAGCCACTTGCAAAGGGAACTATTATTTAATTTTTAAATATATTTTATTGATTTTTTACAGAGAGGAAGGGAGAGAGATAGAGAGTTAGAAACATTGATGAGAGAGAAACATCGATCAGCTGCCTCCTGCATACCTCCTACTGGGGATGTGCCTGCAACCAGGGTACATGCCTTTGAACGGAATCGAATCTGGGACCTTTCAGTCCGCAGGCCAACTCTCTATCCACTGAGCCAAACCGGTTAGGGCTATTTAATTTTTTATATACCTCTGAATGCCTGCATTTACAAGATTTATTTTAAATAAATTCAAATTTTAACTGGTCTAATTAGCATATTAGCTCTTTATTATATAGGATAAGGATTTTTATCAGATTAACTTAGAAACTTCTAACTATAAAACTCTCTGAAATATTACTTAGTATAATGTCAAGATCTGCTCTTTTGGGACTGTTATTTGTAAAATATATGTATGTATTTTTAAGAGTAGTAAGAAATGAATTCTATAAAGTAGAGTGGTAACCTAAGCCTTAGTTGGCATCTGAGACTCCAAAGCAAAGAACCAGTTTCCTGATTCTTGGACTCTTGTGTATCTCTAAAGAAGTGGATAAGAATAATTTTCATAATTTATTAAATATAGCTAATAATATGTGTAATATAAGCCCCTTTATTTTCATCTCATTTCCTTTTCTTATTAGCTCTTCTCATTGCCATCTTTTCAGACCCCACCAAACTTAGATTTTTACCTATTGAGGCAGTGAATATTTTCTTTAACATCTAGAATATCCAACATATATAAAACTAATAGTATTAGGATTTTTGGAGTTAACCTTGGAAATTCGTTTAAATTCTGCAGATATAACAATATTTAAGTTTTCTGTTTTAATGACCAAAGTTCAGTTTATGAAGTCTTTTTTATTTTATTTATTTATTTATTTATTTATTTTTTAAATATATTTTATTGATTTTTCACAGAGAGGAAGGGAGAGAGATAGAAAGTTAGAAACATCGATGAGAGAGAAACATCGATCAGCTGCCTCCTGCACATCTCCCACTGGGGATGTGCCTGCAACCCAGGTACATCCCCTTGACCGGAATCGAACCTGGGACCTTTCAGTCCGCAGGCCGACGCTCTATCCACTGAGCCAAACCGGTTTCGGCAATTTTTATTTTATTTTTTATAATTCTTTGTTGTTGAAAGTATTACATATATCCCCCTTATTGGCCCATTTACCCACTCCATCATGCCCCCGCCCCTCTCCCCCACCCCAGGTCTTTAGCACCCTATTGTCTGTGTCCATGGGTTATGCTTGCAAGGTTTTTGATTGATTACCTCCTGCCCACCCACCCTCCCTCTGAGATGCCACACACTGTTCCATGCTTCCTTGTCTCTGGATCCACTCCGTTCATCAGTTTATTTTGTTACTTAGATTCCACATATGAGTGCGATCATGTGATACTTGTCTTTCTCTAACTGACTTACCTCACTTAGCATGATACTCTCCAGGTACCTCCATGCTGTCTCAAAGGGTAAGAGATTCTTCTTTTTTACTGCTGCATAGAATTCCATGGTATAGATGTACCACAGTTTTTTTATCCACTCATTTACTCATGGGCACTTGCCTATTTCCAGATCTTAGCTATTGTAAATTGTGCTGCTATGAACATAGGGGTGCATACATTTTTTTCTGATTGGTGCTTCGGGTTTCTTAGGATATATTCCTAGATGTGGGATCACTGGGTCAAGTGCCAGCAGTGTAAGATAGGGTTCCCTTTTCTCCACATCCTCGCCAGCACTTGTCATTTGTTTATTTGTTGATGGTAGCCATTCTGACAGGTGTGAGGTGATACCTCATCATTTTAATTTGCATCTCTCTGATTATCAAGTGACTTTGAGCATTTTTTCATATGTCTCTTGGCCATCTGTATGTCCTCTTTGGAGAAGTGTCTACGGTATTTAGGTCCTTTGCCCACTTTTTAATTGGATTGTTTGTCTTCCTTTTATAAGTTGTATAAATTCCTTATATATTTTGGATATTAACCCTTTATCAGATGTATCATTGCTAAATATGTTCTCCCATACAGTGGGCTGCCTGTTCGTTATGTTGATGGTTTCTTTTGCTGTGTAGAGCTTTTTAGTTTGATGAAGTTCCATTTGTTTATTTTCTCCTTAGCTTCCTTTGGCTTAGGAGATGTATCAGTAAACATATTGCTATGAGAGATGTCTGAGATTTTGCTGCCTATGTGTTCTTGTAGGATTTTTGTGGTTTCACGATTTACATTTAAGTCTTTTATTCATTTTGAGCTTATTCCCGGGTATGGTGTAAGTTGGTGGTCTATTTTCTTTTCTTTCTTTCTTTTTTCTTTTCGTTTTTTTTTTTGCACGTATCCAATTTTTTCAATACCATTTATTGAAGAGACTGTCTTGACTCCACTGTATGCTCTTGCTTCTTTTGTCAAATTTTAATTGAGCATAATGGCTTGGGTCTATATCTTGGTTCTCTTTTCTGTTTCATTGATCGATATGCTTTTTCTTGTGCTAGTACCACGCTGTTTTGATTATGGTGGCTTTGTAGTATAACTTGAAGTCTGGTATTGTGATTTCTCCAATTTTGTTTTTCTTTCTCAAGATTGCTGCACCTATTCAGGGTCTTTTTTGATTCCATATAAATTTTTGGAGTATCATTCTAGCTCTGTAGTAGTACATTGTATAGATGTACCGCAGTTTGTTTATTCATTCACCAAGAACATTAGGGTTGTTTTCTAGTTTTTGGAAATTTTCAGCACAGCTGCTATAACTACACATGAATAGTTTTTTGTGTGAACATGTTGTCAGTTCACTTTGGTAAATACTTAGAAGTGTGATTGCTAAGTCATATGTTAGAATATATTTAGCAATGTACACAGCTGCCAGAATGTTTTCCAGAGTGGTTATAGCATTTTTTATTTTCACCAGCATATATGAGAGTTCCAGTTTTTCACATCCACTCCATCACTTGGTATTATTGATATATATTTTTAACCAGTTTAACAAGTGTATAATGATTGGCGATATACATCATTGTAATCAGAGGGAGGAAAGAGAAAAAAGCGCCATCTTAAGGAGAATTTATTAAATAACTGTGCGTGCCCTGGGTACAGAGTTTTGTATAAAAGGCTAAGTGACCAGCCGACCCGCCGGTAGGTATGATACACACTGACCACCAGGGGGAAGATGCTCAACACCGAGCTGCCAAACCACAGCAACTATGCAGAGTGCCCTCTTGCACTCTGGACCCCTCAGGGGATGTTGGACTGCCAGTTTCAGCCCCATCCCCACAGGCCAGGCCAAGGAACCCCACCTGCTAGGGATCCTGCTCACTCCGCAGACGCCCTTCGAGAGCCAGAGCCGCCCCAGGTGCTGCCAGCCAGGGAGGAACCCGCAGGAGGTTGGCTCCAGGGCATGTCTGGCCCATCTCGCCCAGTCCTGCCCCACCAGCCACCTTGTAATTAATTTATTTTCAATGTGCACGCATCTGTACACTGGGCCTTTAGTTTAATATAGAAGATACAAGCAGTTCTGAATTTTTAATTTAATTTGATTTTAGATAGAGAGGAGAATCATAGATTTGTTGTCTCTACTCATTTATGCACATTCATTGGTTGATTCTTGTATGTGTCCTGACTGAGGATCAAACCTGCAACCTTGGCATATGGGGACAATGCTATAACCAACTGAAATACTCTGCCAAGGCCAGTTCTAAAATTGTTAATGCCTTGCTTGCTTATTTCACCTTAAGCAAAACATGTTACAACCCACAATTTTATCCACACACTTTTGGTAAAATAATAATAAAACTAAACCAGAGGTTGTACCAGTTATAAAATATTTCAGCAAAATTACTTCATTGGTGACAGCTGACAGAGGTTATCCCAAGTACTCAAAATAGCTGGTTAATCATTCATTAATAATAAATGAGCACTCATTATAATCTGAGCAGGTTCCAGATGTCTTTATAAGGTAATCTTATCTGGTTAAACAAGAACGTTAGATTTTAGGGGAAATATAAACTGTTGATATAATTGTAACACATGGCAAGGTTCTGGAGAAGTTTATTTTTTAAATATCGGTTTATACGTATCAAGCGAAAACCAAAATGTTGACCAGTGAACAGTAGCTAAAAGACTTACAGATGACAGTTTGTGAAGGAGATAGATTAGCTAGTGCATCAGCATGCTACTACTTTTACTAGTTTAGATTTGGCTAGGTTTACTTCAACTATATTTTCTCCTTTTTTTAAATGCAGTAAATAGCCTTAGTTCAGAAGCAGGCATTCTGGCTGTTTAAGGATCACTTTATGAATATTGAACATTGGGAGTCAGCTGGCTATAAAATAAAGGCCAAAGATTTTATGATCTGAGATCTCATCCCAGCTGAAGCATTGCATAGTTGCGTGGTTATATGCCACTTTTAACCCCTCCAGGCCTTGCTTTTCTTATTTGAGACCTATATCAGAGGTGGAATCTAAAGGTTTGGTATTTGACATACGGACTTACATTGGAGAGCAAAAGTATAAAGAAAGGGAGGCATCTATAGTAAAAGTCAGGTTTTATTTATGGATTACTAGAGTCATGCCATTAAGAGGACAGAAAACAAGCAGAAAGATTTAGAAGTAGTGTTCCAGGAAAGAAGAGTTCAATTTTAAATACAATTAGAAGAAAAGCCAGTAGGACATTCAAGTAATATCCATAAGGTCATAAATTACCAGATGAAGACCAAAAAACCCATCTTGGCTTGAAATACCTACCACTTTGGAAATACCAGAAAGTATGATGTGGTTAATTCGAATCTATTTAACTCCACTTGATTTATATGCCATTGATGTTTATATTTTAGTTCTTTTACTTATCTTCAATTTCACAAATTAGATCTAATTATGTTGTCTTATGTAGTCATTGTTGGTTTACAATTGCCTACATATTTATCATTTTCTTTGTCCATTTCTTCATACTTCACAGACCTTCCTTCTAGAATCCCTTGTTTCTTTTTCTTTCTAAAGGTATAGACTGTGGAAAGATATTTTTCCTCGTATACGATTCTAGGTTATTTTCTCTCAGCACTTGGAAACTATTATTTCACAGTCTTCCACTGTTATTGAGGAGGAGGCAGCTGTAGTCTGATGGTTGAAGCCACGTAGATAATGTCCTTTCTCCCTAGCTTCTTTTAAGATATTCTGTCTTCAGTGTTCTGTTCTTTGAGAATAATTGTTTATATTTCCTTTCATTAGATCTGCTTGGGATTTACTATGTTTCCTGAATATGAGATTTGTGTATTTCATTCATTATGGAAAATTCTTAGCTCCTTTTTTATTTTTTTTTTAGTATTGCACCTTCTGTATTCCCTCTATTCTTTCATTTTGAAATTCCAATTGGATGCATGATAATTTCTTCAAGTCTCTGTCTCCATTTCTCTAATACTCCTTTTACCTGTGTCCAGTTTGCTCTTGATCACATATATTGTATTTCTAATATATAGGGTGTCCCAAAAAATGTATATACACTTTAACACAGTGGTTCTCAACCTTCCTAATACTGCGACCCTTTAATACAGTTCCTCATGTTGTGGTGACCCCCAATTTCATTGTTACAAATTGAACATAATTAAAGCATAGTGATTAATCACAAAAACAATATGTAATTATATATGTGTTTTCCGATGGTCTTAGGCGATCCCTGTGAAAGGGTCGTTCGACCCCCAAAGGGGTCGCGACCCACAGGTTGAGAACCACTGCTTTAACAGCTAATAGCTCAATTGATGTTTCTTTCTCTTTAAATTTAAACCATTGAAATAAATATTCAAAGTGTATATACATTTTTGGGGACACCCTGTATATATTTTAATACTGGAAGTTTTATTTTTATAATCTTGGTTATTTTTTATAGTGTCTTGTCCCAAACATTCTTTGATACTCCTTATATTTAGTTTTCATATTAAATACACTTTCACATTCTGTATATGGTAATGACAATAAGTAAAATCCTTGTCATACTACTATAGGTTTTTCTTACTCATGGTGATTTTTTTTTCTTTCCTATGTGAGCTTTGTGATTTCTACTGTGTCTATATTTTCACTGGAATTTTCTCTGGGGGAATTCTTTTAGGTTTAGATTTAAAGTGTCTTCTTTCAAAGAGTATGTGCATTTCTGTAAGATGCTTGGAAGCTTTACCAACCTGAATCCAGTTAAAAGCAAATTTAAACCTAAGATAATATGATTTCCTGCCTCTAAACTGAGAACAGTAGGAATTTTAAAAGAATACTATTACTTCTCCCCCCAGGCATCCCAAGCCAAAGACAAGTCCAGAAGTAATTTAGCCATTATAAATGGCACTGTTTGAGGTTCCTGTCTTCAATCAGGTTTTTCCTGATCTGATTGCCCACTTTGTAGAGTTCTCAGGACTTTTCTTGGGCTCTTATTAAAACCCAAATTTTATTCCACCAGGATGAGGAACTAACGAGTCTCTTTTTATCAGAATAGCAAAAGCATTCTCAGAAGCATAAAGCTACAGATGTCCAATTATATCTATTGTGGGATTGGGTCACATGCACCATGCACTGCCTTGCCCCTAGCCCCCTACTGCAGGTGAGACTGAAATCTTCTTTCTTTCTTTTTTTTTTTTTTTCCCCTTGCTTAACCTTCTGCTTACTTTAAGCAAAAGAGAAAGATGTTGAGCATGAAGTCTTAAGTTAGCTTATAGTGTCAGGCACTTAAAGTTTGCAGATACTATTATTTACATTCTTCTACAACTCTGTAATATATTTAAGGAGTCTTGTAGCACTTTGAATTTTATTGGTAATTGTAATCTTTAATTATTTTTGAAGAACTTATAGTTTCCTATGATCTCTATTTTACATTGTTTTCAAATTTATTGACATATCTGTGCATATCTGTAGGAACATTTCCTCTTTCATTACTAATATAGGTATGTTCTTTATTTTTCTTTCTTGATCACTTTTCTTGTCATATTTTATATGCAGTTCCCTTTACCAAAAAAAAAAAAAAATAGTTTTTTGGCTCTACTGATGCTTTTTTGTTCTATTTTGTTAATCTCTGCCCATTTATTTTTTTCTCTCATCCTTTGAAATTAGTTGGCTATTTTTTTAAAGGCTGCCAGATGTTTTTTAATCTCAACAGGATAGATGTTTAGCACTTTTTTTTTAAAATTCTCCCCGAGGATATTTTTTTCCATTGATTTTCTTTTTTAGAGAGAGTGGCGTGGAGGGAGAAGGTAGATAGGAAGCAAATGTAGATGTGAGAGAGACACCTTGATTGGTTGCCTCCTGCACTAGCCCTGACCGGTTCCTGGGATCTGGCCTGTAATGTGGTATGTGCCCATGACTGGGAATTGAACCTGTGACCCTTTGCTCTACCAGTGGAGCAAAACCAGTCAGGAGAGATGCTTAGCATTTTAGATATATTATCTTTTCTAATACATTCATTCAAAGTTTATGACTATCCTCTAAGTATTGCCTTAGTTGCATCACAAAAGTTTTGATATGTAAAATTTTAAAATATTTTTATAGAAAACATAATTGATAAATAGCAATATGTAAGTTTAAGGTATACAACATGTATACATTTATATATTGTAATATGATTATCACTATAGCATTAGCCAACACCTCTATCATGTCACATATTATCACTTCTTATTAGGCATGGGAACAATTAAGATCTAGTCTCTTAGCGACTTTGGAGTTTACAGTATTGTTACCTATAATCACTATGCGTTGCATTAGTTCTTCAGGACTTATTTATCTACTAGTTTCTAGTTTGTATGCTTAAACAGCATTTCCCAATTACCCTGCTCTAGCCTCTGGTAACCACCTTTCTACTCTCTGTTTTTACAAGATCTTGGCCTTTTTAGAGTCCACATATAAGTGATATCATATGGCATTTGTTTTTCTCTGTCTGACTTATCTCACTTAGTATAATGCCCTCAAGCTCTAACCATGTTGTTGTAAATGGCAGAAGTTTTCTCTCATTGCTTAATAATATTTCATATTTTATGTGTGTGTACACATGTACACACGTACATACCACATTTTCTTTATTTTCACCTATTGAGGAACACAAGTAGCTTTCATATCTTGGCTATTGTGAGTAATGCCAAATAAACATGAGAGTACCTATATCTCTTTGACATCCTGTTTTTTATCCCTTAGATATATACTCAAAAGTGGAACTGCTGGATTATATGGTAGTTCTAATTTTAATTTTTTTAGAAACCTCCATACTGTTTTTCATAGTGGCTATACCAATTTACATTTTCATGAAAGGTATATAAGGGTTCCCTTATCTGTACAGTCTTGAAACAGTTTTCTATCTCTTGATTGATAGCCAGTTAGATCATTTGTATTTTTTAAAATATATTTTTATTGATTTCAGAGACGAAGGGAGAGGGAGAGATACAAACATCAATGATGAGAGAGAATCATTGATTGGCTGCCTCCTGCACAACCCCCCACTGGGGATTGAGCTCGAAACCCGGGTATGTGCCCCGATCAGGAATTGAACCGTCAACTGTCAACCACTGAGCCACACCAGCCAGGCCTGTATGTTGCTTTTTAATTTTGTTGCTTGTTTTTTGCTGTGAAGAAGCCTTAAAGTTTGATATAGATTGAAGTTATTTTGCTTTTGGTGTCATCCAAAAAATCATTGCTAAGACCAATGTTGAGGGCTTCTTCCCTAAATTTGCTTCAGGAATGATGGTATCAGGTCTTATTTTTATGTCTTTGATTGATCCTGAGTTACTGAGGTCTATTACCAGAGCTAAGTGGGGCAAGACTCCTACCATGTCCCTTGGCCTATGGTGCTAAATACTTCAAATCACATAAATGCAGTTTTGTCCATGGATGGATATTTAATTCATTGTTTAAAAAGTGGGGCAAAAAAGGGGAACATATTATGCTGTCATGATGATATCACCTAAAATTTTAGTTATTTAGTTTGAAATATTTTCTTATTTTCATATATATTTGTTATCCTACAAGGTACTTAAAAGTGTGTTTCTAGGTCATTAAACATAGGAGGATTTTCCTAGTTTTCTTTTATTTTTTGATTGCTTGATTAATTTTATTGTGGTCCCTTGAAATTTCCTGAGATTTATTTTATGGCCATATATAATTTTTTAAATGTTCTGTGTGTGCTTAAAAATAATAGATATTCTTCACTGGTTGGCTATTATTCTTTATATATTTATAGGTTAAGCATTTAATTTTTATCTGCTTGTTCTATTATGAAAAACATTGAAGTAATGTTTAGTGGCATTGGAGTTGCTATATCCTCTTTAATGCTGCCAATTTTTGCTTTACTTTGTCTCCATGTTATTGGCCACAAAATAAATTTAAAATGGATATATCTTTCTGGTGAATTGAATCTTTTATCTTTATGAAATGACTTTTTAATCTCTAGTAATTTTTGTGCCTCAAAGTATCTTTTGTCTGTTATTAAAATAGTTTGGGGGTTGGGCTTATTGATTAGATGAAATACCTTTTTAAATTCTTTTACTTTCAACTTTTCTGTATCACTGTGTTTTAGATATGTCTCTTATAAATAGCATATAATTAGATTTGCTTTTTTATTTGTTTTTAAAATGTGTATGGTTATCTTTTATCTGGATCGTTTAGTCTACTATGTTTAAATAATTATCGATATATTTGGGTTCATATTTAATATCTTATTTTGTGCTTCAGTGGTCTTCCCCCCTTTTTGCCATTTTCATAGTATTTTTGAAAAACAGTACATTATTTTAGAAATTTTGGTTAATTTACACAGTATAACATGCATACTCATCAAAGACCATAATGTTAACACTATTTTTACCTGTGTTCATACATTTCTAAGGCCTTAAAATGTCTCCATCTACCCACACATCCTGACTTATATTTTGTTGTTACCTTAATTTTAATTCTATGTTTTTTTAATATATTTTTATTGATTTTAGAGAGAGGAAGGGAGAGGAATAAAGAGAAACATTGATCAGCTACTTCCTGTACTCCTCCCCCCACACCCCTCACTGGGGATTGAGCCTGCAATCTGGGAATAGGCCCTGACTGGGAATCAAACCGTGACCTCCAGGTTCACGGGCCGACACTCAACCACTGAGTCACACCGGCCGGGCTTAATTCTATGTTTTTAAAAAATCTTTACATGACATTTAAAAAATATATACAGTAGTCTTTTTTATAAACCATTTTCTTTTTTCCTAGTTCATTTCTCTTTTGATATACCAGTTTGTATCACTTTTTTTCTTCCTAAAATACATCCCTTAGTATTTCTTTTTAAGAGCTTATGTTTGTAACATTCTTTCCTTCTTTGTTTGATAGTATTATTTTGTCCTCATTTTTAAAGGTATTTTCACTGAGTTTACAATATATAAGCTTGATAGTTATGTCTTTTCACATAAACTATCATTATACCTTCTTTGAGCTTTCATTTTAGATAGATAGATAGATAGATGATAGTTTTTTTATTTTATTGATTTTTTACAGAGAGTAAGGGGGAGGGATAGAGAGTTAGAAACATCGATGGGAGAGAAACATTCACCATCTGCCTCCTGCACACCCCCCACTGGGGATGTGCCCACAACCAAGGTACATGCCCTTGATCAGAATAGAACCTGGGACCCTTCAGTCTGCAGGCCAATGCTCTATCCACTGAGCAAAACCAGTCAGGGCTAGCTTTCATTGTTTTAAAGTCTGCTGTCACTCTAATAGCTCCTTTAAAGGCATTTTTTCTGTGGCTGCTCTTAAGATTTTCTCTTTGATTATTTTGAAGTTTTACCATGATATATCTAGGTGGGGACCCCATCTCCCCAAACACACACACACACACACACACACACACACACACAGATGGGTGAGATCCCAATAAGCCCATCATTAAGTTGATAATATCCTAAGTAAAAAATGCATTTAATATACATAATCTACCAAACATCATATCTTAGCCTCAAACATATTAGCCCACACTTGGGTAAAATCATCTAACACAATGAATACAGTGTAGAATAACAGTTGTTTACACTCATGATAACATGGATGACTGGGAGATGTGTCTTACCGATGCTGCCCAGAATCATGAGAGTATCATACCACATATCACTAGCTCAGGAAAAGATCAAAATTAAAAGTTCAGTTTCTGCTAAGTATTGCTTTCCCTCATTCATAAAGCTAAAAAATTGTAAGTCAAACTATCATTAATTTGGAGGTTGTATGTATATTACTGCTTGGAGTTGATTGGATATCTTGACTGTACACCAGTGATGGCGAACCTATGACACACGTGTCAGAGGTGACACGCGAACTCATTTTTTTGGTTGATTTTTCTTTGTTAAATTGCATTTAAATATATAAAATAAATACCAAAAACATAAATCTTTGTTTTACTATGGCTGCAAATATCAAAAAATTTCTATATGTGACACGGCACCAGAGTTAAATTAGGGTTTTTCAAAATGCTGACACGCTGAGCTTAAAAGGTTCACCATCACTGCTCTACACTGAGTGGCCAGATTATTATGACCACCTAACGTTTGTAGGCAAATTAGCTATAATTTCATACTGAAGTTGCTAGAGGGCCAGAACATCCTATATAATAAAAGGGTAATATGCAAATTGACCCTAATAGCAGAGTGACTGGGAATCACTGGTCACTATGACACACACTGACCACCAGGGGCAGACACTCAATGCAGGAGCTGCCCCCTGGTGGTCAGTGCGCTCCCACAGGGGGACCTCTGCTCAGCCACAAGCCAGGCTGATGGCTGCCAGTACAGCGGTGGTGCCGGGAGCCTCTCCCACCTCCTCAGCAGCGCTAAGGATGTCCGACTGCAGCTAGGCCTGTTCCCCGCTGGCAAGTGGACATCCCCCGAGGGCTCCAGGGCTGCCAGAGGGATGTTTGACTGCCAGCTTAGGCCCAATCCCCCTGGGGAGCGGGCCTAAGCCAGCAGGTGGTCATCCCCCGAGGGATCCCAGACTGCAAGAGAGCACAGGCTGGGCTGAGGAACCCTCCTGAGTGCACAAATTTTTGTGCACCTGGCCTCTAGTTATAAATAGGGAAGCAGGTTGTTTACCACGACAGTAGAAGTGATTTTTTTTCTGAAGATATGGGTAAACAACTCGATTTAACAGCCTTTGAACATGGGATAATTGTTGGTGCTCGGAGCCGTGAAGCGAGTATCAGCAAAACAGCCGAAGGCCTGTTCGAACACCTTTGCTGTCTGCAGTTACCAAGATAAAACGTCTCCAATTCGCACAGTACACAAAGATTGGACAGTTGAGCGTTGGAAAAAAGTCATGTGGTCTGATAAATCACGTTTCCAGTTTCCATGCAGGTGGCAGAGTGAGAATTTGGCAGAAACAGCATGAAAGCATGCACCCCACATGCATGTGTACAACCCTTCAAGCTGGCGGGGGCAGTGTTATGGTTTGGGGCATGTTTTCCTGGCATGATTTGGGCCCTTTAATTCGTGTGGAAGAAAGTCTGAATAGCACAACATACCTAAGTATCGTTCCTGATCAGGTTCATCCTATCATGTTGATAGCGTATCCCAATGGAGATGGCTTCTTCCAACAAGACAGTGCGCCATGCCAAGGTGCTCGTGTTGTGCAGAAGTGGTTTCAAGAACATGAGGGAGACTTTACCTTGCTTAGGTGGCCCCCACAATCGCCAGATCTCAATCCAATTGAGCATTTGTGGGACGAAGTTAAAAGAGCCATCAGGCAGCTGGTTCCACAACCATCAAATCTCACAGAACTGGACAGTGCTATTCATCAGGCATGGTGTCAGATTCTCACATCACCTTTCAACATCTCATGGAGTCAATGTTAAGAATCGCTGCAGTATTGAAGGCAAAAGGTGGCCCAACAAAGTACTGATGGGGTGGTCATACTAATGTGGCCACTCAGTGTTTGTATTGGTTTCTTTTATATGCTCTGGAAAATTTGTAGTTATCTCATTACATACTTGTCTTTGAATCATCATTTTTCTCCTTTTCATCTGAACCATAGTAAGATACATTTGTTTTTCTTTTTGCCCTTTGTGTCTCTTAACCCCTCATTTTTTGTCCCCTCCCCAGTTTTTAGAGAAGGGGAAAGGAGAGACATAGATGTGAGAGAGAAATATTCATCAGTTGCCTTCCACACACACCCCAACCAGGAATTGGACCTGCAACCTGGGTATGTGTCCTGACTGGGAATTGAACCCACCAGCTTTTAGTGTACGGGACAGCACTGCAACCAGCCGAGCCACATTGGCCAAGGCATTCTTCACCCCATTTTTAAATGGATTTTTTTTTCAGAATTAATCTGCTCTTTTTCTGTCATTTATATAAAAATAGAGAAATATGCTAATTAACTGGGTTGCCATAACGGTTCGACCGGACAGGAGGAGTTTGTGCGTACAGCTTTGGGGGCGGGGCGGCAAGGGGCCTCTGTGTGCCTGTGCTGGGGGTGGGCTGCTTCAAGGGCCGGAGAGGGAGGCAGGGCCAGACCGGCCGCTGTGGGGCCCGGGGAACAAAGCAGGGCGGACTGGTGACTCAAGGGTGGGCAGTGCCACATGATTTTGAATCGCACGCTGGGCTCCTAGTCCTTCCTAACTAATAAAAGACAAAAAGGGTAATTGGCCGTACCTTTGCTACGCTTTCCATTGGCTAATCAGGGCGATATGCAAATTAACCGCCAACAAAGATGGCGGTTAATTTGCATATGTAGGCTCCAAGCGGTGGAGCGAAGCCAAAAGGCCCCAAAGCCAGCTGAGCAGCGAGGCCTCATGGCCCCGGGATTAGCGGACCCGGGAGGCCTCACGGCCTCGGCACCAAGCAGAGCTGCGAGGCCTCACGGCCCTGGGATCAGCGGAGCAGTGAGGCCTGACAGCTGGGGGGGGGGGGGCTGGGGGGGGGTCCCCGGGGGGGGGGTCCCCTCTGGCCGGAGCCCAGCCAGAGCGAAGGCCTGGGTCCTGGGTGCCAGAGGAAAACTAGTGTCAGCAGCCAAGGGAAGGGAAGGCCTATTGCACGAATCTCTTCATGCAACAGGCCTCTAGTATGTATATAAAAGGTTAAACAACCGACCAGTAGGCATAACTCACACTGACCACCACAGGGCAGGTGCTCAACGCAGGAGCTGCCAAATGACAGCAACTTTGCAGAGTGCCCTTTCGCACTCCGTGACCCCACAGGGGTGTTGGATTGCTGGTTTTGGCCTGATCCCTGTAGGCCAGGCTGAAGGACCCCACCTGCCAGAGGGACCCTGCTCATTCCACAGACGCTTTTTGAGCCCTGGCACTGCCCCAGGTGCTGCTGGCCAGGGATGGGCAGCAGTCCCACCCCACTGGCCATCTTCTAATTAATTTCCTTTCAATGTGCACGAATCCATGCACCAGACCTCTAGTATAATATATTAAACTCATCCATTACAATAGTTATGAATAAATCCCAGCACTCCATATGGAAAACAAACCTGAAAATAAATTATTATAATACTATATTATACATAGCACCAAGGAGGGATGAAAATGTACTTTGAAGACATATTAGAAAGGACACCTGATCAGATTGGGGATGATTAGAGGTTTCCTGAAGAAAATGATGTCTCCGATGAGTTGAAAATAATTTGGAGGAAGTCACGTACATTGCTTTTTCAGAGGTAAAGAGATATAAATTATTTTTTAACTGAGTGTAGAATTTGACAGGAAATTAGTAATGGACAGTTAACTTAGATCTTGTCAGTATAAGGCCTTTAATGCCTAGCTATGAAAGTGAAACTTTATTTGGGCTCTCATTAGTCTTAATCATGAGGTATAGTTTTAATTGGCAAAGTATGCACTTAAGAGTCAATTTAGCCCTAGCCAGTTTGGCTCAGTGGATAGAGCGACGGCCTGCGGACCAGAGGGTCCCGGGTTTGATTTCAGTCAAGGGCACGTACCTTGGTTGCAGGCTCCTCCCTGGCTTAGGCCCTGGTGCAGGAGGCAGCCAATGGATGGGTTTGTCTCACATCGATGTTTCTCTCTGTCTCCCCCTCTTTTCCACACTCCCTAAAAATCAATGGAAAAATATCCTCGGGTGAGGATTAACCAAAATAAAAAAAAAGAGAGAGAGTCAATTTAATATTTGCTCTTATAATTTAAAGGCAGTTCATAGAATGGAAAAATAATTTCATCTTATAGAATTCTTTTAAATTTCTTGTTTTGAATGAAGAGGACATTAATTGGGAGTTTTAGTTACTCCTGTTTGGAAATGTTTCACTATGAAAAAAAGTATTTAAGAAATATGCTGGCAACCATATGTTTTATATGTTGTAAATTTAACATACCTATAAGAAAGAAAACTGGCGATAAGAAAAGTAGGAGGTTAAAAGGGAAAATGGGTGAAATCTGAGGAAAACAGCTAAGTTGTTCTCTAATTTCTAGATGAGTAAAAAAGTGGGCTTTATAAAACAGGATATATGTCTGCCTCAGCAAACACTTTTGTGACCTTTGCAAATTACTTAACCTCTCTGAGCTTCTGGGTGTGTTTCTTTTATTTGCAAAATGAGTTAATGTTACAAACCTTTGTGAGCTCCTTTGAAGATTAAATGAGCAGAAATACAGCTACTTAACTGAGCCCTGACATGTAATTTTATTTAGCCCTAAACATTGGTCTAAGAGTGTACCGACTTTATCTTCACAATAACCCCAATTTGTGGCTGAAAAAACTACAACACAGAAATGTTAAGTGTATGATCAAGACCATACCAATAAGTAGCAGCCAGAGGATATGGCAACCAAGACATTTTGACCTTAAGAACCATTACCATTAATTGTATTTCTTGTGTTTTTGTAATTTTTAGGACATAATTTTCATAAAAAGTGATAGATATTGTAATACCATTACAAATTCCCAGAATATTAGAATCAGTAGGTATTTAATGTCTTAGTACAACCTGCTTTAATGTGCAAGAATTTCTTATTTAGCATCTTTAATAGATTGCAATCTAGCTTCAATGTAAATGATTCCAGAGTCAAGGAATCTTATTAATAGTAAAGCAAACCGTCTCATTGTTAGATAACTCAAAATTTAAGGAATTTCTCTTTATCCTCTGATAAAATTTTTGTTCTCGCTGGTTTTACCCATTGGGTCTAACTCTCTGCCCTATGGAGAAATAGTAAATGGACAGCTGCTTTTATAGACAAATGTTTAAATGATTAGGCAACAGTTTCTCTTTCTCATACTATGCTAAATACTAGTATCTATTCAACTCCTTTCGACTGAGGGCCTTCTACTCTGAATGCATTCCTGTTCTTCTTAAAAATGTGCTTATTGCCCTAGCTGGTTTGGCTCAGTGGATGGAGTGTTGGCCTGTAGACTGAAGGGTACAGGATTCGATTCTGTTCAAGGGCACAGGCCCGGGTACGGGCTCGATCCCCAGTGTGGGGTGTGCAGGAGGCAGCTGATCAATGATTCTCTCTTATCATTGATGCTTATATCTTTCTCTCCCTCTCTCTTCCTCTCTGAAATAAATAAAAATATATGTATTTTAAAAATGTGCTTATTGCTTGGTCAGCGTGGCTCAGTTGTTGAGAATCGGTCTACTAGTATAAACCAGGAGGTCACGATTCAATTCCCGGTCGGGCCACATGTCCGAGTTGCAGGCTGGATTCCCAGTAGGGGGAGTGCAGAAGGGTTCGGATCAGTGATTCTCATCATTAATGGTCCTCCCCCCTCCCCCCCGCCCGAAATCAATAAAAATATATTTAGAAAAAAATGTGCTTATTATAAATTATATACCAAATTTTGTGTGGTTTTGATTTCGTGTAACATTTATGTAAAAAAAAAAAAAAAGGAAAGAAAACCTGTTCACAGATCTGTATACACTTAACTGTTCAGTCATTGTTATGATGTGCAATTTGTGGACTCAACAGAGATATGCTTACACTTCCTACAGTGACTACTAATTAATGTTTATTGAATATTTACTATGCAAGCTCTTTACATATAACTTAATTAATCACAGTAATCCTGTGAGATTGATGCTTTTTCACTATTTAACAGATGAAGAAAATGAGGCACAGTGTTGTTAAGTAACTTACCCCATATTACATGGTTTATACTGAATCTCAGCATCAATTGAGATTTAAACCTAAGCATTCTTAACAACTATAGCAATGTATGTATACAGTATATGTATGTCTAGTTCAGGCTGCTTTAACAAAATACCACAGAGTGGGTGGGTTAAAAAAACATAAATTTGTTTCTCAAAGTTCTGGTGGCTGGCAACATCCAGATCAAGATGCTAGCAAGATCAGAGTTCTGGTGAAGGTCCTCCTGGTTAGTACATAGAGTCTTCTCACTGTATCCTGACATGACAGAGAGAGACCACCCTCAATTACCTAATTCCCAAAAGACTCACCTCCAAATGCCATCACATTACAGCTCCAGCGTGTAACTTTTGGGGGAACACAAAAATTCTGTCCATAGCAATATGCTACATAGTTCCTTTGTGAGCTTTTCTAATATCTTACCTACCTTATATATCAGTTTTCTATAATAATTTTTCGTGTAGAAAATCAACTTTTGAAGTGACTCATTTGTAATTTGGTAAATTCAGTTACAATAGAAACCTTTCTTGATTAATTTCAGCTAATAACTGACTTTGCCTGTTTCCTGATGTGTAAAATGTGAATTAATACTTATTTTAAGTATTAATATGCATACTAGTACATATATATACATATAGTTGTATGAGTATAATTATACTGTTGTATGTGTATAATTATACTGTCATATGTGTAAGTTTGTGCACCTATACACAGGCTAGTAAAATTGTTTACAGGGTTTTTAAGTACCAAAAGCAGCGAGGCACAGCAATTATTAAGATTGACTTAGTAGATGTTTAACCCAGAGGAAGGTTTTTAACCTCTCTTTGCCCTGGTTTTCTCTTCTGTAATATGGGTGTAGTGTTCCTTTTAGGGCTGTTTATGAGGATTAATGGGTTTATAACACACTTAGATCAGGATTTAACAACTTGTAAATTAATATATTAATGATGAAATAGTATTACAGTACACCAATATCTAGCATAGCACCTGTATTTTTTTAAGTTAATGAACAAATTATGTTTAAATGTTTCTGAACTAGTAAATTTTTAAGAGTATAAAATGAAATATGAAATTTGTTCATTAAAATCAGTAAGTCACATCATCTTTTATTGCAGAGGAGAGAAAGAAACCCTGAAGAACAAAGGTTAAGTAACTTGAAGATTATGCAGTTTTCCAGTGATTACCAAGTTACTTGTAACTAAACCAGGTCTGGTACCCTGGTCTTTAGTCTTCTAGCTTTTTTTCCCCTTTTCTTCTTCTCTTTTTTTTAATAAACAAGGGACCTAGAGGGGATAAAACATAAAATAACTTCCATGTGAAGAATTTCAGTGACATGGTAAAACTATTAGAAGTGTTTCAGCAATAATGGATTACTCAGAATAATTAGTGTTCTACTTAATGTTTTTTTTGTTTTTTGTTTTTTCTTAATAGAACCACTATATTCTTTATGATAAGCCATGAACTTGAATTTTTGGTCTTCCTATATCCTGCTACCACCAATATGATATCAATGAATTATTATCCTTGAAAAATTTTCCATTCTATTGAACATCCTCATAGTAGAAAAAAATGTGAAGGATTCTTATGTGTATGCTTTGGTTATTACTAATTAATGCAAGCATTATATTTGAAGTATTTTAATTCTACTTACAAAGAATTACTTCATTGGAATTTGTATATTTTAATCTTTATTCTTAAACTAATTAGCTAATGAGTAGAGAATTTAGTTTAATTGTTGAATAGACAAGTTAAATTGTTTTAATTTAAAAATAATAGTGTTGGAAAAACTTTGTGCAGCAATCTAATTCAACTTCACTTTTAACAAAATCACTTCTACAGTATCCTTGCAGATGGTCCTGCAACTCTACTTAAATATTTCTTGGTTTGAATTTTTATATTATCTGGAAGCATAAGAAAATTCCACTTAGGTAACTTCAGACTCATCTTTAACCCCATAATTCTTTATTCTTTGAAAATGTTAACTTCCCATTTTAAGCAGTAATTAGTCCTAGTAAGTAATTTTAACGTACTTTTTAATTTACAGATTGCCCAAGGACTCCAGACACTCCCAGTAGTGACCCTCGTTGTTCTACTAGCAATAATAGATTGATGGCCTTAAAAAAACAATTGGATATAGAGCTTAAAGTAAAACAAGGTGCAGAGAACATGATACAGATGTATTCAAATGGATCCTCAAAGGTAGGTACAATAAATGTAAGTGTATCCAGTCAATTCACATTATTCCTAGATTCTGTAAGTGTGAATTTACCTACCCAATAAAATTTATCTGTAACCTGACGAGTACCTATGACACTTCCACAGTCATTTGTGGACATATACACGGGGGCAATAAATTTGAATTATTTGTTGTACATGTTCACAGCTAAGGTTGAATAAGGTAATGCTCCATCGTCTCATGTAATCTCTTATATTATAAACCAGAGATTTTCAACTGGTGTGCCTCAAGAATTTTTAAAACATGCAATACCTGACTATTTAGTCAGAGGCACTGACCTCTTTTTCCTTAGATTGTCAAATTAAAAAAATGACAACAGGCACCACAACAACATCTCTCTGGTGTGTCTGAATCAGAAGTATCCTTTTTTTTTTTTTTTTTTTTTTTTTTTATCAGATCATCAAGAAATATATTTTGGTGTGCTACAGAATTTTAGTAATTAGTTTGTGTGTGCCATGAGATGAAAAGGGTGGAAATTGCTGATATAAACAAGTACACTGTAAAACAAGTTGGAAACAAATGTTTTTAAAAATAACTTATTTCTACCTAAACCAATCAAAAAATAGTTTTAGCTATATGAGTAAAGGGTACATAGGAACTCTCCATATTTGCAACTTTTCTGGAACTCTAAAATTATTCTAAAACAAAAAGGTTATTTTAAAACTAGGGGCCGGATGCACGAAATTTGTGCAAGGGGCTCAGCCCTCGCAGTCCCGGCTTCGTCTGGAAGGTTGTCCAGAAGGACATCTGGCTGTCTGGTCTAATTAGCATATTATGCTTTTATTATTATAGATATTTAAGCTAAAATGAGTTTTCCATCACTACATACAGGTTTTTAGAAAAGGACAAATTAAAAGATAGGACATTCTGGCATGAGTGATTTTTTGGACTAGACCTGTGGGTTCTTATAAGGCATATATGTTATGGGCATATAATTCCTAATTGTAGAACAGTGTTGTAGGGAACAATTGTCACTACTGCAAATGTATCCTTTTTCGGAGGTATAGTGTGGAAGAGAAAATGTTGGGAACCACTGTAATACATTATCATGAAGGTTCTTTCCAATCTCAGGTTCTATAGTTGTGTAATTTCCAAAAAGTCTTAAAAAGGTCAGTTTATTATAAAATCCACCTTTTTACTCAACTAATTTACTTCAAAGATTCTTGGCTCTGCAAATCAGTGTTCCTTATATATGTTAATAGATATTTCTTAAGTAATTACATAATGGAAGTTTAGGCATTTGTTTTGTTTTGTTTTTAGTTTAGGAAGAATTTGAAATTGGGGGATGGGGGAAATCTTTGTTTGGAGCCATTTACTTACCCACCCAAATGAAATTTGGGAGGATGGAAAAGAAAGAAATGTGTATATGTTTTAAATAAGATTTTAAAATCTTAGTTATGAAAATGAGATTATATGCAGTATTTCCAAAGAATTTTTAAATTATTTTTAGAGAAGTATATTTGTTTATATTTGACAGCATGTTATTTCACTCACTTTGAACATTTCTGGAGTCGCAGAGTTGGTTTTTCTGTGTTACTTTTAATATTGACCTCTCGTTTTTATCAGTGTTATTTTGGACTTTTTAAGGCAAATACTGTGCTTTTGGAGCTGTGATTGCAGCATATTATGTGGAGTGTTTTAAAGTAACTCAGCTACCACCCTCTGGAGTAAGGTTTTTTTCATGTAGGGTTGATGAATTAGATTGAGAGGTTGATGAACCCTTTGAGGTTATAGGAGAAGTACTAGTAAGTGTGTATGTTGGCAGACGGATGAATGAGCAAGCCATAGATTTCACCGTATTCTCAGAGTGGCCCGTGGGCCTCCCTCCCTCCATCCCTACCCCCAGTTGAGCAGGGGTATGGACATATTAAAATACATAGGTAACTTATGATAACCACAGGCCCAGAATGAACAGGGCTATGAGCAGCCTACTAAAGCAGATAGATAATTTTCCAATAGCTTTTGTTTTTAATTAAAGATTCATTTATTTGAGATTGGCTCAAGTGGAGGTCCAGAACATATTAACAGCTTCTATAATTTCTGAGGTATTGCATTTTTTAAAAATTCTGTGGCACACCGATTGACAATGGCAGGTTTACAGTATAAGAGATTACATAAGAAGGTGAAGTGTCACTTTGTTTATCTGTCAGAAGAAATCATTAAAGTGTTAGTATAAGATTTTAAGTATGATTTGGAGTTTAAGAAGGAATTACTGATCTGGGGAAACCTAGTATATACAGGGTAAGGAACTGTGCAAAACAATCGCTTGTTCTAAGAAATGGAAGTGATTTCATATGGCTATTAACAGGCTCTCAACTTATTTCTTATCCAACATATCTGAGGGTAGGTAGAACGTACTTCTAATAATAGTAACAATCATCAACTGTAATGGCCATTTTCAATGAAAGGCCATGCCTTTATGAGAGAACAAATCTAAATCTCCATAAAGGCACATTTTATTTCAGAAAAGTCCTCTAGGTGATTTCAGTGGGACTTTTTTATTTTGTTCTCCACTGGGAGAGCTTTCAGTGAATGAGGTATAATGAGAGGTGTAGCATAATTGAAAGACAAACTAGATTATAAAGTACTTGGTACAAAATTAAGCATCTGAAATTCTGTCTTATGAGATATGGGAAGCTGCTGAAAGACTTTTAGCTGAGACAATACATAATCAGATTTAAAGTTTAGAAAGTTTACATCCATCTTCCTCTGCCGGGAGCCGGTCCATCCTTGCTGTTTCAAGGGACCCGGCATATATGGCATACTGTTCTTAATATGTTTGCTCACCTTCTTGGCACTATGTGTTTTAACCAAGGTCTCCTCTCTGAGAAAGGTTGTTTCCCCAGGTAGGGATTTTCCCCTGGAGTTAGGGAGAGAATAAAACCTCTTAACCAAGTGCCAGGTGGGTAATTAATCACTTTAACTACAAACAATCATGCTTAAGCTACATAATCTTTACTCCCTGGAATGGAGATAAGAAACGCCCTAACCTTTGAAATAGAGATTGATAGGATTGGAATCAGCTGGTATAAATACAGATGTAAGAAGACAGAACGAGGAGAGACAGAACCTAGGCACAGAACCTACACAGAACGTTCTCTAGAGACAGAAGAACTTCGCTGGAGAGAACATGGCAAAAGATCCTGGACAGAAACTGGCCTCAGAACCTAGTGAGAGAACATGGCAAAAGATCCTGGACTGAACCTGACTACAGAAATTGGCAAGAGAACCTGACTAGAACCTGGTGACTGAACCTGGCTGGAGAACCTGGACAGAACCTGGCTGGAGAACCTAGCGAGGGAACATGGCTACAGAACCTGGCTGGAGAACCTGGAGATCCTAGCAAGAGAACATGGACACAGAACCTGGCTGGAGATCCTGGCTAGAGATCCTGGCTAGGCTGCTGATCAGCTGAACGCTGTCTCCGTGTCCTTCCTTCTTCGCCGATTCCATCCACACCTTTGGGGACCCCTGGACCCGCTGGGGTTGGACCCCGGCATTCCTCAGACATGAATTTGAGATGGTCAAGTCTACAGGCAGCAAGTTTAAGTAGGCTTTTGTAGTAGTCTGGGTTAAACATGCTTCATCCTTCTTGTAACAGCAATAAAAGCAAAGAAGGCAGGGTCAAAGCAATTTAGATAGAAAAAATATGTGGTGTCTGAATATGAGGAAGAAGGCAGAGTCAATAATGATTCTTAGATTGGTATGTAGACTGACTGGTGAATGGTAATTCACGACTGGGAGAAAATTTAGAGACATGGATAATTAATTCACTTTGGCAGTAAATAGACATCTTTAGAATTTTGGTTATTAAATTTTGTATGACCAAATTATTACCCCAATACATGTTATAGCCAGAATTGCTCTTTTGAGAGGTAAGTCAGATATTTTTATACTCCTGTTCAAAACCCTCCAAGGACTTTCTAGCATGCTTAGAACAAAATTCCTTACTGTGACTCTGCAAGTTCATGCATGATTTACCCCTCACTGCCTTCTGATCTTTTCTTTTAAAACACTGACTCTCTCTCCTTACACTCTAGCTATATTGGCTTCTTTGAATACCTTGAACATACCAAGCATGCTCTTATCTCAGGAACTTTGTATTTACTGTGTTTCTGCCTACATTATCTCTTTTCCCAAGAACTTTCATGGCTTTTTCTCTCTCGCTTCATTACAATCTCTGATGAGATGCTATCTCTTTAGCAAGCTCTATACAACTGTCCTATGCAAAACAGCAACGTTTCTCTCCTTATCCCTGCCATTGCATTACCACTAGTTAAGGTTATAATTTACACGATCATTTTCTTTTTCATGTTAACAACAGAATATAGATTTCATGATTCTCTAAGTAGCAACATTGGTTTTCAGAATATCTCTGAGGGCTTAATAGGCATGTTGAAGAGATGTTTTCTCTTTCATATAGGCAGATGACAAACCAAGCTATTTATTAAAATTTGGGATTCTTTCTAGCCTCTATCACATTTTTAAAAAATGCTACCAAGTCTTTTATACTTATTTCTCATTTGAAAATACCTGGCCATCCACCCAGGCCTCCCTCTCCCCAATCTTCCAATCTTCACATATTCCAATCTTATCTATATGAATAGCCCACAAAACCTTTCTGGATTCCTTTAGCTAAAATTGAACCTATCTGCCCTGGCTGGCTCAGTTGGTTGGAGCCATTGTCTGATACACCAAAAAAAATTGCAGGTTCACTTCTCGATCAGGGCACAAACCTAGGTTACAGATTCTGTCCCATCTGGGGCATGTGTGGGAGGCAACTGGTTGATTGATGTTTCTCTCTCATCGATGTTTCTCTTTCTCTGTTTCTCTTTCCTTCTGTCTCCCTCTCCCCTTCCCCCACCCCACTTCCCCCCCCCCCCTCTCTCTCTCTCTCTTTTTCTCTCTCTCTCAAATCAGTAAGCATATCCTCTGGCGAGGATTCAAAAGGAAAAAAAATGATTCTACGAATTTTTCTTTGGCTACTTTTAACATTCTGATACATATAATAATTATATCTATTCAGTCAAACTAAGTTTTATAGGGTATATCATAATTGATTAATTATTTAATTAATTGTTAAGCTGATTAATTATTTTCACTGGATGTGACCACATTTAACACTTACAAAGTAAGCCATAAATATGTGATGGCAAAATAAAGATAGTTTTGGTTTATTTATTTATTTCTGAAAGCTCTGTGTGTGATGTAGTTTATGACTTGCAAAACAAAAATAGTTTTTTATAAATTGAAAAAATATTGTACATTGGAAATAAAACTATCAGGCATTGTAGAGTATTAACATTAGGTAATTACTTTATTAGGTTGAACTACATGAGATTGCTGTTCAAAATCAGTTAGATAACAGCATTTTCATATGGTTCAAACTAATGTATGTAAAAATCTTCCCAAAGTTTTAGCATAAAAGCAAGTATTCCTCTGATATATAAACCAATTGATGTACTTTGGAACTACATTATCTCTTACCTCAAACATATTAGATGCTCAATAAAAAATACAGGAATGCCTGAAAGCAGAAAACTGACATGTAGTTACTGTAAATTGCTTGTGACAGGTAATATCCAATGTCAGGGTTTTTTGTTTGTTTGTTTTGTTTTTTGTTTTTTTTTAAATATATTTTATTGATTTTTAAAAAATATATATTTTATTGACTTTCCACAGAGAGGAAGGGAGAGGGATAGAGAGCTAGAAACATCGATGAGAGAGCAACATTGAGCAGCTGCCTCCTGCACACCCCCTACTGGGGATGTGCCGGCAACCAAGGTATATGCCCTTGACCAGAATCGAACCTGGGACCCTTCAGTCCGTAGGCCGACGCTCTATCCACTGAGCCAAACTGCTTAGGGCCAATGTCAGTTTTAAATGCCTTCATCATACTTTGACATCTGTGCAGATCTTCAGTAATATGTGGGAAAATTCACTTATTTTAAAAATGAAATACAAACGATCTTCTTGCATGTTGAATTGAAATAGTTAAGAGTGTTTTCAAAAAAGTAAGTGATAAGGCTACTACTCTCTTTTCACATACTGATAAAATAAAAGTAGATTAGTTTAAAAGTATAGTATTATATAGTTTATGTAGTATTTATACTTTTACATTAGAACTTTATTAAAATAAGGTAATCATGATTTTTATTGCTCTAAAAGAACATTTTAATGCCATTTATGTGCTAGGTAATATAATGTTAGTTTATCTAATACATACAAAAGCTGTATAGTTTAGAGTGGTATTTCCATTTACATAATTTCTTCAAGAAACCTAAAGCTTGTAGAAGATAGGTAACTAACCCAAAATTTATAAATATAATAAGATTTGGGTATAAGTCTATCTGATTGCAAAACATATTAGCCCTAATAAATTTGGAGCTTCGGAATACTGAGTTTTTTCTCTTGCTCTGATCTGGTCTCAAAGAAAAGTTATTTCAAATCTTTAGTTTGTCTGATGTTCCTAATCCTGGATAGGAGGTGGAATTAAAGAGAAAGATCTTTTCATTTTAAATTTGGAAGGTGAATAGGTGTATTCATAAAAGCATATTTAAATCATAGACAAACACCAAATTCAAGATAGTATCGTTATTGGTAAAGCATAATTAACAAATATTGTGTGTGTGTGTGTGTGTGTGTGTGTGTGTGTTTCTGTACACTTCTTCATGGTATAAATTAATAGGTAAGGCACTTAATAAACTATTTTAGTTTATTTCCTTGGTGTGAAATCTAAATTTATTTAATAAACAAAATCTGACTAGAAGTTTTTTTTTTCTTAAATGACTAACCTTAGGCGCAGGAAAGAATGGAAGCAAAATTTATGAATTTGCTAATTGTTTTTCCTCCACTGTGTATCAACCTAGTTTGGTGTTTAATATAATATACTTTAGGTTATTTTCTTTTCTTTTTTTTTTTGTATATAATAGCAATAGTATCTCTCCCACCATATATCTCTCTCATCCTACCCTTTATAGTACTAGTATACTGTGTGTGTGTTTGATGTATTGAAATGATGCTATAACTGGTGCTTGCCTCTTAGCTTCCAGTCTTGAGTCTCCTGGACAATATAGGTTGATTATATGCTATTTTATTTCTAAATTAATGCTAGTTGTATTAGTAGTGATAAAAGTAGAGATGCTGGAAAATTGGCCTTTCTTGTAAAATAAGTGCTTCCTAACTATGCTCAGTTTTTTTTACCATTTCCTTTTTTTGTGGATTGAAGCCTACTAGATTTTGAGAACTAATGTAACTGTCTAAATAGGAGATAGCATCACTTGTTTTATATGAAACTTCTGAAGAAAATTTCCTGTATTTTCTGGCTGCTGTAACAAATTACTACAAATTTAATGGCTTAAAACAACACAAATTTATTATGTTACAACTTTGAAATTGAGAATTTTAAAATGGATCTCACTGAGCTAAAATCAAGGTATTGACAGAGTTGTGATTTCTTCTGGAGGATAGGGGATAATTCACTTTCTTGTTCTTTCCAACTTCTATAGTCTGCCCACATTCCTTGGCTCATGGCCCTCTTCCTCTAGCTTTGAAGCCAACAATAGCAGGTTCAGTTCTTCTCATCTACCTCCTCATCTGCCTTCCTCTTCCACCTTTAAGAATCCTTGTTATTACATTGGGCCCACCTGGATAATCCATGATAATCTTTAGATTTTAAGATTGGGTGACTAACATCTAATTCTATCTACTATCTTAATTCCCCTTTTGCCATGTAAGGTAACATGTTCACAATATAGGTTGATTTCCAAATTTAAAAAATATCTGCTTTATCTGCTCATAAGTTTGCAGGATATGGAATTCTATGGGTGGGTTATTATTTTGCCTACCACACTTCTGTCAGTAATATTCAGTGTTACTATAACTAAACTGAGGTGTACAGCACAATAATGCCATTTCACTTAATTCAGGACCTTTCTTAAAGTCTTAAGAGATGACAATATTCACTATAATTTCCACCCTAACTTTACTCAATTTTAACATTCAAGAGTTTCTAGGGACCTTTCTCATCATAACCAATGTTGACAAATGCTATTTCCTATTCCTTAGTCATAATTTAAAGGAACACAAATACTGTCTACAGTTAGCTATTTTTTTTTTAAAATATATTTTATTGATTTTTTACAGAGAGGAAGGGAGAGAGATAGAGAGTTAGAAACATCGATGAGAGAGAAACATCGATCAGCTGCCTCCTGCACATCTCCCACTGGGGATATGCCCGCAACCCAGGTACATGCCCTTGACCGGAATCGAACCCGGGACCTTTCAGTCCGCAGGCCGACGCTCTATCCACTGAGCCAAACCGGTTTCGGCAACAGTTAGCTATTTTTAAAATGTGTGAAGCTCCATGAAACTTAATGTAATGGGAAAGGAAGAGATTTTCTAAAAATTTCAGGCTTAGTTGCTGAGACAGCTCACATACAGTGCTTTTGAATATGAGAGTTACTGGCCCTGGTATATGAAAATTCTCTGTATTTTGTGTTAAGCAATGAAAGAAAATTACAAATGTGAATTTGGATTTTTTAAAAACCAGTAGTAGACTTCTTTCTCTCAAATTGTCTTAACTAATGAAGTTGTTTTTCTCTTTATCACCTTTTCTGCTTGATGACTTTTTAAAATAAATATATCGACAAGTACATATATTATAGTGTTCACAGTGTTCTTTGAACTCTTGTTTTTCATTTGCTGATATCATTTGATCTTATTTAGAATCTGTGAAAATGTTTTGTCTCTTTATCTGCTTACCTTATCAAACTTATTTTTAAAAGGATCGGAAACTCCATGGCACAGCTCAGCAACTGCTCCAGGACAGCAAGACAAAAATAGAAGTGATACGAATGCAGATTCTACAGGCAGTCCAGACCAATGAATTGGCTTTTGACAATGGTGATGGAATAGAGATAAATTTTCATTCTGATGATTATGGGCAATATGATATGCTAAATAATTTTATGTAAAAAAAAAAAGACACAGCGTTTAAAATTGAGGGGGAGGCGGCATTATGTTTTATCTTATGTGTTTAATCTTTGAGTTTTGATCTAAAGGCTCTATATCAAAATTGTATCTGTTATATTCAGTGTATTAAGCGCTGTTCTTTTAATATAAGAATTCATTTTTTTAAAATTGATGAGTTTTAATCACTACATATTAGAAAGTGAAGTAAACTTTGATGTGGGTTCAATTAACTTTGTTTTTGTTTTCTCCTCTAGCAAAACCTGTCATAAGTCCTCTTGAACTTCGGATGGAAGAATTAAGGCATCATTTTAGGATAGAGTTTGCAGTCGCAGAAGGTGCAAAGAATGTAATGAAATTACTTGGCTCAGGAAAAGTAACAGACAGAAAAGCACTTTCAGAAGTAATTTTAAATAAAAATTTTAACTTAATAAATATATTACTTAAAGAATGTAGTTATTTAAGTAATAACAATTGTCTTTTCCCTGTCCAAGGCTCAAGCAAGATTTAATGAATCAAGTCAGAAGTTGGACCTTTTAAAGTATTCATTAGAGCAAAGATTAAATGAACTTCCCAAGAATCATCCCAAAAGCAGTATCATTATTGAGGAGCTTTCACTTGTAGCATCACCAACACTAAGTCCACGTCAAAGTATGATATCTACACAAAATCAATATAGTACACTATCCAAACCAGCAGCACTAACAGGTATGTAGTCTATATCTTCTGATTATTTTTGGTGCTTTTTTGGCTACATCTGGTCCTAGTTTAATAAATGAATAAAAACTTGTGCACAGATTTTTAAAAATATTGTGGTGAGATACACATAACATAAATGAATTACTTTAGCCATTTAAAAATATACAATTCAGAAGTGTTTAGTATATTTTTAATGTTGTGTAACTATCACCATTATCTAGTTACAGAGCATTTTCGTTACCCCAGAAGGAAACCCCATACCCACTCCCCTTTTCCCTCCAGGTCCTGGCATCCACTATTGGCTTTTGTCTCAATAGATTTGTCTGTTCTAGATATGTCCTTTAAGCAAAATTGTATCATTTTGTGGCCTTCTGTTTCTAGCTTCTTTGATTTAGTGTACTATTTTCAAGGTTTGTGTTTGTAGCATGTATCGATGCTTCATTTCTTTTTTTATTTTATTGATTTTTTTACAGAGAGGAAGGGAGAGAGATAGAGAGTTAGAAACATCGATGAGAGAGAAACATCAATAAGCTGCCTCCTGCACACCTCTTACTGGGGATGTGCCCACAACCAAGGTACATGCCCTTGACCGGATTCGAACCTGGGACCTTTCAGTCCGCAGGCTGATGCTCTATCCACTGAACCAAACTGGTTAGGGCAATGCTTCATTTCTTTTATGGCTAAACTAGAGGCCCGGTGCATGAAATTTGTCCACGGAAGGGGGTCCCCTCAGCCCGACCTGTTTCTTCTTGCACTCTGGGACCCCTCAGGGGATATCGGGCCTAAACTGGTAGTCAGACATCCCTCTCGCAATCCAGGACACTGCTTGCACCAGTGACCATATTTTTCATACAGGTGAAAGGCATCTTGCTGTTGTATGGAAAGCAACATTTTTTGCCCTGATTATAAAAAGTAGTACATAACATGATCCTTCTGAGGCAGTAGTACCATTTTCCCCATCTTATGGGTAGAAAAACTGAAGCAGAGAGAAGTTAAGTAATTGGCTTTGTCACACCGTTATAAGTGTCAGAATCAGGGCTGACCACAAAATGTGCAAGCCAGAGTCCATGCATGTCATCGCTGCATCATCCTGTTTTGTTCAGTGTTAGCATAGACTTGCCAGGTTATAATTTTTAAATCTAAGAGACTGTACCCAATATATAGGGTAGGGTCCCTAGGCCTGGCTGGTGATCAGGGCCATCTGTGGGGCGACAGGCAGGTGGGGTGATCGGGGGGCCCCCACTGGTAACCGCCTTGGCTGGCAGCCTGGCACCGCCTGCTGGCTGGCCCCGCCCCCCCAATAGCCATCACCGGTCACCTCCCTCTTGGGGGGCACTCAAAACAGGAGCGTCTGTCCCCTCGTGGTCAGTACGTGTCATAGCAGCCAGTCATTCCATCAGTCAATTTGCGTATTGGGTTTTATTATATAGGACTAGAGGCCCAGTGCATGAAATTTGTGCACTGGGGGAGGGGGGGGTGGTGGTGTCTCCCTCAGCCCAGCCTGCACCCTCTCCAATCTGGGACATCCCTCTCGCAATCTGGGACTGCTGGCTCCTAACCACTCGGCTGCCTGCCTGCCTGCCTGATTGCTCCAAACTGCTTCTGCCTGCCATCCTGATCACCCCCAAACTGCTCCCTGTTGGCCTGATTGATGCCTAACCACTCCCCTGCCGACTCAATGGCGCACAACTGCCTTCCCCTACTGGCCTGGTTGCCCCTAACTGCCCTCCCCTGCAGGCCTGGTTTCCCCCAACTGCCCTGCCCTGCTGGCCTCTTCATCCCTAACTGCCCTCCCCTGCTGGAACTGCCCTCCCCTGCAGGCTTGGTTGCCCCTAACTGCCCTCCCCTGCAGGCCTGGCTACCCCCAACTGCCCTCTCCTGCTATCCTCTTCGCCCACAACTGCCCTCCCCTGCCGGCCATCTTATGACAACATGGGGGCAGCCATCTTGTGGCAGCTATCTTATGACGACATGGGGGCGGCCATCTTGTGAGGACGCGAGGGCCACCTAGGCTTTTATTAGTATAGATAACATTCCGTTGTATGGATATATATACGAGATTTTGTTTACTTATTCATCAACTGATGAATGTTTAGGTTGTTTCCACCTTTTGACTATCTTAACTAATAATAGACAAACATGGTAATTGACCGTACCTTCGCTATGCTTCCCATTGGCTAATCAGCAAGATATACAAATTAACTGCCAACAAAGATGGCGGCCTGAAGCCACCGAGCTGGAATGAGCAGGAGGCTTGCTTGCTCCAGTGATGGAGGAAGCCAAGGTTCCCCGCCTGCCGCGGCCGGCTCTAAGCTACACTCAAAGCAACAAAATTTCAATTATAGAAGCTAAATAAACCCCAGATACCTGCTTTCAGCTGGTCGTGGCCTCTGAGCTGGAGCCTTGGCTTGCCCCTGGCGATGGAGGAAGCCAAGACCTGGCCGGCTCTGAGATCCACTCCAGGCTACAAAGTTTCAATTATAGAAGGTAAATAAATCCCAGAATAAAAACTAAAAAGAAAAAAAGGAGAGGCTGGGAGCTTCCGTTGCTGGGGAGGATTGGCCAGCCTGAAAACGGCCCTCAACCCTTCACCCAGACTGGCCAGACACCCGAGTGGGGACCCCCCACCCTAAAGGTGGTGTGCCCAGCCTGAAAACAGCCATCAGCCGCTCACCCAGGCTGGCCAGGCACCCCAGTGGCACCCCAGTGGGGACCCCCACCCTGAAGGGCAAACCAGCTGGCTCCCATCCATGCACCAGGCCTCTATCCTATATAATAAAAGAGTAATATGCAAACTGACCCTAACAGCAGAAAGACTGGGAATGACTGGTCACTATGACACACACTGACCACCAGGGGACAGACGCTCAATGCAGGAGCTGCCCCCTGGTGGTCAGTGCGCTCACACAGGGGGACCTCTGCTCAGTCACAAGCCAGGCTGATGGCTTGCCAGTACAGCGGTGGTGGTGGGAGCCTCTCCCACCTCCTCAGCAGCGCTAAGGATGTCAGACTGCAGCTTAGGCCTGCTCTCCACTGGCAAATGGACATCCCCCGAGGGTTCCCGGGCTGCCAGAGGGATGACTGATTGCCAGCTTAGGCCCAATCCCCCGGGGAACGGGCCTAAACCAGCAGGTGGTCATCCCCCAAGGGGTCCCAGACTGCGAGACGGCACAGGCCGGGCTGAGGGACAGCCCCCCCCTCCCCCCCGCAAAAATTTTTGTGCACCGGGCCTCTAGTTGTGAATAATGTTGCTATGAACATTTGTGTACAGGTTTTTGTTTGAACACTTGTTTTTATTTACTTTGGATGTATTCCTAGGAATACTAGGTCATGTGGTAATTTTATCTTTGTCATGTTGAGGAACTGTCATACTGTTTTCCACAGTGACTGCATCATTTTACATTTTCAGTAGCAATATATGAAGGTTTCGATTTCTTTACATCCTCACCAACATTTTTTTTTTTATTGCCATTCTAGTACGTTTATTCTTTCAAATGGGTAGTGAGGTTTCCTTTCAGTTGTGTAAAGCTTTGCTTCATATATTTTCAGGCTCTGTTGTTAAGTGTGCATATGTTTATAATTTTTATGTCAATGGATTTATTTTACTCTTTTATCAAAATCACATTTCTTCTTTGTATACTGTAGTAACTTTGGATTTAAAGTCTGTTTTGCCTGATATTAGTATAAGCTACCCCAGCTCTCTTTAGGTTACTGTTTACATTGAATTTTTTTTTAACCCTTTCACATTCAATCTGTTTGAGTCTTTGGATCTAAAATGAGTCTCTTTTAGACAGCATATAATTGCATCATGTTTCTTTTTATCCATTCTGCCAGTCTTTGCCTTTAACTTGAATAGTTTAAAACAGTATATTTGAGGTAATTACCTAATTGCTAATGTACTATTCTGATGCTAACGACACAGGTCAGATTTCCAAAGTTAATGGCACAGTCCCCCACAAGACTACACTCATTTAAGAGACAATTTGCAAGCTTGGAGTTTCCTCAACCACCTTCACTTCTGACCAACTGGCTATAAATTCTAGGGTTCCCACTATCACCTCAGGCTCAGTAATTTTGTAGAACAATTCACAGAACTTGGGAAAGCTTTATCTTTACAATTTCAGTTTTCTTATAAAGTACAATAAAAAAGAAAAATGATACGTAGAGAGCGGTCTGTGAGGGCCCCAATTCGAAGCTTTCTTGTTCTCAGCATGCAGCCCTCTCTCTGTACATCCTTTTTTGTAAAAAACCAGAAATTTCAGCCCTGGCTGGTTTGTATTAGAGAGTTGGCCTGCAGGCTGAAGGGTCTCAAGTTCAATTCCAGTCAAAGGCACATGTCCAGGTTGTGGGCTCTATGTCCAGTGGGGGTGTGCAGAAGGCAACCGATCAATGATTCTTATCATTGATTTTTCTCTCCTCCTCTTCCTTCCTCTCTGAAATCAATAAAAATATATTTTAAAAAAATAAACAAACAGAAATTTCACTTTAGCTGTGAGTATCCGAGTTTTTATTGTGGCTTCATTATGTAGGAGTAACTGAATCATTGGCTGCTTGTTTGAAATCAGTCTTCAGGCCCTCATCCCTCTCTAAAGGTCAGGAGGTCAGGTGGATATGTGCCTCAAAGCACCATCCCTCTAATTATATGGTTGGTCTTTCCCAGCCGGGGGCAAACTACGGCCCATGGGCCGGATCCAGCCCGTTTGAAATGAATAAAACGAAAAAAACAAGACTGTACCCTTTTATGTAATGATGTTTACTTTGAATTTATATTAGTTCACACAAACACTCCAGCCATGCTTTTGTTCCAGCCCTCCGGTCCAGTTTAAGAACCCATTGTGGCCCTTGAGTCAAAAAGTTTGCCCACCCCTGGTCTTTCCAGTGTAGCCAGCCCCCCACCCTAAAACTGCCTGGTCACTTTGTTAGCATAAACTTACATGTAGCCTGGGGGCTCATCATGAATAACAAATGCACTGCTATCACCAGGGAAATTACAAGGGTTTAGAGCAGTGGTTCTCAACTTTACTAATGCCGCGACCCTTTAATACAGTTCCTCATGTTGTGGTGACCCCAACCATAAAATTATTATTTTCGTTGCTACTTCATAACTGTAATTTGCTACTGTTATGAATCATAATGTAAATATCTGATATGCAGGATATATTTTCATTGTTACAAATTGAACATAATTAAAGCATAGTGATTAATTACAAAAACAGTATATAATTATATATGTGTTTTCCGATGGCTTAGGCAACCCCTGTGTAAGGGTCATTTGTCCCCCAAAGGGGTCGCGGCCCACAGGTTGAGAACCGCTGGTTTAGAGGCTCCTTCCCAGGAAATAATATTAGATTTTCAGTGTAGATAAAAAGAAGAGTTACCTATATAAAAATAAATAAAATAGAGGCCCAATGCACAAAAATTTGTGCACTCGAGAGAGTCCCTCAGCCCGGCCTGTGCCCTCTCGCAGTCTGGGACCTCTCAGGGGATGACCACCTGCTGGCTTAGGCCTGCTCCCCGGGGGGGACTGGGCCTAAGCTGGCAGTCAGACATCCCTCTGGCAGCCCGGGAGCACTCGGGGAATGTCCACTTGCCAGCGGGGAGCAGGCCTAGCTGCAGTCAGACATCCTTAGTGCTACTGAGGAGGCGGGAGAGGTTCCCACCACCACCGCTGTACTGGCAAGCCATCAGCCTGGCTTGTGGCTGACCAGAGCTCCCCCTGTGTGAGCGCACTGACCATCAGGGGAGAGCTCCTGCATTGAGTGCCTGTCACCTAGTGGTCAGTGTGTGTCATAGTGACCAGTCATTCCCAGTCTTTCTGCTGTTAGGGTCAGTTTGCATATTACCCTTTTACTATGTAGGATAGAGGCCTGGTGCACGGGTAGGGCCGGCTGGTTTGCCCTGAAGGGTGTCCCGGATCAGGGTGGTGGTCCCGCTTGGGTGCCTGGCCAGCCTGAATGAGGGGCTGATAGCTGTTAGCAGCTGGTCACACCCCCTGCAGGGTGGGGGTCCCCACTGGGGTGCCTGGCCAGCCTGAGTGAGGGGCTGATGGCTGTTTTCAGGCAGGCCACACCCCCTTTAGGGTGGGGGTCCCCACTCGGGTGCCTGGCCAGTCTGGGTGAGGGGCTGAGGGCTGTTTTCAGGCTGGCTGGCGACTGAAGCTCCTAGCCTCTCTTTTCTTTCTTTTTTTAAAAAATTAAATCTTTATTGTTCAGATTATTACATTGGTTCCTCTTTTTTCCCCCCATAACTCCCCTCCACCCAGTTCCCACCCCACTCTCCACCCTCACTCCCCACCCACTGTCCTCATCCATAGGTGCAGGATTTTTGTACAATCTCTTCCCGCACCCCCCACCTCCCTTTACCCCCAAGAATAGTCAGTCCATTTCCTTTCTATGTCCCTGATTCAATTACAATCACCAGTTCATACTGTTCATCAGATTATTTATTCACTTGATTCTTAGATTCACTTGTTGATAGATGTGTATTTGTTCTTCATAATTTGTATCTTTACCTTTTTCTTCTTCCTCTTCTTAAAGAATACCTTTCAGCATTTCATATAATCCTGGTTTGGTGGTGATGAACTCCTTTAGTTTTTCCTTATCTGTGAAGCTCTTTATCTGACCTTCAATTCTGAATGATAGCTTTGCTGGATAAAGTAATCTTGGTTGTAGGTTCTTGGCATTCATTACTTTGAGTATTTCTTGCCACTCCCTTCTGGCCTGCAAAGTTTCTGTTGAGAAATCAGCTGATAGACATAAGGGTAATCCCTTGTAGGTAACTGACTTTCTTTTTCTTGATGCTTTTAGGATTCTCTCTTTGTCTTTTGCTCTTGGTATTTTAATTATGATGTGTCGTGGTGTGGTCCTCTTTGGATTCCTTTTGTTTGGGGTTCTCTGCGCTTCCTGGACTTGTAAGTCTATTTCTTTCACCAGGTAGGGGAAGTTTTCTGTCATTATTTCTTCAGATAGGTTTTCAATATCTTGCTCTCTCTCTTCTTCTGGCTCTCCTATAATTCGGATGTTGGTACGCTTGAAGCTGTCCCAGAGGCTCCTTACACTATCTTTGTATTTTTGGATTCTTTTTTCATTTTGCTTTTCCGGGTGGGTGTTTTTTGCTTCTTCGTATTTCAAATCTTTGACTTGATTCTTGCAATCCTCTGGTCTGCTTTTGGGAGCCTGTATAATATTCTTTATTTTACTGTATGCTTAATTTCTAGTTGGTCCTTTATCACAACATCGAGGGTCTCACTAGATTTCTTGAGGGTCTCATTAAGTTTATCGACGGTTTCCAGAAAATTCTTGAAAAACCTTAAAAGTGTGATTTTGAACTCTATATCCAGTAGTTTGCTTTCCTCCCTTTCTGTCATTTGTGTCCTGTTTTTTTGTCTCGGCATTTTTTATGCTTCGCTGTGTCGATAGAGTGGCTTTCTGTGCTAAGTGTCCTATTGGGCCCAGTGGCTCAGTATCCCCAATTACCTGAGGTGGACACTCTTGGTGCACCCCCTTTTGGGCTTTGTGCACAGTCTTGTTGTAGTTAAGCCTTGATTGCTGTAGGTAACACTGGGAGGATTTGACCCCCAGGCCAATTGGCTATGAGAATCAGCTGTGTCTATGGTGGGAGAACTTCAGTGCTGAAGACACACTTATGGGGCAAGATTTGCTTCAGTGGGGCTTTGGTGCTCACTGAGTCTGCCCCCTTAGTGTGTGCCTTATGGATCTGAGGAGTTTTAATTGGATGGTCCCACTCTGACCACTGGGTACACTGGCTCTTGGATCTAAGGAGATTCTAATCTAGCCTCTGCCTGAGGCTACCCAGCAGAAGCCAGCTGTAAAGCGATGCAAGTTTCCCTGGGGCCTTGGGGCAGCTGCAATTTGTTAAGCAATTTTCAGATTACAAAGGGCCGGGGCTTTCATATGCAAAAGCCTCCGTGCACGGCTTGGGTGGGGCGGGGTCCTAGGGGATCAACAGGGCGGGCAGAGCAAGCAGTTATGGCTGCTCTCAGTCCTGCCTTCAGAGGTCCTGGCAATCGCTGCTAGTGCCTCCGAGAGAAAGCTGCCCTTGAGTTCCGACCGATGCCAGACAGTCCAGTTTCTCCCATATGAGTCTGGGTCCCCAGAGACTCGCCCGTAACTGGAGCTCAGAGCCTGAGACACCCTCCCGATTGAAAAAGACAATCATGTCCTCAGCCGCCAGCCCTCTCCACATGCACCTCCGCACCTTTGTATTATATTTCTGCACTGCACCTCCTCTGATTCTCGGTATGCTTTTCTCTTTACTTCTAGTTGTAGAATTTCCACTCAGCCAGCCTTCCTGGTTCTAGATGATGTCCGTTCCGTCTTTTAGTTGTATTTTCAAAGTGGTTGTGCGAGGCTGCAATCTCCGTTGTTTACCTATACTGCCAGCTTGGTTTCTCCGTGTTTTTTTTTAATTCTGGGATTTATTTACCTTCTATAATTTAAACTTTGTTGCTGTCATTGGAGCTTAGAGCTGGCTCCTGCTTGCTGAAGCTCTGAGGCCACAGCCTGCTGAAGCAGGTATCTGGGGTTTGTTTAGCTTCTATAATTGAAACTTTGTTGCTGTCACTGGAGCTAAGAGCCGGCTCCTTTGCCATGGCTGGCTGAAAGCAGGTATCTGAGATTTGTTTAGCTTCTATAATTGAAACTTTGTTGCTTTCGGAGTTCAGAGCTGGGCCGTGGCAGGTGGGGAGCCTTGGCTTTCTCCATCACTGGAGCAAGCAAGCCTCCTGCTTGCTTCAGCTGCATGGCTGCCTGCCGCCATCTTGGTTGGCAGTTAATTTGCATATCGCCCTGATTAGCCAATGGGAAGTGTAACGAAGGTACCGTCAATTACCCTTTTTGTCTTTTATTAGATAGGAGAGGTGTATATATATATATATACATCTGTAAAACATTTCACTTTAACTGTTAGATAAAGCAAACAGGTTGAAAATAAAGGAATGGAAAACATTCACTAAGTAACTTACGCATGGAAAGAATGGTATAACTCTACTAAAAACAGACCAAATAAACTGCAAGTTGAAGAGTTTTAGAAAAAAAGAAGATATTTATAATGATAAAAAATAATTTCATCAATACGCCTAAATGTATATGGTCCTAATTAAAAGTAAAATCAAACAGGAGGTAAAATTTAATGGAATTGAAATGGTTTGCATTTGATGCCTGATTTGATACTTTAAGGACATTTATGAGAATTTCTTTTTGAGCTCTACTAAAGCCAGGTTTTTGGGAGGGATCTTGTTGGTTCAAACCAGAGAGACATGATTCATGTTTGTGCACTAGGCTTTGGGAACTTATTGGCAGGAAGATTCTGATTCCTGTGCTTGCCTTACACTTGTAATTTCTGATATTTGTGATAGCTGATACCTGTTTTTATGTTTATATCTGGTCTCTGGGCTCCCAAAATGTCTGTACATCAATAAACATTTATTGTTGTAAAAAATAAATAAGGGAAACAGAGACTAAGTAAGCAGCCTCTGGGATAACATCAAGAATACAAACATACACCCTGGCTGGTGGTTTCAGTGGTTAGAGCATTGGTCCTCCCACCAAAGAGTTGGTGTGAGGTCAAGAGATTAACAATAGTAGTATTAAAATAGAACAACTGTAATATAATGTAATAAAAGTTTGTGAATGTGGTCTCTCTCACTTTTTTTCTTGTGATGATATTAGATGATAAAATCCCAAACCTTTTCCTGAATGTGCATAACCATCACTTACTTGGCAAATAATGGCTTGGTGTCACTCATTTCAGGGGGTCCTTTACTGAAGTCTTCATGTAGGCTCATTACTTTATGGTGCAACATGCTGCTGTCAGTCAGAACCTGTTTTCTATTCATGCTTTCACCCCCAAATTTAACACCTTTTCCATCATATTTATAAGCACTTAATATACACCGTGGCTGTAACTTTTGCAGTTTGAGGTAGAGCAGCAAAATTAGCAAGAATTTCTTTGTCCTTCACGATGTCACAGATAGAACTTTGTTTCACAGTAGATCTTAGCAACCTTAGTGTAAAATATTTTTTCTTTCCTTATTGAGTCAAAAATTTTCACCTTCTCGTTAACACACTTTATGGCTTCTCTGGCTTCTCCAAATTGCCAGCATCACTACTCTTGTACTTTGGGGCCATTAAGTAAAATAAGGGTTACTAAGATACAAGCACTGTGATATGACAAATAGATCTGATAACTGAGACAGCTGCAACGTGACTAAGGGACGGGTAGCTTCTACACCGTGGATACACTGGACAGAGGGATGATTCATGTCCCAGGCAGGAAGGAGCAGGATAGTGCGAGATTTCATCATGTGACTCAGAACAGCACACAGTTTAAATCTTATGAGTTGTTTATTTCTGGAATTTTTCATTTAGCATATTCAGACTGAGGTTGACCATGGGTAACTGAAACTGGAAAGCGAAACTATGGATAAGGGAGCTCTACTGAACTTGGTAAATATTTTACAATAAAAAGACAAGGACAATAATTATCTAAGTTTTACTATCTTATGGTTTAGTAATGAACACATTAATACTCAAGAATTTCTGAATGATTAAAATATGGTTTTCTAACATTTGAAAATTACTAGTTCTAGAAAAGTAATAAAGCCATGTTTTAGAAAATCAGCGGATATAGCTAGAAATTTTTTCCCTTTCCTATTCTGGTTGGCTCTTCTCCCCAATTCTTTAATTTCTTTTTAATTCTTTTACTTTTCTTTATTCTTGAAGTTGAACTTTACTCAAAGTGATATAAATCGGCAGTCTAAGAGAAGTATCTGAATTCTTAATACAGATACTTTTGTAGAAAAATTCCACTAAATATGAGGTAACTGGGAAGAGACATAGTATTGGTGTAAATAAAGGAGTAGACATGATGAAGGATTAGTAAGAACATTTACCATCCTGAGTTTTCACTGAATGCTATAATGTATTGTTTGTCTCATTTGTTGTCTGGTTCATTTTGTGGTTGTATGATTATAATACTGTACTCACCTATTTGTTGCTGCTGTGATATAATGTGTAATTGAATCTTTTAGGTCCACATTTTGAGACATTGAATAGTTTTTATAAAAGAAGATTTCCTCAAAATTAAAAAATGCTACTTGTACCAAGATTAAATGTTGAATTTAGTAAAATGTAATTTTTTATATAAAGTAGTTTTTCCAGAAAGTTAAAATAAAAATGCATTTACTTGTTCTAATGGAATTCATAGGTACTGCTTATGAAAATAAACATTTACTTCTTGGAGTTGCTTGTTTTAAATATTTTATATTATGGGTTATAAAAGTAAAAAAATGTAATTTAAAGCTATTTCTAATATGGTTATATGAAATTGCAATTGTATTACCTCATAAAAGAAAGAAACTTCTAGATGCTTAATAAAGATCTTAAATCCCTCTAGATTTCTTTTTTCCTAAATGAAAGCAGGTGTTGAGCATTGTTATCTCCTAATATTGAAATTACTAAAATATTTAATAAGCTACCAGGGTTTGAGGTAGTAACCAGATGTTTTTAGTTTCCCCAGGATTACTTTTACAGCTGAGCATTTACACTGAAAATGAGCTAAGTGTTCCAGTTTAACAACAAAAAAGCAAATAAAACACAGAAATACAAATTGTTTCTTTTGAACTAAAATTAAAATGGAATCCATTATACTTAATCTGCCTTAACATTTTACATTAGATAAGATTTGCATAGCCAACCAAACAGAAGATTGGAACTTCCTCCACTCCTCTCTTAGCAGCTTTATTGAAACATAATTTACATACCATAGAATTCACTCATTTTAAGCATACTATTTTCTGATTTTTAGTAAAGCTATGTGGTTGTGCCACAATAATCAACGTCCAGTTATTAGAATAGTTTTATTGAGGTATAATTGACATACAATAAACTACACATATTTAAAAGCTATAATTTGATAAGTTTTGTCATATTTAAAGTTGTGAAACCATCACCACAATCAAGATAATTACTATGTCCCCAAAAGTGTCTTCACATGCTTCATGTAATCCATCTTTGCTGCTCTTCTCATGCTCTCCTTATCCATAACTGCGCCAAGGCAATCACTGATCTGTTTTCTGTCACTCCATATTAGTTTGCATTTTGTAGAATTTTATGTAAAAGGAATCACAATAGCGCTAGCTGGTTTTGCTCAGTGAATAGAGTGTGGGCCTGCAGACTGAAAGTTTCCGGGTTCGATTCCGGTTAAGAATGCCTGGGTTACAGGCTTGATCCCCAGTGTGGGGAATGCAAGAGGGAGCCAATCAATGATTCTCTCTCATTATTGATGTTTCTCCCTCTCTGAAATCAATCAGTCAGTCAGTTAATGGAATCACAGTATATTCCATTTTCTTTGCTGGGGTAATCTGTTCGTGTTCACTCTGAATAATTATTTTGATTTTCATCTATATTGTGTGAATTAATAATTTTTTCTGTTTATTATTAGTATTCAGTTTTGTGAATATACCAAAATTTGTTTATCCATTCACCTGCCATTGCTATTTGGGTTGTTTTCACTTATGTGATTATGGTACTACTAATTTGTTATATTTGTTTATTTACTTTTAAATCAGTCGAATTTGAGTTAATGTAAAGGAAAATTATCTGGTAGGCCTAATATAATCACATGAGCTCCTTAAAAGCAGAGAATTTTCAGACACTGATGGCAGAGAGGAAATCAGAGAAATCTGAATCATGAGAAGAATTTGATGTGCCATTGCTGGCTCACAAAGGAGGGGGCCACATGAGGAGTAATACAGGTGGCTACTAGAACTTGAAAACGTTCCCTAGCTGTTAGCCAGCAAGAAAAGAGCTTCCCCAGTCCTATGGATACTAGAAACTGGATTCTGCAACAGCCTGAATGAGCTTGGAAGCAGATTTTTCTTCAGAGCTTCCAGATAAGAGCCTTGTCTGGAAGACAATGATTTCGGCCTTATGAGATCTTTAGCAGAAAGTGCAGAGCAGCCCACAGACTCTGACCCACAGAACTGTGAGAAAATAAATGGGTATTGGTTCAAATTAAGTTTGTGGTCATTGAAAATGCAGCAGTAGAAAACAAATACAGTTGGTAATCTCTGCTTAGATGCCAGACATTTTGAATTTTAGCTTGTTGAGTGCTGGATATTTGTGTAATTCTGTAGATATTCTTGAGCTTTGTGCTAGGTCACAGTTAAATTACTTGGAAACAGTTTAGTATTTTGGGGATTGCTTTAAGATTCGTTGTGTGGGACCAGAGCATTGTTTAGTCCAAGAGTAATTATTCGCTACTACTGGGTCAAGACTGAATACTTGATCAGAGGAACCCTCTGTAAATCCAAGGAGTTTTGTCTCTGGCCAGCTGTCTTCTATGAACTCTAGTTGCCTGGGTCATTTCAGTCTCAGTTCTGTCTCCTTAACTCAGGTAGTCCATTTGGCTCCACCTGAGATTCTCTGTCCCTGCGCTGTATCCTGGATATTCTCAAGGCAGTAAGCTGAATCAGTCTTAGAGTTCATCTCATTTGTTTCCCATCTCTTAGGGATCACTGATTTTCATTGCCTGAAATCCAGTATTTTAATACTTTTTCCCCCAAATATTTTGTCTTGATTTTGTTAGTTGTTTGAGTTGAAGGCAAATCCAGGCTTTTTTACTCTGTTAAAAGCCCTTTGGTTACTTTTAGATATTTAAAAACTTTAAATAAAATTAATCTTTAATTATTTAAGTTTATTGGGACAGCTTTTACCAGGAAGAAGTACTCTTCCTAAAGTGTTATTCTATGTGCAGTATCCAAAATTTTAATACTAAAGCATCATTTTTTAAAAATAGATATTTTACTGTTTTTTTACAGAGAGGAAGGGAGAGGGATAGAGAGCTAGAAACATCGATGAGAGAGAAACATCAATCAGCTGCCTCCCGCACACCCCCTACTGGGGATGTGCCTGCAACCAAGGTACATGCCCTTGACTGGAATCAAACCTGGGACCCTTCAGTCCCCAGGCCAACGCTCTATCCAGGGAGCCAAACCGGCTAGGGCCTAAAGCATCATTTTTAGTATATGTGCTGCCGAAGCGAGCACTAAAGCATCATTTTTAAATCTTAGTACACTATGTCTAGCCCAAATTATGACAAAGCCGTAACTCCAGGTGCCCTAACAGTTCCTCATTTTCATTTTGAACACCATTAGTATTTATTTGCCTAAGGAAATTGCAATTACTTTGTGCTTAGATAATTACACACCATAATTATTTGACTAAACTATTAGAATGGAAAGATGTTATTTTACATCTTCATATAGAACAGAAACCCATTTATTTATGCAAAATAAACCTGTAAAGTCCTTTTCTGTGTTAACTATATAACTATTAAACACAGCTGTTATTCATGGTCAAATTTCTAATTTCTGTATGTTTATTTTAATAGGCATATTAGCTATGTGTTTCCCCTCCCACATGTTCTATCCATATTATTCTGTAATTCTTCCATGTAATTCTATAAGTGAGTATTCAGATACACAGGAAGTTTATATAACTTGTTTTATGCCCTACATATCAGGAGGTACTGTTTTTTCTATAAAATTTCATATAGTTGCCTTAAGATTTTTCAATAGGTTTCTTTAATTAAAATAAGAAAGATGATAGTTATACCACAGATCCTCTGGGAGAAGAGATTTTGCTATTTTACAGGTCTCTCCTCCCCCTCAGCCAGCCCCTCCCACCTCCCCATTTTTAAATAGCTAACAAAGACTGAATTTTTTTTTTAAATACATTTTATTGATTTTTTACAGAGAGGAAGGGAGAGGAATAGAGAGTTAGAAACATCGATGAGAGAGAAACATCGATCAGCTGCCTCCTGCACGTCCCCTATTGGGGATGTGCCCGCAACCAAGGTACATGCCCTTGATCAGAATAGAACCTGGGACCCTTCAGTCCACAGGCTGACGCTCTATCCACTGAGCCAAACCGGTTAGGGCTGAATTTTATATATTAAGCATTAATGTTCTTAGGATGGGAGTGGGCTGGAAAAGGTTTGGGGGGAAAAGGAGGACCTATGTAATAATTTCAACAATAAAGCTTTTAAAAAATAGAATTAATGTTCTTATTTGATATTTTTTTATGCTAACAGGTACTTTGGAAGTTCGTCTTATGGGCTGTCAAGATATCCTAGAAAATGTCCCTGGACGGTCAAAAGCAACATCAGTTGCACTACCTGGTTGGAGTCCAAGTGAAACCAGATCATCTTTCATGAGCAGAACGAGCAAAAGTAAAAGTGGAAGTAGTCGAAACCTCCTAAAAACCGATGACTTATCCAGTTCAGTAACTAGATTTTTTAAAAATCATATATAACTAATTAAAGAACAACGAACTCAGCATTGGGGACACAGTAGAATGGGGAGAGTCGAAGTTGGACCAAAAAAAACCCGTTAAAATAATGCTTTTCATAGTCTAATTTTAAAAGCTATAATGACAGGAACATGAAAAAAGGCAACAAAATTTACTTTATTGAAAACGTTAGAAAACTGAATGACATAGCATTAATTAGAAAACTGAATGACATACGGTATAGCATTAATTCTTTTGGAAGAATGAAATATTAGATATCACTCTCCACTCCAAACTAAAATTGTACAGAGGCTGTGGGACTTGTCACATCTTGATTCTTTTACTGATACAGTGGCACTTCTAAACTAACATTGAACTTTGATAACTAACCACTGGACAAACGTGTTTACTAAAATAGTAGCCCACTATCCAGTAGTATATTGAAATGGGGGAGCAGGTGAAGATGGTAATAGTAAAATATAACAGGTTTGTGAAGTATTTGGAGACATTCTAAAGTATAATTATAGCCCTGTCCAGATAGCTTAGTTAGAACATCATCCCAGTACGCCAAGGTTGTGGGTTCTATCCCTGGTCAGGACAAAACAAGAAAGAACCAATGAATGCATAAATAAGTGAAACAACAAATGGATGTTTCTCCCTTTCTCTTTCTAAAATCAATCAAAAGTATAATTATAAAATGATATAAATGTATAACTAGAGAGAAAGGCACATGACATTTTCACCCAGCACAGAGAACAAAGATGAATATGTCTTTGTAGTCTACGGCCATCCCACCCTGAACGCGCCTGATCTCGTCTGAATATGTCTTTGTTTTCCTGTAGGTAGAGAGAGACTTTAGGAAAAATGTGAAAATTTAAAATGTCTAAGGTAACAACTATACATAGCAAATATAAAGGGAGACAAACTGGATGATGGCTATTTGTATACCCTTGAACAATACAAATTTGAATTATTCAAGTCTGCTTATCTGCAGATTCTTTTCAATAAATATGTACAGTACTGTAAATGTACTTTCTCATGGTTTTTAAATATTTTCTTTTTTCTAGCTTACTTTATTGTAAGAATACAGTGCACAATACATTTAACATACAAAATGTGTGTTCTTTGTTCATATTATTGGTAAGACTTCCTGTCAGCAGTAACCTGTTAGTAGTTAAGTTTGGGGAGAGTCAAAAGTTATGCAGATTTTTGTCTTCACAGGGGTTCAACACCCTCACATGTTCAGTGGTCAGCTCTACAAACATATACATACATTGTGGCAGACAGCTAATGGTCACTTGTTCACCCTTTTAATTACATTCTAATATAAATAAAATAGACAGAAGTTGGTATTTTTGTTTTTGTCAAACAGGATCATTTGGGAGTGTGTAGTAGTGTATGTATATATAAAACTAGCTATTTAAGATTCAGAAGCTTCAGTATTGAGTAAGAAAAACTTTATTTTCGAAGGATTGGAAAACTTTTATTTCTATTAAACAGTGCTACCTCTATTTTAAATGTTTTAAAATATTTAAGCAAGTTTATAAATTGTAATTACAGATGATGTCTGTGCAGTTTTGAAGCTAGATAATACTGTGGTTGGTCAAACAAGCTGGAAACCCATTTCCAATCAGTCATGGGACCAGAAGTTTACACTGGAACTAGACAGGGTAAGATGAGAAACTTTTTACTTGAATTTTCCTTATATTCATTTTGAACATAAAATTTATGTTTCATAAGACAGAAGTTTTATTTTTAATAGAATTAAAAAACCTATATTCTTGACATTTGTCATCTGTTGAATTATACCTAAATCTACCTAAAGATAGAGGTGAATATCAGATTGCTGCTGTAGCTTTCATTTGCGTAGTGATTTGAAAATGTGTAGTTTGTGTTAACCTTTAAGATTGACAACCAGGTGAGATCTAATATTGAAATATATTTTATGTTAATAATGCACTCTCTAAACACTAAGGTGATTCTTCTGACCCACCGCTTCTGGGTTATATTATCAAAGCTGGATTTGAGACGAGCTATTATGTTTAGTCATCCAGCCCTCCATGTGTATCAGTGGCTTTCTTAAATGATGTGAATGGCTAGAATGCAATCTGTAGCCATAGAGGTTAGCTTATCCTACAGTAAATTTAAATTCATGCTGAGCCCTGGCTGGTGCAACTCGGTTGGAGTGTTGTCCCGTACCTGAAAGGTTGCTGGTTTGATCAATCAGGGCACATACTCAGGTTGCAGGTTTGATCCCCAGTTGGGGTGTGTACAAGAGGCAGCTGATCAATGTTTCTTTTTCACATCAATGTTTCTCTCTATATATATATATACCTTCCTCTCTCTCTAAAATCAATAACAAAAACATAATCCTTAGAAGAGGTTTAAAAAATAAATCCATGATGATAAATAACTTTATTATTTAATTCTAATATATCCATTGGAGAATGGAAGAAAATATAAAATTTAATCATGATTTTATCTAAAATGTAAAAAAGATATTAAGTTTTTTATCATTTAGTATTCAGATTGATGGTACATATGTTGTTTTTTAAATTATATATATTAATACTTATGATTTATAATTCTTAATGATGATATGAAGTGGCAGTTACTGCTCTAGCTTCTACTTTTAAAATATTTTCCTCTGAAATTTATAATTTTTTTTTAATCCTCACAACCAGCATCCTAATCAGGCCCCTCATCATTGCTTTTCTTGGTTCAAATATGTGTATATGGAAGTCTTCTGATTAGTGAATGCCAAGTGGATAAGATCACTCCATTTATTTCACAAATATTTATTGACCATCTTACATGTACCAGGCATTTTACTAGTTCTAGTTTACAGAGATAATATATACTCACTGCTGTCATGGAACTCATAATCTTAATAATCACTGATTTTCTGTTCTATGCCAAACATCATTCTACATGCTGGTGATACTTAATCAAGATAGTTCAATTTCCTTAATTTATGGACCTTAAATTCTAATGAATGAAGATTAATAGCAAACAATTTTTTTTTTTTTTTAGTATACAAGTGCAATGAAGGAAGTAAGTGGGATGGTGTAATTAAATAAGAGAGGGGCTAACTTGAATAGAGTAATTAGGGAAAGTCTCTTTGAGAAGGCTACATTTAACCTGAGACCTGATGGGTGAAACGTAGCCAGACTTAGAGATCCAGTGACAGTGTTCCTAGCAGAAGATACAAAGCATACGTCCCCTCCCTCCAAGGTAGAGAACTTGATGTGTTGTCAGAATAAAAATCATCATTGCGAAGTAAAATAGCAACTATAGGTAGGTGCCAGATTGCTAGGGTCTTTACAGGCTATGTATTGGAAGACAGTTGAGGGGCTTTCAGTAGGGGAGTTGACATCATCTGAATTGCCTGTGACAAATGATCTGATATCATGGACTGTAGAAGCCAATAAAAATAGTTACTAACCCATAATTGGAAAGATTTTATAAGTAAGAAAACAAAGGTCTACCTATCAGGTCATAAGCAGTATCCCAAAGTTAGGAGGAGAAAGAAGGCTTGCCAAAGAGCAATAAAAAATCTTTGAGTTGGATCAGATCATATCTTCGATCAGATAAGCATTATAAAAGGTTATTCAGTAAAGAATGCTGGAATGGTGAGATGATGAAAATCCTGTTACATATGGAACAAATGAAAAAAAATGGGATTTTTAAGTCTGTTAAAGAAGAGATTTAACAGCTTTGATAACTATTTTTAAAGTTAAAAGAAACATGTGCAAAAATAATTAGACTAAGGATAACGAGATTTCCGTTTGTGTGTGTCAGCTCTAATCGATTGGTAGTGACTTTCTAGAGCTTATGCATTCTGGTTTTCAGAGGAAATTATACTGATCCAGTAGCAGTGTTTGCTAACGGCTTGGAGAAAGGCCAAGTAAGTAGTAAGCGGTAGTACATGTTCTATCCTTGGGTTGACTGTATGCTTTGTGCCTGTGGAGGACAAAGCAAAAGTCAATGGATGGCAGATTTCATTTCAGTACAAAGAATAATACTATTTAAAAATGAAATGAGGTGCTATAGGAAATAATAAATTCTTTATTAAAGTTTGAGTGAGCAATTTATAAGAGAGACTTTAAGGGATTTCTTATATTACAAAGGCTACACTTCTAAGATATTTTTCAATTCTGATAATTTCTCTTTCAGGGCAGGAGGAGAAATAGTGTTTTACATGCTATAAATTAGCTGTTTAAATACTTAGACCAATATAATTCAGTCAAGTCTACCAGAGACAGAAATACAATTAAGGTTGTCAGTGTGCTTAGGTATAGTCTTCATATCTTCTTATATTTGCATCTTCTTTCTAAACTGTTTATACATAGAAATATTTATGACCATAAAATGTTTCATAGAGTTTTCATTTTTTAAAAAATATTTTTGTTGATTTCAAAGAGGAAGGGAGAGAGAGAGAGAGAGAGAGAGAGAGAGAGAGAGAGAGAGAAACACCAGTGATGAGAGAGAATCACTGATCAATTGCCTCCTGCATGCTCCCTACTGGGATCGAACCCACAACCCCGGCATGTGCCCATGACCAGAATTGAACCCAGGACCCTTCAGTCCACAGGCCAGCACTCTATCCACTAATCCAAACCAGCTAGGGTTCCATTCATTTTTAAAAAATATCTTTATTATTGAAAGTACTACAGATCCCCCCTTTGTTTATTTTCCCAATGACACCCTGAACCTGCTCTCCCCTTTCCCCCAGGTCTTCACCACATTATCTGTGTCCATAGGCTATGCATATATGCATATAAGTTCCCAGTTATCTCTTCCCCCATCCCCCCCAACCTCCTGTCTTCCCTCTGAAATTTGTCAGTATGTTTCATGCTTCTTTGTCTCTGGGTCTATTTTGTTCATCAGTTTATTTTGTTCATTGGATTCAACATATGAGTGAGATCATGTGATACTTATCTTTTTCTGACTGGCTTATTTTGCTTAGCATAATACCCTCCAGGTCCATCCATGCTGTTGCAAATGGCAAGAGTTCCTTCTTTTTTATACCCACGTAGTATTCCATGGTGTAAATGTACCATAGTTGTTTTATCCACTCATCTGCTCATGGGCACTTGGGCTGTTTCAAAATCTTAGCTATTGTAAATTGTGTTGCTGTGAACATAGGGGTCCATACATTCTTTCTGATTGGTGTTTTGGGCTTCTTAGGATATATTGCTAGAAATGGGAACACTGGGTCAAATGGCAGTTCCATATTTAATTTTTTGAGGAAACTCCATACTGTTTTCTACAATATCTGCACTAGTCTGTATTCCCACCAGCAGTGTACTAGGGTTCCCTTTTCTCCACATCCTTGCCAGCACTTACCTTTTATTGATTTGTTGATGATAGCCATTTGTTCATGAGAGAATGAGACGATACCCCATTGTCATTTTAATTTGTATCTCTGGATGATTAGTGACTTTGAGCATTTTTTCATATGTTGCTTGGCCTTCTGTATGTCCACTTTGGACAAGTGGAGTGTAGCTCTCTTTAAGTCCCTTATAATTCTCATTAAGTTGTTTGTAGTTCTCACCGAATTGTTTGAGCACCTATATTACCGTTACTTTGAATTCTTTATCTGAAAATTGCTGCCTCCGTTTCAGATAGTTCCTTTTCTGTTGATTCCTCCTTTTCTTTCATTTGGGTGTTGTTTCTTTGTCTTCCCATTTTTGTTATCCCTTTGTATTTGTTTCTATGTATTAGATCAAACTGCTCTGCCTCCCAGATTTTGTGGGGTGGTCAGTGGTGCAGTCTCTTAGATCTCCTGAGCTGGGTGCTCTAGAAAAGACCTTTGCGTGAGTTAATTGGGTTCTCCTGTTGTAGTTCGGTCTTGAATGTTATTGTCCCGTTCATGGATGGAATCTCCTCTCAGGTTGGCTAATTATATAGCTCACCCCTGTCATGCGAGCTGTTGTGGAGGTGCTGACAGAACAGAACAGAACAAAATGCAACACAACAAAATGTGAAACAAAAGAAACAAAACAAAAACATATACAAGACCTCTACAGTAACAATAAAAGCAACCATCAGAGAAGAGAGAATTAGGAAAGAGAAAGGAGTACAAGCATGATAGAAGGAAAAAAAATGAGGACAAAAACAACAAAATAAACACACACACACACACACACACACACACAAAAGAAACAATAAAAGTGGGGGGAGAAAAAGGAATATGTAGGTGCAGAGCTGAAATAATGAAAATTAAGAATAAAGAATTGGGGGAATTAGGGAAGGAAAACATATATATACATAGCCTAATATGCAAATTGTCCCCACGGGAGTGTGACCGGGAGACTAACTGCTCACTATGATGTGGGCTGACCACCAGGGGGTGGCGTGGAACAAAGGAAGGCCCTGGCTGGCAGCCAAAGAAGGGAGGCCCCAGCCAGCAGCCAGCAGGAATGCCCTGGCCAGCAGCTGGAAGGAAGGCCCCGGCCGGCAGCCGGAAGGCCCTGATTGGCCCTGATCACCAGCCAGGCCTAGTGACCCTACCCATTTCCAAAATAAAGGAGGAAGAAAAGGAAAGAAAAAAGTATGAAAAGCAAAATAGAGGAGAAAGCAGATAGAAAAGGAAAAGAGAGAAAGAAAAAAAAATATTGAGTAGGAAAAGGAAAGAGGAGCCCAGCCGGCATGGCTCAGTGGTTGAGCATACACCTATGAACCAGGAGGTCAGGTTGGATTCCTGGTCAGGGCAAATGCATGCGTTGTGGGCTCAGTCCCCAGTGTGGGGGGTGCAGGAGGCAGCCAAGCAATGATTCTCTCTCATCATTGATGTTTCTATCTCTCCTTCTCCCTTCCTCTCTAAAATTATATTTTAAAAAAGGGAAGAGGAAAATCAGATATGTGAGCAAAACAATAGAGACTAGAATAATAACAAATAAAGTCAGATATATAAAGAAGATAAATTTAAAAAAGGAAACAAAAGGAAAGAGAAAATTCCAAAAAAGTAAAAAGAAAGAGGGGAAAAAAAAGAAGATAAAATGAAGTGGTGTTCGCTTCAGCAGAGTTTAGTGCTCCATGGGAGTTCCCTTTGGATCCTGCTCTTCTGATAACTGGCTAACTATTCTGTCTGCCAATTCTAGGCTTCTCGTGAGGTACTTAGGTGCTAACCACTGTCAGAAACTGTCTTCCTTTGGCTTTCAACAACATGCTTGAAGCTCCAAGGAATCCACAGTTTGTGCCTGTCTCCACAGGACTTGGCTGCAAGTAGAAAGGGCCAGTCTGCCCTCTAATGCAGGTTTGTTTGCAGCATGGGGCCCAAGGATGGGTCAGCAAACTTCCCATGGTTCCCTGGGCTCCTTCTCTGCCCACCTTTGCCTGTTAGCCAGGTATCGATTTTTTATTTATTTATTTTTTAATTTTCACCCAAGGATGTTTTTCTTGATTTTAGAGAGAGAGAATGAGAAAGAGAGGGAAACATTGATGTGAGAAAAACATCAGCTAGTTAGTTGCCTCTGATTGGGGATCAAACCCACAACCTAGGTATATGTCCTGATGGGGAATTGAACCTGCAGCCTTTTGGTATAAAGGATGATGCTCCAGACAACTGAGCCATCTGGCCACAGCCTAGTTGTCAATCTTTTTTTTTTTTTTTAATTAAATCTTTATTGTTCAGATTATTACATTTGTTCCTCTTTTTTCCCCCCATAACTCCCCTCCTCCCAGTTCCCGCCCCACCCTCCGCCCTCACTCCCCACCCACTGTCCTCATCCATAGGTGCACGATTTTTGTCCAGTCTCTTCCCGCATCTCCCACACCCCTTTCCCCCCCAAGAATAGTCAGTCCATTCCCTTTCTATGTCCCTGATTCTATTATAATCACCAGTTCATTCTGTTCATCGGATTATTTATTCACTTGATTCTTAGATTCACTTGTTGATAGATGCATATTTGTTGTTCATAATTTGTATCTTTACCTTTTTCTTCCTCTTCCTCTTCTTAAAGGATACCTTTCAGCATTTCATATAATCCTGGTTTGGTGGTGATGAACTCCTTTAGCTTTTCCTTATCTGTGAAGCTCTTTATCTGACCTTCAATTCTGAATGATAGCTTTGCTGGATAAAGTAATCTTGGTTGTAGGTTCTTGGTATTCATCACTGTGAATATTTCTTGCCACTCCCTTCTGGCCTGCAAAGTTTCTGTTGAGAAATCAGCTGACAGTCGTATGGGTATTCCCTTGTAGGTAACTGAGTTTCTTTCTCTTGCTGTTTTTAAGATTCTCTCTTTATCTTTTGCTCTTGGCATTTTAATTATGATGTGTCTTGGTGTGGTCCTCTTTGGATTCCTTTTGTTTGGGGTTCTCCGCGCTTCTTGGACCTGTAAGTCCATTTCTTTCACCAGGTGAGGGAAGTTTTCTGTCATTATTTCTTCAAATAGGTTTTCAATATCTTGCTCTCTCTCATCTTCTGGCACCCCTATAATTCTGATATTGGTACGCCTGAAGCTGTCCCAGAGGCTCCTTACACTATCCTCGCATTTTTGGATTCTTTTTTCATTTTGCTTTCCCGGTTGGGTGTTTTTTGCTTCCTCGCATTTCAAATCATTGACTTGATTCTTGCGCTCCTCTGTTCTGCTGTCGGGAGTCTGTATAATATTCTTTATTTCAGTCAGTGTATGCTTAATTTCTAGTTGGTTCCCCAATATAACATCGAGGGTCTCATTAGTTTTCTTGTAGATCTCATTAAGTTTATCGGCGGCTTCTAGACAGTTCTTGAGAGACCTTAAAAGTGTGGTTCTGAACTCTAGATCTTCCATTGACAATTTTGTCCTGTTTCTTTGTCTCCGCATTTTGTTATGCTTCCTTGGTGCACCCCCTAGTGGTCTTTGTTCGTGGTCTTATAGTTAAATCTTGATTGTTGTAGCTAATTCCAGGGGGGGTTTGACCTCTGGGCCAAGTGGCTATGAGAATCAGCTGTGTCAGCAGTGAGAGAACTTCTGTCCTCTAGGGAGGTGCTAATCTGGCGTTTGCCTGAGGCTATCCGGCAAATGCCTCTGTGCAGGGCTTGGGCGGGGCGGGTCGCACACGATCAACAGGGTGGGCCGGAGAGAGCAGTTATGGCGGCTCTCAGTCCTGTTCCCAGGGGCTCTGCCTCTCTGAGTCCCAGACCGCTGCAAACCTCGGAGAGAAAGCTGCACTCTGTCTGACCGAAGCCAGGCAGTCCCGCTTCTCCCGTTTGAGTCTGAGTCCCTAAAGACTCACCTGTATCTGGAGCTCAGAGTCTGCGACTCCCTCCCGATTGAAAACGCCAACCGCGCCCTCCGCCGCCAGCCGGCTCCACGCACTCCGCACCTCAGAATTTGACTTCAGCACTGCGCCTCCTCTGAGTGTCCGTATGCGTTTCTCTTTCCTCCTAGTTGTAGGACTTCCACTCAGCCAGCGTTCCTGTGGTTCTGGGTGATGTCCGTTCCGTCTTTTAGTTTCACTTTTGAAGTAGTTGTTCAAGGCAGCAAACTCCGGCGTTAACCTATGCCGCCATCTTGGTTCTCCTCCTAGTTGTCAATCTTAATCACTCAGAAGTCTGTTTCTGAAAAGGCTTTAGGCAAAGAAGTACTGCTCAGATTTCAGGGAATGTGGTGGGTGTGTTTCCCTGTCCCAGAGCTACTCTGTGAGTGGCCCAAAATATTACTCTGCCCTTGGCTGAACAGAGATCCTTGTATGCAATCCAGTGGGATCAGCTGGAAACCTGGAGTTTCTATCAGCTCTCCCGTGCAGGGAAAGTAACTACCAGTCATGTTCCCTGGACAATGGGGCAGAAGGCCCCTCCCCCAATCACTGATGCTCCCGGAGACTGTTCAAACCAGCAGACTTGGCCTCTGTTTTTGTTTCCTCTGAAAAGTCAAAATGCAGGCTGTGGCAGGCAGGGCTCCTGAGGATAGGGCGGGCTGTATCACCTAGGGTAGGGTTGTTATTTTCACCTGTCCTGCAGCTACTGGGAGAGGCTAGCTCCCCTCAGTGAAAATAGCCATTTCAGTTTGGGTGCTTATGAATGACCAAATACAGGATTCTTGGCTGCTGCTTTTCCATGTCTCGCTGCAATGCTTCCCACCCCAGCCTCTCCTTAGGCGCACCTCAGGTGTGTGCCTCCCTCTGCACTGAAGCATCGGGTGAGTAGCTGCAAATGAATAAAACAAAAACAAAACTGGGGCTTTCTCTCCTACCGGCTCCAGACTCAGCCAGGTCCTGCAACCCTGCCGCCTTTCAGAGCTGTTACCTGGGCTGCTGTTCTCAGGTCTGGTGCTCTGGACTATGGAGCCTAGCCAGGGTTCCGGGCCTCATCTTCTGAGGGAAAAGACTTTGCTGTAGCTTCAGAGCTTCCTCCTCACTCTCGGCCTGCGGTCCCTGGAAGCTGGATCAGTTCCTCTAGCGACCTCACCCTACCTACTGGTCTCGGGCGTTTTATGTCCTTTAATATAAGTCTCCTGGCTGGACCTCCGTTGTAATTCCAGGTGTATGTTCCCCACTTCAGTTTTATATCCAGTCTAGCCCTGGGAGGAGGTGCAGGAAAGGTCTGCCTATTTCTCCATTCATTTTTGATTGGTAGATTTGCTGTAACATTGGCTTTGAAGCCAAACAGACTGGGTTTATTGTCCATCTGCTACTTACTAGTTATTTGATAGTAGACAAGTTACATAACCTTACTATTGGACACTTGTTTCACCATCTCTAAAATGGGGATAAAATATTAACATCACAGGACTGTTATAAGGGATTCTTTCAAAACTGAGATGTATTGTATATAAAATGCTTTGCATTGCCTGTGTAGCCACTCATTGATTTAGTTATTTCTTTTAGCCCTGGGTTTTGACATGTTACTATAAATTTGAGTATAATAGAGGAACATGCTAGGTAATGGGAAATTAATTGATTGAATCTCATTTTCTTTCATTTCAGAGCCTATTTAAAGTAATTATAGATTTTTTTTTTTTATAAATATATTTTATTGATTTTTTACAGAGAGGAAGGGAGAGAGATAGAGAGTTAGAAACATCGACGAGAGAGAAACATCGATCAGCTGCCTCCTGCACATCTCCCACTGGGGATGTGCCCTCATCCCAGGTACATGCCCCCGACCGGAATCGAACCTTTCAGTCCGCAGGCCAACGCTCTATCCACTGAGCCAAACCGGTCTTGGCTAATTATAGAATTTTTGATGAGCAATATTATCAAAATGAAACTTATTGTTAGAGGGAAAATGGCTGGTTAGATTTCCCTTGTAGTCAGGTTATTGTGTTACAGAGTTATATGTTTAAAAATAGAATTTAAGCCGTAACCGGTTAGGCTCAGTGGATAGAGCGTCGGCCTGCAGACTGAAAGGTCCCAGGTTCGATTCCGGTCAAGGGCATGTACCTTGGTTGCGGGCACATCTCCATGGGGAGTGTGCAGGAGGCAGCTGATCGATGTTTCTCTCTCATCAATGTTTCTAGCTCTCTAGCTCTCTCCCTTCCTCTCTGTAAAAAATCAATAAAATATATTTTAAAAATAAATAAAAATAAAAATAGAATTTAAAAGTAGTAAAATGTCTTGTGATCATTTTATAATTAAGGAATCTGAGAACCAGAGTAGTTAATTACATATTAATACATTTTAGAGATGATACTTGACTTCCATTGTTCTAAATGGATGCTCTTTCCTTTATGATAACTTGAATGAAGTAGATAACAGCTACACAGAGGAGGACTCAGTAGAAGATGATGAAAACCTGGAAGAGAGAAAGTGGTTTAAAATTACACAAACTACAGTGTTAGAGATCTAGAAAGACTGATAACTGTTGATTGGTTGTTCTTTACTTGCAATTGTAATCTTCACCTACAATTGTTTTTCTACTCCATTCTTCCCACTTGGATTAATCCTCTCTTTGAAATTTTGAAAACACTGCATGGCTAAGTAAAGCTATTCATCCCTCAGGCCAACTAGACCTTTTAGGTTCCTGATATGCATGTTACTTGTCTCTAATTTGATGTAAACTTCTTTGGCAGAAGCCACATTCCTTATTGTGCTAACTCCTTCTGTTTACATAGTACATTTTACTTTTTCCTGTGCTTTTTACTTTTTATTTTATCTCTTACATTTATAGATATTTATTTATAGAAAATATTCATAAATACATTTATAGAAAATGTTATTTTAAACTGTCTGACATGTTCATGCTCAGCATGTTGCCTCAAATGTCAAGTTTCTTTTCTAAGGCATTCTGGGAACTAAGCTGTCTGTACTGATTCTGGCCTTTTCAAGATACAAAGATTCATAGGTCTTTTTAGAGTTTTAAGATATTCTACAAATGATACAGATATCAGATGATCTAGAAAAGTTTAAATTATGTTCCTGGGAGTTCAGGGTTCAGAATTCTCTTAGAAGATAGCAAAGAGACTTTTTAAATTGAGATTCTGGATAAAATGTTATTTGGAATTTGCCACTCCGGCGGGATGGGAGTTTGAGAATTGTTGATATAATCCAGCCCCTTCATTTTGCAAATTAATAAGGAAATTATGTTTTAGGGGTTAAATAATTAGCCTAAGGCAGCAATTTTCAACCAGTGTGCCACAATAATTTTTAAAACCTACAATATCTATTTAGTCAGGGGCGCTGACCTCTTTTCCCTTTCAGTGATTCTCAACCTTCTGGTCCTTTAAATTCAGTTCCTCATGTTGTGACCCAACCATAAAATTATTTTCGTTGCTACTTCATAACTGTAATGTTGCTACTGTTATGAATCGTAATGTAAATATCTGATATGCAGGATGGTCCCAGGCAACTCCTGTGAAAGGGTTGTTCGACCGCCAAAGGGGTCGCGACCCACAGGTTGAGAACCACTGCTTAGATTATCAAATGAAAATATGTGAACAGCCAACTCAACCATAGCCATCTTGTGTGAATGAATCAAAATTATACCGATTTCTTGTGTCAGATTGGCAAAAAATATTTTTTTTGGTGTGCCACAGAATTTTTGTAATTAGTTTGTATTCCACATAACATGAAAAAGGTTGAAAATCACTGGCCTAAGGTATAATCCAGGATTCTTAGTGAAGTTTACTGACTGTTAGTTCTGTGTTCTTTCTGTTCTTATCAGGTTACCTTATTTATATTTTTTTTTAATAAAATTTGGTCTTTATTAATGTTGATTAGAAGCAAAATAGCTATGTAATTTCTCAACTTTTCCTGAATTCTCCTAGCTCTCCTGTTATAAAAAGCTTAATTCCCCCATGAGAATTTGAAATAAAAGATAAGAGGGTACACTAAACCCATATCTTTTCCCTTTCACATTTTATTTTGATTAACCTTACTACTGTAAAAGAGAACGATCTTTATTACTGTTAGAAACAGGAATGAGCCCTGTCCTTAGAACTGAAACTTAGAAAATTTTATCAGGAATCAGTGCTGTTAAAAGCAGAGTAATAGAGAATGTTCACTAATAAATAGAAGAAGGAGTAAGAGAGGACATTGAGAGAGTGAAAGCCAGTAAAAAGGATTACCAGATTGGAAGTAACAGTGAGGCTGAAGGGTCAGATGTTGAGGTACTCTAGAGAGTAAGTCAGAATGTTAGGTGATGGGCAGAGAGAAGGATGTAGACAACTGAGATCGTAGAAAGATTGCGTTTATTGGTATGACAGTAGCAGTGAGAGGGTGGGGTGTAAGATAGAATACCAGATTATGACTATTTATTGGTTTCAAATTTTCAGAAATTATTTATACTACATTAAAAAAGGTTAAACTATAACTCTTTTAAACCATGCACAGTCAATATCCTAATCTATCAAAAATATAAGCTGATATTTGACACTGTGGTTGAGTATGCAGCAACATGTGGGCCCCAACCCATGTAAAACTTAAGGCGTGGAGGAGAACACATTGTATTCTTTCATTTAATGGCCTGCTTCTCAAGAAAAAAAGGAAGAAAGTCTTCTATCAGATAACTCACAAGGGGGCATGAATAAGAAGGTTGAGGTAAAAACCTAGATATTTAGGCAAAAAGTGAAAATGATCTCTCATAGAAAAAGTTGCTTTCCTCCCTATAAAAGGATAAAAATGCATGCAACATCTTTTTAATGGGGATTGTAGCATCTTAATATAGAACAAGTCATAGAGTAGGAACACAGAGACATTAAATTTCCTCCATGCCTGAGCTGACATTGAGCATATTGTTTAATCAGAGATGCTGTTTTTTAACTTATACCGGAGCTATAGTAACATTTACACGTTTTACCTCTCTTTTGCTGAGGTAAATTCTGCTACTATCAAATAACATGTCATATCCTCCTTTGAGGCTATGTGAGTCCTCTGAGACAAACTATCCTATATAATAAAAGGATAATATGCAAATCACCCAAACAGCAGAACAATCGGTCGCTATGACATCACTGACCACCAGGGGGCAGATGTTCATCGCAGGAGCTGCCCCCTGGTCGTCAGTGCGCTTCCACAGAGGGAGCATCGCTCAGCCAGAAGCCGGGCTCACAGCTGGCAAGTGCAGCTGCAGTGGCGGGAGCTTCTTCCGCCTCCACTGCAGTCGGACATCCCCCAAGGGCTCCCGGACTGCAAGAGGGCACAGGCCAGGCTGAGGGACCCTCTCCTCCCCCCTGAGTGCTTGAGTTTCATGCACCAGGCCTCTGGTCCTATATAATAAAGGCTAATATGCAAATCGACTGGAAAGCGGAACGACCAATCGCTATGATGCACACTGACCACTAGGGGCAGACACTCAATGCAGAAGCTGCCCCCTGGTGGTCAGTGTGCTCCCACAGGGGGAGCACCACTCAGCCAGAAGCCGGGCTCACGGCTGGTTAGTGCAGTGGCGGTAACGGCAGCCTCTCCTGCCTTTTCGGCAGCACTAAGGATGTCCGACTGACGGCACATGTCAGTGGGACATCCCCCGAGGGCTCCCAGACTGCAAGAGGGCACAGGCTGGGCTAAGGAACCCCCTGAGTGCACAAATTTCATGCACCAGGCCTCTAATATATTGTAATTGTCTACTATTTTTTTTCTTTCTCATCTCTGTCGCCTCTTGGTCATTTAGGTACTCTCCAATATTCCTTAAGGACTTTGATTCTTCACTCTAACATTAGCCATCATTATGAGAGATTTTTTTTAAAAAATCTGTATATCTAAACACTTATTTAACCTACTATTATTTCAAATTTTTTGAATACTTCAGGCCCAGTGTATTTTTACTTCGTGACATTTTAGCATGAATTGTTCTGAAATCTTAAAGTCAATATGCTGAACTTTCACCAAATCTTACTACTATTTCCTTAAATGAGCTAACTACACAAAGCAACTAGAGATCAGTGATGGCAAACCTATGACACGTGTGTCAGAGGTGACATGCGAACTCATTTTTTGGTTGATTTTTCTTTGTTAAATGGCATTTAAATACATAAAATAAATATCAAAAATATAAGTCTTTGTTTTACTATGGTTGCAAATATCAAAAAATTTCTATATGTGACACGGCACCAGAGTTTAGTTAGGGTTTTTCAAAATGCTGACGTGCCGAGCTCAAAAGGTTCGCCATCACTGACCTAGATTAATACCTTGTAGTACATATGGTTATGTAGTAAACGCTAACTCATGGTATTATTGTTGTTCCTCTGCCTCTTGTACTTCATCATCACTAAGCTAGATGTCCAATAAAATATTTCCATTTTCTTGATTCTTCAGGAAGGGACTCATCAGTTCCTACCAGATTTTTTTTCCTCTATTTACTCTAAAACCCATGTTACCCTGAACCATTTTCATATTGATGCCTCTACATCATCTTTCAACTTTCTCTCTATACCACACCTGCTATGGAAACTCCCAACAGCAAATCAGTTCTGCGTTCTGTCTAATCTGCTCCAAATTGCTGAATGCTGTTGAAATGGTTCATACCAATTACTATAAATTTTAGTTTCTAGCCTCAGCTGTACTTAAAAAGTTGTCTCAGTATTCAGATCTTGACTCCAATACTGGCAACTTTTCTTTCACCTTTTTCTCTTTAAGTAACTTATACCCCACCTCAAACCCCTTGGATTCTTCTTATTTTTTTTCAATCATAATTCTGTTGTGTTTTTTAAATGTTTCTTCACTTGTATTAATCATTAATTAATTTTAATTATTTTATTATTTTAATTTAATTTTTACAATGGATTCTTGAGTAAGGTGTAATTATTACCATTTTAAAAATATATTTTTATTGATTTCTGAGAGGAAGGGAGAGGGAGAGAGAAATAGAAACATTAATGATGAGAGAGAATTATTTATCGGCTGCCTCCTACATGCCTCCTACTGGGAATCAAGCCCTCAACCTGGGCATGTGCCCTTACCAGGAATTGAACTGTGACCTCCTGGTTCATAGGAGATGCTCAACCACTGAGCCACAGCACCCAGGCATATTACCATTTTAAAGAAGAAGCTGAGGTTTTGGGAATCATAACTTTGCAAAGTGTTCTTTCTCCCCCAACCCCCTCCCAGCTATTTTCAGTATCCACCTGGTACCATACATAGTTATCACAGTATTATTGGCAGTATTCCCTATGCTATACTTGACATCCCCATAACTGTTTTGTAATTACCAATTTGTACTTCTTAATCCCTTCACCTCTTTCACCCAGTCCCCCAACACTCTTCCTATCTGGCAACACCAGTCCACTCTCTCTGTGTCTGTGAGTCTGTTTCAATTTTGTTTGTTTGTTTATTTTGTTCTTTAGGTTTCCACATATAAGTGAAATCATGGTATTTGCCTTTCTCTGACTGACTTATTTCATTGAGCATAATATCCTCTAGGTCCATTCATGCTGTCACAAATGGCAATATTTCATTCTTTTTAATGGCTGAGTAATATTCTATTGTATATATTTCCCACTAATTTTTTATCCACTCCTCTATTGATGGGCACTTGGATTGCTTCCATATCTTGCCTATTGTAAATAACGCTGCAATGAACATAAGGAATGCATATATTCTTTAGAATTAGTGTTTTGGGTTTCTTCAGAGAAATACCCAGAAGTGGAATTCCTGGGTCATAAAGCAGTTCCATTTTTAATTTTTGAGGAACTTCCTTACTGTTTTCCATAGTGGTTACACCAATCTGCATACCCCCCACCAGTGCACAAGGGTTCCCTTCTCTCCACATCCTAGCCAACACTAATTGTTTAATTTATTGACAATTGCCACTCTTGACAGGTATGAGGTGATATCTCATTGTGGTTTTAATTTGCATTTTTCTGATGATTAGTGCTGTTGAGCATTTTTTCATATGTCTGTTGGCCATCTGTATGTCATCTTTGGAGAAGTATCTATTCAGGTCCTCTGCCCATTTTCTAATTGTATTGGTTGGTTTTGTTTCTTCATTTGTTTTTGGCGTTGAGTAGTATGGGTTCTTTATAAATTTTGGATATTAACCCCTTATCTGATGTGCCATTGGAGAATTTGTTCTCCCATTCAGCAAGTTATCTTTTTGTTTTGTTGATGGTTTCCTTTGCTATGTAAAAACTCTTTAGTTTGATGTAGTCCCATTTGTTTATTATTTTCTTTTGTTTCCCTGGTCAGGGGAGATATGTCAGAAAAAATATTGCTACAAGAAATGTTTAAGATTTGACTCCCTATGTTTTCTCCTAGGTGTTTTATGGTTTCAGGTCTTAAAGGAAATACTTTTAGTTTTTCTCCTTTGAATATGGATTTGTCATATATGGCCATTATTATGTTGAGGCATGTTTTCTCTATTCCCACTTTGCTGAGAATTTTTATCATAAATGATGGTGGATATTAACTGCTTTTCTGCATCTATTGATATGATCATAGTATTTTTATCCTTCATTTTGCTTATGTGATGTATCACATTCATTAATTTGTGGATATTGTATCAACCTTGCACCCTAGGAATAAATCCCACTAGATAATGATGTATGATCTTTTACTATATTATTTGAATTTAGTTTGCTTATATTTTGTTGAGGATTTTTGCATCTCTGTTCATCAGGGATATTGGTATATAATTATTTTTTTTTTGTAGTGCCTTTATCTGATTTTAGAATCAGAGTAATGCTGACCTCATAAAATGAGCTTGGGAGTCTTTCCTCCTCTTGTGTTTTTTGGAATATTTTGAGGATAGTTGTTAGTTTTGCTTTGAATGTTTGGTAAAATTCACCTGTGAACCCATCCAGTCCCAGAGTTTTGTTTGCTGGGAGTTTTTTAATTTATTATTTACTGCTTTGATTTCATTAGTTGTAATCAATTTGTTCATATTTTTTGTTTCTTCCTGATTCAGTTTTAGAAGATTGTTTCAAGGACTTTATCCATTTCTTCCAGATTGTCCAATCGTTGCCATATAGGTTCATAGTATTTTCTTATTCTTTGTATTTCTGTGACATCAGTTATTCTTTTTCATTTCTGCTTTTATTTATTTGGGATTTCTCTCTTTTGATTAATCAGGTTAATAGCTTATCAATTTTGTTTATCTTTTCAAAGAAACAGCTTTTGTTTTCATTGATCTTTTGTATTTTTTAGCTTTATTTTATTTACTTCTGCTCTGATCTTTATTATTTACTTCCTTCCACTCACTTTTGGTTTTGTTGTAAATTTTTTTATTTCCTTTAGGTGTAAGGTTAGTTGTTTACTTGAGTTTTTCCTTCTTTAGGTAGGCCTGTATTGCTATGAATTTTCCTCATAGGACTGCTTTGACTGTGTCCCATAGATTGTGTTGTTATGTGTTTATTTTCATTTGTTTCAAGCTAATTTTTTATTTCCTTCTTGATCTCATTGTTAACCCATTCATTGTTTAGTAACATATTGTTTAGCCTCCGTGTGTTTGTGTGGGTTTTTTGTGTTTTTGTTTGTTTGTTTGTTTTGTAATTGATTACTAATTGCAGAGCATTGTGTCCAGACAAGATGCTGATATGATCTTGAATGTATTGAGCCTCATTTTGTATCCTAACATATGGTCTACCCTGAAAAATGTTCCTTGTGCACTTAAAAAGAATGTACATTCTGCTGTTTGGGGGTTAAATGTTCTGAAAATATCAATTTATCTATCTGGTCTCTTGTGTCATTTAAGGCCACTGTTTCTTTCTTGATTTTTTTAAATCTGAAAAGTCTATCCATTGATTCAATCAGGTGTTAAAAATCCCCTACTATGGCTGTATTGCTGTTGATCTCTCCCTTTATGTCCATCATGATTTGCTTTGTATGTCTGGGTGCTTTTATATTGGGTGCATGATTGTTTACAAGAGTTATATTGTCTTTTCAGTTGATCCTTTATCATTATATAATGTCCATCTTTATCTCCATAGCCTTTGTTTTAAAGTCTATTTAGTTTCCATTTGCATGAAATATCTTTTTCCATCCATTTACTTTTAGTCTCTTTACTTTTTGCTCTGAGATGGGTCTCTTGTAGACAGCATATATTTGGGCTTTGTTTTCTTATTGATTCAGCTACACTGTGTCTTTTGATTGGCTCATTTTAGCTATTTACATTTAAAGTGATTATTGAGAAGTATGTGTTTATTGCCACTTTATTTCTTATAACTATGTTCCTTTTTTTCTTCTTTTTTAAAGAAGACTCTATAACAGCCGTGGCCCGTTTGAAATGAATAAAACTATTGAAAAAAAAGACCGTACCCTTTTATGTAATGATGTTTACTTTGAATTTATATTAGTTCACACAAACACTCCATCCATGCTTTTGTTCCGGCCCTCCAGTCCAGTTTAAGAACCCATTGTGGCCCTCGAGTCAAAAAGTTTGCCCACCCCTGCTCTATAACATTTCTTTTTTTTTTTTTTTTTTTAAATATATTTTATTGATTTTTCACAGAGAGGAAGAGAGAGAGATAGAGAGTTAGAAACATCGATGAGAGAGAAACATCGACCAGCTGCCTCTTGCACATCTCCCACTGGGGATGTGCCCGCAACCAAGGTACATGCCCTTGACCGGAATCGAACCCGGGACCTTTCAGTCCGCAGGCCGACGCTCTATCCACTGAGCCAAACCGGTTTTGGCAACATTTCTTATAATACTAGTTTGGTGGTAATAAACTCCTTTATCTTTTCTTGTCTGGGACACTCTTTATTTTACATTCAATTTAAATGCTAGCCTTCCTGGGTAGATTAGTCTTGGTTGTAGGTTCTTTCCCTTCATCACTTTGAATAATTCCTGCCAGTCCCTTCTGGCCTGAAAAGTTTCCATTGCGAAAACAGCTGACAGTCTTATAGGAACTTCCTTTTAGGCAACTGCTTTTTTTCTTGCATTTAAAAAATCTCTTTGTCTTTCTTTATCTTTATTTTATTTTTGCTTTTTGTTGTTATTTGGTGTGTTTTTTTTTGTTTGTTTGATGGGGGGGGGGAGGTCGTATTTTTGTTTTTTATAGAGAGAAAGGGAGAGAGAGAAACATTGATTGATTACCTTCCACACATGCCCTAACCTGAATCAAACCCACCACTTTTTGGAGTATGGATGATGCTACAGACAACTGAGCCACACCAGCCAGGGCAAGATTCTCCTTGTCTTTAACTTTTGCCATTTTAATTATGATATGTCTCTTTGGGATCATTTCCTTTGGGACTCTCTGTGCTTCCTGGACTTGTCTATTTTCTTTACCAGGTTGGGGATGTTTTCAGTCATTATTTCTTTGAATAGATTCTTTATTCTTTACTTTCTCCCCTCTCCTTGTTGTACCCCTATGATGCAGGTGTTGTTATCATGTTGTCCCAGTGGTCCTTTAGATTATCTTTATTTTTCACATTCTTTTTTCTTTTTGCTGCTCTGATTGGGTATTTTCTATTTTGTCTTTCAACTCACTGACTCTATTCTCTGCTTTATATAGCCTGCTGTTGAATCCCGCTAGTGTAGTCTTCATTTCAGGTGTTGTATTCTTCGTTTCTTACTGGTTCTTTTTTACAGTTTCTTTGGCCTTTTTTATATTTACTCTCTTTGTTTAAGTTCTTGCTGAGTTCATCCATTTTTCTCCTAAGTTCCTAGAACATCATTATAGTCAGTGTTTTGAACTCTTTGTCTGATAGCTAGCTTGCCTCCATTTCACTTAGTTCTGTTTCTCAGGATTTCTCTTCTTCTTTCATTTGGGGCATATTTCTTTGTCTCCCCAGTTAGCGTGGAAACTTCTGTAATATATTATGAATAAGACACATTACATATAATGTCTCATGTAATCCTCCCAATAATCTTATGACATGTGTGCAGTTATTATCACTGTTTTGGGATTACTGACTTTAAGTAACATTTTTCAGGTCATACAGCTAGAAAGCTTTGGGAATCAACACAAGCATCTGACATCAAAGCCAAGCCAATCTGTAGCCAAAACCTATGTTCTTCATGATAGTAGGCTAACTTTTCTCTTTGTTTTACATTCTATCCTTCTGCCATGGTAGATTTGCTTAAGTGCATATTATCATCATCATCATCATCATAGATGACATTTACTGCACATTGACTATGTGCTGAGCTTGTTTTAACCCTTTTTTTATATATATATTTTTATTGTTTTCAGAGAGAGAGAGAGAGAGAAAGAGAAACATCAATGATGAGAGAGAGTCATTGATTGGCTGCCTCCTGCATGCTCCACTCTGGGGATCCAGACCACAACCTGGGCATGCACCCTGACTGGGAATCCAACTGTGATCTCCTGGTTCATAGGTCAATGCTCAGCCACTGAGCCACGCTGGCTGGGCTTAACTGTTTTCAATACTATGTCAATATAGTATTGATATTATAATAATACACTAGAGGCACGGTGCACAAAAATTTGTGCACTCGAGGGGAAGGGGGTGTCCCTCAGCCCGGCCTGTGCCCTCTCGCAGTCTGGGACCCCTCGGGAGATAACGACCTGCTGGCTTAGGCCTGCTCCCTGGTGGCAGAGGGCAGGCCCAATCCCTAGGTGCAGCCCCTGGTCGGGCTCAGAGCAGGGCCGATTGGGGAATTGGTGCGCCGCCCCTGTCATGCACAGAGCAGGGTGGATCAGGGGTTTGCTATGCCACCCTCAGTCACGCTCAGGGTAGGGCCGATTTGGGGGTTGGGGCACCGCCCCCTGTCACACTCAAGGTAGGGTCGATGGGCAGGTTGCGGCGCCACCCCCTGTCACGCACAGAGCAGGGCCAATCAGGGGGTTGGGGCGCTGCCCCCTGTCACTCACAGAGCAGGGCCCATTAGGGGGTTGGGGAGCTCCCCCTGTCACGCACAGAGCAGGGCCGATCAGGGGGTTGGGGAGCTCCCCCCTATCACTCACAGAGTAGGGCCGATAGGGGAGTTGGGGCACCGCCCCCTGTCACACACAGAGCAGGGCGGATCAGGGGGTTGGGGCACCGCACCCTGTCATACTCAGGGCAGGGCCGATGGGGAGGTTATGGTTCTACCCCATCACACACAGAGCAGGGGCGGTTGGGGCGTCACCCTCTATCACCCACAGAGCAGGGCCGATCAGGGGGTTGGGGCACCGCCACTTTCACACTCAGTGCAGGGCCAATGGGGAGGTTATGGCTCTACCTAGTCACACACAGAGCAGGGCCCGTGGGGCGGGAGGCGGGGGGTTGGGGCACCGCACCCTGTCACACACAGAGCAGGGCCGATCAGGGGGTTGGGGCGCCGCACCCTGTCACACACAGAGCCCCAGGGCAATCAGGGGGTTGGGGAGCTCCCCCCTATCAGGCACAGAGCAGGGCTGATCAGGGGGTTGGGGCGCCTTCCCCTGTCACGAACAGAGCAGGGCAGATAGGGAGATTGTGCCCCCCCCCCCCCCCCCCGTCACACACAGAGCCACAGGGCGATCAGGGGGTTTGGGCGCTGCCCCCTGTCACGCTGATCCCGGTGCCAGGAGGCCTCACGGCTCCGCTGATCCCGGTGCTGGGAGGCATATTACCCTTTTACTATATAGGATAGAGGCCTGGTGCACGGGTGGGGGCCGGCTGGTTTGCCCTGAAGGGTGTCCTGGATCAGGGTGGGGGTCCCCACTGGGGTGCCTGGCCAGCCTGGATGAGGGGATGTTGGCTGTTTGCAGCTGGTCACACACCCTTCAGGGTGGGGGTCCCCACTGTGGTGCCTGGCCACTCTGGGTGAGGGGCTGAGGGCTGTTTTCAGGCTGGCGGGTAACTGAAGCTCCCAACCGCTCCTTTTTTCCTTTTTTTTTTATTCTGGGCCAGCTTTAGCCCTCAGGCTTGGCTCCAGCTCTTAGGCCTCCACTGCTGAAAGCAGGTTTCTGGCCTTTGTTTACCTTCTGTATTTGAAACAATGTTGCGATCCTGCTGGCTGAAGCCCAGGACTAAAGCAGGTTTCTGGGGTTTTGTTTAGCTTCTATATTTGCAACATAGTTGCTTAGAGTTGCAGCTCAGAGGCCGGCAGCGACAGCGGCAGCGGCAGGTGGGGAACATTGGAGTCCTCCATCACTGAAGCAAGCAAGCCTCATGTTAGTTTCAAGCTGCCTGGCTGACGGCCGCCATCTTGGCTTGCAGTTAATTTGCATATCGCCCTGATTAGCGGATGGGAAGGGTAGCGGTCGTACGCTAATTACCATGTTTCTCTTTTATTGGATAGGAGGATATTTTACAGATGAGCAAACTGAGGCCCACAAAGGATATGTAACTTGCTCAAAGTCTCAAAACTAACAAGTGGTGTATAGATAAAATTTGAACCTGTTAGTTACGGAAATTTATTGAGTGTGTAGCACTAGGCAGTCATGATTGTAGAGCCCCCTGTGTTTAACTACCATACTGCCTGATTTGACCTCTGTTCCTCTAGATTTAAAATCTTTTAGTTGCAGCCTATAATTTGCAAGTTGAAAACCAAAGTCCGTGGTTACAGAGCCATTCCTAACCTGTCTCTACCTCTCATTTCCCAAGTCATTTCTATATATATTCTAGATTCTAACTACAGAGAACTATTTCCAATCTCTATAATATACTATATGCTTGCTTAATTTTATACATTATTTTCCCTCTTATTACTGTCCTCCCCTCTTTTACTCTTGTGATTCATCTCTTCAAACCCAATTTGAGTAATTCTGATTTTTTTCCTGACCTTTCTACTAGCTACTCTTAGGGGGCAAATATGGTCAGCTCTCTCTTTTGTGTTATTGTGCTTCTTGTCTTTATGGTCAAATTTATTTACTTTTCTATCTCCCCATCAAAACTATGAACTATTTGAAAACAGGACCATAAATTGTTTTTCTTTGTATCTCTATCACAGTACTTAGTGTTTATATTCATTAAGTATTGATGGTATGAATAAAAATACTTTATTGTGAAATACTTTAAAAACTAAAAATTTCCTCAGTTTGTTTTTCCCCACACTTCAACATACCCAAGGGACAATGACACCTCTAATTGGTACAGTGATTCCCAAATAGATTCTCAAATAGATACACATTAGAATCTGAGGAGGGGGAAAACATGTAATTTGAACATGTTTGCTTTCTTACCTACTCCCACTCTCCCCCACACAGTTGAATTTGATTTAATTCTCCATACCTCAACTGTTATTAGAAAGTCAGTGCTCTAAAACACACTATAAGCAGATGTTTTAGCTTTTTTCTACTTCTGTTATCTTTAATATGCAAGGTCTGCATTTAGCACTGTGAGAAATACAAAGGAGCCAGAAATGTTCTTTCTATAAGCGTACTTACGGTATGATAGGTTCAAAACAAAACAGTTTTAGATAAAATAAAAACTATTAAATTCTGTTTCAGAAGTTTAGGGAAGTATTCTGCCATAGATGAGCTTGTGTCAAAAATAATCTCAACAGATAATGGGATTATTAGTTACAGAATGTAAAATAAATGTTTAAACTATTTAAATAAATAATAGAAGAATAAAAACATGAGCAAAGAATGAGTAATGAACCAACAAGACGAGGCAGAATTTTTTTAAAATAAATAAATAAAATGTGATTCTAGATATCAGAGATATACTTCAGAATAATTGAAGGAAAGGTGGTGATGAAACAGGATTTACCATTAATTGATAAATTATTAAAGCTGGGTGGGAAGGAGAACTAAATAAAACTTATAAAAATAGGCAACACAACATATGAAATTGAAAAACAAATGAATGGATTAAATACCAGAAGGTAGGTAGTGGTGTGGAAAATATAGCTAATGAAATTACCTGAGTACAACACAGAGAAAGATGAAAAATATGAAAAAAGAGGCCAAGAGACTTAAAGGATAGAATGAGAATGATTAATACACTAAGTAGAGTTCAAGAATGAGGGAATGGAGAGAATGGGGCAGTGGCCCTGCCCAAAACAGTAATGGCCTAGGATTTTTCAGAATTGATAACAAACAGGAACCCTCAAGTCAAGTCTCTAGAAGGATACATAAAAAGTTATCTACATCTAGCCTGGACAGTGTGGTTCAATGTTTGAGGGTTGACCCATGAACCAAGAGGTCACCAGTTTGATTCCTAGTCAGGGCACATACCCGGGTTGTGGGCTTGATCCTCATTAGGGGCATGCAGGAGACAGCCAATTGATGTTTCTTTCTCATCAGTGTTTTTATCTCTTGATCTGCCTCCCTTCCTCTCTCTCTAAAATCAATAAAAACATATTTAAAAACACAAAAACAGAGAGCAGGAAGTGTTTACCTGGGATTGGGAAGTAGGGAGAGGTTAGTAAAAGGTACAACTTACAGCTATAAAATAAATAAGTTCTGAACATTTAATGTATAATGTGGTGACTATAGTTGATAACTATTGTATAAATGTAATTTGCTAAGAGAATGGAACTTAAATGTTCTCATCAAATATATACTTTTCTATATAATCTAATCTCTATATTTATATAATCATGTAATATATATAAAATATTTGAGGTGTACATGTTTATTAAATAGATGAGAGGAATCCTTTCAAATTGTATACATATATTAAATCATTACAGTGTACCCTTTAAATACTTTTTTTCATTGCTATATAACCTTTACTCATGGGATATATCTGCCTGTTGCATACGATATAATTTCTTAAAGCTTGGAATCAGATTGGACACTGCAGCCTTATTTCCTATTCCACATTGATTTTTCATGTGGTAAAAATCAATGATTGAAAACCCAGTTTAGCAAAGATTATGTCATCAAAAGGAATGTGGTACGTTCTAATGTTGACTGTTTCTTATGGTGTCCTGCAGATGTCACTGTGTTTCTTTTGAAAAGTCAAAATATCTCTGTTGCCCCAGAGTTCCTCAAGAAGTTTGGGAACCTCTGCCTTCTTTGTGCTTCGGTTCTTTTTATGCTAAATGTGTGCTGGGTTTTTTTTATTACAACATATGTTTTAAGGTGTTGCTCTCTTTCCCAGCTTACACTTATGACTGATTCAATGTCTCTTGCCTTTTTATTTACTTTTTGACCTTGCAGAGGCTTTAGACAAACCATACAGATTTCATAGGTCTACCACCAAGTTTTCTCTTTTGTCCTGTGTTCAATTTCATTAAAAGACAAAATGAACACCAACTTGGGACAGTTTGCCAGTACTGCCAATCAGTTCTTAGCTCAAAACATACTACTCAGCTGTTTTGATCATTTCACTCCATCTAGCATTTTGTTACTCTTAGAATTTGACATTACCTACAAAGATGCCCTTGCTTTATAAAACTGACCTGCTTCTGGAAAATTGCCAGCAAATGAGCAGTCTCACTTGCAATTTAAATTCAGTAAATATTAGTGGCATCTATTTATATAGAAGCTACTTTGCTTTGATACTGTATGCCTGCTTTATCTATCCAAATCACACTGGATGTTAGGGATTAAAGTAGGATTGGGGTTCCATGATTTCTGACATAAAATATCTCACTCTCTTCTAGAGCATAGTTAACATCCCTTTAAATTGTAGAGAGAATGATACAGGGAACAGTGTAAAATAACAAAATTTGAAGAGCTTTATATGTAAAACCTCAGCAAATGAGCAGAACTCCAGGAAAACTGGCCTAAGGCTTTGAAATCTCCTTCTATCACAAATCTCAGAACTTCTAGTATAATTCAATTTAAAGCATAGAATAAAGAGGCAGAATAGAGAAACGAATCAATACGCGAGTTTTACCAGAGTGGCTAGAATATATACAGATGAGGTGATTGGGCCATCTGTCACCTAGTGAAAGGTATAATGTTATCACTTATCAGTGTGAAAGTATAAGAACTGTTAACAAGTACTAATTCCATACCCAGCATCTGTATGCCTCCCATCTGCCTGAACTATAATAAGCCCTTCTCCCTAATATAGTGGGAGAAGACAGGGAAAAGGAGGCCTCTCCTTCTGTAACCTAAAGCAATGCAATATAAATTACCAATCCCTAGTTGAATTATTTAGTCTGTTTATTTCCCAAAATAACTTTCCAAATATGTAAATCTTTAACTTGAATAGAATATTACAGCATTCACACACTGCTTTTAATTACCATTTGCTTATCTTAAAATAATTATACTCTATTCATACTTCTTCTCTCCCATAGTAATGTGTATCAGAGAGAAGAAATGAGGTAGGAGGCACTGGGCTCACATATTCACTGCCATAGGTATCTTTGTCTAGTCGTTTTCCTGTTTGGTGCTGAGACCCTCTGGCACATTGTGTCTTGAATCATTTTTTTCATGTTCTCTTTTTTATAAGTGTTTTCTGTATTCATTTGTATCAACTTATTTTATTATTTAAAGTCAAAAGATTTTTTTTGTGTATACTAAGAACTTACATAAGATGTATAATTTCATAAATTTAAAGTTATTATTTGAAGGAAGTAATTTATAACTGTGTAGAGCTAAAAGAAAAAGCATTTATCTATTTTTGTGGATGCTGTACAAAATCCTGGGGGAAAAAAATAATAGAAAAGTCTGGTGCTTTATAATTAAAATGTGTGTAGATTATAGCATATATGTAGACATCAGTTTATGATTTGATTCCCCAACTTATAAACTGTGTTCTTTAAGTACATTTAGTAATTGATTGTTAAAACCTTAAATGCATTACCTTATGTAAGCATTTTTAACTAGAGGCCCAGTGCACAGATTCATGCACTGGTAGGGTCCCTTGGCCAGGCCTGTGCCTTCTTACAATCTGGCACCCCTCAGGGGATGTCGGACTGCCGATTTTGGCCTGATCCCTGCAGGCCAGGCCAAGGGACCCACCGGTGCCTGGCCTCTAGTATGCATATAAGATTTTTGGTTAATCTCTTCCCGCCCTCCCCCCCTTTCCTCTGAGATTCATCAGTCTGTTACATGTTTCCCTGCCTGTGCATTGAACGTCTGCCCCCTAGTGGTTAGTGCATGTTATAGCTACCGGTCAAACAGTCAGCCAGTTGCTTAGTCTTTTATGTATATAGATGACTACAGAGTATTCTCTCATATGGATGTGGTATAATATATTTGCCCCTGGTTTTGGGACATTCAACTTACTGCGGGGTTTGTTTTTTGTTTTTTGTTGTGGTTTTTTTTTGATGATGTGATAATTGAACATCTTTTTTTTTATAAAACTTAGTCTGAATTTCCCTTTTTCTCCCTACCTATAAGAGGCCCCTGCTATTATTAATTCTATTATCCAATGGTATTCTTTGAAGGTTAAGGGACCTAATATTCTTTAAGTGTTTGGCATAGTGTGTGGCCCACTGTAAGTGCAGAATAAATACTCTCCACAACCTTTCTCTGACTCAGCATTGATACAGGAAATATGATTTGAAACGGTTCTTTGAGGTGAGCACTGAGGTCGTTCAGCAATAGCACAGCAAGGGATGCCAAATGGCGGAGGAAAATCCGAAAGATTGAAGCTGTAAGATTGGAAAGAGTTTCTGTTGTCATTCATTTGTTTTAGTTGTTCCCAGTTGTATATTCTTTATATAAAAGGAATGTCTTAGCTGGAGACTCTCAGAATATAATTTTCTTCCTTTGAATGAAAATGTGTATGTTTATTAAAGTAATATTATACGAGAGAAACATTGAAAAAGCACTCTTTAAAATAGTGCAATCATTGTGTGTGTTATTTGTTTATTGTATCTATATTTTATACTTTTTGTGATATTTTAGTCAAGTGTGTGTCCAATGATGTCTTCTCTGTTTTCTTTCTTTTTTTTTTTTTAATTATCCTAGTCACGTGAACTGGAAATTTCAGTTTATTGGCGTGATTGGCGATCTCTGTGTGCTGTAAAATTTCTGAGGTTAGAAGACTTTTTAGACAACCAACGGCATGGCATGTGTCTCTATTTGGAACCACAGGGTACTTTATTTGCAGAGGTAATAAATGTATTTTATTAAATGTGCATAACCGTAATTGAAATTATATATGTAGACAGCTTGATGTAGAAATGAAGAGAGTATTAGGCTAAACCACATACAACTTGAAATCTTGGCTCAGCTTTGCCACTGAAAAGGTATATTAACTTAAGACAAATAATTTATCCTCTGATTTGTTTACTCAGAGGGGGTTGGACTATATTATATCTAAGGTTCTCTTAAATTTTCAAAACTTAGTAATGTAGTGAATTTCATGACCATAAATCCAGTGCTATATTCATATCAACTTAAATTTTCTTCACTGTAGGTTACCTTTTTTAATCCAGTTATTGAAAGAAGACCAAAACTCCAACGACAAAAGAAAATTTTTTCAAAACAGCAAGGTAATTACTAAGAAATCAAATACTAAGTGTTTCCTGAAGTAAAGAAAATTTGTGTACTTTTTTTTTTTCTTTTTTTAAATCTTCATTGTTGAGAGTATTAACCCCATTAACCCCTTCTAGTTCGTTCTGCTCTCTGCCCCAGGCCATCACTACCCTATTGTCTGTGTCCATTTTTAATTTTTTGAGGGAAACTCCATACTGTTTCTATAATAGCTGCACCAGTCTGCATTCCTACCAGTAATATATAGGGTTCCCTTTTCTCCACATCCTTGCCAGCATTTGTCATTTATTGATTTGTTGATGGTAGCCATTCTGACAGGTGTGAGGTGATACCTCATTGTCATTTTAATTTGCATCTCTCTGATGATCAGTGACTTTGAGCATTTTTTCATGTATCTTGGCCTTCTCTATGTCCATTTTGGAGAAGTGTCTATTTAGGTTCTTTGCCCATATTTAAATTGGATTGTTTGTCTTCCTTTTGTTAAGTTGTATGAACTCCTTTATATTTTGAATAGTAACCCTTTATCAGAGGTATCATTACCAGACATGTTCTCCTTTACAGTGGGCTCCTTTTTCATTTTGTTGATGGTTTCTTTTGCTGTGAAGAAGCTTTTTAGTTTGATGTAGTCCCATTTGTTTATTTCCTCCTTAGTTTCCTTTGCCCTAGTAGATGTATCAGTAAACATGTTGCTATGAGAGATGTCTGAGATTTTGCTGCCTATGATTTCCTATTTTTATGATTTCACAACTTACATTTAAGTCATTTATCCATTTTGAATTTATTCTTGTGTATGGTGTAAGTTGGTGGTCTAGTTTCATTTTTTTGCCTGTATCTGTCCAGTTTTCCCAACATCATTTATTGAAAAGACTCTCTTGACTCCATTGTATATTCTTGCCTCCTTTGTCAAATATTAATTGAGCATAATGGCTTGGCTTGATTTCTGGGTTCTCTGTTCTCTTCCATTGATCTATGTGCCTGTTATTGTGCAAGTACCAGGCTGTTTTGATTACAGTGGCTTTGTAGTGTAACTTGATACGTGGTATTATAATCCCTCCAACTTAGTTCTTCTTTCTCAAGATTGCTGCAGCTATTTGGGGTCTTTTTTGGTTCTATATAAATTTTGGAGAGTTTGTTCTAGATCTGTGAAATATGCTGTTGGTATTTTAATAGGGATTGTATTGAATCTATAGGTTGCTTTGGGTAGTATGAACATTTTAATGATGCTAATTCTCCCAATCCATGAACACGATATATTCTTCCACTTGTTTATATCTTCCCCTATCTCTTTCTTCAGCACCGTGTAGTTTTTGAAGTACGTGTCTTTTACCTCCTTGGTTAAGTTTATTTCTAAACATTTTAATTTTTTTGTTGTTGCACTGGTAAATGGGATTGCTTGTTTAATTTCTCTTTCAAAGAATTCATTAGTGGTATATAAAAAATGCCATCAACATCTGGGTGTTAATTTGTATCCTGCTACATTGCCAAATTCATTTATTAAATCTAGTAATTTTTTGATGGCGTCTTTAGGGTTTTCTGTGTACAATATCATGTCATCTGCATATAATGAGAGTTTTACTTTCTCATTATTTCTTCTTGCCTGATCGCTGTGGCTATGACTTCCAGTGTGTTCTTTATTAGTGTTGTCATTCTTTATTTCCAACAGGTCTTTTTTCATAGTTACTATATCTTTATTCATGCTGTTGAGCATCTTTGCAGTCATTATTCTGAACTCTACATCTGATAAATTTCTTATCTCCATTTCATTTAGCACTTCTTCTGGAGAATTCTCTTGTTCTCTCATTTGGGGCTTTTTTTTTTGTCTCCCCATTTTGGCTGTCTGTTTAGGTTTGTGTCTGTTTATTTTGTAGATCTGCTATGACTCCCAATCACTAGTGCAGGAAAATGTCAGGTGCTGTTTGTGACTGGCCCTGAGTACCTGTTTGGAGCTATCAACTATCCACAGGTTGTGGCTTCCTCTGCTGGGGCTCGGTTCTTTGGGCAAGGACCAAGATGTGCACCAAGATCTGCTTTTCCTTGCCCCAGGCCTGGATTAGATCAGGCAAAGACTCAAAACCTCCAGAGACCCGCCTCTGTCTGCAATCTGATTGGTATTCAGTCTTGATTAGCCTTAGGCTACCCACTACTGGAAGGGGTGAGAGGTTTTCCAACTGGGTGGGGCAAAGACTCCAGAGACCTGCCTCTGTCTCTGATTGTTATTTTCAGTCTCTTAATGGGCCTCAGAAACTCTCTAAGGTGGGGCAAGAAGTTTTCAATTACTTTCCCCCCACCTACCTCCAGGCAAAAACTGCCTTGATGGTAAAGGTGTCCAGGAGAAAGATGTCCTCTGCAGTATGAGGGAATGTCTCAGCACAGGAAACAATTGTCTGCCTTCCAAGCTCTAACCCCATATTCCCCAAACCTGGTTTCTGCTCACATTGCTCCAGTTGACTCTGCTCTTCCTCTGCCAGAGCCCAAGGTGAGTGGCTGCACATGAAATTTTGTGCATTGGCCCTTTAAGAGAGTGCCTGTATTTCCAGCCCTCTCTCCCTGGTAGACAGCAACCCTGCTGCTTTTCACAGCCAGATGTTATGTGGGCACCTTTCTCAGTTCTGGGCTGGGGGGCCCAACTTGGGGTTTAGACCCCAGAGTTCTCAGTGGCAACCCCACATAGCTGAGATATCTCTCTGAAAATTCAGCTGCTGTCTGTGGGAGCCCAGCCAGCCCTTTCGTGTCTCCTCAATTCCCATCAGTCTCTATATGGTCTCCACTTCCCATCCTTGGTTATCAGGGTTCTCTCCAGCTAGTCTTCAGTTGATTATTCAGGGTGGCTTTTCTGTATTTTAATTATAATTCCAGTTTGGTCTTGGGAGCATGTCCGTATAGTTTCTACTTTTCTGCACCATTTTGGAATCTCTCCATACTGTTTTAAAAGTGATATCCATCTTTGTTTTTTGTTTTATTTTTATCTATGTATTTATTTTTATTAAGGAATATTTTAAACATACTCATAAGTAGAGAGACTAGTGCAGTGTACCATCACTCAACTTCAACCACAGTCAACTCATGGCCAATTTTGTTTTCTTTATATCTCTTTCACTCATTACTTCCTCAGATTAATTGGAGCAAATCCAGACATCATATTGATTTATTCTTAAATATTATAGTTAGTATCTCCAAAAGATAAGAATTTTTATTAAATTTTAACCACATATCATTACTAGACTTTAAAAATAAAGTATCTACCTATTTATCTTTAAAACTGTTTTTGCTGTTTTGCACTAGTATTTATAACAAATAGTTAGCTATTTTTTAAGTGGCACATTTTATTTGTCCTTAAATTATAAACCAATGAATATGAATTTTTTAATTATAGCTTTTGGTAATATGTAAAAAATTACTTGTTCTGTTTATTTACAATATCCACAGGCAAAACATTTCTCAGAGCTCCTCAAATGAATATTAATATTGCCACTTGGGGAAGGCTAGTGAGAAGAGCTATTCCTACAGTAAATCATTCTGGCACCTTTAGTCCTCAAGCACCTGGGCCTGCTACAGTGCCAGTGGTTGATGTACGCATCCCAGAACTAGCATCTCCAACTAGGTACGTGTCTAAGATTTAAGCATTGCTTTTATAAAATACAAAAAAATTGTGACATTTGTATCTATTGCTTACAGTGGGCCTATTTAAAATCTCATTTTTTTCCAAATTGTATGATGAAATTAGTATTCTGATTACTTTTAAAAATTAAAAATTATTTGCTTTAATTTTAGATTATTTAAAATACATATTTTTGATAACTTTTTGGTGAATTACTTTCTCTTTTATAAGTGATTCTACAGTAACCAAATTGGACTTTGATCTTGAACCTGAACCTCCTCCAGCCCCACCCCGTGATTCTTCCCTTGGAGAAATGGATGAATCTGCTGAATTAAGAGATTTGGATGCACCAGAACAGGCAAGGCATTTTAAACTTGTATTTTTACCATGTGAATTACCAGTAAAAGCATCATAGTGAATGAGGTATACATTTCAATTATTTAAAAATTGTCTGTGTCCTGTCAGTATTGCTCAGTTAGTTGGAGCATCATCCCATGGGCCAAAGTGTCACAGGTTCCATTCCCAGTTAGGGCAAATTCCTGGGTTGCAGGTTGGATCCCATTAGGAGAGCAGTAGATCGATGTTCTCTCTCACATCAATATTTCTCTCTTTTTGTCCCCCCCCCCCCCCCATTTTTCCTTCTCTCCCTCCCTCACTTCCTCCCCCTCTAAATTCAATAAGCATATCCTCAGGTGAGGATTTTTTTTTTTAAATTGTCTGTGTTTTGTGTTCTTATGAGTGAAACAAAAATCTCTAGATGTCCATGGGCCAGTAGAGATAAAATAGGCTGCTTCAGCTAAAAAGAGCATAAGAACATGATTGATAGTAAATGATATATTGTGTAAACACTCTCCCTCTTCTGGCTTGGTTAACATGATTTCTGAATACACATTGAAGGTGGCATTAATGTGTTAAGTTTTTCACATGTTTTAGATAAATGCAATATACAATTAATAACCTTTAAATGAATATTTAGTATCTGAATTTAACTTTTCTTACAGATATTGACTTCTGACATTTTTATTTTAACTTTATCCTTACCTACTAAGTTGAATGTTTCTTTGATTTAATGAGTATTTAATATTTCACAGGACTCAGAAGCTGTTTTTGATATTGAAAATGACAGAAATAGTATACGTCCAAAATCTCAATCTGAATTTGAAGCTGATATTCCTCAATCAAGCCTAGAATACAGTGGAGTTCGAGAACTTGAGGATAGAAGGTAAAGAATATATACAGAACTTTGCTACTGCATGTTTGGTCTCATACTTTTACCTTATTTTTAACTGATATTGCTGTTTTCAGATCTCAACAAATGTTTCAGTTTAATCTACAAGACTTCAGATGTTGTGCTGTCTTGGGTAGAGGACATTTTGGAAAGGTAATCTCTTAATATTTCTTTAATACCTACAAAAGTAATAACTCTAGTGGGAAATAATTATTTAATCTCATTTCAGGTGCTTTTGGCTGAATATAAACACACAAATGAGATGTTTGCTATAAAAGCCTTAAAGAAAGGAGACATTGTAGCTCGAGACGAAGTAGACAGGTTAGTTTTTTAAAACATAAACCGATGAACAAAAACAGATCCAGAGACAGAGAAGCATCGATCAGATGCTCAAACCTCAGAGAGAAGGTAGGGGAGGGTGGGGGTAAGGGGGAGAGATCAACCAAAGGACATGTATGCATGCATATAAGCATAACCAATGGATGCAGACACCAGGGGGTAAGGGTGAGGGCAGGATTGAGAGGGTGGTGGTGGTGGGGGCATTGGGGGGATAAGGACATATTTGTAATACCTTAATAAAGGGAAATAAAAATAAATAAAATTATTTATTTTTCTGAAGTTGTGACTTAACAGCAAAAACTATCATAAATAGGGTGATTAAATATGAAAATAAGTTAATTCCAAGTTGTGCTTGAATATTTGACTTGATTTTCTTCTACTTTAAGTCAAGTTGATTTTCAGGGAGAGAAGGAGTAGTAATTTTTTTCTCTTTAGTCAAAATTAATGTTCCAGAGTCAGAAATTTTGAACAATGTTCTTTCTAGCAGCTTGTAAAAATTCTTACAGAAAAAAACCTATGATTCTATAGACTTTACAGAGAAATTATACCACTCTCAAGGAGCTTCTTGAAGCATGTTACAGAATTCTCCATGTAGCCTCTCTGTTTTCCAGTCAGCCTTCCAAATTAAAACTTAAGCAGCATATCTTTACTTCATATATTATATGATAAAATACTTGAATTCTGTAACTTATGAATTAAAAAGGCTGTCCTTGAAATTACCTTGGTCACAAACTTTTATTTTTATTATGCTTTAGATTGCTAAATTCTCTGACCATTTCCTGATAAATTTTCACAGTTTACCCTAATTAAGTCTTTTCTGTTAACTATAACACTAGCTATACGTGTGCTTCTCCGGTACTGTCAGTGCAAACTCTATAATCTTTGTTATACTAATCATATATTTTAGTTTGCATTAACATATTTCAATTCATTATATACATCAAGCAGACCAAATTTTTTAAAGCATATGTAGCAAAACAAAGACTATTTTATGGTTTTAAAGTTATAATAGTTAAGAACTTTGCTTAGTTTAGAGTTTGGTAATTTTTAAAGAGCATTGTTTCCAGCTAGAACCTAAGGGAAGAAAAAAACCTATTTATTTTTAAATGTTTTCTCTTACAGCCTGATGTGTGAAAAAAGAATTTTTGAAACTGTGAATAGTGTAAGGCATCCATTTTTGGTGAACCTTTTTGCATGTTTCCAAACAAAAGAGCATGTTTGCTTTGTAATGGAATATGCTGCCGGTGGGGACCTAATGATGCACATTCATACAGATGTCTTTTCTGAACCAAGAGCTGTGTAAGTATGCTTTAGACATTTCTCTGAATTTTTCATGATTAATATTTTTCTGGAAAGGAAAAAAGCTCTGTGAATTAATTCTCGTCCCCCACCCCTTTTCCCAAATAGAAACTAAGACTTTAGAAATTTTTACCTTTTGCCACCAAAAACAAAAAATCTATTTAATTCTGTTGTCCATATTGAAATTTCATGGATTACCCCTAAACCATACATGATAATTTAAATACAAAACTTAGATTCTTTTTAATAAAATTTTTGCTGGTTTTTTTAAATTTATAATTTTTTAAAATTGATTTGTTGTTGTTTTTAGAGAGAGAGGATGGGAGAGAAAGAGAAACATTGATGTGAGATGCTCCCTACCAGGGATCGAGCCCACAACCCAGTCATGTGCCCTGACCAGGAATCAAACAGGCACAGGATGATGCCCAACCAACTTAGACACCGTGGCCAGGGCTAAAACTTTTGTTTTCTGTTACATTTTATCCCTAGGGAATGCCATTATGACCATGACTTTAAATACCAAATATACTCAAAGTACATTGTTAAGTGGAAAGAGAAAGGGTAGAATAGTCTGTGTCATTTTATTGTACGAAATATTAGTATTTGTGTTTTAAAGGATAATTTTAAGTATCTGTATATGTTTACAATATCTCTGAAAGTATCCAAGAAAGTGGTATATATATTGCTTCCAATGAAAGACACAGCCACTGGTGAGGTGCAGGAAGCACAGCCCCTCTGACTCCAAAGCCGGTCGCTCCGATAGCTGCTCCCCATCCTGCTCCACAGTGGAAGCAGCGCTTCCGGGCCCATGCCGAATCAGCTCCGGCTTCCAGCGTCCTGCCTGCCCCTTCGTATACTATGTGCAGTCAGGGGCATGGCTTCGGTCTCCCTGGCCAATAGTGCCACAGCACAGCCAGAGAGCGACAGGACACAGCTACCAGCACTGACGGATTGATTTGGCCATGTGACTGACATCATGTGCAGTTACACTGCATGTTTACATTTGTAGGGAAGCAGGGCAGCCTGCTCCTGCTGCCCAGGCCACCTTCTAGACCAGCGGTTCTCAACCTGCACTATGCTTTAATTATGTTCAATTTGTAACAATGAAATTGGGGGTCACCACAACATGAGGAACTGTATTAAAGGGTCGAGGCATTAGGAAGGTTGAGAACCACTGTTCTAGACTAAGAAAGGCCCACTGATCTCTGTGTTTCTCCTGCCGTCCGGAATCAAAACCTCTTGGGGATGAATGATCCCAGCGATGTCCCCAACACATACTCAGTGTCACTGTCACAGACATTCCCAGTTATTACAGCCCGTTCCTCAGCCCACAGTGCCATGCTCCACCCACTGCCCCTCCTCAACTGTCACCCCCTGAGGACCACCTATCTGAAGTGTGAGCAAGATCTCAAATGCCCCCGTCCTTTTTTTTTTTCCAATAGCACCCTTGCCCTACCTTTCTTCCTCTAAAAACCTTGCATTTTAAAAATATATATTTGATTGATTTCAGAGAGGGAAATAGAGATAGAAACATCAGTGATGATAGAGAATCATTGATTGGCTGCCTCCTGCACATTCCAAACTGGGGATCGAAATCTCTTGTGGCCTTTTCCCCCGGCCAGCAGGCCACAATCGGCGGTGAGGGCAGGAGGAGGGAAACCGGATCGACCTGATCACCAGCCAGGCTTAGGGACCCCACCCGTGCACAAATTTCTTGCACCAGGCTTCTAGTTTAGAATAAACAATGAAAAATACATACATGGTCCTGTTCTTCTCAAGAATTAATATTCTAGCTGGGGCAAGTTTTTCTAAGATCCAAATCCATTTATCCAATTTCTAAACCTCTTCACCTGTCCCAAGACAATTCAGAGTCAACAAATCTAAGGCCAAACTCATTTTCCCAGCACAACTTAGGCTACTCCTGTATTTTTTTTACCTATTCATTGCACTAAGAAGGAAACCTTGAGAGTCATCTTAAGCTTTTCCTCTTCCTCATCCTCACAGCCAAGGAGACTCTTAAGTCCTGTCATGCTAGTTTTAAAATTTCTCTTAAACCTATCCTTGCTTTCTCTTTGTTGGCACTACAATGAAGGTTCTCACAATTTCCATCTGTACTATCCTAATGGCCTTATCTATTGTTTTCTCCTCTGGATATCTACCTACTTTTACTCCAACCTTCATGCTAATATCAGAAATATCTAACAAATCTGATTAAAATAGTTTTATTCTCTATCACAAAGAGGAAAAATTTCAGTATCCATAATGTCTCAAGATCCTTCACAACTTGATCCCAAGCTGTCTTTCCAGCCTCCTCTCTCATTACTTCTTCCCCATTTTTTACTTCAACCATAGTAAACTTATTACTGTTTTCAAAAATATTATGCCTCTTACACCTGTATTTCTTTCCTTCTCAAGGGAATGCCCTATATTTCCCCTATGAAAGTTTTCTTCACACTGTTCTTCTGCCCTTACAGCATATTGTAATTTCTCCTACAGACCAGGTTGAAGGACTACAGTGGAAGCCATCAGGCAAAGTTAAAGGCTTCCATTGCAGAGATTGTATTTTTCCTTTAATATGTTTTCTTTCTTTTTTTTTAGAGACAGAAGAAGGGAGAGGGAGAGAGAGAGAAACATTAATCGGTTACCTCCATATGCACCCCTACTGGGGATCAAACCAGCAAACTGGGTATGTGCTCTGACTGGGAATCGAACCAGCAACCTTTTGGTACACAGGATAATGCTCAACCAACTGTGCCACAGCAGGCAGGCTTACTTTTTTTTTATTTCTTTTTCTTTTTTTCTCCCAATATTTAGCACATTTCTTACTATGTCTGGCATATAGTAAAAACTAATATATGTGAAATTAGTTAACTATGGAATTCTGCTTTGAAGCATAAAAGTATAAACTAGGATTCAAGAGCAGTGGAATTTATTAAACATTTCTTATTTAATTCTTAGATTCTATGCTGCATGTGTAGTTCTTGGGCTGCAGTATTTACATGAACACAAAATTGTTTATAGGTAAGTGAAGTTTTGATGCTTAATGGCTTACTTTGGTATGTATTAGAACTACAGATAATTAAGAAGGATATTTTGTGTTTAATCAGCTTCTTAATTTTCTCTTTTATATGATAAGTGACCTCGCAAAAGTTAAATTCCAGTTTTGAAAGACATGGTTAACACAGTAATTATATGATGGACCTCTTTGTTCCTGAACCTCTGCCCATTATGTAATTACAGTAGTCAAATTATGAGTTGGCCTCTGATAACACAATTCACCAACAATATTCATCCTGGTGAATATTTTTTTTAAATATATTTTTTATTGATTTCAGAGAGGAAGGGAGAAGGATAGAAAAATAGAAACATCAATGATGAGAGAGAATCATTGATCGGCTGCCTCCTGCACGCCCCCCACTGGGGATTGAGCCCACAACCCAGGCATGTGCCCTTGGCTGGAATCGAACCTAGGACCCTTCAGTCCGCAGGCCGATGCTCTATCCACTGAGCCAAACCAGCTAGGGCATCCTGGTGAATGTTTTACATTCAACTTCAGAAAACTTCTGTAAAACTAGTACTACTCAAAATGTTTTCATTTTAAGATAAGTAGCTTGTACCAGAGTGCAAAGTATCACCTGCTGCTTCATTAAGTCTTGCTGTCAACTAAACAGTGTATATTGGTGACAACTTATTTATGTCTGGTGCAGGCTCCTTATCAAATTGCAGAACAACTAGTTCATAGCCCAGCAACTAGTCTATGGGCCACACTTTGAATAGCATTGCTCTAGACCAGTAATTTTCAAACTTTTTCATCTCGTGGCACTCATAAACTAATTACTAAAATTCTACAGCACACCAAAAAATATATTTTTGCTGATCTGAATAATTTTGATTCATTCATATCAGATGGCTATTGTTGTGTTGACTGTTGTCATTTTTTTATTGACAATCTAAGGGAAAAGAGGTTAGTGCCCTGACTAAACAATCCAATATTGCATGCTTTAAAAATTCTTGCAGCACACCACTGGAAAATCGCTGCTTTGGAGTAGACATTTGGAAAGCCAGTCAGATTAGGAGACTATAAACATTAGTTTACTCAAACTTCTAACAATATTTTCCAGGTAAGGGTATCCTCATGGTCCTGTTTTACTCACAGGATAAACTGTTTTTAACTTAATTTGTAATCATTTAGTATGGATAGATAGCTTTCTCTTTATTTTGAATTATTCTCTTAGAAAGTTAAACCTGCCCCCTAGCACCTTCTTTGTACTGTTAGACATTTCTTTTTTATGGATGGTGTATAGGCAAATGCTTAAACTCCTTTCATGTTTTTAAGTATATATTTAAATAGAGAAAACATTCTTTATTAAATACATTCTTCTTATTCTATATAATGAAAATTATTCAGAAACTATATTATATAGAGTAATACATTTTTCAAATGAAAAAAAAATGAATGTTTCTAATATAGTATTTAAATCTCAAATCACAATTTGAAAAAGTTGTTTTTAGCAAAGAGAAAGTATGGCTGCTAATGAAATGAATTTTTTACTACATTTTTTACTGATTTTATTATTTGCATTTTTTTTTAATCCTGAACAGAGATTTGAAATTGGATAACTTATTGCTAGATACAGAAGGCTTTGTGAAAATTGCTGATTTTGGCCTTTGCAAAGAAGGTAATTAGAAATTTTAAAGTTTCTTTTTTTAATATATTACTATTCCTTTGTACTTTGGTAGTTTTCAAGTTTGTCTATGGAAAGTAGAATGTATTTTTAACTTAATTTATTCTTTATTAAAACATTATGGATTATTCATATAACCTAATTGTCACATATTAAGAATTCTGTGGGTATGAATAAAGTTAGGTTTTCAGAAGTCAGAGTATAAAACAAAGATTCTCTTTGTATGATTAATAATTCTATCACTATTCTATAAAAACATTGGTTAAGCACCAAAGTTTTCACTATGCTGGGACTATAGAGTGAATTAAATGAACCTAATAATTTCTCTCTAGCTTCTTAAAACTTTTAACACTTTTAAATAGGAAAAATATATATCAAGAACCCTTTCTATATATTCAAGAGTAAATAAATAAGTAAACTGGGGAAATTTGAATCAGAGGTAGCATAAGGAAGTGTACAGAGCTTGGACTTAAGTACCAGATAGTCTTAGGTTTTGAATCCTAGTTCTGCTACTTATTTGCTCTGTATCTTTGAAGGAGTTACTTTTAACCTCTTTGAGTATTTCCTCAGTTATAAAATAAATGTAATCATCCTTGTTTAGGAGTATTTTGAGAATTGGAGATAAGTATGTGACACAGTGCTTATTTAATATATGGTAAATAGGTATTCTTTCTTATCTTTACATTTAATACATTGTATTGTAAGGAACATTATCTGCCTGCCCCTCCACATTGGTAGCTTCTTATTTCTTATTCAGCTTTGTTTCTATAGCATATAATATAGTGCTTGGCACATCTTAAGTATTCAGTGAATGTTCAGTTAATAAGTAGTTAGATGATGCCCTGGCTGGTGTTGCAGTGGTTAGAGCATCAACCTGTACACTAGAGGGACACAGGTTCGATTCCAGGTCCAGGGCACATACCTTGGTTGCAGGTTCCATCCCTGCCCCCAGTTGGGGCATGTGTGTGAGGCAACCAATCGATGTGTTTCTCTCACATCAATGTCTGTCTGTCTTTCTGTCTGACTCTCTCTCTCTCTCTCTTCCTCCCTCTCCCTCTTCTCTCTCTCTCTCTCTCTCTCTCTCTCTCTCTCTCTCTCTCTCTCTCTCTCTCTCTCAGAATCAATGGAAAAAATGTCCTCACTCTTTGGGTGAGGATTAAAAATAATAATAAGTAGTTCGATGAATGAATGAATGAATGAATGAATGAAAGAACAGATGAACTTGGTGAGTATATGTCCATTAGTTACCCACTGACCTCCTAATTACTGAGTTCAATAAAATTTTTTTCTCCTACTGGACTTCTCTGAATTGAACAATGTTGATTTAAATAATTTTGTTCTTTGGCATCTGCCCTTAGACCATTGCTCTTCACTGCTAATTTTTAACTAGCAATTATATATTAATGGTCCTCAAATCTAGTATTTCCCTTCCTAACATATATTCAGCTGTCTACTAGACAGCTCTACCTGAATAGTCAATAAGTATCTCAGATGCTATATATTAAAAAAAATAGTTTCTTTTCCTTAGAGAGTCTAATTCACAGTTGATGGTGCCACAGTCCTCTCAGCCTCCCAGTTTGAAAATGTGGAATTATCCTGAACTCTGTCCTCTTCTCTGCTCTCCATATCTAGTTAGTCATCAAATTGTGTTGACATCTGTATATATTGGTTTTTCTCCAATTTCCTGTAAGCTCCTTAAAGACAAGAATTGTGTCTTACTCTCATTTTTATGTCCCCACCACGGCATGGATGCCAAGAATATAATAGGTATTCAGAAAGTATGTATTCAATAACCCGAATAAGTGTATATTTCTCATTGTCATAAAATAGGTATAGTACATATCATAGTAATAGCTAGCCATTTTTGAGCACTTACTATGTGCCAAGCACTTTGCTTCATATGCTGCATATCCAGTTAAATTATAACTATCTTATGAAAGTTGGTAATACAGCAGAGGAAAACAGCCTTTGAGGTAAGACAACTTTCCCATGCTCTCATGGCTAACAAGTGGCAAAGCTGGTTTTTAAACTTAGATCTTTATGACTCCAGAAACTGATGTTAACTACTTACATGGAGTTCTACCAATTTGAAGTCTTAGGTAATTGGCTTACTTTCAATTTCCTTTAAATATGTCAGAATGAATGAAATATAACTATATTACTTTACTATAAGTGACATGATATACAGTATATGCATTACATTAAAATATTAAGATTTTATAATATTGCCATTTAAAAATTAAGGGGGAAAAGTTAGAGTAGTTTTATGCAAAAAGTATAACATGTTTTAGTTGTGTGACCAGGGCACAGAATAAAAATAAAGAAATTAGTTCTGTTTCCATCTTTGTTAACTTTTTCCTAATCTTGGCCAACGCATTTAAAAGGATTGTGTAGAACTTACGTATATAGATATTATATCAACTCTTCTTACAAATAATATTTTTGAAGAAAAAGTAATATGACCAATGTTAAAGAAATTTTGCAAAAAAATTTCTCACCCTTTAAGTCTTGGTCTTAACGGGCATAATTAAGTTAATCTGAAATAAAACTTAGTAAATGCAAACCTTTTCATATTTAGAATTAAGGTCTTTTCATTTAAGTTCTTTCATAAGAAAACAATTATGAGCTTTTAATACTTCAGAATACATTGAGACATCTTCAATATGTAGAATGTATATTTGATTAAGTAAATTATGAGGAACATATGTTTGAAAACTAGTTAACTAAAAATATTAATACCATATCTCTATATTATGTAACATCTTTGGTGAACTCTTGATTTTCCAGGTGTTTGCTTTGTGGTATTTTCCAAATTATATTTAATGTTATTTTTATAATGAAGCAAATAAACTTACTAAAAAAGATTGAATTGAAAAAATGATAAAACTTGAAATTCATAGTCACTTGTGACTTGTAATGACAAGAAAGAGAAAATAAGTTAATAAAGTATGAAAGTCATTTTTACCCATTAATTAAATAATAAGGTTGCTATTTAGCATAGTTTTCTCAATACCAACTTTTAACATTTTCTTTAAAAGTCTTTGGTATATCTTGAGTTTGGTCACCATGCACTAATATTTAAATTTTACCTTTTTCAGGAATGGGATATGGAGATAGAACAAGCACATTTTGTGGCACTCCTGAATTTCTTGCCCCAGAAGTATTAACAGAAACATCTTATACAAGGGCTGTAGATTGGTGGGGCCTTGGTGTACTTATATATGAAATGCTTGTTGGAGAGGTAAGCAGTATAAAGTAGTGAGAAAGAAAAGAGGAAAGATGATTGAAAGAACAAAACATGTCATTTATAAAACTAATATGTCTCATGCATAAATGGAACTTAAGTTTCATAAATATTTATAGTGTACTAATAATTGCCTATGATTCTGTATTACCTTCACTGTCTTTTTTAGATTTTTATGTCATCTGTGGAATGCATTACCAATATTTTGAAAATAGTTTCTTATATTTTGGTATTGCTGTGTTATGATTCTAAGATATAATATAACTGAATATTTCATAGGGAATAGAATAACAGGAAAACTAATAAACAGATGTCATGTATACCTGTAAAGAAAAGTCAGCTATACCTTAGTCAAAAACAAATGTTACTTTCAAAAACAGGATAGCAGAATTGAAAAGATTAACTTTCTGTTTTCTTTAGATTAACTTGATACATTTCTGGGGATAACTTAGTTGTTCACAGAAATTTTACCACTGAGGAAAGTGAATTATATCTAATAAATAAAGTAGTAGTAAAGGCTAATCTGTTTTGTTATAAATTGTTGGATATGATAAATTAGGGTGGAATTGGGAAAGAGTCCATATTTAGATAAGTAATTGAAAACTACTTAGAGAATCTTGATGATCTCAAGATGCAAGAAAAATTATCTTATTGGATTGGTTCATTGTTCTACAGTTTCTCTGGTGCCAACAACTTTTCTTGGCATGAATAAATGAATGAAGGAATGACCAAATTATTGAATGTCAGAAATTTCGAAAATTTTTCTCTGTGATTGTCATGTACCCAAACAAACAAATAAATTATTTCAGTTCATCCAAACAACATTGGAGTGAATACTTGGAAAAGGAGGGAAAGAAATAGCTAATTAAAAGGTTTATCATGTGCTAGGCACTATTCTGTGTGCTTTAGAAATTTTAGCGTATTTAATTTTTCAGCAACCTTTAATAAGCTCAATATTAATCTACATTCATTTTCAGATACATAAATGGAAACAGAACTTGAGTAACTTGCTCAAAGTCTCACAACTGTCATGGGGTAGGGCTTGGATTTTAAACCTGGTTGTCTGAAAACCATTATATTTTGCTACCTGCAGGATAGGGTATTGAAGCCACCCAATCTTGTTTCTGTCCTTAAGACTGATGGTTCAGAACTAAATTTTTTACCTCTATTTAGAAAAGGTGCTGTTTGCTGTTTTAGGATTGAAAGATGTATTTTATCCCTAATCCTGGGTGATCTTTACTTTCTAAGAGAGCCAGAGTATGTATTCATCATAGTTGTTTCTGTAAACTCTGGCATACTTGAAATCCCTTTTGAAAGTAACATATTTGTTGCTTTGTGTTTTTTTTTAAGTGTATCATTCAGATACATATGAAATTTAAGTTACTAAAAATTATATGCTTGCTTAAAATTTACCCCTCCATATTAGAGATGACATGCAAAAAATATGTTTATTACAAAATAATAGAGAATTAAGAGCCAGTTGATTATACTTCCTCCATTTCTAAAGTGACTGGAGGATTGGCAGTGAACAAGTGAGGAAGCTACTGTTCCATATTTTTTTTAAAAGAGCTTCTAATTAATTAAGACAATGGAGCTATCTATTCCTTCCAAATTGCTTTTTGAAATTCCATTTATTTTTAACACCTCCATAAGAGGATAGTTGGGAAAAGAGCTAAACTTAAAACTCATCAGTATGCTTCATAATTTTATAGCATTGGTGAAATTTTAGCAATCACATTTTTTAAACTATTATAAGAGTGAGGTTTGGCTAAAGTTTATATCTAATTTCTGTAACATTTACAAATAATTGAAAACTCCCTGAACATATCCTGCATATTCAAATTTGTATTTGAAAAATTTTTTAAATCTCTATTTTTGAAAGTGTTACAGATGTCCCCTTTTTCCCTGCTATTGACCCCTTCTAGCCTGCCTCTGCCTTCCCCCCACCCCCACCCCCCACCCCACCAGGCCTTCACCACCCTATTGTCTGTGTTCATGGATTATACATGCAAGTTCTTTGGTTGATCTCTTCCCTTCCACCCCTTCTTCCCTCTGAGATCCAGCAGCCTGTTTCATGCTTCTATGTCTCTGGATCTATTTTGTTCATTAGATTCCACATATGAGGGAGATCATGTGATACTTGTTTTGAAATTTTCTTTGTATTTGTACAAGTTTTGAGGACTGGAAAGACTACAGAAATAAATTAATGAATGTACCAGGTTTCCTTTCCCTCTGCCAAATGGGGTATCACAGAAGTAACCTTACATACTGGAGTTAGATGCTTGACATCTGAACAGACAATTGCATTTTTACATGTGTTTAAAACACATTTGTTGTGTTTTGTTGTTAGCTTATAATCTATTTGAAGAAACAAAGAACTTTAACATCTTAACAAATATGATGATAAACTTTTACTTATAGAATGGCATTTTAAACACAAAGTTGACTGATCAAGTCAACAAAAGTGCATTGTATTACCACTTGAAGTTCTGATTGCAAATCCTTGTGAAATAGAATTTTTCCCTGATTTACCTCCATTCCTGAAACAAATTATATTGTCCCATATACTAGGTATTTGATTTATGTATTTTGAATGAGTGAATGAATAAACTAAAGTTTTGATAACTGAAAAGTTTGAAATTACCTTAGATATGCACAGTAGGATGGGCAGCTCAGCTTTAGGAAGTTGGGTTTTGAAATCATTTTCACAGATTCCTCAGGTGAAAGATCCCTCTTACTCCATTGATACTTGGAATTGCTGCTTGGTTCTTAGTCTTTAATATCTTTTAGGAAGCAAGCAATCAATTCTAAACCATCTGAAATTCTGAGGTGATAAGCCATATTGTATAACTACATTTTCAGCATGGTTGAGAGTTTATTTCTTTGTATATCAAAGAGTCATTATTGTCATTCTGAGTAATAATTTTAATACTCTGCTGCTTACTGAAATGCCCCAAGATCTGTTGTGTATAGAGCATAAAATATGCCTGGGAATAGGTAGTTTTTTCTCTTAATTTTGTTGGCAACTGCTGCTTAGTGCAATCATTATGTGACATCTGCAAATTTTCTAATTGTGTTTTGTAACTATTACTGACTGAAATTCAAAGCATATCAATATCTGATCCATTTTCACAAACTGTGCTTCCCTCCATAGTAACACTTACTACCATATTTACCTTACCCATTTTCCTTTGTCTTTCCACAATATTGAGCTTCTTAAAGATTGTTTATTATCTACATGTTTCCCACTATGTAGTAAGTACTTAAAAGATTTACTGTCTGGCTGTATAAATGAATGAAATAAAATGGGATGAAATTAAAAATTATACCAGAGACCTGGTGCATGAAATTTGTGCACTAGGAGGGGGATGGGGGATACCTCAGCTTGGCCTGCATCCTCTTGCAGTCCGGGAGCCCTCGGGGGATGTCCAGCTGCCAGCTTAAGCCCGCTCCCTGCACAGGCCTAAGCCGGGAGTCAGACATCCTTAGCTCTGCCACGGAGGCGGGAGAGGTTACCACTGCTGCGCTTGCTAGCCATGAGCTTGACTCAGGGCTTCTGGCTGCACGGTGCTCCCCCTGTGGGAGTGCACTGATCACCAGGGGGCAAGTCCTTTGCTGAGTGTCTGCCCCCTGGTGGTCAGTGCACTTCATAGCGACTGGCCGTTCCACCGTTTGGTCAATTTGCATATTAGCCTTTTATTATATAGGATGATTTGACCAAATTTGTTCAGGTCTGTGAAATAAATTTAAGAAATATTTCAGAAAGTATATATAGTGTATCCTCTGGGCAATAGATATATATCTGTTGTAGCTTCTTTTGTCCTTGTTTGTTGGGCGTTTTGGTGGTGGTGTTTTATTTTTGTTTTGTTTTTCACTGCCTGGTTCTTGATTGTGCTTTAGATAGGTGATAAGTTTTCACTTTATTGGAAATTATTTTGACTTACTCAAAGATATTTCTTCTAGTCTCCCTTTCCTGGTGATGATGAAGAGGAGGTTTTTGACAGTATTGTAAATGATGAAGTAAGGTATCCAAGGTTCTTATCTACAGAAGCCATTTCCATAATGAGAAGGGTAAGAATTAATGGTTTATAAACTATTTAAATTTTTTATATTGAAGGACATTTCCCTGTAGAACTCTAGAAGTTGTTTTCCAGTTCATAGTTGCATGGTTTAGACAACCATACAAAAAGAAATCTAAATCTTTGTAGGTTATGAGAATCTTTATCAGTGAAGTTGCTGGTTTTATCTTACTTTTTAACTTTATGTTGTGTTAGCTGTTAAGAAGAAATCCTGAGAGGCGCCTTGGAGCTGGTGAGAAAGATGCAGAGGATGTAAAAAAACACCCATTTTTCCGAGTAAGTATGAAAGTTTAGAATTTTTTCTGAAACTATAGCCATTAGGAGTGGGAAACTAAACTGGACCTTCTATATTTTGTAATTCAGCTAATTGATTGGAGTGCTCTGATGGACAAAAAAGTAAAGCCACCATTTGTACCTACCATTCGAGGACGGGAAGATGTTAGTAACTTTGATGATGAATTTACCTCAGAAGCACCTATTCTGACTCCACCTCGAGAACCAAGGATACTTTCAGAAGAGGAGCAAGAAATGTTCAGAGATTTTGACTACATTGCTGATTGGTGTTAAGTTCCTACCCACTGTGAAACCAAGAAGACTGACTACAAGATGACCTCTTAAAAATAGCAACTCTTCATTTGCTCTCTGTGCCACCAGTAGCTTCTGAGTCTGTTTTTTAAAACACATGAAGATTTGTTTTAAAGTACTTCTGAAAAGTAGCTTCTTGATGAATTCTCAATGTAAATCTGAGCACTGGAAACAGTTTCATGAAGTTTAAGCTGAATGAATATCAGGCGTGAAAATCTGTCACAGATGAATACTTTTGGATCAATAGTCTTTTTTTAAAAAAAACAAATATGCTCTTCTATAGTCCCTAGTTTGGCTGTATGCCTGCCTTAAGTGGAAGGAAAATGAATCAATTAACTTCACTTAGCTGAATTTTTTAAATGAAAAAAGGGTTTGGGATGCTGTTACTAGTCAGACATGATTCTGTTTGAATAAGGCAAATACTCTTATTTTTTTAAAGAAATAACTGAAATATCAAAAAAAAAGTAGTGGTAGTTTGTGCACATTTTTAGGCCTTTTTTAATGAAATGAATTGATGTCTTGTTTTATAAATTTTTTATATTTATTAGGAGAAAACTTTTATTGCCTTATCTTTACCAACTATGTAACAGAACCTCACAGCTTTTCAACAGAGCTACTTGCCAAACACTTGTTTATTAAACCATGAAATGAACAGGAACAATTAAACATCAGCATTTACTTAAAATTTTAAGAATGAGAACTTCTGATTAGCCTGAACCAAGATACTGTGTTAACCTGTATGCATTCCCAAAGTCTAAACACTCAGCATGTTCAGTCATACCTTCCTCCAAAATCAGTGAACTCATTAGTGCTTCTTTGATACTCATTGTACATTTATCAACCTAGTTCATCTTGTTCTTGTGTCTACTGTAGAAGGGAACTATATCTTTGTTAAAACATAGGGGTTATCATTGTATACATGCTGTGAACATGTATATGTGCAAGTTGTAATGTATTCTATGTTGGTTTATTATTTAATTTCACTACTTCATCACTTTTGTACAGTGGCCAAGCAGACACCTCAAACTCCCGCATTTGTTAAGTGCATTTGTACATTTTAGGCCACTGGATCCAGATTTTATATTGGCAGTTACTAAGGGCAAAAGCAATATATTGTAACAGAATGTATAAATATTTTTGATAAAACAGTGTATATTTTATAAAAATTATAACACTAAAGCTGTACCTCAAAAGTCTCAAAAATAATTTGATCAAGTACTCTTTACAACTTTTCAGAGGATCCTTTCGTGGCTTTTTAATGCTCTTATAGGAAAGTCTTTTTGTAAGCCATGACTTTTCCACTTGCCTAGAGGTTTGGATATTTTTGTTTGTTCATTTGTTTTTCCCTTCTAGTCCATGACTTCATTGTTTTTCCTTAGTTCAATAATAACATCTTTGATTCTGTGCTTAGCATATTAGGTTCATCATACCTCAGGAATACCAAGTTATTAACTGAACATTCTGAATTAACCATTTAATCACAGTGATCTCATGTCTTAAAAACTGTTCAAGTTTAAATATGAGAAACACGAAAGCAGAGAGTTGAGCTGAAAACATTTATAAATATTTCAGCCTTGCCAGAGGGTGTTGGCATGTTTTTGCTGTACTCTGAGAACAATTCAAATGGTTCAGAGATAATTCATATTTCTTTTCAAGTTGATTATTACCCAAGATCCTTTGGGGGATAATCTTCTAGAAGGAGCAATATGTTGTTTCAAGTTATTTTTAAATGCCAGTTGACTTTTGGTAAAGGACAATAGAGGATCTTAGTTTAATTGCCTGGCTTTAATTTAAACAGTATTAACACAACATTTTAAAAAAACACTAAATACTTTTGAGGTACAGTCTTTTCACCTTTTCAGGTTCTCAAATATGCATAAAAAGCAATGTCTAAAATAGGCTTTTAGCATTAAAAACTGACAGCATTTTTGTAACTACACAATGTACAGAAATTTTTTTTTAATTAAAGCCAATCACTAAAAAAAATTAGAGGGCAGGGTATATTCACACCAGTAAGCTGAAGAAAGCACTAATTTTTTCTGTAGTTTTAAACATATATATATATATTTTAGTCAGATTTAAAATTTTTAAACTCTATAGAGTGTAAATATATTTTGCTATTACTGTATGTGTGACTGCTCAAGCACTTTGTGAGGAAATTAAAATATTTTAGAATGGTACACTATGCATTCCTATGAAATGTGCCTTTAATTATGTCATTCTAAGAAAAAAGTGTTTTGCAGTCATAAATTACCACAGATGCACAAATTAAAGTTTAAATAGATTGCAATTTGTAACTTTGGTTTTAAGTATTATTTCTTTTTGAAAATTTTCCATTGATCCAAGTATGCGTTGGCTTTACTGTATTCAAGATCTCAAAGACGTTAACTTTAGCCTTCTTGCAAGTACTTTTTGTCCTGGGGAAGGGCAAAATCATGAAGAGTCACAGCAAGTTGTTCTCTTCACTGACAATAATGGGCAAATTTTGCATCTTACTCCTGTAAGGTCAGTAGCATCTTCTATTCAATGGAAATTGATGGAATGCCTTCTGTGTACTAGACACTGAGGATAAAAGGTAGGGGGGAAACATCAAAGTCTTCATAAATAAAGAACAGTATGCATTCATGCTAAAATGCAAGCACCATATTATATGTATTTTTTTCTTGTTTAAAGTTAACTTATTTTAAGACCTTACCTTTCAGAAAATAGGTTAATGTAAACAGAATATTAACATTTTTTAGTCACTCAAATATTACAAGTGACATATTTTAGAACAATAAAATGATCCATGCTGTTTCTGTAACACAAGTTGGGGGTCATAATGGAAATTGTTAATACAGGTTAATTAGGTAAATGCTACACTATAGATTCAAATCTAAGAAAATTTTTACAGCTGCTGCTTGTCTCCCTGAAAAACAGGGTGAGTATGAGAAACCCAAAGGAGCAAATAATTTAGAATTCTTACTTATCTACTAACTATATTTTGAGATCTAGTGTTTGTCTAAGATATTAACCTTATTGTGTGTATGCATATATATATATGTATATATATATACTGGTATATGTATATGTATGTATTGATAAATGCGCATATATATATAAACGTATATAAATGTATACATATATTAATAGAGGTAAGCTTTTAAATAACTTCTCAGTGTTAAAAATCTTGCAGAATTGTCCCTTCTAGTATTATGACTAAGGAAAAGCTCTGAGAAGACATCCGTAATTTGAGGCATTTCTGGTTTTATTGAAGGTAGGAGTGGTCTCTGGCAACCCTTCACTCCCAACAGCAAACAAACTTGAGCATGAATCTGGACAAGCTAAGGCTTCAGATTAAGTTACTGAGTGCCTAAGCACAAAAGCGAGACTACTAAGAAGTTCGGAAGGAAGCTGAGTCCACATAGTAGGCCAGAGAAGTAGGAAGTTGAAGAGGGTAAAAACCAGAGTGGCAGGGAGCTGGTTTGGAAATGCAGACACCCAAAAGAAGTGGGGTTGCCCAGGATAGACTCCTCCAGCAATACCATTATGAGGACAACCTTGCAACAGCAGAACTTAACATTTTGTGCTAAAATCCTCAAGTTCTAATTTGAAAGTCACTCTCTAAAGTAGAATGAAATACTTTCTGAAGGAAAGCTGCTCAGGATGGGAACAAAGGCCTTTCGCAAATTGAGGTTAAGTAAATACACGGTGTGGTGTTTAGTCGTTCACTAAGTATTGATCCCCTGTTACTGGTCACCCGGCCTTGTGCTCGGTGCGGACAAGGCTCATGAAGTAGAGCCTACAGTTCATGAAGTAGGGGTACGTACACGTCACTTAGCAATGACATTAGTGTGATTCAGGCTCCTCAAGGTGCTGTGGGAGTGCACCAGAGATCCCGGCAGGGAGTTAGTGAAGGGTTCTAAGTCGGGGAGGAAGATTTGAGTTTGCCACAGATGAGAGAACCTGGTACTTCTGAGGAAATGAGAATTCATTGTTCCTGGAGTGTGTATAAGCCACAAGGAGACGGTGAGTAGAGGTTAGGAAAGAAAGGGTCCCATTGTGCAGATGTTGTAGGCACTATTCAGGAGGTTATTTATCATAGGGCAGATCTAAATGTTATGGTACTGGAAGTGTGTGTACTTTTGGGGGGGTCCTCTTAATGAAATCCATGATAATATATGGCTACTGTATTCAGAACCTTGGCAGGGGCCTGCACAGGTGCTCCTCAGATTTTTTTCGCTTTCTGATAAGTCACCTCTGTCTCAGAGCCGTGGAAACATCTTCAGCTCGGATGTGATTAGATTGCCATGTGGAGAAGGGTTAGAGGGTGCAAGAATGAAGGCAGGCACGAGCTTGGGGCCTCTTCAGCAACAGTGGGAAGTGATAAAGACGTAAGCTAGGATATGGCACTTCGGTGTGAGAAAAAGTTGTATTCTGTTGAGGTGATAGAAACAAAGACTGGACTGACTTCATGTGGCCTAAGAGACCATATACTGATCCCACCAATGTGATTTCCACCCATCCTTCAAGGGCCTTTTTCAAGTAAAAAGTCATAGGGCTTTTTGTTTCTCTGTTTTTTACATTTTGTGCCCTGCTCTTTCCACACAGGCAGAATGAGTGTTTCCTCTTCTCTGAACCCCTTGGCCTCTGCACACATCTCCGTCTTGTCTAATGCATCAGTGCAGGGCATGCTTTATTCACCTCTAGTATCTTACACCTCCAGGGTCTATATAGTGGAGAATAAATGGCAGCTTTTTTCTATACAAAGATTTCAAAATATTAACCCTTTGAGCGCCAACCAATATCCTAGGAACTATGCTAAAATTGCCAAGGCATTTTTGCTGATTTTACAGCAGTTTAGGAAAAAAATTATGAATCGCAAGTAAATGAAGTTACATATTCAAAAACTTAAGGAAACCTTTACTACATTTGTTTTCATCTTTGACATATATTGTTTGCTGATTGTATTATAAAATACTAGTAGAAAAAAAATTGCCTATAGTGCTCCCGGCACTTTTGGCAAAAGACAGGAGGAGTGCAATCGCACTCCCCAGCACTCAAAGGGCTAAGTATTAGTGATTCAGATCAGTTGTTGATGTGAGTTGCAAGTGGGCTGCAATATAATAAGGATGTTCCTCTGACAAGAGCCACTTCTTGTTTAAGTTCAGTCCTTCTGGACCTACGGAGAACTTCCACATTCATGCTGTCACTTGAAACTAGAGGCATTTTGAAAATCAGCACATGGAGGGTAGCAAGAGGCCTGGGACTAGTCCTCATTTTGCTAGTATCTAGTAGTATGATGCAGGACAAGTTATTTCACCTTGCTAGTGACATGTGAGCATTTCACCCTAATGTCTTCGTTTGTAAAATGAGTTAGAGTAGGGCATTCATTTGTACCTTCCTTTTCAAACAAAATCTTCAGTGGTACTCCAACACATAATCGGAGCAGAAGCGAGCCGGGGGCTATTTCTGAGATCTTCTATGGAAGACCCTGATCTACACCATTTGATGTTCATGCTGCTTGGAGGGCCTGCAAGAGACTTTAAAGTGGCCATTGAATATCCATCATCTCCAATATGCAGTAGAAGAAAACGGTGATAGACTCAAGCACAGTTAAAATGTGTTATCGGGGCCAAAATCTGGACCCCTAGTGTACTGAAGAGCAGACCACCCCTCAGATGAACAAACTAAAACAGTAGGAGAAGTCGATTACACAGTAGATATTTGTTGGGCCTCAGCAACGTAGGAGGAGGTTGAAAGCTCTTGGTCCGTCATTAACTTGTTTGGTGTCTCATAGCCATGGAGTGGAAGGAACCACAGATGCAGTAAGGGCGTTCCATAGAAATCTTTGACAGATACAGCGAGTCTGATAAAATACCTTCAGTAAGGTATTCAATGTGATAAATGTGTTCATCTGGAAGCTCCGTATAACTTTTACATCATAGACCTGCCTTGTGGAACAGTATAGATCACCCTAGCCTCTCCAGCATCTCCAAGAGCTGTAGACCCAATTCTTTTATGGTTTTTTGTCACATGTCAATTTAAAGCAAACTGTCATTTGGCAGAATCTCAAATTCAACAGGGCATCATTTCTAGTTCTTGCTCTTGCTGTTACTTAGCATACCAGTAATATTCCTTCTGTCTCAGAGCTCTCAAACATTTATCCTTTCATAGGTTGTTGCAGATGAAAGCATGAGAATTATTCTGATATTCTGCAGAGGAAAAGCTTTATGCTCATATTTTCCCTCCTTTTTCACCAAGTGCAAGCTTGAGCATCCTAGAATGGCAGTGAAAAGTCCCCCTGGCCAAGTAATGCCAGCAAGAATTTGAATGGAAGTGTATGTTTGTGAGAGATGCTGGGGCCTCTGGGGCTAGAGATCAGCTGACACCTTGAAATCTTGAGATCCTGATGAAAGGAGTGTGCATGTGTAAATATCCGGGAGGGAGAGAGTGGAGAGGGGACCTTTCAGGAGGTCCATGAGTGGCAGATGAGATTAAAACTCCAGCAACAGGAAAAGTCAGGGCCATTGACAATTGGAAATATTGGCATAGGCACGGAGGCCTCTGGCTGGATTAGGACCAGATGGGTAATAGGCTGACCGCCTTCAGCTGTTCATCTTGATAATTAAAGTAAATCTTGCACCTGCGATACAGAATTAGCTTAGAAACCAAAGACAACCATGGGTAAAGCACATGTGTTGCTTTGAACACGAAGGCTTACTATCAAGAGGCATCTTGTTTAAGAAGCGTTTATTTTGGAAGAAGTAAAGAACAACTTATAGCAGTGACGGCGAACCTTTTGAGCTCGGCGTGTCAGCATTTTGAAAAACCCTAACTAAACTATGGTGCCGTGTCACATATAGAAACTTTTTGATATTTGCAACCATAGTAAAAAAAAGATATTTTTGATATTTATTTTATACTAGAGGCCCAGTGCACAAAAATGTGTGCACTCGGGGGAAGGGGGGGTCCCTCAGCTCGGCCTGTGCCCTCTCGCAGTCTGGGACCCCTCGGGAGATAACGACCTGCTGGCTTAGGCCTGCTCCCGGGTGGCAGAGGGCAGGCCCAATCCCAAGGTGCAGCACCTGGTCGGGCTCAGAGCAGGGCTGATTGGGGAGTTGGGGCGCCGCCCCCTGTCATGCACAGAGCAGGGCGGATTGGGAGGTTGCGATGCCACCCTCAGTCATGCTCAGAGTAGGGCCGATTGGGGGGTTGGGGCACCACCCCCTGTCACACTCAAGGCAGGGTCGATGGGGAGGTTGCGGCGCCACCCCGTCAGGCACAGAGCAGGCCAATCAGGGGGTTGGGGCGCTGCCCCCTGTCATGCACAGAGCAGGGCCCATCAGGGGGTTGAGGAGCTCCCCCCTGGCACTCACAGAGTAGGGCCAATAGGGGAGTTGGGGCACCGCCCCCTGTCACACACAGAGCAGGGCAGATCAGGGGGTTGGGGCGCCGCCCTCTATCACCCACAAAGCAGGGCCTATCAGGGGGTTGGGGCATCGCCACTGTCACACTCAGGGCAGGGCCAATGGGGAGGTTATGGCTCTACCCCATCACACACAGAGCAGGGCCCGTGGGGTGGGGGAGTTGGGGCGCTGCACCCTGTCACACACAGCCGCAGGGCGATCAGAGGGTTGGGGAGCTCCCCCCTATCAGGCACAGAGCAGGGCCAATCAGGGGGTTGGGGCGCCTTCCGCTGTCACAAAGAGAGCAGGGCAGATAGGGAGGTTGTGGCCCCGCCCCGTCACTCACAGAGCCGCAGGGCGATCAGGGGGTTTGGGCGCTGCCCTGTCACGCTGATCCCGGTGCTGGGAGGCATATTACCCTTTTACTATATAGGATAGAGGCCTGGTGCACAGGTGGGGGCTGGCTGGTTTGCCCTGAAGGGTGTCCTGGATCAGGGTGGGGGTCCCCACTGGGGTGCCTGGCCAGCCTGGATGAGGGGATGATGGCTGTTTGCAGCTGGTCACACACCCTTTAGGGTGGGGGTCCCCACTGGGATGCCTGGCCAGTCTGGGTGAGGGGCTGAAGGCTGTTTTCAGGCTGGCGGGTGACTGAAGCTCCCAACTGCTCCTTTTTTTCTTTTTTTTTATTCTGGGCCAGCTTTAGCTCTGACTCCAGCGCTGAGGCCTCGGCTGCTAAAAGCAGGTATCTGGTTTGTTTGTGTTCTATAATCGAAACACTGTATCAACTCCAGCTCTGAGATCCCGGCTCGCTGAAAGCAGGTTTCTGGGGGTTTAGCTTCTATATTTTTAACTATGTTTCAAATTGCAAGCTCAGAGGCCGGCAAGGCAGGCAGGGAACGTTGGTTTCCTCTGTCACTGAAGCAAGCAAGGCTCATGTTAGTTTCAAGCTGCCTGGCTGCCGGCCGCCATCTTGGCTGGCAGTTAATTTGCATATCGCCCTGATTATCCAATGGGAAGGGTAGTGGACGTACGCTAATTACCATGTTTCTCTTTTATTAGATATTTAAATGCAATTTAACAAAGAAAAATCAACCATAAAAATGTGTTTGTGTGTCACCACTGACACGCGTGTAATAGGTTCACCATCACGGACTTATAGCTATTAACTCCTTGACACCTGGACTGGTTTTTAAATATTTTAAAAACTCAACTCTGAAGAGCTTTCCCCAAGAAGCCAGATAAAAATGTTGCTTTGAATAATTCTGTTAATCTTAGTAATTGAACAGAATTTTATTTGGAAGCTAAAACTAAAGTTCATCTTGAGGCAGCCTCCTAAGTTTCAATAGTGGGTTTAGTAGAAAGAGCACTGGATTGAGTGATCGAGAGACCTGAGTTAGTCCCACCTCTTGCTACGGTGAACTTGGACAGAACTTGTGGTTTCTCTGCATGTCTGTGATCTACAAAATGGGGGTATTGGACCAGAGGGCTCAACCTTAGAATCCATGAAACAATCCAATCCTTGAACTCAGTGTAATAGCAGAGATTGTCAATGAAAGTGGCTTCCAGTGTCTTCCTCCCACTCCCCCTTCTCTTTTTGGGTGACTCGGTTTTAAATACCCTGATGGAAGGGGCCATATTAACCAAGATTTCAACTGCTTTAAAAATGTTAGCATGCACAGGAGGGATCCACTTTATCATGGCTTACTCCTATTCCTAACTTGCTAAAATGTAGGCAGCTATGAATGAGGTGGGTGTAGGCAGAAGCTGGCTGCTATGAATGAGGTGGCTCTCCACCTATGTATGAGGAGTTTTTCATACCTCAAGATGAGTAAAAATCATAACCAATCGTTGGTTTAGAATGTATTATATTTTAAGTACAGTAGTTCTCCACCCATTTGTGAGGGATGTATTCCAAGAACTCTAGTGGATGCCTGAAACCTCGGATAGTACCAAATCTTACATATACCATGTTTTGTTTTGTTTTTCTGTACATACACACCTGTTATAAAGCTTAACTTATAAATTAGGCACAATAAGAGATTAATAGCCATAAGCATAAAATAGAACAATTATAACAATATACCACTGTAATAAAAGTTATGAGAGAGGTCTCTCTCAAAATACCTTATTGTAATCATCCCTTCCTTGTAGTAAACGGTGCCATTTGTTTCAGGAGATTCCTTGCTGAAGTCTGCATACAGGCTCAGTGCCATCAATCAGAACATGTTTTCTGTTCATGTCTTCCACCCACAAATTTAAAGCCTTTTCCATCTTAACCACTTACCATGCTCTGTGGCCATTAACTTTTGCAGTCTGAGGTGCGACAGTAAAGCTAGCACAAATTTCTTTTTCCTCCATCTTCCACCTGAGTTATTTCTACACTTGTTTTTGAGCTTGCCAATTCTCCATGTGGCCTGTTCTATTTCAGTGCTTTCTGATGCGTTTTCCATCTCATTTTTAAGCTCCAGAATTTGGTTCTTTTTTTATAGTTTAAATATCTTTGGTAAAGTACTCCTTCTGTCCATTAATTTTATTCCTGAACCCATCGAACTGCATTTCTGAGTTTTCTTTTATCTTGTTGAGTTTCTTCATGGTTATTTTGAATTTTCTATCATTTGGATCACAGTCTTCCATGACTCTTGAGCTTTTGTTTAGTTTCTGCAGAAACCAAACTTTGTTGTTCAAGTTGGCTGATGTGTGTTCTACCAGCACATTTGAGATAGTGAACACTTAAGGACTAGTTTGCTTTTAATAATTCAGCAGGTTGATAGGTCTTTTATTTTCCAGTAGATGGCACTAGTTTTGGGGTTTTTTTCTTACCAGCACTATTGGTGCCTCAGAGGTCATGGTAGGGGGTATCCCAGTGGCCCCTGGAGTCACTGTCTGGATGTTAGGGTGGTGGGTGTTGCTGCTGTGTCCCTGTCATTTGGATCTCGGGGAACTACCACCATCGCGGGGGAATGTGGTGGGTGAAAAGGAGCTGGGTTCATGAGCCTGCCACACAGTTACCTGGTTCCCCCTGTGTGCAGGTGCCTCTGTGCTGCAGCCCTGAGGGCACTGACCAGTTGCAGCTGCTACCAGGCTCCATCATATGGTAGAAGGGAGCTGGATTCTGCAGTGCTGGCACTGCTTCTGCTCTTTACCCTCCAGTGAGCACAGTGTGGGGGCCACACCCTGACTTAGCTGGAGAAGAGGCGATATTTGTTGGTCTTCGCTTACATTGCCTAGCAGTCAAGTGACCTTAAATCAGTGTTCCTCAAAGAGTGATATGCAAAACACCTACACATCACAATCACCTGAGGGTAGGGTGCTTAATAAAAAAATTCCCGTACATTATCAGGCCAAATAATCTCCATTTAAAATATTCTTTACCCTATGAGTATCCCAATCAGTAAAAGTAACAAAGAATTATGGATATGCAGATTTTATAAAATGAAACGTTAAGATCTGAAAATTGAAATCTGTTGCTCTATTTATTTACCAGCATCTTCTCTGCTCAATCTCATGGAGGAAAACACACATTCTTATAAAGGCAGTGACTTTCAGTGTCCAGTTCATCACTTGCCTTTTTTTTTAAATCCTCACCCGAAGATATTTTTTCCATTATTAGAAGAGTGGAAGGGAGGGGAGGAGAGAGAAAGAGAGAGGAACACCATGTGAGAGAAACAACTAGAGACCAGGGCCAGGGATCGAACCCACAACCCTTTGGTGCACAGACTGAGGCCTTAACCACTGGGCAACATGGGCCAGGGCACTTCTTGCTTTTTAATACATACATAGGATGTCCCCAAAAATGTATACACACATTTTGAATAACTATAAACATACTTTATTTTCAAAGTTAAGCCATCAGCTGTTAGAGTGTATATACATTTTTCTGGAACACCCTATATAAACTATAAGCCACACAAACACTTAAAACTACAAACTTGTTCTTGTTGTCAACAGCCATTGCTAGTTCCATGACTTTATTAAAGTTAAAAAAAAAAATAACACGAAACAACTAAATATATATTTCTTAAACAAAAAACAAGGACTTCTATCAGCTTTATTAGCTACAATAATATGCCTTATTTGTAATTATACATTATAAATTATAAATTACATATAACATGTAATTGTAACAAAAACTTTAGTTTTGAAAAACATTTTATTCAAGACTTACATAATTTCAAATATCTTCCAAAATAGTTTCTAAATAGCTACAAAAGAAAGCAAATTCAATAAGAAATTTAAATCATTAAATATGCTTTACTAGTATATACATACATAATGCCAAGCAATTAACATTAGCCCTGGAATGCGTACCATTTCTTTTTCCTTATTAAAGGCTCAATCCAGCACTTCATATACGCTATGTACAATAGGCAAAGTTCAGTGACCACAAGAGTTTGACATTAGCTGCCTCAATTTATAATTGGGGTAGTTTGTCAACAGGGGTGTCAAATTTGAAGTCTGGAGGAAACAGATCTGGGGCCCGAGGATAGATTAGTCTGTAGGACTGCCTGATTGTAACATCAGCAACACCAGCAATATCTCCAATTTCTAAAAGACAAAAAAATCAAAATATTAAAAGTATAACTTCTATCCTACCTACATTCTACTACCTAAATTTCAATTCGTGAGATATAGTTGTATAAAATGTCAAAGTGAAAAACAAAACCAAAGCTATTTTTTTTAAAAATCAATAATGGAATTATATACTAAAAGTCAAAAGCAGGGCTAAAGTTATTACTGGTATTACCCTATTACCTCAAAGGATTATCATCAGTATTAAAAGTTTTACTACATGTAAAACATTTGAACAATGCTCAGGGCATAGCACTGCAAGTGGCAACCATTATATTGGCCTTCATATTTGAAACTGACATCTCCTTTTTCTTCACAATAAACCTTTTTGAGGATCATAGACGTAATCCATGAATGCATTCTTGTGAAGAAATTAACTTTATTATTTAAAGTTCCCTTGCAACATCTCCCTCTTCTGTTATGAGGCTAAAGCCAAAAAGGGATCATACTATAAATATTGTTCTAAAACTTTTTCCTACTTATTACATCAGAGATCAAACAGCTGAATATAACAGCACAATGTAGATGTGTTTTGCTATTATAAACACAGTTGAGCATATATATTCTCTATTATAAACAGTTGAGTGTATATTGAGCTCACATGATACTTGTTCACATGAGGATTTCTACAGCCTAGAGCCGTGGCCGCACATTAGAATCACCTGGGAATCTTTTTAAAATCCTGATTTCTGGGCCTCATCCTCTGGAAATTCTGTTTCTTTGTTACGGGGTGGGACCAAAACATTAGTAACAAAGAAACAGAATTTCCGGAGGATGAGGCCCAGAAATCAGGATTTTAAAAAGATTCCCAGTTGATTCTAATGTTCTGCCAAGGTTGAGAACCACTGGCCTAGACTAGAGTATAGAAAGGAGGGATACAATTTAACCCTTCAAAGTAGTTACCACTTTTTTTCTTCTTTTTATTAAAAGAAATCCTAAAGGACTACCACTTGACAATTATTTGGTTAGTTATAAATACTTAATTAAAATGGATTTTTAAAACATGCCTTTTAATAAAAACTCAAATAAATGAGGTTTTACGTTTTCAGTGACAGCTGCCATCAGTGTGCAGCTAATTGATTTTGAATTTCCTTATGCATCACATCGTTTTAGACATAGATACCGATGTGAATATGAACTTACAGGAAAGTGTCTAGATAAAATATTTTTGTTGATTAGAATAAACTTTACAACTAGGAATCAGTAAGGACCACCTGTGCCTAGCTTCAGCTTATAAATTCTACCAGAAGACTCAAAATTTTCTTAAAAACATGAGTGGCCTGACCAGCGTGGCTCAGTGGTTGAGCATTGACCTATGAACCAGGAGGTCACAGTTCCATTCCCGGTCAGGGCACACGCCCAGGTTTCGGGCTCAATCCCCACTGGGGGGGTGGGGAGGGGGTAGGAGGCAGCCGATCAATGATTCTTTCTCATCATTGACGTTTCTCTCTCCCCCTCTCCCTTCATCTCTGAAATCAATAAAAATATACATAAAGAAATATGAGTGGAGGCCAAAGGCAATCAGGGCACATTTAAATAACAAATGGTGACTTATTCCTGATCATTCTTCTATATCATTTACTACTTTTATGATAGGGAAACATGGCCTAAGCCGATGTGAAAGCCTATTCCAAATAGGGTATTATAGTTATTGCAGTAAGTAATTTCATTACCACACTTTTACATTTAACTGCTCTTTTTTCTTTATGAATCTTTTTGAGGATCACAGAATGAATTCATGCTTATAAAGAAAATCACTAACACTTCTGTTTGAAAACAATGCTAAATTAAAAAATGGCTTTACAGTGTATCAGGTGGAAACTACTCACGCCAAGTGTTTTCATTAGGAGACTGTGACTACTGTACAAAAGGAGAAAGAACAGGCTTCACAGACTGTCACAGCCTGACTGCCAGGCGGAGATAAACAACGCATGGCCTCCTCTCAAGATTTAAAAAAGTCAGTTTTGAGGAGGGGAAAGAAAACTATTCAAAATAACCAGGAAAATGTGGGGGAGGGAGGGAGGAAAAAGTCTAAATATTAAGAATGTACAAACTAAAATAATTCAAATGAAAAAAAAGATTAAGTCTATACAAAGGTTAAACCTCCAAACATTTTTATATACGAGCTCCTAAGAAGGGAAATACTTTATTTTCTTAAGTTATGATGCTATGGAACTACCTCTTAAAGTGGGTTCTGGATATTTACCTGCTTCATATCTAAAATGGAACTAACCAAGACGTGCTAGAGCCACCATGGTTTCATCACTCCTCTCCTACCTTTTTGGGTCCTCTTCTCAGCTGACGCCTGTGAGGCCATGTAAATGGCTGCTGCCGCCACAGATATCGGGCTCCTTCCAGGCACCAAGTCCAGTTCCACAGCTTTACGGGCTATATGTGTAGCTGCCATCTGCACTTGCTTAGGAAGACAGAGGTTGGAACAAAACCTGGACATGAAGTCCCCAGTTGTAATCAAATCCACACTGGTTTCTAACGCTTTCAAAATAAGTTTAAAACATCGACCAATTTCTTTCTTAGAAATTCGTGATACGGCACATATTTCTAAAAGAAAAAAAAATTAGATAAATACATCTATATAAGTCATATAGTTCATTTTAAAATCTATCATTTCAGATTACAAAAGTAATACATTCTAATAGCAAAAATTCCAACCATGCCTAACAGATGAATCCCTAATCATCTCCATGATACTTCCCTTAGAGCAGCGGTACTCCACCTGTGGATCACGACACCATTGGGGGTCGAATGACCCTTTCACAGGGGTCGCCTAAGACCATCGGAAAACACATATATAATTACATATTGTTTTTGTGATTAATCACTATGCTTTAATTATGTTCAATTTGTAACAATGAAAATACATCCTGCATATCAGATATTTACATTACTATTCATAACAGTAGCAAAATTACAGTTATGAAGTAGCAATGAAAATAATTTTATGGTTGGGGGTCACCACAACATGATGAACTGTATTAAAGGGTCGCGGCATTAGGAAGGTTGAGAACCACTGCCTTAGAGCTAATTTAAATTTCCTGTTAATTTAAATGTTTATCAAACTTTAAGGAAATTTTTTCCCCAAGGTTAAATGCAGATCTTTTTTATTTTTTTTAAATCCTCACCCAAGGACAGTTTTTCCATTGATTTTTAGAGAGAGTGGAAGGGAGGAAGGGATGGGAAGAGAAACATCCATGTGAAAGAGACATATCGACTGGTTGCCTCCCGTTCCCATATGAGCTCCGACCAGGGCCAGGGATCGAACCTGCAACCCAGGTGCGTACCCTTCACTGGGAACTGAACCTGTGACCCTTAGGTGCGAGAACCAACACTCTATTGAGCCACACCGGCCAGCACTTAAATGCAGGTCTTAGTATTTAAAAATATTAATGTACCTGAAGGTTCAATTTATGTAAATAATATTCCTCAAGCAATCAAAAATCTTTGATATTTATATATTAATCTATAAGGAATATGTATCAAGGAGATAAAAAATACTCAAGCTAAATAAAGAATGCTTCTCCAGCTACACAATGTCTTATGTACATGCTATCCCTGTGATTATAGGCTGTAGCAAAACAAAATAAAATATATGAGCCTGTTGGTCTAAAAATTCAACTACCAAACACTTTAAAAATAAATTTAACAAAAGCCTTAGTTTCACTTGTAATAAAAAAGCTGATAAAGGCCACTGCCTCTTCATATTGATGTAAGAAAATGTAAAAATTAAACATTCACAGATAAATAAAGGGTAATTATAGTCTTAAGCCAAAACGAACTCTGGCAGTTAAAGTCAGTATACGCATCACAGCAATACTGAATAGGTGGTCACGTATTCATAGGTAAACTGCAAACTGCATGAAAAATACTAGTTCTCTCAAAGTCTCCAAATTAAGTGTGAAAGTGCAAATTGCATAACTCAGGATAAAAAATGTCACTGATGCTTTTTAAGGGTTGACTCCCTCACTTGTAGAGACATGGCTATATGTGGAAACTGTTTTCTATGCATCAAAAATTTACAGAGTCCTACTCTGGTTTATAATAACAGGCTTCAAAACGTACAAAAGTTCTAATTGCCAAGGAACACAGGGCTCACTCACATGGACTAAAATTACTTTACACAAGAAAACCGCCTGAAAAGAACATCGTCAATTAAATCACATAATTAATTTTTGTCAAGGAACAAAAATAAACAGGCATTGGGAAACTGTATTTAGGTGGATTACTGGATATAACCACAAAGACACAACATAGCACTACTTAGTGTCAAAGCTGCCTGACTTTGGTAATATGACAGATAAGACTTTTATCTAGGCAACTGAAAACTTACCTTTAAATGTCCTAGGAACCCCTTCTTGTCTACAGGCAATATAGAGACACGCAGAAGCTATGGCATCATTAGCTCTTCCCTTCAGGCTCTTCTGTTCATACACTTGCTTGAATAAATTATTTGTTCGATCCTTCAAAACAGAGTAAGTTTAATTAACTCTAGGCCATTTAATTAGTTGCAATATCAAAATTTTATGTGTTCATTAAATTATGCTAAGTCAATGCCAGAATGGCTTAAAGGAGACTGACAGGAACTTACAACTATATTTCTAGGGAGGTTGATTCTGTCTGCCATGGTAGTGATTTCCTTGAACGCATTCATCATGGCCCGATCAGAACTGCTCATTGTTCTCCGATTCTGGTACTTGGAATTGCCAAATTCATCAAAACTTGCAGCTCCGGTGCCCTATAAAACAAAGTTTTATAACTTTATATGCAAAATTTTGAAAATCTGAATGAACAATTTCTGAGAAAATAGAACTCATATGATCTGACTCCACATGCCCAAGAAACCTACCCTGTGTAACCTCTCTGTTCTTCCAGGTAAAATGGTTTTAGGAATGTTTTCGATCAAATACTTTAAATGTAAAAATATCTATTGAGAATCTAATAATATAAATTATCATATTAAAAGACTACAGAGAAACTCAAATGATCATCTCTAAAGGTACTAAAAAAAAGGTCTAGTAAACAAAACTCAAAACCCATTAAAAAAAAAACTGATAAAACACTAAAAATGGGTACTTCTTCATATTAGAAAATCACTCTCCCAGGCCCAAAGCAAGCAAGATGATTAACAGAGAAAACATCTGCAGCATTACATTTGTCAGAAGACAAAGGCACTTCTTTCCTCCACATTGTAGCAGTGTACTAGAGCTAGCTAATATGTAATTATAATTATGTAACAATTATATAAATTATATTAGTATAATTATATTAAAATTAGGCAAGAGGAAAATTACAAGTACAAATTTATGAAGTAATCAACCAGTTAGAAGACAATGAAAGAAAATTAGTTGCAATCTTACATCTGAAAATGTCCTTAGTATACTTTTTCCAGCCTGTAAGACTAAAGCAAATACAGATATCACCTACTTAAAAGATATTTCTGGCCCTAACCGGTTTGGCTCAGAGGATAGAGCGTTGTCCTGTGGACTCAGGGGTCCCAGGTTTGATTCCGGTCAAGGGCATGTACTTTGGTTGCGGGCACATACTCAGTAGGGAGTGTGCAGGAGGCAGCTGATCGGTGTTTCTCTCTCATTGATGTTTCTAACTCTCTGTAAAAAAAATCCCTCTCCCCTCCTCTCTGTAAAAAAATCAATAAAATATATTTTTTAAAAAAGATATTTCTGAACACTGTAATCTTTTAAACCTAGTGTACACTATGCTTTTCAAATTTGATATGTAATGTATACAGCATAAAAAAATAATTAATGACCTGCTTTTTCACATTACTTTATTAAAAACAGACTGTGCAGTAGTATAGGTTAAGTACTAAAATAGCATACACTTCCTTGATTAGTACTTTGGAATATTGCTAGTACTATTTCCAATTCAGATACCAGAGCAAAAAAGAGCCAGGTTGTCAGGACGGTTATGCTACTATCCTATGTAATAGCAGCAGCTACCATTAATTGAACACATAATACATGTTGTTATATATACGTCACATATATTCCCATGTAATCTTCAATATCTCTATGAAGTAGTAGTATTTCTCACTTTACTGATGAAAAAATGTAAAGCTTAGGTAAGTATTTCCAATACTAGAAAACAAGCTATATTGCGTTCCAATTTATTGTAGGTGGTATAAAAGGAAAAGACATTACTAGTGTTCTAGGAGCATAGCAGTATGTACTCAGAGACCATACTATGCTCAACCTAATTTTTGTGCAAAATGTGCTTCATGAAAACAAGGGCTGGAGATATTAAGTCTCTGATTTTGAGCTGTTGGCCTCCTCTTTACGATGGAAGCAATGCATAAGGCAACCATCATTCTCAATGGTATTACTGGCAAATCTCATTCTTAGGACAAGACTGCTCACTGAGGCAGTGACTGATGCCTCTGCAAAGTTCCCCAACTCCCAGGTTTCTGGTCAGGCCTCACTTGGTATTACCTTGCCAATCATGGTAGACAAATCTCGATCACTCAGAAGAGGATTCTGAGAATCTCCAACTCGAGATGGATCTTTTGTTGCTTTATCATTGCTGAAAGTTCTCCATTCAGATCCCACATCGATAACCCGGTCACCTAAGAATATAAGCACAAATCTAAATAGTCTTGGCAAGACAGGGTTTACTTAACACTGTCTAAAATGCCCAACTCAATGCTTTTATTCCCAGAAAATTTCAATATGGACATCTAGGCTCCAGCTTAAGTATCATGTCTCAGACATTTGTCCTAAAGCATTCCTTTAATTGTTGTGCCAGCCCAATAATTACCCTCTAAAAATCTCATGCTATGATTAGTCATATTCTAATTCAAAGAAGAAAAAAGACTTAAGACAAATAACAAAATAAACCTATTTATATGTGAAACAAAGATAAAATAGTATAATGATTCTGAACAAAAGTTTGCTCAAAATGTGTAACAGGCAAGGAAAGAAACAGTAGAAAACACTGTTCACAATGGTATCAATGCGCACAGCCTAATTAAAAAAATACTGCTTTCACAGGAAATGCTTTGCAAAGAACTACGCCTATGCTTGTTTTGGTAAATATTTAATAAAAAATATTTTTGGCCAAATAATTTATAAATAACAAACTTTGAGCCTAGAATCAGTGAGAAGAAAGCCAAGTAGACCACACACACACACACACACACACACACACACACACACTCTAGATGCCCCCTCAGCCCAACCTGCACCCTCTCTAATCCGGGACCCCTTGAGGGTTGTCCGACTGCCGGTTTAGGCCTGATCCCAGGCCCGGCAGTCAGACATCCCTCTCACAATCCTGGACCACTGGCTCCTAATCACTCACCTGCCTGCCTTCCTGGTCGCCCCTACCTGCCTCCCTTGTGGGCCTAGTTGCCCCCAGCTGCCCCCTCCTGCCAGCCTGGTCGCCTCTCATGCACCCCCACCCACCACCAGCCTGGTTGCCCCATGAAGCCTGCTATTCAGTCGTTTGGTCGTCCCTCACTAAGCCCCCTGTCAACCTGATCGCCCCACACAGCCTGCTTGTTCAGGAGAGACAGAAATCAGTTACCTCAGCAATTAAAAGATGTTCTGATGCTGACAGTAAATTAATAAAATGCTCAAGAGTGTAGTAGACTCTATCACTTGCTGCTTAGCTTGGACAGATTACCTCATTTCTGTGCCTTTACTTCCTCGGCTTTAAATTTTCCCAATAACCTTATATTTTAAAGATTGTAAAGATTAAACTGTAAGCTAATACAGGTATAGTGCATGAGGAGTGCTCTAAAAGCAGTTCAGAGAAACCAAGATGGCTGCATTGGTAAACAACGGAAATTGCTGCCTCCCACAACCACTTCAAAAATACAACTGAAAGACAAAACGGACATCATCCAGAACCACAGGAAGGCTGGCTGAGTGGAAATTCTACAACTAGAAGGAAAGAGAAAAGCACACTGAGTCTCAGAGGAGGTGCTGAAGTAAAGTGCAGAGGTACGGAGGCGCATGCGAAAAGGGCTGGCAACTGAGGACGAGGTTGTCTTTTTCAATCCGGAGGGAGTCTCAAGCTTCCAACTGCTCTGAGCTCCAGTTCTGGGCAAGTCTCTGGGGACCCAGACTCATACAGGAGAAACTGGACTGTTTGGCAGCGGGCGGAACTCAAGGGAAGCTTTCTCTCAGAGGTGCTTGCAGCAATTACCGGGACACTGAGACCCGGGGCCTCTTAGGGTAGGACTGAGGATCAGCCATAGCTGTTTGCTCCGCCCTGTTGATTCCCTGAGACCCTGCCCCACCCAAGCTGTGTGCAGAGACTTTTGCATATGAAAGGCCTGGCCCTTTGCAATCTAAAATTACCTAACAAACTGCAGCTGGGTGAGAGAGACCCAGAACATCCAAAAAAAGGCCAAGGCCCCACAGCTGCTTGCATTGCTTCACAGCTGGGCCTCATCTGGGCACCTCCAAACCTCAATCAAAGAGGAGGCATCTGCAGATCTCTCCATAGCTCCTGCTGGGTAGCCTCAGGCAGAGGCTAAATTAGCACCTCCTTAGAGATTCAAGAGCCAGTGTACCCAGTAGTCAGAGTGGGACCATCCCGATTACAAGTCCTCAGATCCATAAGGGAAACACTCAGGGGGCAGACTCAGTGAGCACCAAAGCCCCACTGAAGCAAGTCTTGTCCCAGAAGGGTGTCTCCAGCACAGAAGTTCTCCCACTGTAGACACAGCTGATTCTCACAGCCAATTGGCCTGGAGGTCAATTCCTCCCAGTGATATCAACAACAATCAAGGCTTAACTACAACAAAACTGTGAATAAGGCCAAAAAGGGGTGCACCAAGAGTGTCCACCTAAGGTAATTGGGGAGGCTGAGCCACTGGGCCCTGTAGGACACCTAACACAGAAAGCCACTCTATCAACACAGGGAAGCATAAAAAAAAAAATGCAGAGACAAAGAAACAGGTCACAAATGACAGAAATGGAGGAAAGCAAACTACAGGATATAGAGTTCAAAACCACACTTATAAGGTTTTTCAAGAATGTTCTAGAAACCGCTGATAAACTTAGTGAGACCCTCCATGAATCTAGTGAGACCCTCAAGGATATGAAAAAGGACCAACTAGAAATTAAGCATACACTGACTGAAATAAAGAATATTATACAGAGTTCCAACAGCAGACTAGAGGATAGCAATAATCAAGTCAAAGATTTGAAATACGAAGAAGCAAAAAACACCCAACCGGAAAAAACAAAACAAAAAAAGAATCCAAAAATATGAAGATAGTGTAAGGAGCCTCTGGGACAACTTCAAGTGTACCAACATCCAAATTATGGGGGTGCCAGAAGAAGAAAGAGAGCAAGATATTGAAAACCTATTTGAAGAAATAATGACAGAAAACTTCCCCTACCTGGTAAAAGAAACAGACTTACAAGTCCAGGAAGCGCAGAGAACCCCTAACAAAAGGAATCCAAAGAGGACCACACCAAGACACATCATAATTAAAATGCCAAGAGCAAAAGACAAAGAGAGAATCTTAAAAGCAGCAAGAGAAAGAAACTCAGTTACCTACAAGGGAGTACCCATACGACTGTCAGCTGATTTCTCAACAGCAACCATGCAGGCCAGAAGGGAGTGGCAAGAAATATTCAAAGTGATGAATAGCAAGAACCTACAACCAAGATTACTTTACCCAGCAAAGCTATCATTCAGAATTGAAGGTCAGATAAAGAGCTTCACAGATAAGGAAAAACTAAAGGAGTTCATCACCACCAAACCAGTATTATATGAAATGCTGAAAGGTATCCTTTAAGAAGAGGAAGAAGAAAAAGGTAAAGATAAAAATTATGAACAACAAATACATATCTATCAACAAGTGAATCTAAAAATCAAGTGAATAAATAATCTGATGAACAGAATAAACTGGTGAATATAATAGAATCAGGGGCATAGAAAGGGAGTGGACTGACTATTCTTGGGGGAGGAAGGGGTGTGGGGGGTGCGGGAAGAGACTGGACAAAAATCGTACACCTATGGATGAGGACAGTGGGGGGGGGGGTAAGGGCAGAGGGTGGGGTGGTAACCTGGTGGAGGGGAGTTATGGGGGGGGGAAAAAGAGGAACTGTAATAATCTGAACAATAAAGATTTAATTTAAAAAAGAAAGAAAAAAATAAAAGCAGTTCAAATAAGTGCTTGGTATTAGCTACTTACTGCTCTGAAAATGAAAATACAATGGCAGGTATTCTGACATTTCCCCATTTTGGTTGGGGAAATAAGGAGAGGCAGCATTTGTAAAACATGACTCTCCATATTACACTTCAACAATATCAGGGTGCTCTGCTGCAGGCATTTGGTCAGTAGGACTGCAAAAGAGGCAAGGAAAGAACAGAAGGAAGGAACTCCAGGCAGACTGTGCTAAACCTTTTCAACTATTTCTTATATGGTACATTAATTAAAATGCTCATAAACAGCATACAGTGATCATAATCTGATCTCCATGTTATAAGTAAGCAGGTAAATGCACACAACGGATGGCTTTGGAAAAATTAGTTTTTCTTTGAACAGTCAAATCATGTAGGAGTAACCAGATATCACCTGGACTACCAGATGCCCATGCCACAAGGGAACTGAGATCAGTGGCAGGGCCCCCACCTGCTACATCTGTATGCAAGAAAATGGTCAAGGAAACAGAAGCAGGGAGATGAGTTACAAGGCAATTTCTCTAGATTAGAGATCAAGCAGGTGGCCCAAAATAAGGAGAAAAAGAGGTTAAATGGATGGGACTGTCATGATGGATTTATCTGCTTTCTCCTCTATAACAAACATTACTAATGGGAAGAAATTCTAATTCTATATAAGGATTTTAAAACTTACCTGAAAATAACATAGAATCTGTAATTGTGCCCAGAAGCCTTACCACAGTATTAAAACCCATCTCTCTATTAAAGCCCATACCTCAGAGACCACTCTAAAGAGATTGATTTTTGTTCCTTTTATAAAAGAATAATACTTGCTTACTAAAAAAAAGTAGGTATAAGCAAAACAAAACAACCTGTATTCCCAATACCCAGAGATAGCCAACTATAAGTATTTTTATATATATTCTGTCTTTTTCATTCATATGTATTTTTCCCCTAAAATTAAAATTAGATAACGCTGTGCCTGTTCCATAAGATCTTTTCAATAAATTTATATCAAAACACCAAAGCAAGATTTTTAGATAAAGTTTAGCCCCTTTAATACCATCCAGTGATTAGAGTGATACCACGATGTCTCCATGCACTGATGTTTTCAAAGGGAGAAAAGTAAATCTTTTTCATAGTGAAATAAACACACAAACATGCACAAAACAAAAAATTACTGCAGCCTTCAGCCCTGTCCGGGTAGCTCAGTTGGTTAGAGCATCATCCCATGCACAGAAGGGACAATTCCCAGTCAGGGCACATGCCCAGGTTGTGGGTTTGATCCTATAAAACATATCCTTGAGTGAGGATTTAAATAAATCAATAAACAAAATACTGCAGCCTTCAAATCTGGAGTTTCTTGCTAAATTATAAGTTCAAAAATATCAAATATCATCATTAACCTTTGTAATATTTTAACACAATGAATGTGTTAAGGGAACAATGCAAATGAAAAGGCAGGTAGCTATGCTTACATCTTTTAATTCTCTAGAAATCTAAAAATAAAGTATTATTTAGCCAAGATGCCTCATTTCATAGCATTTTTCCTTTGGCCCCAAAGTAACTTACTATGAATTTTTTTTTATTGCTTGCTTTATACTACCTAAAAAAAAACAAAAACCCAAGATGGATTGGGGAGGGGGAGAAATCTGGCCTAGGATATTATAAATAGAAAATTCAGAACTGAGTAGTGATGTAATTTTTCCACATATGTAGGAATATCTACGTGACTCATTCAACAACTTCCGGTTTGTGCCAAGAGATATTGCCTCTTTTAACATTTTAATGCTTAAAACAGCACTTATAAGAAATAAAATTTCCAAAATAACTAAAATAACAATCATGAAAATACAACTAGACCAAAAGATTAAGTGCACGAGTAATAAGAAATAGGGGAGACCATTCAGAAAAAAAGTCAGAATGCATAAAGAATTTATATTTACATTTGAAAAAAACCCAAGTGAGGTAGCATTTTAAAAGTTGCTCTGGAAGGGAAACTGCAATACAGAATCTTTTCAAGGGATAAGGCAGCCACAATGTGTGGGTATATTCATCTTTTGACTAGAAAGAAGCCTGCCAATTAGCACATGTACACACATTAATTGTGTACAACCTCACACATCCTTTAATGTTCTAGAAAAAGAGAAACAAAGTTCTAGATTTAAAAGGAGAGACAAAGGAACTGTCTCACTTTACCATGATCCTGAAGTCACCTCCAAATGTTCTATAATATACATATACTGACCATTGATAATTGCAAAAATAACTACTTTACGATATAGTTAACTGGCTGCAGCTTAAGAGAAAGCCTTTACTGAATAGAATGTTTTGTGGTCAATTACTGCCAATTAGGGAGCATTACAAGTTAGGCTACTGCCTTTAGTCCATACTTGGAAAGATGTAGACGTGTGAGGCTGGTTCCAAAGATGGTGCCCCGGAGGGAGACTGACCTAAGGTTTCTTCCTAGGTTTCACTCTGAGTAGGATGGGTTTGACCTGCCGGGAGTATAAATTTCAGTACTAGCCTTGCAATCATATATTCTTTGTGTTTTTCTGGTGTTCTCCCCCAGCTTTGAGTAGTACTGTTTGGGTGCCCTACATTTTGTGCAAATGAGAAACACAATTTTCTTTGTGGTCTAATACCCATCCCTCTTCCATGGCCAATAGAAATGGCAGTGGAGGTCTCATCTTCTAGAGGGGTAAGTCCTACTCTGGACCACAGTACAAATTTGCCCACCAGGCCACAATAAGAGACTGTAAGCTTTTCCCAGTACCTTTTTGAACCACTAACAAAGTTTTGTAAAATTAATACCTGACAGAAAGTCTATACATGAAGTTTATAATAGCTAAAATAACACTACTATCCATATATATAAAAGGCCAGGGGCCATGACGACCAAAACGACCAAACAACCAGTCATCATGAGGTGGCATTGACTGGCAAGTGGGCTGAACTGCTAATCTCTTGGTCCCCCACCCCCCCTCCCGTCTCCCACAGTCAGCGGTGGCTCGCTCCCACCTCTCGCTCCAGCCTCCTGTGGGTGCCTGCAACTCCCACCAGCCTCCAGCAAACCGCTGCCGCCTACTGTAGCCAGAGAACCAGCCCAATCAGGGGGTGGGGCCGGCCAACTTTGCGGCCCCTTCCCCTGCCCCTGATCGGACTCTCCCATCCCGATCAAGACCGGCTGCACAGAGCCTGGACTCTTCCTGGCAGCCCTGAGTTCATGGGGTTGAGAATTCTAATGGCCCTGCCCAGAGACTAGAGGCGCCTGACGGGCAAGGACAGGGACCAGAGGCCTCCAAGGAGCACCGCAGAGTTGGCAAGGAGAGGAGATGGGCCTGCGGAGGGGGAAGGAGATGAAGCCAGAGGACATCAGCCCAGAATCCAGCCCTTCCCCCCAGGGGCAGCGGGCCCTCAACCCAGAACCCCAGCCCGAATCAGAAGAGCCTAAGGGAGGCTTCAGGAAACTCTACGCAGAGCTGCATGTTGAGAATGAGAGACTTCGTGAGGCCCTGACCAAGATCATGCTGCTGGCTGGCACAGCTCAAGGTGGAGCAGGAGTGCTCCACGCAAAGGCAGGAGCACTTTGCAGGGAGGCCAGCCCTCGTGGAGCTGGAGAGATTTGAGCGCAGGGCCGAGGAGCACAAGGCCGCTGAGCTGGAAGAGGAGCTGAAGGGCCTGTCCAACCTCCAGGCTGACAACCAGCGCCTCAAGGAGGAGAACGCGGCCCTGATCTGTGTCATCAGCAAACTGTCCAAGTGACCCCAGAGGACTTGCCCCTGCACCCGCATTTATACAGCTGTTTCTGCCACACGCACCCCTTTCCCTATGTGAACATGAGTGACAGGGCTGCTGGGGAGTCGCTGAGCCTGGGACCTCCAGGCTGGGAGGGGAGGACAGAGCCCCCAGGAGCCAAGGGGGCCTACCTGAGGCCAGGATGGAGAGGGGAGGCTGAGCCAGGTAGGGGGACCAGGGCTGCAGGCAGGACCAGGAAGGAACCGAGGACCAGGAAGTGCCAGGACCAGAGTGGCCACCCGGAGGTCCCCTCTCATGTGTGCTGCCACCCGTCACCCCTCCCGCCCCTGAGCAGGGATCTGAGAATGTGCCAAGCATCGGTCGGACTGGGCCGGGTGGGCCTGTATATAGGGTCCGTGTGCAATAGGGAGGGACATCTTCTATTTTTTGCTGCCCCCTCCCCGACATTGAGGGAGAAGGCAGTTTTGAGCACCGTGGGGCGGTGGGCGGGGCTGCAAGCAGCAGCAGGCTACCCCACACACCACTTTGCGCCCTGTGCCCCTAGTCTACACTAATAAAAGAGAAAAATGGTAATTGGCGTACGGCAATACCTTTTTCATTGGCTAATCAGGGCTATATGCAAATTAACTGCCAACTAAGATTGGCAGTTAACTGCCAACAAGATGGCGGCTAATTTGCATATGTAGGCACAATGCAGGGAGGCGAAAGGGAAAGCAGGAAGAAGCCCCCTGCCACTGACAGTGATCAGAAACTCAGGGGGGCCGAGACCGGTTTGGCTCAGTGGATAGAGCGTTGGCCTGAGGACTGAAAGGTCCCAGGTTCGATTCCGGTCAAGGGCATGTACCTGGGTTGCAGGCATATCCCCAGTAGGGGGTGTGCAGGAGGCTGCTGATCGATGTTTCTCTCTCATCGATGTTTCTAACTCTCTATCTCTCTCCCTTCCTCTCTGTAAAAAATCAATAAAATATATTTAAAAAAAAAATTAAAAAAAAAAAGAAACTCAGGGGGGAGCTAAGAGCTGGGGGGCAGGGCAAAGGCAGCCCAAGGGCCCTACCCCCCGGCCATGATGGGAGAATCAGGCGCCTTTGCCGCCCTGGCCAGTGATAGCAGGAAGTAGGGGTGGAGCCAGCGATGGGAGCTGGACATGGTCGAAGCTGGCAGTTCCAGGAGCTAGGGGTCCCTTGCCTGGGCCTAAAGCGAAGCCCACGATCGCGGCGCCCCCCGCTGCCACTGCAGGTCCCCACTGCCTGGGCCGGACGCCTAGGCCAGAGGCGTTAGGCCTGGGCAGGGGCGGAGCCTGCAACCGCGGGGAGCTGGGGGTCCCCTGCCCGGGCCTGACACCTCTGCCGGAGGCCTCAGGCCTGGGCAAGGGGCCGATCCGGTGATTGGTGATTGGAGGGTGATGAGGGTCAACTCCTCTGGCTGAGGCATCAGGCCTGGGTGGGGGGCGGAGCCGGGGATTGGGGGGATATGATGGTCCCCTTGCCCAGGCCTGAAGCCTGGGTCAGAGGCGTCAGGCTTGGGCGGGGTGTGGAGCAAGCGATCAGAGGGAGATGGGGGTCCCCTGCCCAGGCATGATTCCTGGGCCAGAGGCCTCAGGCCTGGGCGGGGGCCAGAGCCAGTGATCGGGGGGAGATGGGGGTCCCCTGTCCAAGCCTGACACCTCTGGCGGAGGCGTCAGGCCTGGGCAAGGGGCCGATCAGGCGATCGGAGGGTGATGGGGGTCAACGCCTGAGGGCTCCCAGTATGTGAAGGGGGCAGGCTGGTCTGAGGGACACTCCCCCCCCCCCTTCACACCCAGTGCACGAATTTTGTGTACCGGGCCCCTAGTAACATATAATAGGACTACTCCTTCCTCCTTCAATGAAGTATGATCTCTAACACTGACCAAGTTACCCATCCAGAAAAACAAACATACCCGTTATCTATATTTATGTATTACACACATGTGCAGTTTTCTATCCATACATCAGAGTGGTAGGTCTAAAGAGTATAAACTAAAACATTTTATCATATTCTAAAGAAAAAAGGTTTCATCTCTTTATTTTTCAAGAGATTGAGAATAACTGCCAAATTCATTCACACCAATTTAAGATGGTTCAATTACTTTCGCACCTAACTTATGATTTGGCAATTCCACTCAAGTATTTACCTACAAAAATCTTGTACAAAAATGTTAATAGCAGCATTATTCATATTAGCTAAAAATTGGGACACAACCCAAATGTCCATCAACAGTAAAATGTATATAACGGAATATTCCTCAGCCAATAAACTACTGAGACATTTCAAAAATACTACTTTTAAGCCAAATAAAGTCAGTCACGCAAAAGAACATCCTCGATAATTCCATTTATAGGGGATTCAAAAACAGGCAAAATAGGGTCTCTTCCTATGGGGAGCACCCCTATATGTTCCTCTTCTCCCTCTTCCCCCACAGGCACAGATCTCCTAACACTGAGAGACCCCACGAAGACTTGCAACCAAGGGAGCAATGGGCAGTGGCAGCTCATCCCAACTAACCCCCTGAACCTGTCTTCAAGGCCCCCTTTTCTCTGACTTCCCAGTAAGCCAGAGCAGCCCACCCTAGGCTCTCCTGTTGCTTCTTCTAAGCTAAGCCCTTCCTTGTTTCACTGTCCTGAGTGTGCTTTTGCTGCAGCCAATAAATTCTTGCTTGCTTTACTGCAAACCCTCTGCCCCCCCACCCCCCAAACAAAGACACACACACACACACACACACAGACACAATCCAGACAAAATAATCTGAGGATAGAAATCAGTATAGTGGCTGCTGTTACGTAGGGGTGGGAGGTGGAGGTGATTGCCGAGAAAGAAGCATAGGAAACTTCTAAGGGAAGGAAAATGTTTTAAACACTTTGCATGCTGGTACATGTTTATGCAATGTCAAAATTCAAACAGTATATTTGAGATCTGTGTATTTTTTTGTATGCAATTATAACTCAGTAAGTTAAAAATTAAAATCATTTCCACCAAAATACAGTTGACTTTGAACTAAGCTGCACCAAACCTACACATTATTTGGGGAACGACGGAACGATTTTTATCTTCTTGAACAAGGAAATCTATTCTTTCTCAAGATCTTTGTATGTACTTCACATTTAAAACTAGACCCAATTGTTTTCGGTTAAAAATATCACTTTCTAACTAGTAGTTACTGTATTTTATACGCTTAGGTCCAACCACTTTTAAAAGATTATTAATTTTTAAAATTTGATCTCAATATTCGACATATAAAATCTCATCAGTGGCAAAGAATTTGTTCCCTTTTCAAGCTTAACTTCCATTTCTGTTTTATATCTAAAGCACTTGTCAGAACTTTCAAAACAATGCCTTTAATTTAAAACAGAATTATCTCCAGTATTTCAGCATTATGCATAAAAGTAACAGGTGAACTAAAATAGTCCTCTATTAAGGCATTGTCCTCTAATTCAGAGTATCTTATTTTAGGAATAGAATAAATGTTGATTTATTAAATGCCTATTATCTTTTTTTTTTTTATTGATATTTTACAGAGAGGAAGGGAGAGGGATAGAGAATTAGGAACATCGATGAGAGAGAATCACCAATTGGTTGCCCTCTGCACACCCCCTATTGGGGATGGAGCCCACAACCCAGGCATGTGCTCTTGACCGGAATCGAACCCTGGACCCCTCAGTCCGCAAGCTGATGCTCTATCCACTGAGCCAAACCGGCCAGGGCTTAAATGTCTATTATCTTAGCAGACCATAGGTTTTCTTACAAACTATTTTCTTATATTATAAAAGTTAACCCTAGTTGTTTGTGGGTTATTCTTCTTCTAGTACTTATGTGTTAGCATATATTAAGTTACGGTAGGATAATAAATAATTTCAGAAGTTCAGTGGCTTAAAACAAGATTTCTTTCTTATTAATACTACCTGTCTTTCTATGCCATCCTTATTCAAAATGATGGCATCCCCACCATTTGAGACATGGCAGTCAGCATGCTGGAGAAGGTGGGTATGTGGTGAATTATGCACCAATTTAATGGTTTCTAACGGTAACTTTTCCACTCATTGGCCAAAAACAGTGAGGGGTGATGCTTAACTTCAAATGTGATGGGGAAGTACAACTGTACCATGTAGCCCAAAGAAGAAGAACCAGAAATAGAAGTGAACAGTCATAAGTGCTGTTCCACATGCCAATTAGCAAATATAATTCAGCACTGTATTTGGGGGGATTTATGTATACATTCATTTTAAAAAGCTTGTTCTTGGTGACTTCCTTTTTGTGCCACACGACAAACTGAAGGAAACAGAGTTAATACTAATTTCATTGTACTTTTGCATTTGTCACAGAGAAGTAATCTGTCAATGACTTTAGGTCCTTCCAAAGTAAAATTTTTATTGGATGGATGCTTGAAAGTTTCTAGTAATAAAATCTGTTCGATGTTAAAAGGATACCTTCCCAAGTAGTGTGTGGGAATCTTGATTTGCAATGCTGAGGACCTTTTGCTAGGAATGTAAAATAATTTCTATTGTGCCTATAATATTTGATCCTACTGGATCTTGAAGTAGGACCATAATGGCTATCTTGTCTTGACCACTTACCCATTCACTCTCAATATTCTCAGGTTTTGTTCTCTGCTTTACTGATTCAATTTTTCTAGAATGTTAAATCAGCTAATTGCTATCTAAAACACTTTTTGCTCTGTTCCTGTATTATCTTATTTCTTTCTGACCACATTTAACAGAAATGTTATAGAAGCAGTATTTCATTAATCACAAAAATTAGGTGTTTTCTATAGTTTTCGTCTGGTAAACAGTCCAGGGCAGACTTTTATTTTAAGTCCATAGGATTACTATTCCTTTTCATTGTAGTTTGTATTCATAAGCCTCATGTTGATTTTTCATGCTTATTCAACTTGTAATAAAGAATTGTCAATCCAATTCTTTATTACCAAGTCCAATGGTGGCAATGATGCTGGAAAACTTTTTAATCCACTGCCACAGAACTCTCAATCCCTCTGGGTACTCAAGAGTTCCTGGCAAATAGATGACTGAAACAAAATAAACTCCCAGTATGGTTCCAGAAGTGTATTACAAAGGATGCAGGTAGGTTTCTAATCAAAGCAAATATAACACCAACTTAGAGAAGACAGAACTCTCTCACGTTAACAATCCACAATAAATAGTCCTTAACTAGTGTGACTCAGACTCCTATCTTTTTGATAACCCATCTTCATCTTGGATGACTTGCATTTTGTAGTGTACGATGACTGTTAGTAGTTCCCTGCATCACAATCTAAATTCTAGCCAGGAGGAAGGAATAAATGGAAGGCACATCCCTTACGGAAGAATCTAGAATGGCACACATCTCTTCTACTTACAACCCATATGGCCATACCCAACTACAAGGGAAGCTGGGAAATACAGTCTAGCTGGGCAGCCACATGCCCAGTTAAAAACCAAGGGGGTTCTATTACTAAGGAGTGGGGAAACATCCTGGGAAACAACCAGCAGCCGCTGCTATAAGGAATAATGAGGTAGGGAGAGAGGCGATGAGAATGAATGTCCAGTACAATCAAGGGACTTCGCCTTCTAGTCTACAAGAAATAGTACACAAAGACAAATAGACATTTAAACTCCTTACCATGCAAGCTATAAATTGTAAATCCATCCAAAAGCATTTTGTAGTCCACTATTAAAACCAGAACGGCTTAAGGTAGCAATCTTAAAGGTCAGGGGAAAACAGAAACATACCAAAAAGCAGCCAGGAAGCTAATATTGGAATCTGATTTTCTAGTCTGGCCTAAACTTTTAGAATGTTTTTGTTTTGTTTCTTATTGTAAATTAATAAAAATTTTAAACAGGGAATATAAAGAGGAATCAGAATTTTTCTGCCATCTTCCTGGAAATTGATCTTATTTAAGCATTTTGGCATACAACCTGTAATAGAGAATTCAGAATAGGAGTCTTAGAAGAATATTCCCCAAATTACTTGTTTTCGTAGGCTTGGCTTATTTAAAAACATTTAGTTTAAAACTAAAAATACTTTCTAAATGTGCTGAGTCTAAAAGTTCAATCATTTTCAATTATTTAACCCTTTCTACTAGTCCCTTATTTCAGAGAATCTAGGGCTACTATATTTTCTTATGAGAAATATTGCATTAAAGACAATTTTGAGAGGAAAAAATAATTTTGAAAACTATGAACAAGAGATATTCTAGAAAGAATTACTACTAATAAAATAGCCAGTCTCAAAATCATCATTTATGTTCCCCTTAATGTAAACTGGGTAGGAACTCAAACTGAATTATCCCCTAGAAATAAACCACATCATAGCTAATTTCCCATCCCAGCCCATAAAATAGACCCTAAATAACAAAACAACAACAAAAAAATCACCCTGTACAAATCAACAGTATAGTCACCACTTGGAAAATAGTTAGTAAAGGAAAATGTATTATAAGTTCTATCCCTAAATACCTGAATATGTTTTGCTTTTCCTCAAATACAAGCAGGTCTGCAGCAGCTAAGCTAAGGAGCTATGTCTCTGATGAAGATGTATCCTAGCCTTGGTGACAATAAATTTCATCATTAACATACTAATACTTTCAGGCACATGTTCCTTTTCCCTCTACTTGGAATGAGTTTCTCCATTAACAGTTACTCATGCTTAATGAACATCTTTCAAGGTGAATTCAACAGTCATTTCCCCAGGAAGTCACCACTCCCTTCCTCTGTGTTCTCACCGAACTTGGAAATCTGTAACAGTGCTTTTACCATGCCATGTGTATGAATGTAGCCTCCTCCCTTTCACATACTAGCCAAATAGTTGTCCCAGAGCTTGCTTACAGTGCCTCATCTTTCTATCACTCTAAGCAGCAGAGTGCTTAACGGAAACCTCTAGTAGAAAAACCAAAGGCGTCCTACGATCTGAATTTAAGTGGCGCTGTCACTTACTAGATGCAGAAACTCGTGTTTATTACCTAAGCACTGCAAGCCTCAATTTGCCTTTCTGTAAAATGAAAACTATGTAAGAGAGTGGTTAACTGAGTAAAATTAGTAACTTTCTGATGGGAGAAAGTAGCATCAAAATTAACAATTTTAAATCAGGCAAGAAAGCAGTCTCTGAGGGCTTATTAGAGAAGCCAAAGCAAGAATTTGAAAATGAATTCAAATGTCCCTTAATTTAAAAACATAGCTTGGTCATATTGAACTAAACCTGAAGCTGTTCCTTTATGAAACCCTGCTGATGCAAAGTTAAAGATAGTAACCCAATAACTGTTAAAACACAATTGAAGCATTAAATATGACAGATCCACAATAATCACTCAAAAACATTTTGTAACTGCCTTGTTATAAGAATGGCACCTCAGACTTAAAATCACCCTCTCTTTATAAAAGGTTAACAAAAAGAAAGAACTTGCATTTCCAAAATATGTACACTGAAATTTCATACTAAAATTATGCTGTATAGTTTATACATTACCTCATTTAATTCTTAATAATTCCTAACAATTCTGAGATATATTGTACATGCCCTCCCCCCCCACCCCCGAGGGTGAAGGGGGCTTACTTTACATTTATATAAAATAAAGTTACACTTTGAGAAATTATATAACTTGACTATCTATACTAATAAAAGGGTAATATGCTAATTAGACTGGGAGACCTTCCAGGAGACCAGACATCCTTCCAGACAAAGCCAATGTGCAGGGCCGAGGCAGAGGTGGTTAGAGGCGAGCAGGCCGGCGGGGGGGAGGGGGGGAGGGCAGTTGGGGGCAAGCAGGCCAGCAGGGGGGGCAGTTGGGGGCAAGGTTGGCAGGTGGGGCAGTGAGTTGGGGGCAAGGTTGGCAGGTGGGGCAGTGGGTGCAAACAGACCAGGCCGGGGGGGGGGCCTGGGGCAGCAGTTGGGGGCGATCAGGCCAGCAGGGGGGAAGTTGGGAGCAAGCAGGTTGGCAGGGGGGGCAGTTAGGGGCAATGAGGCCAGGGGGGGGGGGGGGAGCAGTTAGGGGTGATCAGACCGGAAGTGGGGGCAGTTGGGGGCAATCAGGCTGGCAGGCAGAGTGGTTAGGGGCGTCAGGCCGGCAGGCAGGTGAGCAGTTAGGAGCCAGGGTCCCAGATTGCAAGAGGGATGTCCAACTGCCAGTTTAGGACATCCCCCAAGGGGTCCTAGATTAGAGAGGGTGCAGGCCGGGCTGAGGGACACCCCCCACCCCCGCCAATGCACGACACCTGGCCACTAGTCTTCTATATATATAAAAGCCCAGTGACCGAACGGCGGAACGACCAAAACAACCAGTCGACCAGTCACTATGATGTGCACTGACCACCAAGGGGCAGACGCTCAACACAGGAGCTGCCCCCTGGTGGTGTGTTCCCACAGCAGGAGCAGCCGCTCAGAGGGTGGGTCCACAGCTGCTCAGCTGACCGAGATGAGCAGCACTCCCACAGCGAGCTGATCCCCTCAGGTCACACTCCCCACCAATGCACTAATCCCTTGCACCAGGCCTCTAGTAGTTATATAACTTTTACCTATAGAGCCAAGCCTAGACTCCAGGGCCATTGACTGCTAGTTATACATCTAAACTATATACTCTAGAGGAATTTGTAGTCTAGGTCTGGAGACATAGAAAACAAAGATTAAAAAATCTAAAAATACAGAACATCTTAAAGACTGGTAAACGGTAAAGTTAATAGTATAGATTTGTGTTTCTTAATATGATGTGTGACCTTAAAGTGGAACCTGGAATCCTTTAAAACATATTTTCCAGCTGATTTTTTTTTTAGGGTTCAGGTTCCAGCAGATTTTATTTTCTTCTCAAAAAAAGCTATTTACAAAAGGTATATATCAACAATCTGACAGGCAATGACTTGACATGATTAGTCTCAGCTGATTCTTAATGAATACTCATATATTCAAGTTTCAGATTCACTGGTATAAACAACACCCAGAATGAGCCTAGGAGGAAGAGATCAAATTGACTCATTTTCTCTTTCAAGTCTACCTATACTAGCTACGGTATTTCCCTTAATTGCTTTTAAAAACAATTTCAAATGGTTTCACAAAAGTGGCTTTAACTAGAAATAACACCAGTTGTTCTAAACAACCTCTTATTGTGAAATCCTACTAATAAAAGTCATGATAACCAACATCATGCTTTAACAGCTATTACAATAGATCACTAAATACTTTGTCAATATAAACAATGTACAAAGTAAAATTTATACACAAATTGATGATTTAAATGATTATGCTGCCACCTAGTGCTCATCTTTTAATGTTACACAATTAAACTGTTAGGATTGGGGGGGCGGGGGACACACAAAACAAAAAGTGCTATTAGAGCCAATGACAAAGCTTTGCTTTAAAAAAAATTGGCCCTATTTTAGAGGTCACTACCAATATCTTAAGGATTACTGATAAGGTAAGACAGCCAATCACAAATCATAACACTTCATATGTTTAAAATTAAAATCCTATAATTCAAATAAGAGGAAAGCCAAACAATGTTTACATGTTAAATAGTGTTAAAAAAATAGCAACAAAAGTTCTAAATGGCCTAAGTTACAGGACAGACTAAATACTACACAGCCATTTAAATACTGGGATAGAAGGGAAACAAGACATTAAATGTGTAGTACTTTCCAAAGACAGCAGCAGTATCTCCCATTCACATGCTCTTCTGCAACATGACCTTGTCCCTCTCACACTGATATGAAGCCTATTTCTCCACCCCTTCCAATCTAGGTGGGACCTAAGACTACTTTGATTAATACAATAATACAGAAGTGATCATAGTCTACCCATAGCCCTAACTATCCAAGTACAAAACACTTGCTCTTGGGATATTAGTCTTAGAAACCAACCACCACACAGGAAATATGACTACACTGACACAACTACAGAGAAGCCCTAGACAATGACAGAGCCATGTAGGGAGGCCAAGAAATGCAGGTGAAGAAGCCATCATGGAAGTGGATCCTCCACATTTAGCCTGTGCCATGTGGAAACAATGGCCCACATGAGTCCTTCCTGTGAAATCATGAGCAAAATAAAATGGTTGCTATAAGCCACAAAGTTCTGAGTTTGTCATGTAATTGAAACAGAAATCGTTTCCTGAAAGTATGATATTGCTTTAAGAAAATCCTAAAAACATGTGACACTGGTTTTGTAACTGAATGGTGGGCTTCAAGGAGCCAATGAATGCAGGTTTGAAGAAGAGTGAGAAAAGTGTTATTAAAGACTGGAGAAAAGGTAGTATATACCATAAAAGATAAATGTAATTTTTATATTATGAATTATTTCATTTTAAAAAGTGATAGTAATGAACTCTACTTTCCAAATCATTTGAGTAATATATGGCTTTGAAAATGACAACTGAGTGGTATCTAGTCTTGAGTTTGAAATTAAGAGTTAGAAGCTGTCATAAGTTTCAAGCACAAGTTAAACATTAATTACAGAGTTGTTTAAAAATAATTCTAAGAGTTTCAGTTTCTAAACTTGTCTGTTGATTATTCAATAAATCTGATATAATCTAAAAAGTCAGAAAATGAAAAACTTTTATGGCAAGTACAATCAATCCATTATACCAAGATCATTTAATAAGAAATCAATGATGATATTACATGTCTGGGTTTAAATTCCTATGGACATCAGTATCTCAAATAAGAAAAAGCCACTAATTTTAAGTGGATTGGAGAATACTTGCTCAGCTTAATTTCTCCCCTGTCTCCACAGTATAAGAAAAAAAGGCTTGAATTGAGCTGGGAAGAAAGAGTACATGCCTTTAAACCAGCAAGATAATGCAAATCTAATTATATACTACAATCTAAATTTATTATCAATAGTAGAGGCCCGATGCACAAAAATTCATGCAAGAGTAGGCCTTCCTTCCCCCGGCTGCTGGCACCAGCTTTCACTCCAGCCCTGCCGCTAGGCACCCGGGACCTGGGCAGCTTCCCTCTGGCCCCGGCTTGTCTGGAAGGACGTCTGGTGTAATTGGTATATTACCCTTTTATTATTATAGACTAGAGGCCCGGTGCACAAAAATTCGTACACTGGGTGGGGGGAGGGGGGGAGAGTCACTCAGCCCGGCCTGCCCCCTTCTCACAGTCAGGAAGGGGATGTCCTACTGACGGCTTAAACCCGCTCCCTGTGGGGCGGGCCTAAGCCGCAGTCTGGCCTCCTTCTGCGGGAGGTGACTGGGCCGATCAGGGAAGGCGCCATCCCCATCACCCTGCTGCTGCTGCTGCTGCTGGCCACTATGGCTGCCTGCCCTCAGCCTTCGCAGCCACCGCGGCTTTGTCCAGAAGGACGTTCAGCTGTCCAGTCTAATTAGCATATTATGCTTTTATTATTATAGATAACTTGTATACATACATATGTATGTATATGTATTTTTACAATTTAGACTCATGAAGCGTCATGTTTAATTAAGGTATTTTCAAAATAATTTGCTTGGCATATCAGCAAAATAGAAGAATGGAATTCTCTTTCTGGGGGATAACATTTCACATAACTGGAATTCAAACTAAGTGTCCCCTATCAACACTGACTGCAAATGTTCATCTGTCATGCTGTGTCAACAAGATTTTATGTATTTCACTTTTTAAAAGTCTTTTTGCCCACAACCCAGGCATGTGCCCTTGACATGAATTGAACCTGTGATCCTTCAGTCCAGCAGTCGCCAACCGGTGGTCCGTGAGGTCCGAAAGGTTGGCGACCGCTGGTTTAAGGAAACCTTTGGAGCAGCAGTTGCCAACTGGTGATATCTATTTGGTCCAAAAGGTTGTCGACCACTGCTTCAGTCCACAGGCCGACGCTCTATCCACTGAGACAAACCAGCTAGGCCACAAGCATATGATTTTAATTGAGCATATTCACTGCTTGCAAGGCATTTATAGAATTTTATTACATTCTGATATTTGCTTTTTATCATGTCACTACAGTGTACATTAATCACTTCCAACTGAAGGTTTGGTGGAAGCTCCTAAATTGCACAATTAAACAGATTTTATAAGATGAAAATTTCCTTTGCTTTTGTATCCAGGTCTGAAAAACACTAATGAAAATATAGTTTGAGTCTGGCAATATAGGGTGACCCAAAAAAATATATACACACACTTTGAATAATTAAAGGCAATGTTTATTAAAAAACATTTCATTTTAAAAACTGAGCTATCAGCTGTCATACTGTGCATACATTTTTGGGGGAACACCCTGTATATCTGCTGATCTGTTTGGGAATGAAGATCTTAGTTCTTATTTTAACTTCTGACATCAATGAAAGTATAAAAAATACTACATAAAGCAATTTAACATTACTTGTGACTCAGACATTAGTTGCTGTCAAATTCACTTTATCACAGTGTTTAACATATAGGCACTGTTTTGCCTTGTGACTCTAGGTTGAAAGGTTGAATTCATTTGGAAATATTAGCAAGTCTACAGCAATAGTTAATTACCAAAGCCATTCAGTGTTTAATAGTTATTGAAGGCAGTACTGGTTCAGAAAAATTTCAATCTTGCCCCTAAGCTACAAAAATTACAAGGTAACTTTTCCACTACTAAGCAAACAAATTACTGTGTGGTAGAACTGTCCATAAGATTGAATGAAGTCTACTACTGACATATTGGATCAGTAATAGTACATGATAGGTTCAAACCTTTTCCACAATGTATCTGGTGATGAAAAATACAATGAATAACTATAGGTTTTTAAAAATCTTACATTTTTACACTTTGCAAATAAGTCTTCTGCTCCACACATTTTTTCACCACCATCTATATAATATAGGAATATGGAAATTAGCCAGGATGCCATAAAGTCACGACTGAATAGCAGGGACCTAAGGCTGCATGGCGCCTGGCTGGGGAGAGGGACTTCAGGCCGTGCCCTCCACCCAGCAGAGCTTGATGGGGTTGGAGCTGGCTCACCCAATGTGGGTGGGGCCAACCAGGTCTGGGTCTCCCGCATTTTCGAAGCACATGCAGGTGGTGGGCGGGGACTTGACTCTAGGTCCCTCGGCGCACCCCAGACTCTGACAAGAGGAAGATTTTCATATACATTTTACTAATTTTCTTTCATCTCTGACACTTCTATTATATAGAGAGGGCAAATAGCAATTATTAAAATATTTCCTCTAATTCCCTTTTAATGTGCACAAATTTCGTGTACCAGGCCACTAGTAAGTTATAATACATTTTAACAGATTCCACTTCACGGTGTACTGAATCAATACTCTTGCAACATCTTTGAAAGTACTTTCTCCTATGGATGTTCCATGCAGTTTCAAACTCTGCACTGACTCTTGAATAAACAACTCAACATCAGTAACATCTGTCAAGTCATCAAGAGTCTAGGAAAAATAGTTGAAATAATTTGCCTTATATTTTGAGTATTGATGTCCTCAACTCTTCAAACAACTGTTCTTACTGAAAGGCTAACAGTCTTAATAAGTTTTTCTCTGGACACATTTCTTCAGCTGTTGCAATCACACATAAATTAATTAACTCACCATTGGTAAATGGCTTTCCCTGCTTGGCCTACAAATGAGCCACTCAGAAACTTTAGCTGCAGCCTTATTTTCATTCTTTTATTTTTGTGAGGAAATTCTGCTGTGATGAGATATTCTGTTTTACATTTTCTAAATCATCTGACCATTGTTTTCCTCAGTTGGGAGTACTGTGACAGTGTTTTGTCTGGTAATCTAAATGTTTATTGCATTCTTTTAGCACAGCTAAAATATCATAGCATAATAAACACAATGCTTCACCATCTAATTCAATAACAAAATAACTCATACTACACTGGGCCTTAAAAGCATGACATTCAAGTTCATCGTTTTTTGTTTGTTTTGACATAATGAGCATGCAATCATAACAAAACAAATAAATAAAATGTTGCAGTATGGAGGTATGCTTGTTACTTAAAAATGCTGTGGAATTTTCACTATCAACTGGGATTTGTAGTACACTGAGCAGCAGTACAAAGTGATGAGAGCAACATATATGGTTTCTGTTGCAACTACTAAATTCTGCTGTTTATTATGAAAGCAGCAATAGTCAATATGCAAACAAATGATTATGGCTGTGCTCCAATAAAACTTTACTTATGGACACTAAAATAAGAATTTTATTATTTTCATGTGCCCCAAAATATTATTCTCTTGATTTTTTTCAACCATTTAAAAATGTAAAAGCCATTCTTAGCATACAGGCCATGTGAAAACAGGCAGTGGGTCGTAGTGTGCCAATCTCCAATTGAACTCATTTTATTATGTAGGATAGAAATTTGGCTCCCATGCAGACAGAGGAGCAAGACTGCCAGATTACCTAAAACTTCAGTTTCCTAACCTCCAAAATGAAGATAATATGAGCACTCACCTCACATATTTCTCTGAGATTAAACTGAGTGAATATGTAAATCATTTAGAACAATGTCTACTGTAAAGTGAACTAGCTGTTAAAAATATTTCTTACTGAGCATAATACAATGCAAATGGATTTCAATTCTTATTAGCAGCTCTGTATGATTTAAAATTCCCACTGGAGCCGAAACCGGTTTGGCTCAGTGGATAGAGCGTCGGCCTGCGGACTGAAAGGTGCCGGGTTCGATTCCGGTCAAGGGCATGTACCTGGGTTGCGGGCATATCCCCAGTAGGGGCTGTTCAGGAGGCAGCTGATCGATGTTTCTCTCTCATCGATGTTTCTAACTCTCTATCTCTCTCCCCCTTCCTCTCTGTAAAAAAATCAATAAAATGTATTTTTAAAAAAATAAAAAATAAAAATAAATTCCCACTGGAGATCTGAAGAAAGCAGCCTACTTAACCCTACCAGACAGCTGTACCGATTTTTCGGTAATTTCCAAATCTGCCGCTATACCGCTGTACCTAATTTTCGGTACTTTGCCTAGACCTATTTTCTACAATGTCTCCAAGTTCCATCTTATTCTAACCACTTGTTTGCATGTAACTAACATTTTTCTATATCATGTTGGTTTTTCTCTTTAATGCTCAGGAGCCCAGGTGTAGGGGACAGTTAGGTTCAGGGCCTCAGGTCTGGTAGGGTTAAATGAATATTACAGATGCCCTCCAGTAAACACGTCCACAGTTCATCAACATCAATGTATCTGTTATACTTCCCACAATCCTAGCATTTTCAAACTACTAAGGCATGGCTGCAACACTACCACCAGAATACTTTTTTTAAAAATACTAGAGGCCCGGGGCATGAAATTCATGCACGGGTAGGGTCCCTAGGCCTGACCGGCGATCGGGGCCAATCGGGGCCTTCCAGCTGCCAGCCGGGGCCTCCCTTCCCTGGCTGCCGGCCGGGGACTTCCTTCATTCCAGGCCGCCCCCTGATGGTTAGTGCACGTCATAGTGAGTGATCAGTCTCCCGGTCGAACTCCCCCAGGGACAATATGCATATTAGTCTTTATATATTTAAATGTTTTTATTGATTTCAGAGAGAGGAAGGGAGAGGGAGAGATAGAAGCATGGATGAGAGAGAAACATCAATCAGCTGCCTCCTGCTTGCCCCCTACTGAGGATTGAGTTCCCAACCCAGGCATGTATCCTGACCTGAAATCAAACTCGCAACCTCCTGGTGCATGGAACAACACTCAACCAACCAAGCCTCATTGGCTGGGCAGAATAATTTTTAAGTAGACCATTTCTATTCTAAAGTTTTGGTGCATTTCTGGATTAGTGAGCAAAGAAATAAAAGTGAAATTTTAAGAAATATTTTTAGCAATGACTATTTTACACTAGAAAAACATAAATAAATCATTCCATAGGAAATGAAAATTACAACAAATCTTTTTTGTTTACTAAAAAGCCTTGGATAAGATTCAACACAGATACACTTTTATGCTCCGAAATAAATGACATTTAAAAGCCACAAAAGTTATATTACATGGGTGTAATCCTGCCATCCTCAATGCCCCATCAAATATTTAAGCCTAAGAACTCAGGAAACTGGGGCCTTTTTTTTTTTTTTTTTTATTAACTCTCAAATTGATGTTCCCTCCTATCCAACATTATAAAACATGCATCTTGGAAAACTTTAGGATGTTGAAAAAAGAGATAGAAGAAGATATAAACAAGTGGAAGATTGTACCTTGTTCTTGGATTGGTACAAGAATGATGAATCAACATCATTAAAGTGTCCATACTACCCAAAGCAATCTATAGATTCTATGCAATCCCTATTAAAATACTAACAACATATTTCAGAGTTAGATCAAATACTCCAAAAATTTATATGGAATCAAAAAAGACCCCGAGTAGCTGCAGCAATTCTAAAAAAGAAAAACAAAGTTGGAGGAATCACAATACCAGATTTCAAGTTATACTACAAAGCCACCATAATCATAACAGCCTGGTACTGACACAAGAACAGGCATATAGATCAATGGAACAGAACAGAGAATCCAGAACTCAACCCAGGCCATTATGCTCAATTAATATTTGACAAAGGAGGCAAGAGCATACAATGGAGTCAAGATAGTCTCTTCAATAAATGGTGTTGGGAAAATTGGACAGATACATGCAAAAAAAAATGAAACTAGATCACCGACATTCACCATACACAATAATAAACTCAAAATGGATAAAGGACTTAAATATAAGACGTGAAACCATAAAAATTCTAGAAGAAACCATAGGCAGCAAAATCTCAGACAGCTCTTGTAGGAATATGTTTACTGATACATCTCCTAAGCCAAAGGAAACTAAGCAGAAAATAAACAAATGGGACTACATCAAACTAAAAAGCTCTACACAGCAAAAGAAACCATCAACATAACGAACAGGCAGCCCACTGTATGGGAGAACACATTTGGCAATGATACATCTGATAAAGGGTTAATATCCAAAATATATAAGGAACTCATACAACTCATAAAAGGAAGACAAACAATCCAATCAAAAATGGGCAAAGGACCTAAATACTAATAGACACTTCTCCAAAGAGGACACACAGATGGCCAAGAGACCTATGAAAAAATGCTTGAAGTCACTAATCATCAGAGAGATGCAAATCAAAATGACAATGAGGTACCATCTCACACCTGTCAGAATGGCTACCATCAACAAATCAACAAACAAGTGCTGGCGAGGATGTGGAGAAAAGGGAACCCTCGTGCATTGCTGTTGGGAATGCAAACCTGTGCAACCATTATGGAAAACAGTATGGAGTTCCCTCAAAAAATTAAATATGGAACTACCATTTGACCCAGTGATCCTACTTCTAGGAATATATCTTGAAAACCCTAAAGCACCAATCAGAAAGAATGTATGCATCCCTATGTTCATAGCAGCACAATTTACAATAGCTAAGATCTGGAAACAGCCCAAGTGCCCATCAGTAGATGAGTGGATAAAAAAGCTATGGTACATTTATACCATGGAATTCTATGCAAAAAGAAGAATTTCTTACCCTTTGAGACAGCATGGAGGGACCTGGAGAATATCATGCTAATTGAGGTCAATCAGAGAAAGACAAGTATCACATGATCACACTCATATGTGGAATCTAAGTAACAAAATAAACTGATGAACGGAGTGGATCCAGAGACATGGAAGCATGGAACAGAGTGTGGAATCTCAGAGGGAAGGCAGGGGAGGGTGGGTGGGTGGGAGGTAATCAACCAAAGAACTTATATGCATATGTGCATAACTCATGGACACAGAAATAGGATGCTGAAGGTCCAGGGGGGGCTGGAGAGGGTCTATGGGGAGAAAAAGGGACATATATAACAATAAAAAATTATTTAAAAAAGGGGGGGGGGTTGGTATGTGGGCTCTTGAGTTTAGCAGCAGAGAGGAGCTAACCCAGTTCTCAGGTAACATGATAGTTACATATAAAGAGCTTTCTATATGGTGGGCACTGTTTAACTTACTTTATACATGATAACTCATTTAATTTTCTGACAATAATCCCTTCAATCCTATTTTCATTCCCATAGGCAAGGGCAGTAACTTGCACACTGGAGCTTCTCTCTCACTTACCCACCATCGTGATTCTCTAATTGCCAGTGGTATACTTCCCCACATAGTTTCAAATATTTTATTTACATTTGTATTCATATTCATTTTCTGATATATGTCAAGGCTTCACAGTAATATGTTGGCTTCACTAATGTATGGGTGCCTGGTGAGGAGCACTGTTATTATATCCAAATAAAAAGAACTATGAATAAAGTTATCATTTTTTTATTGTGATAAATAACTAGATATTTTTCCCTATCTTTTGTATTCTGCATGAAACTACAAAAACTAAAACAATTCAGACCTGATTTTAATTTGGGAGATAGAAAAATAGTACTGCAAAATAAAAAAAAATCAGGACAAATATTGTCTGCATGCTTAGCAAGACATTCTTTATATTCCCAATTAAAACCTTTCTAAATTCTTCAAAGAAATAAAAATAAAACATATGCCTTTGAACTGACAATAAAATATGATATCTCTGAATGATTTTACTTACTTGTGTTTTTTTTCGAATTCTTTTTGAGTGTTTCATGATAATTATGAATTAAATATGAATTACTTAAACAGTCAAAATGTATTCACTAAAAGACAGTTTGGAAAACACACAAAAGACAAAGTATCCAAAATAGTGATATTAGTTAAAACCGTAATAACTGCTTACCTACAACCAGGCCACATTCAGGACAGATCATATCACCAGCTCTGTAGTCCTCCACTAAAATCGAATCTGGATGGTTTGGACATGTGACTCTTGGGAGAGCATCCAAACTAAATGAAATGGGGAGAAAAAAAAAAAGCTTTTTTTTTCTTTTTTAAAAATTCTCACCCTAGGACATAAAGGGAGAGAGAAACATCAATGTGTGAACCATACGTGAGAAATACCAATCCTCCCAAACAACATGTAACAAAGTAGTCTTCTGGGGGTCGGAGGAGGAAGGATTTTTAACATTTTTCTTTTTTTCTTTTTTTTACCCTTGACCAGAATCGAACCTGGGACCCTTCAGTCCGCAGGCCGACGCACTATCCACTGAGCCAAGCCAGTCAGGGCAACATTTTTCTAATATATACTTATAACATATTTAAACTAAATTTCTGAAGTAAACACCCCAATTAAATTACTTTAAATTCTAGCCAGTTATTAACAGGTAGATTCCTTTGGAATTATTTTTTATAAGTTACTGGTTTGCAAACATAAAAAGCATTAAAAATTTTGAATAGGAAACAAGTGTTTTATTCTCTTAACATGTAGGCAACTAAGTTTTTAAAAAATCTTGATTAGCACTGAAATGACTAGCTACCATAATAACCTGTGAGTTACAGATAACCATGCAGTTTGTGCCCCCTGCCACTTATTTCTCTGACCAGAGAATAAATTTTTTCTGCATGCTAGTTACCATGGTGGTAGATTTAGAATAGTATACTAAACTTAATCTACCCTATATAATAAAAGCCTAATATGCTAAGTGTCTGGCCAACCGTTCAACCAATCCAAGTGTAATATGTTAATGATATGCTAAGGCCATTCAACCACTGGCTTATGATGTGCACTGACCACCAGGGGGCAGACAGTCAACCAGTCGTTATGACGTGCACTGACCAGGGGGCTGATGCTCCAACTGGTACATTAGCTTGCTGCTGGGGTCTGGCCTGTTGGGACTGAGCGAGATGGGCTAGACATGCCCTAGAGCTCTCCCACAGTCCCTCCCCGGTCCCGATCCTGCACTGGTGGGGTCCCTCGGGCTGGTCTGCACTCTCTCGCAATCCAGGACCCCTCAGGGGATGTTGGAGAGCCGGTTTCGGCCCAATCCCGCAGGCCAGGCCTTGGGACCCCACTGGCGCACAAATTCGTGCACTGGGCCTTCAGTAGTAATATAAATGAGGGCGGTAGATGTGGCTCTACTTTACTTAAGACTTAATGATTTCATTTAGCCCAGAACTGATTTTGTTGGCAATCAAGAAATAGTTTTAGCCAAAACTGGTTTGGCTCAGTAAATGGAGCGTCGGCCTGCGGACTGAAAGGTCCCAGGTTCGATTCCGGTCAAGGGCATGTACCTGGGTTGCGGGCACATGCCCAGTAGGAGATGTGCAGGAGGCAGCTAATCGATGTTTCTCTCTCATCGATGTTTCTGACTCTCTCTCTCTCTCCCTTCCTCTCTGTAAAAAATCAATAAAATATATTTTTAAAAAAAGAAAAAAGAAATAGTTTTAAAGCTACTTTTTAATCTATTTGTGATATTAATAATTTGTTCAATTATTTTATAATGAAGCAGTTTGGGGAAGACACATCAGCTTTAAATGACCAGACAAAATCAGTTTTAAAAAGCAACAAAGACATTTAACATAGATTTTGTAATTATTTCTGGGGATATGACCTCATACTCACAAATGTTTGTTATCACTAAAAATAAGTTGTCTTTAAAAGTTCACTTGAGACAGGAAAACCTTATGCCATAAAAAAAAATGCTGAACTACAATAAGGATATAAATGAAAAAGAACCACCCAGCCAGCATGGCTCAGTGGTTGAGAATGGACCTATGAACCAACCAATGATTCATGATTCTCTCTCATTGATGTTTCTATCCCTCTTCCTGTCCCCTCCTCTCTGAAATGATTAAAAATACATATTTAAAGAAAAAAACCAATCACGATGCAGACATTTTACATGCAGCAAAGCTGGCTTTCAATGACCATAAACTGTTAATAACATGCAAGAATTCAAGGAATATCATTTCCACGAGCCCTTTCCTTTGAGTTTACTGGAGACTGAGTTTTTCACTTCCAATATGACAGGAAAGACATCAATGTAAAAATTTGTGATGAGACAACTTTACACATAGAACTTTATGAGAGCCTATATAAGAACTATTAACATTGTGAAGTACTCATGTCAGAGGTAGTACAGGTATTGTTATTCTGAGAATGTTTTCTGTATTATGTGGAATAAAGCCAATGTTTAATTATGAAAAAATTTCACTTGAAATACTCTAATAGAAGGTTATGTTATAGCCAACACAAATATACATCCAAAAGACAGCATTACCCATGTAAAAGAGGTATTCATGGTTTTGGATAAAGTTCTCACATAATACAATTTAGAATGTTAGCTCTCAACATAGAAGGCAATTCCCACTGGAAAATTGATAATATAATCCACATTCCCAAAATTTATATAGTCAAGGTAACCAGAACACATGTTGATCTTTTCATTGAAAAAAATGGGAGGCGGGGTTTGCTTTACATTTATGCTTATTCCAGAAATTCCTATAAAAAATATTTTCATAAATTATGACAAATAAAATATTAAAAAGGAAAAAGTTATGGAAAATTATTTTAAAATAAAGGAAAACGTTAGCAGAGTAACAGTAATTACAAATGCATAATGTGGACAGTCAGGTGGCACACATCACACAAAGGACTGATGGGAAACAATATCATGTAGTATGTGTATCTATTTATATATCTATATATATGATATAAAAAAATCACAAAGATATGCTTACTATAAAAAGGTATGAATTTTATACAAAATTGAGATAAGTATGAACTACAGTAATATGCAATAACATGAATATCAAAATGCTGATAAAAAAAACTACTCATGAACACATATTTTTGCCATTTATATAAACCTTAAAGTGGGCAAAACAGATCTATGGTGTCAGAAATCTGGATGTGGTAAAGACTATGGGCACAAAGAAGGCTTCCAGGGTGCTAGTGGTATTTGATTTCTTGACCTGGGTTGTAGCTTTGCGTAAATGCTCACTTATTAATTGACCTGTACACTTAAAACATGTGCACCAACTTCATAAAAAAGGTAAAAAGCAAGGCACAGTGTTTACATTAGACACCTTTTTCAGGGGGTGATGGGAGGGCTTAGAACTATCCTATATAATCCTATATAATCAAAGGGTAATATGCAAATTGTCTCCTTGACCAGGAGTTCGATTGGAGTTTGACCAGGGGGCGGGGCTGGCCCGCCAACCATCCAGGGCCCTTCCCACCCGGCTAACCCAGCCCATCTCGATCAGGCGAGCCAGCCAGACCCCACCTGTGCACAAATTCGTGCACCGGTCCTCTAGTATGCATATATTTGCTTAAGCAGAGACTCACTGGGAAAGCACAAAACTAGTTACAATGAATGCTTTGGGGAAGAATTAGATGGCTGGAAGCTGGGGAAGAAGGCAGACTACTTTTCACTTTTCATGCCTTTTTACTGTGTGTAATGTGTTACCTATCCAAAATAAAATCAAATCATGTAAGTCAACTTTTAATCAAATTTCCCCAAGAGTATACAAAGGAGAAACTACAAGAGTGGGGTTGTAGGGGAAGTAAGGGGAAAAACAATAGGAAAGGAATGTGGTAAACAATCACCCCTAACACTAAAGCAATTGTGACTACCTAAGAAGCCAGATAATCCCAAATTCATTTTATAGCTATAACTTACTGGGTGCCTACTGTGGGTCTAGTGCTGTACATACATTATTAATCTTCAAAGCTACCCTGAAGATTGGCATTATCTCCACTTTAAAGATTATGCCCAGAGAATGATTTGCCCGAAATCACAGAAGTAGTGGTGGAGCTTAAATTTGAACTCAGAACACTTGTGCTCTTCCCTGTGAAAACACCAGCCAGCTTCAGAGCCTAGTAAGTGTGTATCTTCCTCAAGTTAAAAATAGTGAAAAGGTAGAAATACTAACATTTTACCTTTGTTCTCACTGGAAGAAAAACTCAAAAAGCTGAACAATGCATTAACACATAGAGCTGGACATGTTCAGAAAAAATTTATTTTGAACATTTTTTTTTTAACAAGGTATACAAAGTATAGTGTACTTTTTGGGTAAGGAATCTACCAAGTGAGACTGATACTGTAACATTTCATACAAATACATCATCCTGTTCTTATATGTAAAAGCTGTGCCCAAATATGCCCACATGCACCTTTCAAATCTACTGCCATGAGAGACCATACGCTGTATTTAGGTGTCTTTGGGAAGCTGAAGTTTCCCATTTACTTACAAGTAAGCCTTCCCTGACAGAGCCACGCCCAGATAGAATGATTGAGCACTCAATCATAGAATAACAATCAGTAAACAAGAGTGTCATTGACTTTAAGAATTATCGCCAAACAGGCCATTAGCTAAAGCTGCCTCACTGTTCCCCATTTTTTAAAAAAAAAATACAGTAACATAAAATAGTAAGTTTTGGCAGTTTACCAAAAAGGGCCCGGACTTCTCCAGCTTACTACTTATGATAATGGCTTTCATTGGGAACTCAATTCCACAGATTACAACAGGTTCAAAAATTTATGCCAGAGTTGCCTTCCAGAAATTATAGGAACTTAATTACTTTTAATACATTATGAATTAACTAAAAGCCAACTGTGAGAGAACAAGAAAGAGATATATGCCTTACTACAGCCTGTTCTAACCCTCAACTTGGAAAAGCCAGCACTGGCATGACTCAGTTTACACTCATGCAAAAATACTCGTATCTACCTTATAGTGGCAAGGAGAGATATAATTAAGGTCTGCAAGCCTTTTTCAGGTCACAGGATTAAAGGCTGTCTCTCCGGGCACTACATGCTTTTCCTGTCCATGTGAGTACATTGCATTTTTAAAATACATTACGCAGTGGTTCTCAACCTTCCTAATGCCGCGACCCTTTAATATAGTTCCTCATGTTGTGGTGACCCCCAATTTCATCGTTACAAATTGAACATAATTAAAGCACAGTGATTAATCAAAAACACAATATGTAATTATATATGTGTTTTCCGATGGTCGTAGGCGACCCCTTTGAAAGGGTCGCGACCCACAGGTTGAGAACCGCTGCATTAGCGTGACTTCCCAGCATCTGTAAATAATTTTCTGCAGGCAAGATTTTCTTCAGGAAAATACAGAAGATATCTGTAAAGAAGCCTCTTAAGAAGGGAACTCATCGGGTCTTCAGAAATGCCTTAACCTCCATTCAGAGGACCTCTGGGATGGCAACAGACTCCACCGGGCTCACCAATACCGACGTCCCCAACTTCCCAGCTGTCAGCTGGATGGGGACCTGAACTAGCCCTCTCCCGCTCTTCGGAAGGGACGACTCACGGCCCCGCGGGCTGCCCGAGCCGTAGGTGGAAAAACCAGCGAAGAAAAAAAAGGAACAATAAAGAAAGGAAAAACAGACGTTTGCAATCTCAGCAAAAGGCGAGAGGCTAGGGGCTGCGGACCCAGGGGCCCCCACAGAGTGGAGCCCGGGCGAGATGGCGATCTAAGACCCTGGGGCGGGAACGCCGGCGGCTCGGCAGCCCCAGCGACGCCCCTGACAGCCCCGCCGCTGGGAAGCGCCTTTGTCCGGCCGGCCGGCCGGTGCGGCCGCCGCCGCCCGCATCTCCTGGGCGCCCTGCCTGGCACGGCAGCCCCGCGGCCGCCGGGCACGGGGTCCCCGCCCGCCCTCGACTAGCCGGGATCGGGCGGACGTACTAACCGGCTGGTAGACGCCATCTTCACGGCCACAGGGATTCCTGGCGAGACAACAACTCCACACCGACAGAAACAGAACAGGAAGCCACTGTGGCGACGGGACGCGCCGAGCCCGGCTTTTATAGACGAGTCGCCCACGCAGTCGTAACAAGGCGCGGCTACGGGTCGGGAGAGGGGCCAAGAAAAGTGAGCTCCGGAAGGCCACGTGCTTTGCGTTTTATTATTTTTCTTTTCCGTGTCCGTCGTGTGCTCGGTAGCAGGGTGAATCGGCGAAACTACCCAAGAAAACTTCCAAGCGGACCCCTGCAAACGAGCTACCCCCAAAACACCACAACTGGGCGGAGTTAAAGCACAAGCAACCCGGGCTCGGTGCTGGAGGGAAGCCCACACCCGCTGGGGCCAACCGCCCCTCCCCCACCCGGAAGTCAGTTCCTGGGGTCGGCCGGCGCTTCTCCCTGGCCTAAAGGGGTAATGCCATTAAGAATTTGGAATGAACAGAGAAAGTCACTTAGTTCCGTCGGGACAGGTGTCAGTTCAGGCCCTGTCGTCAGCTAAGCCAGCCGTCCCTTCTGCCTTCGGCGCCAGGAGTCGTAGTATCTGCCTCGCTTACCCCCTGGAGTTGCAGGAGATGAAACAAAACCCTGGGCGAGCGCTGCACCCGGGAGGCAGGGAGACCTGGGCCCTGATCTGCTTGGTGTGTTTTTTCTCCATGTCCTTAACTGTGGCTGATAGCTACAGTATAGAGAATTTGGCAAAACGTTTAGATACCACCACCAAGTGTTCCTAGATTTATTTATTAGCCGAATGACGTCAGAATAGTAATAGCAGCAACAGTGAAAACAACGCTACCACCCCTTGGCTGAAAACAAGCCGCCCGTGGCCCTGGGGGATCCGAGGAAAGAGGGTGCTCCGGGTTTCTACGGGGATGAGGACTTAGAATATAGAGGCTGCTTTGTTCTTCTGGGCATGGGACTCAAATGCCACTGAGCGCTTGAATGTCACTGATTCTTGTCTTGAGAGGTGGGAGAGACACGCTTCCGTGGAAAGAAAAAGGGGTGTAAGGGAAAGGAGTTTAGGAACTGAAATAGGATGGTAATGAGAGGGTTTTGATTTTTTTTTCTCCAGTCTTCCAATCTGTAGTTCAAAAGGTTGACCATATGAATCTGAGGGGAAAGGCGGGGTAGGTGGGAAGAGAGCAACCAGAGAACTTGCATGCATGATCCACGGACACAGACAACAGAGTGGTGGAGGCCTGGTGTGTGTGTGGGGGGGGGGGGGGCGGTCTATAAGGGGTCACTGGGAGGAAAAAACGGACATAGGTAATACTTTCAACAATAAATATTTTTTTTAAAAAAGGTTGACTATACTATTGTGTGAGGGGAGAATGAGGGGTGTTCTCCCTTAATACTTGGGAAAGCCTCAAAAATGCCCATTCATTTCACCAGTGCCAAGTACAACCAGGAACGGGCTAGGGGGTGCCCCATGCCAATCAGGAAGGACGTTGTTACAGTGAGCACCTTGGTTTGGGAGAAGAGGGAGAGGAGGAGGAGGACAGCTGGGCACCTCTTGAGGATCAAGAATAAGGACCTACCAACTAATGGTAGGCATTCAGTAATGTTTGTGGAAGGAAGAAACCATCAGAGAAGTTGAAACCCCAGAGGAAGGAAGCTGGGTAACCGGTTAATTAACTCCTGCTCCACCTGAGAGTCACTTATCTGCCATAACCTAGTTAGGATATCTTTTATATTAAAATAAAAGCGACTTAGGCAGACCATTTCTTTTTCTTTGTTGGTACAGCGTTGGCAATTTCTAGAGCATTTTCATCAACATAATCCCATTTAATCTTCATATCTGATCCTGAGAGATTAAAATACTCGCGCGCGCGCGCGCGCGCGCGCACACACACACACACACACACACACACACAACTGGAGTTTTATCACCTAGGAATCACTGACCCAGACCAGTATTTACCAGAACTTCCAGTTTGTTAGTATCATCATTTTTTATTCGACTTAGTTATGTGGATTAATTAGTTAAAATAATTTATTTAAATTAACTCACCTGTTTTACATTTTTATTTCATTTTACTATTTTGCTTTTTTTTATTTATTTTTACTGTTTTAAATTACCATTTACATTTAATATTATTCTGTATTAGTTTCAGATGTAAACCTTTACTTTAAAAGTTTTTGTAATTGCTGTGACATCACAACCTGATGGGCTACAGTTCTGCTAAACTACAAAATGCTTTACATGATTTTTTAAAAGTTTGTGATCCACCTAGCCATATCCCTTTTTAAAAAAAAATTAAGGTGTAACTATATACCATAGAATTCATCTGTTTAGATGTCGATGATTTTTAGCCACTTTACTAAGCTATACAATCATCCCCACAATCCAGTTGTAACACATTTCCATCATCCCGATAAGATCGCTCATGCCATGCATGGTGAATGCCCATTCCACTTCCAGTCCCAAGAACACTTAACTCCTGCCCGTTTCTATAGGCTTGCCCTTTCTGGACTTTCCACATAAATGGAATCATATGAGATGTTGTGTTTTGTGTCTGGCTTCTTTCACTTGGCATAATATTGTAGAGATTCGTTAGATTTATCTTGTGGCCTCACTTTTAGAAACATTGATATATGAGTATCTGTTATAAAAGTGTCTGTATGGTGATGGTAAGAAAGATGACAATTTCCTAACCTAAGGAAGGTTTGACAAATATTTGTTTGGAAATGATATGGCATATTCTGCTGAACTAGAATGAACAAAGGATTCAGTGAAATGTATGACCAGGTCTAACTTGGACTCTTTTGGAAATGGGATGGAATGTCTAGAATATTAGACAAGTCTCATATGCCTGGTAGCTAATGAGCCATACATATTACTTCTGGAAATGTAAGGGTTTTACATTTGTTTTTCAATTTTTAAAATTATGTATGAAATTCAAATGCACTATACACTATATACACTCGAGGGAATAATTTTATAATTCCTCATGGACCTGTCATTCTAATTAAACAATATAAATTTTGCCATATTCATTTCATGTGACCTTTATTTCTCTTTTCTCCTTTTGCTAAAGTATTTTAAAGACAAATCCCCCCAAAAACAAAAACAAAAACAAAAAACAAATCCCATATATCGCCTTGACCCATGCATACTTTAGTGTACATTTCTAAAAAATATAGACTGTTAAACCTTTTAAATATAATGTTATAATACATATTACATTACCAACCATATGTTTACACACTAGTTTTCAGCTGGTAATTATCCTGGGTCTACTTCTTGGTGTTCGGTTTCATTAGGCAGCAGTGTAAGACTGTCGAAGGTGGCAAGGAGCCAGAAAGGGGGAAAGAGGGCTCCACGTGGAGCTGCAAGAAATAACTGAGTTTTTGAAAGTAGAGTTAAGGTCCTTGTGCATTAGGCCATCTGTCAGGTACCTCACATTCATTATCTTATGTAATTATTGAGTATCTTGTCAGGAAAGTATTATTATTCTCCTTCTACAAGTTTAGGGAGGTTGAATAGGTAAATTATCCAGCTCACAATAAGTTAGAGGTGGAGGTAGAATTCAAAGCAAGAAAAGACTGACTAAACTTTCTACTTCTTTGCTTGCCTACTATGTAACTTTTATTGCAAGACTCTATTTTAGGCCCAAATTACTGTGCCTTGGGAAATACAGATTATATTTGTAGAAATGTTCACTATCATTTTGATTCTTTAATAACAGCTCTAAAGCTTCATTAAATTTAGGTAGAAGTAGTAAGAAAAATAATTATGATAATAGTAGCAAACACTCATATATATAGTGTTTACTATGCGCCAAGTGCTATTTTAAGATTTTGTATATAATAACCCATTTACCTTTTCCAACAACTGAGTTAGAACCATTATTGTGCCCATTTTATGGATGGGAAAATTAAGGTACAGAATGGTTAAGTAACTAGCCTGAAGTCACACAGCTAGTAAGTGACAGACCAGGGATTTGAACCCTGGCAATTTGGCTCCAGAGTTAATGAAGTATGCCTCCAAATAGAAACTCAATATACAGAAATGCAGATTTACAGATTTCAAGATCAGAAAATGGATTAAACAAGCAGTGTGCCTACAGCATTCGTGTGGGCTTCATTTTATGGGCAGCTGTGCTCTAAAACGTTCTGGCCAACTGTCTACATAAGGATACATGTGTTTGTCAGATCATGTGCTACCTAAACTGAAATGTGCCTGGCTTGTATCCCACTGCTAAATGTACTTGCACACGTGATCCTGAATTTAACTTTTCCATTTGTTTGTTTATTTATTTGAAATCTTTGGTTCCCCAGTATTGTTGGCTTGTCCTTCATTTGAGAATATATCCAGTTTTTCACTGAGGAAAGACAGAAATTTCTCTGAAGTGCTAGAAAGTCGAATATAGGCTTAAAACATTAATAATCTATAAATAGAAAATATTAGCTGCCAGTTATCTCCTTACAGAATCAGGGAGGAAGATAGATAGAAGTTAATTCATTTTTAATTCAATGTTCAGTGAACGGTAGTTTTCTTTTAAACTTCTAAATCACTCCAATAAAAATAAAACAAAGTAATTCTAAAGGGTTTACTTTAATAACTTGGGACTTTTTAAATTAATATTTTTTCCAAAAAGATATCATTTGGTATTAAATGTGTGACTTCAAACGTTAAGCTGCATTATTTAGTGTTGTTTCATTTTAGGTATTAAAGCTAATAATTTCCCCAAAATAACAACTTTCTCATTCTATAATTTAAAAAATGGGGGAAATGACATATAAGACTATAATTTCCTAAAAGTGTTTTTAAGTACATTTATTTTAGTGTAGATTATATTTACTTTTTAAGTCCTATTAACGGTTTTCAAGTGCCCTAATGAACTATTGGGGGAAAAATAAGAACATGAAACATGTTCATATTTATGTGACTTGTTACTTGACACTCTCTTAAAGATTGAATTTTTTTAACATTAGATGTTTATTATTTCCATTAAAATCACATGCTAAAAACCTTATTGTATAAAATAAGTACCTACTTTCAAATAATCTCATATTATTTGAATATAAATTAAAACTCTGAAACTTTTAATTAGAAAGTATGACCATGTGATGAGGACATGAAATTGCTTCTCTCATAGTCATCCATTGCTCACAGTATGATAAATTGATACAAACCTTTTAGAAATCTGGCAATACTCCAAGAATGGTTTAGCTGTTAAAGCCTCTTGAGCCAGTAAACACTTTTGAGAACTGGAGTAAAGAAATAATCTAGAGCCCTACTGGTTTGGCTCAGTGGATAGAGCGTCGGCCTGCAGACTGAAGGGTCCCAGGTTCGATTCCAGTCAATGGCATGTACCTTAGTTGCGGGCACATCCCCAGTAGGGGTTGTGCAGGAGGCAGCTGATTTATGTTTCTCTCATTGATGTTTCTAACTCTCTATCCCTCTCCCTTCCTCTCTGTAAAAAATCAATAAAATATATTTTTAAAAAAAGAAGAAATACTCTAGAACAGTGCATGGCAAACTGTGGCTCATGAGCCACATGCAGCTCTTTGGCCCCTTGAGCGTGGCTCTTCCACAAAATATCAACTTTTGCGCATGGGCCACGAAGTTTCAATCGCACTGTACATGCGCACTTGCACGTGGGATTTTGTGCATGAGCCACACTCAAGGAACCAAAGAGCCGCATGTGGCTTGCAAGCTGCAGTTTGCCAACCACTGCTCTAGAATATGGGATACTATCTTTATGAAAAATCCACTGTAATATTATTTATAATGAATAAAAATAGAAACAAGAAAATGCTAAACATAGAAAAACAATAACTTTGGTTATAATGTTTTAGGATAGAAAGCAACCTAGACCTTTGAAATAGGAGAATCTATACAAATAATAGAGGAATATGCAAATTGTCCAGAACACCATCACAGTAACATTAACAACCGAACAGCAGGCTGGGCAACTGCGTGGGGTGACCAGTCCGGCAGGGGGATTAGTGACGGATGACCAAATGACTGAACAGTAGACTGCATGGGGCGACAAGGCCAGCAGCGGGGAAGTTGGGGATGACCAGGCTGGCGGTGGAGGGCAGTTGGGGATGACCAGGCTGGTAGGGGGGGCAGTTGGGGGCAACCAGGCCAGCAGGGGGCCAGTGAGGGGCAATGAGACTGGCAGAGGGGGGCAGTTGGGAGTGATCAGGCCAGCAGGGGGGGCAGTAAGGGGCAACCAGGCTGGCAGGGGGGGAAGTTAAGGAGGCAGGGAGGTGAGTAGTTAGGAGCCAGCGGTCCCGGGTTGTGAGAGGGATGTCTGACTGCCGGTTTAGGCCCAATCCCTGGCAGTCAGACATCCCCTGAGGGGTCCCGAATTGGAGAGGTTGCAGGCTGGACTTAGGGGGACGACCCCCCCCCCCCCCCGACATGAATTTCATGTACCAGGACTCTAGTGATGTATAAAAAGTCCCTAAAATCTTAGTATAGTTTAGTTGTGGAAATTAATCCATGCACCAAGGACCTTTTCTAAACAGTGCTTTACCAGGGCTGATTCTGTTACTTCAGGTGCTTGCAAGTAAACTGCAGGGAATTCACTAAAGACTGAAGCATCCTATTTTTCGTTGGACCTTTATGACTAACCTTTTGCACACAGAAGATACTTAATAAATGTTGGTTTGTATGAGTTTTTGGTGGATTGAATGAAAAACTATATTTGAAATGTCATTATTTTGACTGTTCCTTACTAATAAAGCCTAATTAGTGAGGTTTACCTTGAGAGTTTTCCCATTACAGCTAAGTTTTCCTTCTTTTATTCCCTAGGTACTTTCTCTCTCCTACAAAATTGTCAATTATACCTGCTCATTCTCACTATTATTTTTTTTTACCTTTCCCACCTTTGCTCTTTCACTTAATAAGATGGAAGGACTCTACCCCACACTTTTGTGAAGTAAAAACATGTGCCACTCACCATCCGACCACTGATCTTAGCCAAAATGGGTAGTTGCTGCACAGTGTCTCATGCTCAGACACCACAATATAATAATACTATTATTCTCTGAGTATTAACAATGTTCTCACTGCTAAACCAAGTCTCTTAGTGTTTTAAATAACAGTAAGATAAGCAGTTCCCAAATATAATTTAATGCACGTGGTATTTGGTATACCATCAGTTATGTAGAATACTTTTATTGGGGTGGGTTTTTTTCAAGTTAAAAGTAGTGTTGGGGCCGGAACCGGTTTGGCTCAGTGGATAGAGCGTCGGCCTGCGGACTGAAGGGTCCCGGGTTCAATTCCGGTCAAGGGCATGTACCTGGGTTGCGGGCACATCCCCAGTAGGAGATGTGCAAGAGGCAGCTGATCGATGTTTCTCTCTCATCGATGTTTCTAACTCTCTATCTCTCTCCCTTCCTCTCTGTGAAAAATCAATAAAATATATTAAAAAAAAAAAAAAAAAGTAGTGTTGGGTTCTGGTCAAGATGATGACATAGGTAAATGTGGTACTTGGAGCCTTCCATAACCACATCAAAATTACAATTAAGCTACAGAAAAATTATCATTCAGAATTGCCTGAAACCTAGCTGAACAGAAGTCCTACAATGAAGGACATACAGAAGAAGCCACATTGAGACCGTGAAGAGGGGCGGAGACTTGGAAAAGGCTGGTCCCACACCCTCTTATGATGAATAATCAGAAGGGATATTTCAGCTGTGGAAGTCACCCCTGAGGAGCAAGGGGTCCCAGACCCACATCAGGCCTCCCAGCCCAGAGTTCCAGTGCCAGGGAGAGAAGTCCCCATAACTTCTGTCTGTAAAAACCAGCTCAGATTGTGGCTGAGTGAGAGGAAGGGCTGCTGGAGTCCCAGGCATTCCCCTTAAAGGACCTGCACATGGACTTAATTGGACTCACTTACTCTGAGTTCCACTGCTGGGGCACTAGGGACGCACAACGTGGAACTGAGTTGCCAGGCATCAGGGCTAGAGCTGGAGGGGCAGCTTTCTCCCAGGCAGAAGTGCTGGAAGAAGCCATTGTTCCTTTTCTGGGACCTCCCCCAATGTGACCAGTGGGAAGGCGCTATATCTGAATCTCCATCAACCTGCCTATCACTGTTTTCCATGCACTGGTGATTCCCTGAAACCCTGCCTCAACCAGTTTGTGGGCCCACCCAAGCTGTTTCCAATGGCTTATCCATACAAATGGCCTATCTTGGCTAATGCTAGAAACTTTCGTAAAATATCTCAAACAAGCAGAATCTGGCCTCTGCATGCCATGTACTTCTCACTGAGTGCCCCCCCCCCCCACCTCCCCACGTGGTTCGCACTTGGCCTCTCCTGGGCATCTCTAAGCCTGGCACAAGTAGCAGCCTGGCAGATCATTTATAACTCATGCCAAGTGGCCACAGAAAGGGTTCAGGTGGCAAGTGACCTTGGCTTGCACCTCCTAGGAGGCCCCAGAGCCAGTACACTGAGTGGGTAACTTCAAACCATGTTGTGACACCACCTAACCTCCTCCGCCTAAGGAGTAGACTGCACAGCACCAGAGCCCCACTGACGTAAGTCCTGCTCTGTGGGGTGGGCCCTGCACAGCTGATCCTCCAGTGTGGTTGCAGCCAGTAATGGCAGCCAAACAGCCTGGGGGTCAGTCCTTCCCACTGAGGTGCCAACAGCAATCAGGCTCAGCTACAACAGGAGGTACACACAGCCCACATGGGGGCTCACCTGGAGTGCTTAGCTTGGGTGATTGGGAGGTGGTATTACTGCATCCTATATGCCACCTACTACACAAAGCCACTCTACCGAGCCCAGGAGATGTAGCAGCTCTACCTAATACACAGAAACAAACACAATGAGGCAGTCAAAATGAGGAGACAAAGAAATGTGTCCCAAATGAAAGAACAGAACAAAACTCCAGAGAAAGAACTAAACAAAATGGAGTCAAGCAATCTTCTAGATGAAGAGTTTAAAAAAGTGGTTATAAGGATGCTCCATGAACTTAGTGGAAGAATAAAGGAACTTAGAACTTCAGCAAAGATGTAGGACACATAAAAATGGAGATAGAAAACATAAAAAAAGAACCAGTCAGAAATGAAGAATACACTATCTGAAATGAAGAATACAATACAGGGAATCAACAATGGAGTGGGAAAGCAGAGGATCAAATCAGAGATTTGGAAGATAAAGAAGCAGGAAATACCCTAGCAGAATAGAAAAAAAAGAGGATAGTATAAGGAGCCTCTGGGGCAACTTCAAGCGCTTCAAGCGCACCAACATTCAAATGGGTTGTCAGAAGAGAGAGAGCCAGGAATTGAAAACCTATGTGGAAAAAATAATGACAGAAAATTTCCCTAACCTGGTGAAGGAAAAAGACATGTAAGTCCAGGAAGTACAGAGAGTCCCAAGCAAGATGAATCCAAAGAAGCCCATATC